>NC_053467.1:8454466-9707554 GCF_015227805.2 Hirundo rustica | reverse complement strand
ACAGGGAGAACGCTGTTGGCACAAAGGTGGAGCATCCTGCACGGGGAAAATGGCTCCGAGTTGGGAGTTTCCTTCAGGACTGGGATAAAATAAAGGGGAGGTTTAGGTTGGACACAGGAAGGATTTCTTCACAGAAAGGGTGGTTGGGACTGGGAGGAGCTGTCCAGGGAGCTGCTGGAGTCTGTCCCTGGAATTATTTAAGGAGTTGCCCTTGGTGTCAGGCTGGACTCAGATCTCACAGCTCTTTTCCAGCCTTGTTTTTCCAGCCAGGATTTTCCAAGGAAGTGCTCTTTTCTTCCTGCAGTCTCTGCCTTGTGCTCCGTGCTGTGGTTGGTAATTTCTCTGTTTGCTCCTGTGCTGCTGATGACAAGGGCACAGTGACTTTGAGCAGAGCCCATCTCTGCAGGGAGCTGCAGATGGGATTCGGTGGAGGAGACCACAAGAATTCCTGTCTTTGATATTCAGAGCAGGCTTCCCTGGAATTGAGAGGAATCAGCTTTTCCCAGCTGCTTTTCCAGAGTTAATCAGGTTTGGGATGTGGCTGCAGGGCTGGTTTTCTACCCTTGTTTGAATTTCTACGAAAATGCTGTGGTGGAATTCTTAATATTTGCCAGAACCTTGAGGTCAGCATTTATGGGAGCCTGTGTTCCAAAAAAAAAAAACTTTAAAAATGGGAAAGAGTTTAAATTAAACTGAAGGGGAGGGAGCTTTTGCCTCTCCACACATCCTTTAATTTGTGTCTTTAGTGATACATTTTGTATGCACCAAGGCAGCAAAACACATCAAATAAAGTGACAAAGATGAATCCAGAGTTCTGTGTCACACTGAGGTGATTCCAGTTGATCCTTATGCAAAAAAAAAAAAAAATTCCTGCTGCACATTTTCCTGAGAAACCTTTCCTGTCTCTGCAGATTTTTTGCCTGATTGGTTACGTGCCCTCAGTCGTGCTCTTCACCTACGTGGTCTCCTTCACCTTCAAGAAAGTCCAGAACACAAAGGAATTTTGGTCATTTATATTTTCAGTGGTGAGTGACTCGGCCTGGAGCTGGGATAAGTGGGAAGATTGGTGATGTCCAAACAAAAAAAATCCCAGTTATTTTGTTGAACTGCGTGTCCCTAATGCACAGGAAATGGGAAACTTTTTACTCGCTGCCATATCCTGAGTGATAAAAGCTCTAAGAAAAAGGGCCTTAAATGAATTAACTTCTGCTTGGAGAGTCTGAAGTGGATGAAAATGGACTTTTTTCCCCCTTTTCTTTGGTACAGACTGCCTTGCTGTGCACAGTTGTCACTGAAGTGTCCTTTTTCCTGGACCATTTCCTGGTAACCACCATCCTGCATTACGTCTTCTCCATCTTCATTCCTATTTATCCCCTCATTGGCTGCCTGATTTGTTTTATAAAGGTGAGGAGACTCCAGGGATCCTTTCCAGAGCCCTTGGAGATGGTTGGGTGTTTGGTTTTAAAATGGGGAAAGCAGCAGGTTTTCCATGGGATTTCCTTTCTCTGGGTGGAGGGAGCCTTCGAGAAAGATGGAGAGGGACTTTAAACAAGGGATGGAGTGACAGGATGAGGGGGAATGGCTCCAGGCTGACAGAGGGTGGGGTTAGGTGGGATTTGGGGGAGAAATCCCTCCCTGGAGGGTGGGGTGGGGCTGGGGTGGAATTCCCAGGGCAGCTGTGGCTGCCCCTGGATCCCTGGCAGTGCCCGAGGCCAGGCTGGAAGGGATTTAGAGCAACAGGGGGTGGAATGAGATGGGCTTCGAGGTCTCCTCCAACCCAAACCATTCCATGATTCTGTGACGTTCCAAGGAAAACCACCAGTGAGCAAACCCAGTGGGGTAACTGGGAGCGGGTGGCTCGAGAGCAGGAGCAGCCCCAGGGTTTGGATGGAGTTGTTTGATTTTTTTTTTTTTTTCTGGAGAGCTCAGGAAGTGCTGAAAGCGCAGAGTAGAGAATGGAGTCTCTGGTAGGTGATTATTTACCTGACCACGTGGTTTTTTTCCCCTGAATTCCCAGGTCTCATGGAAAGGCAAGAGTGAGAGTGGGGGCTACCGCGACCCCTGGGACCGGCTGCTGGTGGCAGTTCTGGCTGTGAGCATTGCATTCTCTGCCTTTAGAAATGGGGAAAATTCCCAGTCTGCTGTTGGGAGCTGTGGTTCCTGCTGGGATCCCCTTCTGCCTGTCCTCTTCACCTGTAAAGATCTGCTCTGGTGCCGGGCCTGCAGCAGGAGCAGGGTCAGGAGAGCCCCTGTGCCCACCAGCTCAACGCCTGCTGCCCCTGTGGCCTGATTAACGCTGCCAGGAGTAATTCTGATTATTGTGGAATCCCTGCTGATGGAGCAAGAGCTCCAGAGCAGGGACAGCCCCTTCTCTGTGCAAAAACCCCAAATAATTGCTTTGAAATCTCAACCTTGAGAGGGCTGAGAGCGCCTCAGACCTGCTGAGCAGCATTTAGCGATAGATTCAATACTTTTGGCAGCACCAGCAGAGCTGGAGCTTCTTGTCCCTCGTGGCTGTGGTGGGGTCAGCCCCAGGGTCCCCAGCCTGGCTGGTGACCTGGGTGGTTTTTGTGTGCCTCAGCCCTACCTGCAGTGCCTGGTGTGGCTGCTCCTGCTGCGCTACTTGGAGCTGAAGAACGGAGGGAGGACGGTGAGGGAAGATCCCTTCTTCAGGTGTGTCTCTGGGGTGGGGTTTGGTTCCCCCAATGCATTGTCCTGAGGAACTGGTCTGGAAGGTGCTGCTGGTGGAAGAAATAAAGGATTTTGAAAATTGTCACTGAAGCACAGAAATGAGGGGCAGGGAGGGGATTTATTTCCTTTCGAGTCACATCAGTGCAAAATCAGGGATTTTAGAAGGGTGCTCCCTGTGTGAAAACGAGGGAATTGCCATTCCCATTGCATGGCCGGGGCTGCTGTGCCCCACAAAGCTCAGCAGGGAGGTGGCACAGCGGCTGGCCCGTCCCTGAGCTCGTGCTGCTCTGGGATGAGCTGCAGGAGCCTGCAGACGCCTTTGAGCTCCAAAGCTGGGAGCTCAGCAGAGCCCTCGCGCTGTTCTTCCCTCCCTTTTAGGAAATGCTTCAGCAAAGCCAAGCCCTGGAAGTTCCCCGATGTCCCTCACGAGGAGAACGAGGATGAGGATGTGAGGGCGGAGCGGCTGCGAGTCAAGGAGATCCTGAGCAGCCCCAGGAGTGGGGAGGTAAATCCTTGCTCCCCCCACATTTGGGGGCTCCCCAGAGCTGCTGGGATCTGCAGCTGCTCCCCTCCTCTCTCTGCCAGATGCCAGCGATCCTGGTCAGCAGCCTGCACAAAGAGTTTGATGAGAGGAAGGAATTCCTTCTGGGGAGAAAGATAAAGAAGGTGGCCACCAAACACGTTTCCCTCTGCGTGAGGAAAGGTTGGAGTCTCAGTTGCTTGCTGTTGAGATGTTTTATTTATTAAAAAAAACCAAAACAACTCTTGGAAGCGTTTATGTGGCCTCGTGGGCAATGTTTGTGTTGTCCTTTTTTAGGAGAAATCCTGGGTTTGTTGGGCCCCAATGGAGCTGGGAAAAGCACATTAATTAATATGCTCGTTGGAGAGATTGAGCCAACCAGTGGGCAGGTATGTTCCACGCTACAGGTGCACAAAAAATCAACCCATGTGTCAGTTTTGTTATTATTACAAGCACTCCTGAGGGAATTTTGCTAAAACCGTGCGAAAAGAGTTGGGAAATGTTTAATATTCTGGATTATTCTGCGCTTTCCTGGCAGGTTCTGATGGGAGGCGATTCCTTGGGGCTGAGCAGTGAGGATGGCTCGGTGAAATTCGTGGGGTACTGTCCTCAAACGAATCCTCTCTGGCCAGATATCACATTGCAGGAGCACTTTGAGATTTATGGGGCCATCAAGGGCATGAGCCAGTCTGATGTTACGGAAGTCATCAAGCGGTGAGTAGTTCAGTACAGAAATCCTTGTGGTTCAGGTTTTGAGCTTTTTTTTATCTTCAGGCTTATTGCTGGAGGGGTTTTAGAGGGGTTTTTTGTTGGTTTTTTTTCCCCATCCTCGCTTTTCCTAATGCAACTTTTGTTTCCATTTAAGTTTGGGTTCAAGCTCGGTTGAAATTCCGCGATTGTGAATGCGTAGGTGAGGAAGGTGAAGGTTCATCCACACAAAATTCAGTTGGGATTTTTAATTTTGATACATGCATTTTTAAAGTTATTTGTTTTTAAGGCTATGAAGTACTAGCAGTGACTTTTGTAGAATGTGCAAGGTTGGGCAGTCCTGGCCTTGGAGCTGTTTCTCTGTTGTCACCAAGGCTCCTCCAGGACAGGTGGTTCCTAATATAATTTTTGTTTCCATTTAAGTTTGGGTTCAAGCTCCATTGAAATTCTGTGATTGTGAGTTCATAGGTGTAAAGATAAAGGTTCATCCGCGCAAAATTCAGTTGGAATTTTTAGTTTTGATTCATTTGAAACTTTTGGTACATTTGAAACTTTTTTTAAAGTTATTTTTTAAGGCTATGAAGTATTAGCAGTGACCTTGGGCTTGGAGGTGTTTCTGTGTTGTCACCAAGGCTCCTCCAGGACAGGTGGTTCCTAATGCAGTTTTTGTTTCCATTTAAGTTTGGGTTCAAGCTCCGTTGAAATTCCGTGATTGTGAATTCATAGGTGTAAAGATAAAGGTTCATCCGCGCAAAATTCAACTGGGATTTTTAATTCTGCTAAATTTGAAACTTTTGATACATTTGAAACTCTTTTTACAGTTATTTTTTAAGGGCTATGAAGTACTAGCAGTGACCTTTGTAGGATCTGCAAGGTTGGGCAGTCCTGGCCTTGGAGCTGTGTCTGTGTTGTCACCAAGGCTCCTCCAGGATGAGTGGTTTTGTGTGGAAGCTCCAATTCTGCTTTTTGCTCTGCTTTTTCTATGCTTGTCACACGATTATTTGTAACTGAGCTCTTCACAAGGGGCTGTTTTGCATCCTCTGGTGAGGGGGAAGCCAAACCTTTCCCCCCTGCTCCTTCCCTCCCCAGCATCGCCAGCGTGCTGGATTTAAAGGACCACCTGCAGAAGACGACCAAGAAGTTGGGCATGGGGCTGAAACGCAAGGTATGGGGGGCTCTGGGGTCACTCTGGGGGTCCCCAGCGCCCTCCCCGAGCTCACCCTGCCCCTCTGCCTCCCCCCAGCTGTGCTTTGCCCTCAGCATGCTGGGCAGCCCGCGGGTGACGCTGCTGGACGAGCCCTCCACCGGGATGGATCCCAAAGCCAAGCAGCACATGTGGTGAGTGCTGGCCACCAGCCTGCCCTGAGATATCCCTGCTGACACCAGGGACACCCACCAGCGGGGAAGAGCGCAGTGGGCCGGGTTGGAAGGGATGGAGATCGTCCAGTTCCACCCCCGTGCCGTGGGCAGCGATATCTTCCAGTAAAGCAGAACAATTTCTGCTTTCTGTCCCATCCATCCCTGCCCTCTGGCAGTGGGAAACCATTCCCTGTGTGCTGTCCCTCCATCCCTCATCCCCAGTCCCACTCCAGCTCTCCTGGAGCCCCTTAGGCACTGGAAAGGGCTCTGAGGTCTCCCCAGAGCTTCTCTCTGGACTCAACCCCCCAACACTCAGCCTGTCTCCACAGCAGAGGAGCTCCAGCCCTTGGAGCATCTCCATGCCCTCCTCTGGGCTGGCTCCAGCAGCTCCTCCGGGGCTGGACACAGGACTGCAGCTGGGGTCTCACAAGAAGGGGAGGATCAGCCCAACCCGCGTGCTGGGTGCAGTGCAGCTCTGTCCTCTCCCAGAACAACTTGGGAATTACAGGCTTGGGAGTCGAAATAAATCCTTAAAATAATAAGGGGAATACGGATCCGAGCTGCCTTTGGGAAATCCAGGTGTTAATTGCTGCTGTGGGAGCAGCATTATCCCATAAGCAAGGCTCCATCAGCGCCCTCCTTTCCTGCTGGGGCAGGATTTGCTGCTCCCTGCCAGCTGCTTTCCTTCAGGGGTGGCTTGGGTTGTGTTTTGCAGGCGGGCAATCCGAGCAGCCTTTAAAAACAAGGAGAGGGCGGCGATCCTGACCACGCACTACATGGAGGAGGCAGATGCTGTCTGTGACCGTGTGGCCATCCTGGTGTCAGGACAGCTCAGGTACCCCCCAGGGCCAGGGGGCACAGGGGGCACCTGGGACGGATTTCTCTGGAAATACGGATAAATGTCACACCTTAAATTCGGGGCGAAATCAATCCTTGCCAGCAAAAAGCATCAGCTGGAGGTGGGGCTGCTCTCATGTTTTCTGTAGGTGTATAGGTACTGTCCAGCACCTGAAGAGCAAGTTTGGCAGAGGGTACTTCCTGGAGATGAAATTAAGGGAAACTGCAGACGTGCAGCAGGTGGAGTATCTGCAGAGGCAGATTTTACACATCTTCCCCAACGCCAACCGCCAGGAAAGGTGAGGTTTGACAGACAGCCAGAAAATACCGATCTCAATAAAACCCTCTGATCTCACAGCAGCTCCTTGGCACCGGGGGAAGGAACGTAAATATTTACACACAGCTTAAAAAAAAATATGTATATAAAAAAAATGAAGAATGAAAAAAAAAAATAGGAAGGGATCTGGAAGGCAGCAGAGCCCGGGCTGCCAGGGCGGGGGCCGGGAGCCCACGCAGATGTTTGGCACAGAGGAAGCAAAACTGGATTTCTGCATAGCTGTTGCCTGACAGCTTCCTCCTGGGTCGGGGCCCCCGGGAAAGGGCTGAAATCCGAGCCTGACTCACTGCCCTTACCTGGAAATGCCTGAGGCCTCTGGGGCTCTCAGCACGAGGGTGGGCTGGCTGCTGTTCCACCGGCAGCTCCGGCTTTGCGCCGTGGGGAGCCGGGGGTTTGGCTCGGTGACCGCAGAGACTCCACAAAGGGCTCTGCAGCCATCCAGATCCTGGGGGGATCGTGAGTGGGACCCTTCCTCAAGTGTGGGACATGGGAGGGAGGGAGGGAGCTCCCTGTCCAGCAGCAGTTGTGCAGAGCAGAGCAGCTCCCCGCGCCGCAGCCGGGGTTGCGGGAGCGGCTGCGTGATGCAAACTTCCAGGACGTGCTGGGACCTCCCAGCTCAGCTGAAATCCAAAACCTCAGGGCTCTGGGAGTTCCAGGAAGCAAATGTGCCATGAGTAAGCAGAATAGAAGTGGTTGAACCTGAGGGGTAGAGCATGAACTTCCAGCAGTCTCGGGGGGTCTCAGCTGATGCACCTGGAGCTGCGTCATTGCCCTTCTCCTGTGTGATCCTGACAGCCAAAATTCCTGCAGTAACCTTCATAAAAGGAGTCTTTCATCCATTCCATGGGGTTTTAATGTTTTTACTCTGAGTGATTTTGCTTGAAGCCAAATTTGTTTTGTTTCTGTGTTCCAGTTTTGCTTCAATCCTGGCGTATAAAATTCCTAAAGAAGACGTACAGTCGCTTTCACATTCTTTTTCCAAGCTGGAGGAAGGTAATGAGGCCCCTGCCATACACCACACACACAAATCCTTTTGTCCCCCGTAACTGACACTTCTGCCGTGCGATGGCACTCTTCCATTTCTGTTCCAAATTAATTTAATTTAGTTTTCTTTGACTGATGTTGTCCCCGACTCCATTTCTTGTGAAATCGAGAGTGAGTAAAGCGTGCCTAAATCTGCCCTTATTGATTCTTTCCCCAGTTAAACACGCCTTCAACATCGAGGACTACAGCTTTTCTCAAGCAACACTGGAACAGGTGTGTTAAATTCTGGTTTGTGGGTGCAAACCCTGCCAGGTGAAGGTGTCAGAAGGATATTGGGAAAGAATTCCCAGAGGAGCTCACCCCCCAGGCTCTGCTCTCAGGCTGCTGGGGCTGCTTTGCTGATGCCTTTTGGGGCACTTTTGGGAAAGCAAATTCCCTTTTTGCAAAGCGAATCACATCTGCCAGCTCTCCAGTCCCTCTTTATTCCCGTTTTCCCCTCTAAAAATAAGATGCCAACTGCAGTGACTGGAAGAAAGCTAATGTGTGGTATTAGTGGAAAAGCTGCTCTGATTTATTCCAAGAACAGGCACTTGCTGTTGGTAGCTGGAAGAAGGGTGAAGCTGAGACTGGTAATTGCTTATTGTGGACTAATTACTGCTGACAATTAACGTCCTTCAGTGTTGCACTTCCTCTTCGTTGTGCTCTTGAGGAGAAGAGATGGGAGGGAAGGAGTAAGGAGAAAAACCTCAAAATACTGAAAACGTCTTAGTAAGGAGAAAAAAACCTCAAAATACTAGAAACATCCTCCTCAGGGATGAAGCAATCCGCTGAGTACCCATGAGGATTTTAGCATGAGTTGTATTTGTGACCAAGGACGTTCCCACAAGGAGCATGGGGGGGTCTTTTCCGTGTTTTCCAGGTGTTTGTGGAGCTCGCTAAGGAGCAGGAGGAGGAGGAGAGCAGCTTTGGCACCCTGAACAGCAGCCTGTGGTGGGAGAGGACGCAGGAGGACCGAGTCATTTTCTGAGCCCCTCGTGCTCCTGTCGCTGCCGGCGCCCGTCCTCTCTCTGCTCCTGGAGCTGGGCTGGGCAAGGACAGCTGGCTTTGGAAGCCCTGAGCGTGTCCCACCACCCTGGCCTTGGGAATCACGCCGCAGGAGCGCTGAGCGTCCCCCTGCTCCTCGGGCTGACCCCAGTCCCTGCTCCCCCGGCTGCTCCCGCACCGTGTTGGGCACGAGGGCTCTGTCTGTGTCGGTGGCTGGTGCAGGAGCTCCCACCTGCCTTCCCTGGGCTCTGCCGGGCCCCAGGCTGGGCTGTCCTTCGGGAGAATCCTGCCTGCGCAGAGCTGGTGGCCGCTGCCCCATGGTTGCGGGGTCTGGGTGGGCACTGCCGCCCCTCCTGCGCGCCCATCCCCGCTCCTCCGCCAGCTGAGACGCTCCTGCTTCTGCTTTGGAGATGCACCTGCTTAGAAGAGAGGGGGAAACCGCTGCAAGGAGGGTCCTGAGCCGCGCCCCCAGCTCGGCTGGGCGTCCCCACAGCCTGGAAATGTTCACCTGCCGATCAGAGTGGCGCTTGGTGGCACTCCCCGTGCTCTCCCCTGCAGGCTGGCAGCTCTGTGCTGCCCTGTGGGGTTTGCCCCGCGTGCTGGGGGGCACAGGGGCTGGACAGAGTGGACGTGCTCCTTGCCCTGCTTGCTGGAAAGGGGTTTGCAGAGGTGTGGCTGTGCCTGGTCTGCGCTGAGATCAGCCTGGCTCTTTCCCTGGCTGTGAGGACGCGTGTCCTGCCAGCTGCTCTCACACACACACACACACACACACACACACCGCTTTGGAGACGTTTGCGTTTCCCTTGCCAGTGCGTTCACGAGCTCCGGTGTTTCCCAGCCCCTCGTTGTTGTGGTTGCAGTCAGTGACATGGGGCCCAGCCTGGCCACTTGTCACCCCCTGTGTCAAACCCCAAATGAATCTGTCCCAGTTCACAGCCTCACCCGTGAGAAAGGTGCCTTTGGTTTGCACAGAAGCACTAAGAAGAGAAGAATGTGTGGTCCTTTAGCCTGAGATATGACAAATGTGTGTTGAAAATATATTATTTTTTTGGTTTGTTTTTTCCTACGCAAAGCTACCATCGCATTTTTAGTTTTATAAGGGGAAATTAAAGATTGCTCCCAGTTCATTTTGCCCTGCAGTGAACAGATACAGAGACGGGTTTCTGTTGAGATGTTGGCTTTGTAAGTCATGTCATTTATGTATCTTCACCTTAAAGTTAGAAAAGAGCTTTGTTTTTCTTGAGAAAACTCAAAAACAAAAATGGGTAAAGTTGGGTTTGTGCGTTCAGCTGTTTGTAATTATCAGGCAGTAGTGTGTGTGATGTGTCTGATAATGGTTTATCAGTGTGTTCAACCAAAATCTGTTCCCATTTGTTTCGTACACAGGGAGATGGGAACTCCTTGTGCAGAATTCCACTCCCTCTTTTGGACCCATAGTTTGCATACAAGTGCACAGCTTTGGGTTTGTAGTTAAATTTGGAGCCCAAACCCTACACAAAGCCCTGGACGTCCCATTTGCTTCCCCAGGGATCCACAGCCCTGGAAATGAGGGATTAAAAGGACAGGGGTGAAACTTCCCTGTCAAAAAAGAAAAAAAAAAAAAAAATCAGGTGTTTTATTTATTTAGCCCCAGCCCTGCTACTGGGAACTCTGAGCTTTGGCCTTTATTTGCAGCAATTTGGGACTCAGAATTCTCTTGGCACTTTCCCATGAGTGCATTTTTCCCAAATCCCACACTTTTTCGGTCTCTTTTTTTTGCCAGTGGTGTTTCAGCCAAGTGTCACCTGCCCATCAATCCAGCACATTCTTGTCACGTGGATTTAGGGAATTACTGTGACCTGTGAGCAGCCTTGGTGTCTGCCTTGAATTTGTTCTCTCACTTGGAGTTAATAGTCTGTAAAATAGTTCTGTGCTGTCTGTTTCGGGTATTTCCATATTTCCTCACATTTCAGATGGGAAAATTTTGGATTAGAGGCCGGATTAACTCGGTTTGGTGCTGTTGTTTATCTTGGAGGAGCCCAGTGGATGGTGGCACTGGGTTTTGTGCAGCTACAGAAAGGACAGAGAATTTGGCTCATTAAATTAATTCCCTCTTTGGGTGGGATCATTTTGGCCTGGTGGCATTGTGTGGTGAAGTGGGATAAAATTCCACCCCAAAACATCGCTGTCCTCATATCAGGAGTGTTTCAAAGTGTCCTGAGATGTCTGCAATTGCCAGAACAGGAAAAACCCAGGCAAAATTAAACCAGGGTAAAATTCTACCCCAAAACATCGCTGTCCTTGTATCAGAAGTGTTTCAAAGTGTTCGAAGATGTCTGTAATTTCCAGAACAGGAAAAACCCAGGCAAAATTAAACCAGGGAATGCCCTGGGAACGGCAGAGCTTTGTTCCTGGGATTCGACGCCCCTTTGTTCAGCTGTTCTCAGTGACATCCCAAATCCCATCCATCCGACGCACACCCAGCCTGTGCTCTCAGAGATAAACTGGATTTGGGGGGATTGGGGTGAATCCAGGCAGCTGGGGTCAGCATTCCCAGGTGAGGTGTTTGGAGCTGCCTTGCAGGGTTGCTGTGAGCAGCTGACGTGCCCAAAGCTTGGAGATTGTTCAGTCTGTGGTTGTTGTTACAAGGTTGTATTTTTCTATGGAGAGTTTAAAGTGTCTGGTTTTATGTTCCCAAGAAAAGTCCTTATTTTCGAGTATCTCTGTTTAGCAAGTGAGATTTATTGCACAGCCAGCATCCAGAGCTCTGGCAGCAGGAGGTGCCAGGGCTGAGGGTGACACGTTTGTGACGCTCCTCCTGCTGTTGCAGTTCATTTTACACACTTGCCTTTCTCTCACCACTTGGCTGTACTTGTAGAGGTGAGGATTTTCCTTTCCCAGCAGGAAGGACTTCCGAAATAAAGATGGTTTGGGTTGTTAAACTCTTGGCTCTTCGGGTGTTTTGCTGTGCTGGAAATGGGGATGGTTTTCAAAGCCTGGGCTGATGTTTTGGGGTTCAGCAGAGTTTTGGGTGGTTGGGCTCAGGCAGAGCGTGGAGGCCCTGGCTCTTGGCATGGCCAGGGCTCTCAGGCTGCAGTATTTCGATATTTTCGGCTGAATTTGGGGGAATTTTGCAGTGTTGCAACACTCGGGCTCCGACCGCCCGCGGTCGCGTGGCGCTCCGCAGCCGGATTCATTCCGGCCGGCTTTGGGCAAGCAGTGGCCCCACGGCAGCTGTGTGCTCCTGGCGTGGCACCGTGTCCATCTGCAGGGGTGAATCACCTCCAGCCACTGGAAAACCAGCCCCAGTAGAAAGAGAAGGAGTTCATTGTGTGCTCGGAGCTGTGCCCACGGTGAATTCGCTGGGTGGGCGCCGGCTCTGGGTGAGGGGCAGCGAAACGGGGGAGCGCTGGCTGAAGGTGGGACATGAAAGGCAGGGCTCTGTCTGCTCCTGGCAGTCCTGCGGACAGGAAGAGGAGGAGGTGGCCACCTCCAGCCTCATGGGTCAGTGGAGGGTGCAGCAAAATTAAAAAGGGGGTTGTGCTCCCTGAGCCCCTCAGTGGGGAGGAAAACAACCCCAAAGAAGTTTAATCTCAGCTTGGGGACGGTTCCCAGCAGTTTGTTTCTGATGGTGTGGAAGGGCAGTGTGCCATGCTTTTTTTTTTTTTTTTTTTTTTTTTTTTAAGCTGTAAAATTAATTCATTCCCTTATAATGCTTCTTTTAAGTGATGTCCAGAAAGTCCCTGATTTAACATGCTGGATTTCTCTTTGATAAGGGTTTCCTGGAGCTCTCGCTGTTCCTTTTTCCTTTGCTTGGCATGTCCCCTTGGAAGGGTCTGGCTCCCTTCCCAGCCCCTCTCTTCCTCCTGGCAGATACAAAGTCTGGTCCTGAGTCCTCTTTCTCAGAAACCCTGCGGAGCATCTGCTTGGAGGCTTTAGTTAATGATGTTTTGAGGTGCTCTGTGCTCTCCTGCTGCTGCTCAGCGAAGCTCTGAGGGGTTGAGCTCCCACCTCAGCAGCAGGGCCAGGAGCAGGATGGTGTCAAGAGTGCTTGGTGTCATTTTTTGTGAAAAACCCTTTTCTGTACATCCATGCAGTCAGGGCAGGGCTGGCTCCCACACTGAGGCACAGCTTTTGGTCAGAAAAGTGCTCTTTTTTGGTGAAGTGCATCTCAGACGGGCTTTTTGCAGCCACGAGGAGCCGTCCCCGTCGCCCAACGCGAAGGGATGCAGGAAAATGCTTCTGCTCCTCTCCTAAATGAGCTCATGCCTTGAAAATGAGTAAATCAGCAGCTGCAGCAGAGCCCGTGCCTTTTGTTGAGCAACAACCAGCCAGCCCTTGTGGTCTGAGGCAGCTCTGCAAATCAGATGCACAATCCTCAAACTGTGGAAGTTCCGGGACGGTCAAATTCATTTAACTCGTTGAATTATCCCGTGGCCGTGCACCCTTCCAAGCTCGTTTGGATTCCCTGGCTTGTCTGATTCCCTCACCTCCCTGTTTTGAATGCAGATGCACTGGAAAGATGTTTTGTTTTCAGACGCCCAACGAGCCCCATCCTGCTTCCAGCTGTGCGGCAGCTGCTGGAAAAGCAATTAAAAGGAGTGGAAATTGGGGGGAAAAAAACGCTCTAAACAACGGGGAAAGGAGAAAGAAGAGCTAAAATCCTGTTGGTGCTGGGATGCAGGGTTTGTCTCAGCAGAGTCAGGCTCCAGGCACGATGGGGGCAAGGCAGCAGAGTTTTCCCTCTGGAGAAGCTGGGACAGGGACGAAGTGGCTTTGCCACCTCTCAGGAGTGAAGGTTCCCCCCATCCCAGGCCACCCCAGCTCTGCTGCCTGCTGGGAACATCTGCGAGAGTCGAGTCGAGTCCTCCAAAGCGTGCTGTAAACATCCCCAGGCTCGGGGCCAGCTGGTTGTAGGTACTGTTCCAAGGTTGGGTCATCGCTCCACGAGTTTTGGGAGGGTTTGCCCGGGTGACGTCAGGCTGGAGAGGGGCATGGCCACCGGGCTGGGCCACCGAGCTGAGCCTCCCTGGGGCTGAAAAGGGACCAGGAGCCCGCACACCTCAGAGCTGGAGAGACCTTGTCCCCATGGAAAACACGCCAGCAGGTAAGGAGTCGCGTATTTCCTCTCCTCCTTTTGAGGGAAAATTAATTTAGATGGGAAACCTCATGCAGGGGTTGGGTTTTCACGAGGGGATGATCAGTTTTTCCCAATTACTGCTTCGTGATGCTGAATGCATAACAGTTGCACCTTCCAGCTCTGTTTTCTGGAGGACTGTAATTTCACAACAAAATATTTTAGAGGAAGAGGAGCAAAAATATTCATCTTTTCTGGGTGTGTGTGTATTTTGGTTCTCCCCGTGGCTGCAGGTGAAGAGCTGAAGGCTGGGCACTGGGTGAGGATCCCTCCCTTTGCTCTCCTCCTCCTCCTCCTGCCTTGCTGTCGCTAAAGGCATCTAAAAATGCAAACCCCCCCAAATTTCACTCCTCTGTATGAGCGGAAGTGTTGAGCTTAGATTAAGGGCAGGCTCAGAGTTGTTATTTTCAAGTTGCCAGTAGGAAAAAACAACCTGTTCCAGTTTGTGTGTTGGAGTGGAGTCAGTGCAAATCTGTCTCGGATTTATCAGATGCAAGCACGAAAAGCTGCAAGGACTGGCAAAGAGGAGGGGATGGAAAGAGCACCTCTGCACTCTCCACGTGCAGGGATTAATCCTTAAAATCCTTAAAGCCGGTGGATCCTCTGGGAAGTGTGAGATGCAGCAGGGATTTCTCCCTTTGAGCCCAGCATTGAGAGGCTCCTGCCAAAGCTCCTGAATTAGGAACTGAAATCATAAACTCCAGGAACACTCTGGGCTGGGAGGGACCTTTAGAAGTCACCCAGTCCAACCCCCCTGCAACGAGCAGGACTTCTTCAAACAGACCTCAGTAAGTTAAATTTGTAGAGGGAAACAGTCTGAGGAGGTGCCAAAGAGGAATTCCCCAGGACAGTAAATAAGGGGATTATATGGGATGTGCCTGCCTGGGATGGCTTTTGGTAGAGCAGGATCCAGGAAAAGTTATTGCAACACCTTGGCAGTGAGTTCCTGGAGAGCAGGAAGTTTGGATGCACTTAATGAGCCCCAGCAGACATCCAGATTTACAAGTGATGCTCTTAACCGGATTGAAGTTTCCCAGACATCAGTGACTCTATTTTCTGATGTGTTTATTTTTGCCTTCTGCGTCTGAAGTTTTGAGCCTCAGGCCTTGCAGAGGATTCTCTCTTGGCTGTATTTTTTACCTTTTCAGTAATTATCTAACAGATTAATTAGATACCTAATTTAAAGTTAATAATAGCTAATATTTATTAGGTATCTGATTGAAAGTTAAATTCCACAGCCTTTGTAGGCAGCATCACTTGTTTGAATTCCTGGCTTCATTTTTGGCTCCCAGTGGTATTCGCTCCTTGCTCCACGGGCAAAAAGTAAATTAAAACCGGCAGAAACTTTGTTAAAATTTTCTAAAACGTTTTAGATTTGCACCATCATTTTAAAATTGCTTGTTGTGACCGCAGAGATTCTGTGCATCATTTAAAGACCGTCATGTTTTCCTCGTTACCCAAATACCACCGCGCTTTGTTTACTGCCCGAACATCCCGGGCTGAGCTGCTGCTTTCAGTTCGTGACTGAAATCCAGACCTGGGAAAAAACAAACAAACAAACAAACAGAAAAAAGTGACACTTCCTAGAAATCCCTTCCTATTTACCTTCAACCTTCAGTGCAGGCAGCAGGGAGGAAGCGTGGGAGGAAGCTTGGGCAGGGAAAGCAGAACAGCAGGAGATAGAATAAGGTGAGATAAACCCTGTGATAACACAGACGGTGACCTGGCATCCTGGATCCCTTGCCCCCGCAGTACACAAATATTTAATTCTTCCAAAAAACAAGCAGCGGAGGGAAGGGAGCAGTGGAACCCTTCATTAACTCCAGCTGCCCAACCCGTGAAATCAGGAAGCGCTGTCCAAGGGGAATGGAGCACTCTGCCTTTGAGGTTGTTTGGATTTTGGGTTTCAGCCATTTGAAAGGATTAAACCACAAAAACATCTTGGGAGGTTCCCTGCCCTGCTCCCCTGGGAAAGGGGGTGAAACACATCGCTCTGAGCTTGCTTCTGTTCCTGCTGCTTGGCCACGGGACTAAATCTGGAGCTGAGATAAATATCCCAAAGAAATTCTCCCTGCTCGGTATTTAGGAGGATATTAAAGAGCACATGGGTGTTCTAATCCTGCCCTGCTCTAACTGCATTAAAGTTCCTTAATATTTGAGGGAAAACAGAACAAACTGGTCTCTTACCAGCCTGGTGAAGGCAGGCAGTGGCAGCCTCCATTTTAGGTTATTTTTAGCATCTCCCCAGTGTTTGTAACGTGATTCAGGGTCTGGTTCAGAACCCAGAGCACGTGAGCAGGGGTTTGCCAACAAACCACGTGTCTGAGGCCAGACACAAATCCACTTTCTGCAGGGGAACGTGGAAAGTGAGCGGTTGTCTCATTCCACAAAGCGTCTTTGGGGTGAGGAAGGATGAGCCTGGGTGAGGAAGGATGAGCCTGGGTGAGGGAGGATGAATCTGGATGAGGAAGGATGAACCCGTGTGAGGGAGAATGAATCTGGATGGGGAAAGATGAACCTGGGTGAAGAAGGATGAATTTGGATGAAGAAGGATGAACCTGGGTGAGGAAGGATTAATCTGGGAGAGGAAGGGTGAGTCTGGATGAAGAAGGATGAGTCTGGAGGAAGAAGGATGAGCCTGGCTGAGGAAGGATGAATCTGTGCTTGTGGAGGAGGCACCTCAGAATCCAGCCCAGCTCTCTGTTCCATTGCATGATCTTGGTGAATTTCCTTTGACTCTTAGTTGTCCAAAGTTAAGGAGGCAAGTTCTCCCCCTTTGGCGTGTTATTGGCTTCCTCTGAAGTGGTATTTAACTCCCAGTGACCAGTTTTATTCTAAATTATATCTTTTTCTTTCTCATCTTAGCTGGAAAAATGCGGCGGGTATCCAAGAAAGCCTCACAAATATTTCAGCAAACCTGTGCTCTCCTGTGGAAAAATATTCTTCTGGTGTGGAGGATGAAGTCAAAAAGTTTTCAGGCAAGTGTCAGTTCTTCCAAAGGGAAATCGGGATTTCCACTAGAGAGTGTCTTCACTTTGCATTGTTTTTGTGTGAGGGGATGTGAGAAGGCTCAGCTGTGGCTCCCTGGGAAAAGTCAGCAGTTCCCTCTTCCTGTGACACGACAAATCTGCCTCGTGACAAAGCTGGCTGCTCGCTTTTGCTTGTTGATCCTGCCCTGTCCAGAGGAACACAATGTCCGATTCACGGCTGCAGCGTCGGATTATCCCCAGACCTCGCTGGCTCCGACTCAGAAAACATGTTTTCCATCTGAAACCCTGCTCGGATTCTGAACCCGTCACACCTGTGGAACAGCTCTGCCTCCAGCACAGGGGAAAGGCGGAGGAGCTGGACTGGGCAGTGGGGTCGGAGCTGGGTTGGAAGGGTCCTGCAGGAGCCTCCCTGACGCCTTCGAGTGGCCACCTAAAAGAGAGGATAGACAAGATTAAGAAAATAAAAATGGGTGTTTATTAAAGGCCTTCAGTAGGAGCACCTTGGGCAGACAGAAACCTCCAAGAGGCGACACCCAAGCTGGACAATGGTCACCAGTCTTTCACACAATTATCAGTTTAGTCCATTTACATATCAGGGGTTAATCCTCCAATCCTTCCGGCAATTAAGTAATTTACTCCAAGTTTTCTCCCCCAACTCACTTTTGTTTCCATATCTCGAGGCCTGAGTCAGTGAGGTGTCCTTGATCCCCAGGCCTGGAGAGGAATTGTTGAGTCTGAATAAAACAGGAGAACAGCAGCTGACAGGCCGTGGCGTTTTAGAGTTACACACTAAAGCAGTACAGGGAAAAGATAAAAAATATTACAGCTAAAAAATATTATATGAAATTATATTAGAATAGAAAATAGTTAATATAAAATAAATAATATAAAATAAATAATATAAAATATTATGATAACATTATAAAAAAATACTGCAGCTGCAAAATATAAAAGCTAAATCCTAGGGCATCTTCCCCACAGCAGCGACACCCTGGGCTGCCCCTCACCTCTGCGTTTCCTCCCTTCCTCTCCTGCAGGAATGGGTGGCATCGCTGCTTTTCCTCTACGTCCTGCGCGACTCGGCGGCTCTCATCATGAACTACCCCACCCAGGAGTTCCCCTACAAATTCCTGGGGAGCCTGGACGACCCGGCCTTCAACGCCTCGGGGGTGACGCTCATGTACACCCCTGCAACCAACGCCACCAGGAGAATAATGGCAAAAGTGGCCTCCAGCTCGCCGCTGAGGGGTAAAAGCTCTTAAATCCACGTTCCTGCAGAGTCTGAACGGGATGGAGGGGCAAGATCTCATGGAAGGGAGGGGCAAGAGCATTTGTCCCATGTGATTTTTGAGGAGAAAGACTGTGGCCATGCCCATTTTCATTGCTGCCTGAATAATTGGTGTTTCAGCTGTGCTGGTTTTGTTCGGGTTTTTTTTTATTAATAGTATTTATCTATTCTAATGGCAGGTGTAATAATTGAAGAGGTGGAAAATGAGGCAAAGATGGAAGAAAGAGGAACTTCAGAGGAGGAAACTATCGGTGTGGTTTTCAAGGATGACTTCTCCTACACGCTCCGATTTCAAGTGGGCAGAACTGCGTTTCCAAACGAAGCCTTTGAGCACATCGGTAACAGGACAAATGCAACCCCAGGCTTTGATTTTGCATTAAAAACCGCTTAGCTGGATTTCTGTGCTGCCATGCCACCCCATAGGGATGGAGGCTGCATGTGCCAGATGGTTCAAGAAAGACATGAGATAAAATTTGAGGGTTTGTGTCTGTAAAAGGGGAAAAAAAAACACCAGAGAAAAAATTGGTGAGAACATAAACGTCTTCCACAGTCAGAGAATCAGAGAATCCCAGAATGGTTTGGGGTGGAAGGGAGCTCAGAGATTGTTCCACTGCCTTTTTTTTCTCCTCTCCCTTTTGTACCTTAATACATCAAAACATTCCTGGAAAATGAGAATTGTGTGTGCACTCATGTCCCTGGCCAGGGATTTAACACATTAAAAGATAAAAGGCTGAGTAAATCCCAACCTTGATTTCCTCACGCTTAGGTAAAACTCCTTATCAACCGCAGATGTTGCGCACAAGTATTTATATGCACCTGTATATGGAAATGTATTCATTAATATTGATTAATGCTTTTTTTTTTTTTCTTTTTTTTAAATTTGTTTTCCCGACAGAAACCTGCTGGGATTTTTCAGCGAAGCACTGCAAAGTTCCTCTGTACTGGTACGGGGGCTTCCTCTCAGTGCAGTCCAGCATCGATGCAGCAGTCATAGAGGTAAGTGTGCTCGTGATGCAATTTGCTGTTCCTCCCAGAGTTCTGTGTAAACCTAAATCCCAAACTGATTAAACCAAAAACAGAGGGAAAGAAAAGAACCCAAACAGCAAGAAAACCACCAAGCCAGTTCATTTTTTTCCATCCCTAAATGTGTTTGAGGCCAAGCTGAACAGGTCTTGGAGCAACCTGGGATAGTGGGAGGGGTCCCTACCTGTGGTAGGGGGTGGAACAAGGGGATCTTTAAGATCCCTTCCAACCCAAACCATTCTGGGATTCCATGATGCTCTGATTTTCTGTGGTCATCAACTTAAACAGTGTAATTCAAAATTTAAAAGAATGACAGATCATTCTCATGGCTCGAGGCAGTGAATGCAGCAAGGATTGAACAGTGTTTACTGCAAGTCAACACAGAAAGGTTCTAAATACTGGTTATTTGCTTTATAAACACAACTTTATTATGGACAAACTGATCATTCTAATGCTTGTAACCCCCTGTTTGCTCTGATGTTGGCTATTTCATTGCAAAAATCAAAATCGTGACTGATTTATTTTCTTTAGATGAAAACCAACCACTCTGTGTGGAAAGAAATGAAGTCAATTACTGGAGTTCACCTGAAAACCGTGATGAAACCTCTGTTCAAACTGGATTACCTTTGGTTCATTATCTGTGCCATACTGCCCTACTGCCCGTACATGCACTTTTTATCAGTGAAAGTTCTCAAGGAGAAGAAGAAGCTGAAGATATTGATGAGAGCAATGGGTCTGCAAGATATTTCCTTCTGGTAAGCCCCCCAAATTATTTATTATTATTATTATTATTATTATTATTATTATTGTTATTATTATTATTATTGGATTATTTTGCCAAGTTTATGGAGCAGTCTGTTCTGGTGGGAGGTGGTCCTGCCCATGGCAGGGGTGGAATTAGGGGATCTTGGAGGTGCCTAAACCATTCTGGGGTTCCCTTTGCTGGGGGAGCTCTGTTTCCAAGCCTGTTGCTCTGAGTAGTTTTTTGTAGTTGTTTTGTTGCTCTTCTCCCTCCCCAAAAAAAGGAGGAGGGGTTGTTTGCCTCCAGAAAATGGGTGGAACACACAGAAAAAGCGAAGGAACAATAAATTCTGGGGAAACCCCTAAATGCTGAAGTAGAGGAGGCACACGGGGGTCTAACCAAACAGGCTTCTTAATCCCTCTGGGCATGAATATTCCACATCATTCAGAAGAGCACATGGATAAAAGGTCCTGGCTGCAGATTCTCCGTGTCCCTTTGCTGCCATCGTTGCATCTGCAGAGATCCGGGCACGTGCGAGACCGGAATTTGTGGAAGAAGTGTTTTCCTGAGCAGTGACCAAGCACTGCACAGGCTGCCCAGAGCGGGTGTGGAGTGTCCCTCACGGGAGATATTCCACACCCATCTGGAATGGGGTGTGCTCTGGGGTGACCCTTTTTGAGAGGAGACCTCGACCCTCTGTGTCCCTTCCAACCCAACCCTTCCTGTGACTCTCTGATATTTGGACCTGTCCGGTCTGCAAACTGTAAATGGATGAAAATACAAAATATTTGAATCGAAACCGCTGTGCCTTGTCTTGGCTATGTCATGCCAAGAGTTGTGATGCTCAGGGACAGAAATATCTATGCCTTCCTTTGTAGGTTATCCTGGAGCCTGCTGTACACCGTGTATGTCTCCATCACAGCCAGCCTGCTGACCTGGGTCACCCTGAGTGAAGCTTTTAATCGCAACAGCTTTTTAGAAGTGTATTTTTTTTATTTCTTTTATGGCGTGGCATCTGTAAGTCTGTTTCTGTACTCTTATATTATTCACCTCTTTTTTTTTTTTTTTTTTTTTTTTCTTTTTTTTCCTTTTTTTTTTTTTTTTTTTCTTTTTTTTTCCTAATTAAAATATCTGCAAGACTGAAGAGTATTTTTAGGGCTGCTGTTATACGAGAAAGTAACAAAACCACTGTGATTTATTGTCATTATTTGTAGGGTTTTATACCACTCCCATTACATTTTGGGAGATTCTGACTCGAAACCAGAGTAGAGAGAGATGCTAAAATGAGGCTGGGAGTGATTTGTCTGTCCCTATAAACCTGCCCTAAATCTCAGAGCTGTCTGCTAAACAAAGCCTTGTGCATCTGGAGGGAACAACTGAAACCCAGCTGGGTTCTCTAATTTTGCTCCTATTTTCATGTTTGTTTTTGTTTTATAATTGCAGCAGAAGTGCATCCTGCTAACTACTGGTTTCCTCTGCTGCAGATTCACTTCACTTTCCTGCTCAGCTCGTTGCTAAAGCAGCCAAATATTTCCAGTTTTGTGGGATTTCTCCTTCACATCCTCTTTGGGGCGCTGGGCTTTTTGACGTTGTTTGAAAAACTGCCACGGGCTTTGGAGTGGACTTTAAACCTCTTCAGTCCTTTTGCCTTTACAGCTGGCCTTGCAAAGGTATGTCCATGATAAAACCAGTGCATCACAAAAACTCAGCCCCCAAAATTCTGCCAGAGAATAGTAAAATCCACGGTTTGCATCACCAGAACAGTCCAGTCACCCCCCTTTGCTTTTAAAAAGAAAACTCGGCTCCAAAAAAATAAAAAAATCTGTGCTAAATCGTGACAAAGATGGTTGGATCCTCAACTGCATCACGAATTTTACCGCAACAAATTTAAATCTCTGTAAAATGAGAGGTGGGATGTGGCTGGTGGGTACCAAGGGCTGCAGGAACTGTGAGGGCTGGAAGTGCTGCCTTTGCAAACAGCACGTGCATCACTCTGCAACTTCTGCATGGTTTGAAATCCAGCTTACTGAGGCATTTCTGGTGCCTGTGGTCAGAACAAACCCTTGGCTTCCTTAGAAACAGAGTCGTGGTCACGAGTGAATTGGGATTTTAGGGAAAATGGCTGTGATGACACAGCAGTAGCTCTCACAAAGTATTTCTGCCTGAAGGAAATGTTGCATCTGAATTGTGCCTTTTTTTTTTTTTTTTTTTTCCTCCATTAGATAGTAAAACTGGAAAAATATGGGCCAGAATTTACCCCAGAGTTGAACCCTTTCTCTAACCTGTACCTCATCCTGAGCTTTGACGGTGTCTTGTATTTCCTGCTGGCCATCTACTTCGATAAGGTTTTTCCTGGTGAGTGAAAATATGAGGGGAAAAATGCAAACTTCATTGCTTTTTTTCCTTCTATATTTCCCTGCTTTGTAGGGATAAGGTCACCAAGTGGGGGGGTGGGAGGGGATAAAACTGCAACCCTGCAGTGAGGCACTGAGATCCTGCTCCCACAGCCCTGACCGCTGGGGTTGGAAGGGTGCTGTAGGACCTGAGCTGACTTTTTTGGAACAAGAGGTTGTAAATGGGGCCTTGGCTGCGAGTATTCCCCACCTGCATTTACAGATATGGACAATTTAAATTGCAGAGTTTACCAGTTTTTCCACTCTGCTGGAGGTTCACGTCCTGCAGCTCCCGGGGCAGCGGTGGCTGGGCTGGGCGTTGGTCAGAGTTGACAGATGGAGGGTTTGCGGTTGATATTTCGCCTTCTCTGCCTCTGTTTCAGGCAAGTACGGGGTCCCACATCCTCCTGCCTTCTTCCTGAGGCCCTCGTACTGGCTCAGGGGCAGTGGTGGGTCCGTGGGGGTGAGAGCTGGCAGCAGCCACGACCCCGTTCTCGGCTGCGACGCCGAGCCGATGCCGCCGGGCTTCGAGGGCAAGGAAGCCATCAGGTGAGGAACCCCTTTTGGCACGAAAAACACAGCTCTGCGTGGATTGTTCGGCTCTGGAGAGCACAGCCACGCTGCCCTGGTGAGGGTGGGGCTGGCAGCTGGCATTATGGATAAGAGTAACGCAAACATGTGGGAGGGAGGGGTTGTTCAGTGTTTCATCCCGCTCCAGAGATGGATTTGAACGTTTATTGGACGTGGGGCATCCTCCAGCTCCCTGCCCTGCACCTCCCTGCTCCCTTTCCCCATCATCACACAGAGTGTGCTGCAGGAATTCTGCACTGTCCATCCTTGCAGGGCTGGGTGGGCTCGCGGCTGGTGCTGCCTTCTAGATCTTACCAGAAAGCAAACGGAAATCTGCCAAAATAACACCTAGGTCATCACTCTTAATTAAATATCCACAGGTTGTTCCCCAGAGCCTCCTCCCTCACTCACTAAGTGTTCCTCGAGTTTATCTTTGAAACCTTTTAAACAGCTTTTAGAAAAGCACAGGGCCGAATCCTGCTTTAAAGGTACCAGAAATTAATTACATTAAGTGATTCCCTACACAGGAACAGCTTGAGGAGGAGGCTGGGAAATATTCCCCCAAAAGTTCTCAAAGTTTTTAATTTGAGGCAGAGGAAACAGCCCCAAATTGTGATCCAATAAGTAATGGCTTGCTTACTTTTCTTTAGACTAAACAATATTAAAAAAATATACACGAAGAAGAACAAGAGCACCGAGGCTTTAAAGGGTAAGGAGAGGCTTTGGAATTCTTTTTTTTTTAGTTTTTCACCAGATAAGAACCCAAAGTGTTTTGAAATGTACTGGCTGTAGTGAATTCTGCCTCTGGGCCTGTTAAATTATATTGTGCAATGGTTATTTGTGCTGGGGTAAATTACTGGCAAATTCCTACCAGGTCGTTATCTCCCTGTTCCCTCCAGGAAAATCAATGTTTATTATTTTTTTGCAACAGCAGAAGTCTCCCTAAAAGCTGTATTTTTGCAGTGATGAGCCACTCTAGAAATCCCCTCTCAAACCTCCTTTTCAAAATGTAAATTATTTTGGGCAAACATGGGATTTTACAGCCAAATTTGCTGTCCCTGCCCGAGCTGCGTTCTCCAAGCACTTGCCAATGCAAATATTTGATACAGTCATACAAAGTCATGTGTTGTTTGTTAAATATGTCTTGTTTAACAAGAACTCCAAGTGAAAATATCAAAAATGAAAAATACAAAAATATTTTAAAAATCAATATGGCCTCCAAGGTTTATATTGAGTGGAAAAAACCAAACACAACTTGAACAACCCACAGAAAGACAAAGTATTTTTTTTAAAAAAAGAAAATGAGGTGGAAAAGTCCGGCTGCTTTGAAATAAACCCTGGAATTTCACATGTTGGAAAAACTTTGGGCTCTTCTCTTTCTGAGGACTCTTCTTGAGCCATACTAAAATAAAGTGCTATAAACTTTGTAGAAAACTGGAGTAAAAATTCTTTAAATATTGAAGATAATACATTTATTCCCTCAATTCAATCCAAGACATTGTTCCTTACTAAGCTCAGGCCTAACTCCTGAAGAACCAACCAGTGCTTTTGGATCTGGTTTTGCCTCTCAGCTACTAAAGAAATGTCACTTCTGTCACCTGTGGCAACAGCTACAGGTCCAAGTCCATTTCTCACACACTTCCATCCTACTGTTTTCCTATTTTTATCCCAGGTTTGTCCTTAAATATATATGAAGGCCAGATCACTGCACTGCTGGGTCACAGTGGATCTGGGAAGACGGCTCTGTTGAATGTGCTCAGTGGGTTTTCCAAGCCTTCAGCAGGTAAGATAATGGGCCTGGAAGCTGAAGAGGAGGAGCTGTTGGTTTTTTTCAAATGTAAGGGGCAAATGTGCAAAAAACCTCCAAGTTTTCCCTCAGTCATTCTTGCTGGGTCGTTGTCAGTGCGGATTTCTCCTTCAACATGAGCTCCAGGGATAATGGATCCCTCCTGTGTCCATCTGGATGACCTGGTGCTTTCCATGAGCTGCACACCTACAGAAAATACATTTTTATTTTTAAGGGAGGGTTTCGGTGCTCTGAAATATTTTCGAAAGGCATTAAATCTTTGGGCTATCAAGTTACTTTGCTTTTTTGCTTTTTGGATTTTTAATTCAGCACTTGAGAAACATCCATGGTGCTGAAATTAATGTCAAACATTTCATTCACCCCCCTGTGCAGGCTCTGCCATGATCTACAACTACAATGCTTCTGAAATGTGGAACATGGAAGGAATGCAGGAAAGGGTTGGGATTTGCCCCCAGATTAATTTGCATTTTGAAGCCTTAACGGTGAAGGAAAACCTGAGAATTTTTGCTCACATCAAGGGGATTCAGTGGAAAGAAGTGGATGAAGAGGTTGGTATGTGCTTCTCAGCCACTGGCTTGTCTTTTGTGGCATCTTGGGCACTTTGTGCTTTATTTATAAAAGATGATCACCTGCATCTTGTTCCGTGGAAATGAGAACAAACCTAATTTAGTGGCAAAGAGGTTTTCCAATTCTTTCTTATCCTCATGTCATGAGTTAGAACTCAGATTTGTCTTATTTATCTCCAAGAAAAGCCATCAAGGGTTGGTAAGTTTGAAATCTTGAAGTTGTAATGTTTGTGGCCGTTTAGGAATCCAAACTTGCCCGGTGCTTTAGAAACGTGACCCTTGTCTTCCTGTGTTCCCAAGGTGCAGAAAGTTCTCGTCATGCTCGACCTCACCGACGCTCAGGACGTTTGTGCTGATGCCCTGAGCGGGGGAGAAAAACGAAAACTGTCTCTTGGAATTGCAATTTTAGGGAATCCCCAGGTAGGGACCAGGTGATGTTTATGCACACACAACGTGTCTTGTTTTGGGACATAGCTTTGCATTTTGACTTGGCACCGATGCTGTTGTGATTTTCCCCTGCCATTCCAGGCTACTAATTCACTTATTGGAAGGAATGGGGGGCCTGGTTCAATCAGAGCCATATTTTTAGTTAGAAGGGTGGTAACACTGCAACAGGAGGAGGAGCAGTAAAAATGAGCGACACTCGAGGATGCATTCTCCCCTCTGAGTGAGATCACTGAAACAGCACGAAACGAAGGGATGCGCGCGTGGAGCTGAGCCCCGTGACCACGCCCGGGGCATGGGGGGCTCTCACCTCCTTGTCCTTTGCAGGTGCTGCTCCTGGACGAGCCCACGGCGGGGCTGGATCCCTGCTCCAGGCACCACGTCTGGAGCCTGCTGCGGGAGCGCCGCGCCGGGCGCGTGACGCTCTTCACCACCCAGTCCATGGAGGAGGCCGACGCCCAGGCTGGTGAGCACAGACTGGCACCTTGGGGGTGTCAGCAGGGGCTTCCAGGGCACAGCCCACCTCTGGGCCCCACGGTGGCACAGCTGGTGCTCGCTGGGCATCTTTTACCTGACAGTGACCACCCAGCCAAGCCAGGCAAAGCCTAAAACTGGGCTGGCGTGTCCCTCGCAAGGCTTTGCTCATGCTCCTCTCCAGGATAAAGCAGTCTTCTTCAGGATAAAGCGCTTCCACATTATCTGGATTTGTCTCTATGTCAGTAAAGCTCGGTGTATTTTCCTGGATTTCTCTTGCCACTATTCCCGTTTCTGTATTTTTCCTGCACTGCGTGGGAAATTCTCCACAAGCCCACAAGAATGCAGAGCTAAAAGAATTAACCATCATGCTGAGGAGAAAGGCATTGGTGTAAAAATAATAGAAAAAAAACCCTTCAGGACTGGCCTGGGTTTATTCCTCTCAATTTATTATTAAAATGTCTGCTGAGTTCAGAAGGAGCAGACTGAGGTCAGTCTGCTGCACTCTTGTAAATCCCCCTAAATCCTTTGTGTTCCCTCCTCCTTAGATCGGAAAGCTTTCCTCTCCTGCGGGAGATTACAGAGTGTTGGCTCATCTCTCTACTTGAAGAGAAAGTGGGGAATTGGCTATCACTTGAGGTAAAACCTTTTGTTTTGATCATCATTCTTTGCGCGAAAATCTTCCCGTTCTCATGAGTATTTTCTTGCAGAATCTGTGTTTTTGTAGAGTTTACGTAGACAGTGATAGAAATCCTGACAATTCATTGTAGAAGACCTTTAAGGCTGCCAAGATTTCCCTGCTTTGGACTGCAAGCTGCCTTGCTTTGGAACCCAATCCTGAAAGCTCTGAGCACGCAGCTAAAATGATTTTGCAACCTCCTTTGCAGCTGAGAGGGGACCAGAGTGAGGTGATCTGTGGTGCCAGAGTGACGTACAATGGCTTTGATGCAGAGTTGTTTTTCTTAGGAGTTCGATTCCTGAGTTCTTGGTTTAGCAGCATCATCCAGGACCGTCATTCTTTACCTCAACCATTCTGTGCACGCACAGCGAAAACAGGGGCAATGCAGAGGGCTGTAAAAATTCCTGCTGAAGCTCTGCCCAGTTTTGGAGGTTTCCCCATGGAAGAATCACCACTGGCTCTGTACTCCAACCAGATGATGCGCACATTTTTTCCTTATTTACCCTTATAAACAATGGGGTTTTTTTAACAGGATGCACATAAATGACCTGTGTGACCCAGAGTTTGTGTCATCTGTGGTCAGGCAGTACATCCCTGATGCTGTGCTCAAGGGACAGAAGAGGAATGAGCTGTGCTTTAGGCTGCCTCTGGAAAACACCGACAGCTTCCCAGGTAAGAAACCTGTCCCTGTGCCAGGGTTTTGTAGGGAAACCCACTGGTGGGAAAAGCAGAAATCAAAGTTACTGTGAAAGGAATAATTATATTCCTTGGTCCATAATGTATGGTTTTTATCAGTTTTGCAGAAAGCCTTCAGTGCACATGCTAATATTAATAATGAAGATAAAAAAAAAAAGAAAATCCACCAAGTAATCTACAAACTAAAATCCACTGACCCTCTTCTGTTTTCAGGATGGTCCATGAAAACCAAAACCACTGAATTTTCCACTAGCTGCCTCTAAAAAACACAGTAAATTTGTGACTTTCAAAAACAAATCTTTCAATAAATTTTGACTTTCGGGTTTTGGGGATTAATGATGTGAGTGCTGGAACACCCAATGGTAATTGGCTGAGCTTGTTAATTGACCCAGCCTGGGCTGAGTCTGGCTGTTTCTCCCGTGCAGATCTGTTCAGGCACCTGGAGAGCAGCCTCTTGCAGGGGGTTGTTAGTTATGAGGTGACCAGGACAACCCTGGAAGACGTTTTCCTGAAGCTGCAGGGTGAGGAAGCCATCGATCCAGAAGGTAAAGCTGTGGTACACTTAAAGTCCCATCCAAACACGTGTTTTAATGGAATATCTAATAAATTTCTGCTGAATGTGACTATTGGTAGGCCTAGAGTGGCACTTGTATCCCACTTGCCTTCAGTGAGGAATGTCATCTTGGAGAAACCCAAATTATTCCACCTTGGCTTCCCAAAGGCCTTCAAGCACAAGAATTAAGGCTCGTGCTGGAAGGGTGTTTGCCTTTGAAGGGTTGTACAGCTCAGACCAGGAGGTGGGAAGGGATCAAGTTTGCAGAAGGCACTTCCCAAGGCCAGTGAAGATCTTGGATGTGTTGCCACACCAGCCAGTCTGAACTCACCGACATAAATTCTATTCTGGATGAGTTACAGCCCCTTTTCTCTGCCCTTCTTACTTTTCTCTCTAAAAAAACAGGAAAAAAAAAAAAAAGAAAAATTCAAAGTGTCCCTCTGTTCAGAGCAGAAGACCCTTGATGATTGCTTGGGATTAAAAGATGTCCTTTGAGGGCTCTTTGTGGGTGATGGCATTTCTCTTGGTGAACACGCAGGAGATGGAGACCTCGAGGAGAAGGACCAGAACCTCGCGGGGTTCTCCAAGCAGGGGATCCTGGCCATGAGTGGGATGATGCTCTGGAGGCAGCAAGTGTGTGCTGTGCTGAGAATTCGCCTGCTAAGGCTGAAGCACGAAGCAAAATTCCTCAGGGGAGTGTAAGTGCAGAAGCTCCCACCTACCCCGCAGCCCTGGAGTGGCTGAGGGAAGGCTTAAATACTGCTGGAGATGTTTGCAAGCAGAGAATCAGGTGGGAAAGGTTTCAAAGCTGCAGAAATAGGGTCAGTCTGGACTTAGTGGGAGAACTCTGGCTTGCTTAATTTAAAAAATTTCCCCATAAATCACACAAGTACTTATAAGTGGATTTCCCCTGGCCTCACTCATGGTCTGTTTTTCCATCTAGATTGCTGTTATTTGGAACATTTATCCTTCCACCCCTGATGGTTTTAGCACTGTTTCATCTGTGGAACAGCTCCAGCAGCTGGGAAATCACATCTAGCCCTTATTTTCTTCCCACAAAAGAGAAAATTCAAAATAGGTCTACAAACCTCCTCATCCTCAATGACACAGGTGAGGAAAAAACATGTGAGGCTGACTCACTTTCTGCATCAATGTGGATTTTATTATAACTGGCAGAGCAACCTTGCAAATGCCACAAATATATAAAGGAATGTTCCCTGAGAGATGTTTTCTTTTGAGCAAAAGCAAATGCAGTTCTAGTGATGACGTAGATGATATGTAAAAGAGTAATGAACCAGGTAAGGTTAAAAAAAAAATAAAGGCAATAAATTAACTAAGTTTGAAGCATGTATTTTTTTTAAACAGTTCAAATAAATAGAAAATATATAGGAAACGTGTGCTTGCTTAAAATCTCAATATTTGGGGTTTTAACATACCTCTGCTTTGTAAGTAGGAGCTTGTTTATATGAAACTGTTTCTACTTAAAGAAAAAAAACCTCTAGTGACTCTAATTTCTGTCCTTGACCTGATTTCAGGATCTGAAATTGAGGATTTCATTGCTGCTTTGAAGGCTCAAAACATAACCCCAGAAATAACTCCAGAGAAGAACATCACAAGCCTTCCAGATTACAATGGAGCTATAAAAATATCCCTGGAAGGCAAGGTGAGGGATATTTTTTCTCCTTCTTTCATCCTGTACATCAACAGGATTTTCTGAGAAGTGTTTAAATGAGGGAAATAAACACGCCAGAAGAGGGAGAATATTGGGGGTTTTTTTGCGTAATGAACAGTTTCAGTGGTGCTGCTCACACATCTCAGGGCTTTTGTTCTGACATCTTCAGAGCCACCAGTTCACGGTCATGTGCAGCCCAGAGCCCATCAACTGCTTCCCTGTGCTCGTGAACATCCTCAGCAACACCTTCCTGAGGCTCTTCAACTCCACCGCGCGCCTCCGCGTCTGGAGCAAGCTCCTCTACACGGTGAGAGTCCTCCCACCGGAGTGGCGAGGGCTGCAAAGCTTGGAAACCTGGCTGGGGCAGCAGGTTCCAAGGGTTGGGGGCAGTGGTCCCACTGCTGGGGGTTCCTGGGGGTGTTTAATGATGATTTTTCCTGCGGTGTCCTAGGGTTCTGTGGGGTTTTGGTACTGTGAGGTATTTGAGTTTGCGCCGTTTGGAGAGAATTGGGGTTGTTCTGGGAAAAGAGAAACTTCAGGGTGACCTAATTGTGGCCTCCCAGTCCCTGATGGAAAGATGGAGACTGTCACCGGAGTGACAGGACAAATGGCTTCCCGCTGAGCCAAATTGGTTTAGATCGGATATTTGGAGGAAATTGTTCCCTGCGAGGGTGGGCAGGCCCTGGCACAGGGTGCCCAGAGCAGCTGTGGCTGCCCCTGGATCCCTGGAAGTGCTCAAGGCCAGGCTGGACACTGGGGCTTGGAGCACCCTGGGACAGTGGAAGATGTCCCTGCTCATGGCAGGGGATGGAATGGAATGATCTTTAAGGTCCTTTCCCACCAGACCATGCTGATGAATTTGGTGGGAATACAACAGTGACCTTTGCAAACCCCACGTTTCCTCAGCAACACAAAGTTGGTCTCCATCCTCAACGATTTACAGGAATCCAAATTCTTTTTGTAAATTCTAGGATGCCAGATGTCATTATTTTGTTCTTATTGCCTCGTTTCCTGTTCTTAAACACAACTGACTTACCATTAGTGCTCTTGCTCACTTGCACATTCAACCATCTCACAAGCATCCAGCCAGCCAGATTTTCCCTGGGCAGCATCAGTTGTGGATGATCGAATTTCTCCCCACAGGGAGAAAGCCCAGAGCTAAAGAACCACATTTTTTTCGGCTTATTCACCTACCTGCTGGTTTTGGCTGCTGGTTTGCCTCCTCTCTTCGCCATGAGCAACGTGGAGGATTACAAGGTAAGGAGCACGAGCCGCAGGTGGTTGCACACAAGGAGTGAATGAGATGCAAAATGTTGCAGAGCACCAGTGGGAGGCCCTGGCACAGAGAGTCCAGAGAAGCTGTGGCTGCCCTGGATCCCTGGAAGTGCCCAAGGCCAGGGCTTGGAGCACCCTGGGACAGTGGAAGGTGTCTCTGCCCAAGCCAGGGGTGATCTTTAAGGTCCTCTCCAACCCAAATCATCCAGCGATTCTGTGATTTCTAGGCAGGATGACAGAAGAAAATCAGTTGGGATGCTAGAAGCTTAGATTTAAGATTTTAGTGTATAGTAATACATATGAGTCAAGATAGAGGATTTAGGGTGTTGTCTTTACCCTTCTTCTTGTCCTCCTTCTTCTTTCTTCTTTATGGGTTTGGGTGGTTTTCTGTAATTGAATGAAAAGGTCAGCATTGCGGGCCTTGGGTGGTCATTATTGGGTCAAAAGTATAAATAATATAGGTGTCACCTTGCTATTGGGTAATTATCGCTTAAATAACTTCAGAAAGCGTTAGAAGCTCTCCATTTTACCTCGTTTTCCTAGCATGCTACTTGGGGCTCACGGAGCGTGAGTCTGTAAACATTGTAAATAAATAAGACATAATAAACATTCCAAGTCCGAACTCAAGCTTGGCATTCCCTGAGTATTTTTCATCCTGACCTTGGCAGGGAAGAAAAGAAGCCAAAACCTTTACAAAAATCAGTCAGATTAGCACCAACATGCGCTTCTCTTCATCCCAGAGAGCCAGCTGGGGCTCACAATAATTTGGACGTCAATAAAGATTTTGACTTTTGAGATCAGAACAATTTAATTATTCTTTTCCTTTTAGGAATGACATGGGTTTAAACAGTGGTTGAGCTAAGAATTGGAAGTGCTCGGAAAGGAGAGGAAGGGAGGAGCAAGGCAATAGAGAAGGAGCCGGAATGATGTTTTAGACTTTCCATTTTCTCATTTTTGTCGCTTTTGCAGCTCCAGGCTCGCTCCCAGCTGCGGCTCGCAGGGCTCTTCCCCTCGGCCTACTGGTGTGGGCAGGCTCTGGTGGACATCCCACTCTTCTGGAGCCTGATGTGCCTCATGTTTGGGCTCCTGGTGCTCTTCACCCGCATCTGCCCCTTGGAGGCCAAGGCTGTGCTGACCCTGGTGAGCGCTGGGTCATTTCATAGCAGGATTTGGCTCTAAAGAGTTTATTTGCAATGGGCTGCTCTGGGCAGGTTTTCATATAACCACGGGCACCTCCTTGTCACTGTTTCTCTCTCTCTCTTTCCAGCTCATTTGCATCCTTGGTTATGGAATATCTCTTGTCCTCTTTGTTTATTTAATGGCCTTCGTGTTTCGCATGGGACGAAGCAATCGTTACATTTGGTCTTTAACCTTCATTTTGGTAAGTGAGGAGCATCTCCGCTCTGAAATGTTTGATTTGTATGCCTTGCCTCTTGGGGCTTTATTTCAAATTTGCACCAATAAATTTCAATTTGTATCAATATTCAGCAGAATAACCTGAATCGCTGACAAATATCCTGGTTTTTTAGCAACAATGCATTAATGCTGGAAATAGTATTTCTGCTTCATTCCAGGTGAATTATGCTGCTTTTATGAACAGCGACCATCACGAAGCACTTTACTACATCTCTATGCTGATTCCTGTGTTTCCACCTGTGGGCTGGATCATGTTCTCTGGACTAGTAAGCAAAGAACATCCCACTAAATTCAATAATTATCCTCATGGTACAGACTGGCAAAACCAGAGGCACCTCCCAAATTCCCAGTCAAAAAGAGAGTGGGAAAAGAAAACAGGAAGAGAGAAGTTCCAGGCAGTTGAGTGAGAGAAGAGGCCAAGATTCGCCCTGTTAATCCTTTGTTTGATTGGGATATTTTTGGTTTGTTTGGTCACTAAGAGCTGATACAGTGGCTGCATTTTGGCAGCAAGGGTGGCATGGGAGGGGAAAGTGGTGGAGTGGGAAAACCAGGAAGGAGGAGGTGAGCTGGGAGAAGGCCAAAGAACTGGGAAGAGAGAAGCAATGGAAGAAAATGTCAACCTGATTGATTTGAGACTCTGAATTACTGAAGCCAAGGAAGCCACAACCCCTTGAGGCAGTAAGAACCAAAGGAAAAAAAGGCAGATGAAAACTCCTTTATCCCACCCTGAAAAGCCAAACATCCGCACCTGCCACACTTGCTCTGACCCTGCCCTGAGACCGACGGTGCTGAGGAATTTTCTGATTGACTGATCTCCTTTTCTTCCAGAATTTCCTCATGTATAACGATTACACAATTTTTGAGACGTGGAATTACATCTACATGCCTACCTTTGCAGTAAGGAGGGACTTGGGCAGGGATGGCTGTCACCGATGCAGTGGGCTTGCACTGGGCTTGTAAACTCTCCCTATAAAGAAAGGATGGGTTTTTGTAGTCAAAATTTCCCATTAAGTGTTGGCAGGAGAGGCAAATTCCGAGTAATCCTGGGCTTGTGCCTCACGTGGCCCTCGGATGCTGCAAAAATGGGGCAGGGGGTTAAGAGGAGCTCATGTGGAAGGAAAAGATATTATTACTAAACTGATCATCCCAATGCTGCTTCTACAAAAGGATGAGATGCTCTCCCATCCCATAGGATGTCTGTTGGGGTGCAGGTGGATTATCTGGGCTAGAGCTGCTGTAGGAAATCAAGGCTTTTGCAAATAATCTGCATATCAGAGAGGAATGTCTGTGAAGCATCAGTTCAGCTCCTTCCCCTTGTAGACCTTTTCAACAGCTGAAATTAATGAGATAGGTTACTGCATCCCTTTATAATTAAAATTAACAGTGTGTGTTGTCACCTTGTCTCCACACAAACCTAATTAATGTCTGTTTTTCAGCCCTACATCCACTGTGTGATTTTCGCTTTCCTCCTGCGCTGTTTGGAGGTGAGATATGGAGAAGCAGTCCCCGGATTTGATCCTGTCTTCAGGTTTGTCCCAGGGATTCCTTGTGGTAATCCCAGTAATCCCAGTCTGCAGGGTGGGCTTGGAGACGCACAGCCAGGCAGGACCCTGACAGCAGGAGGGAAAAACAGAATACGTGAAAAATGTTTTCCAACATGTGGATAAAGCTAGTATTTCTTTTTTTTTCTGTGTTCTTGAGAGGATAAAAATTATGATTTTTTTTTTTTTTTTTTAAGTTCGCAGCTGAGATTTCAATACGTTTCCCTACAGGGGTCTTAATTATAGTTCCAAATTGTAACTCCTTTTCAAAGGTGTCGTTATTGCTCTGAATAGGCTGTAGACTTTCCCTAAATCTTCATCAGGTTGAGGTTGTTTAAGTGCTCTCTGCTTGATTGTCATCAACAACAAGTGACCAACCACCTCAGTCACGTGGGAGAAGACTAATAAAAAGTATTTAATTATCAAACACTACCAAGACTGATAAAAAGTATTTAATTATCAAACATTGTGGGAGTTAAATGCCCAAATTGGTTTGCAAACCTGCTGCTTGTATTTGAATTCTCCTTGAACAGAGGATTGGCATGTATGGAGCAGGGAACCAGCCAACAACTAAAGATGAAGGAAAAGCTAAAACTGGCCTTTATTTTCTCAACCATGCCAGTGAAGCTCAGCTTTTCCTCCCCAGGAATAAATACTTGAGCAAATACTGTCTGTGGAACAGCTCAGTGATCCTTGTGTGTCCCTTCCAGCTCCCTGAGCTCCCCGAGGGCAAATAAATTTTGGGTTTCGTTGGCGCCGCCCTGGGGAAAAAATACTTAAAAACACAAACGTTTTTGGAAGTGACTCCCAGTGAGAGCACCTCTCGTCCTCCCCTGGCAGGATCCAGCAGAGAAGAGTGGTGCCCCAGCAGAACAAGGAGCGCCCAGGAGAGGAGCCCCCCGAAGTGCAGGCGGAGAGGGAGCGGGTGCGGAGCGCGACGGCCTCGCTGCAGCTGGGGGAGGTGAGCCCAGGCCCAGCCCTCTGGGCTCTTGGGCTTTTCATTCTCCATCATTCTCCTTCTCTCGTCTGCCTCCGCTTTCTTAGCTCATGCGCTCAGATCCCCTGATGTGATCTCACCGTCCAGCCCACGGTCACCCTGGCACCGCAAGGATTTCAGCTGGCACCATTATTTTTATTCCCATTCTGCATATTTTCCTTTTTTTTTTTTTTTTTCCCTGTTTCGTGGCTTTTTAATTTAGAAATTTTCTCTCCTTCAAAGTCCTGCTTAATGGTAATAACAGACCAGCTGTCTCATGGGGTGGGAGGAGAATTTTTATTTCCCTCTCTGTCTCTTCATAGGACTTGGTTGTGGTCAACAGTTTGCGCAAGGAATACGAAGTCAGGACAGCCACTTCCATCTTTAAGAAAAAGAAGAGACTTGCTGTCAAAAACCTCTCTTTTGGTGTTAAAAAAGGTTCAAGTACTTTGCTGCACTCCCTATAATATAAATGACTAAAATCTAAAGGGCAGATCTCATTTGGAGGCAATATTTTTGTTAGAACTTTCTTGTGGGCATTGAGACCTGACGCTCTGGTCTCCTGCATTCGAAGTTTTAGTTTATGGGGATAAAACAACCCTTTCTCCTACTGTACTTTTAAATATTACATAGAACACGGGGGAGAAGTCGTATTACCAATAAATATTCTCAACAGTTGTTGCATATTTGTTCCAGGAGAAGTCTTAGGTCTGCTAGGACCCAACGGAGCTGGGAAAAGCACAACTCTAAACATGATTTCTGGAGGCGTAGCAGTGACTGCTGGGGAGGTAGGTGGCTCCTTGGAGCAGCTGCAGAGATGACCTTGATGCCTTTAAAAATCAAGGATGCGATAAGGCAAGCCAGCAACATCTCCCTGCAATCAGAGGATATATGTATGTTTATGTACAATTTATGTGTCCTGGATATTTACAGAGCTGAGAAAAAAGCGTTGATTTATGCCAAACATAAATTCTAGTGTTCATCAAAGTCAGTGTTACAGATTTAAGAGTTTGTTTTGAGCAACAGGAAATCTTCAGCTGGCATTAGAAACCCATTGTGAAATGCCACAAGCCCTGGAAGAACTGTTGACATCTAAAAAACACCAAAAATAACACTCTCCATAAACAGCCCTTGCAAAACCAGGAAATTGAAAACGAATGTGAGCAGTGTTGGGCCAGTAACAATCCATCACTTAATTACGTGCAGAATGATTAACGGCATGTGCTGAGGGAGGGGAAATGCCATTGCTCTTACAGATTTGAGACTGAAGGTTGGAAATACAAAAGTACTACTAGGAAAAGGCAGGCTGGTGTTGGTAATGTTACCCAGAGGGAAAAGGCAGATGGAGCAGGATCTCCCTGCTCGTGGAGTGACCTCTCACACGTGGCTGCTGACCACACAACTGCCTGGCTTGGCCAGTTGGACGGGGCTGGGGGCAACCTGGGCTGGTGGAAGATGTCCCTGCCCATGGAAAGGCGTGGGATGGGATGAGCCCTAAGATACCTCCGACCCAAACCCATTGTGTGACCCCGCAACCCCAGAGCTGTGTGTCTGTGCAGGTGCTGCTCAGGGGCCGGGATGAGGCTCCCCCGTGCCCGGGGGCCCTGGGCTGGTGCCCGCAGCTGGACCCACTCTGGCCACACCTGACAGTGCTGCAGCACCTGGAGGCCTTCGCTGCCGTCAGAGGGATGAGGGAAGAAGATGCTGCTCTTGCCATCAGCTGGTAGGAAGCCAAATGCTCTCATCTGTTGGTTCTCCCTCTCTCCGGAGGTAGGGAACCTTCCAGCCCAATCACGCTATGGTTTTATGGGCTGGGGAAAGGGTTTCTCTGTTAACAGCACTGGCTTGTGTGGTTAGGAGAAAACCTCTTCAGTGCCTCTCACCTTAGAGAGGTGGCTTCTCTATATATTTATATTTATATTTATATTTATCCTCTTATATATTTTATACTGTTCTCAGCCCCCTGCCAATGAAGATTGTAGCCCAAGTTTACCTGGAAAAATTCCGGGGGAAAATGAAAAATCAAACTTGTCCCAGTTCATGGCTAGTTGCATGAGTAACTCACTTCTCTCATTAGCTACACTTCCTGCCTTGAGTTTCTGCAAAACTTCCTCAATTTACCATCCAAGTTAGGAGCAGAATCACCAAGTAAGCCGTGGTGATGGATATCAGCCAAAGCATGTCAGTGTCTGGTTCCTCAGCACCCCTGACCATGGAGGTTACACACCAAGATGGTCATCTGGGGCTCTTCCCTTTCCATTCCCCACAGCATAGGAAGGGCCTTGGATCTCCTGAAGCATTTCAAGACCCCAGCAAGGAGTTTATCTGCTGGAGAAGCCAGAAAGGTTCGTGTTGGGTTTGTCTTTGCTTCTTAACCAAAACCTGCTCACTCTTTCTTGGACGCGGTGCAGAGGAGAACTTCCAGCTAAGTGGATCCAGGCATCATTCATTTTCATCAATCCATTTTGAATCCAGCCTGGCAGGATTCCCTCCCTCCTCCTCACCCTCTTTTCCCTCTCTCCTGCACCACGTGTTTAATGAGCGCTAACCACAAATTGGATTTACAATCACCTCTTCACGCCCCACCACCTACATCTGCCGGTAAATGGGATGGAAAACCACTTTCACATCTTTGGCAGACTCGGGGGTTCTGGAGAAATCTGATTTTGAGAGATTAAAACGTAAACTGAGAACACCTGAAGCGGGATTTTTTTAAATCTCTCTCCCCCGGTACTTTGGAATCAAGAGCTCCAGCTTTGAAAAATTCACAGGGACTAAGGCGCACCAGCTTTGCAGGTAAATAAAGGAGCCCTGACCTCGTGTTGTTCCCATTCCAGCTGTCATTCGCTCTGAGCATCCTGGGAGACCCGACGGTGATGCTTTGGGATGAGCCCTCCGTGAGCGTGGACCCCAAAGGGCAGCGCCGCATGCGGTGAGGGACGGGAATGCCTGGCAGGAATGGGAATGCCTGGAAGGAATGGGAATGCCTGGCAGGAATGGGAATGCCTGGCAGGAATGGGAATGCCTGGCAGGAATGGGAACCCGGGACAGGTTTAACAGGATGGGCCTCACCCTCCCCGCTGTAGGGACTCCTGGGCAGGCAGAGGTTCTGCCGTGGTGACAGAGTAGAACTGACTTTCCCCCTTTTCCTAATGCCCAGGGGATGGGGAGAACTTGCTGATCTCCTCACTCAGCTGGCAGCAAGCCCTGTAAGATAATGGTCATTAATGCACTCCAAAAAATCTCAGGAGACACCAGCTGAACCCATGCATTTGGCACAAAAGAAACAAATTTCTGTTTTCTTCAGAGCAAGAGAAAAAACTGGAGGGAGCCCTCCCTTTAGTCAGCGCTGGTGTTTGCTTTAGCTTTTCATCACCGGTTTACACCATCAGTGCAAAACTTGGAGGGATGCTGACTTGACAGATTACAACACAGCAGTGGCATCCAGGTCATTTTTAAATGAGAAAACCAAGGTCTTTCAAATAGATATCCGCTTTTTAATAACTTTGAAGCGTTGTTTCTGAGGAGGGAGATGTTGGAACCCTGGGCACTGAGAATTGCAGGATTTCTGTGCTGACAGGCACTGACCCCCAAGAAAACACTGCATTGACCTGAGGCTGTGGAAAAGGCTTCCAAGATTGAGTGACAGCGCTGGGATTGTGGGTGTGGAGTTAAATAGAAGTGTGTGATATCACAGGGTGGAAAACTTGTAATTTAAGGGTTTAGAATACAGTGATATAGAGATAAAGCACGATGGAGGGTTCAGGGTGTGGGCCAGTCCTTCTTTTTCACCTTCTCCTTCCTGGGTCTGGGTGGGATTTTGGAATTGGGTAGAAAAATCCGCATTGTGGGCCACAGATGGCTGGATATTGGGGTAAAAGTAAAAATAATTTAAGTGTCATTTCATAATTGGATTGTTAGCCCTTAAAAGGCCTTGCAAAGAGAGAGATAGGGACCATTTTTTACCTTGTTAGCTAGCAGTGCTGCAGAACTCACGGTTTGTGAGACTGTGATATAGTTAAGAATTAATAAACATTTGAGTCCGAACAAGAAATACGGTCTGGCGCATTTGATCCTGACCCTGGCAGGAAAAAGAAGATAAAACCTACAGGGAGACACAGACCAGGAGATTTTCCGTGGCTGTTCCCAGGAGGTGACTGTGACCCCTCTGTTCCCAGGAAGGTGATCCAGGCCTCCATGGAGAGCAAGGAGAGGGCAGCGATCCTCTGCACGCAGTCCCTGGAGGAGGCGGCGGCGATGTGCGACCGCGTGGCCATCCTGGTGTCCGGCCGGCTCCGGTGGGCACGGCGAGCAGGGGGTTTGCTCTGGGGGGTTCTTGGGGTTAGTTTGGCTTTTCAAAATTCCTGATCTAATGGAAAATACTGGTTTGGATGCTCCCATGTGTGTAACAATCCGTTCTGTGGGGGAGGTAGCGGGGTATAAAGAGCTGATGAAGACGAGGATGTACAGCTACGCCTCAGCTCCCTCAAGCCGTGGATTTATTTGCTGGTTTATGGTGGTTTGAGCAATGTTTTCCCCCCTCTGCAGGTACATCGGTTCCCTTGAGGATCTCAAAAGTAAGTTTGGCACAAGTTACCACCTAGAACTCAAAATGACAGATGTGGGGCAAAGCGATGCTCTCCACAGCGAAATCCTGAACGTCTTCCCCCACGCAGCTCGGCAGGAAAGGTCAGTGTGCATGGGCTGCCCACAGCCTGGACCTGGGCTGGGGGGCTCTTTTCCTCCTACTGATCTTGCTCAGTGATTTACCAGGAGCACAGTTATCCTACAGACCCCCTCAAACTGCAATGCTGAGTCACAAGATGAAGAATTCATTTTTTTAATTACTTTTTCAGGACTTCTTCCTTGCTCACCTACAAGATTCCAGTGGCAGATGCACTACCTCTGTCCAGGTCTTTCTCCAAGCTAGAAGCAGGTAAAGGGAAACAATCAGTTAAATAAGGAAATAATTTTTAATTTTTTTTACGCGGACTTGGTTTTTAAGGGTGCTTTCTCCACCCCTCCGCAGCTAAACGGAACCTCAAGCTGGAGGAGTACAGCTTGTCACTGAGCACTTTGCACCAGGTAGGCTGATGCAGGAGCTCCAGGTCGGGAACTGCCTGTGGCAGAGGAAGAAATAACCTGTGACCAGCTCAAATACAGCCAGCCCGCGGCAGTGATGGGGTGGTTTCCTCTGTGTCCCCTTGCAGGTGTTTGTAGATCTCACCAGGGACGCAGAGGAGCACGACCTGGAGGTGGCATCCAACGGGGCTGTGGAGCAGAGACCCCTTCACCCCTGAGTCTTGGAGCCACAGTGGGAAATATTCCATGTGTCTCACCAGTGTCACTGAACTTCACCAGTGTCACTGAATTTCACCAGTGTCACTGAATTTCACCAGTGTCACTGATAGCTGTCATCAGCCCCAGCACTCGGTTACTGGCGTCACAACACAGGCGGCCCTGCTGGTGTTCTGCCCCACAGAGGAAAAGAAAAGAGTTATTATTTTAATAAATAAAGCCTTTATCCTTTGACAGATAGGTGATGCTGATGCTCATCTGTGCCCCTGCTCAGGCTGAGATTTGAATTCCCGATGCTGAGGCTGTGAGGGTGGCTGGGAAATGGGGGTCAGACCCTGGAGAGGATCAGGAGCAAGCCCAGGGAAGGCTGTGACACCTGGCTCATCCATGGCAGGAGGACACCGGGTCTCTGCCTTGCTCAGCCCTGAGAATCACCCCTCTGGCTGCTGGAATGTGGCCAGCCAAGGTGCTGATTCCTGGGAGAGAGGGGTACAGGGCTGTGTTTTGACCCAAAACCTGCTCTTGCTGTGAGTTCCAGCTCAGGCCAACTTGCCCCATCTCATCCCCACCAGGATGGGGCCAGGGATGGAGGAAAGCACTCAGCAGGGGCTGGATAAATATAATGAAAACTGGCAGCTCTTATATTATCATCTGTAAAACCCAGTTATTATTTAGAGTCAAAATAAGGTGTGCTTTGACCCAAAATGGTGCTGAGCCTTGCTTTGGTCCTTGGGAAGAGAAGTGGGCTCCTCACCAGCATCCACCCCTGTGGGTGCCTGGGTGGGCTGGGGCAACTGATGGGGAGCTGGGGGCAAGCAGCAGCACCCTGACCATGCCTGGTCAGATCAGCATCTCCTCTTGGATATCTGCCTGCCAGGGCTAGAGTTAAAAAGTAAAATAAAAAAAAAAAGAATGAACTAAATAAAACTGCTGCCCTCTGGGGAATATAGGTTGGATATTAGGAAAAGGTTTTTTACAGAGAGGGTGATAAAGTACTGGAATTGTCTGCTCAGGGAGGTGGTGGGGTCACCATCCCTGGATGTGTTTTAAAAAGTCTGGATGTGGTACTTGGTGCCATGGTCTAATTCTGGTGTTAGGGCTGAGTTGGACTCGATGGTCTTGGAGGTCTCTTCCAACCTGGTGATTCTGATTCTGTGATTCTGGCAAAGGCTGGGCTGGGGACACCCTGGAGGCCAGGGGCAGTGCCACCCCATGGGGGGACACAGCAGCACGACCCTCACCCACGCCCCGAGCTGCCCCGGTCCGTGTGGGTGATGCGGGGGTGCAGGCGGGGATGGTGCTGGGCTGGGACACAGGCAGGGAGAATTCTGCAGGCGCTTTAGGCAGGCAGGGATGTGGGCAAGCAGGTGCCAGCAGGTGGCTGCCGTGGCTCACGGACGGGCTGCTCCTGCCAGGAGAAGTCCCCAGAGCAGCCACGCACACCCGGAGTTCCGCTTTCCACGGGGATCCCCAGCATCCCTGCTCTGCCAAGGAGGGGAGGTGGGCAGGCAGGAGACCCTGAGATTCACTGGCTGGGACCTGGCATCTCCTCCCCTTCACGTCAGGGTTGGTGTTTTTCCTTTTGCAAGGAAGGGAGGAGAGGTTTGGACACTCGGGAGACGTTCTGGGGACAGGTTTTAACTCCATCCCACCCCCTGAATTACTGGGGACAGGTTTTAACTTCATCCCATGCCCTGAATTACTGTCCCTCTGCTGTCTGCCTCGCTCTGAAACATCTCAGTGGGATTTAAATCTTAAAGGTGGCTTTCTTCCTGCTAAGCAGAGCAGAAGGAAACAAATCTGGCTGCTCCACTTTTCCAAGCCCAGCCTCTGTCCCAGCTGCTCACGCTCCCTCCCACCCCTGGTCCCTCATCCCAGATGAGCCAGGAATTGCTGCTGTGGGCAACAGAGGGGCTCCACAGCCTGGGATGAAACCAAACCCATCCCCTTTAGAAGTGCAGAGTTAGTCAGGAGAAGTTTATTTCAGCCTTTCCAAGATGGTTTTTTTTTTAGCTGGAAGAGCTGCTGCTATTCAGGAGGCAGCGCCTCTCTGCTGCCCCTGCTCTGTGGCTGATGCCACGGGAAGAGTTTGCCACCTTTTGTCCTCCCCTGCCTGTGACATCGTTGTTGACTCCGGCCCCTCTTGCTGCACCGGGAAACACAGCAGAGCTTGCCAGAGAAAGGATTTTTGTGTGGTTTGCTGTGGGGCTTGTTTTTCCTCTCCTGGCCACGACTCAAGAATGTCCTGAGCTAACTTTTGGGACAATGAGCTCCAGCGCCTCAACAGCGATGTGCTCTGTTTGCTTTTTCTGACACAAATAAAGCTGGAGCCCTGCCAGGGAGGAAGGGGAAGGAAGCCAAGCAAAAACGAAGCCGTGGTGTGGGGAATGTCTTTTGCAGAAGAGCCTGAGGAGAGAAAACGACTAAGAAGAGCTGGGAGTCTCCGGGACAGTCGGCCAGTCCCTCCCAGGGAGGCTCAGCATCTCTGCTCCTCCAGGACAAGCTCTGGATCCCTCTCAAACCTTCCTGTTGAGGTAAGGCTTAAGCATTCTTCCTAAGCCTAAATAAAAAATGTCATTTTGAAGGTATGAACCCCCCAGGAAATTATAGTGCTGTCAGTAACACTGGGTGAGGGTACAAATGTGCGGGTGGGGCGCGGGGCATCTTTCTGATTGATTGAGTCAAGCTTGTGCTTAACCTGAGGGGTGTTTAAAGGCAAGAGAGTCTTTTTAACCTCCCTTTGACGTGAAATAACACACAAATGGAGCTCAGCTTATGGCAGAGGTTTATTTCCAGCGTTTCTCAGCACTGTAAGGAAGCAGAGGTTTCAGCTCAGTATTTTAAGTGATGCAGGACGTACGAGAAGCAGATTTCTTTCCCTACCTCCAGTGTAAGCTAAAGTTTGAATTCAAAAGTTCTGTCCGTCTTAGGCTCTTAAAAATTCCACCTGAAATAGCACAGAAGGGAAGAAATTAGTTGTACCACATTTCCCCCAGCTGCCCAAACCTTGCAGCAGCACGGCCGACGTCGGTCAGCACTGGGAGGTGACCACACCAGGGACACGTGGGATGTCCGGGATGAGCTCCTGCTGTGCCACCTCTCCACCCCAGCCAGGATCTCCTGGGGGTGTCAGCCCGCCGAGGTTTCTCCACGGGACTCTCAGAACAAGCTGGCAAGCTGCTCTAGCCGTGACACAAACCCCGTGTCAGATGTACGGGGGTGACAGTGACACACGACGTCCTAACCCTCACCTCTGTGGGGTGAAAAAGCAACCAAGTAACAGCAAGTTAAAGCTCACAGCTTATTCAAGCAAGTCTAGAGGTTATTACACATGCTAAATTCAAATTTTTATACGCCTGGGTTTGGTGAGATCATCAGTGAGGAAAAAATCTGTTTTTAGAGATGATGGCAAAAGCCAGAGCAAGTGTTTGCAGTGGGCGCCCCAGGCAGCCTATTTCTTGCAGCTGCTTTTCCAGAATTCCAGTGTCTGCTGTCTCATCACACGGAGATTCAGCCCCTGAGGGCTGAATAGAAATATCTGGAGGAAGAGAAACTGTCTTGCCTGTCAGCACCATGAGGCATTGTCCCCCAGGGGAACAGGACAACACAAATCTTCTGTCCCTGTGACAGAAGGTTTGAAGGGATTAGGTCTGTAAACCTCTGTTTTTTCTACCTGAGAATCACTTAGAGATCGGGATTTTGTTTAAAAGCAGATTTCAGCTCCAGATGTGACAGCAGAGCAGTCTGGCCACGTGAGGAGAGATCTTTTGCATAGAGGTGCTGAATTTTTTTGCTCATTAAAGGTCCTCATGGTTATTTTATGGATGGTTAACAGGCAAAAAAATCTGACAGGCAGATTTATGCTTTACTTCTTCTTTCAGTTCCCACCATCAGCATTAGCCAGACAAAGTAATCCTTGGTTTGCTTTGAGGATGTTATTTTGAGGATTCTGCTCTGTCTGCTGGAGTAACACATCCGTGCATGCTCGTGGCCACTCGGGTTTGTCTCGTTTTTCATCAATGACCCGCCAATAACATCTCTCCCACGCACTTCCAACAATTTGTTCTCTCGTGGCTCCGAGTTTCCTTCAGCAGATGCTGTTTACCCCAAGAGCTCAGCTCACACCACAGCCAGGAGTTGCTCAACACTTCTTGGTGTTGAGCCTACAGCACGTTAAAATTACAACTAAAAAGATTTCAGGGATTTTAATTGACTGTATTGTTGTTGTTTCTTGGACATGGAGCCCACCCAAGCCGATTAGGTCATGTAATGTGATAGTCCCTTTTTGATTTCATCAATAACTCCTCCCAAACTCCCCACGCTGCAGCATGGAAGCCTGAAATTCTGCTTTTTATCAGTTTTTGCTGCTGAGCTGTGACAGTTGGAGAGTGTTGAGGGTGATGAGGTCTCTTGGACCCTGTGCTGCGGGGGTGGTTGTGCTCAGCACACAATATATGAGTTTCTTCAGGTCATTCTTGCTGTAAAAAGGGGAAAAAAGTTTCGCTGCACATCTGCAAGGACTGTGCAAATAAAACCAGCTGCTGCTGGTTTGGCTTTTGATGTATTTGAAAGAAATTTTCAAAAATAAATTGTCTCTAGATTCAAAGATGAAGACACTCCAGAGGAATATAAGTGTATTCCAGCAAACTAAAATTCTCTTGTGGAAAAATGTCCTGATCAAGTGGAGGATGAAGATGCAGAGCGTTCAGGTAAGAAAAAAATTAAAATAAAACCAAAATAGTAACTAACTACTGAGAGTGGCCAATCCCTGCCTGCCTCTGGACACCAACTTCTTTGGGTAAAATTAGAACTTAAAGTACTTTGGAGAAACCTGACTGGCAATGAACACTTGGAGACTTGAATTTGTTTTAAATGGTGATATTTATGTCTGGTTTGTGACAAATGAGGGCACAGATGGGCTCTTGGAGCAGGTGATGGGCACAGTGCAGAGAGTCTCTTCATCCACGCCTAAGAAACGGGCGTGACTGAGTTCCTCTTTTTTTACATTTTAATCCCACAAAGACCGAATTCCTCTTGTTTACATTTTACTCCCGCAAAGAACACGTTTTCATACTGCCGTGAAATTCTCCTCCCTGCTCTCCCCGGTGTAGGAGTGGATTCTGTCCCTGCTCTTCCTGCCCATGGTGCCCCTCGTGACTTCCTTCATGGCACACGTCCACTACCCCGAGGTGCCCTTCGGCCACCTGGGCCAGCTGAACGACCCTGCCTTCAACGCCAGCGGCGTCACCGTCACTTTCACCCCCGCCACTGCCACCACGAGGCACATCATGAGCAAAGTGGCCTCCAGCTCCCTCATGACGGGTGGGTTTTGCTTTTTAAATGTCGAATTTTGTCGTGATTTAGCCTTGCTGGAACCCTGGAAGCTGAGAATTTTGGGATCTCTGTGCTGACAGGCAGTGACCCTCAAGAAAACACAGCATTCGACCTGAGGCCGTGGAAAAAACTTCCAAAATTGAGAGATGGCACTGGGATTGTGGGTGTGGAGTTTGAACAGAATTGTGTCATATCACAGGGTGGAAAACTTAGAGTTTAAGATTCTAGTATATAGTAATATATATATAAGGTAAAATGGAGGATTTAGGGCATAGGCTAAGTTCTTCCTTCACCTTCCTCTTCATGGGTTTGGGTGGTGGCTTGTAATTGGGTGAAAAGGTCCACACTGTGGACAAACCAATTAGTTATTGGGTTAAAAGTAAAAATAATTTAGGTCTCATCTCATAATTGGTTCATTTGTGCTTAAAAGACCTTGGGAAGAGATAGAGACAGAGCCATTTTTCCCCTTGTTAGCTGGAATTCACAGCTGAGACTGCACTACAGATAAGAATTAATAAACATCTGAGTCTGAACATGAAAACTGCGCCTCCCGAGCATTTAATCCCGGCTCAAACAACAGAAAAGAAGATAAAAAAACCCACATAACCTCTTGTGCATGTGCTGTGTTGTAGCAGTTCTTCTACATCTTGGATCGGGAGAGAACATTCATCCTAAATCCTCCATTTTCATAAATATTTCTTCTCTAGGATTTAAGCTACCTGTGAGGCCAGTGTGCCCTTCTGAACTGGAAAGCTCTGCCTTACCCAATATCCCATAATACTTTTAAAACACAATAAAAGCCATTATTTAGCGGTGCATTTCTTCTCAACTGGTAAAGTCTGAAGTGTTTTGAGCTGCCTCCCTGGCCAGTGAGAACTGGGAAAGGAGGAGCTGCAGTGCTAAGAAAGCAGAACATTCCCTCAGTGCCTGTGGACACATTTCCAGACTCACAACACCTCATGGAAATTTTTTTCTGACACCCCACAGGTGTAAAACTAGAGGAGCTGGATGATGAGAGAGCCATGGAGAAAGCCTGGAATTCAAATGAGGAAATTATAGGAGTTGTGTTTAAGGACAACTTCTCCTACCACCTCAGGTTTCCCATCGCTCATGTGATTATTCCCAATGAAGTCATTGGATATATAGGTAACACAAAATGGGAATTTTGGGTGGGTTTTCCTGGTGTGAACAGGGTGGGAATAACCCATGTTGGTTAAGTGATGGAATAAATTGTGGGTTTGGGTGTATTGTGGGTTTTTTCCTTGTCACTGTCCATTTGAAGAGTTTCCCACAGTGCCATTGTGTTCTTGTCATTACATTTAATAGCGAAAATTAATTACTTTTTGTTGATGTGGTGTCCTTTGCCTTGCAGACATCTGCTATCAGTACTCCCCGGGGCGCTGCAACAGCCCAAGGTACTGGTACAAAGGCTTCCTGTCCCTGCAGTCCAGCATTGATGCTGCCATTATAGAGGTAACTCCAACTTAGGAACTGATGGAGGCATCCTTTTATTTTAAATATAATATAGGAAAGGCAAACTCTGCTGTGGGAATAGCAAAGGACAGGTTTGTCAGAAAATAAAGCTGCTTTAAAAAGTTAATCCAGGGAGGATGAAGCATAATATTCCTTGTATAAATGCAACTCACTGCAGAAAGTAAGCAAAACGCTGATCTGCTGACCTCGCGTTCCTTTAGATGGTGACAAATCATTCTGTTTGGGAAGAAATGGAATCCATTGCTGGCATCCGAATGCAGTCCCGGAGCATCCTCTTCACCCTCAGCCTGGAGCACAGCTACTTCATGGTGTTCGCCGTGATGTGCTTCTTTCCCTTCATGTATTCCTTGTCAAAGAATGTCACACGGGAAAAGAAGCAGCTCAAAGTGTTGATGAAGACCATGGGGCTGCAGGACATTGCATTCTGGTGAGCTCTTTGTCAAATGGAACGTGTTCGTCAAAAATCAGGCTGTTCATGGGCACTTAATTGAGAAGCCAATTAATGAGTTCAGTGGGTTCATAACTTTTCTCCAGCACTCGAAGCTGTGAGATTGATTCCTGGTAAAGACAAGGAAACAGCGTTGTGCAAACATTTCAGTCAGTCCATGAAAGAAAACACATTTCTTGAAAACTTATGTCAGATATTAGATGATGCGACTGATCTCCGTTTTTATTCTGTTTCTCAGCCAGAGGGCTGAGCATGGCAGGGTGTCCTCTGCTCCCCGGGGTATTTCCTGCTAAGCTGGATCACATGTCTGACCCGGGGACGTGAACGAGAAATTACTGCCACGGGAAATAATTAATACTGAGATGTAAACACTCCAGAGGGGCAGATGAAGCTGTAAGCAGAGCTGTTGGTTCCCACCAGGCTGATTTTTCACCTTTCCCTCCCCAGGCTGTCCTGGAGCTTGCTGTACTCTCTTTATCTGCTGATCTTCTCCTGCCTGCTGACGGCCGTCGTGCTGCAGGAACCCTTCTTCACCAGCAGCTTCCCTGCAGTCTCACTCCTGTTTTTCCTCTATGGCCTGGCCTGTGTAAGTCAGGCTTTAAAGCCAGATTTATTACCTGCTGCGTTTTATCTTCTTTCTTTGCCAGGGTCAGGATTAAATGCGCCAGACCGAATTTCTTGTTTGGACTCAGATGTATTAATTCTTATTTATTTACAGTCTCACAAGCCGTGAGTTCTACAGCACTTCTATCTAACAAACTACAAATGGAGCCCTCTCTATCTCTACAAAACCTTTTAAGGATAAACTGTCCAATTAAGAAATGATATCTAAATTATTTTTACTTTTAACCCAATATCCAACCACCCCCGGCCTGCAATGCGGATTTTTCTACCCAATTCCAAAATCCCACCCAGACCCAGGAAGGAGAATGTGAAAAAGAAGGACTGACCCACGCCCTGAACCCTCCATCGTGCTTTATATCTATATCACTGTATTCCAAATCCTTCAACTCTGAGTTTTCTGCCCTGTGATATCACACACTTCTATTCAAACTGCACACCCATAATTCCAGTGCCATCACTCAATTTTGGAAGCCTTTTCCATAGCCTCAGGTCAGATGCAGTGTTTTCTTGGGGGTCAGTGCCTGTCAGCACAGAAATCCTGAAATTCTCAGTGCCCAGGGTTCCAACAATTACCGTGTTTTTGAGTCTGTGCATTGCTCTAGAGCCTTTTGCACGGCGCTCAGGACCTTTGTGGGCCACGCTGGCTGAAACATCTGAGTGGCTTTTCTAGGTCAGCAGCAGAGATTTCATTTGCAGCCTGAAGGGCCGACAGGCTCTTGTTTGGCTACAAAAGGCCCAGTTTGAAACTCAGATTAACCCACTTTAAGCAGGGCTTCAGTGGGTTTTATTATACGGACTCAGCTCAGCAGAGATCTGGTGCCTGGCAAATGTGGTTGAAGGAAAGTTCTGTTCTTACAGATCCACCTGGTTTTCATGCTCTGCTCCCTCTTAAGGACCTCCAAGCTTGTCAGCTCCGTGGCTTTCCTCATCATCTTTATCTTCGGGTTCCTGAGCCTGGCGGTGCTGATAGAAGATGTCCCCGAGCCACTGAAGTGGTTTCTTGGTCTCATGTGTCCTTTTGCATTCAACACTGGCATTGCCAAGGTAAAGGGGCACCAGCCCTGCAGCTGAACCTTCCCCAGCTGGTAGAGAAAGGTGAAGGAATTCCTGCCCTCAGCTCAAAAATCCACCTGTTACTCCTGCCCTCAGCTCAAAAATCCAGCTGTGAAACATTCAGGCATTTTTCCTTCTTCTCCCCAGGCTGTTTGAAACCCCCACGTGAGCTGAGCTGAGCTGAGCTGAGCTGAGCTGAGCTGGGCAGCGCAGAGGGGCTCCAACCCCCCCATCCCATTCTTCTGCTTTAAAAGCAGACGAATGCAGAGACAAGCAGGGCCTTTGGCACAAAAACATCTGCTGTTGTGCACCTCTGCAGCTTCCCCATGACCCCGAGGAAGCCCCATCCCTGCACACAAGAGCCCCATTATCCTCGGGAACATCAGGGACAGCATCCTTGGCTGCCCGGTCACTCCCCTCCTCCTGGCAGCAGGGGCTGTGCAAATCCAGCTCTGGGATCCTGCTGCTGCTGCCCTTCCTCCAGCCCCAGCCTGGATAAATCCCTGCAGTTTCCCAGTTTGCCAATCTCCACAGCTCTTCCTAGCTCTGGTATTCTAATATTCACATATATTATATATAAATGCATAAAATATTTTAATATAGTATTATATATATATATATTATATCTATTTTTTTTTTAAATCTGCCTGGGAGAGGAGATTTTTACACCAGCAGAAAAAGGGACTGACTTTGTTAATTCTCCATAGGGTTAAATCAATCATTACCTAAATTATAACATTTTTGTCATGTCTCTGTCACATCAAGAGTGCCGATATCAGGGGTTTTTTTTAATTGATCTCCTCTAAAACTCTGATCTTTTCTTCTGTTTCTGGATTGTCCTGGAAAATTCTGTATTAAAACATGAAGATCTCTGCATGGAGTAAATTCATTCCCCTTCCCCTTTAGAAAGAAAATAAGAACAGCTGGCAAGTACTGCAGATGATTTCTGGGTTGACAGAGTTGTATCCATGGTTTGGTGGCATGGGCATATTTTTCCAGCCTGAAATTTATTCTTCTTTCTCTCTCGCTCTCTCTCTCTCTCTTTTTTTTTTTTTTTTTTTTTTTTTTTTTTTTTTTCCCTCCAGATTTTCCAGTTAGAGAAATATGAAATAGGTTTCTCCTTTTCCAACATTATGGGGGAAGCATACTTTTTATTTTCAACGTACATACTGCTTGTGTTTGACTCAGTCTTGTACATGCTCCTGGCTCTGTATTTTGACAAAATTCTGCCAGGTAGGAGTGATTTTATTTTTATTTACATGGATTGCATGGGCTATATCAAGGGAATTATGAGGTGCTCTATTCTTAGACTCAACCAAAATAAGGTTTGGACTAAAAGAAATTTATAATGTCACAAGTGACTTTTCTGTTTCTGGCACATGCTGGATTCAGAGAATCGATGACAACAAAGTATTCAATATTTTTTATTTAATATTTTGTCTTTTTAATAATGAGATTACAGTGTAATAATGTGCAGGACAATATTTCAGTTCATTGCAAAAATTGAATTCATGACATAAACCCCTGAATCCAACCTTTGCTCCGAACCTGGGGGGGGTTGACTGGAAAAAACAACAATTTTGTACTTATTTGAAACCCCTAAAAGTTTAGTCTAAGATGGTGTCTTGGCTGTGCCTTTGGCTAATGGCAGAACATCTTCTTGCTCTCCTGGCAGGCAAATATGGGATCCCAGACCCTCCTTTGTTCTTCCTGAAGGCCTCGTACTGGATGAGGAGCAGGAGAGGCTCCACCAGGGATGTGCCCAGAGCCACGGCAAACCCTGAGGAGCTCCTTGGGGACGATGCGGAACCTGTGCCCCCCGAATTCATGGGGAAAGAGGCCATCAGGTTAAGAGAGAAGGAATTGCTTGTGTCTGGTTTAGTGCTCCCCACTCCTTCCATCAGCTTGGGCTGGATTTTTTTCCTGGCAGTTTTCGTGTTTGTGAGGCTCTTGCAAAACTTTTTGTTTCACGGAGAAAAATTAGAGATAAAAATGTTTCACAGTGAGAAATAAGATTTAAAAAAGATAATTCAGACAGGTCACTAAAGGTGAAATTTAGATAAATTTAGATTTAAAAATAACTGGGTTTTACGTGTTGTGGTCTTTCAATGTTCTTTAGCGGCAAAAGGGAGAATGAAGAGGGCAACCCCCGGTAAAAGTGTTGCAATGGGTTTGGCCTTGTTTTGCCAGGCTTGCTGCCCCATTTTTGGCACCAGGTTGTGATGTGCACACCTGGGCACAGAGCCTGTCAAACCTGTGAACCTCAGCTTTGTTTCTCAGCACCTTTTGTTTTCTTCATGTCATTTCTGTCATTGTAACTTAAGGTCCATAAAAATGTAAAAGGGCAGCAGGGAAAGGCATTTACAGAAACCACCAAATAATAACCTCCTTACCTTCCTTTTAGGCTGTACAATATTAAAAAAGCCTATAAGAGGAAGGACAAGAAGACAGAAGCTTTAAGAGGTATGAAAGCTGTGAGACTGTTAAAGACAAGGAAACACTGCTGTGCAGTCAGTCAATGAAAAAAAACAAAACACTTGCATTGCTTGAAAATTCATGTCAAATATTAATTGATGTGACTGAACACTGTTTGGTTTTTACTGCTTTTCTGTTTTTAATAAGACTATAGAGAAAAAATATTTTAATTTTTAAAAAATTTGTTTTATTTCTGTCTTTTCTGCTAAATACAGACCAACTCCTTACACCGTCAGTTAAAGGTTTGCAGAGCTTTGCCCCACTCAGTGCTCTTTTGGCTAATTATTACCATTTAATTCTTGTACTTTTTGCCTTCTCTTGCCTTTGACAGTGAGTGGGGGCAATTCAAACCTCTTTTCTCCCCAAACTTGATGTTATTTTTGTTCTAGGCCTGTCTTTAAACATTTATGAGGGTCAGATCACCGCCTTGCTGGGCCACAGTGGGGCCGGAAAGACGACGCTGCTGAACGTGCTCAGTGGGCTCAGCTTCCCCTCGGAAGGTGGGAGAAGGCTGGCACGGGGTGGCCTTGGTCCAAAAGCTCTAAAGATCCGTTCATTCCCCCTCATCCCGTTTATCCCCGTGAACAGGCTCTGCCACCATTTACAACTACAGACTCTCCGACATGGGAGACAGGGAGGAGATCAGGGGGACGATCGGGATTTGCCCGCAGTTCAACACGCAGTTTGAGGTCTTGACGGTGAAAGAAAACCTGAAAACCTTCGCGGAAATCAAGGGCATCAGGTCCAAAGAGGTGGAGCGAGAGGTGAGTGTGTGCTCCCCGCCATTCCACAGAGTCTCCTTTTGCACTGGGAAGCTCAGAGAATCCACCTGGATCTTCTGAGAATTGAAGCTCCAAGCCCCAGTGTCCAACCTGGCCGTGGACACTTCCAGGGATCCAGGGGCAGCCACAGCTCCTCTGGGGACCCTGTGCCAGGGCCTGCCCACCCTGCCAGGGAACAATTTCCTTCTGATGGCTAATTTAAACCTAAATCTGCCCTAATAAAGGATGGAAGGACAATGGCTGCTGAGAATGGACTTCCGTGTGCTCTTCTAGGTGCAGAACATTCTGGATTTGCTGGATATCAGCAACATTCAAGACACCCAAGCTGAAAAACTGAGTGGTGGACAAAAAAGGAAGTTATCCATTGGAATAGCCATGCTTGGAAACCCCCAGGTAAAGCAGCAGGCATGGGTCTGTGATGCAGGAAATACTCAGGTCCAGCATAATTAAAACCTTGGGCATGTATTTGACTCTAGGATTTCAGACTTCTTTAAAGCGCTTTTAATTAGAATGAATAAATTTCATAATTTCTTTTTTTATTATTATTTTTAATTCATAACCCACCTTGCCAGGTGAGTTTTGAAGCAGTCAAAGCTCCCTGAGCTCTCACAGCCCCCAGAAGAGCCGCCCTTGTCTAAAAGAGGCACTGGGTTTCTTCTGCCTTCAGAACACCAGACCCCAGAGCGGCACAGCTGCTCCGGCAGTGAGGAATGTCTGCTTCCATCCTCCCTGCAGGTTTTGTTCCTGGATGAGCCAACGGCAGGGCTGGATCCTCTCTCCAGGCACCAGGTGTGGAGCCTGCTGCGGGAGCAGCGTGCGGGGCGCGTGATCCTGTTCAGCACCCAGTTCATGGACGAGGCCGATATCCTGGCGGGTGAGCACGGGCTCTGTCTGGGGCATCCCTGCGGGACCACCCTGGAGCACAAAGCCCCAAAAGATGGCAATGTGTAGCTCTAGTGCTCTGCACTAGAAATTCCTCTGGCTTTTCCCTTCTCCAGACCGCAAGGCTTTTATCTCACAAGGAAGGCTGAAGTGTGTCGGCTCTTCTCTGTTCCTGAAGAAAAAATGGGGGATTTGCTATCATTTAAGGTATCTCCTTAAACCCCAGCAACACCTGGCAACATGCAAGTACAAGGGGACACCAGAATTAATGAGAACCTAGAGCAGATGTCATCAAAACAAATTACCTGCATTAAAATCCAGCTTCATTAACTGAAACAGAAGTAAGGTTTAAGGTTAGGGTTGGTTTATCCAGAGTAGGGAATGAATGAAGAATATTATAGTTTTCTTTTTATGCATCCATAAAATGGTGTATGTCATTTGTGTGGGTTTGGGATGTTTTTATTCCAAGCCTAAACCTCTGTGTTTTTTTCCACACAACAGGATCCATGTCAGTGAGTCTTGTGACCTGGAGAATCTGACATCCCTGGTGAGAGGGTACATCCCCAACGCCACGTTCTCAGGACAGACCCAGTATGAACTGAGATATAAACTGCCTTTAGAAAATGTGAATAAATTCCCAGGTAATGTATACGAAAATAATTGGGAATTATCCCTAGAGAAAAAAAAAATAATGACAGATGTGGGGAAGGAGAAATGCAAAGGGAGATTTTTTTAACAGTCACATCAGGACTTCAAAACCATCGCAGTTTGGAGTTTTTTCCCCCAATTTTATCATACATTTAAGATCAAACTGTGCAACAAATGTTTTTCTACTGTTTGCAGTGACAAACCCTGCAGGCTAAACTGGACCATGAGTGTTGCAGAGAGTTCAGTTCTCTTTCTGTTAAATGAAAAGACAGGGTTCAGGGGAAACCCCACACAACCTGTGCTGCTCCGTGTCCATTTCTCACCCACCGTGCCCATCACTTCAGCCTGACCATCCCACAGAGCATGAAAACAGTCTGAAATGTTGGTGCTGAGCAGAAAAACACCTTCCATGAGGGATGGCTCTGGCAGTTTTGTGTTCCTCCACACCTTTGTGTCCTGGCAGTCCATCGCTTTGTTGTGTTCTCTGTCACTGGAGATGCTCCAGTCAGGCTGGCTCGGCTGAAGCAGAGTGGTCTGGATACCCGTGCCTGTGCCTTTATTTTCTCTCTGTCCTCCAGATCTGTTTAGCGGCCTCGACAGTTGCTCTGAGCAGGGAATTATCAACTATGGAGTCAGCATGACGACCCTGGAGGACGTGTTCCTGAGGCTGGAGGGAGAAGCCATGGCTGATCAAGAAGGTACAATTTACAATGCACAGCCAAAGAGATCAGCTCCCATGCAGTGACCTCCTGTCTTAGTTTGGAAGGACAGTGTCTGCCAGGGAAAGCTGGAGCTTCCCTTGGAATGGAGACTGCAAACCCTCTCCCTCCGAATTATTATAATTTTGAAATTAAGGAGCTTTCAGGCAAAGATATAAGGATAGGAATAACAGTTCTTTGGTAGGAATATTAAAAATAAAAATGTAGTAGTACAAAAAAAGCAAATGAAAAAATAAAAGAAACCACTGCCAGAGTGAGAGCCCAGCCTGCCCCCCTGTTGGTCAGGGTGCTGGTCACAGCCCAGCCCAGCCTCCTGCAGTGACAGATGTGGTTCTGCTGATCACTGATCCTGCAGCAGGGTGCAGTTCTCTCTGGAGCTCCCGTGGTGCTGGGATGGCTCCGGGGTTCCTCTGGCAATCCCGTGCACACGGGCTGTGCTGCTGTTCCCAGGGCCAGGTGTGATCCAGCCGGGAATGCCGGGCTCCTCCCCTGGGTGGAGCATCTCCCCATGGATGCTGGAATTGTCTCAGCCCTGCAGTGAGCCTGGATGGGCCAGGAACAGCAGAGATCCCTGCAGGGAGGATGGTGGAAGAGATAAGATCATTGCTCCGCCCAGTTTTAACCACTGGCCCATTAACAGAAGGTCCCTCCTCCCCAGAGTTATGAGGGGTTGGTTATAAAAGAGAAAAAAAAAAAAAACTCTCCCCAACTGATTTCAACAGATGATAGTAGAACACATACTTTTGGTTACATTTTGCATTGCAACCCAAGACACCTCCAAAGGTGGCTCTTAGACTTTCATGAGCCCCAGCCTAGAAGCTGGTCTTAGACACAAACGTGTGTGTGGGAACTCTCCGCAGATGAGCCCGTCCCTGAGGAGGAGTGGGCAGGAGCAGCACCAGGATGCCCTGACCAGGCAAGACCGTGCTCCCTGCTGCCCTCGGACACCGGGAAGGCGTCCGTGCAGGGCCTGGCCCTCTGGAGGCAGCAGGTCTCTGCCATGGCACGGGTGCATTTCTTGAAGCTCAAGAGCTCGGTGAAGAACCTGCGGTCGATGTAAGTACCAAAGGGGTTCTCTCCTGGAGGTCTGGGAGTGGACACAGTCACACCACAGGGGACAATTCCCACACCCCTGCTTCGATGAGTTTGAATTAATTGATATGAGGTCTTGACTAGGAATGATCTTGGTCATCTGCATGCAGAGGAGGGGAAAGTTTTTTTTCCTTTCCAGTGCCAGTAACACAAAATCTCCCTTTTGTGCATTTTCATTTCTATGCTGAATAATTTATGCAAGAGAAACCCATTTTCTTTCCAAAGAAAAGAACCATTTAGAAATACTTTTACATCAAATGGAGGAAGTTTTAAAATAAGTCAGCGTGCACAGAGAGTACTTTCAGGCTTCCTCTGCCTTTTTTTTTCTTTTCTTTTCTTTTTTTTTTTCTTTTTTAAATTTTCTCGTGTTGCCAGTGTTTGAACTCGTTTTGCCCCACTGCTGTTCAAGGTGGAGTTTCCTGGTGAGGCACAAGGAACTAAAGGAAGATGCTGATTTATGAGAAACTTGTATCTAAAGGAAGTGTGAAAGGCATTTCATGGCCCTAAAACATTCGGAAGATGCTGATTTATGAAAACCTTGTATCTAAAGGAAGTCTGAAAGACATTTCATGGCCCTAAAAAGCTGAGCAGTCTGGACCTGAGGTTCTCTCCCTACTACATTTTGAATCATTTGGTGAATGATCAGGGTTTGAGACTTCTGGAAATAAAATTCTCTCTGTTCATCGATGACAGGGCCTGAGGGAATGGCTGGAGCAGTGTCAGGGGAGGTTTAGGCTGGATATCAGGGAAAAGTTCTTCTCCCCAAGGGTGCTGGGCACTCCCCAGGCTCCGCAGGGAATGGGCACGGCCCTAAGGCTGCCAGGGCTCCAGGAGTGTTTGGATACTCCTCCCAGGAATGCCCAGGGTGGGATTGTTGGGTTGTCAAGGCCATGAGTTGGAGCCATGATCGTCGTAGGTCTCTTCCAAATCAGGATATTCCACGATCCTATGAAAACTGACAAAAGTTTTGAACAGAGCATTGGGTAACCTGAATATCACCCACCGTTTCCAACACACAAATGCATTCTCAACACATTTCTGCTGAATATCTCTTTTCAGAGTGTTTATTCATCTCTTTCTTGGCACAGTTTGCTGCTGTATGTGGTTTTCCTGCTTCCCCCGGTGTTGCAACTGTGCATAGTGGCTGGCTGGCAGAGTGTGAGTGCCTGGAAGCTCTCTTCTGCACGGTACTTCCTGCCCCTGGGGAGGAGATCCTACCTGGAGACCACCACCCTCCTGGTCTACAACCACACAGGTGAGGGCAACGAGCCTTCCCTCATCCGTCCCAGTTCTGGGCTTCCTGCTTGTGCTGGCTTGAAGGCAAAACCAGCGAGAGACTCCAAGTCAGAAAAAACAATTTAATAGGAGAGGAAAAAAAAGTAAAATAAAATAAAACACATGCAATGGTACAAAAGATCACTGACAGAGTCAGAATACAACCTGAAACCGTGGTGGTAGCAGTCCAGATGAAGTGGTCTTGTTGAAGCAGTGTTCTTGCAGAAAGATCTGGTAGCTCTTGTCCTCTGGGAATCCAGTGGGTAAGGCCCCCTGTGCTGTCCCAAATCCCAGATTATATCCAGGTGGGAATGCTTGGCTCCTCCCCCTGGGCGGAGCATCTCACAATGGGCTGATATCATTTTATCAGTTTTGTAATGGGTCCTTGATTGCCCATTAAACAGAGATAGCTCCTGGAGGGAGTTACCTATGAGTCATGCAGGACGGTATTGATGGGCCATTAACAGAAGATAGTCCGGAGGGAGGGGGCACGGGAAACAGTGGTGCACAACTTAGTTTCAACATTTCATGTAGACGGTGATAGAATACATATTTTGGGCACATTTTACATTGTAACCTAGGACACTGCTGCTCCAAAGGAAAACACAGGACAGTGCAGATGGGTGTAGATGTAGAGGATCCAAGGGGGGGATGAAGGTTTTAATGAGGGAAGGAGTAGGGATTGTCTTTAAAGGGTTGTTGAATCCTCCTGTGGATTCAGCAGCTGGTGAGACCCTGATGAGAGGTGTGCAGAAGGGTATCAGAGCAGGTAAGATAAGATGGGGACAGGGTTCTCTCCCTGCCGCAAATCCAGGTCTCTATCCAAGCAACTTCAGAGTGTGGGATTTTCAAAGCAGGCACCAGACTCCAGGCTCGCTCATGCTGAGTCAAATTAATGGGCTGCTTCCAGAGTTCAACATTCCCATAAGTGGATGATATTTCATGTTAATTAGCCAGAGAATGACACTGGTGTCCTCATCAGACAGTCCCAAAGGAAAATGGATTTTGTAGCATTTCAGATAAGCCTGGGAGAGAAAAAAAAAAAAAGAAAAAAAGAAAAAAAAGAAGGAAAAAAAGAAAAAAAAGAAAAAAAAAGGGGGGGGGGGAACCAAACAAAAAAAAAAAAGAAAAAATTCAGACCGAAATCCATTAACTTCCCAAAAACTAATGTGCAATGATCCAGCATGCATGTGCTAGCTGACGCCCACAGTTATTAGATTTCCTCTGTTTTTGTTTGGTGGTCGTGGATTTAAAAATAAAAATAAAAGTCAAATCGTCAAAGACTCTTTTGTTTTCCAGTGTTATAATTCCTCTGGTTTTGTTCCTCACGCCAGGCACGGGCATTGACGACTTCATCCATGTGCTCCAGAGCCAGGATCTTACAGTGGAAATAGCAAAGGAGGAAAATATCACGAAGGAGCTACAACACAACGGGGCTATTAAAGTGTCCCGCGAAGGTCAGGTGAGGATTTTTCACCTGTCCCTCCTGTTTCCTCACAATTGAATAATTAAGCAAGGTGCCTCCATCAGCTCTCCCTGTGGGATGGCCGGCCCTGTCGGCTTTTTGTACCACAGGTATGAAAATTAGGAAGTGTTTTGAGCAGTAAAGTCCGTGCTAGAGGAGACCTTATCTCCCTGACCTTCCTCCTCAAAATGTACATTGTTAACACAGCAATACAGACTTCCAATACCTCATAATTTGCTTTTTTAGCGAACAAGGCATAAGCAAAGCTATTTCAGGCCTGGGTTTTCCTGGTGTGCTCCTTTCCTACTGCTTCCCTGCTGTAGGTGAGAAAAGCCAGGAGTTCTCACCTTGCTTTCCTGCTCTTTGAAGAGCTACAGGTTCACCGTGCTGTGCCACTTGGAGGCTGTCAACTGTTTCCCAGTGCTGGTGAACGTCATCAGCAACGCCCTGCTGAGAACCCTCAACTCCACCAGGCACATCCAGGTCTGGAGCCACCCCTTCTTCTCTGTAAGTGAAGCCAGGTGTCACAAAACCATTTCAGGTCTCACTAATTCACCAGATTTTAATGGGAAGCCCTGTAGGGCTGTCTGAACATGTAAATCCACCTTCCTTCATGGTGCCTCTGGAACCACCACGTTTGACTTCAGGAAAACCAAATCTGATTTTTCCCATGTGGGTCTCAAGGGCTGCTGGATGGAGAGAGTGGCTGGGAGAGTTTCTCCAGGAGGTTCCTTGTTCTCTCCAGCGCATCATTCAAGCTTTGGTCCATCATTTGATGGAAGAGAGAGCTCCCCACAAATCTGGGATGGAGGAGTGGGACCTGCACCACCCATGTCTCCTCACTAGCAAGCACTTTGCATGGCTCTGGTGTGGGAAAAACCTTCCAAAATCTGGTTTCAGATTTCCTCTCTTTTGTTCATACTGCTGTGCAATCCATGAGAAATGCAGTAAGATGAATGGTAAAATTAATTGTAGGCATTTTCCACAAATGCTTTGTTCTTCTGTTTTCAGCTGTTCAAGCCACGGTACTGGAATTATTTTATGTCCGTTTACATCATTTATATGCTGCTGTTATTCCCTGGTTTTCCTCCTCACTTTGCGATGGGCTACACGCAGGATTGCAAGGTAAATTCCCTGAAGCGGAGCAGGTTTGGGGTGGGCAGAAGGGATTACAACTGCACCGCCAGGAGGATGTTTGAGCACAGAGTCCTGGAATCATTTAGGTTGGAAAACACCTCTGAGGTTACTGAGCCCAGCCCCGTGACTGGCAGCTTGGGGCGTTTTGATCCATGGGAAGTTTTGCGGCCAGCACCAAATATTAAAAAAACAAAAAGAGGTTGAATTTTACCCCAGGATCACAGCGGTGACAGGTTTTACTCCCTTTTCATTTCCTGGGGCCATTCCCAAGGGTGCGGTTGGCCAACCAGGCACCGACGATAAACCACCCTTTAAAATTGTGCCTTCCCAGGCGGGAGCTCGTTCCCAGCTGCGGATCTCGGGGCTCTTTCCCTCGGCCTACTGGTGTGGCCAGGCACTGGTGGACATCCCACTCTGCTGGATCCTGCTCTTCTCCATGTTTGGGCTCCAGTTTGCCATGAGTAACAAGTTTTTTAGCAACGCCGGCACCTTCTTCTTGCTGGTACATCCCATTCTGGTCCTTGCTGGTTTGCTTGGGAGGGATTGAGGGAAAATATTCTGTGTGGGTGCAGATGGTGCTGGAACATTCTTTGTCCTCTTACTGACCTTCTTGTTTCATCTCCTATCCTTTGGGTTTCTCCAGCTGGAAATAAAAGGCAATAAATCTTGCTTTAATGTATTCTTTTACACCTCAGAGTAAAACTGTGGTAATTTCTAAATGCCCTGATCTTACTGTGTGATCATTTCCACTGCTCCCCCTTGCTATAGATGGGTTTCTGGTGGTTTACCTCACTCCATTTTCTCCAACAAAAGCCTTTTTTCCCTGTAGGTCACAGGGGCGTTGGGTTATGGAATTTCCCTCGTTCTCTTAGTCTACCTGATCTCCTTCAACTCTCGCAAAGGATGGAGCTGTGATCTTTGGTCTTTTATCCTGATAATGGTAAGCACATGGCTGGACAGTGCACTGCTGGGTTTACAGACATTTTGAGATCTTAAGGACGAGCTAGATGTCAAAACACCAAGCAGAGATGTGGAGCATAAATCAGAGTGTGTTTCATAGCAGCCAATTCTGTATCAGATTTGTGTCACCGTGTTCTGTTGCCACAATCCTGCTGCGACATGGGGAAATACCTGGACCCAGCCTGAACTGGTGCAGGAATGGAGGCAAAAAATTAATTTACCACTCTCCTTGACACTTTACATCCAAGAGATGTAAAGTGTTGAGACAGGAGCTATCAGGCTAGACACCGATCATCCACGCCTGACCTGGAAGGAGGTGCATTATTGGCATGGATTGGGTTGGGAATGAACAGGATGGGATCCCCCATTTGGTTTTTCTGCCTGAAGCAGCCCAGTCCCTGGGAAGAAGTCTCCCCAGCTCGCCCAAAGCAGCAACCAACCCTCAGACAGAGGGTCTCTCATCTGTCTCTCATCTTTCCCATATGTTTTGTCCATTTTTATAAATTCAACAGGGAGTTGCAGAGCTAGACTCACACCGTTTTAACAAGCAGTGAGTAACCCTTCCCATCAGCTGAGCTACCCTCTTGTTTTATTTTCAGGTGTGCTTTGTTTCTTTTTTCATCAGCAGAGTCATTGATTACCTAGGCCACCCCGATGTCTCCCTCTACGCTCTGTCCCTCTTGGTTCCCATGTACCCCCTGATGACTTTTGTGATCGATTTTGTGATCAGCTCTCCACAGGTGAGTGGTGGTTCTGGGCAAGGAGAGGCCTAAAACACAACCCTTGGTCCTTGTGACCAAGATCTGGTGGTAACTGCACCAAAATCTGATGGTAACTGCACTGAAATCTGGCAGTAATTGCACCAAAGTCTGGTGGTAACTGCCCCAGAGTCTGGTGGTAATTGGACCAAAATCTGGTGGTAACTGCACCAAAATCTGGCAGTAGCTGCACCAAAGTTTGTGGTAACTGCACCAAAGGTTGACGGTAATTGCACGCTGCATCTTGGGTGGGATTTTCCAGAGTGTGTCCTCAGGTGGCCATTTCAGCTCAGATCTCATTTTTCCAGCTGTTCACTAGGGCTGGGGGTGACTTCCAACTGTGACTGCGGATTAGGTGAAAAACTCTTAATTCTTTCCATGCAGAGTCATAGAACGGAATCATGGAATGGTCTGGTTTGGAAGGGACCTTAAAGCTCATCTCATTCCACCCCCTGCCATGTGAGCGGACACCTTCCACTAGACCAGGTTGCTCCAAGCCGCATCCAAGCTGGCCTTGGACAATGCCAAGGATGGAGCAGCCTCAAAGTCAGTCAACTTGGCTTGACCAATCCTAAGAGAAAATCTGATGCCACGGATCTGCCTTTGCATGAAAAAAACACCTGAATGAGAATTTAGAATACTCACAGGGCTTTACTCCATGTCAGCTGAGGCGGGTGGTGGAAAGTCAGCTGAGAATTTAACAAGCTCCCTGGCTACATGCAACACTGCTGATAAATGATAAATTACTGAGGGGTGAAGTCCAAGAAGGAGAGACTCCTCCTCTGTCCTGTCCCACTCACATCTTCTCCACTGGGTCCCAAAGCAGAGATGTTTTCCTGGGACAGGACATCTGACAGGAGAGTCTGGTCCATGTACCGAGAGCTGTGACATGTTGTGGTGCAGGACCAGGGCTCCCAAAGCCAAACATCTGTGTCTGTTCATCTGCGTGCAGAACGTTTAGGGGAAATCAGAAGTTTTGCAGATTTTCAAAGCACTTTTGAATATTACTGCTTTAACCAGAATGATTCCAAAGAATTGCACATCTTCATATATTTTTTTATTCTTACAGATGTTCACAGAAGACACTGAGACATTTAGTGTGGCTTCAGACAGCCGTGTACTGATCACTGTCTTTGCAGTAAGAAAACATTTAACATTGTTTTTATTGAGGAATGTGGGCTTCCTAAAGCCCCCTCCTCAGGTATGAGGAAGCAGGAGGAGGATCTGGGTGGGTCTGGATGACATTTTACCTGCTGTGCTAAAATAATTTCACTCCTTTGAAATGGGGAAATCAAAATGAAATAAGGGCAGATCACCACATGCTGTCCTGTTATTTTATGAATTGGGTTTTTTCTGCCCTTAGTGCTTTCTGCACTGTTGATTATCCTAAGTTTCTATGTTAATGGAGTTTATTTTCACATATTCTGTTTCCCCCACGTATTTTATAGCACTGCCACCACCTCAGTGCCAGCTGTGGTGGGAGGCAAGGCAAAGCTGTTAATGTGGCAACCTCTGTTTTTCAGCCTTACATCCAGGCTGTGGTGTTCGTTCTTCTTCTTCGCTTTTTGGAGTTAAAATATGGAAAAGCAGTGATGAGACAGGACCCAGTGTTTAGGTTTGTATAAACACACGTCCACATGTGACATGTAAATTCCTACCCCACTGCTTCTCCTTGAAAACATCATTGCATTTGTGTCCCTAATTTTTTTTTTTTTTTTTTTTTTTTTTTAATACTGGTGATTTTTTATGACTTAAATAGCCCCTCAAATACTGCAGTGGTGTGATAATATAAAACAGTTTTTAAGTTATTTAGTTCCTCCACAGGATGCTCTCTGTGCTATGGGATGTATCAACTCCTTTTTTGGTACAGAAAAAGGATTACAAACATCATCATTATCATCATCACCATCATCAGCCCCAACAACTGCAATAATGATGATGATATTAATAGCAGTCATTATAATATATTATAAATTCGATCCCAGGGAAATTCACCCTTGGTCTATCCAAAATGCACTGGCGGAGAACAAAGGTAAAGAACAAAATCCTAAGCTAAAGCTGGTGGGTTTTCAGGATTTCCCCAAAAAAAGAAAGCAGCCAGAAGCACCCCAAGGAGCTCGAGGAGGAAGATGAAGATGTCAGAGCGGAAAGGGAAGCAGTGAGAAATGCTGTGGTGGCTCCGAGTCAGGAGGAGGTACCCCTGATGTTGTCCTTCTTGTTTTGTTTGATTTTCTACCTGGTAAAACACAAGCCAGTGCAGGTCAGTGCTCTGGCTGTGTTGTTCTCACTGGGAAAATCAAAATTCCAGAAGTGTGGGTTCCATCAGGAGAAGAAAGCTCTTAAGAGGGACCCGGACAATAAAGTGTCCTGTTGCACCTCGTATTCTTGGTGAACTATAAAACAAAGATCTTCAGAAGGTTTTATGCCTTTTTAATGGAAAAATATAACTGAAGGATTAATGCAGTCCAAGACAATACATTAATTTTGCTTCTTCCTCCCCACTTTCAGAAATCAGTCATTATTGTCAGCAATCTGTGCAAGGAATATAATATAAAGCAAGCTGGCTCATTTTTTAAGAAGAAGAAGAAAACAGCCACCAAAAACCTTTCCTTCCGTGTTAAAAAAGGTGAGGACTGGGACTGTTCTCCCAGACCTGTGTTGCACCTCGAGTTAATTCCCTGCACATTCTCAGTTACCTGAGCAAGGACAGAAAAGTCAAATCTATTCTGTTTTTAAAGCACCTTCAGTCTGGGCTTGATGTGTTAATGGTGCGTTCTATTAATGACCTGTGACTGTCCATTCTCTAAAGTAAAGATAAAATAAAGATCCTGGGGAGAGGGAGCCACTTTATCAGTGGCTCCTGGGAGCAATTTACAGCATCAATTTAAGATGAAATCTTATGGGCTCTCTGAGCATGCATTTTACACAAGAAAACCTTTTATTTTATATGACCTTTGATATTATTATGCTGCCTTTTCTGTTTTTTTTTTCTTTTGTGGGACTGTGCATGGTATATTTCTTGAATGGGAAACAGCCCTAAGAAATTCTGTGTATTGATTGCAGGAGAAGTGTTAGGACTTCTGGGGCCCAACGGAGCTGGGAAAAGCACAGCAATCAAAATGATCACTGGAGAGACAACCCTGACTGCTGGGCAGGTAGGAGATGCCTGGAGACAAGGGATGGATCCATGACAAAAACCCAAACCTTGCACCTCGGCTAAGCTGTCATTTTTATCAAGGCTGCAATTTTTGTCAGAGCATTATTATTGATCAGGGTTTTAATCGGGTTCATCGTGCTATTAAATTAAATAATACATTCATAAGATGATGGTGAGCCACTTCTAATTTCGATAAGCTGTCGCATCTGCCCTAATTGCCACATTTATATTTAAGAACAGTGTGAAATCACAGTGGGTTTCCTCACCTAAACCCCATCATCTTCCCCTGAACCACCCCTTGCTGGGCAAGGCCGTGTGAGAGGACAATGCCCAGCCTGCTTGTGCAGGTGCTGATGAAGGGAGGAGATGAAGGAGGCTCCCAGGACCAGGCTCCTGCATTCCTGGGATACTGCCCCCAGGAGAACCCCCTCTGGCTGGACCTCACCCCGCAGCAGCACCTGAGGGTCTACGCGGCCGTGAAGGGGCTGCGCAAGGAGGACACGGCTGCCGCTGTCCACAGGTACACGAGGAGGGCTGGCACGGCCCGTGGCCCACCCCTCAGGCACGGGGAGGCCACCAGAGAGTCAAAATTCACAGAGGAAACCTTGAAAGAAACTCAGCTGCCAAAGTGCTTTTGCGCTCAATGCCGTGATTTAGTGAGCGGGTTAAGAGAACCTCCAGTTTCCCTGAGTGCATTTGGTGGGGATAAATTTACCACTAATGCCCTTTTAAGAGTGTTATCTTTAGGGAGCTTTTCTGAAATCCCTGATGTTAGAGTTTGGCACCACAAGAAAGGGTGCTGAGCTGACACTGGCAAGGGGGAATGGACTCATAATGCTGTTGACACTGATGATGGGTTTAGGAAAGAGCTTCTGGCTTATTCGGTACTCTGTGCTTCAAATAGTCACTTACATTTTAATGACACAATAAATGTTTCATGAAAACAAGCAAGAGTCAAGAGCAAGGGGAGAAAAGCTCCTTTTTCTCGTCACTTTGGGAAGCCTCGATGAGAGTATTGATTGGGAATAATAAAAATGTTCTTTTTTCATTTTCCCCACAGAATTGTGAACGCTCTGCAGCTTCAAGACTACTTACACAAAAAAGTCCGAAAATTACCTGCTGGGATAACCAGAAAGGTGTGTTTTGGGTCACTGCAATGCTCAGGCACTAGTTTTAACTAGTTTTTCTGAGTGGAGGGACCGAGCTGTGCCCTGGGCTCCTGGGAGAGCCTCAGGTTGGGTGGGGTGATGGAGATGAGCCTTCCCCAAACCCGCATTTCCCGTAAGTCAGAACCCCCACGGATGAGGGGGCGCTGCCCACAGCTGTGTGCACACGGTGCCAGGCTGTGCAGGAGGTTTGGCTGAGCCCTTTCTCCGTGTCACAGCTGTGTGTGGCACTGTCCTTGCTGGGCAACCCCTCCGTGCTGCTGCTGGACGAGCCCTCCACCGGCATGGATCCCAACGGGCAGCGCCGTGTCTGGTGAGCACCGACCCGGGCACTGGGCCACCACGGTGGGAAAAGGGGTAGGAAGCCAAAAGGAGATGTTTAAAGTTGCATGAAAAGGTTTTTTTCTCCATCCACAGATGGTGCTGTCCCTCACGTTGCAATGGTTCTGTTGGAAAATATGGGGTTTTGTCTCTAACACAGGGATGAGCAAGGAGAGAGGAAAACTATTTTACCTTCATCCTTTTTGCAAGATTTAAGACAGTCCTAAATGGGATTTGGGAGAATTCATAGAGAGATTTGAGTCAAAAGCATTTTTTGCCATTATTTCAAAGCATTACCATGTGCTTGTTAATCTGAAGCTGCTGCATGTGAAAATTCTATTCTTACTTTAGGGGAAAGGCATTTGGATGGACTAAGATATAAGAGCAATGTCTGATACGTCTAGGGAGCGTTAGATTTATTTATTTATTTATTTATTTATTTATTTATTTATTTATTGTGTAATTTTGGGGTTTTTTTTTCACTCTGATCCTCAGGAAATCAATCCGGGATGCCCTGAAACCCAAGGAGTCGGGAGCCATCCTGACCACGCACTACATGGAGGAGGCAGAGGCCGTGTGTGACCGCGTGGCCATCCTGGTGTCCGGGCAGCTCCGGTGGGTGACAGCGCCTGGCTGAACTGGGACTGATCCATGCTGCTCCTCCAGCCTCCCCTGCCATGGTTTCCTTCTCAGGAAGCAGCAGGTGCCGAGGTGAGAATGATTTCACTGCCGTCTCTGCTCCTCCCTGCCCTGCCAGGTGCATTGGCTCCATCCAGTACCTGAAGAACAAGTTTGGCAAAGGTTATCTCCTGGAAATCAAGGTCACGGATCCAGAGAGCGCTGATGTGCTGCACGCTGAGATTCTGAAGATTTTCCCGAGTGCAGCCCGCCAGGAGAGGTAATTATAAAACACAGGATGAGGAGTGGTTTCAACACTGCCTCATCCCTGAAGACATGCCTGGTGAGATGGCCAGACGCAGGATCTCAGCTGGAGAGGGATGAACAGTGCCCTAGAGGGAGATCTGATTTCATAATGTCACCACATCCGGCCCTCCTGTGATCCCAGCAGCAGGACATCCGTACATCCACAACGGTTTGACCCCAGAACCTCAACACAGAGCAAGATTCACCTTTTCTTCTCTTCCCTCAAGGTTCCCCTCTTTGCTTGTCTACAAGATCCCAATGAAAGATGCACTGCCCCTGTCCCAGTCCTTCTCCAAGCTAGAGGAAGGTGAGAGCAAAACCAGGTGACCTTTTTGAAAAGGCAGAACAGCAACCGCTCGTTTTCAACCCTCTTCCCATTTCTCCACAGCCAAACGAAGCTGCGGCCTCGAGGAGTACAGCTTCTCCTTGAATACTCTGACTCAGGCAGGTGATTTTTATTTGTGCTGTAAAGGCAGCCGCAGTGACAAAAGCTGCAGCCAAACCCAGGCTGGTGCAGTGGCAAAAGGCAGCTCCACCAAAAAAACTCCCTGAGGGTGGTGGGTGAGGAGTTCTCTGCTGGTAAAGTGAGAAAACGGTTTGTGACTTTTTTTACTGCTGGGATTTTGCGTGGTGGGAACAAGTCTGGATGAAGTCTCAGACCCCAGTTGGTCGAGAAAGGCACACAACACACCCAAGGATGGAGCTGCCAATGCCCAGCCCCTCTGGGTGCCCTGGACACAGCAGATTATTTATTGCTGCTGGTACAAGGCTGGTGGTGAAGATGAGGAATGTTTAACTCAATCCATTGGTGGGGAAAACGCGTATGGAAATACCGACGGGCAGGTGACGCCTGTCTGGTCACTGCAGGGAGCACAAGAGGCTCAGCTCCTGCTCCCCCACCAAAAAATCCTCTCCACACCTCTCCCAGGGGCTGCAGAGCTGTGCCTCCTGCAAAGGAGACTCACAGAGAAATAACCCAAGCGTTATCTTGCACATTTCAGGTGTCTCTGGAGCTCTCCCGAGAGCAGGAAATGGATAATTTTGACCTGACTTTGGACGGGACATTCAACTGGAAACAGCTGCAGCAGGAGGACTGTTAAATGCTCATTTATGCATTGCTCACTATTAACCAAACTGCACTTATTTACTGCCACTCTCAGTGTACCACGGAGAGGGGAACAGGCTCTGATGCAGAAGATGTTCCACCTGCCCTCTGCAGGGGTCTCAGCCCTGCTCCTAGCTGCACTTGCAAAGGCTGGTTGATAAAACAGTGCCTGCTCTGGTGAGAGCTCTTGTCAGGCCAGGCAGGATGAAGCAGAGGGACTGAAAGCTTTGCAGAAAAAAGGGTCCCAATCCATCTCTGATGATCAAATCTCTCTGGATCTGGACATGGTGCCGCCCTCCTGGGATCCTCTCTCCCCAAAGTCTGGGACTGTGCCTACGACGTGTTCTGTCTGGAATTTGCACTCTATTGTTATACCCTTCCAATAAATGTCTCTATAGAAACTGCAGTTCCATCCTCATCTGTCATCATTGCCCAGGAACAGCTCCAGCTCCCTCCCCTGGGGATGGGGAGGCTGCAGAGGGCAGGGAGAGGTTACCTGGCTCAGCAAACGCCCAGCCCTGCCCTCCCTCCACTCTGGGGTGAGTAGTTGTCAGTCCTTCCCTTGGAAACCACCCAGGGATTCCTGGAGCCCCTTCCAGTAGCTAAAGAGAGCTGGAGAGGGAGTTTTTAAAAGGGCATGGAGTGAGGGGACAAGGGGGAAGGGTTTCAAACTGACAGAGAGGAGCTTTAGATTGAATATTGAGGGGAAATTATTCCGAGGGGGAGGCGAAACCCCGGCACAGGGTGCCCAGGGAAGCTGTGGCTGCCCCATCCCTAGGAACATTCAAAGTCAGGCTGGATTTGGTTTGGAATAACCTGGTCTAGTTAAAAGTGACCCTGCTCACTGCTGAGGGGCTGGATTGGATGACCTTTAATGCTCCTTTCCAAACCAAATTATTCAGTGACTTCCCTCCTTTTATCCCTGTGCCCAGCTCATTTGCAGAGGTTAAAACTCTCACAGAAAACAGTCAGTTCTCTCCACGCAGTCCCAGCGGTGGCTGTGTTGCAATCTCTACTTGTGCACATCCCACACTCAGCTCCACAGCAGATTTTGGCAGTCGGAGGACACATCTTTAGGGACACCCTGGTTGTTTCCCTCCTGCTTGCACAACAGCTCCCTTCCTGCTCTGCACCCCTGAGAAACGGGTGAGTGAAGGCACCAAAGATTTGTGACACCTGTTCACACACTCAGCTCCGGGAAATGGAGACCCTGTGAAAGGGAAGAGTTTTATTTGGTTCTCTGGGGGTATCAGCAGCAGTGGAGAACTCAAGCCAGGAGCCTCCAGAGATAAATACCATTTATATGATGCGTTGCTGTTGGATTTTTTCCCTCAGCATTTCGTGGTTTGTGCCTCTGCAGATGCTGCTGGAGACGGGGCTTTGAGTGGGTTTGTGAAATCCGCTGCTCCCCTCTGCTCTGCTCTCTGTGTCCTGCTCTGACACACGGAAACTCTGCGAAATCTTCCCTTTCCCTCCCAGCATGATGGAAACTGCTCCCTCTGCAGATCTTTGCATGATGCAAAGGCTCAACAACACTAAAATCCCTGGCAAACAAGTCCTGTCCCAGAGAGAGCATCTCTGGAGCTGGAAAGGGAGAGAGGAATTCCTTCTGACACCGCTTGCGCTCTTGTTTCTTCCAGGGATCCACGACCTTCTCTTGCACAGCTCTGACTGTTATCCCCCCGATATTTGACATTTTCCATTGCAGAGGAAGGTGAAGCACGCAGAGCTCACTCCAACACCTCATGCACGAGGAGGAGGAGGGAAAAGACCCCCAGAGAGTCCCCAAAGGTTGGAGCTGGGGCTTTGCCTCGGCCTGGAGGGAAGGGGGACAGGGCTGGTGGCATTGCCAGCACACAGGGGACAGCTCCAGGTCCCGGCCCATGGCCAGCGCTGGGAGAAAGGGGTTCTGTCACCAGCACAAAACAGAGTTTAGCTGGCAAGAGGGAACGAACAAAAGTTCTCAAAAAGTTCACGAGGACGTAACTTTTCCATCGGAGGAAAAAGAAAAAAAAAAAAAAGGGAAGAAAGAACAAGAGAAGGATTTCCTGGAAATGAACCGACTCCTTAAACATTCCCTTTGGAGTTTGTCTCTCCCCATGAGCTGAAAGGAGGAGGGAGGAGGAACATCCCCTGGAGCTGCAATGCTCTACCTGTGAGCGGCGGGGCTGACAGATCCCGCTGGAATGTTCCCTGCTGCAGCCCACCAGCCCCAGAACTGCCCCAACACTGATTATTCTCTTTATTTTCCAGCACAACCAGCCCTCCCTTGCTGATAAACCCCGAGCAGAGCTCGCTGGCCGTGCCTGGGGGTGAATCCATCCTCCCAGCACAGGACGGGAGAAGCAGCTCCGGCTGCTCCCTGCAGGAACCCAGCAAGAACTCAGCCTGGAAGAACAGGGAGATTCTCATTTCCTACATTTAATAATGCCCTCTTTGTCCAGCAAAGGGACAAATCCACAAAGCGCCATTCAGCAGCTGCCTCCAGCGCCGATCCCCGGGTACCGTGTCCCAAATTGTCCCCCTGGAGCGACAGCGAGGAGCAGCCCAAGCCTTCCAGGTTAGGTGGGAAAAAACTCACCCTCTTGGTGTTTTTTGGGGTGTTGAGGACCAAGGGAGCCAGGCACGTGCGTGCTCGAGGTTTGGGAGCTTGGGGGACACAGTTTCACCCCGGAGATTTGGGGAACAAAGGGGTTTTTGATGTCTGGACAGGAATATTGGGGTTTTCCAGGTCTCCTGGAAAATTGGGATTTTCCCAGTTGGGGATCTTGGGAACAGCATTTCACCCTGCGAGATTTGGGGAGCAAAGGGGTTTTTGATGTCTGGACAGGAATATCGGGGTTTTCCAGGTCTGGAAAATTGGGATTTTCCCAATTGGAGAGCTTGGCGACAGAGTTTCACCCAGTGAGATTTGGGGAGCAAAGGGGTTTTTGATGTCCGGACAGGAATATCGGGGTTTTCCAGGTCTCCTCAAAGCTGTGATGGAGACGAACATTAAATTTTGCTAATTAAGCAACTCCACTGAAGTGCGAGGAAGCAAACTCAACAAAAAGTGGTATTTCTGCGAATTCCAAGGAGCTTCCCAAAAAGCAGAGATGCAAGCTCCAGAGCAGCTGAGACAGAGCCCTGCAGGGTGGGAGGAGGTGGAGGCTGGGGGAGGCCAGGGACGAGGCTGGCGTCCTGCAGAGCAGTCCTGTGATGTTGGGTACCTGTCACATCCTCCAGCTTTTATTGAAAACCCAAAACCAAACCAAATTAAAAGTCCTTCTCCATTAATAACGTAGGACAAAAAGTTCACTTGTGTCTCAACAAGTACGAGACCTAAGTAATTTCCCATGAAAAACATAAAGCTGTATCAAATATGAAATAACTGCTAACCACAGCACGACCAAAAAAACGAGCACACAAACGTGAACTGCACCAAAAATCTCAACCTATTCCTAACGTTTTGTGTTTTGCCTGCAAAAAATTGTAAACTTGAGATTGAAAGATCAGCAGTACCTTTTTATTAAAAGATAGATTAAGAAAAATATAGAACCCAATTGAATGTTATGCTTCTGCCTTTTTGCTTCGCCTGCTTTTAGGAACGCAAATTTACAAGTTAAAACACCTAAAAGAAATATCTAAATAACTTTATTGCATCAAGCTTAAATACAGTAGGTATTAAATAATTAAATAGTTAACATTAATAATTTAATGTTAAAATTAATAATTTAATGTTTGAAAATATTAAGTACTGTGTGTTTTAAATACTGTGCAGCTCCTCACAGTCCCTCCTGTTTCCCCTGCAGGCACCTCCTGATCTTGGCGCTCAGCTGGACAAGAAAACACCTTTTGTTCAAAACAACCCAGGCAAAAAAACCCCAAAAAACATGGAAAAAAAACCATCAGGAGACAGGAGCAACATCAAGGAGAACGCTCTTTGTGTGTGTCCTGGAAGGAAAGGCACCGTGAGCAGGGGGTGTCACCTGCTCTGGGCACCTCCAGCCACTTCAGCACACAGCTCCTGTCCCTGCAGCACCTCTGGCTGTCCCAGAGCAGAGCCAGATGTTCTCCAAGCAGCAGAAATGAGGCAAGGCAGATGCTGGCAACCTCCACGGCTCAGGAGGCCAGTTCTCTTTTTCCATCCGCTTGGGACAAAAGGGGAAATGGGGGTTGGATTCCACGTGTGGAGGGAGAGAAAGGTGGATCAGCTCCTCAGCCTGGGAGTACCACGCTGTTGGAACAAGCACCTCCCAGCATTTAATTTTTAAGGCATTTCAGCTTGAATTACTCTGCAGGTGAAGCTGAGAAGGATTTTCCTCCTGCTCTGCTGCTCCCTGATTCATCTCAGCACCTCAAAACCCTTCGGAGACTTCCAGCCCCAAATCTTCTCTTCAGCAGCAGATGGCTCAAATATCAGGCAGAAGAGGACGTGTGGCTGTGGCAGCAGCCAAAGCCAACAAAATATTTGCTTCGAAGCAGGAGGAAGGACAGCGTGTCCAGCTGGGAAAAGCAGGAAGTGGTTTCTAAAAGAGTGGAAGAAGGGGATGGAGTAGGAGAGGATTGTGTAAGACATGATGTTTCAATTAGAACGGTCCTGAATGAAATCAGCAGTTCATGAACTCGTGTTCTAGGCAGAGTGGAGATGTTTGATTTGTTCCTGTGCATCTCCGTCCTGGCACAGACATCAGGTGGTTTTATGGACAGGTGAGGGAGGGCTTGGGCTGTGCACCAGCCGAGCTAGGAACACCCCTGAGTGTCAGTGATCCCAGTGGATAACGCTGGTGTGAGGATGGAATCCACCCCTCCTGCAGGGCTCTGTGCTTTTCAGGATGAGCTTTGGCTATCTGAAAATACCAGAAGGCAGCGTCTTCCCTGGAGAGGAGCTGGGTTGGCTCAGAGGTGGATGGATGTCAGCAGGAGGCTGGGTGCCAAAGGCAAACCATTCCCATGGATTTGGGATTTGCAGGAACAGGTTCTCCTGGCTTATTGTGCCTGTGAAATATCTCAGGCTTGCTGCGAGGGTTGTCACTGCTGTCACATCCCCGTCTCTCCCAGGGAAATGGACGCAGCTTCAGGAAATTAAAATGCCTGTAAATAATCAGCTCTTGCAGGTGGCTACAGCAGCTTGGCCCTTGCTTTAAAACCAGATTTCTTTCTTTCTTTCTTTCTTTCTTTCTTTCTTTCTTTCTTTCTTTCTTTCTTTCTTTCTTTCTTTCTTTCTTTCTTTCTCTTCTTTCTTTCTGTCTTCTTGTCTTTCGTTCTTTCTTATCTTTCTTTCTTTCCTTTCTTCTTTTCCTTTCCTTCCTTTCTTTCCTTTTGCCTTCCTTCCGTTCTTCCTTTTCCTTTCCTTTCCTTTCCTTTCCTTTCCTTCTTCCTTTCCTTTCCTTTCCTTTCCTTTCCTTTCTTGTCCTTTCCTTTTAGTCCTTCTTACCTTATTCACTTTCCTTTCCTTCCTTTCCGTTCCTTTCCTTTCCTTCCTTTCCTTTCCTTGTGTCCTTTCTTTCCTTTCTTTCATCCTTTCCTTTCCTTTCCTTTCCTTTCCTTTCCTTTCCTTTCCTTTCCTTTCCTTTCCTTTCCTTTTTCTCCCTGCCCTTCCCTTTTATCCCTGGGGGCAGTTGAGGACCTCTCCTTGCTGGCACAGCCACAGCTTCCCCCAGCCACAGACCTTGGTTTTCTTTGGCCTCACTGTGAGAAATTCATTTCATGTTCCAAATGGCAAACCCTCTCAAAGGTTCTCAGGATGCTAAGGAGGAATTCAGAAATAATAACAAAAATGAAGCAAAGTGTGTGTGTGGGGGGGTGTTAAATTATTTTTTTGTTTTAATTTGAGAAATAACTGGCTTTGAATCTGCTGTTTGTTTCCTTCTCAGAGAGGACAGAAGACTCCTGCCAACATCATGTCAAGGGCCCCACCACATTTCACACGAGGGTTTGTGATTGCCTCTCACAAAGGACTGAGGAGCCAGAAATGGGCTCTGGTGAGGAAATGATTGCACAACATCTCCTCCATCCGATTCCTTGTGCTTGCAGAACGTCCATCCCCTGTCCTGGGGCTTTCCTGGAAGCTGGGGGAGAGCAGCTACAGCACGAACAGACGGGGATTAACAGGTTTTGATTAACTTTGGATGTGGAAACCTAAGAAGGGAAAACTGGAAGGGAAGGAACACTTTTTTGGTGGAAGAAATCACCTTTATTTTATTAAAAACTGGGCGTGGTCACAAAGAAACACAGTGTATAATGGCCGAGTGACCAAGGGCAGGCTGGATCTGAGCACCCTGGGATAGTGGGAGGTGTCCCTGCCCACGGCAGGGAGTGGACTGAGATGAATTTTAAGGTCCTTTCCAGCCCAAACCGTTCCGGGATTCTGTGTTTTACCAGCAATAGCACTGCACTTCAAAATCATCCCTTCAAGTGAAACACAATCATTTTCTTGACCTGCAGCCTCTCCAGCAGCAGGGCTGCAGGTCAGCCTTTCCTCCCAAACAAACATTTTGCTCCGTCCTCATAAGGTTGGAAAAAGCCTCCAAGATCAAGCCCAGCCATCAGCAGCTGATCTCCTCCTTTAGCAGCCTCTCTTCTTTGCTAGAAAGGGGTAAATGCCATTTTTGAGGAGGAAAAAAACCCTCGATTTGCCATTTGCAGCTGTCTGACCTCAGCCAAAGCCGCCTGTGGAGCGCTCCCGGGAGGGCTGAACGTGACCTGTGGGGAAAACGCACCTGGTGCCACCCGGGCACAGCGGGACACCGCGGCTGGGACGCTCAGGGCCGCCTCGTCCTTGCTCTGCCACGGGTCCCTCCTGCGGTTTGCGCTGCCGCTGGCTCTGCTCCTGCGGGAAAAGCCCCTGCGAGATGCTGGCACAAGCCGCGGACGCGGTTCCATAAGGAAAATCCCGACAGCTGGGGTGTGGGAGCAGGGAATGAGGGTCCCGCGGGAGCCGGCAGAGGCTCTGCCCGTGCGGGAAGGCCACGGGACACAGAGGGTGCCCCGACAGCCGCGGGCTCCTTTCTCTCTTCTCTCCAAGCGAAACTTGAACAGTTTGTGCCTTTTTTTCTCTCTTCCACGCGAAAGTAATTCCGCACAAAGGCTTTCCCAGAAGAATGATGCCAGATTTCCCCGGCTTTCCTGGAAGCGATGAATCACCTCGCTCCTTTTTTGGGGGGTCCCGGCGGCGCGGGGCGCGACCCGCTGCGACATCCGCGCTCGGGCTGTGCCACCTCCTGGTGACAGCGGGCGGTGCATCCCTGCATCCCTGACTCACTGCATCCCTGCATCCCTGCATCCCTGCGTCCCTGAATCTCTGAGTCATCGCTTTCCCGCATCCCTGCATCCCTGCATCTCTGCATCACTGCATCCCTGAGTCATCGCATTCCTGAGCCCCTGCATCCCTGAGCCACTGCATCCCTGCATTCCTGCACCTCTGCGTTCCTGCGTCCCTGAATCCCTGAGTCATCGCTTTTCCGCCTCCCTGCATCCCTGCATCCCTGCATCTCTGCATCACTGCATCCCAGCATTCCTGCATCCCTGTGTCCCTGCATCCCTGCATCCCTGTCACTGCATTCCTGAGTCACTGTATCCCTGCATCTCTGCATCCCTGCGTCCCTGAATCCCTGAGTCATCGCTTTCCTGCATCCCTGCATCCCTGTCACTGCATTCCTGAGCCACTGCATCCCTGCATCTCTGGATCCTTGCGTCCCTGAATCCCTGAGTCATCGCTTTCCTGCATCCCTGCATCCCCGCATCCCTGTCACTGCATTCCTGAGTCATCGCATTCCTGCATCCCCGCATCCCTGTCACTGCATCCCTGAGCCACTGCATCCCTGCATCTCTGGATCCTTGCGTCCCCGAATCCCTGAGTCATCGCGTTCCTGCATCCCTGCATCCTTGCATTCTTGAGTCACTGCATCCCTGTGTCCCTGTCACTGCATCCCTGAGTCACTGCATTCCTGAGTCACTGCATTCCTGCATCCCTGTCACTGCATCCCTGCCAGTGCATCCCTGCATCCCTGCATCCCCGAGTCATTGCATTCCTGCATCCCTTCATCCCTGAGTCACTGCATCCCTGCTTCCCTTCATCCCTGCATCTCTTTGTCCCTGTGTCCCTGCATCCCTGCACCCCTGCAGTCTCACATCCCTGCCCAAACCCCAGCCACCGCAGGCCTGCACCTCCAGGATTTGCTGGGTTTGTTCCCCAGCTCAGCCAGCCCAACTTTCATTCCCCAGACCTTAGCTGTGCAGCTCGGGTGGCTCTGGATCCAGGCCCATGGAAGCAGGAGGCCAGGAAGCCGCTCCACAGGGCTGGGGACGCGGCTGGTGGCCACGGGAGCGCAGCAGCCACCACCAGCAGGAGCAGTCAGTGCTTCAGCCTGCCCGTGGTGAGGCTCTGACCTCGGCAGTGACATCAGTCTGGGTCCTGGGATTCCCTTTGCCTAAAGGAACGTGTCAGTATCAAACAGATCCACTTGATCCTGAAGGAAAAGAACCAGGTGTTATTCCAGTATATCCCTGCCTCTCCTCCAGTGCCAGCTTCCCTGAAATTAGGATTTTTATCCAAGCCCTTCTGTGATTCTGTATCATGGGGAGGTATCCCAGCCCTTCCTGCTGCAGTTTGGGATTGTGGCTGTCTGCAACCTTTAATCCCTGCTCAGCTGAGCAGAACTCTGGTCACTTGTGCCTCCATGCTGCCAAATCAGACCCTCAGTTTTTGCAGTCAGAGCTCTCCTCCCAGTCCCACAGCAGATTCCATAAATCTCTGTCTCCTTTCCCTTTGGAGGGGCTGAGGATGGTCCCAGTTCAGGGCAAGAAGGAGCAGTTAATTGGTACGGAAAGAGTAACAAAGTGTGGGCACAGCTCCGAAACCAGGATTTATTTAGGAAGATTTTCTGGTCATTATCTACTTAGGAACAGAGGATTTGTCAGAAGAGATCCAAGCATTTTCATCAAATCTGGCGTCCTGCATGGAGTGGTGATTGTGAGAGGATGCTCCTGGGGGAAACTCCGGGTTCTCTCAGAAGTGCAGGTGCTTGACGCTGTTGGAAAGGGGGGCAGAGGAAACGCTGGAGTAAAACCAGAAGCAGCAGCAAATCCAGTCCCTGTCACACTGGAAAGGCACCTTCAGCCTGAGCTGGCCCAGCAGGAGTGCAGGGAATGCTCCTGTGCTGCAGCATGGCCTTGGGCTCCAGCATGTTAAAATAACCCCAAATCCTTCCCCAGCCCAGCCCCAACTCCAGCCACATCCCCTGGCTGAGCCACAAGGAGCCCTCACCCCTCTGTGTCACATCTGGGGGCACAGAGCACCACCAGGAAACACCTTCCGGATCTTCACACTGGCATTCCAGTACCAACAGCGTCATCCTGAGCCACGGAGTGCTTGGGAAACGTTTGGTTTACGAGATGGGGTTGGAGCTGCTGCAAAAACAATCCCCGTTCTTGGAAAGAAAACATTCTCTTGTAAACAAGTCGGGAAAAACAACCCACGTGTGTGTATCCAAAGGAAAGAGGACTGGGAAATGCCCTTTGCAGTGCAGGGTGAGGCTCTGGAGGGCCAGTGGAGATGAAGAGCTCCGTGGCAGAGGGGTGAGCGTGGGCTGGCTGGGACTGGGAGCACTGGTGGCCTCAGCTCCTCGGTGCTGCTCTCGTTTATAAATAGAAAGCCGTGAGTTATAATTAGAGTTCATCGAGTGGGGCTGGAGGAATGGCAGGGAACCTCTCCAGAAGAGCTGTCTGCAGTTCCAGCACAGCTCCCAGGGTTGTGTCTGGAGGAGAACATCCTGAGGAAAGCCTCAGCTCACAGAGACAGCTCTGGGAATGAGGGGTTTCACCTCTGCACCTGCTCCACGTCATTCCCAAGGATGCTCTGGTCTCACCCCACGGCATTTCCTGGTCAGGGCATCAACAGAGCAGCTTGCCTTGGGTGTTTTAGCCCCAGCACCTTCCCCAGGACACGGCTAGCTCCTGTCACCCTGTCCTGAGGCACACGAGGAAGCTGCTTCCCACACCATGTGCAGGGAGACCTTTCCAGCACCTCTCCAAGCTGCCCCAAGGCCTCTGGATGGGCACAAAAAGATGAGGATGCGCTGGAACCCTCCCTGGACTGAACCCCAGGGGGGTCAGGTTTCCTGATTCCAGCAGAGAACACACCAGCTATGTCAGGGTGGCTTTTGTGCGTGTCCTGCCCTGTCCCCATGCCCCTGCCACCCTCCCAACCTCTCCCAGAGAGCAGCACTCAGGCTGTGCCAGGGGCTCCCAGCCTCTTCTCCCAAAGCCATGGATTTGGGGCTGTTTCTCCTAAAATCATGGAGGATGAGCCCTTCCAGTGGCATTAACTGCTGCAAGATGCACCTGAGCACGTCAAGGGTTACCTTACCCTGCCCAAGCTCCTCTGTACTCCCCGATTTTACAGCTCCTGCTTTTAAATCTTACTTCTCTTGCCTGCCTTTCTGTTAAAAGCCACTTTTTTTGATTGTTTTTTATCATCTATACATTATACCTTCTAAAGTGCATCCCTTAATCCACAAAACTGCACCCAGCAATGCCCAGACATCCTCGACTGGAAGCATTTCCCTGGGGAATGTCCTTAACAGAGCCAGCAGGGTCAGAGGGAAAGCAAAAACAGCACACACACACCCGATCAATATTTTTTAAAATAGAATTTGAAAGCAAAGCATGAGGAGCCTCTACCTGGTTTTTATTTCAAATAGAAAAAAAAAAAAAAAAAAAAAAAAAAAAAAAAAAAAAAAAAAAAAAAAAACAAAAAACTGGCTATTAATATATGGTAATGTTACTCCACTGGAGGAACAAAGTGTAGATAAAACCTGCAGGCTTAATGAGGCTCAGGAAAAATCAAATTGAAAGCAAATCTTTGAAAATCTCTAGGTAATCTGTGCTCCTTTTATCACGCTTTGGCAATCAGAAAGTAGAACCAGGCTTAACGTAATGAGGAAAATCAAACAGGCTTTTGGGTTCTTTTTTTCCCCCCTGCTGCTCTAAAATCCCAGAATATCATCATCACAGAAGAAGGGGGGAACAAAAAGGAGGAGGAGCTTCTGCCCTCCCGCTGGAGCACAGGGAATTTAATTGCAAAGGTTCCTTCCTGCGTGCCTGAGAAAATGATGCAAGACTGGAATTTTTTAATGGCAATATTTAAGCTCTCCTTGGCGACGCCGAGCTAAAGCAGCGCTCCTGTCCTGAGCTGGCAAATGGGAAGGAAACAACAAGCTGAAAATGGGGAAAAAAAAGCCAAATAATAACTGCTTCTCTTGACATCTTCACCTGGCCGGGTCAGCAGCACAGAACTGGCCCCAGCCAGGCTGGGGAGATCTTGAGGGCACTGCTGGGTAGGACACAGCTGAGGAAAAAGCTGTGGGGTTGGGGATTCCAGGTCTTCCAGTCACTGGAAGGGGACTGTGAGAGAGAGCACCCCTGCCCAGGCATTTTTGGGGTACACAAGGCACCAGAGCCAGGCCCCATCCCCTCACTGGACATCCCTGGGCGTCCTGGCTGTGAACACAGGAGGGAAGCTGGTATTTGGGAATCAGGCCCCCAAAAGGCCACTTTTGTTTCTTTCTCTTTTTCATTTTCTTTCTCTTTTTCTTTCTCTTTTTTTCTTTCTCTTTTTCATTTTCTTTCTCTTTTTCTCTCTCTTTCTCTTTCTATTTTTCTTTCTCTTTTTCTCTCTCTTTCTTTTTTTCTTTTTCTTTCTCTTTCTCTTTTTCTCTCTTTCTCTCGCTGAACACTTGGAACCACTGCACTCTGAGATGGATTCTCCCCATCCTGGCCCTGCTGCTCCTACAGAGCTGGAGGTGGCCAGCACCCACATCCAGACAAGATGCCTTTTAGCCCAAGCATCTCTTTTCCCTCACAGATTTTCCCACTGGCCCCCCAGGATCTGGACAGCTGTGGATGCTAAACAGAGCCACAGTAACGTCCTCACCATCTCCACTGCCCACTGCTTTGTCCCATCCTTTAATCCCCACAGGACGCAGAGGGTCCTGCAGGCACCACGAAACCCTTGGGTTTGGGGCCACCAGCACATCTGTCACAGCTCCTCCTTCCACGCTGAGGGTGGGGTACTGAAGCAGGACATGATGCCATCCGTGGCTTTTCCACGGTCACAACGCCATGGGTCAGGCAGGTCCCAGTAAAGCTGGGCACAAATCACTGGGTGACTGCTCCAGCTGCTGCTCCAGCCTTTCCCTTCCCTGCTGCTTTCCTAGGAGAATTCTCATCATTTATCACACTCAGCTCCTGCCCAATCCACCCGACAGCACAGGCAGGTTAAACCCACAGCGCCGTGATCACTGCAAGCACCGCCTGATTAAAGCACACAAAAAAATAAAACAGGGATATAAAAACTGCCAGTTGCCCGCAGAATCAAATTTAATTAGTTCAGCTCAGCATCTCCCCGTTTTCCTTGGTAATAAAACCACTCACTCTGCAAATATGGAATTTCAGGGGTGTAGGAGCTCGGGTGGGGCAGTGGGAGAGCTCAGCCTGGGCTCTCTCTTATCAGGAACTGCTGTTTGTATCACCCCAAAAATAAAACATCTCTCCACAGAGGGACAGGCAACAGGTGCGGATCACAACCATTCCTGCAGCTGCGGTGGCCTCACACAACAGCCAAAATCTTCTCCTTCCCATCCAGAGGGAGGTTTCTCCTCTGTCCATGAACATCATCCTCACCTTCCTCCTCCCCTTGCGCCTTGCAGGGCTGGGCAGGCTCCAGGGCAGCTGCCAGGGGTTAATGAGCGAAATATCCTGAGTGAACCAGACGGGTTAATGAGCACCTCTCCCTCAGGAGAAGAGTTGAGATGGGAGTATTCCCTGCCCCAGTGCTGCTGGGGATGTGACAGCGCAGCAAGGAGGGCGCTGGGAGGTGGGGCGAGACAATCACCTCTCCTCAGCTGGATCGCAGTCCCAGCCAAGTTCATCTGCATTAATCTCGCACTCATTAAAATCAGTTGTTCTGTTTCTAATTCAGCCAGCGCTGCCAAGATCAAGAATTAAAAATTGATGAGCCAATGTCCCTGGGAAAAAAAAAAAAAAAAAAAAAATCATCATCCAGAGCAGCACGGATTTTAAAATAATCATGAAAAATGTCTGGCTGCTCCTTTGGGCTTGACACTTCCAGGAGGGGTGGGAAAATGTACAAAAACTGAGAATGCTACACAGTCGTGGGAGTCCAGAGGATGGAGTTTCCTGGGGGCAGCCCCAAGAGTGGCCTCACTTTTGGGGAAAACCCAAGTTCTGAAATTCTGAGCCACAGGGGAGGGACGAGCTCGTTTGGCTCCTCTAATCCTGCCTCAGGACAAGCGTCACTGCTGAGGTGACAGCAGCCAGGCACTCTCGTGGGGACAGAGCAGCACCCAGAAGGAACGTGTGAGTTAACAGCAGAAGTAAAGAATGATTTTTTAAATCCCGCATGAGTGACAAACTCAACATTCTTTTTAATGTGCGCCTAATTAAGGTCACCGATGACAATGGCTGGAGACAAAGATGATAAACACCATTTATTTGAAGCAGATGAGAACTTGGGAAAGGCTCTCCAAGAGCCAAAACTAAATAATATTTCAGAGAGAGCCAGAGCCCTCCCAGCCCATAAAAACACCCACAGTCTCCCATGGCTTTTGCTGACCCAGGCTGGAGCGATCCTGCTGAGCTGTCTGGGTCTCTCTCCACAAAAGCTGCCCTTTTCCCTCAATAAAAGGCACCATGTTTGCAAAATAAGCTCAAGCAGGAAAGCGTGGAGCCAGGCCAATCCCAAACCGAGCCTGGGAGAAGTTTGGGATTAACTCCTTTAGAGCCAAGCAGAGGTCGCTTCCTGAAGGAGAATAAATAAAGATGGGCTGTCAGTGATGCGGGTATTTATTTATAGCAGGCATTCATTGCCTTCAGGATCTGGATAAACACCCATTAGCTCTCAAAGTGATGAATCAAGTATTAATTAACCTGCTGGGGGAAAAAAAAAGTGATAGGGTTATTAATGTTTTAAAGGGAAGCTTCCAGCTGAGGGAAACAAAGGGAGACGGCAAAGCTGAACTTTTCAAATAAAAACGTTTTTTGTGCTGGAAAGGAGCGATGGGCACAGAATAAACCAGGTGGGCACTCTGGCTGGGAATGGCAGGCTCTGCTTGGTAACTGGGCAAAAAACAAAACAAAACGAAACAAAAAGCTTTCTTGGCATGTCTCCAGAGCTTCAGGGTGGAGAAGGGCTTGGAGTGAAAATTTAATGGGCACTAGTGTCCCAGCCAACCCCTGCCAGCACAGAGCCCTGTTCCCAGGAGCCACTCACAGCCTGCAGAGTGGGAAATGGCATTTATCACCTCCAGATAAAGATGCAACAACTGGGTTTTCGCTCTAATTCCCCTCCACAGGTCCCTTCTGGACCCTCTTGCAGTGCAAGCAGTGAAAATCCAGAGCAGGAGAGCAGCAGAATGGGCAGGACGAGCTCTGGATTGCACACAGAGGTGGGAGCAGATCTTGGCCCTCAGATCCCACTTTCCCTCTGACTCGCTCAGGGACAGAATTCCCCTTTTCTGGAGTTCCTGCAAAAGCAGCCACATCCCAAGGAGACCAGCAGGGCTCAGCTCAGCACATGCACGAGCATCACGGAGAAAAGAGAAATATTCCTGAAGGATCAGACTGTCTTCTGAGCAAAAACGCCCCAGATGAGATGTGGCACCAAAAACTGGACAGAAAAAAAGAACCCAAATTTCCTGGTGGCAGCGGTACAAGAGCTGCAGGCCCACCACAGCACCCAGCTCCCTGGGACGGCTTGGCTGCATCCCCTCCCCTCTCTGCAGCTTCCAAGGGATGTAAATCAGAAGTCTGGAGTGGTTATTCTGCTCTCCTGCAGCCGAGGAGAGATGCAAAAAAATCCTGTATTAGACATGGTCTTCAGGATCAACTTCATTTGCCAGTGCTCCACCCCTACAAACCCAAATCTTTGACAACGTCAAGCTCTTTTAATTTATGGGGTTTTTTTAATATAAGGAGAAAAAAAAAATGCATATGCAGTCCTCCTTTTCCTGCCCATGTTTTTAGCTTTTTTTTTTTTTCCCCCTCTGCATATTCTCCAGTTCTCTACCCACACGCAGCCACACTGCAGACAAACTATCCTAAAAAAAGAAACTGAAAGAGGTCTAAAAAAACAACAGTAATCCAGGGGGTCATCAGCTTCCAGAAGCGCAAACTGGCTTAGGAAACCACAAGCTCTTTCTGTTGTTGTTATTTTTATAGGGGATTTTTTTTCACCATCTCGTTTTAAGGGCCGGCAAGGGAGGAATTCGCTCTTTCCTCACCCTCCTCTGCTCCCCTGCTGTACTCAGACATTTCTCGCCAGCCTCGTTCATCTCGCATTTCAGGGCAGAGCAAATGTTTGTGCACGGAGATGGGTTGTGGAGGGGGGAGGCAGGGATGACGAGTCAATTAGACACCTCGTAAAAATCTGATTTAGAAAATTCCCTCCTCGGCTGCCACCAACCAGCTCAGCCCAGTGCCCCCCTGGCAGACACAGCCCGGTTTCCTGCAGGGAATCCTCCCTCACCCTGCTTAAATGTCACGTCTGACGAGGCATCTGGAAGTGAGAGACATGCTCCCAGCTCCATAAATCACATTTCCATGAGGATTTCTGCGCCATCCCCACTGCTCCCTTAGCGCCGCGGCCTTGGCGTGCTCCCTCTCGTCACCCAACCCCGCAGCCCAAATTTCCCCTCGGATTTTTGCTTCGAAAAATGGCTTTTTTTTCCCCTCAGATTGTTTCGCCTCTAAGACAGGTGTTTTCCCTCAGATTTTTCAACTCGAAAACCTGACATTTTGCTTCAGATTAAAACTGACGTTTTCCCGCAGATTCTCACCTCTGAAAGCTGGCATTTCCGATTTGGGCCTTCAGATTTGGGTCTTTATTTTCAGTTCCGTTTTCCGAGCCAAACCCGCAGCTGGGACCCATTTGAGCTCTGTTTCTCAGTGTTTTCCACCCATTTTTTTTCTCCCTTATTTCTTGTTTTCCCTCTTTTCCAGGGGAGGATTTCCCCATGTGGACGGTGCCCATCAGTATTTGCACGAGCGAGGACCCCACCTGTGCCAAAATGCAGATTTTTGATGGGCAAACCAGAGCCACAAAGCTGTCACTTTCCTTAGGTTTTTTACCTGTAAAACTGACATTTCCCTTAGATGTTTTTACTTCTAAAACTGACATTTTCCTTCAGATTTTTCCTCTAAAACTGACATTTTCCTTCAGATTTTTCCTCTAAAACTGACATTTTCCCCTCAGGTTTTTACTCTAAAGCTGACATTTTCCCCTCAGGTTTTTACTCTAAAACTGACATTTTCCTTTAGATGTTTTTACTCTAAAAATGACATTTTCCCTCCGGTTTTTCTGAGGTTTCCCTCGGATCAGTGTTCCAGCTGATCAACTCAGCCCTGGAAGGAGCTCAAGCCCTCTGAACCCTCTGCTCTTGCTGCTGTTCCCATCACTCCAGCCACAGCTTCCTGAGGAAATCCCAAGGGATGAGCCATTTGTCACCCTGATCCCATCCAGTGCCTCCTGCAGGGACTGGAGGGTGGATGGAGGGATGGCACCTCCTCCTCCTTGTCCCTCAGATGGTCAGAGACACCTGCTTCCTCCACACTGCTGAGCCAGGACAACACCCAAACCCTGCCAGTGAGCCTGCACAGCCTCGCAGAGACAAACCCTCCTCATGCAGAACCTTCTCTTAGAGGGCAAAACCTTCCTCATGTAGAACATTCTCTTACAGGGCAAAACCCTCCTCATGCAGAACCTTCTCTTAGAGGGCAAAACCTTTCCTCATGTAGAACCTTCTCTTACAGGGCCAAACCTTCCTCATGTAGAACCTTCTCCAAAGGTGCAAAACATTTCCTCATGCAGAACCTTCTCTTACAGGGCAAAACCTTCCTCATGTAGAACCTTCTCACAAGGTACAAATCCTTCCTCATGCAGAACCTTCTCCAAAGGTGCAGAACCTTCTTCATGTAGAACCTTCTCTTAGAGGGCAAAACCTTCCTCATGCAGAACCTTCTCTTACAGGGCCAAACCTTCCTCATGTAGAACCTTCTCTTACAGGGCAAAACCCTCCTCATGTAGAACCTTCTCCAAAGGTGCAAAACCTTCTTCATGCAGAACCTTGTCCCACAGGGCAAAACTGTCCTCATGCAGAACCTTCTCTTACAGGGCAAAACCCTCCTCATGTAGAACCTTCTCTTAGAGGGCAAAACCTTTCCTCATGTAGAACCTTCTCTTAGAGGGCAAAACCCTCCTCATGTAGAACCTTGTCCCACAGGGCAAAACCTTCCTCATGCAGAACCTTCTCTTACAGGGCAAAACCTTCCTCATGTAGAACCTTCTCTTACAGGGCAAAACCCTCCTCATGCAGAACCTTCTCTTACAGGGCAAAACCCTCCTCATGCAGAACCTTCTCTTACAGGGCAAAACCCTCCTCATGCAGAACCTTCTCCCACAGGGCAAAACCTTTCCTCATGCAGAACTTTCTCCAAAGGTGCAAAACTCTTCCTCATGCAGAACTTTCTCCCACAGACCCAAACCTTCCTCATGCAGAACCTTCTCCAAAGGTGTAAAACCTTTCCTCATGTAGAACCCTCTCCCACAGACCCAAACTTTCCTCATGCAGAACCTTCTCACAAGGTTCAAAACCTTTCCTCAAGTAGAACCTTCTCCCACAGGGCCAAACCTTCCTCATGCAGAACCTTCGCACAAGGTTCAAAACCTTTCCTCATGTAGAACCTTCTCCAAAGGTGCAAAACATTTCCTCATGCAGAACCTTCTCCCACAGCACCAAACCTTCCTCATGCAGAATCTTCTCCCAAGGTATAAATCCTTCTCCCCACAGGGCAAATTCTTCTCCCACAGAGCAAAATCCTCTTCTCTTAGTGCAAAACCTTCTCTCCCCATAGTGCAAAACCTTCTCCCCACAGAGCAAAACCTCCCACAATGAAAAACCTTCTCCCACAATGAAAAACCTTCTCCCATAGCGAAAAAATCCTCTTCCCTTAGTGCAAAACCTTCTCTCCTCATGCAAACACCTTCTCTCCACAGTGCAAAACCTTCTCTCCTCAAGCCAAAATCTTCTCCCATAGTGAAAAACCTTCTCTCCTCATGCAAAACCTTCTTCCCACAGTGCAAAACTTTCTTTCCTCATGCAAAACCTTCCCCCACAGTGCTGAACCTTCTCTCCCCAGAGTGCAAAACCTTCTTTCCCAGTGCAAAACCTTCTCCCAAAGTGAAAAATCTTCTCTGCTAGAGCAAAAACTTCTCCCCCAGGGCAAAAACTTCTCTCTTCATGCAAAACCTTCTCCCACAGTTCAAAACCTTCTCTCCTCATGCAAAACCTTCTCTCCCAGTGCAGCCATCCTGGCAGCATCATTTAAATGCGTCCATTGCCCATGCATGTAGTGCAATCTGAGGAATTACAGTGTTTCAGGAGAGGTTTTGATTTTATGGGACTGGCCAGGTTGAGAGGGGGAAATGGAGCACACAGTGCTGAGCTCTGGCCGGCTGCAGCAGCACCATTTCCAGCAGAGCAGGGCACTGCAATATTCATACCAGCAGGCACCAATTCCGTGTCAAAAAGAGCTGAATTTTTAAAATGTCCCTGTAGGGCTGTTTCATAACCAATAACCCTGCAGGGTGCAGCCAAGCTGGGTGGGTGTTAGAGAGCAGCACAAAGACATTCCTGGGGCTGTATAAACTCCCTGTGTGCCACGAGGAACAGCAGCCAGCAGCGACTGGGGCCAGTGCCCAGCTGGGCTGGGATGACACTGCTGGTCGTAGTCTGGAGCAACCAAAATCACAGAGCACTGCAAGGCCACAGGATCGTGGCATGATCATTGCCATCAACAGCTTTACACCCCTCCCACAAGGAGCTGGTGGTTTCCTTTGCAGGACAGAGGATTCTGCCCCACCAGTGGGGCTCTGCTTCATTCTCTTCTGGGTGAGAGAGATGTGGCTGGGTAAAGTTTATTCTATGAGTTTATTCAGTCAAACTTGCCTGGATTTTTATTTTTGGCAGGAGTCCAGGCAGGAAAGGGCCAATGGGCTCCAGACCCCAAACAGGAGGATGTCCATGGGGTCAGTGCCAAAGCCCACAGAGCAGAACAGGGAGAGCATCAGCCAGGTGAGGATTTATCAGCCACGCAGGTATTTTCAAGCCTCTCCTTCTGTCCCCAGAACAGTCCAGCCCACACGAGCCCTGGTCCCGATATAAAGCCCGGGTTTCTGGCTGCTTGCTGGAGATAGCACATCCCAGAGCAACCAAATGCAGGGCAAGCAGGGATATTGCCCTTGGATCGCTCCTTTTCAGACAAGAAAACAAGTTGATGGTGACGTAGCAAGAGGGTGACCGTTATTTGCCATTGAGCTCCATAAAAATGTGAGGAAAGATGCCTGCATTTCAATTAAGTCCTGGGAGCAAGAAATGTGTACCTGGCTAGACTGCAGAGGGATGAACTCATTACTTCATCCACGTCTCAGGCTTCTGCCTGTTTTCCTCTGCAACACAACGATCAGGGCTGCAGACAAGGGCTTTAAAAAGCAAATAATCCCTCCAAAAGAGCCAGGCCAGCACAATTCCCACATGGCTGGAGTGGGAGTCCTCAAGCAGCCGTGTTCCTAGGGAGACTGATGGGCAGACACTCCAAAATCCAAAAGGGCAGAGCTCCCCACACCGGGGTGTCAGGAGGGAGCTCACTCCAGATTTTTCCAGCAGCCAGACCACTCCAGCAGCTGCCAGACTTTCCCCTGGATTGCCCAGGTCGTATTTTCTGCTGAGAAACATCCCGGGCCTGAGCTGCCCTTTTCATCTCAGGAATGCACAGCTGTGAAAGTGAGGCCGAGCTTCCTCCTGCAGGATGTGGCTCCAGAAGTGGGGATTTGTGCCCAGGCCGTGGAGGCCACGCTGGGATCACATTTTGGGATCACATTTGGACTCAAGTTGCACGGGATCAGAGGGATGGGCAGGTGGGAGGGTGCAGACACCCAGTTGCCTTCGGGGGGGGAAAAAAAAAAAGCAAAACCCATCTGGCGTTTGAACAGTGAAGTAAAAACAACCTAAAGCCTCGATCTAGGAAGTTTTTAGGACACAAAAAAAGAAAGAGCAGTCACCATCAGTCTCTTCTCCCCGAGAGCCAGCTGAGCAGCCTTCCACAGTGCCAGACATTCTCAAACCCTCAGACAGAGCCCCTGTGAGCATTGCTGTCCCTCTCACAGTCCGATTCGCTGACTCTGGCCTTGGTAAAGACTCAAAAACCTCTGTGCTGCTCTTGCTCCTTGCATGATGAGGTTAAAGCAGACAGATCTCATGCTTTGAGGTGCCAGCTGATAATCCCAGGTGCTGGGAGAAAATTCCATGTGCCTCTTGCTGGCATCACCCAGCCAGATCCACCAAGACCCTTTCCCAGCCAAACGTGTTTAATCCCCAGTGAAACACATCCACATCCTTAAAGCTGAGCATTTTCTAAGTGTTTTGTCAGAATTTTGTGGAGCGAGGCACCAAGGTGGCCTAGGGTGGCCCAGCCCGGGGCAAAACACATTTCCCAAGGAGCTGAGAGATTTGGGCACTGGTCCCTGCAGTGAAAACAGTCCCTGGAAGCTGGAACAGCCAGGAGCACAGCCCTGAGAGCCACAGAGGCTGAGCCTCACCCAGCACTGCCGGGGCTCCCTGCCTTCCCCATCCTGCTGGGAAGAGCTTGGCTGCAGCCCCGGCGGGCTGACCACAGAGCAGGAATATATTTGTTAAAACACTCATTCACACTGCAGCCACGGCGCTGGCCGGGAGAACACACATCAGGCTTCTTGTCAAACAAATCCCATCCCAAGCGGCTGGGAGGACAGGGAAATCTGCTTTGAAGGGTTTACAGTTCACTGCAGCGCTTTATAGCTGCAGTTGTTTCCATGCCCAAGCCCAAGAGAGGCTGTGAACAGGAAGGAATTAGGCACTCATGCAAAGACCATTAAAGTCAAGAGGAATCTTTCCATCGACTCGAGAGGGTTTGGCTCCCAGCCCTGGATATCAGGGTTTGTTGTGGGGGGTTTGGAGCAGGAAATGGGAGCAGGACTTTCCAGGTTTTCTCAGCATTTGTTACGGAGTTTAGCACAGAAGGTCTCTGCGCCCGTTTTCCTGCATGTGAATTAAGAAGTGACTGCTCACATGAGATGCAAGGCCCTCACTGACCGTCCTGGACACCTCCTCTGCCATTCCTGGGATGACACATCTAATACCAGGTGGATTGGAGGAGCACATTCCCATAGGAATTTATGGAAAGCAAGATTTCTTTATGGGCCCTGACGCGTCAGCCCCCGATGCATAACCTACATATGGTGTGTCACTCCAAGAGGCAAAAATACCTCGAACCCGAAGCTTCAGCAGATCTGAAAATCCTGTTAACCCCGAACTCAAATTCCCATTGGGGATGAAGCCCCCACTGGGATCCAGGCAGCTTTTCCGTGATTCCAACCCTGCCTGCTCTCTTACAGCCAAGAGCTCTGCACAGCTGGGCTCTGTCCTTTGATGGAGGGCAGGAACCTGCACCAAAAGGACAAAAGATCTGAGCTGCCTCCACTGCTGTGGGCAGAGAAACAGGGATCTGACCGGCACCTCTGGAAAATGATGCTTTCCCAGGCACCCAGCACAGGAGCCACAGCACACTGCAGCGAAGTTCAGACTCTGCCAAAAGACACGTGAGACCCAGATTTCCTGCTAAGAGGAGCAGTGGCGCTTCTCTGGGCTGGCAGGAGGAGAACTGGCCAGGTGAGTTCAGTGCTGTGCCAGGTGTCTGCAAGCCAGGGGAGGGAGGAATTGGCATTTAGGTAGTTTTCTGCCTCAGCCACTCCATTATTCCTGTGCTGGTAAAAGCAGGGAGGACATTCCTCCACCCCTCGTGCCATGGGAAAGGTCAGACCACAGCTCCAGGAAGAGTGAGATGAGGAGGGGTTGAACCTGGCCAGCTCTGCCTTCCCATCAGCCTGGGCTGTGGGTGCACAGGAGAAAACATCCAGGGGCTGGAATTGTGCTTCCCACTCCTCCTGGCCTGGGAGTGTGCCTGGGAGCAGACCAAGGCTGCAAAGGAGGAGCTATTCCAGCCACAGGCTTTGGAAAAACGCTGCCTCCTGGCAGATGCTCCTTACTTGGGCTGGATTTAGGAAAACAGAGGTGGCCAACCCTGCTGCAGCCTTCAGTGGGGAACAGAGGGACAAGGCTGTGCTCAGCTGCAAGAAACTCCATCCCAGAAAGGGGAGAAGGGAGGGTGGAGGAGGAAATTCATCCCAAACCCAAACCAACTTGGTGACCCAAACCAGCTCTGCAGAGCTGAGCTCTGCCAGCAGACTCATGGAGCCGGAGAGGACAGAAACATCCCAAAAACCTGATTTTAGTGGCTGAAGACTGATTTTGGTGCTGTCAGTGCCACGTTCAATGGGCATTGGCCAGGGAGTGTCACCTCTCTGAGATGGCTTGACAGTGACGGGCTCAAGAGCAAAGTGCTGGCCCAAATCCACCCTGTGGAGTGGTGGCCTGAGTGCTCCCTGTGGGAACATCCAGCCCCACAGCCAGGAGTCCCCACCAGCCTGGAGGGGAAGCCAGGAGGGGCTTCCAGAGGGAGATGGGTTTAGGAAACAAGCTTTTCTCCCACCTGCTGCAAGTTCACCGGTTCAGAGGGCTGAGCTGCCAAATCTGACAGGAACTGGGGGCTCATTAACGTGACTGAGGCTTTGGCACCGGGAAGTTTCTCCAATTCCATTTACAGGACGCTGAGGGGCCGTGGCAGGAGCTCAAGTGGGGCGGTTTTGGACCACTGCATTACCAAGTCTAGACAGCGCTGGAGCCCTGCAGGCCTGGAGAATCCCTTTTCCCTGCTGTTCAACACCCAGCAGCATTCCTGAAGCTGGGAAGTATTTCATCCTCTCGTTCAGACAGACCCTTCTGCACCATTGTGTCCCTCCAAAAGCTCCAGCTCCAAAGCTGTGCCTGGAAAACAGAAGCTGCCAGCGCTGCTGAGCACATGTCAGCATCAACTCTTGGTGGACCAAACCCTGCCAGGCTGCTTGGAGGAAGGAAGTAGGGAAGAAAAAAAGAAAAATTAACAGCCTAAATCCAGTATTTTCATTTCTAACTGGAATGAAAATGGCAGCTTTGGAGCTATTCTTAAAATTTTTGCGTTTAGCTGGTTTTATTCTTCACTTTTTCTTCACCAGAGGAAACCCAGCAGGCAGGACTCCCTTCTCCATCAAATGATGCCCAAGAGCTGCTCATCAATATCTGCCACCAGCCCCAAAGGGAAAAGGAGGCCTTCTGAACCTAAACCAAAAACCAGAAGCAATTTTAATCTATTCAAAAGTTTCTTTTGGCCTTTAACTGTTAAATGCACTTCCATGAGTTGAGGGATGACTTGTGCTGGGGCAGCATTCCAGCAGCTCCCAAAACACGGCTTGGGGGCAAGGCTGGGGGATTGGGACAGAGCTTTTCTGCTCATCCTTGGAAATGTGAAATCTGGGCAACGCCTCCCCACCTTGCACCGGTCTGGGGGTGAGGCCTCACTCGTTCAGCAGCAACTCAGAGGATTGAAAATTGCATCAAACCATGCCCCAGAGTTTCCAGGCTGCCTCTGACAGCGCAGGGAGCACGTCTGTGCTCTCCCTAAGTGGATTGATAAGCGCCAGGATCAGGATGAACGCACACCAGATGCTGGGGAATCATCTCCCACTTACAGCAATTACGAGGATGTCCCAGAATCCAATAAAGCAGCTGAGAAGGGGAGCATCTGCTGGTGCTTGCCAGGCACAGGGAGATGAATCTGGCTAATAAACAAGGGTGATTTTTTTATTTTTTTCCCTTGAGTCATCATGAGCCATTTGGCACTGGATGTGTGTGATTCCTCCTCCCCTGGTGGTTTTCCTCGGGAGGAGAGGAGCTGAGCATCCCTCCCCCAGCAGGGACAAGGGGCTGCTCCCCTTCCCCTGCCCTTGCTCAGGTACAGATACCAGGTGCTGATCCCCCAACCCCATCAGCACCCCCAGACACAAATCGACCCTTCACACCACCCAGCAGCTCCTCCAGCCCGAGAAATCACCAGGTGAGCCGTGGGAAAACTCCACAGCTCCAGATAAGAGAATTAAAGAGTCACGGAAGGCTTTGGGCTGGAAGAGACCTCAAAGATCACCTAGTTCCACCCACACCTTCCACTGTCCCAGGCTGCTCCAAGCCCTGTCCAGCCTGGCCTTGGACATTCCAGGGATCCAGGGGCAGCCACAGCTGCTCTGGGAATTCCATCCCAGCCTCTCCCCACCCTCACAGGGAGAATTTATTCCTAATATCCCATCTAAACCTGATCTCTTTCAGTTTGAGCCCACTCCCCCTTGTCCTGCCCCTGCAATTCCTGGTGAAGAGTTCCCTGCAGTCTCCACACAGCCGTCTCCTCTCCAAAAAATCCGCCACAACTTCAGATTTAAAAGACAGGCAAAGTGCTGAAGCAGGGAAGGTTTCTTCCCACATAAACCAGCCAAAAACTAATCACAGTGCAGAGGGAACGCTGTGGATTACACAACACTGATCCCATCTAGCACAAACACACGACTGAACAGCTCCTTAAAAATGCTCCATGGATGATTCCTAGAAATAATCGCCAGCACATTTTATTCGTGGGAAAGTGCAGCAGAGCCGAGCTATATTTAATAGTGGAAAGAAGATAAAAGTAATCTCCAAAGATCTGAAAATGCAGACTCTGGGCTTGGACAAACTTCGGTACATCCTCATGCAGTAAATGCCAGCACAGCTCAGGGGTGTTTTCCTCGGTGTGGGCAGCAATTCAGGGAATATTTGGTTTTCAGATCAGAAGCAGCCATTAAAGCATCTTCCCTGAGCTTCTTTTCAGCACAAGCTGAAACATTTCATCCAGTAACGGGAGAGGGTTGGAGGTTTGGTAACTCAGAGCTTTGCAGTGAGTGCCACTCCCCAGGCCAGGGCCAGCCGAGCTCCAGCCGAGCTCCAGCCGTTCCTGCTGCCAGGGCCCTTTCCCACAGAGCCTGCTCCTTAATCCACTCTCTGCCCTCACAAACGAGTTCTACTCCTGTTTGCCCTCTCAGAGGTTTCTCAAACAACACTGGGAAAATGGGCTGAGGGAGAACAGCTTGAGGGAAAGTCGGTGAGCAAACACTGGGGACCCTCAGTGCCAGCAAATGTCACTCACTGGAGCTCCAGCGGCCACCGGGTCCCAAACCTCCCACCTCCTCAAATCACCCTGCCAGGAAGACTCCCAGAACCCTCCTTGGAGAATCTGCTCCTTCTTCCCATCCCATTTTCCTCTGGGGTTTTTCCTAAAGCAGAGCTTTTTCTCCCCAAACAATTTCCTACACACCTCTGAAAAGAACCACGACCGGCATCTCCTGTGGCAGCAGCATCCGCTTAAAAAGCTCTGAGTGACCCCAAAGTCACCCAGCACACTCAGAGTGTCACAATGTTAACAGTGAAATAACTTCACACAACGATTTTTATGTAAATTGGTGCTCACTGTTCACTTCTGGTGAGATTAAAATGCTTGGCGTCAGCTCCGGGTTTTCAGGGCTGTGAATTCAATTTGCAGAGGGCACCTGCCAGAGAGGGGGGGATTTTTTATTATTTTTTTTTTTCCTCAGAGATTACTATTGCTTATTTGGAATATCTTAGAGGCTGGCAAGCCATCATTCTGGATCATTGCTTATGTGAGAGACAAAGTTGTTTTTTTTTTTAAATTATATTTGGAGTCCAATTCACCTTATTCCTTTCAAGAAGGTTTTTCTTTTCTTCTTAAACCTTTCACTTTGACCTTTTCTGTGTTTAAAATCTGCCTGTTTGTGTCCCCAGCTCCTGGCCTGAGTCTCCTTTCCATTGCTTGTAGCTACAACTCGATCAGCTCCACAAAATGTCCTTTTAATGTCCCCACTGGGGCACATTAAAAATGGGCTTTTAAAGTATGGATTTGATGGCTTTGGATAAAATCGAGTTGGTGCACAATATCTGACTCTAAAAGCGTGTGTGAATATTTCATCAATTCGGGAAGGGAAGGGAAGGGAAGGGAAGGGAAGGGAAGGGAAGGGAAGGGAAGGGAAGGGAAGGGAAGGGAAGGGAAGGGAAGGGAAGGGAAGGGAAGGGAAGGGAAGGGAAGGGAAGGGAAGGGAAGGGAAGGGAAGGGAAGGGAAGGGAAGGGAAGGGAAGGGAAGGGAAGGGAAGGGAAGGGAAGGGAAGGGAAGGGAAGGGAAGGGAAGGGAAGGGAAGGGAAGGGAAGGGAAGGGAAGGGAAGGGAAGGGAAGGGAAGGGAAGGGGCACTGAGTGCCACATCCAGTCATTCCTTGGGCACCCCCAGAGATTGGACTCCACCACCTCCCTGGGCCGCACCTTCCAACTCCTGAGCACCCATTCCATGGACAAATTCCTCCTGATGTCCAACCTGAGCCTCCCCTGGTGCAGCTCGAGGCCATTTCCTCTTGTCCCGTCCTTCTAATGTCCCTTTCTGCACTGTAACCCTTCTGTCAGCAACAGCAGAAGAAGCTGCTGGTGTGAGACCCCACAAGGAGCAGAAATGAAGGAATTCCCAGCCTCCCACTCCGGCCATGCCCAGCCCTTCCTCTCCACCATCGCCCACGCTCCAGCAGGTTCCTGAACAACAGCAGGGCTGTGGCCAAGCCCAGAGCTGGTTTTGCACTGCTGATGCCCCTGGGAGCCTGTGCCAGCTCCCACAGGAACATCCAGAATATGATGGGACGAGCTCAGACCAGGCAAAGAAAGAGCTCGGTTGTCACCTTGTTTTCAAGGACATTTTGCAGCTGAGCTTCCTCTACTTAACTGCGTCTCCAGCCAAAGCCACACGAGCAAAAAATTCCAGCCCTTAGGAGATGTGGATCCTCAGGGATCCAGCAGAATGGCACCAACCTCAGCTGTAATTATTGCCCTGCAATCTGCATGTCATCAGTAAGCTGGGAATTCAGCAATAGCTGCAATCACTGCTCACAGTTTGATGGGGAAGATGGGCAGCAATCAAGTGAGTGCTGGGTAAATATTAATTTTCAGCCTTCTCCTGACAACAGACCTTTCACTTTTGTCCCAACAAAAAGAGGGATGGAGTGCAGGGTCTGTCTTCTGCACCCCGCCCCAGTTTCTGCACCCAAGAGCTGGGCTGGAAAGAAAGGTGAGAAATTTAGAAAATGAGGAAAAACTTTAACCACAATAAAATCGAGGCGTTTCTCCTCCTGTTCTTGGAGCCATTTGGTTCACAGATGTTTTTAAGAGCTCTCAGAGCGCGGGAGGCAGAGCCAACAGGGCACCCAGGCCATGGCCAAGGGGAAAATTTGCTGTTCTGAGCTCATTTTGGGTGCATGGACTGAATGTTCATGTTTTGTGCAGTGAAAAACACCAAAAACGGTGATTTGGAGCAAATCAAGGGGCTCCATCCAACCCACAGAGCTCAGAGCCAGGCTGGAGGAGGAGAACAAACACCTCTGCTACCCCCCAGCTCTGAGGGACAAGGTGGCATCACTTCCAGCTATCCATCCGGTTTTTGCTCATCAGCTGCTTCCCTCTGTAATTTATTTTTGACTCTCCAAGTGCTTGAGCCAGCTGGTGCCTTCCCTGAGCTGAGGCAGCTGCAAATCCCACGAGGGAGGTGCAGACCAACCTCTGAACCCCACAGAGAGACGTTTTCTGTGCCAGAGACAGGATCCCACTTTCTTGAGCGGATTTGGAGCACAGCAGAGGGCGAGGGGAGGTGAACTCGTCAGCACTCGCGCCAAGGGCAGGTCCCTCACCCCTGTGAGCCCAAACTACCCCTCTCCCACCACTCTGTGACCTTCAGAGATGGCTGCAGGGTGGCCCTGGAACATCTGGAGCAGCAGAAAGCGAAGAGACAATTCCAGCAGTTTGCAGGAACAGCTGGGTCTCCTCTCACTGCCAATTAAAGAGTTTCCCTGACAGTTTCTTATATAAATATTAAATATCCCCACACACCAACAGTCCCACCAGGCAGGACACAAGTTATGAAGGATCCTCAGCTGTTCGCTTCCCACCATCACAGAAGCCCAGGTACCAAGGGCAGCGTGAAAAAAATCCCTCTGTGGTTATTGCACACAGCAAATGAACAAATGCACCTCGTTGGCGTTTGCCTCTGGATGAGCAGCAAGGGCAGAGGAATGAAAAACACAAGGACAAGCACAACCCCCTCCCAAGAGCCCTTGTAGCTCACTGCAGGAATGGGATTCTCTGGAAATGGCTCCAGCTGAATCCATGTGTGAACAGGAATTGAGTGGAATAATTCTCTGTGCACTGACTTTCACCATGGGCCCCGGGATTCGAATCCATGTTCTTTCCAAATGACTGTAATTTCCAGCCCATCTCCTGTGATGAGGTGCACAGCCAGCCTGAGAATCCCCCTTGAACAAGTACTTTAACCTGAGGTATAATTCACCGAGATTTAAATGTGAGCTCAGGAAGATCTATTTCTGCTGCAGGAACTCGTGCTAAAATCGGCACCAGCTCTCTCCAAGGCTTTCTTCCTCCACCACACTGGGCTTGGAGGGGGAAGTCTACCTGTGTCCTTCTCCATGGGCTGCAGAGGCTTGAAAATATGGAGAGAAACAACGTCAGGGGCGTTTTCCACTCCTGGAGGTGCCAGGAGAGGAGAACAGGGATTAAACAGCAGAACCTGCAGCCCAGGTCTCACTCACTGGTGGCAAAGGGTCAATAAGGAAGTCAAGGAAGGACAGAGCTGGAAAACAGCTGAATTTTCTGCTGATAAGAGACCCCTCCTTCTGAGCCCCATTAAAGCTATCCTGACTATTTTCTTGCTTCAAAAAAATGCTTTACTGCTGGCTCTCCAGGAGGACAGGGAGTTTTCTGGTGTGAAATGAGACGAGGCAAGCGGAGCTGACCCCTACAGCAGCTCTGGAGGGCAGCTTCAGTCCAAGATCACTGCTCTGGGACAGGAATTCATGTCTGAAGTTCTGGGGGCATTTTACATGGAGATATTTAAACCTAGGAGGGGTCCCAGCACCGTAATTCCACTTTGATTTGATCTGGACACACGATCGTGCTGAAAACAGACAGAGAACACTCCCAGGCTCAGCAGGAATTACTGCACGGGATTCATGAATTCCCCTTGGTTTATGCTCTACTGGCAACAAAACCATCAACATTGGTGCTGCTTTCCAATGAGGTGAGAAAACAGGAAGCAAAGCTGATGATCAGTTCAGGTCTGAATAGTTTGGGGGTCAGAAACCAGAGGAGGTGCAGGTGATCAGTCTGGGTGTGATCACCCCCGTCCTGCAGCCACATCCAGCCTGGCTCCCTCAGGAACGGAGCTGTTGCTGTCCCAAGGTCCTTCCCAGCTCCTCCAGTTTTTTTGTTGTTTTCTTTCTTAATTTATGCCACATTTATTGCAGAATAAGCTATTGGACAAACCCCTACACGAGCGCTGTGTTCCGAAATCGTTGTTTTTATTACCCAATCCTGTGTCCACAGAGAACATTCCCCCCCAGAGGAGTTATTGCCACCAGCTCTGTGACCAGCAGAGAGCCGAGGTTAAGGTGACCCTGGTGACAGCAGAGATTAATATGGGCAGGAAAGGGAAAAACAAACACACACACACTAAAAAAACCCTCTGGAAAAGCTGAGCAGGGCAGTGGTATCCCAAAAGATCTTCCCTACTGGCTGACGTCATGCCCACACACACCTGACCACTCTGCAGTTGGCTTTTGACCATCCCAATTTATTTGTGCTTGTTAATTAATAATTTCCACTCTGGACTGAGGAGGAAAGGCCTTTCCCCCCTCCCCTCAGTACAACAAACACTGAAAAACAGTTTGGGATTGACAAGTTCACTCCCTTTCCTTTTCCTTTTCTTTCCCTGGCAGTTCTGATACACCGGGGCATTTCCCAAAAATCGAGGTGTAGAGAGGTGCTGGGATAAAACAACAGAGGAGGAGGAGGAGGGAAGGGAAAGGGAAAGGGAAAGGGAAAGGGAAAGGGAAAGGGAAAGGGAAAGGGAAAGGGAAAGGGAAAGGGAAAGGGAAAGGAAAAGGGAAAAGGGAAAAGGGGAAAGGGGAAAGGAAAAGGGAAAAGGGAAAAGGGAAAAGGGGAAAGGGGAAAGGGGAAAGGGGAAAGGGGAAAGGGAAGAGGAAAAGGAAGCTGTTTTCTCCTTCATCCCATAACTGACCCCTTGGCACTTCCAATGCCCTCCAAGGTCCTTCCCAGATCCTGATCTCACCCCCAGGATACACAAGCATCCATCCCCACCTCCTTTAGCAGTTCCACTTTACCTTCCTACTAAACTCCTCATTTCCCAGCCTGGGTGTGCCTGTGGTTTTCCCTGGGGCAAGACGTGCCATTGTAAGAGCAAATAGCGCCCAGGATTGTAGAATTTCCTCTAAATAGTTGAAATCAGTGTTCCTGCAGACACAGTGGAGTCAGGCAGCTCCTCCACCGAGGGACACCATGTTCAATTAACTCCCGAGGAAACTCATTAGCTACTGGAAATTAATGCTGCTCTTTTCTTTGGAGGATTTGCTTTTGAGGACAAAGGTGTCCCAACGTTCATCACAGCCCACCATGCCCCAAAACTGGAGACTGGCTGTTTTCTTTTGTGGTCTGGATGAACTCAGCTGGGCTGAGAGCTGGAAGTTTGGGATCCATCTGTGATTTTCCCATCACCGGAAGGAAGCACGGAGCCCTTCATTTTCTCTGGTTTGTCCACAACCCTTGTCTCATCCACGGTGAAGCCTTTAAATTATTATACAGGCAGTCCCACCCCAGCCCTCAGTGGTTTTACTGAGAAGCTGGTGGGCAGAGAAGCTGTTTCAAGGCTGGGAAAATGTTACAGCAGCTTCGGGGAGGGGTTCAAACCCTCTGCCCTGGGTTTGGGGCCTGGCCCAGCCAACAGCAAAAGCCAAGAGCACAGAACATCTGTGCCTCCTCCCAGACCTTCTGCCTGCGAACAATAGACAAATAAAATAATAAAAGCTCCTCTCTTCGAAAGCCGCTAAAATAAAATAAAAACCCTCTGCAAACAATCTGCGTTTTATCTTCTTAATGGCCCCAAAGCCTCCACTTGTCTACAAAAACAATTTCACTCAGCAAGGGTTGAGGAATATTCCTCTCAAACGGCGCACCAGATGTCCCACGGAGACCACTACACAGTTAACTACCAATAAAAGTAATTCCACAAACTAAATACTCATTAAATCGCGTGCGCAGCCCGGCGTCGTTGGCAGGCGAGGAATTTGATTTGCCGTCATTTAACCTCCAAGTGACACCGGCTCCGTTCCCATCCCCGTGGCGGGGTGGCTCCGGCCAGCGAGTCCATTGGAGAGGGATTGTTTTGTTTTTGCTGTCTCGGAAATCAGATCCCGTAAACTCAGCACGGGCCGAGCCCACGCCCGGCCGGCCAAAAACCCCTGGTGTTGCTCAAGAGGTCGGCGCCGTTCTCCGGTCAATCCCAGCGAGTCCAAGGCAAACAGCCCCGTGTCATCGGGGCTCCGTGTCACCCCAGCTCTTCAGGGACGTGCAGGCAGCCCTGCCCACATGCAGGTCCTCCAGCTCTGCCCGCACAGAGCTTCTCCAGGCTCCCAGGGCTGGTGTCCATCCGCTGGGTTTCGGACAGCAGCGCTGGGAGTGTGGCGGAGCCTGCTCAGCCCCCACACACGGGTTCACGACTCGCCCCACCCTCCTGGAAGAGGATGGTTTGGTGTTGGGACTGACCATGGAAAGCTGCCACAGCTCCCCAGGATTCTGCTCTAAGCCAGCTCCAGGGATGCTCAGAGGGAGGGGGGAGGCGAAGCCGTGCTGGAGCCCCGGCACACAAGAGCCGCTCGGTTGGACCATGAAGGTGCTTCCCTCTTGTTTGTGCTTAGCTGTGCAAGTTCACTGCCAAGAGGGAGAGGATCCGCCCAGATTCCCGAGCCCTGAGCAGCTGGGAGCTGGCTGAGGCCAAGGGATGAGCCTGGAACAGCAGCCAGGAGAGGTAGGTGGGAGGAGGGAAATGAAACCACGGATGGGGGCTGCTGCCAGGGATGGAGAAGTGTCAGAGGTGTCATGTCTGGGGCACCTCTTCCCTTCTGCCTTCCCTGTGCTGCGGTGAAGGAGACTCCTGACTCATTCCCACTTTGCGTGTTTCTAAACATTTCCTTTTATACCCTATAACTGCATTTTTGTACCAAAACCCCCTCTGGAGGGAACGCAGTTCTTCTCTCCAGACTCCTCTCCAGGGTGAGTGGAGAGGCACTAAGTGCCCTGTCAGCGTCTCCAGGGCTCTCCACGGTACTGTCAGCCATCAAAAATGTTTTCTTCATTTAAACACTTGGCCCAAATACTTCATTTTTAATTACAAGCCAGGACAGAGCATGAAACAGCCCAGAGCAACGGAGAGAGCTTCTCCCACCTAACCAGCAGAGACTGGGAAGGGTCTCACATCATCCTGGGGTGGGAAAACCCCAGCCCTGGGGGTTCAAGCAGAGGGGAACCTGTGAGAGGTGCCACCTTCCTGGGAAACAAACCCAGGCCCTGGTATGAGCTGTGCCCAGGGTGGGAGATGCTCTTTAGGAACCACAATGAGAACCAAAACAACTGCCAACATCATCACCACCATGACCACCATCACCACCATGATCACCATCAGCACCATCACCACCATCAGCACCATCAGCACCATCACCACCATCAGCACCATGACCAACATGACCACCACCATCACCATCAGCACCATGACCATCAGCACCATCACCACCATGACCACCATCACCACCATGACCACCATCACCACCATCATCACCATCACCACCATGACCACCATCACCACCATCACCACCATCACCAACATGACCACCATGATCACCATCAGCACCATGACCACCATCAGCACCATCAGCACCATGACCATCATCACCACCACCATCACCATGCAGGGAGAGCGCAGACCTGTTGCTCCAATTCCCAGCTGGACCAGGAACAGGACCAGAGCTGCAGGATGTGCTCCTGGCACACCCGTGCTCTTGTCAGTGAAGCAGCAAATGCAGAACTTGGCTCCCCCAAGTCATATTTTTCTTTCCTTTGTAATGTTGTGTCGCTGCCTCGGTGTTTAATCCTTGTAATTAACGGCGGTGAGCAAGGGATAATTCTCATCTCCTCTCTTTCACAAAGATTACAGTCTGCAGGGTGGGACCGGGGCAGCTCTGCAGCATTTCAAGTCAAAAAGACAAAAAGCAGCAGACAGAGGCATTTACCTTTTGGCAAGTAAAAGGCTTCTCTAAGGAAGATGGGTTTTAAATCCATACTGTGCGAAAGAATTTAAATTACATACTTACAACTCCAAATATTGTGAGTTGCGTGTCTGGAAAAACAAGAGGAATATCCTTTGTTTATTAAAAAATGACTTTGAAAAGGACCTGGCTGGCTCCTATCTGAAACACAAAGGAAGTATTTCTTACCCTGAGATGTCATCATGCATTTATTTAAAGCTTTAATGATATGTTTTGGGACATCATCTACTCCTGAACATTTCTGCACTGCAGTCGTCTGGAAGAAAGAGCTTTTTTTTTTGTTCCCCATCTTTAAATAGTAAATGAGGCCAATTATCTCATGGTAATTCCAAATGGTAATTTGGTTCCGCTGGAGCTGTCAGGGGCCGATCAAAATAGCATTTCCAGGTTAATTTTAGGAACACATCCACCCCTTCCAGAGGGCTGGGATGAGTTTCTGCTGAGGCCTGGGGTGGGAAGTGACGCTCACCTGCAGCCCAGGGACCCCGGGCAGAACACGAGGAGATGCCCAGGGATGTGTGTGGGACAAGCTCCAGCAGGGATCCCCCTGCTCAAGGAGCTCCGAGCCATGGATGAGCAGGGAAGCCTCACTGTGGCCTTATGGAGCACCACTGAGTTGCTCTAAATAATAATAACAGCGATTTTGCATTGCAGCCTGTCGGGAGCTGGCAGCCCCAGCTGCTTTGGGAAGGATTGTAGCACTTCAATTTATTACAGATTAATGGGATTGATTTATGATTTTCTTGTTTCTTTTTAATTAGCCTCATTAAAAGCCAAACAATCTTCCTGCAGAGCATGCAAACAACAGGGACACGGGGCCAGGCACCGCTGGTTCCTGGTGCCTTTGTCCAGAATTAGCGTTGCAAACCAGGAAAGATTTATTAATGGTTCCTGGGAGAGATTAGCGACGGGGAAAGAGCTCGGGGAGGATTAGGAGCCAAGCAAGCATCAGGCAGTTTTTGATGGAGTGCTTGCCAAAAGTCTGAGTTTGAAGTGAGTCCATGAGTGCCCTTCCACGGGCTGGCAGGAGCAGGGCTTGCTCCTGGGGATTCATCCGGGTTTGCTGGATTCTGGGGTTTAACTTCAGCTGGGCAACCTTTTAAAAAATAAGTTTTAAAAGAAGAAGAAGAACCCTGTTGTTAGTCCCAGGCTGTTGTTTCCTATCAGGTTTATGATGTCACTGTTTGGAGGAGCTCCAGATCACCTGGCCTTGGAGGGGCTGGGGACCAGGGTGTCCCCAGGCAGAGGGTGCAGCTGCAGCACACCCCCCTCTGCTCCCCCCTGACAGCGAGCTGGCACTCCATTCCCCTGTTCACATCCAATTTCATGTCCTGAAAGCTCCTTCTCTCTTGAGAAGGATCAGCTCTGTAGCTTCCCATCCTGCAGACCCCAACCCAGCACCTCTGAGCCCACCCCACGCCCCCCAAGCCTTTCCAGCACAGGCAGCACCCCAGAATTTCCCCTCTTGATACCTCAGGTCTGGTCTGAAGGGATCCAAGCACAATCATTTTACCAATTTTGCCCCAAAGGGCACAGAAGGGGGGCACAGCTGGTGTCCCCAAAAGCCAAGCAGTGTGGGGGGCACATCCTTTCCTCCCACTGATCCTTGCTGGCCACAGCAGCACCAGCTGCAGTTTGTGCCTATAAATCTTTTGTGGAAGACACCTAGAATTTGCTAATACAGAAAAAGAAATTCAGAGCAAAAACCCCCAAACCCGAACACCAAACTCTTCAAATATCAAAAGCCTGAGCAATTTTGAAATTGCATTTCTAAAGGAGAGTAAGGATCATCTTCCAAAGATCGGAAGAGCACGGGGACAGGTGTGCTGCAGGTCCCTGCAGCCACAACCCAGCCCAGGGGATCGTTCTCTCTCCCCTTGTGGACCAAAGGAGCATCTCGGACTCCAGCACAGACGCTCTGCCCGCAGCCCCAGCGATGCCGATCCGCTCAGTCCAACCCCCCCATCCCAGCGCACCTCCCGGAGCCTCCCCTGGCCGTGCTGCGCACAGAACCCAGCCCTGCTCCAGCCGGCTGAAAACACACCCGGCTTTCCCCTCTTTCTGCGGTCTGTTTTTCTGTTCTCCCTTCAGCACAGTGCCGGGGCCAGGCCAGTCTGGTCACGCTCCGTGCTCAGCCAGTTCCTGGCTCGGCCCGGTGCTCTCCCACCCGTGCCTCGCTGGGCTCTCCATCCCCCCGGGATGAGCGCCATGGGTCCCGGCCCAGGCACATCCCCAGGGCCCAGCGAACTGCAGGGAGGAGTTTCCTCAACTGTAGGGTTGGGTTCTTTTAGGAATTAAGAAAATAAAAGCGGCGCCTGAACCATCTGCCAGCGAGCGCCGCGGAGGGGCTGCAAGCGCAGCGGTGGGGGGACAGAGGGGATCGAGGCCCCCCTCCGCTCTCCCCGTTCCCACACCGCCCCATCCCCGCACCCAGCACCCTCCAGCTCCTGCCAAAGCTCTCGCTGGGCCGACTCCCCGGCTTCGAGAGAGGGGAGGAAGCCCCCGAAGGAGCTGGCGACGGGGGCGAGCGAGGGACTCGCCACCTGCGGGGGCTGCGCAGGGCGAGCGGGCGGCGTTCGGGGGACGGGCGGCAGAGCCCGGAGCCGCTCGGCTCAGTCCCCGCCGGCACCGGCACCGGCACCGACACCGACACCGACACCGACACCGACACCGACACCGACACCGACACCGACACCGGGAGCCTGTCCGGGGGAGGCTCCCACGCCGCCGCGCCCCCCCCCCCCCCCGGGCTCCGAGCGCCCTGCCCGGTCCCCGCCCCGAGGTGCCCGCACCCCCCGGCTCCTCCGCTCGAGCTCCCCCGTGCGCCCTGCCCCGGGAGCCGGCGGCGGCGCTCCCGGCGCTGTCCCCGTCCCCGTCCCCGTCGCAGCCCGCACCGGCCATGCCGGGACCGCGGCGGGTACGCCCGGCCGTGCTGCTGCTGCTCGGGGCTCTGCTGGTCGCCGACCTCTACTTCCACCTGTGGCCGCGGGCGCGGCGGGAGCTGGGCAAGGTCTCCCCGGGCTGCCCCTGCCCCGCGCCCCCCGCGCCGCTCCCCCGCGCCCCCCGCGCCGCCCCCGCGCTGCGCCGCCTCTTCGCCCACCCGCTGTACCGCGCCGCCCCGCCGGGCCCCGCCGAGCCGCTGCTGGGCGCCCGCGAAGCCCTGCGCTACTACCGGCGGAAGGCGGCTCGATGGAACAGGTGCGTCCCGCAGCCGCGGAACCCCCGCGCTCCGCACCGCGCGTCCCCCGCGCCGGCGGCTCCTGGGCACCCCCGCACCGCCCGCACGGCCCTTTCCTGGGCAGCTCCTGCGCGCCTCCTTCCCCGGCAGCCCTTTCCCGGCTGCTTCCTGCGCGTCCCTTTCTTGAGCACCCCGTGTACCGGCATCTGCTGGCGCTGCTTTCCCGGGTATCTCCCGGGCACCTCCTTCCCCGGCACCCCCTTCCCATGTATCTCCTTCCCCGGCACCCCCTTCCCGTGTATCTCCTTCCCCGGCACCCCCTTCCCGGGTATCTCCTTCCCCGGCACTCTCTTCCCGTGTATCTCCCGGGTTCCCTTTTCCTGGGTATCTCCTGGGCACTCCCTTCCTGCACAATCGGCTCCTGGGCACCCTCCTACCGGGCACCCCTGGCATGATTCCTCGCTTCCTGGGCACCCCTTTCTTGAGCACCCGCTGCACCGGCATCTCCTGGCCGTCCCCTTCCCGGGTGTCCTCTGAGCACCCCTCCATGAGCGCCCCTTTCCCGGGTATCTCCTGGACAGCACTTTGCTGGGAGCCCCCCGCACGGGGACACATTGGCGTCTCCCTGAATGGTCACTCCCTGCCTGGGCACCCCTTTTTTTGGATGCCCGCCATGCATTGGGATCTCTTGAGCACCCCATTCCCAAGCACCCTGTGTGAAGGCACGGCTGCCCTGGCATCCCCTGGGCACACTCACCAGGCACTCCCTGCATGGGCACCTCCTGCTCAGCTCTCCTAGGCACCCCTCCCCTGCTCAAGCACCCCCTTGGGACCCCCGGTCCAGCTCTGTGCCCTCACCCTCACCCCTCCAGCCCCCCACGGGCTGAGGGGCTCTGCTGCTCCTTCCTGGGGTGCCTCCCACCCTGCTCCACTGCCAGAGCCCCAGGAAAAGGAGCCCCCAGCTCAGAGCTCTCTTCTTGCTGCCTCTCCCAGCACCAGCAAGAAAATTTCGTCGTCCCCTGCTCCTGGGTGGGACTGTCACTGCCCTGGGGGGGACAGTGACCCTCAGCACCAGCTCCAAGCATGGGTTATGTTCCTTGAATCCCCGATGTAACCCCCTTTTCCCAAGGGTTGGAAGCATACAGCACCCCAATCTGCTCCCTGCACCCCAAGGACTTTTCCACTCACGCACAAACTCGGATACAGCAGAGCACAGAGCTCCCGGAGTGCTGAGCTCACGGCGTCACCTCACCGTCCCCTCTGGGGACAGGACACCTGCACCCCCACGGACACCACCGCAGGGACCCCTGTCCTGGCACCTCCCCACCGCCCAGCTTTGCTTTCCAGCACGGGAGCAGCCCCCGCCCCTCCGGTGGCCTGTGCGGTGTGTGCTGAGCTGCACAGGCAGGATTCCACAGCTCCTGCTCTCTCCGTCTCCATGCCTGTTCCTCCTGTTTCTGTGGGATTCACCCCGTGCTGGCTCCGTGAGAGATCTGCTGGAGGAGAGCATGGGAAGCGATAATGGGAGGAACAGGGAATGACCTTCACGGCCTGAGCAGCACCAGGGTCTGGAACCACCTTTGTGCTCAGCCAGGGCCACCCCTCGCTCCAGTCTGGATCCATTTGGATTCTTTGTCACGGCCATGAGTGCCCTTCCACAGGCTGGCAGGAGCAGGGCTTGCTCCTGGGGATTCATCTGGGTTTGCTGGATTTAACTTCAGCTGGGCAATCTTTTTAAAAATAAGTTAAAAAGAAGTCACAGCACTTGAAACCCATGGATGGTGGCTTCGAGTATCCCTGGCTGTGCCACAGACCCACCCTGGGTGCATCTTCTCGGAGCTGAGCGCTGCCTTCTGAAGACATCAGGATTTGGGTACCAAGGTGGATGTTTCCCAAGCCAAATCCCGGTGGGAATGGGGGACGTAAACCAAAGCAGCTCAGGGCTTGGTGGCACCATCAGAAGCCCTGAGCACTTGCTGCAGCCTCACCTGCAGGACACTGAGAAGGCTGCACTCCCCGATTTCATTCACCACTCTGTTAAGACATGGAGTTTGTGATGAAGCCATGGCTGCCCCAAGGTTTGGCCGTGGTGTGGCTGGGAGGAACACCGTGATGCCATTTGTCCTTGACTGAGTTTGCTTTGCACCTCCAGGAAGGAAAGGAAGGCAGAGTATTGATTATCCCTCAGTCACTCTGAAATAAAACATATGATGCTCATAAGTGGGTGAAACCTCCAGAGAGCACAGGCTGAGGTGACACAACCACTCCTGCAAGAACCTGCCAACAATCCTCAGTGCTGCAAATCGAACGTATAATCAGGTGCCACTTGCCAGAGCTGATGGATTTTATAAGATTGTTGATTTGCTGTGGGCACGGAGGAATTCCTGCCCCACCAGGAGCACTGCAGAGCCCGTGTCCTCTGGTGTGCCCAGGGCAGGCTCCTCGTGAGACACAGGAATCCACGGCTTTCTCTCCCACTCCATGGGTTCAACAAAGCCTGAAGAGCAAGAAGTCCACAGCAGCTCCACATCCCAAGCCAGGCAGCAGAGTTCAGGGCTGTGTCCATGGGCATCCTCTCCCCATTTCTCCATCTCCCGTGGGTGTGGCTGTTGGCAGAGCAGCTTTGGGAGCAGCAGGACGCTCCTCTTGAGTGGAACAAGCTGCAGTTTAACCCCGTTCCTCCAGCACAGCGTGTCTGCCTTCATTTCTGCGGCCAGATGGGCCTCAGCTGGACAGGGACTCTGCCAGCTGGAGCGGCCCCAGGACACGTCCTGGGGGGATATCCACGGCCAGAGCCTGTCCTCCTCCACGGGGCTCCCTGCAAACTGGCTGCTGCCCATCCCTGTCCGCTCCCAGCCCCTCAGTCAGGACCAGCAGTTTGATTGCAGGATGCAGAACCAGCTGGAGAGACCGATGGGGACGCAGGAAGGAAACGCACACACACAAAAAAAAACCAGCCCCAAAACATCCACAACTCCTCAAAACTGAAGAAAATCCCTTAAAAACTCCAGAGCTTATTTTTCTCCTTGAAGGAGCAGCGTCAAAACCCCAAACTCAGACACTGCCTGAGCAGCGTCACCCCGTGCTGTGCCTCCCTCCCAGCCCAGCAGAGAGCTGAAAGCCAGGGCAACCCCAGGGCTATTTATAGCTGGGTAGAAATGAACCCTGTTTTTATATCATTATGCCTTTTGCAGAGATCTGGTTTTTTCCAGGGAAATATTTCAGGAATCCTGGAGGCATCGGGGAGGCACAGAGAGCTGTGTTTTGGGTTGAAAGGCTGGGAAGGGACTGGCTCAGCCTGGGCAGGGACCATGTGGATGCGGGGCTGGGATCTGCTTCCCCTTGCATAACCACTGCATTTTTTTCCCCCTCAGTAATGCCTTGCTCGCTGCCACCCTTGGGGGAACAGGCTGTGTGCAGGGCAGGCAGGAGAGCAAATATGGTAAAATATTTGGGCAGCTTCCCGAGGGAAAAATCCTGAGTCATTCCTGCCCATCGCGCTGGGGTTTCTTGTCCCTGGCTGCGGCAGGGTTAAGGTTGTGCCTCACTCATCCATGGCAAACCCGGTGCAGGGCAGCGGGCTGGGGTGTCCAGGGCACTGCTGCTGGAGCTGATGGCATTCCAGGGCCACATCCTCGTGCACAGGGAATTTTCTGCCTCCTTTGCAGGCAGCCTGAGCAAAGAGCTGGTGTGGAAGTGCTCCAGCTTCCCTCTGACCGTGCACACGTGGACGTCACGCTATGCCTGACCCAGGCTGATGGAAAGACAAACAAAGCGGGAGAGGGAGCAGGCTCCCGTGAGCTGCACATCCGACCTGTCTCTCCAGTTCCTAGATGTGTCCCAGGATCCTACAGGAACACCTCTGGGAGAGTTCATCCCCTTGCCCACAGCCAGATTACCCACGCTGCTTGGCCTGCTTGGATGGAGAGGGGTGATGGAAAATTCCCAACCAAACCCCAGCTGCTGGGCTGAGCAGGGAAAGAGAAGAGCCACCAGCACCCAGGAGCCCTGTCCAGTGCCCAGAGCCATTCCTTGGCTGATAAATGCCTTGCTCAGGCTCTGGATGGGGTCTGGCTGGGCACGTGGCACTTCCCCTTCTCCAGCCACCCCATGCCAGCCTCGGTTAATGTCCTGCTCCTTATCAGCCCCCAGCTCCTGTTTGCTTTTGTGGATGGATCCTGGCTCTTTCAGTGTAAACTGACCTGCAGGACTGGCTGCTGCATGCACGGGCTGGACAATGTTAATGAGAAACCAAAGCGCCGTCCTCGGCTGGCTGCATTCAGCGGCCTTTCAGTCCCACAGTCCCAGCCCTGGAGCTCTCGAGGTTGAGGAAAATGCTGATCGAGTGGGGAGGTGGTTTGGGGTTATTACTGAACCTGGGAGGCTCCTTCAGCTCCACCTACCAAAAAAGGATGGGGTTGAACCTTGATTTTTAGAGATCGTGGGCAGGATGCTGCCAGGTGACCTCGTAGTGCCCCTGCTCACGGTGAATTTGGTCACAGAGGCAATCTGTAGCTTTCAGTGATTTTTTTTTTTTCCCCCTTCCTGGGACCTCCAGCCTCAGGGAAAAACCCCTCAGAGATGGACAGACACTCTGACCATCCCAGCCACCTCCCCCTGCCTCAGTTTCCCCTGCTCTGCTCCTGGCACCCTCCCCACTCCCCGGCAGACCCCAGGCTCGGAGAAGGGAGGTTTCCCACCCCGCGGCTCGTGCTCATCCGCAGACCCTCTCTCTCGCAGGAGACACAGGCTCTACCGGGAGGAGCTGAACCTGACCTCCCCGGCGGCGCCGCTGCCGCTGCGGCCCGAGGCCGGCTGGCTCCAGTTCCACCTGGGAATCAGCCGGGATGGGCTCTACCCGCGCTCCAGCCCCGCCGTCAGCAGGCTGCTGCGGGACATGCAGCAATTCCCCACCATCGGCGCCGGTGAGCATCCTCCTGCCGCGGGAATGGGATTGGGATGGGATGGGATGGGATGGGATGGGATGGGATGGGATGGGATGGGATGGGATGGGATGGGATGGGATGGGATGGGATAGGGTTGGGGATGGGATGGGATGGGATGGGATGGGATGGGATGGGATGGGATGGGATGGGATGGGATGGGATGGGGATGGGGATGGGGATGGGATGGGATGGGATGGGATGGGATGGGATGGGATGGGATGGGATGGGATGGGATGGGATTGGGATGGGGATGGGGGCGGCTGCCTGGGGCTGTGAGGCTCTGGCCCTCCCTGCCTGCAGCCTGGGGCAGGGGTCAGTGCAGCAATGCACCCCTTCATTAGCAGGTGTTCCCATAGCAGGAGATGTTTGAGTTACACCCCTGATCTTATAAGGCAAAAAGAACCGGAAGCTTCGATGCTCCTCTCACCACAATTGTCCCGGTTCCAGCACGAAGGCGGTGTTGGACAGTTCGAGCTGTACCTCAAGGGCTGTAGTTGTTTCTCTTGGGCAGCATGCCAAAAACCCCTCCTAGATCTTAAAGGAGAGCACAGAGACTCTTGAGGCATCTTTGGGGTGTCCTAGTAGGAGTGAGGGACTTTCCTGCACTTTGCTCGCCTTATTTCACCCTTGTTTTGTATGGTTTCTTATTTTCATCGTAATTAAAACCTTTTGCTTTTCCAAACACCCCGGATCACGCCACCCTGCTGTTTTTATGAGCCATTTCTCAGGCTGCTGGCGACCCTCGGGGAGTGATGCACCTGCGGGAGGCTCGCAGCATTCTGGCCTCCCGTAAAATGCATGGGGTCAGCAGCGAGAGATGGAGCCTGGCGGGCTCTCACTGCTCCTCCTGCCCTTGCAGACTACAGCCAGGACGAGAAGGCGCTGCTGGGAGCCTGTGACTGCAGCCAGAGTGAGTGTGGCACTCGGGGTCCCCACGTGCCATCGCCTGGGCTGGCCCCAGTCCCCGACTCCTCCATCCTCCCCTCGGCCAGGGAAATGCCAAGCTCCTTCTGCTCCCTCCCATTAACCCCCACCACCCCAGCAGAGGCCGGGATCACAGAGCATGAAATTATTTCAGCTGGAAAAGTGCTCTAAAAGGATGGAGCCCATCCCAAGGGCCACCTCCAGACTTTATTTTTTTAACACCCAGGGGTGATAATTCAACACCCCGGGGTGATAACAGTGGGTTCGATGTGGGTATCAGGACACCAGTACACCACTGGTTTCTGCTGGGGAGGGAGGAAAAAGTCCCCAGTGGGATGTAATAGAGCACTGCTGGGAGAGAGGCTGAAGGGAAATCTTCTCTACGGCACAAGGGGGAGAAGGAAAATAAATGGAAAGAGAGAGAGAGAGAGAGGCGCAGCTGGAAGGAGTGATGGGATGGATCACAGGGTTGGAAAGCCAGGTTGTGCTGGGGTGGGTAACTGGGGTGTTTCCAGGCAGTTACCATCCCGTTTCCCAGCAGTTACCATCCCATTTCCATTCAGTTACCATCTCATTTCCCAGGAGTTAACACTCCCTTTCCCAGGAGTTATCCCATTTCCCTGGAGTCACCATCCCATTCCCATTCAGTTACCATCCCATTCCCATTCAGTTACCATCCCATTTCCATTCAGTTACCATCCCATTTCCCAGCAGTTACCATCCCATTCCCATTCAGTTACCATCCCATTTCCCTGGATTTACCATCCCATTTCCCAGCAGTTAACACTCCCTTTCCTCCCCAAGTCGTGAAGCCCAGCGGTGTGCACCTGAAGCTGGTCCTGAGGTTCCAGGATTTTGGGAAAGCCATGTTCAAGCCCATGAGGTAAGGCCAGCAGAGCCCCCCGAGCCCCTGCAGGGAGGGCTGGGACCTTCCACCCCTCAGCCAGACCTTCCCCTCTGCCCTCAGCCACCTGGGCAGAGTGTTCCATGGTATTTCGTTATTCTTGGCTGCTCACACCATCCCGGGAGCACACATGGATAAACACACCGCTGTTGGTGTTGGAAGTTTCTCCATTCATGGGTGCCAGGTGGAGAAGGACCTTGGGACACTTGTTCTCCTGAGGTCTTTGCCGTCAGGGACTGCTCATTGCTTCAGCAGACTTTGGGGCTTACCCTGTATTTCCTTGGATTCCCCAGAGCGTTTCCAAGGAACAGCCATCGAGCAGGGGGTTTAAATCGCTTCTGCTCTTATTTGCAGCCCCCTGGGACTCTTCACATCCCTCCCCTCTCACGTTACTGTCCCTGTGTGAGCAGAGCAGCTGGCAGCACGTGGGCTGGGATAACATCCTCACTCCAAAGGCAGCCAGCTCCTCTCCCCCAGGTTTCCATCCACCTCTGCCCAGTGTCCATCAGGTTCTGGAGGGGAAGGAAAGCATCCACGCCCTGCTGAGCCAGGAGGGCTTTCCTGTGTCCTGCAGCTGCCTGGGAGGCTGAGCATCAGATTCCAGTTCTGCAGATACCGGGGCACTGTGTGACAGCCAGAAAATTGAATTAAATGAGTTCCCACCTCAGGGATAGGAGAGCATCACACCTGAGCCCTCCTCTGCCTCCAGGGGGTGTGACAAACCTGCCTGAAACTTTGTCCTAAAGGGGTCGAAGCTCTTGCTCAGGCAGATGTAAAGCCCCCAGGCAGCTCTTCTGCCTCGCTGGCACCACCAGGGTGCGAGTGCTGCTCCCTGGCACGGCGAGCCGCGGCCCCAGCTGGGCACTGAGCACTTGTGGCCGCACAAGAGCTGTCCCTGGGTGCACTGTCCCTGTGCCACCACTCGGTGCCCAGGCTGCCCAGCAGCTCGCTGAGGCTCACCCCCTGCTTCCTCCCAGGCAGAGACGCGAGGAGGAGACTCCTGAGGACTTTTTCTACTTCGTGGACTTCCAGCGGCACAACGCGGAGATCGCCGCCTTCCACCTGGACAGGTAGGGCCTGTCCCAGCCCCTGCCTCCCCTGCCCACCAGGGCTTTGGGAAAAGCTGTTTGGGAAAAGCCCTGCAGAGCACAGAGGAGGGGTGGCTCTGCAGCACCCTCCAGTAGCTGGGGTGTTATTTGGGGAAGGAGTGGCTCTGGATGTCACCTGACATCCCAGAGCCAGCTTTGCCTTGGCCACTGCATGAGAGCAGGTGCAGTCCGGGCTGGAACAGGTCAGATTGTCACCTGGCTGTCACACGTTGTCCCTCCCCTGCACCCAGGTGCGGAGCTGAGCTCTGGGCACAGCCTGGGCGCCCTCCCGGTGAGGGAGGCACACACCCAACCAGCACTCAGGGCGTGCTTTGGGTTGATCAGCTGCAGCGATGCAGTTTTAAGTCCTCAGATAATGAGCAATTAACCTGGCACCTCTCCCCGGCAGGGTGCGTGTTTAATAAAATCAAAAGGTCCCCTCTCAGAAGATGAGGGCAGCAGCCTTTCTCTCCTCGGTGGGATGGACACTGACCACCAGCGGAAGGAGATCCCTGATGGTCAGGGTGGGTGGGGGGTCTCCAGTTCCCACAGGATAAGCAGGTCTAAATCAAGTCCTGGAGCTCAGACTCTGAGAAGGGGAACAAAGGGAGCTGGATTCCCTTCCCAGTTCTGCCCCAACATCCCCACAGCGACTCTGCTTGACTCAGCCACCACCACCTCGCCCCTGCAGCTCCACCGCCACAAAAATGAAGCCAGACTGCTTTTGTGAAGTGCTTTGTGGTTTTTTAGAGCTGAAAGATGCTGGACAAAAGCAAATATATTTTTCTCTCTAAACATTGCTCAATAAGTAACAGGCTAAATCCCGTTCTGTGCCCAATTCCCAGGAGCAGAGGGCATTACCCACGGAGCCAAGCGGAGCATTAGCCAGTTCAGCCCGTGTTACTGACTCAGCAACCAGCAGCAGCTTCCCCCTGACTGCCAGGAATGCTTTCCTGCCTTAGGCCCTGAGGTTTTTAAGATTATTTTTGAGGAATTAACTGGGTGTGAGTACCTCTGGAGGAGGGGGTGCCTCCTCAGCCACGCTGTACCAGGATCAACATCTCTGCTCCGTGTCAAACCAACGCTGCAGGAGGGCCTGACGGGCGGCTTTGGCCCTTGGAGGACCCTGTTCATGTGCAAAGGGATGGGAGAAACCAAGGCAGTGTTAGGGAAAGAGACAGGAATGCTGGAGAACATCCAGATTGTTCCAGGCAGCAGCTATTAAAATACCAAAACCCCGACGGAGCCGCACTTTGGCCCAGGGTGGCTTTTTGCTGGAAAGAGTCTGGGTGCAGTGAGCTCCTGGTTCGCCGGTGGAAGGGGCGAGGGCAGCACCTGCAGCAACATCCCTTGGCACCATCCCCTGTCCCCGCCCTGTGCAGGATCCTGGATTTCCGGAGGGTGCCACCCACAGTGGGGAGGTTGATCAATGTCACCAAGGAGATCCTGGAGGTCACCAAGAACGAGGTCCTGCAGAGCGTCTTCTTCGTCTCACCAGGTGGGCTTGGCTTGGCTGGGGATGAGCCCAGTTGTGGTCCCAATTATCTTTAGTGTCCCTTCACACCCAGCCCAAAGCTGTGGTGTTCCACGGTGGGAGGAAGGGCAGGGGCTGCAGGACTCGTGCTGTGGTGCAGAAATGAAATTCTTGGGTTAAACATGCACCAAGTCACATTAATCAAATGGTTGCAGCAGAGGTTTCCTCTCCCGACCTCCAGCTGGAATCATCTACCAGATCTACTCATGTGGCCTTTTTTCATAGCTTTTCCCTTAGCACAGGACCCAAATCTCTGATTTGGCAGGCTGACATCCATGACATGGGTGCTTTGGGTTTTACCTTGGTTTTTTTCAGATTCCCCAGAGCGTTTCCATGAAACAGCCATCAAACAGGGGTTTTAAATTGCTCTGCGCTCATTTGCAGCCCCTTGGGACCCCTCCCATCTGTTCCCCATCACTTTACCATCCCTGGCACAAGAAACAATCACCGTCCCACGGTGGGGAAGGGCTCGGCTCTGCCCACCCTGCACCCTCCTGGGGACCACGGCCCCTTTCCCCCGTTCTCTGCTCTCCTCCCAGCCAGCAACGTCTGCTTCTTCGCCAAGTGCCCGTACATGTGCAAGACGGAGTACGCCGTGTGTGGGAACCCTCACCTCCTGGAAGGCTCCCTCTCCGCCTTCCTGCCATCCCTCAACCTGGCCCCACGGCTCTCCATCCCCAACCCATGGATCCGCTCCTACTCCTTCGATGGAAAAGAGGAGTAAGTGGGTAAATGAGGCTGCTTCCCACATCTGCACTGCAGGGTACAGCCTGCAGAAAGAGCCCAGGCAGAGGAATCAGAGAGCCCATAATTAGTGTAATAATTAGTGGAATAGCCCTTAAAACCTGGGCATTGGCTGTGTTTGAATTCCAGTCTCCTGCATGCACAAGCGGAGATTTGTTTTTATTTCCGCCTCCTTTGCATCTTCACGGGGAAAATGGGTTTGGGGGAACTTTTGGGATGTGGCAGCAGCAGCTGAGGGTGTCTGGCCTCCTCCATCTCCTGCAGGTGGGAAGTGAATCCACTCTACTGCAACACAGTGAGGGAGATCTACCCCTACAGCAATAGCAACCGGCTGCTCAACATCGTGGACATGGCCATATTCGACTTCCTAATAGGTAATGATGCAGGGGAAAGGATATTCCTTCCTTCCTTCCTTCCTTCCTTCCTTCCTACCTTCCTTCCTACCTTCCTTCCTACCTTCCTACCTCCCTCCCTCCCTCCCTCAGCCCCTCCAATGTGGGGGCACAGGGGAGCCCCCCCAGGCTCACCTGGAAAGGGGAAAGCAGCATCTTGGGCACTTCCCAGCATGGCAACAAATGTTCCATGCAGATCTGAAAGCAAGCTTGGGATAATTCAGGAAATTCCCTGCAAGGGGAACTCTGTCCCTGTGTGTGCCCTTTGCCAGGGAACATGGACCGGCACCACTACGAGATGTTCACCAAGTTTGGGGACGATGGCTTCCTCCTGCACCTGGACAACGCCAGAGGGTGAGGCAGCGGGAGGAGGCCGGGGAGGGGCCAAGGAGGAGGGCAGGCTCTGAACTCTGCTTCACCCCCAGGTTTGGGCGCCATTCCCACGACGAGATCTCCATCCTGGCTCCGCTCTCCCAGTGCTGCATGTAAGTTCCAGCTGCACTTTCCTTCCCAGGAGCGTCGGCGTCCCCGCTGGCACTGGGGAAGTCACCCAGGCCTGGCTCCGTCCTGCAGCTCCAGGAGAACCCTGCGAATCCCAGCCAAGGGGTGGGCTGGGTGCTGGAGCATGGGAATCACAAGTGGAAGAGCATTCGCTGCTAGACACTGTCCGTTGGATCAAACCCTTCCAGAAAGTTCTAACAGCCTTTCCCATCAACATGAGGTGCTCTCAGGAAGCACAGAAAGCTCCGTCCAAAATCCTGGCGGAACTTTGATGCACTTGATCAAGTTTCCTCTTCTCGTGGCATGAAGGAGAAGCTCACAAATTTAACCCAATGTTCCCCCTTCATTAATCCACATAAATCAGCAGCTGAAAGTTAAATTTAAGAGGCAGAAGCAGCTGCTCTTCCCTGGGGTTTCTCTTCTGGAGATGTGGAGCCTTTTTCCTTGCTCTACCTGCTCCTTCTCCCCCTTGGGGTGGTAACTGCACTCTCCCCACACACCTTTAATTCCAAGAACTGTTATTTGCACTCAGCGAAGTGTTTTCATTTCTAATTGCAGGCTTGCAGGGAATCCTTCTCTCGAAATTTTGTGCAGTTTGAAATTAACTCTGCCTCTTAATTTGACCTGCATACCGTAATATCCACAGGTCACATCATTCCTATTCTTCCAGATCCACCTCCCAGAAACTCCTCTTAATTTAATTCTTGTAAAAGGCAGTGGTAAGAGGACCTGAACACCTTGCATTATGCAAACTAGGGCCAGGAACAGCATAAAAACAACTCGTGCTGCCTGAGGGAGGCACACAAACCCTCATTTCCCACAAGAGCCGATCCATTCGGAGTGGGAGAGCACCTGAAACCACTTGGAAAGGAAGGGAAGAGGTTTTACTTGAGTAAGCACACGGAGGCCACAAATTTCAGCCTGCCCTGACCAACAGGCTGGACTCAGCCCACCAAGTCACCTCCTTGCCCCGACACCAAGCTGAGCCATGGAAAGCTTCTCCAGCCGCTCCAACCGGGAGCGCTGGGAGCACAGGGATGCTGGGAGCAGGCTGCTTCCTTCCCTGTTAAACACATCCACCTCATTCCCAGCTGAGTTCTCCTCCAAGTCTGCTTCCAGCAGATCGGGGTCCGTTTTTTGCTGCCTCTCCCAGCTCCCAGCCCCACGCGCTGAAGCCTGCAGGTCTCCTCTCCCAGACCACGAGTGGCACCAACGCAGCCACGCCGTGAGATGGTCCTTCCCCTGAGAGCATCCAGCCCCTCCTGGAGGCACAGCCAGGCCTGAAAGCAGCCCCAGGCTGCCTGCTGAAGTCCCTGGAAGGCTCGGGGTGAAAGGTTCAGCAGTTCAGCACAGCCAGCGGGTCACAGCCCCCGTGGGACTGGAGCTGGGTCAGCGGCATTTCCATCTCGGCCCCGTCCGTGCTCGCTCTGTTTGTTGTGTAAGTGTTCCAGCCCTCAGTCAGCTGCTCCCCACGGGTCACAGCAGCCTGCTCTCCACCTCCAAGCGCTGTTGGGACCAGAGCAAACACAGCTGGTGTTTACCCACAGCAGCTCCCGGGCCGGCCCTGCCTCGAAGGACAGCGCGCAACACAGATGCTCCTTCGCATCTGCTCTGGGCACAGCTTTCGCTGGCAGCAGCAGCAGTGGCAGCGCCTCACAGCTGGGCTTTAAAGCTTCCTTGTCAGCCCTCACACTTGATCTATTGATTATTTATTTTATTTAATTTTATTTTCTTCAGGAATTTTCATTATTAATGCGGGAAGGTGATGCCTGCCCCTGTGGCTGCGGCATCCTCCTTCCCTTGCGCTACAGGCACACTGCCCACACACACCTCGCTCAGCAACTCCTGATTTAGATTGGATATCAGGGATATTTTTTTCCTGGAAAGGGTTGTAAAACATTGGAATAGGCTCCCCAGGGAAATCGTGGAGTCACCATCCCTGGAATTCTTCAAACGATGTGTGGATGTGGCACTTGGGGACATGGTTTGATGGTGCTGGGACAGCAGTTGGACTTGATGATCATAAAGGTCTTTTCCAACCTTGGGGGCTGTCCCCAGCACCTGGAACAGCCACAACCCTTTCCCAAACTGCACGTGGCCTGTTGGAGCTGCAGAGATCCAGATCAACATTCCCAGTGGATGCGCTGGGTGAACAACAGCCTACAAATACAAATCCTTGAGCTGCCAAGAATGGATCTGACTACACCTTTTTCCGCCTGGAAATTCTGACCAGGCTAAATCCAAATGGTTCCATAAACATGGTCCACTTTGTTTCCAAGATTTAAAGGGCAGTAACTACAATCACTGATTCATTTCAGTATTATACGTGCTGAAGTCAACACATTTCTGCTGAGGATTAAACAAATGATTTCAGAATACTTCATTTCATGCCCAGAAGCATTCCAAGACTGCAGCTTTTCATCCCATTTTCTGTCAAAGCAAATCACATTTGAATCTCAGTACCCCCTAAGGTGAAAAGTCACAGTTACATCAGTTCCAGGAAATATTCCCTCTTCTTGCTCAGAGTTTTTGACAGAAGGTATTTTCTCATTCATGTCTTTTCATCTACCTCCCGCTCTGCTGCAGTCTCATAAATGTAATCCTTGGGGAGATGGCACCACCCTGCAGGAACCTGGGGAACGGGGTCATCTCTGACTCACTCACTACTGAGAACTTCAGTCATGTTTTTCTCTCTGCTGGCAGAAATTTGCAGTACAAATACTCTGGGAAAACAAAGGAAGAAGTAGAAGTTGCTGGGAAAACAAAAATGCGTTACCTTCCAAAATTAAAATTAAAGATCTTTAGTTCAAAACTTCTTTAAATTTCTTCACCCATCTCTGCCCTCCTGCTGTCAAGGAGCTCAGCTGCTCTTGCTGGCAGGGATTAAACTGTCGATTTCTGATTTTTTCCAGAATAAAGAGAACGACGCTGCTGCGACTGCGGCTCTTGGCGGAGCCCGAGTACCGGCTCAGCGACGTGATGAGGGAATCCCTGCTGCAGGACCCCCTGGCCCCTGTGCTCACCGAGCCCCATCTCCTGGCCCTGGACAGACGGCTGCAGCTCATCCTGGACGCTGTGGGGAAGTGCATCGACACCTTTGGAGAAGCCACGGTGGTGGCCAACGACACGGCGCAGCCCCAGAGCGCCGCGGCGCACAGAGCCAAGCTGGACACCTAAACAGAGCTCAGAGCCAGGAGAAACCCTGCAAGGCAAGTGGCAGCTCCAGCAGCTGCTCACTTCCACCTACAGACATTGCAGAGACTGGGAGGAAATTTCAGCTCAAGAATGACACTGGGCTGCTGTGCTGGTGTTTAACCAGAGCTCCTGCGCTCGGCCAGCGCGCTGGTGTGCCTGCAGCAGATCCTCGCACCCCACGCACTGCTCTGGGGTGAAAAAGCTGTGATCCCCAGATCTGGAGTCGGCCCTGCCCTTGGGAGGGTGAGGGAACACCTGGCCTTGCTTTGCTCAGCCTCCACAGGGGCTCGGTCTTGCTGGAGAAGGACATGAACTCGACCCGAGGATGAGGGTTGAATAAAGAGATGCCAAGAGATTTTCCTCTTATCAAGTCTTTGTTCCATGAGCAGGAATGTGTATTTGAGAAAAAAGCAGCCCTGCTTCACAAGGGCAGCACCTGCCACTGGCACAATCAGGACTTTGGCCCAGCTTGGTCAGAGCAGAGGGCAGCTACACGTGCTCACTGTCAGTGCTGCAGCAGTGTCACCCCAGCCCTGACCCGTGCACGTCACACAGAGCCTCACAGGGCAGTAAAACCACTTCTCTTACCTGCCTGAAGAGCCACTTTGGATATAGAACAGGCAGGTCTGTGTTGTCTTAGACCCCAAGGAAAAAACCCAAACTAAAAAAAAAACACCCTGAAAATCAAACCACTCTGAGACACAGGACTGTATTTACAGGTCAAGAACTCACCCATTTCTGGGGAAAATGTTTTGCCAAAGTGGGGGGAATTTATCTCAGGTCATCTCCTCATATATTTTAAAATCATTTAGGTTGTCATAGTTAGCTGGAAAATAGCAATGGTATCCCATTCTCTCCCCCCTCTCCATGTCTGTGCATTTTGAGGAGATGTAATAGAAACTGGGAACCAAAAAAGCGTGGGGAAGGAGTTACTGTGGGTATTTCAGCTCCCAGTTCACCCTTCACCTCCTAACAACAAGGTTTAAGAATAACTGGATTAGTGAAGCTCTCTTTAATAGCTTTTTCCTTTAACTATTAGGAATTATTACACTGAGCCTTTTGGCAGCCTGGGGAAAGCAGTTGAGAACTCTGTTGATAATTTATCATCCTTAAGGGGGAGAAAAAAGCCAAAAAAACCTCCCCACACCGTAACCAATCTACTAGAAACTTGTTCTAAACTAACATTTAAGTTAAACAAAACCCACCTACAGCACTGCAGACCTTGCAGAGAATCCCAAAATCCCTGTACAAAAGCTGCCAGGCAGCATTTTAACAGGATCCCAGCAGGCTGCTGCACCACCACCAGCTCCCTTTCCCTTGGGCTGGAATTTTGCCTGACCTAAAGAGAGCTCAGTGTCACCAACCAGTGCCTGGGTGATGCAAGGAAGGAACAAAGCTCGTTTTGTTTTCCACATGGGATTGTGCTGCTGCTTCATTTAACGCCACAATAATCTGACAACGCACCTGGCTCCAAGCTGCAAAGCCACGGGAGAGGTGCAGCTCTAACCTGAGTGTGTCCTACAGGTGCCCATTTGTGTGTTTGAGGAACTTTGGAGTGTTTCTTAGTGAGGAAATTCCTCCAGTATATTCTGAGGCCACAAAGCTGAGCAAAAACCCCACACAAACCCCACCAAAAACACCACTCCAGGCTCCTTCAGTCTCTCCCAAATTGTGGCTCTAACAAGTCCTTGCATTTCCAACATTTCAACAGTCTCAAGCAGATTCTTGACCTTTTTACTCTTGTGGATAGAGAACAGATGAAAGTAAGAGGATTTGACTCCCTCTCAGCATGTTTGCTCTCTTGGTTATTTCTGTCCAGGACAACGAATTCCCAAAGTTTTATCTCCCTCTACCGGTGGCTTTTTGTGCTCAGGACAAACCCAGAATTAATCCCATCGTTTGTCCTGGAACGGTGGCTGCTGCTTCAACAGGAAGCACATGGCAACAGGAGATAAGCTTGAATTAAAGTCGCGGTTATAAAGTATGTGTTTACGGTTATAAGGCTGGACGTGGAGGGTTTAAAGTTTCACTTTAGGTAACGAAAGTTCTGGTTTCAGCCTGGTTGTTTTCAGTGGAGGGGACTGGGAAAGGGAGGGCAGGGTGAAGGAAACTAACCCACAGATATTTAAATGGCTGGTACATTCTTACTTTTATTCTCCTTTACATGACAGACACATTTTCGCTGGACCTTCAAAGTGGGTCAGCTTTCTTGGAACTGGGTGTAAAACTCATCCAAGTCTGAGCTGCTTCAGGTCACTCTTCAATTTTTTTCCTACTTTATCACAGTTGAAAATCCCCCTCTTCCATTTCCCACCACAGCTTATTCATGATTATCCACCACAGGCTCATTAAGGGGTTGCAGAGACGGGAGCAGCCAGCTCAGAAAAACTCCTGAGCTCCAAAAATCATGGCTGGGCTGGGAATGAACACCTTGGGACAGGTGTTGCCAGGAACTAAACAGGACACAGAACTGCAGATGGAATTCCCAGGCTGGCACGTGGAGACCAAGCTCTCCCCAGGCTCCAGGGTGAAGCCAGGACCTGAACTCACCCCTCTGGAGTTTACACCAAGCTTAATCCATTAAGCTGCTTATTTTCTGCTGCCTCATTCACAACACGTCCTCTAAAGCCAAAGGAAAAGAAGATGCAGGGGCAGGGAATAAAATAAAAGAGGCTGATTGCATTTAAGAATTTAAATCATTTTATTGCTTTACCTGCCATTAGGACAATCTATAACAAAAGGAATATAATATAATATATTAGCACATACAGTAAATCAGACTTATAGAGTCAGGTAACAATACAAAAATGGTCCTCTGGTTGACTATAGCTTCCTAGGGCAATAGACTTCATCAATTTGCTGAAGATAGACTAGCAAAAAATTACTTCTAAAGCCCTGAATGTTAGCTAAGGCAAAACTATGCCAATTGTGGTTTCAAACATATTGAAATTGCACACAAAGGTAAAGCTATAACTGTGTTTAATATTTAACTCAGACTTAGCTGATTTATCTTAAAATCTTGTAGGTAAAACTACAAAAGGGAGTAAACAGCAAGCTAAAAAGATGCAGTAGTGAAACTTGATTAGAAAGCCTTATATTAAAAAAATGTGCATTTTTTTTGTGGAGCTTTAACTGGTTTACACAGTTTTTGGTGCTTTAATATAACACAAAGAACACATATGAAGAAAAAAACCTGCAGAGTCAAAACTTAAGAAAAAAGTTTTACTAAAAAAAAAAAAAACCAACAACAAAAAGGAAGGAAAAAAAAAAGAAGCAAAAAAAGGTAGCATTTGCTCATTCCTTAAGGACTCTGGCAGAAATCCTCTATTCAACATTTCTTGAACAGAGAACTCAAACCACAAGCATCTCAATCCCCTTGGTGGGATTTCAGTTTCAGAAATACCCTGAAACCTTTTGTAAAGGCTTGATAACCTTCAGAATTATTCTGCATCAATTAGCAGACTCCTCCTGATTCTCTCCATGCCTGGGAAAACGCTGGATTTGCATCCACTCCACCTCAGAAAGGAAATAAAACGAGGGCTCCATCGTTAAAGTAGTTGCACAACAAATGCCAAACTGCTTGCTGTCACTCCCAAATACAAACCTATGCTACTTGATATAAATTACAGTTTAAAGGAAACCTTAAAAATTGCCTACAATTATTGAACCGTGGAATTCAGTAAAAACTTTTGGGAAGTCTTGGTGAGCACAGAGTAATGGAACACAAAGCTGGGAAATACTGAAATACATTTAAGACTCCGCAACAGACTGAACTTGGGGGGAAAAAAAAAAGAAAAGGATGAAATGAGTGCGGTGGAAATTCCACAAGCAAGAGAAGAGAATGCACCTTTTGGCTTTGAAGTAGATTCATAGTGAACCATTTTTAAAATGATGAACTGACAGCTCTAAAACAACAACCGAGTGTTGCAGGAAAGTTCAAACATTCAGTTTTTCAAGAATAATGGAGCTTTACAGACCAGCAATCTTGTCACCTGCAACTGATCCTGGCCAAAACACTCAGCATTTATTTTCCCTGGTAGCAAAGGGAATCATGGTGATTTTTTTAAGTCAACTGAGGATTAACAGAACAATTCACAGGGAAAATCAAATGTTTGCTTTCGACTTCTACACCAATCTAAGCACTCCAAGAGCACTAACAGCTGGACAGCCGCACCATTCTTACACCCATCCATGTACTAGAGACCAAAGTCAGGCATTTCATGTAGCATTTGGTTCCTGCCACTTGGAACAGGAAGAGTTTTAAATGGCAAATCTATGGCTGGAGAAAGAACAAGTGAAAGAGATCAGTTGCGGCAAGTCAGCAAATGGATCGACAACTGCAGGAGTTCACCAGAACTATTAACCTGGAAAGCTTTTGATTTACACTTGACAAGAACAGAACTAAGCAATCTTAAACCAGCAGACACAGGAACAATTATACTGGCAAATTCCAACTGTGGCTTTCTTAGCAGCTGATGCCTCACGATTGAACCTAGGATTACAGTACCCAGAAAATGAAAACGAAATGCAGAAAACCCCAAGCCCCGAGAAGCTCAATTACAAGGGTAGCTCTCATGTGGAAAGAAATACAGCAGGTGATGACCACAGCCTTAAAATCTGTCCAATAATTTGAGAAACACCTTTGAAAGAACTTTTTTTTCCCTGCCTTTTACCGTCACCTCCTCCCTCTATGGCAATGGCGTGGTGCCAGGAGCTCTCTCCCTCGCTGAAGCAAGGCTGCACTGGCCTGAGTTGGACACCGGTGCACAGAGAGAAGCAAATGTCTCCATTGAACTTTTTCTATTAATTTAATGGGACAGAGAGCACAGAAATAATATGCTCTAAATTAATGACAGTGCCATGATAAGCAGTTTATTTTTTTCTTTTTCCTTTTTTTTTTTTCCTCTTTTTTTTTTCTCTTTTTTTTTTTTTTTTAACCGGACAGGAAGCTGCAAATGCCGGTGGCGATGTGGCTCTGCACAAGGGGAAGAAAGCAGTCTGCATTGGTGAAGCATGGCTTGGACAGGGAGGAAGGTTTCAGACAGACAGTGATACAAAACTGTTGTACTGCTGGATGTTCCTCTTGAGGATATCCGAGCAGGGCCCCAGCACGCGCTCGAACCGGGGCCGGTCCAGCTTCACACATTTCAAGGGGCCACGAGCCACGACGGTGGCAGCACGAGGACGGTTCATCAGCAGAGCAATCTCACCTGGGACAGCAGAAACAGGGAACAGAGTTACCAATCAATGGGAAAAAGAGGCAAAGAAATGACCCTTCTCCACTTTAAATTGCAGAGAAGGTAACTCAGGCTCCAGCGCCGCTCGGAACAAGTACCTCGTAATTAAATAAAAAGCAACTGCTTAAAAAAAATAAAGCTTGCTTGATGATTTTGTTATTAAAAAAACTGCCCACATTCAAGTCTCCCTGAAAAAAAAAAACATAAAAAATTTTTCAATGCTGTGTGTGTTCGAGGAAAGGTAATGTTTCAATTCACCGTGTAATTTTCCTAGCCAACAAGTAATTATTTTTCAAATAGTACTGCTCAGTTCTGGTGTTTCTAGGAAACTCAGGACAACAAGAGCACGGTTTTGAGGTAAACAAACAGATAAAACAATCATGCACCAGGCAGAAGCGTTTGACCCATTACTGGCTGGCCAGAATCAAGACTCTGACTTTGTCATGGGACTGTGGAAAATGAGCATTTTCAAGTCCCACTGGATCCCCATTTCTTTCAAGTTTTGCACAAACATACCAAAAGTTTTATTTCAACTGCTGAACAACATATTTGGAAATGGAGTTTTCAACAAGCCCCTGCTATCAGCAACAGAAACAACCCCTAACCTTCCTACAGCAAGAATGGAAGAAACCACAGCAGCAACTCTGGGGTTTTGTTTGCTTGGTTTTGGACTGGAGTTCTTTCCATGCTCAGGACTGAGGAGAGAACTCGGTGTCCCTTGGAGAACATTTCTGCTTGCATTATCAGAAGGGATGTTCAAAAGAAATGAGGAAAACTTTTCCTCTGTGCCCAATTAAAACTCCTGAAACTCCAGGAGCAGCTCCAAAAGATAAAGAATAAGGAGAGTTAAACCCCTGAAGGTCTGCAGCACCTGAACACAATGACTGTGATAATGTTTAGTTTCAGAGTGGGAAAACTCAAGAGAACACAGAGGGAAATATTAGAAAATATGAAATGACATAGAATGAAGTCTAGTCCTAGATCCTGAGCCCAGCAGGCCTTTGGGCAGAGCCCAGGCACTCCAGTCCATCCCAGTTCAGGCCTTGCAACAGAGGATTTGCTGCTTACATCATCTACAGAGCTGAAAACCTGGACAACCAAAAGGTTTTAGCAAGAGGAAAGAGAACTACCTAAAACATGAGGAAAATGTAGGGGGTTTTGAGAGGGAAAGGGCTGTATGTAACCATTAAACAGCAGGTTCTGACCAGGTTCCTTTCTGACCTAGAGAACAGAAGGCCAAGGAAGGAATTTTCTTATCTTACTGCTGTCTTCAGCTGTGTAATGAGTGACTACAAAGACAAACCCAGGCTGCAGAGGGAAAGACAGAGAAAAAGCAACAGGCTGCAGAACAGGAAATTCTTGTCAGGCATGATGGAAAAAAACCTCTCCACAGCAAGGCTGGTTAGACAGAGAAAGAAACTGCCCAGAGAGGCTGTCAGATCTCCATCCCTGGAGACACAGGAAACTCAACTGGACACAGCCCTGGGGAATATGATGCAATTTCAAATTTAGCTCTGCTCAGGGCAGGGAGGTCAGGCAAAATCATCTTTTACAGTAAAGTGTGGAAGGATCACAGCCTGTGTGCACACCTGAGTGACTCTGATACTCACCCCAGGAGTCCAAAACAGTAATTAAGCAAATCCATCTCATCTCTACCATTGACACAGCACAGACAAAATGGCGACAGCGCTGTCTGCAGCCACAGTTGTCACAACATAACTCACCAAAGTAATCAGAAGGTCCCAGTCTGCCCACTTCAACAAATTCCTCGTTTTCTGACCGGCGCTGTAACACTGCAGCTGTGCCCTTCAATAAATGACAGCAGTCAAACAACTGGAATTTCCAACATCACTCCAAACACTGAATTTCACACAGAATCAGCTGCTTTGCAGAAATAACTGTTATGATGCTTCAGTTAAAAAAACCACTTCACAGTTCTTGCACAGTTCACCTAACTGCTGTATAAAAACTACTGCTCCTCTCCTCTCTAAGCATAAAACACCTTGAACATTTACATATCCACAGCAGTGACTTCTTCCTGGTTTTTCTCATAACAGTAGGAATATTATAGTATGACTAGCAAAAAACCCAGAAAAAAAACCCCAAAACACCTTAGAGAAGACAATACTACTAAGGCATTACCAGCTGTCTAGGACAGGTCTGTACTCTCAAAAAAATAAACTGCTTTCAGTCAGAAATTTGGGGTTTTTTTCCTAAAAGTATCATTTGTGAAATGAGCAGAACAAAATCCAAATTACTGCATGTCCAGCAAGGTGATGTTTCTTTGGAGATTTTCTGGAAGTACATTCATGTGTTTTGTTGCTCTCCAAATGCCTGCTTAGGGACACAATAAAAAAAAGTTCTGAGCTTTTAATTTTGAGCTTACATACCTCCAAGATAATGAAGAACTCGTCTCCTGGCTCTCCCTGGACCACAATCTTCTGCCCATCCTCAAACTGTACCGGTTCCAAGGCATCAGCCACAGTGAGACGTTCCCACTTGTCCAGAGATTCTACGGAGTTAAGAATTCACTTCATTACTGGAGCGTCCTCTCAGGGCACCAATTTCACCTTTTGCTCTGTATTTATACAGAGGTCAGTGTATTTCTGGCTGCATTTGTGCATCAGTGATTGAGACCTGAATTAGAGTTATTCTGATGCAGAGAAGCAGTTGTGATAAATTACCACAACAGCCGGTAATCATCATAATGCTGGGCAACAGCTTCATTGCAATGTGGCAGTTGATTCCACTCCAGAACAAAAATCTTCTCACTTACCCAATATAGATACTTTACTAAGGAATTTCTCATACATATTTCTCTTTCTCAAAGTATTTCCCTATGAAAAAAAAAAAAAAAAGGACACAAAGTAAGTTTTCTTTCTTCTCTAAATAAAACTCCAGACACAAACAAATTTAACCAGGCACACAGTGTTCTGTCTCACAGACCCCAAACCCACAAGATGAAATGTTTTGAAATTGAGTTCTCTCAGTAATATTCCTGTTGAGCAACATTCCTAAAGTACTCAGCATTTATTGCAGCCTTATTAAACTCTCAGCTCAGTTTACTACTGATATTGTTTTGCTCACTAATGCAAGATTCCCCCTTGCATTGTGCCTGAGAGATGCGCGTTGAGTAATCAGCTTTCTAATTACTGAAGAGACAGCAGGATCTAGAATAAATAACTCCAGTAAAGCACAGGCACAAGGACATATACCCAGGATCCACGACCCCCAAAGCATAAATCCAGGTTTGGAGGGATACTTGCCATCAGGATCCTTCTGTAGCTGTCCCTGTCAATGCCCCACAACTTGACGTTGGTCTTGGCTTTGACGGTGGCAGCTCGGGGGGTGCCGTAGATGAGGGCGAGCTCTCCGAAGCTCCCACCCTCGCCCACGCTGGTGGCCCACTCACTGTTCACGTAAACCTGGAAGGCAGAGCGTGGTCAGACACACCTCAGCTGCCCTCTGTTCCCTTGGGAGTAAAAGGAAATTCTCACATCTGTACTAAGGTTGATCATTTCGGGGTTTTACCAACGCTTCCAACCCCAGCACAATTTGTATTTTCAGTGACAAAGGGATTCTCTTCTCCACCTCCTGCACAGACTCTACACACACAGGCTGCTGGGAAATTACATCTCAGCAAGGTCTGTGTCATAAAGAGCTATGAATGAGCTGGGCTGGAAAATAAGAAATCTGGTTGTTCTTAAAGCCTGCCCCACAACTCAACTCCACCCTGCACGCCTAAAACATTGGTATTGTGTCCAAATCATTCGTTTTGAAACTCGGTCTGTGCAGCCAGACTGAGCTGTTGAGGAGCAAAGCAAACTTCTATAAGTAAGAACCTAAAATGAGAAAAGCTGCTAAAGGCAGGGTCTATAGAAGAGGCCTACAAATACCAGAGTATTCTTCTGCTAGGAATGAACATATCATTAATAAACTACCAGGAATGCTTACATCCATTTCTCCTTGATCAACAACGTAGAAGTTATCACCTTCATCACCTAAAGCAGAGGAAAAAAAAAATTGAATATACACTAAACTGAATATACTAAGAACTGTTGGCATCTCTGCCAACTTTAATGTTTCAAGTCCAACAGGGTTGACAAATTTTTGCACAGTTTGCAGGGTGAAACATCACATTTTGCTGATTTCACACTCCTCTCAGCCCCACGAAAGGGGACATCTACTGGTTCCCAGGAAACAGCAGCAATTCCAGGATTACTGGAAAGGCCAACCAGATCCATAACCTGACATAACATTTCTACATAATGTTGATGACATAATATTGTCATCAAAGGACAATATTCCCAACAGATAATCTTTTCAAGGAAGCCACATTCTCCTCCAGTGGCTATGACTCCTCACTTAAATATGAAGCGCTTCAGGGAACACAAGAAACTGTGTGGCTGTGGTGACCCTGCTTTTATATTAAAATATAAACACAAACTAAGAGCACTGGACCAGAGCCAGCTCCCCATCCCCAAACGATTCCCCAGAGCAAACACTGTCACTTGCCTTGCTGGATGACAGTCTCTCCTGCAATGTAAGTGACGGGGAACATCGCATCGAAGATGTCACTGAAGGAGAGGACACCAGAATCAGACAAAAACCTGCACAACTCCACACATCTGCACCCAAACCATCAATGCTGCTCCCGCAGCTCTGTGACCACTGCAGATTTGTGACACATTTAGTTCTTCTGAAGTCTGCACTTCCACAATCCTTAACCCCACAAAGATTTCCTCCTACCTCCTTTCATTATCATCAAGATGGGTAAACAGCACGTTCTTCTCAATCGCTTTTGCCAAAGCAGCCATGGTTTTATAATCTTTTGGAATAACCTAGGAGAGAGTCAGAGAAAGCAAATGGTTAATTTTTGCCATGAAAAATTTCTGCATTCCCTATGGTAAATAAACAACTTAAATTGCTACAAAACACTGGCTGAGTTTTTCCATTTTCTTTCAAGCGCTATAAATACAACCCCAAATATAGTCAATGTTTACAGACAGTTTGAACACAAGGAAAATATAATCTTGTATTATTTTATGCAACTGAGAAGCATAATTCCATGCTCAGTTTGTAAGGTTTTTTTACAAGAGGACAAATATCTGTTCAACCTATGTTTTCCTGGGAACAGCAGCAAGCCTGCTCTGCCATTAGGCCAAATGTTGTTGCAGCTGCCAAATAACTGGAAGCACATCATATATAATATATCTAAATATGCATGACTTCAAAGGGAACAGGTCTAAGTAATGCATGAACGGTTTAATTGCATGATAGGTTGTTCTGTCCTCAGTTAAACAGCCATGCACACAGGTCTGCTTTTTACAGCAGGCTCCAGGAGCTTGGTGTTTTTCAATGCTCTGGATAGAAGGGGGTTTCAGATAAACTCTCAGATTGTGGATGTAATTTTGAGCAAGGTTTAAGAGTCAGAGCACCTTTCTAACATAAGAAGCAGCATCCTCTTCTGTGTAGACTTCTGCACTGATGGCCCCACGTCGTGATCGATATTTAACCACAGGGTTGAGGGGAGGAGGAGGGGAGATCTCATCCTCCCGGGAGTCGGAGCGAGAACCAGACTTCAGCTGATTCAACAACTGCTTTGTTTCCTCCTAAACAGGAAGGAAGAAGCGTTTGTGTCACATAATCCAAAGGGAGGGGAAAAAAAAAAAAAAAGCAGCCATGTATCATGTTCCAGCCCAGCCTGCCAACACCAGGGAGCTTCCTGTGTCCCATTATTCCCACATTAAGGCAAACAGGAGACTGCAGCATGTGAGATCAAAGGCCTTTCAAGCATGCAGTAGATGTGCCTTTCATTCCTACCAGTCCCATCACAATGGTGTTTATTTTATTGAGTTATCCTGCATTTATTAAGCTATTAGTGTGAACAAGTGGATTCTGGTTTCTGCCAGCGTGTTCAACAGGTGATGAGGACGTTCCTCAGATGCTGAAGGCGCTTTCCCAGCTGCAAACCCCCAGTTCCTCCCCTGGGCTGCGAGGTGTTAAAGCCTTTTGGGGGCTGAAAGACAGAGGAGCAATTCCTCAGAAATCCGTGTTACACGAGAAGCCTTTGAAAGAGGCCGAGTCATGGACCAACTTGATACTCATTAACCAACATTTATTTTAGGAGAAAGAAACATGAACACTGCTTTCAAAAGAGCTGGAGGAAGGATGCTGGAGGCCAAAGGGGGATTTTTTTTTAATGCAAACCACAAGCAAACCTTGTACAAGGTTACTTGTTTTCCTTATTTCCCTCAGTTACTTATTGTGTTGTAGTGATACTGTAGAAGACCAGGGTACTGACAACAACACAAATCCTAATTAACTTGACACGCAGCAATTTGATTCTTTGAAAGATTCATCTCAATCAACTAAAATCAGATTACAAACAAAACAGCCAACCCTGGAGCCAGAGCGTTGACATCATAACAGCTCCAATGACTTTCCCAGCATTAGGAAACGGGGGTTTGGGACATTCTGTAAAAGAACAAGGCCTCATCTGTTCTCCCAGAGCTCCAGCCCCTGTAAAAGCTGGGTTTGTCCCTGTGTCCTTGATCCCAGCTGGGCACTGAGGCTGTGGATGACAACACCAGCCCGAGGGAAGGGCCATGAGATAACCATTCCTGGGAGCTTCCAGCCCCCTCTCCCAGAGCCAAGGAGCTCCACCGCCTCACGTTTCACTTCCTGCTCTTTGCCCATTGATAAAATGGTGCCACATTTCCCAGCCATGGCAGCAAAATGTATTTAAAACTCCTTTCTGTCCTCTGATTTTAGAGGAACAAGTCTCAACAGAGATGAAATAAAAATAGCCTGAGCAGTAATAAGTGTTTGGTGTAAACTGCCTCACCATCAACCACAGAACATGTTTGTTCACATACAAAATGCCTAACCCATTAAAAAAGACACTTTTTAAATAAGTGAACACCAGCTGCTGGGTTTTCTCCAGTATCACATAAAATATTAAATATTGTGATCAGAAACTGAAGCACTTCAGCAGCTTCTAGTGAGGGAGCTGTTATCAAAACACTCTTTTCAAGAGACTCCTCAGGGCAATGTCCCACTCTGGGAGAAGGAAACTGCATTAACACAAAAAAATATAACTGGTAACTTCTGTCTGACCCAAAATTTAATATTAACTTTTTTTTTTTTTAAGTATAGTAAGGTAGGGGATGGACACAGAAACAAGTTATAGGTGGGTAAAATAATGTATTAATTGAAAATACACCAGTTATTCTAAATAGTCCATACACACACTCACCAAGAAGATTCCCCTGAGACAAATCAGAGAACAGAACCAAAGAATGAGGTTACAAAAGACCTCCAAGATCTTTAACTCCAAACACCACTATGTCAACTAAACCAGCAATCTCCAGATATTCATATTACACACAGCCAGACAGCCCTGTGCCATGACATCCTACAATCTCAGCTTTCATCTTTTTGATAGATACCTTTTACAAATTCTGACACTAAACCCCATTTATTAAACCAATAGATCGGAGAAAAATCACAGTAGGACCTCAAGAAAGAGTGGCAGTGGTTATTCTCAGACACCCTTGGATTTAGCCAGTGTTTATGAGGAAAATGTGTTGGTTCAAGTCTACAAGATCCTCACGTTAAACATATAATGGATGAAGACACTCAGATTGCTCTGTACTCATCAGTACTAACATTCCCAGGATTTGAGAAAGGTTTAGGAATAAAGTCATCTATTTATTACATCTAAGTGTTGATCCTGGTCTTTCAGCTGATGAGGCAGTTCAGTTTTCAGTGTCAGTCAAGAACTGCAAGCCTCACTTTTCCTGACAAATAACAAATGTTTATCAAGTCCATTTCAATTATTACAAGCCATACTGAAGAGATGACACTTCACACACTCAGCTTTAAGTCTATCAGCTTCTGAAGAAGACCCTCACAATTTCAGAGTTATGGTGTACACTGCTAATTGCCATTGCACCAGACACAGTCACAACTTCTTCTGGTTAATTAGTATTTAATTTATATAATGTTTTAAAAATTTAAACATTCAGAAGCTATAAAAGCATTTTTAAAAAAGCTCTGCCATAAATTCGCAATTGCACAGTATATCCTCCTAAAGTAGCTTCTTTTGCAAATGAAACACTTAGGAAAATGGGAAAATATTTGGATATCTGAGCAGGGCAGGTGGTGAGGAACAGGGACACTGACTACATGTCCATCACACTAATTCCTGCTTTCTGTAAAGCCTGATGTGCACATCACTGCATCACACACAGTATTTCAAGCATGCACTTATTCCAGAGCACAGTCGTGTCCATCAGCCAGCATTCATCTGACACGTTGCAATAATGATCCTGACAATAAATTTCCACAGCTCAAGCTGCATTACACAGCCCAGCCCAGTGCTGGAGAGCTGTTACAGCTTTTAGCAGGTATTGGTATTACCAGACATGTTTGCACAGCAAAGAGAACAGAGGCCTTAGCACACCACAAACAGATCAAATAAAACCATTTATACAATCAATGAGTAGTAATTAGATTCATCTAATAGCTTTCAGAACCCAGAGGAGGACATTTGAATTCCTATAGTAGCTGTAACCACCTCGGAGGCAGCAATTTCCATGTTTCTGAGCAGAAATTCTAAAGCATGTTTAAATTTCTTCAACATATTTTAATAACATGCCAGTGAATCAGTTCTGTTTGTGTGCAGTGGAAGAGATGACTTGTCAAGAGAATGAGAGAGAAAATAGCAAGCTCACTTCAGTTTTCAATGGTGTTCCTTCAAAAATCCGTCTCATAAAAAAATCTGAAGTGAGACACAGTCAGAGAGGAGAATTTAGAAAGCACATTGAAAAGTTGCTCTGCTTTATTACAGAGGCAAAGGACAGGATTTTGGGAGGTGAAGCAGAGCGAGTTTCAGGCATTTTTGCTGCAGCAGAGCTGAGGACTGGGCTGGAGTTGGTTAATTACGTTACTGAGCATTTGTGCTCTCCAGAGAAGGGTGTCAGGAGTTTCCTGCCCAGCACAGGATGCTCACAGCTCTGGGGTACCGCGTTACCTGGCTAATGCAATGTACCAGGCTGAGCAGGGAAACCACCCAGAGGTGGCTGCAGCACGTTTTAAATCCTAGGAGGCAAGAAAAAAATGCTCCAGCTTCACTTGTAGCTCCAGCTGCACTAGAGGGCACTTGGAACCCATGAGAAAAGACCCTGACCAAAACTGTGAGAGCAATTTAAGGGGAAAAAAAACATTACCTAACCAGTTTTATTTTCAGCTTCAGTGTATGCTGACCGAGAACACAGAGAGCCCATGTGCATCAGAATAAAATCACCAACTTATTAAATTCCAACATTCGTGTCATTAAACTCAGAGCTGGACTTGTTATCTTGCTAAAAAACAAATTAACTTCCTAAATACTGCATGTTGACCATAAATCCACTGCACAAAAGCCCCCAAATAATCCCATTTTATATCCCCACATATGGTTTGATTTATGATTTATTTTAAGCACAGTGATGCAGTTTACTTGGTAAAATTTTGTGTACAGGTACCTGTGGTGATGCTTTAAAATTCCCAACCTAGCAGTACTTCAAAACTCAAGAATCCAAGGAGGGGAAGGAGTCATTGTAACAGGCAGGGACAAGGGATTTTTAAGAACCTCATTATTCACTGTTTTGTTGCTGATACATGCACCAGAAAAAAAAGTCAGAACTCTTCATTTCATAAGCAAAATGTTCCCCAAATAAATGATGAGCTATAGCAGGTAGTCTGCATCCTTTGGTCATTTTCTAGTACTTATCCTGAACACTTCCATTAAAATACAATTTCCACCAGACATATTTATGATCTCCAGTGCTAATTTCCTCCTTCTTTATATCAGCAATTAGTAACACACTAGAACAAAAAAATAAGGTAAATATCTAACTGCCCTACACAAGTACTGAGAGCAGCACCTGCAAACTGCTGCACAAGGTCACAGCTGCATCATGTACTAATTCCATGTTCTGAGTACAGCTGCATCCAACCTTCCCTCTGCACGAGCCTTTAATCTTCCCATTTCCACGGCAGCTCCTTTTCCTACCTGCTTAGATATCAATATACAAAATTAACAGGGCAGAAGAGTGTGAAATCACCATTTCAACTCTGAATGCTTTCCATCCCCAAGATCCCAGAACGCTTCCAACAACAACAAAAACACCAAAGGGACCTCAGGACAAACACAAGAGGGACACCAACACTGAACTCCCAGGAGAAGGCAGGAATAGGCTCGTCCTTCCAGAGATCTGGAATGCAAACCCTTCCATTTGACTTCAGCTAGGCCTGGATAATACCACTGGCACCACTTCTGTGCTCTACCCACATTACTGGAAATCAATATAAGAATCCAAATGTCCTCACCAGTGCCCAGCAAGGTCAAACTCCACAGTTTTCCAGCTCCATGCTGTGTATCAGCTTCCATGAGTAAGCACTGAACTGGGATCACACCTGTATTCCACCTGGATAAGCCTCCTGGTCACCCGGGTTCTGTCCTACAGGCTTTGGTATGACAGAGGTGCACGAACTACTGGAAAACAGGATCTGTTTTCCAAAAGCACCACTTCCAATTTCAAACACTCAACAAAACCGGTCAATTCTGCAGCTCAGCCCCTAAATGACAACGATGCGTTTAAATATAAATGCTGTTCCACCCTCCTTCCCTCCCATTCTGTATTTTTACCTTCTCCAACCTCTCAAAGTACTCTCTGATGAATCCCATGGGTCTCTCGGGTCTCACTGTGCATAACTGTACGATGCAATCCTTCAGCAGCTGCTGGATGTTGTGTTTTTGGATGTAAAGTTCACATTCCCGGAGGCTCCGCTCCTCCTCGCTGCTGCTGCTGCTGGAAGCTGCCATTGCTGAAGGGAAGAGAAGGAGGTGGTTAAATAATAAATAAATACTGGAAACAAAGAAGCTACTGCCCAAAACAAAGTTATGCTACATTATCTTATTGATACCATAGCAAAAAAAAACCCCACCTTTACCTACCAGAGCAGTAACTAAGCTAAAGAAAATGTTGTGAACTTATTTAGCACCGGGAAAGAAATCAGAAATCAAAACTCTGAGGGCTCTACAACTAAAGGCAGAAAAGCAAAAGCATTCGGTTGAGCTGAAAAAGCTTCAACAACTCAAGCCCTGTGAGTACTCCAAGTCAGGGAAGATTCCACCTGAACTTCCTGCTGTTAAACAGAGGATTTTGTAGGACTGGAGGCTCCGTCAGGAGCTGCATGGTCTGTGTGGGGTCATGGGGCTGGACCATGGCCAGGAGAGAGGTGGGTGGAAGCTGGAAATGTGAGAGGCCAAGCATGACCAGCATTCGGAAGTGAAACATGTTCAGGTTGAAGCCAAAGCCAAAATGTCAAGGCAGAGTCTGCTAACGGAAGTTATGGATTACAGCATCGCTCCTGTGTAATTTAAACCTGTTCAGACCTCATCACTTGTTTCATGGATACACTGCAATCCCAAAAATACCTCTTCAACTGTAAATAATGCAGAGTACAGCTTTAAACATCTGTTATGATGCCAGGTTTTTAAAAGACTTCAGCTATGACACTTTCAAAAAATGTTCTTAAGCAGATTTTCCCCCCTTTCCAGTTTGTTTCCACTGGGTTTGCACTTACAGATTTTGGTAGCGGGGGGGACAGGAGGATTCTGTCACAGGAGGGTTCTGTGAGAAGCTCCTGGCTGCTTCCTCCATGCCCAAAAGAGCCAATGCCAGACAGCTCCAACATGAAACTGCCACTGTTTCAGGCTGAGCCCATCAATGACAGTGGCAGAGCCTTTGGGACAATGCTTTTAAGGAGAGAGGAGAAATGGCTACTTCAGCCAGGTAGAGGAGGGGGAATATATGGGAAAAACAGCCCTGCAGCCCCCAGGGTCAGTGCAGGAGGTGCTCCAGGCCCTGGAGCGTGGATTCCCTGGCAGCCTGTGATACAGCCCACGGTGAGGCAGCTGTGCCCTGCAGCCCAGCGAGGTCCTTGGGGAGCAGAAATTCACCCACAGCCCATGGAGATGCACCCACAGCCCCTGGAGATCCATGAGGAAGCAGAGATCCACCCACAGCCCCTGGAGATCCATGGGAGAGCAGAAATCCACCCACAGCCTGTGGAAGACCCCACACAGGAGCAGGGGAATGCAGAGTGTGACCCCACAGGAATCCTGTTCTGGAGTGGTTTTCTGTGACCATGGAAGGGAAACCAGGCTGGAGAGCAGCCTGCAGAAAGGACTCCCACTGGAGAAGCCCTTGGGGGACTGTCTCCCACAGGGAGGGTTGAGGAGTCTCGCCCTGAGCAGGATGGAGCAGCAGAGACAACTCGGAACGAACTGAGTGCAATCCCCATCCTCTGGGGTGAGGGGAGGTAGAGGAAATCAGGAGTAAAGCTAAAGCTGGAAAGAAGGGAGAGGGCCAGGAAGATGTCTGTAAGAGTCAGCTTTATTTGTCATTATCCTACTCAAATTTAATTAGTTTAATTTATTACCAATTTCCCTAAGTAGAGTCTGTTTTGCCCATGATGGCAAGCAGTGAGTGATCTCTCCCTTATCTCAGTCCAGGAGCCTTTCCTTATATTTTTCTTCTGTGGTTGAGATGAAGAGGGCAATGATGGAGCAGTTTTGGTGGGTGCCTAGCATCTAGCCTAGCTGAGCCCACCACAAGGTTATAAAACCACTTTAAAATACATTTTTTATGTATACATGTACATAGACACAGATTTCATGCCTTTCTTTTCATAAGAAAATTAACACTATGAGAGTATAAAGAAACAGGAAAGAATTTCTCAGGGCACTTTTGGATGAAATATAAAGAAAGTTACCTGGTGCAGGGAGTGTGGCAACAGCTTATTAATATTCAGTAAGATATGTTGATCCCGGGATCAGCTTTTGAAAGGGAAAAAACGGATTAAGTCAAAACAATTTTGAGAAATGACAAGTCACTGAAGTCACATCATGGCTTTTATCCTGCTGAGGCAGCAGCAGGAAAACCCAGGGCACAGAGGCACCAGAACAACGTGCCCCTAAAGAATTCTGCTGCTGGAGATTATAGAAGGCTTCGAGTTAATATGGAATTAGCAACACTTCAACCAGGTTTCATTCTAGTCACACTTAATCCCTGCTCAAGGACACACACACATACACGTGTATTGTGGGTTGCATAAACAAAAGCGTGGCCTTCCCACGGGCTGAAAAAGAGCCGAGGAGTTCTCCAGTTACTCCTTTTGTTTTGCCAGCCCGCACGGTGAAGGTCAGCGTTAATTAATGAGCCCCGGAGAACCCCGGCGGCTCCGTGACCGCCCGCAAGTCAGGCTCCGTGAGCAGACACGGGCACGGGCCACGCCAGAAGGGCAAGACCGGCGCAGGAAATGCGATATCACGGGCAAAATGAAAACTCCGGTATTTCTACAAATCATTTTTTCTGCACGCTCCCAAAGCCTTCCCGAACTCCCCAAGGCGTGGCTGCCCCGCCCAGCCCAGCCCAGCCCTGCCTGTCCCTCACGCAGCGCGGGGCCGCGGCCGCTTCAGAGCCGGGGCCACCGGGGAGGCACCGACCCGGTACCCCCGGGCCGGGGGACACGGAGCCGCGGGGGCACAACCGGCCCAAGGGCCCGGAAGCGCCGCCGGGCGCGGCCCCGCAGCCCGCGGGGCCCCCTCGGGCACTGGCTCGAGAAAGCGCCGCTGCCCCCGCAGCAGCCCCGGAGCCGCGGCCCCGGCCCCGCTCCCTCAGCCGGACCGGGCCGGCCCCGCCCCAAGGCCGCAGCCTCCCGCTCCGCGCCCGTCCCGCCCGGTTCTCGCCGCCCCTGGCGTCGGTCCCGCCGCCGCCCCGGGGCCGTCCGGCCGCCGCCCTTGCCCCGCTCACCTGCGGCGGCTCCGCCGGGACCCCCCCGCCTGTCCCGGCCCGGCCGCGGCCTCGCTGCAGCGGCGGCACCGGAAACCGACCGGCCGGACGGGCCCCGCCCGCCGTGACGTCAATGCGCCTCGCTCTCGCCCGGGCCCGTCGCCGCGGTAACCTTAAAGGGGCAACGGTGGGCGCGGCGCGGGCACGGGCGGGGGAACGGCGCGGGAGGAACAGGCGGCTTTAAGGCGCGCGGGGCTGGCGGGAACGGCGGGGGGTGGGGGGGATGTGGTCTGCTGAGGGGCGCGGGATCTCCTGAGGGGAGCGGGAATGGCGAGAGGAGAGGGAAACCCTGAGGGGAGCGGGAATGGCGAGAGGAGAGGGAAACCCCGAGGGGAGCGGGAATGGCGAGAGGAGAGGGAAGCCCTGAGGGGAGCGGGAATGGCGAGAGGAGAGGGAAGCCCTGAGGGGAGCGGGAATGGCGAGAGGAGAGGGAAACCCTGAGGGGAGCGGGAATGGCGAGAGGAGAGGGAAACCCTGAGGGGAGCGGGAATGGCGAGAGGAGAGGGAAACCCTGAGGGGAGCGGGAATGGCGAGAGGCGAGGGATGCCCTGAGGGGAGCGGGAATGGCGAGAGGAGAGGGAAACCCTGAGGGGAGCGGGAATGGCGAGAGGAGAGGGAAACCCTGAGGGGAGCGGGAATGGCGAGAGGAGAGGGATGCCTTGAGGGGAGCGGGAATGGCGAGAGGAGAGGGATGCCCTGAAGGGAGCGGGACCCGCCCGGGCATCAATTCCACACCGACACGGCCGCGGGTTCTGGCGATCCCCGGCCTGGAAAGGACCCAGTTAAAAGATCAGAGATTATTATAGGTGGAGGGAAATAAACGATATTCAAGTTTGGCAAAAATTTCACTTTAATCGACGTAAATCGGCATGAGGAATTATTTCATGTGTCTTTATAGCTGAGACGAGCCCTTTGATTCTCTTCACTTTGTCTACTCCAAGCTGTAAGAAATCATTTAAAGTAAGAAGCCGCCGAATATCCGGGCTGTGCTGGCGCGGGCAGAGCCCATCTCTGGGCTTGGGAAGGAGAAATGATCCCTAAAAATGAGCCCTGAGTTGTGCATTTGCTGATCTTGCAACACAGAACTTAGCTTTTTACTTTCATTTACATCATTTCAGCCAACACTTCCTTGTGCTTAACCCATATGGGAGAATCATATAATGTATAGTGAAAATTACTCTCAACAGCAACAGTTTAATGTATATTTTGATATAAGATAGTAGTGTGTGCAGTGACACACAAGCCATCAGGAACTACCTGTTCTGGGGTCCCTCATTTATTAACTCTTATATTAAAGAAAGAGTAATAACTTGGGTGTAGATCTTGACCTGCAATTGCAACAGACCCAGTCCAGCCCCTGAGCTCACATTCCACAAATCTTTTACATATGAGTTAATTAGAAGCCAGGGTCCAGGATTTTCTGACATTAAGCTCAAAGCTGGTACTTCTACGAAAAATACAAATAAGTAATTAATATTTGTGAAACATTGTCAGAGCGCAGCATCAAAACGCCAAATTACTTGCTCGCCTGGTTATAGAACAGTTCCTTCTGTGACTGAAAGCTACTGGAAGTTTCTGAACACCACAAAAAGTCATCTGCATTCCCACCTACACATTTCTTTTTTGGCTTTTTACCCCCCCTTTTTTCTTTACAAGCTGCCTGCTAGTGTCACATCTCACTCCTCCCTGTTTGGACAAGTCCCAGTGGTGTTTTGGGATAGATCCCATCTAGAACAAAGCTGGGCCCCGTGTGTAAAACCTGTTCTGCAACGTCCTCTTTCTTGGGGAAACAGGTATTCCGTTGTAGTTGATGCAATCCCTGCTGGAGTGCTGGAGCCGGGAGAGCGGGGAGGGGAACAGAACCAGCTTCCAGGAGGAGTCTTGTGAAGCCAGCCCAGGTTCACTGGACACAGCTTCCCCCCGTGAGTCAGCACTGGTTAAATCACACTCCCATAAGCCGATGCTCCTACGTCTCCACGTGTTAGTTCTCACACCGCCCAAGACGTAAGGGAAATTAAAAGCAAACAAAGCCCCGTTCCATTTGGTCTGGTCTGAATTACAGTCAGATCCCGGTCTTAACCGTCTAATTAAACGTTCCTGAGTAAGTAACTCGCGTTACCGTCAGCGCTATTCCCACAGCTTTCATTTCAAACAACTTTATGCATCGGTTTCTCATGGAGCAATCTTCTGCCCAGGGCTGTGGCTGCTGGAGAGCAGAGGAGAGCTCAGGGGGAAAGAGAGTGTGAGCCAAGGTGGGAAATGAGAACACAGACGTCACCCACTCCTGCTGTGTGCGTGGAACAGAAAGAGCTGCTTGAAAGGTCAGTGACAGCCAAATTGGCAGTGCCTGTGGGGAGCTGGAGTGCCAGCGGCTTCTGCTGAAGGCACCACCCAACTCAGGACCATGTTCTGTGAGGTGCCACAGTCCTGGAGCAGCCTCTGGGGTTGAAACCAAATGAATCAAACCAGTGGCAGATTGAAGCAGCCAATGGTTTTGTCACACACACACAGTTTTAGGTGTTAAATCATGCATGCCCATCACCCTTGAGGTGCAAGTGGGGTTTCAAAGGGACAGAGCACAACCTGGAACACTCCTGATCAGAGTGACTGCAGCACGTGTGCTGTCTTGGGGTGGAGTGAACGAGGAAATAACAAGTTTTAGTGGTACAGAAAGGTTTCATCCACAAACAGAAGCTGCCATTATCCCAAACAGCCCTGAAACCTACATCAGAAAATCGGGGGAATTAAAACCTGTGAGCTGACCGTGGACCATGAGGTGCCAGAGGTAGAGTTCACACTGTATCCTTTGGGCATGGCTCCTTGTATTTCATTTAAGCTTTAACTAGCACTGAAAATAACCCTCTCTTACTGCTGAATACCTTGGCTCACAGCTCCACACAGTGATTTATAGGAAGATCCATAGATTAGAAACCAAAATACACAAAAATATACTCTCTTTTAACCATAGATTATTTGAGGATGGACGGTCTGGGATCCAGGTCAGACTCTGGGTCTTGACAGCTTTCAGTGTGACACTTCAGTGTGCCTGCATGCAGGGACAGAAGGACACTTATCCCTCATCAGTGCAGTGTTTTCCAGGGAGTCTGAGCCTCTGGATGAGTTTTACCGTCTAAAATCTGAAATTTTGCCACATTAAAGGTGACAAAGAAACAGAGCAAGGAATTGATATGATCCAAAAAGAGTCTGAAAGACAGTGCTTGAACTTCCTGCTCTAGCCCCACCATGAGTCATGGGCTCAGAACCCCTGTGGACCCTGAGACGTGGTGTGTGCAGGCTTTGGTCTGGCTGACGTCAGCCGTGTGAAACAGTCCCCAGCGCAGAACCAGTTTGCTACGGGCAGATCCCAAACCATTTCCATATGTTACTTTGAAGAAGAAAATGACTGGTAAGACTCAAAACAGAGCAAGCAAATGCCAAGGAAAAAATGCCCCGAAGTGCCCAGATCTAACAGATAGACCAGTCGGGGAATCCATCTCCATCTGCCAGACGTGCCTGCTGCAGCACAGCCCTTCAGACTCCCAGCGTGGCTCCCAGCTGGAAGGCTCCCAACACCCAAGGGGCAACGCTGGGAACATTTCACCTCCTGAGTCAGTGCTGACGAGCTCAGCGTGAGGGAGGCTGTGATTATCAGAGCTATGTCACACAGCTCTCCTGTGCTGGCTGGACCACAGGCTGCACGGCATGTTGAAAAAGCCAGGATACCCTGGTTAAATTCTGGCCTCGATAATGGTGCTCTTCCTGCCACCCAGCCGGGTGGAACAGGAACTCAGCATTCTCTTTTCTGGCCTAGGGAGTTCTGTCCTAGATCAGTGATTAACCCCCACCTCAACAGCCAGGCAAGAAGGCTCTAAGCACCCTCCTGACAATATTTATTGGGAATTCCTTGCTCAGGTGTCTCTGCATTCAAGGACTCTCCCTCTCCTCAGCTCCAAATGAGGACAGGCATTAATGCAGTGGGAATCAGTTCCAGGTCAGGGTTAAGCTGCCCCCCAAGAACTGGGGGATAGAAGACAGCGCCTGAAGTGGGGCAAAAAATGTCCCTGCAAGGCTCATGCCTCCTGAGAGAAGGAAGGAGATGGGAGAGCAGCAGGTCTGTGCCTCCTGCAGTTTGGATGTGAACAGGCTTTGTTCTGCACCATTAACTTTATACAACCTCTGGGCAGCCTCAGCAGTTCATGAACTGCCCAAGCATCTGCAAATGTGATTCTTGACTTTGAGATCTCTCGGACACAAACCAAATTGAAGAGCATTGAGATAGTGTGCAGCTACTGTCGACTTCTTTTCCGGGAATGCCTGTGAAATGCTCCCAGTGTTTCTTTTGTAACAGAATGTAAATACCCCCATTGAAAAGAATCCTCAGTTCTTGTGTTTTTAACACAGTCTGGGGAGAGCTCCCTATCCGAGTATCGTCTGGGACACAGTTCTCCTGCAAGATAAATGCACACATGAAAGCATTCAAAACATTTGAATTTGCTTATGTGCTTTTCTCTGAAAGCAGGTGGCAAAGTAAACACATTGGTGGTCAGATCCACTCTCCTTGGTCTGGACTGACATCCAAACAATGTCTGGACCGACATCTAACAAACTGGCTACAGAATCGAGCCATTTCTGAGGCAAGTTGCTGCCTCCCTCCCCCCAAGATAATAGAGCATTTTCCCAGATGGAAGGAACCCACTTGAAAAACAAAAGGTCTTTGAAATGTCAGCTGAGGCTTGCTTGGCCTGCGCTGTGTGCCCACAGGAAAACGATAGAGCCTTTTTCATTCTCCAGCTGTAACACTCACATCTGAAGCAGCAAGATGATTAAGAGATGCAGCTCTAGATTCCTGCTCTCCTATTGATTTCCAGCCTCTCCTGTGGAAGTCACTTAGCCTGGCTCCATCTCCAGCACAATGAGGATAAAAGCACTTTCTGGGCTGAGCACGAATCCAGGCTCACGAGAGGTTTGCATGTTCCAGTAATGGGGATCAGTAATCGAACTTGAACAAGCTTCAGGCCAGTCACGGGAGAGCTGTGGCTGGCAAAAGAATCAGGACATTGCATCCACATGGATGGAGGCTCCCTTGGCTCTGTGGGCACCACAGTGCTGTGGGCAGTGTAGATGCTGCCGTGCATTCTCTGATTGAACGCTGCTATTAGTGCATTTATTACACCAATGTTTTGTGCCACTTCTCCTCCAAACCCCTCCTTGTCTCCTCTAGCATGGAAGAGGAGAAGGTCCCCCAAGTGATAAATCTTCTGTGCTAAGAGCTTGGGCAGTGAGCCTGCCTCTCCCAAAGTCCTCCCTCCCAGCTGCTCCCTGCTCTGGTCACACCAGGCTCTGTGGGAACCCGACGTTCCTCTGGCTGTCGGGACCTCTGTGTGTTCCCAGTCTCCCTCTCACAATGCAACTTGTTCTGATCTCTCACGTCACAACATTTTTTGATCTTTAGATAATTACAGAGGAATTACAATTAGTGCTGTATCCAAGACTTAAACAGAAGGCAAAAGTTCCTCTTTACCCCTTTCAGTTTTAACCCCTTTGCTCTCTGTGCTACAGGTCTCATGATTCTCAGCTGAAAACACTCCAAGACTTTAAAGAGTCCTGTGTGCACCCCAAAGAGCCAGGAAGATGAGCCACCCTTGGCCTGTGTCACTCCTGTGAGCAGTGTCGGACCCCCAGTGAGATAATCCATGACCAGGGAAGTGTGATGTCCCAATGCCACTTAGGGAAACGGAGAATTTGCCAGAGGGAGGGTGAGATAAGGAGCATTAATCCAACTTACAAGGAAGTGCAACATCCAGTTGCGAGCTCTCCCCTGACCTCATCGAGCACGTCTGCAAGGGCTGCTCCCAAGCAGGATCTGGGACAGGCTCAGCACCTAAAACAGAAAAGGAACAAGTACCAAAAGCCCAGCTCACCAAGCCTTGGTGACATCCACACTGGCTGTGGAGTCTGCCACGACTGCTCTTGTTCTTCCCTCGCCCTGGATGATGGCAGTGCCAGCACGTGGCTCTCAGGATCTCCACGAATATTTCCCAAGTTCTGTACCTTAAACAGAGGGGGGTGACACTTCCCTGTGCACACGGCACTCACATCTCCCCTGTGTCCCCCTTCCCCTCCCCACGCCACGTTAGAACCTGTCCAGACAATTTAGCAAGACAAGCCAGTCTGCTGGTGACTCTCACAAATGTGTTCTGACCTTTTTTTCTTTTTTTTTTTTATTACTTCCCCACATTTTGTATCTAATACAGGAATCCTGACGTTTAAAAAAAAAAAGGCTTTGAAGTGGTGACTTCTGTGGTACCTGCATCTTGTGATCAGGATTCTTCCAAACTCAGAATGGCCAATCCAGCTCTTTGCTTTCTTCTCTTTTCCACTGCATAAGAGGAAAAAAAAAAAAACACCAAAACAACAACAACAAAAAAAAACAAAACAACCCCCCCACACACACCCCCCCCCAAAAAAAAAAAAACCCACCACACCTCCTTATTTGCCGTGACGGAAACAAGAAGTAACTCATCAAAGGAGGAGAGCGCAGGTGTAAATCCCACCTTCCCTTCTCCAGCATTCCATTAGCGGGGCCGCGGGACTCTGTGCTGCCAGCGCCTCTCCCTGCTGGCGTAGGAGCGGGTAACCCAGCCGGATGATCCAAAGAGCAGGATTTAACAAGCGCGGCGAGGAGGCACCGCTGCGTGCGCAGGGATGCTGGCCCGGCTGTGTGCAGCCTGCTCGGGGCACCAGATGGCAGCATTTATTGTTTTATCTACATAAAACATTTATCTAAACCAGCCGGCACCGGCACTTCAGCGCTCGACACTTCACGTGTTAAAGCTCCTGAAGGTCGGGACGAAGCCTCCTCCTCCACCTGCTCGATACACTCGGGAAGGGTAACAAAAAAGAGCAAAGCAATGTCTGTGCCACATCTCCCCCCTCCTTCTACAGGAAAAAGTGGTTTCCTTGCTCTTAGAAGCCCTTGCTGTCCTTATTACTCATTCACCTTTTCCCTGCAAGGCTGTGGTCCCTGAACAGGCTTCTGGTTATCAGGAATTCCAGTGAAGGATATAAAGATATTTAACAGGTTTAGCCCTGAAAAGACCTTTTTATTTTCCTGTAGCAGATTTAAAATACCAGACCTATCAGTGGGAACAGGCTTTATCTGAGAGGGAAGAACTTTGCTGGAATTTAACCTCTGAGCCAGGGAAAAGCCTAAAAGCTCTCAAAAAGTACCAAACCATTCCCACGTGGAGTGGGAGCACACAGGATGCCGTGGCTGGGAGAGGCCCTTCTGGGCACAGCACTGGTTTGTTTCCCAGCTTCTTCACCTCTGTTTCCCCTTTAAGGCTTCAGCACAAACACCCAGGGTGGAGATCACAAACCAACATCCCTCACACCGTGTTTTCTGCGCTGGGAATCATTTAAGATCAAATGGTCACACTCTGGACTCTGGGTTTAGAGTTAATGACTGAGTTGAGCTTGTTACTGTCAACTTCAGTCACAGGATTGTCAGGAAAGGGGGGCCAATTCCTGATGTATTCTTCCCAGCAAACGCATCAGCACAAGGACTGTCTGGCATGGCCAGCCCACTCTCCCCAGGTGTGACATATACTCAGATCCCAAGGAATACCTTGGGATTTAACTACTCCCCTAATTGCCACCTCTCTCCAAAGCTGTATTCCCGAAAAATCACTTCAGCTATTTCTTTATGTTTGAGACACCTTCTCTCTTGACCAGAAAGCCTCACAGCTTCCACACAGAGCACCTCAGCTTTTGTCACACCCAGCACCCAACTGCTCCAATGTTGAAGAACACAGATCCTGACATTTCCAAGGGCTTCAGCAGCACACAGCAGCTTTTCCAGCCCGAGGAGCAGCTTGCCCTGACCTCACATCCATCGTGGCTGCACCCAGCCTGCCCCAAAGGCCACTGTAGCAGAGAACAAGAACTCCCTGTTTTCTCCCACCTCTGCTGATCAAACAGGCAGTGAGCTCAAAGGATTGACCAACATCGTTGCATCAGTCAAGCTGCAAAAATAATTGTGTTACCCAAGTTTTGGGTGTTTTATCAAGGTTTCCTTTTAAAACCATGGTGATTGCCCAAGCAGCAAACATCCAGCTGTTGCTGTTGCTCAGAAACTGGTGGGTTGTTTTTTTTTCTTAAACACAAGGCACTGTCTCCCTGGTTTTGTTTGTTGGAGGGCTTTGTTTTGTTTTTAAATTTTTTCCTGCTCCACAACCCCACTTCCTGTCTGACAGCCCTGTTTCAAAATCAAATTATGCTGATCCACAGGGACAGCTTCAGGACATTCGAAAACAGCTTTTCTATTTCATGTTTGGGTTTTATTAGAACTTCCCACTAGGCCCCTTGGAAAAGAAGTTGTTTTCCCCCGAAACGTGGTGCCTTTAAAATTATTCCCCTGCAATGTCACTCGTGTGCTTTGAGTCCTAGGGATGATCCACCATCCACCTCCCTCCAAAACCGTGTTTTGAAGATGTGTGTTTTCCTACTACCTCCCCAAAATCAATCATCTTCACTGCTGCAGGCTTCAAACTCCCTCACAGGGGAATATTACGGGCGCTCCAAGGCCCTCATGCCGCAGAGGGGGATTAATCCAGGCAGATATATGTGTCCGCATGGAATCTGCCTCATGGAGATGGTATTGCATGTGGCTCTTTTTCCAAAAGTCCTGTGGTGCACATCAAGTGATCTGGGGCCAATGACTTCAGCACTCACATGAGGATTACTCATCTAATTAGGGGGTTTGCAGGCGCTGCCCCGGCGTTCCTGTGCACTGGTAATGTCATTGCACTGACTCCTGGAATATTGGTCATTTAGCCACTGGCTCGGAGGTTTGTTTTCCTTCGTGTTTTCCCCGGTAGATTTGATTCCCCCCGCCACGGCACCAGCGGTGTTAAGCACATGAATGATGCACAAACGCCGTCAGGTTTAGGATGTCAATGCCGTAAAAAGAGAAAAACAACTCCTCAAAGCACTATTTAACCAAGGAAGTGGAGAGGCTGACCGACTTATTTGCCAGCCAGCGGTGTCACCATCACTTTTCCCCGCCCCATCCCGTCGCGCACACCTTCCCTCAGGCCACCCGCGGCTCCCCCGGCAGCCGCTGCGGCCGTGTCCCCCCGGCAGCCGCTGCGGCCGTGTCCCCCCGGCAGCGCCGCCGCCGCCGCGCTCCGCGCCCGTCTGATGCAACCACAACATCACCACGTGGCCACGCGCGGCCCTTCCGCGCCGCCAGCCAATGGCAGGCGGTTCCGCCGCTCCGGGGGGCGGGCTCTGCCCGCCTGCTCCTCATTCGATAGGTCGTTCTGCGCGTCCATCAGCGGGGGGCGAGCCAATGGGCGGCGGCACCGCCCGTGCGGCGGCGGAGCGGGGCCGGGGCGGGCGCGGGGGCCGCAGCGGCCGAGGCGCCGCGCCCGCTCCATGGAGGCCGCGGCCGAGGCCCCGGGGGCGCCCGCGGCGCTCAGCTGCTTCTCCTACAACCAGGACTGCACGTAAGCGGGGCGGCCGCCGCGGGGCGGGGGGCGACGGCGGCCGGGCCGAGCCGGGCGGGGTTGGTCCGGCCCCGCGGGCCCGGGGCGGGGCGGGTCCCGGCGCCTCCGTGGCGCGACAGGTCCCTGCAGGGATGGTCCCCACAGGGGTGGCCCCTGCACCGCACACACAACACGGGCCGTGGTCGGGGTGCTTCATCCCAACCGGAGCGGCCCCTCCGGGCGCAGCCGGCTGCCGGTGAACACCCAACCCGGGTGAGGCGGAATTCAGGGCGATCGCCGGGCTTTGCCTCCCCCGCAGCTCGGGAAGCGCTCGGGGATGGTCAGAGCGGCGGCGTTTCCCCGGGGCTTTGTCTGCTGAGCGGTGTGTGGCCGCTTGGGAGGCGGCGGCGTTGCCCAGGGCCACCAGAACGCCCCCGGAGGCTCTCGGCGAGCTGCCCGTGCCGGAGCACCGCCCCAGCCGGGATAACAGCCGCGCTCCTTGGAGCCTCTCGGCCTCTCTAACCCGTGGTTTACCTGCTCCGGTTTAAGAAGCGTTCCCAGCCGGGACAACACAAACCTCCCGAAGCAGCGAGCCGCACGCGGATGTGGCAGCCGTAGCCCGGAGCCGGGATCGGCCCAGATCGTGGGGAACGAGATAAGAATCAGAGATATCAGCCTCAGTCACACCTGGAAATGCCGCTTCCTTTGCGTTAGTGCGCCCGAACAAAGGGTGCTTTGAGGGATGTGGATGTGCTGCTGATGGGAACCTGCTGGACACTGCCGTCAGTACAAACGCTGTGCGTTGCAATTATGGGCTGGCTGCTGGTTTAAGACCTAGATCTTGCTGCTTACCGCATCTGGAATTGGGCAAGAGACAGCGCTTGACAAGACTCTGCCCACTACCTTTAACAGTGAGAGCAAAGCTTCCACAGCCTGGAAAGTCACTGTGTCAGTACAGGTGGATCAACCCCTGGCTTAGGAACCAGCTCCTTTTGTGTCTCACAGGTCCTGTCTGCATCCTCCCACGTAGATCTGTACCTGTTCCTTCATCCAGCAGCCACAGGGCCATAGGAGAGGATGAGTTTGCTCTCTCAGAGGGATACTTTTCTTCTATAGGCTGCAACAGCCTCAGATGGAAAACTGGATTCCTGAGTTTGTTACTCTGTATTATTTAGTTGGAAACTGAAGTTATGCCAGGAACTACTCATTTCCCCAATGTCAGGGTTTAATCCCAGCCAACTCCTCACTCAGTGAGGTGGAAAGAGAACCAAAAGGGTAAAAGTGAGAACATTTATGGGCTGAGATAAAGACAATTTAATAATTAAAGCAAAAGCCACATATGCGAGCAAAGCAGAACGAGGAGTTCATTCCCCACTTCCCACAGCAGGCAGGGGCTCTGCCATCCCCAGGACAGCAGGGAGGACAAAGGCCATCTCTCCAAATGTCCTCCTCTTCCTCCTGCTTTCCCCCTCTGTATCCCCTGAGCCTGACACTGGATGGCCTGGGATGTCCCTGGGGTCAGCTGTCCTGGCTGTGTCCCTTCCCAGCTCCCTGTGCCCCCCCAGCCTCCTCACTGCAGGGCTGAGGAGCAGAAAAAGCCTTGACTGTGCAAGCACAGCTCAGCAGTAACAAAAACATCCCCAGGTTATCAACCCTGTGCTCAGCACAAAGCAAAAACACAGCCCCATGCAAGCTAATGGGGCAAAAAATTCCCGTCCCAGTCCAAACCAGTACTCCATCCGTGCAGGGGCTCTTGCTGTCACCTGGGGGGCTTCAGCTCTGACCCAGCAGGTTTTTGCTTTGTCTTTGCAGCTCCCTGGCAATCGGAACCACAACTGGATACAGACTTTTCTCCTTAAGTTCTGTGGAGCAACTGGACCAGGTCCACGAAAGCAGTAAGTCTCCTATTTCCCTGAGGAGGAATATCGACCAGCAGTACCATAAATCTGTGGGAGTCCTTCACCTTTGTTAGAGCCCAGCTTCTTTTCCACTGCTGTCATCCTGACAGCAGCAGTTTGTGCTGCAGGCCAGCATTCAGAGGCAGTTTCCCACTAGAATGGTTCAGGTACACGGGCAGCAGCCCACAGGCTTCCAGCACAGCTGCTGGATAACTCCCAGGCTTTTAATCCAGTGTGGTATTTACAAGCAAGATGTTTTTAACAGGTTTTCCATGTAAAGAAGGTCATTCCCAGCAGGCCTGCAGCTCTTAGCTGTGCTCACAGCAGCGTGCAACACACACTGAGCAGCCCAGAACAAGCCTGGCCTCATGGAGCAGGGACTCCAGGCTGCTTCAGGCCAGAAGTGCTTCAGCTGAGATGCACTGAACATAACTCTTCCCAGCTGGATATGTTCATCCAGTGGATATGTTTTTCAGTGGCTGCAGAAGGAGTCTCAGCAATCAGACACAGCTGCTTCATCTGGAGCAGGGTCCAGGCTCCTTTCCCAGAGCCAGGCAAAGGGAAACAGGTCCCTGCTGGTGACACACTGAGGGTGATGGCTGAGGCACAGCCAGTCCCACGTGGCAGTTGTGGGGCAGCCTTTGTTCCTCCAGCACAGCCCAGCCCAAGCTGAGCATCACTCAGGGCTGGGCACACTGGAAATTGCAGTCTCTGGGGATTTAGGTGCAGGGCCTGCAGGACCAGTGCACTGGTGCCTTCTCCACACAGCAGGAGTCATCCCAAACACCGTCACCGCAAGACACAGCAGCCACTGCTTGCTTCCACTGGGAGAAACCAGACACCACACAGAAGAAACACCAAACCACAGCCAGCTCCTGCCTCACCTTCCCCAGGAAACTCCCTGAGCAAAGTGAGGGCACTCCTCCCTTTATATCCCCTTCCCAAGGATCTAGTGCAGCTGGAGGGCCTGAGGATTAGCTTCAGCTGGGCTCTGCCCAGGAGAGAGGGGCACAGCAGCACTGTCAAAGAGAGCTGGTTCCATTTCTGCCTTCAGGGGGAGGTCCTTTAACCCCTTCCTGCTCTGACCTAATTGCTTTGTGCCAGGCATGAGGAATTTTTCACCAAAATGATGCTGAACACCTTAGTACAGAGCCTTCCAACCCGATCCCCTCTTGAGCTGAGTCTCATTGCTGCAGTCAAACCAAGCTGAAGGCTCTGCCTTGCTCTCCTTGTGTGCCCAGATGAAATCCCAGATGTTTACATCGTGGAGCGTCTGTTCTCCAGCAGCCTTGTGGTTGTGGTCAGCCATGCCAAGCCACAGCAGATGAATGTCTACCACTTCAAGAAAGGGACAGAGATCTGCAACTACAGCTATTCCAGTAAAATCCTGTCCATCCGGCTGAACCGGCAGGTGAGAGGGGTTCTCCAGAGTTACCCCACTCTGCTGCTTTTGCTTTTGCAGCTGGGAGCAGCCTGGGGAGGTTTGCAGGGAGGCTGTGAGTGGGATTGGAGGGGTGGGTGCCTGTCCTCTCCTCCCAGTCCCATGTGAGAGGCCTCTGGGTATCATCTGCCACCGTTTTCTTCAGGAAAATGAAGCCAAGGCCTTGTTTCGGTGGCAGTTACACAAAGGCTTTTTGTCATCTGCCTTCTTGCCCGTTCAGGACACAGCTCTGCCAAAAAAACACCTTTTCATGTTCCTCCCTCCCTTGGATTCCACATCCTGACTTGAGGCCCACCTCTGCCATCTTGGTTGCAAATGAGACCTTCAAAGTTGGTTATAAAACCTCAGGAGTAACCTGAACTCTCTGGATAAGGCAAAAAGCTGCTTTCCAAATACTGCTAGCAGCCTTGTTTTGGTTTTAAAGGTGTAAAACCCACTCAGGCCACTTACAGTGAGGCTTTTAGAGTGTTATTCTCTGATGTGACACAGCCTCGTGCAGCCCTGAGCTCTTTTGGAGGATTTTAAGTCATCTTTTCTTTTTGTCCATAATTATTTTCCAAGTATATGCCCTAAGAAGCAGAGGACATTTTACAATGAAGAAATAAGCAGTCTGGGTAATTGTATATAATCAACCTCTCCTCAGTTAGCAACAGTGAGACCTGCAGTGAGGCTCTCTGGGCTGAGCTTCCAGTAAAGCTGTCTCTGACCAGGAGTTCCTGTACTACAATTAAATCTGTCCTAAATTGATTTTTTTCACTTAAGCTTACAGTGAAACTGGCAAAGGAGGGACTTCCTTTGAATTGCAGATAGATGTGTGTGTGTAAAAATAAACTGGGAGGTTCTGCTGAGCAGCTCTTGGAGATTGGTGTGAATAAAATAAGTTCAGGCTGCTCTGGAGCTGCCTGGAGGTGATGCACAGTCCCAGCCTCACATCCACGTTTTTTGGCTGCATTATGAGCTGGGGTTCAAATCCTGGGCTGAGCTCATCCTCTGGCTGTGCCACAAACACACCTGCAGGGATTTGAAGATGCCACAGATGTTTAGAAGCACAGAACCCTGGCGTCATTTAGCTTGGAAAAGCCCAAAAAGTCCAACCATTCCCCAGCACTGCCACAGCCACCACTAAACCCTGTTCTAAAGTGCCACATCCCCACATTTTTTAGATCCCTCCAGGGGTGGTGACCCCACCACTACCCTGAACAGCCTGTTCAATGCTTTATAACCCTTTCCATGAAGAACGTTTTCCTCAAGTCCCATCTAAACCCTTCCAGTTTGGGTAGGTTGAAGAGAAGTCATTATTTCAGTCTACATTCAGGATTTAAACTGGTGGCCATCAGATTCTGCATGTGACACTTGAACTCTTGCTTGAGCTTCTGTAGGAAAGCTGCACTCCACTGGAAGTTCACAGAAGGACAAATCCCAGACGAGGCATTAGCTCAGGAAAATGGTGACAAATTAACCAGGAGCAGGTCTCAAACAAAAGGTGCATGTTTCAATCTGATCTCTCTGTGAAAAAGTCCTCATTGTGCAAACAAGCAAAGCCCTCAGTTGTTGTTGTGGGAATTCTTAGTTCCGAGCTCTGTGCTAACCCTGAGGTGTGTGAAGGTAAATCCTGATTTGTCTCGGGGGGGATCAGGCTGTGCTCTGGGACTGCTGGGGAGCTCCTGGCTTTTCATTCACTGCTGAAGCCCTGCTGAGCTCTTTGGGGAGGTTCAAGGTGTTTATGTGGCTGTGTCCAAAACCTTTTCAGTCCCCAAATACGGCTCAGTTATCTGACCTGATCCATTCACACTACAGAAGGAGCTGGTGGGCAGTAACCTTTTGGACAATTAGCAGTGCCTTGACCCTGTGTAGCAATCACAGCACCTTCTCTGAGGCTCTGTCTTTGTGCACAGTGAGGATAAACCCCATCCCACTGACCCTCACATGGCCACAGGGCTGCGTGGAGGCCAGGAGGGGTGAAGCAGCCCTCTCCAGCTCCTGCTGAGCTTGTCCAGACCTCCTCTGCCTCTTCACCTCCCAGACTTTCCTGGATTTTGTCCCTGTGGGTGCCAGCATCTCTGGCTGCTGCTTTGCCATCATCTGGAAACCTCCCTTCACCTGGACATCAAGAGCAGCCCGTTCTGGGAAAGCACATGGTGGCTTTGCCCAAATCAGCTGTATAAATATTCCTCTGCTTGCAAGTGGATGGCTCTTACTGTAGAAGAGGCAAACTCTTCCTGGAAATGCAAAATGGCTCTGACACAGCCCCAGATGCTGTGGTTAGCAGGAATAGAAGTGGGAAAGAGTTTGATCTGAGAGTAATGGTGGAGCAAGGCAGAGATTTTTAATGTGGGTGTTTCAAGTTAGTGACTAAGCTCCACATTTAGATACTAAATAAGTGGCCTTATTTCTGAAGAGGTGGAGGCTTCCTGGACATGGATTCGGGTGCTCCAACTTCAGGATGGATGGGGTCTGGGCTTGGGCTTTTATTGGGATCTTTTTAGTGCTTCTGGACTCTTGGCACTAAGGGAGTGAAGCTGTGCACTTGCTGGACTTACAAAGCTCTGCCCTTCAGCCAGACCCAAAGCCTATTCCCAAAAAAAGCCTCAGTGCAAAAAGCCTCCGTGGTGACACGTAGGGATCTGGACCAAGCTGAGACACAAAGCTGAGTGGCCACAGAGATGGTGGCCCAGGGCTAAGGTTACAGCATCAGGCTTCCTTTTGCCTTTCTGCCTTTCCTCCCCGTGGCTTGGCGGCTCCTCTTGGCCAGGTGGATGTTCCTGGCAGGGTCAGCAGAAGAGGTACAAGCACCTGAACTTGGGAAATCCCAGCCCCTCAGCCAAGATGGTGCAAAGATGACTGTCCCCGAACAAATGTGTCTCAGCTCTGTGTTTATGCCGGGCACATAAAGCAGAGTCTTCCCTGCTGACACCAAATGGGAAAAGAAACACTAACGTGCCGGACAGATGAATTAAGTTTAGCAGCAGTGGCAGACCCAGCACCTCAATATTGTCTTCCAAATCAGGAAGAAGTCAGGGCAAAGGGCCTGTATTCCCATCTGGAGGCACACTGACGAGCAGGATTGCAGCCTCCCTGCTGCCAGGTCTTTGTGATCAAAAAGTAATTTGTTATGAGCTGCAGAGAAGAGCTGGGGTAGGGATAGATGGCAATCAAGGCATGTGGTGGGTTGTACCCCAGATGGGTCTTCCTGTTCCTGGGCACGTGCAAGATGTAGAGGAGCAGAGAAGTCGCAATGTTTTTTCTCTCTAAAGCAAGACCAGATGCAAAAACTCTCAAAACAAGAATCATACAAACCCAAATGTGAGAGGGGATGGAGGAGAGATCACGTTTCTGTTCCATTTCAGTGTGTGGGAGATTCCTGTTGAGTTTATGTGACAGCAAAGGTTTGGATTTGGGAAGTGTGGGAGCAGCAGCCAGAGGCACTGCTGATGGGGTTCTGTGCATGTCCCCTGTGTCCTTGCAGAGGCTGGTGGTCTGCCTGGAAGAGTCGATTTACATCCATAACATCAAGGACATGAAGCTTTTGAAGACTATTCTGGATACACCTCCCAACACAACAGGTGAGCATGGCAGAGCTGTGTGAAAGGCAGCTTTGTGGAGCCACGGCATTGTGTTAGGATTTAAACCAGCATGTGGCCTGTGCATCCTGATCCAGCACTGGGAAGTCAGAAATGCATGGAGGCAGTCAGGCAAGCTTGGGAGGATCACAGGATAAGCTGAGGTGGAAGGGACTCGCAAGGATCACTGAATGCATCTCCTTGCCCTGCACAGCACCATCCCAACAATCCCACTCTGTGCCCAGAGTATCGTCCAAACTCTCCTTGAGCTCCCTCAGGCCTGGTGCTGTGACCCTGCTCTGTCCTGAGCAAAACCCTGCCCTGTCTGGAGCAAACCCTGCTCTGTCCAGAGCAGATGCATCAAAGGAGAGCAGAGATGGGCGGAAGGGTCTGACTTCCCCTTGGGGCCAGCTCCCAAAATGATCACCAGGGACACAACACACAGCCAGGCACAGCACCAATCCCTGCCAGGGAGTTCCCAGCAGCTGCCACCTGACATTATTCCATGCAGGCTGCAAAGCCGAGGGGCAGGGCAGGTGGCTGCAGCACGGATCCTGTGTGTGTGGCACAGGGTGAATCCGGCTTTCCTGCTGCTGGGAGGAGCTATTTTTGTCGGCAGAGAGGGAAGCTTGGCCGGGTGCCCGCGTTCTGTGCCGTCCTGCTCGGGCTGCAGCGTCCTTTCATGGCTGGGTGCTTGGGAAGCTGCTGATGTGCTCACGCTTGGCCTCGGGGCTTTCAAGGGATGCTCTTCCAGCAGCTCCCCTGACCTACTTCAGGTCTCACCAGATGGGCTCTCTGTGTGGATTAAACATGCTAAATGCAGCAAATATAATTAAAGTTTAAAACCTTCCCAAGTAGGCCTGGCAGCAGGGTAGGCAGGGATACCCAGGCCTGGAACTGTTCTACAGTGGCTGGAGGATCAGGTCGTGGTTTAAGAGCAGCAGCAATCAGCCAGGGCAGGACTGGGATGCTGCAGATCACAGGCTTCATATGGACTTAGTGTTTTAAACCCTTTTGACTTTAGCAGCTGTCATTGGAATGAGCTGAGTGACAAGTGCAGTGCCCTGTTGTCCCTGGGCCATCTGCTTGACCCCAAGGGCGCTGTGTTCCAGTAGCTCAGGGCAGTCCAGCCCCAGTGCTCTTTGTGTGACTCGTTTAGGAGTGGGGATGTGGCACGTGGAAAATGTGCCACCCCCTAAAGTGTGTGCCCTGGGCACGGTGACACCAGCACAGGCAGGACCAGGACTTGCTGCAGCCACACTGGCTGGGCACAGTGAGATCTCTGCCTGTTCCTGGGCAGCACTTGGCCCCTGCTCCAGCCTCCTCCACGTAGCAGAGGAAAATGCCGACGTGTCCAAGACAGTTGTTTTTCATGTGATTCACGTCAGGGGCAGGATTTGAACCAAGGAGGTCACAGTGCTTGGGGTGACGTGTGTGCTGCGGGGGCACATCTTGGGAATGCCTGCAGCTCCGGAAACCACCTTGCATGGCTCCCCCCAAGCCCTGGACGTGCTCCGACCTGCTGGCATGAGGGCAAGGCCTGGCTTCCTGGATGCAGTAGCATTTTTCCCTGCTCCTCGGGGAAGCCGCCTGTGACGTGGCACTCCCGGAGGTGCCATCTGAGCAGTGCCAGCCTGCCTGCTCCCTCCTGAGCCCACCGCTGCCAGCACCAACCCTCACCATGGCCGGGGGGCTGCTGAGGGGAGACAAGCATCTTCCAAGGCTCTCCGTGGCACCGTGATCCCTGTTCTCTGTGTGTCCCCGAGGTCAGCCCAGTACACTCGCATGTGTTTTCCCCTGGCCTGCGTTCCCGGCCGCCTCTCCCGGCCAGAGGAGCAGAGGGAGCAGAGGCAGCGGGTGACTCACCCCGGCGCTCAGAGCTCGCTTTGTTTGGCTCCAGCCTCCCCTCATCCTGTCTGAAAGGGCTGTGCTGATCCCCCCGTGCTGCCTGAGCCGGGGGATCTCCGTCCGGAGAAGGTGGGATGCTCGTCGCAGCAGCAGTCTCTCTGGGCTATCTTTGCCTTTCTCTTATCCCTCTCTCTTTAATTGCCTTTTAATTGCCCGCACTTTGCTGCCGCCGTGCTCCTCGTGCCTGTCCCGGTGCGCCGTCCCTGGCACGATGTGCACGCCTGCGGATGGATGGCGAGCGGATCCCTGGGGCCTCTGGCTGATCCTGCAGCTCCTGGCTCCGCTGCGGTCTCTTTGTTTGGTTATAAACAATGACCTAAAACGAGAGCTCCGGCCGATCCTTCCCCGCTGCTGCTGGGCGGGGGCCAGGGCCGTGTCCTGACACGGGGCTTGCACGGCACGGCACGTCCGTGCGTCTACGTGCGGTGTGTGTCCGTCCCGCTGGCCCGTGCGGGGGCCGCAGCAGCGTCCCCGGTGCCTTTCACCCCGCGGCTTCCTCCGCACGTGGGGTTAGGTGGGACCCCCGCCGCGGGGCAGGAAGCTCGGGTCGTGCCGGAGCCCTGAGTCGGGTTTGGGAAGGCTGCGAGCACACGGATGTGGGGCAGGAAGGAGCGAGGCACGTTTCGTGTGTGACAGGATTCACCGGGCTGCATCCTCAGCCAGCAGCGGGAAGGAGCGGCAGGAAGAGATGCTCTTTTCCGAGGTCACCTGGGGGACAAGCGGGTGGATGTACCCGCACACGTATCCATCCATCCATCCCTGTCTCGTCCTGTAATTCCTGCCCGCTTTGAAAGGAGCAGTTGGGAACCTTTATGCTCATGTTGGCACAAAACCAGATGGCTCTTGCGGGGAAGAGTTCCCCCTGTGCCTAAAATTTCGCTACGTTCACGTTCCTTGTCAGCCGGAAACTCCCTGCGCAGTTGGCGCATTTCCTTTGTCTTTCTCCGCTTCCCTTTTCCATTCAGAGCAGAAGGAAATGGCACTCCCTTCAGCCAGGCTGCGACAGGGCTGCACCCACGCTGGGCTGCTCCTCTGAGCTTCCCACCCGGCACCCACACCCTGTGCACATCTGGACGTGTCCAGCTGCGGCCGGACAGGAGCGCTGTCAGCCCTCGGACCCACACGTCCTTTGCTGTTTCATGCACCTATCTGCAGGGAGATGATGCAGGAGGAGAGCCCAGAGCGTGCTGAAGAGCCGGATCTGGGTTCCGTGTGCCCGGGGAGGGTGGCGGGGCGCAGCCGCCGTTCTGTCCCGTACCAGCAGATGTCCCCACGGCCGAGGTGTTCCCGGCGCCGCACGGCCCCGCTCCCAGAGCGAGCCGGAGCCTGAACCCCCCGGCCGTGCCCCGTGCTGTCCTGCCCCCACTGACAGCCTCAGCCGTGTCCCTGTCCCCCTGCCAGGTCTGTGTGCTCTCTCCATCAACCACGCCAACTCCTACTTGGCTTATCCCGGCAGCGCGACCAGCGGAGAGATCGTGCTTTACGACGGAAATACTTTGGTAAGTGCGAAGCTCGGCCTTTGGATACCGGCAGGGGCTGAAAACAAACAGAGCCACAGCAAAGCCAACGGGGCCCTTGGGAAGGATGAATAAATACGCTCCACGGAGCTGGAGTGCGAGGGAATTGCCTGGGAGGCACATCTGGACGTAGCCCCCTCGCTCGGAGCAGCCAGCCCTGAGATCGGGACGTGCATCTCCCAGCACAGGATACTCGGGGAAACGTGACCCACTGCCCTGCAGCCCCAGGCCGCTGCCAGTCTGACACTGGGGTTGCTGTGGGAGCGTCAGCAGCGTGTCCCGTGGGAATGATGTGACCAGCGTGGGTCAGGGCGGGTTGGAGCTGCTCCAGGCGCAGTGCAGGACCTGGAGCAGCCGCTTTGCCACATCGTGGGCTGGAAGGGATGCCAGACCCAAAGTCACAGCGAGGGAAGAGTGTCGAAAGTCCCCTTAGGAAATCTGTCCCTGGCTGGATGCAGGGTCATGATTATCTGCTGTTTATGCCAGGGCTTTGGGTTACATAAGGCTGGTGGCTCCCTGCGTGCAGCGAGAGCTGAGGATCTGCAGCAGGGGAGGAGCGGAGCTCAGGGAAAAGGCGGCTGCTGCAAGAGGTGCTGCGAGGGCTGGGGCTCCCTGCAGGTACCAGGGCGGTGTCGCTGCTGCAGGACTTGCTGTGCAGCACAGAGAATTGCAGGGAAGCCGGCTCTGATCCTGACAGAGAAGGGCCAGGCTTTGGAGAGAGTGCAGACGCAGTCCTGAGCCCTGGAGAGGCAGGGAGCTGAGGTTCCCTGCCCCTGAGGTGAGCTCTCTGTAATCACAGTGGCTGTAATAGATGAGGAATGAACTCAAGGCAGGGCAGAGATAAACTGCTGAGGATGTTGAAGGGATACCATCAGCACAAGACGATCCTGTGAATCCATATCAGCAGGTGTGGATAGGGTGCGAGGCAGGAACGCCCTGCTCTCACACAGTCCAGGGAGCAGCGTGTCCCTTTGCACTCACATTCCCTTGTGCCCTACAGAAAACAGCCTGCACCATTCCTGCCCATGACGGGCCTCTGGCCGCTCTCGCCTTCAACTCCACCGGCTCCAAATTGGCCAGTGCTTCTGAAAAAGTGAGTGTGGCTGCAAGTACCCTCCCTCTGCATCGGCACCCGTGGGCTGCCCCTTCTTAAACACAGCCAGCACACAAGGGCTGCTGACTTCTCAGTGTATCGGGATCAGATTGAGCCCAGCTGGCAAACAGGAGGAGCCTTTGCACATCCTGAGTTTCCTGGGTGTGTCAGGGAAAGGGCTCGGGCTCCTTGGCCTACTCCTATGTGATATTTCCATTTGCATTTTTTGCAGGGCACAGTCATTCGTGTATTTTCCATTCCTGGGGGGCAAAAACTCTATGAATTCCGGCGAGGGATGAAAAGGTCAGTTCATTCTTCTGGCAGTGACAAGTACACAGAGGGTTCCCGGAGCCAAAATGTAAACACAGGGACACAGGGCAACGTCAGATCCTGGTGGCTTTGGCATCTTTTGCAGGAGGAAAACAAGAGCAAACGTATCAGCTCGAAATGTCACTGTGCCAGGCTGTGCCCAGCTCATTGATTCCCTTCAGTGTGTCACACAACAGGGTGATGGCAGGGAGACAGACGTGGAGTCACTCCATTTACCCTGTCCTTTCTTTTTTCTTACTTGAAACATTGAAGTCCCCAAAATTGTTAGAGACCTCATTCCTGCTGAAGCAGTGCAGGAGCTGCTGTTTGTATCCCACTGTTCAGCACTTTGGATCCTCCCTGGTCTCTGCAGTACCAGAAGCTGCAATGAGGCTGGCACAGATGTTCCCTCCACAGGCAGCTCTGTGAGCAAGGACATTTCCACCTCTCTGGCTGGTTGTCATTAGCTCGAGGCTACCCCCAGCCCTGCTGAGCAAAGGGATTAGGGAATTGCTCATCAGTGAGCCCACAGGCTCAGCAGCAGCTGTGCAGGGTGATCCTCACCGTGAATGGGTCTCCTTCCTGCCCATCCACTCCTCTGTGAGCCAGACCCAGCAGTTCCCCTTGTGTGATTACTGTGGAAGTGACCAGTGCTGTCCTTGCTCGGCTCTAGGTACGTGAACATCAGCTCCCTGGTGTTCAGCATGGATTCCCAGTTCCTCTGTGCTTCCAGCAACACGGAGACCGTGCACATCTTCAAACTGGAGCATCTCACAGACAGGTGAGGGTTTGGCCTGGCTTAACCTGCCTGCCCCGGGGCTGGCTCTGCTTCAGAGGTCTGTGTTTACACAGCTGCTCTCCGTGTCCTCACCACGTACTCTCCATGAGCAATACCAGCTGCAAACTGTGTCCTGAGGGACTCCTTGGAAAAGGCACACACTGCACCCCTGCTGTCACGCTCTGCAGGCCTCTCTGGCTTTATTAGGTGCCACTGTGCCCTGCTTCCTGCAGCCAGGCTGGTGCACAATGTCCAGGTGCTCCAAAAATCCCTTCACCCGTGTGAGATCAGTCTGTTCCCGATGTTTTGTCACGCTGATCATGGTAACCCCACTGATGCTGCTTTGTGACCCCCCTCAGCCGGCCAGAGGAGCCTCCAACCTGGAGTGGTTACATGGGAAAGATGTTCCAGGCTGCTACCAACTACCTCCCTGCCCAGGTGTCGGGCATGATGAGCCAGGACCGAGCCTTTGCCACCGTCCGGCTGAACGTCTCCGGACAGAGGAACATCTGTGCCCTCTCCACGTACGTGCTGACCCTGCTGAGCTCTGCCCCTGGGGCCGGCCCAGCCTTGTCTCGGCCCCCTGCCCGCAGAGCACATGGTGTGGGTGCTGCTGTGTCCGTGTGTGTGAGGTTTTTGGCCTCAGGATGCTTCTCCCACCAGGATTCAGAAGCTGCCTCGGCTGTTGGTGACGACGTCGGATGGACATCTCTACATCTATAACCTGGACCCGCAGGACGGAGGGGAGTGTGTCTTAATTAAAAATCACAGGTAACTCTGCCTCTACTCACACCTCCTACGGAGGCTGATCTTCTAAGAAGGGAAGGGAAATCTCACCTGGCAGCACAAAATGGAGCTGTAGGAGCAAGAAAGTTAGAACTGGGTTTGTGATTGGAGATCCCTGATCTGACAGACGTGGCTGGGAAGCACATCAGCAGGCAGGGACACAGGGCTTCTTGCAGGAGAAACCAGAGACATCTCAGATGCCAAGGCAGCTGTGGGACATCCCAGATTAGGCTGGGCAGGCTGTGCTTTCGGAGATGGCCCCAGCAGCAGAGCTCTGACCACTGTGGTGGCAGGAGAGCGGAGCACCTTCTCCAGATTGGAGTGGGCGCTGGAGAGCTGACTGGGGGTAGGATGGTGTGGAGTGACACGGTGAGCTTCTGTTAACAAAAGCCCGGTGCCAAAGCAGAGGAATTTCTTCCTGGAAGGGGTTGTTAAACTTTGGAAGGGGCTTCCCAGGGAGGTGGTGGGGTCACCAGTCTTGGAGCTGTTCAAGAATGGACATGGCCCGCAGTGCTCTGGTCTGGGTGACAAGTTTGTGGTGATCAGTCAGAGGTTGGGCTCGATGATCTCAGAGGTCTTTTCCAACCAAAATCGTTGTGGGATTCTGTGAAACCAGAGCCTCCCCCGCCACTGTTCAGTCCATATGCAAATCCCATTAAGCACGTAACCCCCCCCGCACACATCTGGGCTGCTTGGCTCCAGATGTGAGGCCTTTGGGGTGGGGTGAGATGTAACATGTGCTCCAGGCCGGGAGGTGGCTGCCGGCCAGGAAAGTGCCAGCAGCTTTTGGAAAAGCCACAAAACAAAAGCACTTCAAAGCTGCGCTGTCCAGCGCGCGCCGCCCGCAGCCCCCAGCCTTGTCATGTGGGCTCCTCTGAGCATCAGAGGGCTGAAAAGGGCCCTTGGGTCATGAGTTACATTACATCATACGATATCTCCGCTCAAACTCTGTCCTAAACTAGCCAGGGCTGCTTTTCCCATCTAGTCTGCTCCTGTTGGAAGCCCTTCGGAGCCCCCTCTGTGATTAGAAATACTGTTTGCCTTTGTAACCTAAAGCTTTTGTGGTCAATCTGTTCCCTTCTGTTCCCGTGCCAGCATTGTCCTCCAGCCGAAGTGGTGCTTTCCCTATCTCCTTCTTCACCCCCTGCTTTCCTCGTGGAGCACAATGCTCCCCTGTCCACAGCACTGCTGGGGCTGCTGCATGCGGCGATGGGGATGGGTGATGTGCTTCGAGGAGATGTGGATGCATGGGCTTGTCTTAGCTGGAGCTGGGGAGGAGCAGCTGGGGTCAGAACTAACTCTTCTCCCCTCTCTTGATCTGTACAATTAGTCTGCTTGGCTCAGGAAAGATGGAGGAGAACAAAGAGAACGACCTTCAGCCTCCTCAATCTTATGCAGCAACCGTAGCCAGACAAAGTACAGTGCCTTCAACTTCGACCATGCCAGGTAAGCACCACATCTGCCCTTCCTCAGGCAGAAGCCACAAAACCACCTGGGGCAAAGTGGAAGGCGTCCCACTTTCCAAGGGTTCATCCAGGATCACCTCACGTGCGCTGCACTCTGGGGCAGCAGGACTTTGGAGCTCACCTGCTTCGTCCCCTGCCACAAAAACAGGGCATGAGTTTTCTGCTCTGTTCCCTGTGCCGGCTCGAGCTGTGCCACAGACAGGCCCAAGGCAGAGCAGGAGCCACTCTTTGGCAGACAGCAGCTGCTGCCAGGTGGTTTCCAGGAGTTGTAACTGTAGGTGTAGAAGTCAGGGCTCACTGTTTTTGTGGTGAGATTGCCTCAGAGTCTCTGAAGCTGGTACACCTTGCACTAAACTGCTGCAGGAAAAGACTGGGTGACTATCTCATTGTATTCCCAAGTGTAAGATCCACGTACAAATGCAGATCTTACTCTGAAATTGGTGCTTAGGTGCATGGCAGGAGGAGGATAGCTGCTGCCATCCATAATCCATAGTGTCCATGGAGACACCTTCCTCTTCCTCAGGCAGCCTGAGGAAGCAGCTCAGTGCTAAAAGCGTGGTAACAGCGTCTGCTGCTTGTTTGCAGCCTCCTCCCATCCCTTCCTGCAGTAACTTTGTGTTGTCCCCTGGCCAGGTTACTCGGAGGACGGCGGAGCCCTGCGGGGGGAGGTTATCCCGGAGCACGAGTTTGCAACTGGACCGGTCTGTCTGGACGATGAGAATGAGTTTCCTCCTGTGAGCATTCGGGACCCCTAAACCTGCAGTGCAGCCCTCATGCTAAGAAGGAAGTAGTAACCTCTCCCAGAAGAGATTCCATTGCCCCTCCTTGTCCCAGCTCGCTGTGAAGCCTAAAATAACTGAATGGGTTCTAGGGACAGTGCCAGGAAAAGGACACTAAACAGCAGCTGGGGATGGGGCAAAAATGATCACACCTAAGCAGAGATAGGTCTGAACAAACTCACTGAATGCTGTTCAGATCCAGACCTAACCTCTGTGCCTTGAGCAGATTTCTAACAGTATCAGGAATAGTTTTAATTGGAACAATTTAGAAATAAAAACTTAATACCCCGTTGCATTTTCAGTCAGTTGTGTTAGCTCGTGGAATGCAACTGGAACATACCTGAACCTCACCAGTCTCTTAACTTCCAAGGTAACTGAGAAGGAAACTTCTTTTCCAAGTACAAAGATGAAAGGAATAACAGAGTTTTGAACCATTTTATGATTTTTATGTGGCACTTTCTCAGTTACCATTGGAAGGAGCTAGTGGATTTTTCAATCTAACTTCAGCCTGGCAATGTCTTTCTGGCTTCTTTTCCTATTCCACGCTCATTAATTAAGTATCTAAGCCCTAATTGGACAAATGTTGGTCTGTGCTATGATCTGGTTGTAATCATCGGTGTCCTCATAGCAGTAACGCAGCAGAATATTGTAATGGATTTCAGGTTGCAGCCTTGGCAGGCTTTTGGAATTCCTTACTTCATTTTTACATATCCTGCTCTTGGAGCTTTGCCTGAAAAGGAGGAAGTACAAACCTTATCCCAGGATTCGTTCCATGTGCTGAGCTGACCTCTGTGAGGCACCTTCCTCTGAGCTGAGGCAAAGTGTTACTTAGATAAAAGGAGGCTGGCTCATGACTCCCTTTGGGCCAGCACCACCAAAACCCAGCTCAACTCACAAAACCCTCAGATTATTTCTTCCCTTACCTGCAACATTCCCTGCTGCAAACTGGGAGCAGGAGTTTTCCCAGTTGTCCAACTCCATTACTCAAGAAGGATATTTAAAATGTCTCCCTCTGCGTGCCCACAGAGAAGGTGATGGCCCAGGCCCCTGGAAGGAGCAGCAGGGACAGAGAGAAATCCTTTGTTTCCTTCTGCTAAACCTGCTCTTGAACTCGTGGTTTGGGGACAAACAAATGCCAGCAGGCAGGAATCACGCTGCTCCTGAATGAGGCTTCCTGCTGGGACTGTGCTGGATGAAAGCAGCCCCAAACCCCTGCTGTACCACAGCAGGTGCTTTATGAAATGAACTTTGATCCCTCCAAACCCCATCATTACCCTGACAGAGCAGTGACATGTGTATTGTTAGGGAGGAGGTGGTGTGGGAAGGTGCTTTCCAAAAATCCTCCCCGATAAGGAGCCAATGGAGCTTCCAGACAAAGCCCCTGCTCTGGGTTTGGGGTTTGCCCCTCGCAGTGGGAGCGCTCAGGATGTTTGGATGCTCTGGGTTTCGCTGAACTTGGCTGTTTTCCTCAGCACTTGAGATCTCCAGTCTCGGTGAAGGGGGTTTCAGGCATCGGTCACTCCTGTGCAGAGAAGGAGGGAGAGAAAAACCTGACCTTATCCAACAAAAATGTTTTGACAGCGTTCAGCTTTGCGGAAACATGGGAAGGGTTTTGTTTGTTTTCCAGTGTGCAACAAAAAGACTTTTAAAAACCTCAAAACTTGTGACAAAATGGAATATTCACCCCGCAGCCCACGGTATGGCTTTGAACTCAGACATGGTTCTGGAGAAACAGCAGTGCTCAAACCCCACAGTTTCTCCCCATTTTGAAACCTCTTGTCTTCCCTTGACCTCAAGCAAGACTTCAGAGGCTCAGCTGTTAAAGACTGAGGAAAACCAGCTTCAGCCTGACATAAAATCTGTCAAACGCTGCCTGTTCATTAAGTGGAAGGAGGGACAGATCGGAGAGGAGATGAGGAGCCCAAGGAGGACTCGTAAAAAGCGGCCTCACAAGAGGGGACGTGGATGTTGCTGCTGCTGGCGCCAGGATTGCGGAAGGAGGTTAAACCGGTTCAGACAATTCCTGCGTGGATGGGGTGGACTGAGCACCCCCAGGTCACTGCTGATCTTGGGCAGGAAGGACTCAGGTGTTCCTGAGGGGGACAGGGGGCTGCAGCCATGGCTGCTGTGCTGGATGTGCAGGGAGGAGGCTGCAGAGCCCTCAGCCTGCAGGATCAGAAGATTTTGCGGGGTGGGAAGAGCAAACCCAGCTCTGGTTGCAAAACTGGCGATTTGGGCTGTTCTCTGGTCGCCTGCCTGAGCAGCCCCCCCTGTTCTGTGGCTGTAGCAGGGAGTGAGATTTGCAGGGGTGCTTTGGGGCAGGCAGGGCACTGCAGTTTTGGGGTAGTGCTGTGAGGTTTGGCAGAAGAAATCCTGCAGGGTTCTGCAAGCAGCACGGCCTGTGTGCAGCTGGGGAGTGCAACCAGAGGATCTTCCCAAAAATGGGATTTAGTAGGAGGGATGATTTCTTCCAGCAGATTGGTCAGTGCTTTCCAGGCATAGGTGATCCATCCTGCATTTGGCTGCAGGGCCCAGAGGTGAAGGTTTTATCAGGAGAGCCATTTCATTAAGTCAAGTGAGACTGCAATCAGCTCTTCAAAGGCAGCTTCCCCTCAGTGATACTCCATCACTCTTAAAAACCATCTCTTTCCCATCAGTTTTTGGCTGCTCCAAAACGATTTGGACAGTTTCCTGTGCTGCCAAAGGATGCTGCTGACTGCAAGAGGGAAAAAATCCAGGGGGATATACAACAGGGCAGAAATCACAGGGTCCACACACCCCTCTGCTGCTCCAGACCACAGATCTGGATACAAGGAACCAGGCTGCAGATACAGCTCTGGCTCTGGATTAGCCCAGATTCCTCCTGGCTGTTTGCTGAATGGTGCTTCCCTCATTCTCTTGTGTGGATATGGACACTTAATTATTTTAAGTGATTATTTTTTAACAGCTGGCTGCTAGTAGAGGAAAGGCTACAGATTTTCCAGCGAGGCTCTACTTGTAATTATGTTTGATAGGGGATGAGGGAGTTTGGCAGAACCTGGCTCCTGCCCTTGTAGCTCAGACTGGCATTTTGGGCAGCTGGGGTTTGCAGGATTAAGCCCAGCTTATCAGCACATTAGCTGAGGTCCCTTGGGAATTGTGCCATCCAGTGTCAATGCTTGTGCCTGGAAACCTGGCCAGTGATGGTCCAGCAGCTCGTGGAGAGACAGGCCTGGGAGGAGGAGCTGGCAGAGGCCCTCTGCAGCAGGAGCTGTGGGCTTCACATCCCTCCCAGGTCTCGTCTGGCAAGGCTGGAGCTGGGACAGGTCTGCCCAAGGCTGCCCAAGCCTCATCCAGGAGCAGGGACATGTTTTACCCAGGGTGTCTGTGGCAGGAGTAGCTGAGGGGAGGTGAATCAGGGTCCTGCTGCTGCCTGTTCTTCTCTGCTCCTGCTTTACTCTTGCACTCACAGGCTTTGCTGGTGTTTAGGCTGGGCTTTCCCTCCCTTAATCCTGTCTAACATGTTGGAGTTTAACTCTGGGATCCATCCGGAGCGACGCAGGGATGCGCAGCACAAACCTTTCCCTCCAGCCCCGCCAGAGCTGAGCTTTTGGGGAGCCCTCAGTGAGGCAAATGCACTCCCCAAAGCCTGGCTCTGCTCAGCCCAGTGCCAGCCAGAGGCCAGGCACACTTATCACTGAGCCAGCTGGTTCCTGTTCCCAGGACTGCAGATTTGGGGAGGGGGAGAGCAAACAAATAAACCTCTCACCAATCTGCCTTTGAACGGAAAGCAAAACACTGCGGGACATCCCCTCCCCCTGCTCCTCCCGAGGGCGTAAAACCAACTGGAAACGCTCCCTGGTGCTGGGAAAAGTAAGGCCCTTCTGTTTTGATTTTGGTAGATAATCTTGTGCCGTGGAGGTCAGCCGGGCAAGGCGAAGAGGTCGTGAGGAGAAGCAAAACGTCCACGCTTAGGACAGCTGCTGGGAGGTGCTTTGGAAAAGCCAGGAGTTTCGAAGAACAGGTCTGTGAGTCCCCGAGATGAGAAAAAAAAAAAATTAAATATAAATTAAGGTGGGCCACGCTTTTTCTTCTGTGTAAGTGAACGCCTGGCCCTGTTAGGCCCTGTTTTAATTTGTGGCTGGGTGGGGTGTCAATGTACTGTATGCACAAGGCTCTATTTAACAAACTCTATTATGTTAGAACCACAGTGTAAATGCTAATTTAATCAGATTTGTATGTAACCAGAATTTTATATACCCGTTTGTCCCTTTTCTAATTTATGCTGGTTTATGTGTATAAATGTACTTATAGGAAGAGATATTAAACTTATGTCTTTGTACAGTATATACAGACTATTTTAACCCAGGCAAAGTATTTTTGCAGTGATATTAGAGAAGATGCCATTTGCTATGTTGAAAGACAGAATAAAGTCACAGTCTGTCCCTGGCAGCTCCTGCTGTTCTTTTTGGGGCCCTAAAGGTGTCAGTCTGGATTAAGTTTGGGGAGTGGGAGGGGTTTTGGGGGCTGCGGATGAGGGCAGCACACCTGGGTGAGTCCACACAAGTCCTCCTACGGCCAAAGAAAGATCTGAGTGTGTAAACCAGAACCCAGAATGGTTTCAGAACACCCTCACCCAGCAACCCAGTGGTTTCTCAGGTTTCAGCTGCACCTTCAATTCTGCCTTTGCAGCTCCCCAGGCCTTTGCACCTGCCCAGAAATGGTCCCACAGGAGCTGTTTCTCTCCGTCTGTGCCTGCCTTGGGATCAGCAGGAGCTTCTCCTCTGCCTGGAGCCCCGATCTGCTGGGAGCCCCCAGGGCAAGGACTGACCTCCCCAAACCCCCCCAGTTACACCCTTCTCTTTCCTGCAGAGCTGATGGGCAGCAGCCCCAGTTCTCTCCCTGCCACCTTCAGGGAACAGCCTTTCCCAAAGCCTTGGATGTCACAGCGCAGTCCCTGAGCTCCACCGTGGCAGGACAGGCTGAGTGTCCTTCCCACATGGATGGCAGCCCTCAGGGACAGCCCAGGACCCTTTTCCTTCCTCCCTTCCTTCCTTCCTTCCTTCCTCCCTCCCTCCCTTCCTTCCTTCCTTCCACAGACAGCTGGGTCTTGCCATGGCCCTGCTAATGAACCTCAGCAGCAGCTGCTGGGGCAGGTGCTCCATTCCCAGAGCACTCCCCTCGTGCCAGCCAGGAATTTTCTCTTTGCAGCCACCCAAACTTCCAGGGTCTCTGTACCAGAAGAGCTGATTGCCCAGAGGCTGTGAGTCCCATCTTCCCCTGCCTTGTGCTCCCACCAACTGCTCCTCTAAGGTTTCTTTTTAGGGGAAAACCAAGCAAATTTCCCAGAGGAATCCTCTCCCAAAGCCAGCTCTCACAGAAGGTAGTTTTAATCCAAGAGCTGTCTCTTTCCCAGATAAAGAGCCCTAAAAAAAGCCTTCCACATGCCCAGGGTCCAAAGGGGACCCTCTGTGTGCTGCCCCAGTCCCACACCCAACTCACCCAAAAGGGAACCACAGCCTCCATCCCTCTCCATGGCCACCTCCAGGAGTTCACAGACCCCACACTTGGGAAGGGAGCAGCCTGAGCAATTATTTGCTTAAAGACAAAGCCATGGTGTTCTCTTTTCCACGTGGGGATGCCACGAGGATCCCAAACCTCCGCCAGCCCCGTGGCACCGGCAGCCCACGTGCCGCGCGTTGCAGCAGGGAATTGCAGCTGGATCCTGGGAATAATCTGCAGCCGAGACATTGTCTGCTGCAATGTCCTGCAGAGCTTGGGCGTAAGCCCTGCTGATGGCAGGCAGCACTGCCTGGTACTCCCTGGATGCCACATCCAGAGGCTCCTGCTCCTGCACGTCACGGTCCAGGTTGAAGATGAGGGGTGGTTGGTGCCGCTCCTCTGGCCCGGTGCTGCCATCACAGGCCATGGCTCCTCCTAGGGAGGGGATGGGAGAAAACCCCAGAGTCACAGAGGTGCAGGGGTCACTTCTGTGTTCCTCACCCACCCAGGACGGCCCTTCCCCACCCCATCCCAGCTCTCACTCCAAGAGCGTTTCTGAGACCAGCCCCAGATCGGCACATCCTTGGGTCTGCTCTCGGCTGAGTTAACCTGAGTTGGTTTTCAGCTGCATCTGCAGGGCTCTAGGAATTCCAGAAGTCTCTTCCCAGACCTCACAGCCTTTGGTAGGGATGCAGTACCTGTGGTGTAAAACGCCTTGTACTGGGCCAGCCGCAGCGCCTCGATCTCGCCGATCTTCCCGGCTGCGCCGCTGTTGGGATGGAGCAGAACCTGCAGGAAGGACAGGAGAATTCCTGTCAGCCCATGGCAGGGAAAACCTGCTCCATGAAATCCACTGCCTCCCCAGATGAGCCACATCCCACCCCTGAACACATCCACAGATGTCATTGAGGCTCTGGACTCTGAGCAACAGCTGAGCTGTGACTGCTGGAGGGTGGGATGATGGCAGAAGGGCCCCAGGAAACACCAACTTCTCCCTTGGGCTTTCCTGGCCCTGCAGGACCCTCTGAAGGGCATTTACCTCCCAATTCTATGGCAAGAAAGGGATCACAAAGGCTCTGGAGCTTTCAGCAGAGCAGGGCAGATTATCATGAAATCACAGAATGGTTTGGGTTGGAAGGGACATCAAAGACCATCCAGTGCCACCCCCTGCCATGGACAGGGATACCTTCCACTGTCCCAGGCTGCTCCAAGCCCCATCCAACCTTGTCCAACCTTGGACAATTCCAGGGATGGGGCAGCCACAGCTTCTCTGGGCACCCTGTGCCTCACCACCCTTAAAATTAAGATCCAATCTAAATCTTCCATCTTCTACTCTAGAACCGTTCCCCCCTGTGCCGTCACTAAATGCCCATGTAATATCTGGGAGCCAGGGTGGTCTCAGGTGGCCTGTGTCACCCAGCACCTCCCTGGGTGCTCCCAGCTCAGCCAGCAGAGGGGACATCCAAGGGAGCTGAGCCCCAGCCTGGAGCCAGCAGGCAGCCAGGAGCTGAGGGTGAGCTCATGCGAGGCAGAGGGGAAGGTGAGGTGCTGGAACATCACTCCCACATCCCTCCCGTCCGTCTGACTCACCCCGCTGTGCGAGGGCTCCCTGCCCTGACAACAGCCCGGGAACGGGGTGAGCAGCAAGGGAAGGAGGGAAGGGTGGGTGGAATCTCTCCCTTTTGGTATTTAGCACACTTGATCCACACAGGACGGCTGCTCTGGCACTGGGGAGCGAGGAGACAAGTGAGCTGGAGGCTCCAGCAGCTCCCCTCTCCGATAACATCTGCCGCGGAGCCAATGCCTTCACTGAGGCATGAGTCACTTGAGGTTTCCTCCCTGGGATTTGAGTTTAAAAGTGATTCAAGAAATTTCCACTGTGCTAAAAAATTAGAAACATCTGCTGGAGTTGTAGGCAGCTGCAGTGCCAAGTTTAGTAACAGCACTCACAGCTGATGAGCACAGCAGTGCCTGAGCAGGTGCCCGGCAGTGAGCCCTGCCCCTCGGGGAGCATTCCAGGCACCCTGGGCACCTCAGGATGTTCATTCACTCTGCCTGGCACAGAGAATTCCAGGGATCCCAGGCACCTTGAGATGTTCATTCACTCTGCCTGGCACAGAGAATTCCAGGGATCCCAGGCACCCTGAGATGTTCATTCACTCTGCCTGGCACAGAGAATTCCAGGGATCCCAGGCACCTTGAGATGTTCATTCACTCTGCCTGGCACAGAGAATTCCTGGGATCCCAGGCACCTCGAGATGTTCATTCACTCTGCCTGGCACAGAGAATTCCAGGGATCCCAGGCACCCTGAGATGTTCATTCACTCTGCCTGGCACAGAGAATTCCAGGGATCCCAGGCACCTTGAGATGTTCATCCACACTGCCTGGCACAGAGAATTCCAGGGATCCCAGGCACCTTGAGATGTTCATTCACTCTGCCTGGCACAGAGAATTCCAGGGATCCCAGGCACCCCGAGATGTTCATCACACTCTGCCTGGCACAGAGAATTCCAGGGATCCCAGGCACTCCAAGATGTTCATTCACTCTGCCTGGCACAGAGAATTCCAGGGATCCCAGGCACCCTGAGATGTTCATCCCACTCTGCCTGGCACAGAGAATTCCAGGGATCCCAGGCACAACCTGGTGCAAGGAGGAAGCTCTGCTGCAGAGTCTCTTTCTGCTGACACTCCTCAGGCAGGATAAAAGACCTCCAAAGCAGGAATCAGCAAATATTCAAGGCCCTGTGGAGCCAAGGGACCAGGAACTGAACCAATTCATCTGTCCCCAGCCTTAAAGCTTTGCCTACACCTTTAACAGCACAGCTGGGATGCTGCCAAGGGCACTCAAGCCTCCCTTCCTACCAACAGCCACGTTCCTAAACCTCTTAAAACCCCACACTTAGAGAATCTGTTATAATTTACTGCATAATTAAGGAGCTTGTTTTGATTCAAGAAACATTCCCAGATCTGGAACTCTTCCATTACTCCATGGCTATTATTTTAATAAATAAAAAATAGAGAAGGGGGCAGGGGTGGGAAGCCTTTTTCTCCCCTGAAAATTCATTGCTTGAACTTGGTGCTCCGGGCTATTCCCATGCAGCGGATGGACAGAGGGATTTACTGCCCTTGGTGCTCCTTGGAGGATGTGGTTTATTTTTCCTGCCAACAGCCCTCAGCAGGACCTTGGTGTCACCCCAGCCCCGTTCCCGGCTGTGCCAGGGCCAAGCACAGGCTGGGACACTGGGACAGCGTCACCAGGGCAGCCCACACCGGGAGCTCCAGCCACCCCAATTAGGAAAGTGTGGAAATTGGGCATTGGAGCGAGCGAAGGAGCTGCTTTCAGGAGGATTTGTGTCAAGGGAAGCCCTGCACGGGGGTCACTGCCGGCCGCTCACAGGCGGGGCTGAGAGGCCAGGAGGGGAGGGGAGGGAGCGGGGACACGGCTGCTCCCATCACCCAGGGGCTGTGGGGTCACCCCATCCCATGGCAGTGCCACCCCACCCCTTGGGGGCAATTCCACACGGGAACGGCGGCACCCTGACACCCGGCAAACCATCGCTCCCAGAAAAATCTCATTCCCAGCAAACCATTGCTCCCAGGAAACCATCACTCCCCAAAAAACACTGCTCCCAGGAAAGCCTCATTTCCAAAAAAACATAGCTCCCAGGAAATCATCATTCCCCAAAAACCATCGCTCCCAGGAAATTACCATTCCCAAAAAAACATTCCTGCCTGCAGACCATCATTCCCAGCAAACCATTGCTCCCAGGAAAACCTCATTCCCAGCAAACCATTGCTCCCAGGAAAATCTCATTCCTGGCAAACCATTGCTCCCAGGAAAATCTCATTCCCAGCAAACCATTGCTCCCAGGAAAACCTCATTCCCAGCAAACCATTGCTCCCAGCAGCCCCGCAGTGCCCTGCTCCCAGCAGTGCCCGTGCAGAGCAGGGTTAATCCCGAGGAGCAGAGCAGAGCGTGCTGGCCACATCCCATCCCCTTCCCTGCTCCATGTCCCAGTTCAACAGAGGGTTCCATAAATACAAAGCAAATACCAAACCCCTGATGGACACCGAAAGCAAATCCAAGATCCCGCTGGGAGCTGGCTCGCGGCGCTTGCAGGAGGGTGTACTTTAAAAGCAAAATCGGGATTTATCCATGGGACTGCTATTAAAGACACTTTACTTTTTTTGTTGTTGTTGCTGTTGGTTGTGCAAAAATCTCGTGCAACCCCGAGGCAAAGGCGTGGCCATCCTGCTTGTCCTGCAAAGTGTTTTTGGGGGTGAAAGTGAGAGGAGCTGCCAGCTCCGGCAGAGCTGTGGGATATGGGGCTGTCACCCTGGAGCTGGGAGGAGGGGTTTGTTATGTCTTCATCTGGTGCGATAAATAAATGGGTAGAACCAGGTTTGAACCCCTGGGAGCTCCCCTTCCCCACACTGCCGTACCTTTGGGGATCAGGAGGATGCTGTGCTGGGCATCCCTGGTGTCCCTGGGGTCACAGACACAGCCCTGAGGCACTCAGGAAGGTGCCAAGCTGCAGGCACGGGCATTTCCACTCTAACCCCAGATTTGTGAACGAAGCACAAAACAATCCTCATTAACCCAAAGCCCTTTTACTCTGATATCCCAAACCCAGCCTGGCACAGCACATCTCCAGTTCTCTTCCTCCAGGCCAGGGGCTGACGCTGATCCCCAGTCTGAGCCTTTTTCCACCCCACTCACCTGTTCCAGCTCAGGCCCCCCTGAGCTGTCAGGAGCGGGGTGTCACCGGTGGGGATGGCTCTGCCTTACCTTGTGCCCCACATCCGACCAGCCAAAGAGAACTGGGGACACGTCCAAGCCATCGAAGCGCCTGCTTGGGGGCAGCGCTGCCCCAGCCAGGGCCACCAGCGTGGGAAAGATGTCCAGGACGCTGGGGAAAGAGGGGACAGTCACTAGAGCGAGGAGTGAGGATCCCTGAAGGGTCTCCCTCAGCTGCACCCCACATCCCTCACAAGAGAGCTCCCAGCCAGCTGCTCAGGATGTGCCTCTCCTTGGGGCAGGGGCACGGGGGGAGCAGGGCAGCCCCTCCCGCCCTCCTGAAGCCCCTGGACACGAGGAAGGCAGGAGAAAGTGCCAGCACAGGGCTGTGCAGGCCGGTGCCAGCAGCTCCCGGCACCCCAGTGCCAGCCACAGTGAGCGGCTGTTGCAGGGCACAGCACGAGGTGCCAGCATGGAACAGCAGCACCCTGCCAGCCTTTCCAGTGCCAGCCCAGCCCAGGCACAACAGAGCACGCAGGGCTCACCTCGGTCCTTCCCGGAGCAGAGGGACACAGGGAAGGGACAGGTGACCCCAGGTCCCTCTGCTCCCTGGGCATGCAGAGAGGGACAGTCCCTGCTTTGTCACCTGGCCCTGACAGTCCCCACCTGGCACGTGCTCGTGGGGTGAAGGAGCTGCAGGTGGGGCGGGATGGGGATCACCCAGCCCTGCTCCCAGCCCCCCACAGCCTGGCCACAGGCTCCCCCCCTTCCATGTGTCCCAAATCCAGTGGGATGGGAGTGCCCTGCTCACAGCCCCATGTCCAACCCTCACCCTCCACGTCCTGGGATGCAACAGCATCCCTCCCTGTGCACTCACAAGGTGACCCCACACCCCTAAAAGGAACCACCGAACCAGGATGGCCCCAGGGGACAGCAGGACATCAGCGTGGCCAAGTGACCCATCACAGCAGTGCCCTCGGGACAGGAGCTGACAGCTGGCAGTGCTGGGAGGACTCACCCCACACCCACAAACCCCCGTGCCCGCAGCCCAGAGGGCTTGGCTGGCGCGAGGAAATCGGTACAGGAGGCAAAAGCACCGGGAATTGGGGTCACCAGGGTGCTGCCTGGGTGCTCCTGCCACCGTGACCTTGTCACCACCGGGATCCTGTCCCTGCGTGTCTCCCTGCGTGGTGGCAGCTGAGTGAGCAGAGAGAGGAAAGAGTCCCGGGCTTCACAGCCCCCGTTCTCCCACTGAACGAGTTTTAATTTAGCTGCTAAGAGACAGAGAGGACAAATAAGAAAAAACACTGCCGCGAGCCCCGGGCGGCGCTCACCGAGACAGTCCCATGGCCAGGCCAAAAAAACGCTGGCTCTCCACTGCAACCCCTGCAGGCACCTCGCTGCGGGCAGAGCAGGTCCCCCAGCACTGCAGCTCACCTGGGCAGCCTGCCCCCGGTCCCATGGGTGCCCAGCACCCCAGGAGCCAGCTCCCTTCTCAGGGCATGTGGGGGCTCCCAAGCAGCCCTGACCCAGCAGATGGGACCTCTGGAAAGCAATGCTGGGCTGGGAGAACATGATCGAGGGCAGAGGTGGTTGAAGGTTTCCCCAGCCATGGGCGGGTGTAACCCATGGAAAAAGGCATGAAAAATAGGATTTTGGTCGAAGCTGGCATCAAAGCAAGGGCCCTACCAGTGGGGACATCCTGGCATCCGTGCCTGAGAGAAAGGGAAAGCCACGCTGCCAACCCCTGCGCTGGCCAAGAGAGATTTAGCACATAAAGCCACCCCAGCATCCTGCTGCCACCTGAACACCAAGGGAAAAGGGCCTGGCAGTGCCCGGGGACAATGGGCACCCTGAGCCCCGGGGCAGGACGTGGAGGCAGCCCTGCCCTGCCGTGGTGCTGAGCATCCCAGCACCCTGGGGACAGTGTGGCACAGAGCCCTGCCCTGCCGTGGTGCTGAGCATCCCAGCACCCCGGGGACAGTGTGGCACAGAGCTCTGCCCAGCCTGGCCATCACAGGGCGCAGGGAGCTGCAGCAGCTCTCCCCACACCCCACAGCTCAGCCAAGCTGCCCAGCCCCACGCTGCCAGCACAGCCAGGATGGTGCAATCTCCTCCTTCACCACCCTCCTGACCTACTTCTGCCATGCCCTACTTCGGCTTGGGGCAGGGAAGGGCAGGAGCACAGTGGGTGGCTCTGACAATTAAAGGTAATTAAGAAAAGCAGAGAAGGCAGTTTTGTGCGGAGCCCAGCGTGCAGGTGCTGGTCTGTGACGAGGCATCAGCGTCTCTGCGCTGGCTCCAGCTCCCCGGCCCCGGGGCTCGCTCACCCTCGCTCATCCCCGCGCTCCCCGGCCGGGCAGGAGCCATGGAGCCATGGAGCCACGAGGTGCTGAGCAGTCCTGCAGCCCCTGTGCCCCAGCCAGGTGTTTCCATAACCCCAGGGGAGGAGGGGATTCCTGCAAACGGATCGGGCCTTACCCTGCCCAGCCCTGGCTCTTCCACCAGGGCTCCCACCTCTCCTGCACACACATTTCATTCCCTCCACGGCTTCTCGCTCTTCCCCATCAGCCCTGAGGGACAGGGACAGGGAGAGCCACCTGTGCTGGGAGCACCTCCGTGTCCCTCTGTCCCTCCACATTCCCTGTGCCACCTCAGGCATGGCTGGGACAGCAGTGCTGGCACTTTCCTGAGCATCACCTGCTGCTCACGCCCCCCAGGCCGGTTCTGTGCTGCCTCCCCTTCCCGACCCAGACCATCACCCTGCACAGCTGGGCACGGCCCCGTGGCACTGCCAGGCTCTGCTGTGGGGCACACCGGCTGCACCGGGACTCCTGGGGAGCCACGGAGCCACTTTCCAAGCACCTGGAGTGCTGCACGTGCCTCTGCTGGATTTCTAGATTTCCAGCTGCCCAACCTGCCAGACTGGAGCTGGGAAATGCAGGAGATAAGGTCTTTGAGGAGATAATCAGAATTCCTGGGCTTGGAGGCAGGGGCAGGGGGATGGGATGGGCACCGTTCCTGCCCCAGCTGCCCCGAGTGGGCAGGGGCTGGCAGCTCTGCCCCGTGGCCCGCGGAGGACGAGGATTTGGAGGTGAAACCACGGGGTGCTACGTGCTCCCCATCCCCTCCACCAGACACCAGTGACTCAACTTTTGGCTCCAACCTTCCCTTGCCTGCAAAAACCCAGCTGCCGGAGCTGCCCTCGGGCTGTGGAACGAGTGAGTGTCTCCAGCTTATCTCCGGCACCTTAGAACCACCCAGCACTGCCCCAGGGCTCACCAGCCAGGACCTGCTTCCAGCAGCTGAGACATTCTTTCCCAACACCCAGCAACTCCCCAGCCCCACCGCCCCGTGTGCCCCAAGGAAAAAAGGACATCCCCACACCCAGGAACCCCCAAACCCCTGCAGCCTGACCCCAGCGTCGCGGGGATCCACCGGGGATGATCCCCCTGCCCCGGCCCGGCCGTGCCCCACACCTGCTGCCAAGCAGGGCTCTAAGGAGAGGCGCGGGTCCCACACGAAGGGCTGCAAGTGCTGCAGGGGAGAGGGGCAATCCAGAGCCCCCGTGCCGCCCTGCCCAGGCAGCAGAGGAGCGGGGGCAGCAGGCCCCGGCCTCGCCGCCGCCGGATCCCGGCCCGGCCGCATCCTGCAGGCGCTGCCAGCGCAGCCTCTCCCCGCAACCGCACCCTCCTCCACATAAAGCCGTCCACAGACCGCAAAGCCTGAGCCTGCTCCTCGGCGGGGAGAGAGGACATCGGCACCTTTTCATTATCGGCGGGCCCTTGGCCACGGCGGCCAGGAGCACGCGGAGCTGCGAGCGCCAGCCCTGCGGCCTCACAAAAAGCCCTTTCAGCTCCCCTCAGCCCAAGCACTAAGTCTGGGGAGAGGACAAAAGCGCAGCCTGGCACAAGGCAGGGCATAACCAGCCGCTGTTGCCAAAACCCAGGTGATGTCCCGGCTCGCGGTGCGGGGGTGAGGGGTCCTTCCAAAGGGGGCCACCCCGCTCCCCGAGGGGCTCTTACCTGAGCAGAGCGTGGCTCGTCCTCCCGGCAGGGACACGGCCGGGCCAGTACGCCAGGGCTGGCACCCTGTGCCCTCCTTCCCAGGTTGTTTGCTTCGCTGAGCTCCCACCTGCACGAGAACAGGGTGTCCTGCTGACCCTGGAAAAGCCCCTGAGCCCGGGGTTTCCCTGGGAAAGGAGCTGCTCAGAGGCAGGGATGGTGTAAATTACCCCAAGGGAGGATGGTTTCACTGGGCCGGGGAAGGGAGAAGAGCTACAGGAGATTTTCAAAGGGAAGGGGAAAAGAAAGAGAAAAGAAATGGGTCTCAGCTGGGCACTGGTTTGTGTTTCTCTGCTCCAGTGAGTGATGAGAAATGCAGCAGCTGCCAGAGCCAGTGCAATTCCATCCACTTTTGATGCCAGGTGAGAGAATGGAGCAGGCAGGAAATGTAGGAATTTATTCCAGGGGCTTCTGTCCTCTGCACCAACAGCCTCCCCCCACCCCCACCTGCTGGAAACCTGCCTCATTAAAAATGCCATCCTGCTAATAACCCTCCTGCCAGTTAATGAACTGATCCATCCTTTCCCTGACAGCACCCAAAGCCTGCTCTGCCCCTGGATTTGAGATGCACAGGGAAGCTGCCCAGTCCCTCCAGCACCTGGAGTGCTGAGCACTGGGATTGGGGTGCCAAGCACCAAAATTGGGGTGCTGAGCCCCGAAATGGGAGCACCAAGCATCCAAAGGGCTGGAAGGGTGTTGGAGAGCCTCTGCCTTGGCTGCAGCCCAAAGGGCCCCAGGCAGCTGGAGGGGGAAGGGGCTGGGAATGGGGCAAAGAGAAAATCCCGACCCAATTCACCGAGCAAAACTTCCCAGGAGCAGCTTTTGTGCTCTGCCTTTCAGTGTGCACATGGCAACGGCACTCGCCCCGAGCCATTTCCTCCGGGCACAGCCAAGAGAGTCCCTGTGCTGTCCCCACTGTCCCCAGCCTGGCCCAGCCTCCCCAGAGTCACTGCCTGATGCCACGGGCTGGGCCACGTCCCCAAACAATGCTGCTGTGCCCGCAGGGACACGAATAGCACAGGTGCCACAAGGACCAGCCCAGGGAAATGGTTTCTGACCCTGGTACAAACCAAGCACATCCACAGTCTCTCCCATTCCCCACCCCAACTTTTGGTGTTTCCCCCCTGCTCTCGGACACCCCAGGAAATCACAGCAATTACAGCAATTAATATCAATCCTGGTCTCCGTGCATATATTAAAAACCTCATCCTCCTGGATGCATTTCCAGGGTTTTTCCATGCATGGTTAGGGGGCTCTGGAAGGACATCAGAGATATTTCCTGACCAAGCCACCCCAGCACCTCTGGCTGGTCAGGTCAGAGCAGCCTGGGAATGAGGTCACATTAACACTCTGGGAAATAAACAGGGCTGAAACACCCAAACCCAACCAGGGAATTTTCTCCAGAGTGGGGATGATGCAGCCCTGCTGCTGTGGGGACTTTCCAGGCTTTCCAGGAAAGCTGAACTCTGCATTCCCGTGGTGGGATGAAAGCCTTGGTCCCACCACACACACAGCAGGTCCTCAGCACAGGGACACCAGGTCTGGAACTTCCCCACCCTGCCTCAAACCATGCCCAGCATCACATCCCCAAAATGTTTCTCTCTCTCCCGGTATCCCCCCCTTGCTGAACTCCTGACCCCGAGGTGGGAGAGGAGTTTTTGGGGTGGGCTGGGGGAAGCACAGAGAAAGGGGCAGCACACACGGACACGCTGCTCTCTCCCAGCTCCAGTGACCACCTGAAATCAGTGGAAAACATCCCTGGAATTTAGGCTCGGACCCTGAAACGAAACCTGGAGCTACAGGAAACATATAGAAACATGGGGGAAACTTATAGAAACATATAGAAATGTGTAGAAACATGGAGAAACATATAGAAACATGTTAGAAACACACCGAAACATATAGACATATACAGGACCACGTAGAAACATGTAGAAATAGGTTAGAAACATACAGGAACATGTAGGAACACAGAAACATGTTAGAGACATGGAGAAACATGTAGAAACATACAGAAACATACAGGAACATGTAGGAACATACAGGAACATCTAAACAAACAGAAACATAGAGAAACATGGAAACATATGGAAACATATGGAAACATATGGAAATCAGTAGAGCCGGGAGCAGCGCGTTTTCCCTGCCCTCGCGGCCCTCGGGGGCTTTTCCGTGGCAGGGAACAATCCCCCCGGGCTGGGAATGCCGAGCATCCGAGCATCCCACGGGCGCTGCGGGCAGTGCCAGCCCGGGCGGCAGCAGCCCGGGCCGGCTGCCCAAACACCCCTGCAGCCGCCAGCGCAGGGATTTCCGAAGTCACCCTGGCAGCGGGGGTTTACAGCCAGCTCCGAGCGCTCTGCCAGCCCGACCTCCACCGCAGGCGGGCCCCGGGTGTTTCGCAGGGCAGCGAGGGGCTGGGACGGGGCCGTGTTTTGCTCGCCCTGTTCCCGAACGCCGCGGTCTCTGTACCATCTGCCGGGGCTTGTGACCGTGGGTTGCTCAAGAGCAACAACCCGGGGCCGGCAGCGGGGTTTGTTTACTAGAAAACGAGGGTTAGGATTCCATGCCGGGGCCAGGAGGAGGAAGGGCTCTGGGCACGGGGCAGAGCCAGCGCAGTTTGCCCAGGGAAGGGTGAGGAAGAGGAGGAGGAAGGCCCTCAGTGCTGACCCCGGGCAGGGGGAGCCGAGCCGGGCACGTAAACACTGCGTAACACAAGCAGAAGTGGGAAACGCCTGACTCATGAATGTTTCTGCCTGCCCCGGCCGAAATAAACCCACCGAGCAGATGGCTTGGCCGGAAAAGGAGGAAAGAGCGAAAAAAACAAAACAAAACAAACAAAAAAAACCCCAACAAAACGATGGAGAGGGAAAAAAAGCGAAGTCCTGGGGTGTAGTGAGGGGGGTGAGATGGGGCTGGGGGCTGTGAGACCCTGATGGGGCAGAGAGCAACATCCCATCTCCAAACCAGCACACTCACCCCAAGCTCCGGGGAAATGGGGACCCCAGCCCACCCCCCGCAGCAGTTTGGGGTGAAACTCGAGCGTTTGAAAGACAAGGATAGCGCTGGGGTGTGTTCAAGCCCAGGGCAGCAGGCAGGGAAGGGCTGGGGGTGGAGCGCTGCCCGTGTGCCCTCGATGGGCAGTGAAGGGCTCTGTGCCCGCGGGGACTGGGACCCCCCCACGCTGCCGGGTTACCTCGCTGCCTCTGCCAGGCACCCACGAATGGCCCCAGGCGTCCTGCCAGCTCACACTTCTGTGCCCAGGGGCCATTGTCACCTGCAAGAGAAAGAAACGTCCCCTCGAGAGACACCAGGACCACAGGGAGGAGCGGGGCAGGCGAGGACAAGCGACCCTTCCATCCCTCTTTGCCACCCCTGTGCTGCCTCCCCACCCGAGCAAGAGCGGCTGGTTGACGGATTTTGGTTTTTAGCAGTTTGTTCGCAGGGGCTGGAGTGCAGCCAGCTCTGGGCAGGGGGGGCACGGTGCCACCAGCTTTGGGCGTTAATGAGCGGCCGAGCAGTTCCTGTCATCAGGAGCAAGACATCCTCATTAGGGAGGCTGCTCAGCAACAAGAGAGAGGATTTGGGCTTCTTAACGAACGGGGATTTGTGGTTTAATTAGGCACGGCCCCAGCACTTCAGCCCCGCAGCCAGAGCGGGGTGGCAGCGTGGGCACCCAGCTGAGAGGGCACAGCAACCTGGGACCCTCGTGCCTACGCTGGGACCACTCCCCACCCACAGAGCAATGGGACACCCAGGGCAGGGGACAAACACCCAGGGCAGGGGACACCCAGGGCAGGGGACAGACACCCAGGGCAGGGGACACCCAGGGCAGGGGACAGACACCCAGGGCAGGGGACAAACACCCAGGGCAGGGGACACCCAGGGCAGGGGACAAACACAGCTCCTGCCCCCGCCCCCAGGTGCAGTCCCCGGTGTCACCCCCAGCCCGGTGTCCTGCAGTACCTGTGAACCACAGGAGCGTGCTGCCCCTGCCGAGGCTGTCAGCGACCTCCTTCACCCGTCCCACCAGCGCATCCATCTCGCTCAGGGACGCTCCGTAGACGCCCCTGCCCGCAGCGGGGGGCAGTGGGGGGCTCAGCGGGACGTGCATGTGGGCCAGGGCCAGGTAGAGGAAGAAGGGACGTCCGCTGTCGCTGCACAGGGGACAGAGGGAGAGCGTTCAGCCTCCAGGGGCAGGAGGTCATTGGGGTGGTGGCCCTTCCACCCCTGCCTCTGCCGCAGCTCCTTGGGGAAAAACACCGCAGCTGCAAACCCTCCAGGCAGGCCTCTCCTTACAGCGAGGAAGCTTGGCTGAGCTCAGCCACTTCTCCCCTGCTCCTGCTTAAACCTCTCCTGGTTGTCTCTCTGCGGTCAGCTGTCCCCCATTTGGGATGGATTTGCCTTTTTCCATCTCCAGTGGCCAAACACCCCACGCTGGTGCACCTCACGCCTCCGTCCCCTCTCTCAGGGGGCCAATTTTGGCCCTTTATCCCCCTCCCCAGCAGGTGCCCGGCCCGGCCGGTGCTGTGGGCAGAGGAAGAGCAGGCACAGCACCCTGGGCACGGCCCGGGCAGCGCCGCACGGCCCCGCCGCCTGCTCGCTCCTAAATCATCGCAGGACACGTCCTGTTTGCTTGTTTACAGCTATATTTATCTGCTCCAACGAGGCCTGCTCTTCCTCAGGGACCTCGGAGGGGAAGGGTGGGATGGCCAGCGGCGGGGAGGGGCCGGATCCCGGGGACGTGTCCCAGCCGGCGCACGCGCCCGCCCCCGGCCGCCCCACCGCTGCCTCCTGGAAGCTTCCAACGAGAGCTTCGGCACTTCCTTCCCGTGCCCGACACCCACCTGGGGTGGAAAACGAGCAAAGCCCATCCTGCCCGGAGCTGCTGCGTCCCCCCTTGGCGCTGGAGCCCCGTGAAGGGCTGTGTCCCCCTGGCACCCTGCCTGTCCCTGCAGGACCGGGGGGTCAGGGGAGCTCATGTGCCACCTCGAGACCTCTTCCCACGGGATGCCAGAGCCCCTGGAGCAGGGAAAGCTGCTCCCCTTGGCTCGCATCCCACCTGGGAGCACCACCCCAGCATCCAGATGGGCTGCTGGCTGTGATGAACGTCCCTCTCATCTGCCACACCTCGGAATTGTCCTGAAGATCCAGCAAGCGTTTGATCAATAACTGGAGACAGGAGTCCCCGGCTTCCGCTCCCACGCTCGCTTGCGCTCGAGCGGTGCCACGTCTCACTGTCACAAACTGCTGAACCTTGACTGCTTAAAAAAAAACCACTGGGATGGCAAATCCGGTGTTCTTTTGTTGCCCCGTAATGAATGAGTCAGGCAGGGGAAAACTGGAATAAGCCATCAAAGAGAAGGGGAGAAAAGGTAGGCACCTGCTTAATCCTGTTCTCCATGAACGAAGATAACCCCAAAACACCGCTGGGAGTTTAGAGGCTTTTCCTATTAACCCTGAGCTTACACACTTGGTTTCACAGCCACAGAGCGTCCTGGCAGCCCGGAGGGCTGGGCTTTGGCAGGAGCAGGGGTTGCTGCTGCCCCGCAGCCCAGAGCCTGGGTACCCTCAGCATCCCAAGCCACGCCACGGCCAACCCTTGGTAGCCAAAGGGATGAACTGCGGGTCTTGTGCAACAAAACAGCACCCAGCTTTACAAAGAGCCATTTCCCCGCGGGCTGCTCCCTGCCCAGCCCTTCATTCACCTCTGTTACACAAACCTTACCCCAGGGACCCGCGTTATCCCGGGATGCAGGCAGGGGATGGGCTCGGACAGGGCTGCCCGGCAGCGCTTCCTCTCCTCACTCTGCAGGGAGGCATTTTGCAAAGTCACAGCTCGTAATCCGCCAATAATGGGGATTAAAATTACACAACCCGTCAGCAGGGCTCGGGGGCCTCATCCGGAGGAGCCACTTTGCTCTTCGGGAACAAACACACCCGGGCACCTCCCGTGCCGTGGGGCTGGGGGCGGCAGGTCCTGAAGCCCAGGGATCCCGGAGCGCTGTATCCTCAAAAAGGACCCAACCTCACACCGGGGTGTGTTCAAACACCTCTGGGTGTTGTTCTGGTCCCACCCCGAGCACCATTTAGCGCCTATTTACAGCCCCTGACAGCACTGCACCCCCGTGGAGGCACCTCCAGCACCCCATTGCCACCTCATCCACAGGGATGCAGGGATGGGCAGACCGACGGCAGCGTTTCCTCCCTCCCGTCCCCACCAGCCTTGACATCATGCACATCCCCCAGCAAGGAGGCACAGCCCCACCGGAAGGCTTTGCCTTTCCTCAAAAATGATGGTTTTGAAAACACACAGCCCCTTTAGAGGACACCAGAAGAGCCTCAGAGCCTCCTCCAGCAGGAAGCCAAACCATGGACACCCCAAACCCGAGCCACGGGGCAGCACCCATCTCCCCTGGCATCGCACCAGCACGATGCAGAGGAGTCCTGCAGTGACCCAGGAGCTCTCCCAGCTAAGGGGACAGCCGGGGACAGCGGGTGGCCCTCACCTGGCTCTCCGGATGAACCGCGCCGCCTCCTCCGCGTAGCGCCTGGCCAGGCTGCCCAGCTCCACGGGCTGCTGCACGATGGTGACGTTCTCCAAGAGAGGCAGGGCGACATCTGTGTAGCAGTCCTTCCTCGCCACCCTGCCGGGAAGAGCCACGCCAGGCTTGTCACCGCAGCAGGCACGGGGCCTGGCCGAGCTCCTGACCTCCAGGAGAGCCGAGGAAGGGAGGACAAAGGCAGCGGTGCCAAGGTCCCCACGGCACGGGGGTGCACAGAGCGTGAGGGGAGGTGAGCGCAGCCAAGGCCAGCCCTCAGGGCTGGGGACGCCGCTGCAAACAGCCCCGTGCCCCGTGCCCCGTACCTGGCAGCGGCGCCGTGCCGCGGGCAGGGCGGGCAGGGCGGCACGTTGTAGCCGGGGCTGTCCGTGCAGCCCATGTCGTGGCTGTAGGGGATCCCAAAGTAGAAGTCGAAGCCTGAGAGGCAAGAGAGGGGGTCAGAGGGGTCAAGGTGGCCACAGGGCCCTCAGCTGTCCCCGCTGGCACGGCTCTTACCGCGGGAGTTGGGGTGATGGCGGCCGTGGTGTCCCAGGTGCCACTTGCCTGCGTGGAAGCCACAGAACGTCATTTCAGAGGTGACACGGCTCTGGCCACCAGCGGCCCTCACCCACGAGGTGCCCTCAGCGCTGGGGGCTTTAATCAAGCTACAAGAAAGGCTCTTTGTTTGTGCTGGCCGCCATTCCAGAACGCCGTCTATTTTTGCAGAAAACCCAGAAAAAAATGCATAAGGTATCTCATGCCTGTGCAAAGCGACGGTTTCCAGCCTTAAAAGGCTCTTTCATGTGTTTGTGTTCTGAGCAGACGGCTTCCTAACCCCTCCCTAACAGCCAGCTTCATCCCCTGACCTCCAGCACGCGCTTGCTCCCACCTAACGCGCTGATCCAAGAGGGGGAACTGCAAAAACCAGGGCGGGACACGGAAAAACAGAGGGATTTTCTGCCAGCACAACAGCAGGAGCTGCAGGTGCAAAGGGCTTGTGCAGGCTGAGGGGGGACAACAGTGACAGGAGGGTGCCCAGAGCCACCGGGCCGGCGGTGGGAAGCAGGATGGCAGAGCCGCCGGGCACGGCCCCGTTTGCAGGGAACACCCAGCACATTCCTCGTGGGGCAAAGCAATCAGAGATTAGGTGAGGTCTGCATTTCCAGCAGCACCACTGAGAAGGAAGATCTTAAGCCTGGCGTTGCAAAATCCGAGGGGGATGTGTGAAATCTCTCTCACGTGATCCTTTAGATTTTCCTTTCACTGCCAGCGTTTCACCCAAAGCGCCTCCTCTGCAAGGGCAACTTTGTCACCCCCTGCCACCTCCCCAGCTGCCCCCTGGCACTCTGGGCATTACCTATAGCTCCTGTGCTGTACCCAGCCTCCCTCAGGACCTCGGCCAGGGTGGTCTCGTTGAGGGGGAGGCCCCCGAGGGAGGCGATGGCGAAGTTGTGGGTGACGCCGTTGCGCAGCCCCAGGCGCCCCGTGAGCAGCGAGGCGCGGGACGGGGAGCACGTGGACGCAGCCGAGTGGAAATCCACGAACCTGCGAAATGAAGACACCCTTCAACTCACAAAGACCCCTCTGACACTGCCCCGCCACTCCCTGCTCCCCAGCACACCCCCTTTTGCTCTGGGGGTGAGGGTGGGGAGTGGGAGATGAAGGTTCCAGCAGGGATGGATGGACCTGTCCCCCAAGGCGCCAGGCTCTGGCTGCCCTCCCCACGCCCCCAAACCCACAGCAATGAAATCCCTTCACCTGCCAGCCCCACAGGGCTGGATTCCCCTGTGCTGCAGGCCAGAGCATCCAGGGATGCCGGCTGAGGGCAGGGAAGGGGTCAGACATCACCTTGTTCCTTCGGCAGCCAACCGATCCAAATGCGGGGTCTCCTTCGTCTCCGCCCAGTTGGCGCCCAGATCCCCCCAGCCCACATCATCGGCCAGGATGACGATGAAGTTGGGCTGCCTGCTCAGCACACGGGGAGCCCAGAGCCCCAGCAGCACCAGGGCGAGCACCAGCACCGCCCACGGGGACAGGGATGGGGTCCCCATGGTGCCACGCGTCCCCTCCTGCGCGCGTCGCGGCACCGGCCGTCTCCCCAAACCCCTCCTGTGGCTGCAGCCGAGCCCTGCACGGGCTCTGTCCCTTCCTCAGCTGCTCCCGTGGGGCCGGACGGGGGCTGGGGTCTGGGTTTGCTCCCTTGGCTGCCGACCGAGCTGCGACACCTCCTCCGTCTTTCACACCCAGGCACGGCCGATATTCCCGAAATCGGCGCCAGCGAAGGTGTTATTCTTAGAAGTCAAAAAACACCCTTTGAAGTCACTGTCACCCTATTTATATCTTTCCTTCCTTCCTGGTAAATATCTAATTAGACACCAAACCGAAGCGGTATTTTCCCCCGCAGGAGCGGGTTCGATCCGCGGCGGCAGCAGCTCCTCTCCCCTCACCGCAGCCACCGGGATGTTTGTGTCCAAAAATGGCTCCTTCCCTGCAGGCTGAGCCCCTCGGCCTCTGGGTGGAGGAAAAACTGCTGGGGCTCTGTCAGTGCGTCCTTCACCTCGTTACAGCAGCCCCTGCGCAAGGGAAACAAAATAGTCAGGATGTGGGGAGTGCTCCTGCAGCCCAGCCCAGGGCAAAACACCTCCTCCAGACACTGCCTTTGGAATCGTTCTGCTGCCTGGGTCACAATGGCCCAGCTGGAAAGGACTGGGAATACGGAGTGCCCCTTTCCTGTACCCACTGCTCAGGCTGGGATGGTGTCTTGGGCTGCTGCCATCCCCTGCTCCTGCCATCCCCTGCTCCTGCCATCCCCTGCTCCTGCCATCCCATGTTCCTGCCATCCCTGCTCCTGCCATCCCACATTGCTGCCATCCCCTGCTCCTGCCATCCCATGTTCCTGCCACTCCCTGTTCCTGCCATCCCATGTTCCTGCCATCCCCTGCTCCTGCCATCCCATGTTCCTGCCATCCCCTGCTCCTGCCATCCTGTGCCCCTGCCATCCCCTGCTCCTGCCATCCTGTGCCCCTGCCATCCCCTGCTCCTGCCATCCTGTGCCCCTGCCATCCCTGCTCCTGCCATCCTGTGCCCCTGCCATCCTGTGCCCCTGCCATCCCCTGCTCCTGCCATCCTGTGCCCCTGCCATCCCCTGCTCCTGCCATCCCGTGCTCCTGCCATCCCCTGCTCCTGCCATCCCCTGCTCCTGCCATCCCGTGTTCCTGCCACTCCCTGCTCCTGCCATCCCGTGTTCCTGCCATCCCCTGCTCCTGCCATCCCGTGCTCCTGCCATCCCATGTTCCTGCCATCCCCTGCTCCTGCCATCCCGTGCTCCTGCCATCCCATGTTCCTGCCATCCCCTGCTCCTGCCATCCCATGTTCCTGCCATCCCCTGCTCCTGCCATCCCCTTCTCTCTCCTGCTTGCCCAGGGCTTTCTCCCGAGTGCTGCAAGGGGCACAGCTCCACAAGGGGACACACAGGGACCTGCCTTCACTTGTGACAAGTGTCTGGAGCTCGTTGTCTCAATTCGGTTCTGCTGGCAGAGCAGGGAGCTGCCGGAGGGAGCTGCCCCAGAGGTGAGGAGACAGGAATCCATAAAACCCAGAAGGCAAAAAACCCCCCAGGAATACCCAGGACTAAGCACATCCAGCTGCTTAGGGCAGGATTTGGCCTCCAGAGATGGGAAGGTTCAAGGACAAACCCTCCAAAGCCCGATGGCAGGGCTGTGGCAGAGCTCCACGGAGCAGATGGAGCTGTGGAATACAATGTCTTGGACACAAAGTTACGGCCAAAGGGGGGTGAAGCTGCAAAGATCTGCCAAAATCCCGCTGGGTCGTGCACCAGGAGCTCTGCACTGGCTGTGGGGATCGGGGCTGGGGGTGGCCAGGACCCAGCTGACCAACAGCAACCTCGGGGCAGGAACGTGGCACGAGGGACACAGCTCCCGAGGGATGGTCAACACAGCCAAGCAGGACAACAGCCACTAACAGAGAGGGAGCGTGGAGAGGACAGTGCCGGGAAACAAAAGAGAAGGACAGGACAGGAGCAGGCAGGAGAGGGAATACGATGAGCCCCATCTGTAGGCCAAGCGGTTTGTAGCTTGCAAAGTAAATTTGCTGTTCACGTCTTTAAAAGCTTTGGGCCGTCACTTGGATCAGCAGCTCCTGGGCTGTCAGCAGAGCATTGCAGTTATCAGAGATGTGGCTCCATTCATAATTCATAGCCCAGAGTGTTAATTTATAAAGCCTGGAGGCTCTCGGTACATCAGCTGATGGGGGTGGGATGTGCAGGGTGGTGGGGCTGAGCCGTGGGAGGGGGCTCAGCTGTGGGAGAGGCTGCTCAGCCCTGCCCAACAAAGCCCAGCAGCTCAGGTCCTGTTCTGCACCCTCCTGCATCCCCACAGCCCCAGAGATTGAGATCAGGTCTCTGGACATGTCTGATGGCAGCTAAGCTGCATTTACTTTCAAAACAAAAATTCCTTTGCAATTTCCTTGGATTTCTTCATGGATGGGGACTTGAAAAGAGCTGCTCTGCTTGAGTACAACACCCCCTGCTCAGGGGCTGAGCCCAGCTGGGCCAAGGACAGCACAGAACTGAGCCACCACCTTCACAATGGTCAGGGAGACCTCAGCCCATCCCAGCTCCATCCCAGGCCCATCCCAGCTCCATCCCAGCCCCATCCCAGCTCCATCCCAGCTCCATCCCATCCCAGCCCCATCCCAGCCTCATCCCTGCCCCATCCCAGCCCCATCCCAGCCTCATCCCTGCCCCATCCCATCCCTGCCCCATCCCAGTTCCATCCCTGCCCCATCCCAGTCCCTGTCTGGGACTCTCCACAATGGAGCAGGATATCACCCTCTGCTAGCATTGGGGTTTGGGGAAAAATAAAGCACCAAAAGTCGAGCTGAGCTCCTCAGGCAGGTGGTGTTCAGGTTTCTGGGAAGGCAACACCTAATCCTGCCCTCTGGCACCTCCGCTGGCATCCAGCAGCTCCCGGCCCCGCCCAGGCTGAGCTGGTCTCTGTGCCAAATCCCAGCCGCTCCAAACATCCTCCCAGCAGCACCATCCCAGCCCCAGCCCCGCTCCTGGGGGGTGGCCCTGCACCCCACAGCGTGCCCCAGGGACCCCCCAGCTGCACCTGCAGCCACGCAGAAAAACCCAGCACACCTCAAAGCGGCCGAACCCACAAACCTCTGCCCTTCCATTAACTTTGGGGAGGGATGCCAGGATGAGACAGCTAACAAAAACAACACAAACCATTTTCAAAGGACACTCTCTCCTCCCTAAATTACAGGGGAAGTCTTTCAGGGCTCGAATTCATGCATTAACATCAGACAAAACCTCTTGATCCCTGATGCTGGGAGGCCGTTTGAAGGCGAGGAACACGGCCCGTGGAACGTCCACATCCACACCACATCCCTGAGGGTGAGGCCATCCCCTGGCACCAACTGCACTGCACTCTGAGCCCTCTCTGACCCTTTTCAGCTCAAATTCCGGGCTGTGCACATCCCCCTGGGGGAGGTGGGAGCCACGCTGGGGTAAATCCCCTGTTCACCAGGACCTGCAGCACCTCTGCTCCCCTCCAGCTTTGCTGCAGCCAGACCCACCCGGAGCTGACCGACCGACTTTTAACCATTCTTGCAAAAAAAAAACCCCAAAATGACTCAGGAGAGATTCCCCAGGCTGCCTGGGGCAGGAACACTGCGGCACCTCGCCTGGTGCCAAGCAGGAAATACTGCACAGGTGGCTGGATGAGCTGCCTGGGAGGAATCACTCCCGGCATCCGAGGCCTCTGGAAAAGCGGCGCTGGCAGCTGGACACGGCGCACCCGGGCGTCACAGCGCGCACCTTGTACCAGGGGAGGACCGAACAAATAAATAACCTTGCCTTTTGCGAGGCAGGCGAGGCGGCTGGCAGGAACCTGGAGAAGTCCAAACCAGATAAACCAGTTTAGAAGAGCCCCAAAGCCTCTCCGAGCAGGACAGCCCCGGGCTGGCCCCGGTGCAGAGGAGGGGAGGTGCCTCTCCGGGATGTCACCGCTGGCGGTGCCACCACCGAGGGGTCACCGGCACAGCGCCGGCAGCATCTGTCATGTATTCATTACACATTAACCAGAAAGTTTACAAATCTTGGGGCCGGCGTGATCATTTTCACATTTTTCGCATTCTTCCACATTTCACGCCTGCCTGGAGAGCAAAGCAGCGGCTGGAGCCCAGAAAAACCTGCCGCCCTTTGAAGCACACCCAGCTGAGCCGAGCTGTCCCCCCCTGCCAGCCCCTGGGGCTCACAACTCACCCGGGGTGTCCCAGCTCTGATCTCCAGCCCAAAGGCACCCAGGGGCCCTGCTGAGAGCCCCAGCGGGATCCTCACCTCTGCCACGAGGAGCAGGGAGGAAAGGACACAGCAGAGGATGAGAAATTCAGACCGGAGCTGGCACCTGCTGTTATCCAGGACCACTCCAGGAGCTGCCAGGGTCACCCCTTGTGCCAGCTCAGGGAAACTGAGGCAGGCGAGCAGGAGTGGTTGCCCAGGCCGTGCTGACCCCGCAGCTGCTGAGTGACGTGGGATGGGGACATATCCCCGCGGTGAGGCTCTTGGTGTTAAGCCATTGGGGGATGTCCATCCACAGCCTGGAGGGGATGGATGGCAGGGCAGACAGGCGTTCAGGGGGCAGAAAAACAAATCTGTGTCTGGTTTGTAATTTAAGACTGCTGAGGTTTCGATTTGAGCAGAGAAGGACGGCAGGTACCCGGTGAGGAGCCTGCCCGTGGGGCAGAGGGGCAGGAGCTCCGTGCCTGCCCCGCTGGGGCTCCCCAGTGCTGACCAGCAACGCTCCCTTCCCAGCACAATGCTCTGAACACAGTCAGGACTTTATTCCAGGAAAAAAGGTTTTCTGCTGGAATCGTTTACACGAGTTCTCCTCACAGAATAAGCAGCACCGACAAAAACATACTTCTGCAGATTTACCAGGACTCCTGCCAGCTCCTGGGACAGGAGAATGTTTTTCACCCATCTCGCTGCTGGGTCTTTCAGAGAAAACATTTCACATGCCGAGCAGGGCTGGGCAAACCCCGGCAGAATAAATGAACTGGAAGTCCCTGAGCCATCCGGCGGCTCGGCGCAGGGGCCCGCGCTCCCCTGCTCTTCCCAGCCCGCCCCGTTTTCCAGCTCCCGGCTGATTTATGCCCACAGACAGGACGCTCGCCGTGCTTCCCTGTGGATTTCAGAGCCCTCGGACACCGGCTGTGCTCCCGGGCTGCTGGAGCTCCCGGGATGATGGAGAGGCACGTCCCGGTGCGAGCGCTGCCAGGCACGGGACAGACGCACAATGGATGTGCGGGGGAAAAGGATCCCAGCCAAGCAGCAGCGAAATCTCCCCGGAGTGGGCAAACAACACGGGGAAAAAAGGGGTTTTACGGTGGGGCTGGGGAGCTCTGGGCTGGACAAGCTGCAGGTTTCCCCCCCACGGGGCCCCTGCAGTCCCCATCGCTCCCCAAAGCCTGATTGCTCTTGGAAAGGGGAAAGGAACGGGAAGGTGAGGCAGAGACAGATGCAAAGGACCGACAAGAAATACCAAGGAGCAAATCGCTCGGGGTTTTTCATGCCAAAGATATTTGCTTTCTTATTTTTCCCCTGGAGGCACAAACCTCTTCTGTCGCTTACCAGGAAGAATTTCAGCACGGGGAGGGTGAACCATTCCCAAGGAAAAGCTTGTATAACGGGACACTGGCTCCGTGAGGACACAGGGGTGGTCACCCTTTATCTGGAGCCCTGGAAGGCAGGGCATGGATAAAGGACAACCACCCCAAAGGTTCCCTCAGAGGAGAGGGTTTTCCTGTGGGGCAGGGAGATAGGAGGCTCTCAGGACACACTCCCATGGCTGAGTACCCAGATATCAGATGGATTTCAGGAGGATTTCTGATGGATTTCTGATGGATTTCAGCTCGTTCAGGAGGGGACTGTGAGGACTGAAGCTGCTGCAACCTCTGTGAGAGCACCAGCACTTGTTGTAGGCAGTGGTTGTTGGGTCAGCATTGCCAAGAGAAACCAGCAGCAGCTTTCCCAAAGTTCCTGAGCAAAAGTAACAATTTGCCTAATTTTGGGGAATCTGCAGAATTTTACCCCAGCTACCTGCTGCCCTCAGCTGTGTTGTCCCACTGGCAATCCCATTGGGAAGGGAAAAGCAGCAGAAGGGACTCTGGCCAAACCAAACACGGCAGCCCTCGCAGTGCAGGAACATTTTAACCTGGGTGCTTTTATCCAGGGGTATGAACCAGGATCAGCAGGCTCCACATTAACCCAGCACGCCGCGGTGGGGTTCTGAGCCAGCACAGGGGGCAGATCCCAGGAGGGCAGCTGAGGAGAGGTGTGGCCACCCACCCACCCACTCTGGCCCCTCTGCTGTTCCCTGCAGGCAGAAGTCGCCGGCCCCAAAGTCCCAAGGAACGGTCCAGACTCCAAATCCTCCTGGCAGCGCCAATCCGTGCCCAGCACACGGAGAACAGGAGCAGGATGCAGCAGCAGATGTGAGCTGAGGCTGCCAGAGCTCCAAGAGGGTTTGGACAACGCTCTCAAGGACAGTGTGGGATTTTTGGGGTGTCTGTGCAGGGCCAGGGCTTGGACTCAATGATCCCTGTGGGTCCTTTCCAGCTCAGGATGTTCTGTGATTTTAGGATGACAGAACCCCTGCTCCCGCCCTCCCTTCCCATCCCTGTGGGTGGTGAGTCGGTCTTTCCTGCTTTATTTGACTCACAAATCCCTACTTTTTAAGCTTCCTACACAAAGGACATGTTTCCCCCTAAAAACGCAGCTAAGGGAGTTGGTTTCCCCTAGAAATGCAACCAGTGGAAATGTTTTCCCCTTAGAATTCAACCAAGGGACATGTTTTTCCCTTAGAAAAAACGCAACTGAGATGGTTTTCCCTAAAAATGCAACAAAAGGCACGTTTTCCTCTAAAAGTCCTGCTAAAGGAGATGATTTCCCCCCAGAAAAATGCAACCAAGGGAGATGTTTTCCCCTAAAATGCAACTGACAGAGAGAGTTCCCCATAAAATGAGGGAGATGTTTTTTTTCCCAGGGAATGCGACTAAAGGAGGTGTTTTCTGTAAAAATACAGCTGAAGGACAGGGGGGGAAAAAAAAAAAGGGGGGATGTTTGATGTTTTCCCCTAAAAATACAGCCAAGAGAGATGGCTCCCCCTAAAAACTCAAGCCAGAAAAATGTTTGCCCTAAAAATGCAACCGAGGGAGACGTTTTCCCCTAAAACTGCAACAAAAGGAGACGGTTTTCCCCAAAGACACAACTGACAGGGGGTGGTTTCTCCTAAAATATACAATCAAGAGAGATGGTTCGTTAGTTTGCTTGTTTGTTTTTTTTCCCCTAGAAATGGAACTAAAGGGGACGTTTTGCCTTGAAAAATACCAATAATGGTCACACTGCCCCTAACACCTCACCGTGCGCAGCACCCCCAGCTCGGAGGGGACAAACACACTGTGCCACCCCCAGAAACGAAGCAGGAGCGGGGGGGGGGTGGGGGGGTCCCTGCATCCCACCCGCATCCCCCGGCAGCCCAGGCACCGCATTCCCGGGGATGCGGCTCGGCACAGGTGCGGGGTCCCAGGGCTCCGTGGGGGCTGCGGGACCCCTCGGGGCCGCCCGGCCGCGGCCGCTGCACCGCCCCTCCCGCACACGCGGTGCCGCCGCTGGGCGAGCCGGGCCCGGCGCCGCGCACATGGGCGCTGCGGAGCCGCCGGCGGAGACCGGCTGCAGCCGGTATAAAAGGGCTGCGAGCGAGCACCGAGCAGCAGCAGCCGCCGCCGCGGGCAGCGGGAGCAGCAGCGGCCGGAGGCCGGCGGGCAGCGGGGCCGCCTCCTCGCCGAGGGTCGCCCGCTCGCCCTCCCGGGCCATGGGCAGCCCCTGACCCCGCCGCAGCACCGGGTGAGTGGGGCTCCCTCCCGGGGGAGCTGGGTGGGGGAGGGCTTTGTTTCCCTGGTTTAATTTTTTTTTTTTTTTCCTCCCCTATTTTGGGGCGCTTTTTTACGTTATTTTTTTTTTTCAGGTTTTTTTTTTTTTTTTCCCCAGCGTTTTCCTTTCCCACCTCCCTTCGCCTGCATCCCTGTATTTTTAGCCCGCGGCCCCGGCGATGCAGGAATCAGGGCTGAAATGTTGGGAAAGTGATGCAGGGAAGGGGGGGGGCCAAGCCGGATCCCTGCGCTCCGGCTTAATTTTCAATTTTTTTTTTTTTTTTTTCCCCGCCATCATTATTTCTTTTAATCTTTAAATGTACAAAACGCACGCCCGGGTTTGCGGCTTCGCTGGGCTGTTTTTCCTTTCCTTATAATTTTTTTTTTTTTTTTTTTTTTCTGTTCCCTAAGCGTGCTTCCTCCTGATCTGCTTTTTTCCCCCGCGCAGTGACACAGGAATTCACGGCAGCCTCATCCCTTCTCTCTCTCGGGGAGGGGTCTCCGGGCACTTCCCGCAAACTTCGGGGGTCCCGCCCGCGCCCCTCGCCCTGCCCGGCCGCGGCACCGCAGGGATGGGGATGCAGGAGCCCACGCCTCGCTCCATCCCTGGCGGAGAGGATCCCCCGGGAGCCGCGCACCCGCCATGCGGCACCGCGGGAGGGGTCGCGGGGCGTGGGGACCCCCCCTGCCCCTCTCGGGGTCCCCTCCCGTGTGCTCGCAGCCCGGCCGCGCTCCCGCGGGGTCGCGGCGCCGCTCACTCGCCTGCTGCTCCGCCCTGCGAAGTTCCGCGGTGAGCTGGGGCGGCGCGGCCGGGGCCTCCCGGGGCTCCCCGAGCCGAGAGCGTGGTGCCGAGGAGCCGAGTCTAAAATGGAGGAGGGAAATGCCTGGCGGCTGCCGGGGGAGAGCGCACGCCCGAGCCGCAGGTCCGGGCGGGACGGGCCGGCCGCTCACGGCCGCCGCTCGCCGCTCTCCGGGGGCGGCTGCGGGACCCAGCGCCGGGGTCGGCTCCGCGCAGGTGTGCGGGGGTGACACCGGCTCCGGCACCCCCCCCGCGGGTGTGGCGGTCACCGCAGGACCGTCCCCACCCCGGAGCACGTGTGGCGCTGACCCCGGCGCTGTCCCCCCGCGCGGGCGTGGCGGTGCAGTGGCCTCGGCTCGGCGCTCCCCCATGCAGGTGTGACAGCGAGCCCAGGACAGACCCCCAGTGCGGGTGGTCCTGTCGCTGTCCCCCGCACAGGTGTGGCGGTGCAGTGGCCTCGGCTCGGCGCACCCCCCATGCAGGTGTGACAGTGACCCTAGCACCTGTCCGTCCCCCTGGCACGGGTGTGACAGTGACCCTGGCACGGGTGTGACAGTGACCCTGGCACACTGTGTCCCCCTGCACGGGTGTGGCAGTGTCCCTGGTACAGTGTGACAGTGACGCTGGCACTCATCCCCTTGCACGGGTGTGACAGTGACCCTGGCACGCTGTGCCCCCATGCAGGTGGGACAGTGACCCTGGCACCCGTCCCCCTGGCATGGGTGTGGCAGTGGCCCTGGCACGCTGTGGCCCCATTGCAGGTGTGACAGTGACCCTGGCACACTGTGGCCCCATGCAGGTGTGACAGTGGCCCTGGCACGGTGTGACAGTGACCCTGGCACGCTGTGCCCCTGTGCAGGTGTGGCAGTGAGCCCAGCGCTGTAACCCTGGCGTTGTCCCCCCCCCGTGTGGGTGTGGCGGTGACCCCAGCACAGTGTCCTCCCCCTGACTGTGACACCAGTGCTGTGCCCCCGAGCGGTCGTGGCACTGCGGGGGTTCCACGGGGAGTTCCATGCGGGACCGGAGCCGCTCTGCACACGCGCAGCCCCCGGGTGACACGGGGCAGGGCTGAGGACACCCCGTGTCCCATGGGGCGATCCCGTCCAGCCCCCCCTGCCCTGGGGGGTGGCAGCGCTGCCGAGGGCCGCGGGGGTGTCCCCGCTCGACGTTCTGAGGTGTGGGCAGCCCCGAGCTGCCCCTCTGGGGACGGCCAGGCTGGGGAGGATGGGTGCCCCGGGGGTTCCTGCGGCTCCGCCAGCCCAGCCTGCGGTGGATCTTTCACGAACTGCATCCATCCGCCCCCGTGCACCGACAGACAGATGACAGCTCCCAGCTCCCGGGCTTGGCTGCTGGGAACAGCTCGCCCGGGTGCTGAGCAGAGAGTTTCTGGTGCTGGGCTCACAGGGCAGCAGCAGGAGGGAGCCCACGGAGGGACAGAGGCAGAAACATCAGCCCAGCTCCCACCTTTAACCCCTCGGCAGCACAGGGTCCGGCTCACGGCGCCTTAGGGGTGCTACAGCTCGGGCTGTGCCTCTTCCAGCAAAATCCAGCTTAAACTGATGCCTGGCTCCCTCTCCCCTCTTTCCCCAGATCCAAAATGACAGTCAAAGCTGTAAAGATGCCGTGCACCTCTGCAAACGTTTATACTAAAGTGCCTGACGGAGGATGGGGCTGGACAGTCGCTTTTGCGTTCTTTGTTGTGGAAGCCCTGACATACGGCATCATAAAATCATTTGGAGTCTTCTTTAACGACCTGATGGAAAGCTTTGACGAAACCAACAGCAGGATATCCTGGATAATATCCATATGTGTGTTTGTACAGACCTTCACAGGTAAGAGGGGCAGGTGCAAGGGGCAGTGGAGCTGCTGACTCAGCATGCAAGGACCTGGCACCTGTGACTTTCGTGCCTCTAAAGGCTCCATTATAAATTAAATCACGGCCATAAAGCTCAGAGGCTGCTCCTCAAATGCCAAGGAATCTTCTCTCTTAGCCTGGCAGACCCTTTGAGCCCCAGCTCGTGTCCGTGGGTGGTGCAGGGACATGGTCCCTGTCACCGAGCCTGACCCAGTTCAGGTCTCACCAGCAAGGGGCAAAAAATGAACTTTTCAAACCAAACACTGCAGCGAAAAGGGTTAGAAATAACTTGAGCCTTGCTGAAATCCGGTGGTGTCCGGGCGCGTGGCTGCAGGTTTGTCCCAGGCTGCCACGTGCTTGTCTTTTGAGTCTGTTCTGGTGATTTTTTAGCACGTCCTAAATGCTGTGAGCTGTGCAGTGCTCCAAGGGTGGCTCCAGGGTGACGCTGTGCCGAGCGGGGAGCTGGCACCTCGCGGGGACCCGGGCATGAGTCTGAGAAGCGCCTCTGCAGGAGATGGTGGCTGTGAAGCTGCTGAGGTGGGTGTTGACCACGGCTCTCTCCCTCTCCAGCTCCTCTGTCGACGGTCCTCAGCAACCGCTTCGGCCACCGCCTGGTGGTGATGGCCGGGGGGCTGCTGGTCAGCGCCGGCATGGTCATCGCCTCCTTCGCCCGCAGCGTGGTGGACATGTATGTCACCATCGGCGTCGTCTCCGGTGAGTCGGCGTCCTGTCCCCTGCCTGCCGCACGCTGCGCTCCTCCCGCGAGCCGCGGGGCTTCGGCTCCCCGCACCCGGGGTGTGCTTGGTGCTGCTGCCCCTTCTGTGAGCCACGGGGCTTCAGCTCCCTGCACCCAGGGTGTGCTTGGTGCTGCTGCCCCTCCTGTGAGCCGCAGGGCTTCGGCTCCCTGCACCCGGGGTGTGCTTGGTGCTGCTGCCCCTCCTGTGAGCTCCAGGGCTTCGGCTCCCTGCACCCGGGGTGTGCTTGGTGCTGCTGCTCCTCCCGCGAGCCGCGGGGCTTCGGCTCCCTGCACCCGGGGTGTGCTTGGTGCTGCTGCTCCTCCCGCGAGCCGCGGGGCTTCAGCTCCCCACGCCCGGGGTGTGCTTGGTGCTGCTGCTCCTCCCGCGAGCCGCGGGGCTTCGGCTCCCTGCACCCGGGGTGTGCTTGGTGCTGCTGCCCCTCCTGTGAGCCACGGGGCTTCAGCTCCCTGCACCCGGGGTGTGCTTGGTGCTGCTGCCCCTCCTGCGAGCCACAGGGCTTCAGCTCCCTGCACCCGGGGTGTGCTTGGTGCTGCTGCCCCTCCTGTGAGCCGCAGGGCTTCAGCTCCCTGCACCCGGGGTGTGCTTGGTGCTGCTGCCCCTCCTGTGAGCTGCGGGGCTTCAGCTCCCTGCACCCGGGGTGTGCTTGGTGCTGCTGCCCCTCCTGTGAGCCGCGGGGCTTCGGCTCCCCGCACCCGGGGTGTGCTTGGTGCTGCTGCCCCTCCTGTGAGCCACAGGGCTTCGGCTCCCCGCACCCGGGGTGTGCTTGGTGCTGCTGCTCCTCCCGCGAGCCGCGGGGCTTCGGCTCCCCGCACCCGGGGTGTGCTTGGTGCTGCTGCCCCTCCTGTGAGCCACAGGGCTTCGGCTCCCCGCACCCGGGGTGTGCTTGGTGCTGCTGCCCCTTCTGTGAGCCACGGGGCTTCAGCTCCCTGCACCCGGGGTGTGCTTGGTGCTGCTGCCCCTCCTGTGAGCCACAGGGCTTCGGCTCCCTGCACCCGGGGTGTGCTTGGTGCTGCTGCTCCTCCCACGAGCCATGGGCCTTCGGCTCCCTGCACCCGGGGTGTGCTTGGTGCTGCTGCCCCTCCTGAGCCCATCCCGCCGTGGGGACAGCCCCAGGCTTGGCTTTCTGCCCCGGGACTCGCACCGGTCGCTTCTGGTGGACTGGGATCGCTGGGGAGACCAAAGCTGTGCCTGGGATCTAATCCTCTGTCTCTGGTTTCTTCTCCGGGTAGTTTTCCCCCTCTCCAGCCTGGCCTGGGTGTCCTGTTCATGTCCATGGCCAGGAGCTTGCCTTGCTTAGGGGAACAGTTGCTGCAGGCTCAAATACTTTTTTATCAGATGAGGTCCTCAAAGTGGACCCCGCTGGCTGTTTGGGAGCAGAGGGCATTATCTAGGAAGTTTGGGAGGCTGGGTCTCTTGGTTTGGGTTTTTACTTTTTTACTCTCCTTTTTTTTTTTTTTTTTTTTTTTTTTTTTTTTTTTTTTCCCCCCTTCCAACTTACAAAAAAATAACATTCTGGTTTCCCCAATGATTTTCTTCCAGGGTGACTTGCTGAGTTGGGCCGAAATGATACTGTAATGACCACCGGGAAAGCCGACTTAACGTGCTCTTGCATCGGTGTTTTCCCCCCCTCCTTTACTTGTTGTTATGGCAATTTTTGGCATTTATTCACAGGCCTGGGGTACTGCCTCTCCTTCCTCCCGACTGTCACCATTTTATCACAGTATTTTGACAAAAGGCGCTCGCTGGTCACAGCGGTGGCATCTACAGGGGAATGTTTCGCTGTCTTCTCCTTCGCACCAGGTAGGGTGCGACGCTGCTGCCGGCCTTTCCCCGAGCAAACGGCCGGAGTCGGTGCCCGCGGGTGGCTGCTCACGTGGCACTTGTGCCCGGCAGCAGGGTGACAGGCTGGCAGTCGGAGGGACGGGTGTGCCCGAGCCCCCCCGGTGCCGTGTGCCAGCGCGGGACATGCCTGCCTGATACGCAGCCCGCCGGGCTCCCTATATAGAGCTGGCAGGCTAAAAATAAGCCCGAGAAACTTCAGCTATTTAAAACACACACAGTGCACAGAGCTGCTCCTAAAGGTTACTGGGCTTGTGCTCAGCGCGGGCTGCCAAAGTGCTCCGGCCTTTCGGGGAGCTGTCCCCTGGTGTCACCTCCTGCCCTTGGAGGTTGACGTGGTCTGCCGTGCTCGTGTGCTCCGGGCTAATACCTGCTGCAAAGCTGCTTTGGGTGCAAATGAAGGCTGGTAATTAAGCACCTTTGAGCAGAGCTAAGGGACTTTCTCTGCCAGCTGGTTTCAGGGTGGGGGCAGCTGAGAAAGGAAACCCAAGCATGGGGTTTGCTCTCCTTCGCTGAAAACAACAGCCCCCCTTTGTCCGCCAAACTTGCTGAGACCTTGAAAGAGGCTACCTGAGGGTGGCATCTGCCAGCCAGGTGGTAAATAAACACAGCCTTTAGCGAGTGTCTGCTGCAGCAGAGGGGAGGAAGGTGGGTGCCAGAGCCCTGGGTAGGAGGGACCCCTGCTCAGCCTTTCTGAGAGGCGCCTGGAACCTTCCAGTGGCGAATCTCCAGTCCCTTCCCTGGCTGTAAATTCAATTCCTCGGTGTAACTACAGCTTTCCCAGTTACGCTCTTCCTCTCCCCTCAGCAATCACGGCCCTGAAGGAGCAGATTGGCTGGAGGTACAGCATGCTGTCTGTCGGGGTGCTGCAGCTCGGCATCACCGCCTGCGGATCGCTGCTGCGCCCCATCGTCGTCAGAGAGCAGCAAGAAGTGAAAGCACAGCCTCCAGAGGAGTCCACGGAGACAAAGTACATGCTTGAAAACGAGCAAACATGCACCTCAATAGAGTCCATAGACTCAGGAGTCGATATAACTACCTCACCCAGCAATGTGCCTGGAAAAACCAAAGCAGAGCCGAAAAGTGAAGAACCAAAGCAACACGGACAGAATCCCGTTGAAAATAGCAGCACCCCCCCAGAACCAAAAACCAAACTACTGGATTTCTCTGTGATGAGAGACTATAGCTTTATCTGTTATGCATTCTTTGGCCTGTTTGCAACCCTGGGCTTCTTCGCTCCCTCCCTCTACATCATCCCCCTGAGCCGCAGCCTGGGCATTGGCAAAGACCACTCTGCCTACATCCTGTCGGCCATGGCCATCGCCGAGGTCTTCGGGAGGATTTTTGCGGGCTGGCTTCTCAACAAGAAGCCCATCCGCAAGATCTACATCGAGCTCATCTGCGTCGTCCTGCTGTCGGTAGCATTGGTTGCCTTCCCTTTTGCCTCCGGATTCTGGGGCTTGATGATATGTAGCGTTTATTTTGGGTTCATGCTCGGCACGGTGGCGGGCACACATATTCCCCTCCTGGCTGAAGACGACGTGGTTGGCATCGAGAGGATGTCCTCTGCAGCTGGAGTCTACGTCTTCATTCAAAGCTTAGCTGGGTTGGCTGGACCACCCCTTGCAGGTAACACAGACTTTGGTTTGGTTTGGTTTGGTTTTGTTTTGGGGGTGTTTGACAGCTGTTGGCGCGGGTCTCTTGTCTAGAAGGAGTTCTGGCAGCACTAATCGCAGCACTCCCCTAAAAGCCCTGCAGCCACTATTGGGAGTCTCCCAGAGCCAGAAGACTGCAATGCAGCTCTGCAGAGTCCCACGGATGAGGCGCTGAGGAACCTCAGAGGGGAGGGAAATGCTGCAGTGCTCCCTGATCCCGTTAGAAACCCAAAGCTGGCATCACTTCAGGCGCAAGCAGAGGCGAATCCCTCTGGCTGTGCCTGTGCCACGCACTGCAGAAAGGTGAAGCCTGGCAGAACAAGCAGATGCCTGAGGCATCTCGGGCTCAGCATCCCTGCCGTGCCCAGGGGCTTCTGACTCTCCTGGAGATGACACCGTGTACCCCAGAACAAAATGAGTTCGCTTTTTTAACGTGGCATCCGACTGTCACCGAGTTTTGGCTGCAGACAAAACGCAGATTAAAACCCTCCAGGAGGGCAGGGCAGGGGGGGAGTGGGCTGTGGCTAACTGCTGTAAATGTTTTTTCTAGGTGTCTTAGTGGATACGACAAAGAACTACAGCTCAGCCTTCTACTCCTGTGCTGCTGGCATGGTCCTGGGGGCCGTGTTTCTGGCCCTGGTGAGGCCGTGCAAGACTGGGCTGTGCCACCACCAGCAGCAGCAGCAGCAGGTGGAGGAGGGCACGGCGGGGCCGCCACCAGAACTACCAGATGACTTTATAGACATGGATATTGGAAAAGCAGAAAATTCAGGAAAAGGCTCCGACAGCGTGGTATAAAAAAAAAACCAACCCTGTTCCTTCTCCATCTAATGTACTCAGTGTAAGGCTGGGGGAAATGTCAGCTCTGCTCCACGTTTTAAAACTCCATTCTAAAGGGAATGTGAAATTTTAAATGTGAACAGTTGCTACCAACAATTTTTTTTTTTTTTTTTTTAATATTAGACGGAACTTTTTTTAACCAACAATGGAAAGCTCCATAGAAAAATACGGATAGTCACGCAAGAATAACTTCTGTCTAGCATGAAGATGTGATGCACACTTGCTTTCCTGATAACAAGCATAGGTAAAGGTCCAACTGATCCCATAAATACTGACAACAGCAGAAGCAGCTCAGCCTCTGACTGTCACCCATCCCCTACCACAAATTCCACACAGACCCAATGATACGAACTGGAGACGAGCATTTCATAAACCACCAGTGGCCAACTGAATCTTCTTCTGGAGGGATACAGACTCACCTTTTAGCTTGGAGGAGGAGGAGGCTAGGCTAGATAGCTGACAATTAGAAACCATTGCTGATGATCTTAACTTGAATGTCACAAATGCTGGGGAATCAAAGGCTCCGTGTGTCTTCATGGCCAGTTTTTACTGCACATACTTGGTAAGGTCATTTTTCTTCTCCCGACTGGGATCCTTAGAACTGTTGTCTGTTGATAGTCAGAACCCGCTGTACTGTTTCTAATTTAACTAGTATTTATTAATTTATTCTGAGATTGTTAAAGGAGGTTAGCTTAAATAACTGGAGAGGAAAAATGATCTTCTGCGTAATGGAAAGCCGTCTTTACATCAAACTCTTCAATGCCTATCTTGTATTGCTTGTGAAATTGTTGGGAAAATTACTCTTACAGCATAAAGTGTAGCTGTTTTTAATAGGTAAGTCTTAAGTAACCCAGTTATTTAAAAAGGAAAAGAAAAAAAAAAACAAAACAGCAACAAAAACAACGAACTACAGATCCAGCATCTCTTTCCATGGAACAAGGCTCAGCTGCTGCCCACGGACCTGGCACTGCTGCCGGAACCAGCCCAGCCCGCGGGGAAGGATTTGGCCCAGGATGTCTTAATGTACCCGAACCCTTCGCTCACAGGTGCGCAAGGAAATCTCTGCTGCAGCCCCAGCTGCCTGTGGCCCGCCCAGGGCCTTCCCCTCTGGCTCTGCTCCCCACCCCTGCCCGCCAGGCAGAGCTGCACCCCCTGCCCCAGCTCTCCCCTAACGGCAGCCAGGGGCTTCTTATTTTTTTGCTGCTGACTTCAGTGAGAATTGGAGCCTGTGCGTGAAGGGAAGGAGGAAAAACAACATTGGAGCTGTTCATTCAGTCTTAATGGGAGAGATTCCTGCTCACGGTGGCACGAGCTTGCTTACCCCACCTATATGCATCTTCTCGCCTCTAGGCAACTCAGGGGGACAAGTCAAACAAGTCTGTTCTGGTTTGGGGGGAAAAAGAAACCCCAGACCACCATTTCTGTGTACTTAAGTGGAAGTGGCATCATCCATTAACTGCTACACTGACCTGTCTGTGTTTTACCAGCCATAGAAACGTGGGACAATCTGTAAAAGAGAAAAAAAAAAAAAAAAACAACCTCTTTTTGGGAAGGTGCTTGATTCGTTTTTTTTCTGTCTTACATGTCCAAAAAAAAAAAAAGAAAAAAAAAAAAGAAGAATAAATGTTAAAAAAAAAAAAAAAAAAAAGGAAACAGGCACTCTTGCAACCAAGTGGCTGGAGCAATTCATCCTCACTGCCCGGGACCTGCGGTCTCGTGTCCTTCCTCTGCCTCAGCACTTTATCACGGCCAGCAGAACCTCGCTGTGTTGCACCCAGGACTGGAAGATCCCTTAACAGAGAACTAGAGCTGTGCGAACCGGTGATCAGTGAACAAATCCCCACGTTGCATTACGATGTACTTTTAATTTATTGTTAATTTATGATACTTCAAGCGTTTTGGTAAATGTTCTGTAGCCTATCCTTGTTAAGGTTATTGAAGTCTTTGTGCTACGAGACCTCACTACAGCACTTTGCTATCACAACTGCTTGGAAGTGGAATAAGGCCTCCAGGTTTTGCGTGTGTGTGGAAGCTCCCTGTTCTGCAGATTTGCGAGGTTCTACTGTATTTAGTTTGGGGTTTTTTCTCTCTTTTTTTTTTTTTTTTTTTTTTTTTTAAACCAAGTTTCCAATCCAGATCAAATGCTACGTTTGTCACTGACCTCACAGTCCGTGTCTGTTCCTGTCTGTGTCGTGGCACGAGCAGGGGAGCGAGTGATGAGTGTGTGTGTGTGAGGGCACAGCACAAGCAGGATTTACTGATTTGTTTGTAACGTTACCGAGTGGACTCTGGAAATACTCTTCAACACTGAGATTTGCAATAAACTTTTTTTTTTTTTTTTCCTGGTTTTCTTCCTTTTTTTTTTTTCCTCCCTTCTATTTTAATAATAAACGCAGTGAAGAAACCTCTCCTCCTCTCCCTCTTCTCCCTCCCCGGGTTTCTTGTGGGAAGCTGTCCCATGCCACTCCTCCAGCCTGCAGTGCCCTGCTCTCCCCGCACGTTGGGCAGTCCCAGCTCCTTAAATGAGCTGCCTGCGAGCTGTGGATTAGTGCTGACCTCAAGGGTGCTCTTGTAAACCCTCACCCCGGCAGCCCTGATTAGAGGGAGCCTTTTCTTCTCCTGCACGGTGCCTGAGTTGGTGGCACTTGGGAGCGTTGCCCTCCGTGCCTTCGTGAAGCACGCAACCATGTAATTATTTTATCATTGCTGAATACTTTTCTCCGTGCCAGGCACAGCAACCCCCGTGCATCAGAAAAATCTGCTTTAAAAACAAACAAACAAAAAAACCCTCCAAAAGCCACTAACTAGCAGATTAATCGCTCTAAAGAGCAATTTTCTCTCCCTCAAACCTAATTTCTTGATAGGCCCTGCCCAGCATCCCCAAACCCTGCGAGGAGCAGCGCTGCCACGTCCCAAAGAGCGCTGCGTGCGTTCGGTTTGCAGACGCTCCGCTTGCTGAGGGAATCATCACCGCACTGATGGGGATGGAGAAGGAGCTGTTCCATCCTGGGTGCAGAGAGCCCTGGAGCAGAGGTGAGCCGTGCACGCGAGCGGAGCAGGAAGGAACGGCAGCGCCAAAGTCCAGGGAAGATAATCTGCCTCCAAATTCGACTCTGGCTCTCTTACAGCAGTGAACAAACAGCATTTGCAACAGTTTCCTCAAGAACATCCCCCCCCCAAAAAAAGACTGTTGCAAAGCCTGCACACAGTTCACGTAAATAAAAGCACATTTAACTGGAGCACTATCAGATGTCTCCCTGCGCAGAGTCTGAGAGTGGTTTTTTCCCACCTGGTTTAAATTAATTGCCTATGACCTTCTCTGTTATCCTGGTACAAAGGCATTGAAGCCAGAACAAAACAGGATAAGGACGTATTTATTCAGTAGCGCTGTACATCCATTTAGCAGCGCAGTCAAACAGGAGAGCGCGGGGCAGGATGTGCCTCAGCAATCCTTGGTATTCCTCTCTAAAGGGGTTGTATAAACTCCTGCAGTCAATGAGGCCAGTGCTGGCCAAATGTAAATAGAGGAAATTACACAAGGTCAGCTTGCAAGAGGCCAGGAGCCCTCACACCGTAGGTATCTGTCCTCTTCTGAAGAAGAAAGCAAGCTGGACTGTGGGGTTGTGTTTGTTGTTTTGGGGACTTAAAAAAAAAAAACCAAAAAAACACAACAACAAAAACAACACAAAACCAACCAACCAAAAAAGACAAAACCCATTTTTCCATTTGGAATTAAAAGGAAGGGGAGCCTCTTGTTCTTTTTCACTTATTTCAACAAGAGGACACCGGGTTCTTAAGGGGACGGACGAATCCTTGCGAAGAGCCGAAAGTGGGTTTGGAAAGAAAGCAAAGTAGGTGCTTACAAAACAGCTCGAATGTTTTAACGCGTCCCCTCAGATGTTACTTGTTACCATCTGAGATCATCGTGTTCCAGCTGCCTGTAGTAAACATGACCTGAATTCTCACAGTGATGCAAGCCCGGCAGCAGCCAGCCCTCCGAACCTCCCTCCTCCTCCAAGCTCATCCTAAAGATGCTTCACAGGTCGGGTTTAGGGAAAGCCTCGGCTTTAGGAAAGCGTCCCTTGAACTTCTGGCTTGGTTTGAAGGCTGAGGAGCGAGCGCTGCTTGCCCAGAGGGGTTGTTTCACACGCGATGGGCACGCTAAAAGGCAGGACCCCTCAGGAAGGAATTCTGGAAGAGTTTCTCCATGGAAAGGGTGCTCAGGTGTGGGGAGGGGCTGCCCAGGGAGGTGTGGAGTGCCCATCCCTGGAGGCGTCCAAGGAACTCAGTGTTCAGGAGGTGTTGCTCAAAGGTTGAACTCGATTTTGGACCCTTTTTCCTTGCTGGCTCCCTGCTGTGATTCCGTGTTCCCGCTGGGCACCGGGCGCGTTCGGGGAGGGCTCCTGGGCACCCCCAGCTGCTGTCGGTCCCCGAGCTGGCCGGCAGCCGCCGTGCCTCCCGCACACCCAGCCCTCCTCCTCTGGGCATGGCGACGGCAAACCACGGAGATTTCCCCTCCCCAGTCCCATTCCCATGGATTTTTACCCTCTGGATCTGCAAATCCATGGCCACGCTAGCACGAAGCTCGCCCTGCAAATCGCACGAAGCCGTGTAATAAATCAGATGCCATCCCCCGCCCCGCCCCGCTCCTTCCTACTGCAGTCGTCGAGCTCCAGTTACAGCAATTTGTGGTAAAATATTACTCACCAGCACTTTGGCCCGTGTGAGCGGGCTCTGCCTCGGAACAGCCAGCCCTTAAATCACAGCTTTGTCACAGAAGCCACAAGCATAACCAAAAGTCTCATTACACGCAGACGCTCCGAGGAGAAGGCCAAGGAGACAATAGTTCCCCTCGCTTCCCTTTGTCAGAGCTTTCATTAATGTTGTGAACGCTTTTTCTGCTTCATCCGCCGCTGGGTGCTGGCCACAGGCGGCCTGGCAGAGGAGCAGCCCAAAGCCAGCCCCGAAAATCCTGAGAGCAGCGAGGTGGGGAGAGCGAGGCGAGGGCGAAGCGGGGTGCTGAGCATCACCTTGGGGTCCTGCACCTCCCTCTGTGCTCCACTGATTCCCTCCGATCCCCACCACTCTGAGTAAGGGAACTTACCACAATTCGGGATTTTGAGCGCTTCTGGGCTTTTGCTGGGATGTGACAGGTATTTTTACCTGTATTATTCCGTATATTTTACAGGTGTTTTTACTTTTTTGCGAAATGAGAAATGGCGAATTCCGCGAGGCAGAGCAAAGGCTTGTGAAACTGTGCCTGGGGTTTGGGGACAGCAGGGGACAGGCACGGGGGGCCAGCACTGCTGGGGGTGGGGGATTTCCATTCCCACTGCTGCCCACGCTCAGGCCCAGGGGGATGCTCCTGCCAAAGGTGAGAACACTCCCAAATCCTGCTGAGCACCCTCCCAACCCCTGTCCCGGGCATGGAGGGAGCGGTCCGGCTCCCCTCACTGTGCCCTCGCTCCACCTCCGGCCTGAGGGGAGGGGAGGTTTCAAAGGGTGCAAACTGAGAATGAATGGCCAAAGAATGCAGTGATGGGATGCGGCTGCAGGACGGGAGGAATCCCTGTGCATGCGGGACGGGAGGAATCCCTGTGCATGCAGGACGGGATGAATCCCTGTGCATGCAGGACGGGAGGAATCCCTGTGCATGCGGGACGGGATGCAGCCCTGTGCATGCGGGACGGGAGGAATCCCTGTGCATGCAGGACGGGAGGAATCCCTGTGCATGCGGGACGGGATGAATCCCTGTGCATGCGGGACGGGATGAATCCCTGTGCATGCGGGACGGGAGGAATCCCTGTGCATGCGGGACGGGAGGAATCCCTGTGCATGCGGGACGGGAGGAATCCCTGTGCATGCAGGACGGGATGCAGCCCTGTGCATGCGGGACGGGAGGAATCCCTGTGCATGCAGGACGGGAGGAATCCCTGTGCATGCAGGATGGGAGGAATCCCTGTGCATGCGGGACGGGAGGAATCCCTGTGCATGCGGGACGGGAGGAATCCCTGTGCATGCAGGATGGGAGGAATCCCTGTGCATGCGGGACGGGAGGAATCCCTGTGCATGCGGGACGGGAGGAATCCCTGTGCATGCAGGATGGGCTGCAGGATGGGATGTGCCTCTGCTGCTCCCACAAAAGCAGTGCAGGGGGACAAGCCGGCCTTTGCCGGGCACTGCAACACTGGGAAACTGGAAAACAGGGAGCGACAGCTCGGAAAACCAGAAGAGCCATCTCCCTCCCGCAGGCTGCGGGCTCCCTGCCTGCCCTGAAATCTCTCCCTTCCCCTCATGCTGCGAGCCCCAGCTCACGGTCCCTGCGCCCAGCGCAGCCCCAAGCACTCCCCGTGCCAGCATCACCTCAGCCAGGGCTGCAGCCGCAGCCTTATCACGCCCGGGCAGCCCTGCCCTGCCCTGCCCCGCGGCTATCGGGGACCAGCACCGGCCCCTCCGTCCTCCCCCGTGGGGACAGACGGGACAAACACTTTGTATTGGCCATTTTCTGCCCAATGCCAGCTGCCCGTAGCCCAGCCATGGCTCTGCTGTGCCGCACAGAAACCTCCCACCGGCATCCGCAGAGACTCCCTGGCCCTGCGCAGCTCCCCCTCCTCGGGCAGTCCCTCACCCAGCTAAAAATCGTATTAAACGAACTGTGCCTTGCAGAGGCTCTGCAGGCACAAAGGGAATTTCTCTGTTTCTTCCCCCATTCGCTGCCCTCCTCCTGCCTCACGGACAGGGGTCAGAGCCTTCCCCAGCTGGGGCCAAGGGCACAAAGAGCCCAGCAGCTGAATCCACTCCCCCATCAGCACCCACAGCAAACCCCGGAGCAAGCAGATCACCAAATAATTAAACACAAAACCCTCTCTAGGATTTAGCTCATGGAGTCAGCCCCAGTCCTCCCCCGAGCTGCACGGGCAGCGTCACGTCTCAAAGGTTTTCATTCAGCCCCCTCTGCACAGCTCTGAGTGAGTCCAGGATTCCAACCTCAGTGTTTGTCCTCCAGGATGAGATCTGACCCTGCAGCCTGAGCTACCTGCGGAGTTCTCCTTGGTTAAAAGCTCCTGGAGCGCAGCAGAGAGGCCAAACTGCTCCGTGTGGGAAGTGGGAACGGGACATAAACCCTGTGCCCATCTCAGATTCTGGTTTGTGGAGCAAGGAAACAACAGCAGTAAATAGTAAAATGCATAAATGGTTCCATTTCAAAGGAGCGATTTTTAAAATGCACATAGATGCTTTCTGGACTTTTAATAGCAGAATTCACACGCTTTAGAGGAGTTAATTGCTCACAGTATGTGAGGGCAGGAAGGGAGAACAAAAGCAGATCTGTAAAGCTGAGAGCAAAAATTAGCCCTGAAAATTGTGCCCAGTGGGAGACGTGCCCCATCAGGCTGAACTGGGGCCCAGGTACAGGGAGTCAATTTGCCAGCACAGAGCAGGAAGTGTCCTACCTGGGAGAGGTAAAGAACGGAAACCTGCCCAAATCCTGGTTACAGTAAATACAAAATAACATCCTGACACAGGAAATTAAACCTCTCGCACAAAGCACCCATTAAAAATGTGAACCTGATTTAGGGGGAAAAAAAAAAAAAAAAAAAAAAAAAGAGAGAGAGAGAAACTATGTAAATAACTTGGATTAAATTCGAAGCATTTTCTCCTGAACATCATGAAATATCTTAGATGCAGCCAGACTTGTCTGCTCTCCCTGGAGCCCATGCTCTGGGCAGATCCCACAGCACACCCCAGACTCGATTTAGGAGCGTTCAAGAGTGATGAAGACAAACATTCCTGGATGCAGGCAGCTTCAGCACAGACCAAATACTGAGCATCATGTTAGCAACCGGTGTCAGCCAAGAGATACAAACATTAGCTTTCCAGAGAAGAATTTTTAGTGCACTGGTAGTTCCGTGTCAGACAGTAAATTTTAAAATAGTCCATAGTGAATGGCAGAGAGTAACCCTTGAAATACACAAAGTTTTCTGCATATATTATACTTCAATCCTGCAGCAGCACCTCGAGGTGTTTTAAAACCCTCCCATGGTTCTCCTTGAACATTTGTAGGGGTTTTGGTGAACACATCTGGGGTTCCTGCCACTGCCTCACTATCATCCCTGTGCAGTCCTTGATAATAAGGTTTTCAAGTCGTAAAACACAAAATGAAAATGAAAGGAGAAAGCTGAAAGATTTTAACCTTCATGTTGAAAGGCCGGAGCAAAATCCTTCTCTCTCTTGCCTGCATTCTGCTTCTGGTGTCTGAAAACAATGGTTAACACTGGTGAGAAGGTTTTCAGACCTCTGAGCAGCGCAGCCCTTCTCCTCTTTCCCCAAATACCCTCTGTAACACCTGCTTCTACTTAGCAAAACAAACAAACAGTCACTAACCACAAGTGTAACTCTCTACCACTGACATTTCTTTGCATGTCTCAGACCACAGCTTCCTTTGGAAACCCTGAACTTCTGTGCTTCTACAGTTTTTATGTCTGCAAGGCCGTAGAAAGATGAGAAAAACAAGCAGACGCACAGAGGCAGAAGCTGGTGGTATCTACAGCAACAGAGACACAAACCGAGGCAGGGGTTGTGAAACGCATCCTGCGAGGAAGTCAGAAACCAGGGCTGCCTGAGGGGGCTGAAATCAGGTGTGAGGGGATGGCTCCCAGGCAGAGGTGACACCAGCAGGCGCCCAGCAGGTCAGGGACAAGCACACATCCAGCCAGGGGACAAAAAACCCTGCCTGGAACATCCTGCTGACCCCACTCTGCTGCAGGACACCCCCAGCGGGTCCTGGGAATGGCAGAACAGCGTGGCACCGGTTTCTGCGGGGCAGGGGCTGGGCTCTGCACCCCGTGCCACCAGCACAGCCCCAGCGCTGCGGAGGGGGGAAGGAAGGGGCTGGGTTGGGTGCAGCTCGTGTGAGCGCCCAGGCTCCCTGCCCTGGGCTCCCTGTCACCGTGGAGACAGTGGCAGCCTCGAGCTTCAGTGTCAGAGGAGGCTCAGGCTGGAGATCAGAGGGTGCTGGCACTGCCCAGGCTCCCCAGGGAATGGGCACAGCCCCGAGGCTGCCAGGGCTCCAGGAGGGTTTGGGCAGCTCTGCCAGGGTGGGATTGTTGGGGTGTCTGTGCTGGACTGGAATGATCCTTGGGGATCCCTTCCCACTTAGGATATTCTATTCTATTCTATTCTATTCTATTCTATTCTATTCTATTCTATTCTATTCTATTCTATTCTATTCTATTCTATTCTATTCTATTCTATTCTATTCTATTCTATTCTATTCTATTCTGTTCCGCACACAGCCTGGGCAGGCTCCGAGCTCCCCGTCCCATTCCTGCAGGTGGCTGGAGCCCGGCATCCCGGCTCGCATCCCCTGGCCGTGGCGAGGACCGGAGCCAGCCCGGATTCCCCGAGCCAGGAGCGGCTCAGGAGCGGGTCAGGAGCGGGTCAGGAGCCGGCGTTAGGGGAACGTCGCCGCCCGCGTGTCGCTGTCCCTCCGCCGCTTCACACCCGCACTGCGGGGCTCTCACCGGCCGCGACCCGCGGACACAGAGAGGCGACAGGAGCAGAGGGGCCGGGACAGGCTGGGGGAAGGTGCCCGTGTCCCCTCCGTGTCCCCTGCTCGTGTCCGTGTCCCCTGTCCGTGTCCCCTCTGTGTCCCTGTCCGTGTCCGTGTCCCCTGTCCCCTCTCCGTGTCCCCTCTGTGTCCCTGTCCGTGTCCGTGTCCCCTGTCCCCGCTCCGTGTCCCCCCGCTCCCGCAGCACCCCCGGCTGCGCAGCTCGCGCGCGCCCCCTGCCGGCTGCCCAAGGGACTGCGGGACAGGGACAGGGGCAGGGACAGAACAGGGACAGAACAGGGACAGGGACAGACAGGGACAGGGACAGACAGGGACAGGGACAGACAGGGACAGAACAGGGACAGGGACAGACAGACAGGGACAGGGACAGACAGACAGGGACACACAGACACAGGGACAGACAGACAGGGACAGGGACAGGACAGGGACAGACAGACAGGGACAGAACAGGGACAGGGACAGGGACAGACAGACAGGGACAGGGACAGAACAGGGACAGAACAGGGACAGGGACAGACAGACAGGGACAGGGACAGGACAGGGACAGACAGACAGGGACAGAACAGGGACAGGGACAGACAGACAGGGACACACAGACACAGGGACAGAACAGGGACAGAACAGGGACAGGGACAGACAGACAGGGACACACAGACAGGGACAGGGACAGAACAGGGACAGAACAGGGACAGGGACAGACAGACAGGGACACACAGACACAGGGACAGAACAGGGACAGAACAGGGACAGGGACAGACAGACAGGGACACACAGACACAGGGACAGAACAGGGACAGGGACAGGGACAGGGACAGACAGACAGGGACAGGGACAGGGACAGAACAGGGACAGGGACAGGGACAGACAGACAGGGACAGGGACAGAACAGGGAAAGGGACAGGACAGGACAGGGACAGAGACAGGGACAGGGACAGGGAGAGAATAGGGGCAGGGACAGACAGACAGACACACACACACAGACAGGGACAGAACAGGGACACACAGACAGGGACAGACAGGGACAGGGACACACAGACAGGGACAGAGACAGGACAGAGATAGGGACAGACAGACAGGGACAGGGACACACGGTCAGGGACAGGACAGGGACAGGGACAGGAGGCATGGGGAGACACTGGACAGGGACACGGGGCCGGGGACACGGGGGCTGGGCGTGCTGGGCTGGTTCGTGCCAGTGTGAATTGCCAGCGGGATTGCCATTATTAATTTAAAATGTGAGAGAGATGGAGCATATTTTATTAATCCAGCTCATTTAAGAGTTTTAAGAGACCTGCAGGAAAGCAGCAGCAAGGGAAGGAGAACACTGAGGTGTTGGTAATGAGAGCATCGCCCTTCCTGGGGGAGATTTTGGCTAGAATTTGTAAAATTGAGGGGAAAAGCGTCGTGAGTGACAATGCACCGTGACCACAGTCTCCACCCTGAGCTGAAGCCCTTCAGGGAGTTACCTGCCTCCACGGATTTTTCCTAGGAAACATTTTTCCTGTATTTTCCTCTGTAACCAGAGGCATTCTGGACTTGCTGGTTTGCACAGGTGTCTCAGGAGCAGCATTTCCTCAACACACCCAACAGCTCCTTGGGGGTTTTATTAAATCCAAGCAAATAAAAGCTGCAATATTTTCAACTCGTGTGACTCTTCTTGTGTTTGGAAGCTTTCACAAACACTGGTGAGGTTTGCTGGAAGACAGAGGAAGGGTTTAGCCCTTGGCTCCTATAGCCATTTATTAATGTTCTGGTTTTTCCCCTGATAATTTCATTACTTTCTCCAGCATTTCAAAGCGACATAAACCAGGGAAAAGAGGGATCCTGGAATTCTCAGGAAGCGTCGCTAATGTGGTGATTGAGACTGAATTTCACACCTCCCCTTAGGCCTGCTGGACCCGAAGCTGCTGAGCAAGCACAGCTGCTATATTTAAGTGTTCTGAAGTTCCTGGAATCCACCCCGTGCTCGGATCACGGCACAGAACCACAAACATGGAGCGTGCTCCTCGCTCTGCCCCTCCACTCCTCCACAAAGGTTTGGTCTGAAGCTTCAGACTGACACAGGGCTGGAAGAGATCTGGCTGCAGTCAATAATGTCAGTCAGGCAAAGAGCTGTTCCTCCCACCAACACCTCCAGCTCTCAAACACTGCATTAGGAGCTCTTCCCAAACAGCCTGGCACATAAGGATGGGGTGATATTCATGCCCCATAAACAGAGATCCCATCTGAGCAGAAGATGGAGGAGAAAATCCGCTCGTGCTAAAGAAATGTGAGATCCAAAGAGCTGTGGGAATGGGAAATGTTGTTGGTTTTAGTTCCATTTCAGAGGTTTTAGCTGTTCTTTCGCTTTGCAGGAACTGTAAATATGCGGGGTTATGTCCCACACCGCTGCCAAGAGCTGTCTAAAGGAGGAGGAGTTATTTAAACACCAAGAAACAACAAGGAGTTATTAAAGTGCAAAGGTTCGGGAGTGTTACAAATGCGAAGATGGAGATGGGACAGGTGAAATCCTGCCACAGACGGGCCTTGGGGAGTCCAGCCCTGACCCCCCCTCGACAAGAAGACAGTCTGGAGCTTTCCTGCAGGGGTCTCAGGTGCTCTGCACAGCCCCAGCCCCCTGCCTGTATCAGGGGCTGGGGCACACAGGTGAGGGGCAGAGGAGGTCTCACTCACTGACAGCGCTCACATCTGGGAGTGACTCGTCCCACCGACCTGGGACACCTTTTCAGGCTGAGGTTTGCTCTCTGCAGGTGCTTTTCTCTCCCTCCTGGTGGCCCTGGAAGTTGCCAGCTCCCAGCATTCCCATCCAGGGCTCCTCCTGCCAAGGAATCACCGAGCTCCCCTGCCCGCAGAGCCACGGCAGGAAGGGAATGTGCCAGGCTGTGTTTTCCTCCTCTGCTCTCCTTCCCTTGGCATCATCACTGGCATCTGTCCTGCTGCAGGCAAAGGAGATGGAGTGGGGAGACAGGAGTGGGAAGCCTGGCTCCAGAGGAAGGGCTGGATGGCTGCCAGGTGCTTTCAGATTCCATCCCTGCTGCCGTGGAGAGGGGAGAACAACGCTTTACCTCGCTAGGCGTTCAGAGAGGAGCTCCCTCCGGCAATTAATTTGAATAATAAATGTCCAAACACTCCCCATATATATCAAACTTTCCTGTTCAGCCAACTGGGGTTGCTTTTCTAAAGGGAGAAATCGTGGAATGGGCAGGGTTGGAAGGTACTTGGAAGCTCATCCAGTGCCACTCCTGCCATGGCAGGGACACCTTCCACTGTCCCAGGCTGCTCCAAGCCCTGTCCAACCTGGCCTTGGGCATTCCAGGGATCCAGGGGCAGCCACAGCTGCTCTGGGCACCCTCAGGGCCTCCCCACCCTCACAGGGGAAGATCTCTTCCCCGTATCCAATCTAAACTCGCTCTCTGTCAGTTTGAAGCCATCCCCCCTCGTCCTGTCACTCCAGGCTCTCACAAATAGTCTTTTTCCATCTCTCAGGCTCCCTCCAGGAACTGGGAGACCACAATTAGATCCTTGCAGCGGCGTCAGTCAGCTGAACAAGGAGAGGGCCACAGACCTGCTGCTTTTGCACATGCAGAAATGTTCCTTTCCCCAGTGACCTCCCCAAAGAGCACCAGAGGTGACTCCTCACTGCTTCCTTACGGCGCAGTGAAAGCCAGCTCTTCGCTGGAAATAGAGGAGGATTTAGGATTTGCCACATGCTGGCCCAAAACCAAAAAATTGTTTAATAGTATTTCACCTTGAGAATTGCAGAGGTGAGAGAAGCAGCAGCAGCAGCAGGGTTTCCTGCTGTGGGAGAAGATGCAATACCATCAACAGGAAGGGACTGGAGTGGCTTCTGCAGCAGAGTCTCAGGCTGGTGTCCCTTCCCCAGGCAGCTTGTGGAGCACAGCAGAGGATAAAATGAGAAAAATCCCCTTTTCTCCTCAAGTTCTGTAAGTGGGCACGGGAGAGAAGGAGAGTCTGCTTGGGTTGTCTGCAAGAACAAAAGAGGAAGCTTTCCCTTTAATTTTAGACAATTTTTCAGCAATTGCCAGACGTGATGTAAGAAGGCTGATGCTGCTGAACCCTTGCTCAACTTACCCCCACTGCAAATCCCGACGTTAATAACACTTTGAAATTGCTGATTTCACTGAAGTTCTTTCGTTTGCTTCCCTTTTCTTCAGGGAAAACGGAGGCTGCAGCAAGAAACAGTCATCAGTTCACAGCTGCTCCCACCCTTAGGCTCTGGATCAATACAAGAGAATCAGCTCACACAGAAAAAATGCAAACTGATGTGCCCAGGCAGCCCCAGAAAGATCGGTATCACTGATAGAGGCTGGCTTTTCTTCCAATAAAAGCTGAAAGCCACAGCCAGCCCCCAGTCTGTGCCTGGGGTGTGCACAGAGGAGTCGAACCTCACCTGGGGGCGGCGATGGCACTGCAGGGACAGCCAGAGGCAGGGGGGTCACTCCCTGGAGGTGAGTTATTCACGGCTGCTGTCATCCCCCCAACTTCTGACAGGGAATATGGTCAGCCTGGAAGCAGCCACTCAGCCCCTGAGCAGCGAAAAGGCATCTGGGGGCACGGGGATGTTACATCAGCTGTCCCTCTCCTTTTTTCCACTCCTGCCTCCCCTCTGGACCTGATGAAGTGGTTTTTTGCTAAGGCAGAGAAGCTGTTTGTGTTCCAGGCTGCAGGCAACAGCAGAGAGGACAGCACAGCACCTGCAGCCTGGCCAAGAGCCACCCAAGGTTGGATAGGACAGAGGTTTGGACATCAGGCAGGGTTTGGGCTCTAAGACGTTGCCTGTCAATGGGCAGAATCCTGGGAAGGGCATCAGCATCTTTTATAAAAGATCCACTGCTGAATACTGGGAGTGGGAAAAACTCACTTTGGATACTGTTGGATGCACAGGATCTCGTGCTTCCTCCTGCTCTGCAAGTCCTAAATTAATAAAGACCAGTCTTCCCTGATCAGCATCATCTTAGTGGGTCACTGCGTTTCCAGCCACCCCGGCAGAGAAATGGGATTTATTCACGTCCTGGACCTGCTGACAAACACGTTCCTGCCTTCCCCTGCAGTGCTTCGGAGCGCTCCCCGCCCGAGGAGCAAACACAAACACGACCTGCTGCTCACGGCTCGGGAGTGCTCAGCCTTTAAACATCAACTGCGTGGAGCCGCAAGCACCGTGGCAGCCCCGAATGCAGGTTTGTCAGATCCAGGGCTCAGCAATTCATCAAACGCTCGGCTCCCGGGGCAGAGCTGGGCAGGGACAGGGACAGGAATAGGGGCAGGGACAGGGACAGGGGCAGGGACAGGAGCAGGGGCAGGGACAGGAGCAGGGAAAGGGACAGGGACAGGAGCAGGGAAAGGGACAGGGACAGTGACAGTGACAGGAGCAGGGACAGGGACAGGGAAAGGGACAGGAATAGGGGCAGGGACAGTGACAGGGAAGGGACAGGGACAGGAGCAGGGACAGGAGCAGGGACAGTGACAGGAGCAGGGACAGGAGCAGGAATAGGGGCAGGGACAGTGACAGGAGCAGGGACAGGAGCAGGGACAGGGGCAGGGACAGTGACAGGGGCAGGGACAGGAATAGGGGCAGGGACAGTGACAGGGAAAGGGACAGGGACAGGAATAGGGACAGGGACAGTGACAGGGACTGATCTCCCCTCACAGCTCACCAGGGATGTTTTATCCCTGACCCCATCTGCTGCCTGTGTGCTGAACCCAGGCTGAGGACTGGCTCTGCCATGGAGCACTTCACAGCCTGCAGCAGGGCTCAGTTGGAAACTGCAGGAGCTGCTCTCAGCAGTGACAGCAAGAACCCCAGAGCCCAGAAAAACGCTGTTTGTGGGAGCTGCACTGCAGCTGGAACCAGTGTCTTGCACCTCCTGTGCATAAAAAAGCAGAGAAAGGCAACCCAAGAGCATCTGAAGTCAGGCACAAATAAAAGTGCTGCAGAGCCTCGTGGGACTCGATCCATCTGGGTCTTTCTTATCAATTTAATCAATTAATTCCCATCTCTCACACACTGAGAAGAGTTCAGCTGGTGTGACAAACACAAGTGGTCTGTCCCAGGTGGAGGGGCCAGAAGCAGCTCCCTGCCATCCCGTTTTGTTCTGGAGGGCAAACCCAGCAGGGCTTGTGCCACAGCAGATTCCTGGGCCATTTCCAGCCGGATTCCCCACGGGATCTCTCCTGGCAGCTGCCCCTCAGCACTTTGCCCTCCTCTGGTCACCTCTGGAAGGAAATGGGACCAAGGCTGGCTCTGAACCCAGCTCCTGCTGCCAGGGGACAGCCAGGGACAGTTTGGGCACATCCCCACTGCATTTTTAATCCCTCCTGTCAGTTATTGTGCAATCACCGAGTTACTCTAACAGGAAGGAAGAGGCTTGAACACCCAGCCTACATTCAGCACTGCAGAGAGGTGCTTCTGTAAATCAAAAGTGTTGCAAACAAAGCGAAGAAACTCCACTTGCTCCTGGAAATAAATCTTGGAATGTGCTCTTTTTTTTCCCCATTTCTGCTCTTCCCACCACTTCAGCCCCCAGCACATCAGTGTGGTGAGGTGATCAGCGCCCAGGACGGCCCAACACCACCATTCCTAAGAAGGAATTGTTAGTTATTTATACATTATTAATTATTTCATAGAATTATGATAGAATCATGGAATGGTTTGAGTCAGAAGGGACCTTAAAACTCATCCCAGTTCCACCCTCTGCCATGGGCAGGGACACCTTCCACTAGACCAGTTTGCTCAAGGCTTCAGTCCCCAAAAGCTTCACCAGAAGCCCAGGTGAAAGCGATGCAATCACACTTGTGATCTCTGGATTATAAAACCCAACAAACACCACTTGTTAGGCCGAGTTCTAGATGGGTTTGGTTTCACCCCTCAGGTGGCATCTCAGGAAATAAGATACAAAATAAAAAAATAATTTAAAAAAAAGCTTCAAAGAAACCTGGATTTCAAAGTCAGAGGAACATCAGAGGAACATCACACAGCGTTCAGCTGGTGTGAGTTTTCCAGAGTGCAAAAGGGATTACCGAATGGAGCCGAGTTCAGGGGCACCTGGCAGGATTTGAACTCGTTTCAGTGATCAGAGGTGGCTCTGAGAACATCCAGGCTCCGACTCACCCACATCATCCACGCTGAGAATTCCTGCAGCGCTGAGCTCCTGTCAGCAGCCCCAGCACTAATGCTGAGCTGGGACTCTACAAACGAGGATGACCTGGGCCGAGTGTTTCCGGGGATTTAGTGTCCACAGCATGCCAGCCAAATCCAAGGGCTCTTGTGGAAAATGAAGCATTTCAGGCCTATAGAAACTGATGAGAAATCAAGGTTTTGCTGCAAAATTCTGCTTCACACTGCAGCCAATGAGCCTCTTTTCCAAGAGGCTGGCTTAGTCAAAAAGAGCTAAAAAAAAAATTAAAAAATCAACTCTGCTCTATCAAGATCCGTAATTCATAGAGGTTTGTCACAGAACACACCCGAGCGCCCTCAGTATTTTAAATCTTGAGCACAAAACTGGCTGTCAAGTGCAAGTCAGCAATTTCCTGGTGCCTCCCTGTCGGGGACAAAGCCTTCAGGCCGAGCAGAACCTGGAGGAGCATTTTGAGCAGAGTTTGTTTGACTCTGTTACATATTTTATTTGAAACACAAGATGTGTTTGCAGGAGCAAACCAGCCGGGCTTTGCCAACCAACGAAGAGTCGGCCGGCTGCTTCTGCTCATTTTTAAACAGAAAAAAATGATTTCATCATACCAACATGAGGCTGGATATGTTTATTCATCGTCAGTAATTTTTGTACACAAGGCAAATATTAATAGCTGAAAGGCAACGCTTTTGGAGAGTATGTACAGAGCAATGTACAAGCAAGTGTGAGAGGTCTGAAACTATGAATTGATTTAACCGTTTTATAAAAAAGAAGCGATGCTTTTTCTTCTAAGACCTCCCTTAGAAATAATTTATTGCCAATCTTAAACTAAAGCAAGGAGAGAAAAAAAAAAATTTACAATAAAAAGTAGTCCCTGGAAAGTTTATAAAAAGTTAAACATATAAAATTGTAAGCCACAAACATTTATACAAAGCTAATACAAATCTTGGTTTTGTTAAAGATCTATGAGGTTGTTATAAAATATATTTTTACATAAAGGCTTCACATAAGGTAAGCTCTCACTGCTACTGAAAGCGCAGGAAAGCGGTTTTAAATAGTCTGCAATTCAACTTATTTTCAAGTACAACGCAAAGAAAATTGCAAAATGGCACTGTATTGCAATGCTGTGTAATTAAAAACTACATTATTGGTACCATCAGAGAGACAAGACCTGTAAAGTGAACTGGTGAAGGATTTGCACGGCAGGAGACTTCCCCAGGGTGTGGAACAGGAGTGGTGCTGGAAAATGAACTTTCTGCAAGAGGAACTGCCAGGGGTTGTTCTGCTGGGCACAGGCACCGGAAGAGCTGGGGCTGGGATCCTCCAGGATCACCCACCCACCCCGTCTCTGCTGGATAACGATGAACTGACTCACAAACAAACCCCATCAACAGCCTTTGGGATCAGCTTGACTTGGTTTTTGTCTTTAAGAGCAGTTATTCTACAAGAAAGGTGAAGTTTCACACAAACTGATGGCTTATGCTCCCACGTACAATATATAGAAAAAAACAACAGTAACATTTTTAAAGCCCTGATGAACAGCCACAGTTTTTAGGTGTCAATCATCTCAGCTGAACACTCTGCAGCAGGGAACAGTCACTAAAACCAATTTCACCTTCAAGTACAGCTTGTACAGGACAGTGGTTTATCTCCATACAGTCAGTGATCTTTAGAACACAGCTCACTCCAGCAAAGAGAACTAAGGAATTTTGGGAAACTTGATTTTCTGAGACACTTCACTTTCTATCTGCCTTCCCACCTTCACTAGGAATACATCCCAACCTTGTACCAGACTGGTTTCCACGAGGAAGCTTCACTCTCACCAGCAAACTGTAATTCTGGTTGTTTCAGGACAAAACTCAGCCTGTTCAGAGCATCAGCCCTTCATTTCTTGTACCAGATTTATGCCCTGCTATAAACAAATGACATTTAGAAACAAATCTAACAGGAAATACAACAGCTCAAGGTGTGCTCCACTCAGGGAGCTCATGAAGAGTGAGCCTGAAGATGGACAAGGATGTTGATTTGGGGATTTTGGCTGTAGGATAACACAGGAACCATGTAAACAGGAACATCCAGGTGCGTTGCCTCACCCCTCTCACGAAGTGGGAGTGTGAAACCCGAGTGATTTGACTCAGTTATTTCATTAAAACAATTCATTTCTGCCTGAGATTCATATAGTGCTTCATCTACCAGGGCCTACAAGCGACCCAGCACCGGGGTCCCCCTCGCTCTCTCACAGGCCCCGGGGTTCACAGGAGAGTGATCTGAAAGGATTCAGAACAGGGATTTCTGTGGTTGTTCTGGGGAGAAGCTGCTGAGGATTTCCCCACTTTAGCTAAGGTCACAAGTGCCCAGTGCCCTGGTGATCCTGGCTACATCCTTAGACTGACATCAGTTTTGAGGATCTTCAGTAAATTAACACGTTCCATTGACAAAAAAATTCATCAACACTTCACATAGATTAGTTTAGACAAATCCCTGGTACTCAGCCCATCATCCACTACCAGTCTTCAGTCTTTTCTGTAATCATCTGGTCTGACACCCTTCAAAGCACCTACTGCAGACCTCTCCAAATCAACCGTTTTAATCACAGCTAAATCTCTGTTTTGAAAAGACACTTGTTCAGACAACTGTTAGCCAAAGAAAAACCAGCCCAACTCCTCCTCCTGTTGAGAACCAAGGGTATGGATTTGTTTTCTGCTTTCCAAGACTGGCCTTGGAGGCCACCAGAGGTTTGTGTCTGCTCATGGAGCATTTATAGCCCAAAGGAGAAGCTCTGCTCCCATCACAGGTGTGCTGTTCAGTCCTGGAAAGAGCCTCGCCAGCCTTTCTTGAGGTCTCTGCTTCATCCTCCTTCATGAATTGCTCACATATAACCTGAACACACCAAATCAGAAATAATCCATTTCCAGTAGAGGCAAAATCTACATTAAATATCCCCATCCAAGATTCTATGAACCCTCCTGACATCAGTGCTGCATCCAGACTTTAGGATTATGTTTAGACTCTGCACTGTGACTTCTCCCAAGCTCTTTTCAGAATTCTTCCCTCCCCAAACAGTGCCCGACGGCCAGAATCGCAGACTTACCTATGACTATCCACTGGATGATATAAAAAAATAGAGGTCTTTCAAAGCACCTAACTAAATAAAAATACACTATTCCCCTTCTACTGCCAGGAGAACGAGGTACAGAGATGTTAATACAACTTACAATCACAGTAAGTAAAGGCTAAGTTCAGGAGACAGGCAGTTTCCTATGTCCTGGCAGGGCCACTGCTTCCACACCCCTCACGTCACCCCCAGCTCGTGGGGTGAGAATAAAATGTATTCAAGGATTGGCCACCAGCACGATCCACAGGAACTGGCCAATTCCACGGGGCAAAGTGGCAGCTGATCCACCCACACCACACTACAGCCTGGGGGAAATGGGGTAGGGACACTGATTTTTGTATCACAATCTCACTCTTTTTGCAGTGTGCTGTGGGGTACATCAGGATTGCTTTATTTTCACTACTTTTCATTATTATTATTATTATTATCATCGTTTCTTTTTTTAATCACATGGCAACACTAACAACTCCCCGTAAGAAAATGAAACAAAACTGCAAAAGGACTTTGGGTAAAATAGTCACAAGCAGCACTCTGGAAGATGCTGTGCAACATATTCAGCTCAAGTACACTTAGGATTGCTTAGACCCAACTGGAAAGTCTCAGAAAGAACCTCATCAGCTGAAGCACATTCTGCCAGGACACGGTCTTTAATTTTTTCCCAAGAAAACATTCATCTGCACGGTGTCAGCTACACAAGGCCTCTGCTGGGAATTCATAAGGCCACTGAAAATGCCAGAGGAGGACAGAACACAAGGAGGCACTTAGGTTTGCAGGTCCTTCTCTCCATCTCCAAATGCTCCTGACTCAGAGGAGGCACCCGGGAAGGAGGCAGGGAGTTCAAATAAACCAGTGCTAAGTTAAAGCGCTTCCAGAACAGGTGACCCACAGGTAACATCTGCCACCTCCAGGTAACACCTGGTGAGTGAAGATAAAAACCACAAGCTGAGCTTGCTCCCCTCTTCCCACACCAGAATGCCAAGAGGATTGATCAGAGTGCTCTGTGCTTTGCCATGGCTCCAGGATGTGAGGACGCCTCTGGAGCGAGTCCGTGTACTGCGCCAACCACTAATCCCTCCTCACTGGACTCAGCACTTCCTGACAGATACCTCTGAAACTCCTCATCTGAAGTATTCTTAAAGCATCTCCTATTCCAACCCAACGCCATGATTTACACTTAAAAACAGGCAGTACACCCAGGAACCCGCGCTTCAGAGAGATGATTCCAGCAAGGGATTGGATGGGATTTCTAACCAAAAATAGACCTGAGAAATCATAAGTCAGCTATGGTATCACAGTCTTTAAAATGAAGTTAGATGTGAAAAGTTTCTCTCTCCCCCTTCCCACCTTAAATCACTGCCACAGTCTAATAATTGCAACAATTTCATTGAAGTTTCGACTTGGAATTCTGGATTTTCTAGGGTAATACACATGTTCGTAAAATGTCAAATTTACCACTTTACAGGTAACTTAGCCATAGGTCTGCTATAAAATTACAACTTGGGCCAACTTGAAGCTACACTGGAAGAGATTAAGCCTGAATTTCTGCAGAAATTGGCAATAACGTGTTCAGCAGCAGCTTTTAGCCACATATCAAGAAGTCTGACAGGATCTGGATTTCTCTACTCCTGCTGTAAACTTCTAGTTAAAAAAAACAACACACGAGAGTTACTGAAATAAACCAGTCTTTTTGCACATCACTGTAACATCAGCTGCTTGAGGTTGTCGTGCAGGATGGTATCCTTGACATCACGGAAAACTAGCCGGATGTTCTCTGTGTTAATAGCAGTGGTGAAGTGGTGGTACAGGGGCTTCTGCTGCTGGTCCCGGCGTTTCGTGCGAAAACAATCCACCAGGAATTTTTGGACATCTGTTAAGCAGTGGGGATCCCCTTCAAACTCTGGGAAATAGTCTTTGATGCTGACTTTCTGTACTTTTTCCTCGAGCAAGTCCGTCTTGTTTAAGAAGAGGATGATGGAGACGTTGCTGAACACCCGGTTGTTGACTATTGTTTCAAAAATGTTCAGGGACTCCGTGAGGCGATTCGTCTGCCGGTCCTCCATGAGCACTTGGTCGAATTCGCTGGAGGACACGAGGAACAAAATTGACGTGACGCTGTCGAAGCACTCGAACCACCGCTTCCGTTCCGACCTCTGGCCGCCCACGTCGACCATCTTGAAAGGGACATTTTTGATTTCAAAGTCGTACTCGTGAATCCCTTTGGTGGGCCTTCGTGCCAGCAGGATGTCTTGCTGTGAGGGAAGGTAATCCTATAAAAAGAAGGAGAGTTTTTTGATTAGGATATGATCATGGGGAGAGAGCAGCTTGCACGGGAACAGGACAAGGTTTTCCATAAAAATACATGGATGTGGATTTCCATGCTAACACTGCGGCTTTTGAGAAAGAGCTGGAGCCCAAAGCAGGAAACACCCCAATATTAAATCAGAACATCTACCCCAAAGAACTTAAGCTTTCCCTGTGCCATGTGACAAGGAACCATAACCAACCCTGGAGGTAAACCAGCAATTCCCCATGCCAGTTTCCCTCATTCTGGATCATTTCATGCTTCCTTGATTCTCTTCCCACAAAGATGGCTGCCAGCACTACAAAGCAGCAAACGCGTTCTAAAACAGCTTTCTCAAACCAGTAACTATGGGATGTCCGATGCCAGCTGTGGGCTCTCCATTCCTCCCATGCTCTCCTGCAAAGTGCATGACTGCTTCCAGAAACAAACCAGCTGCTCCACTAAATAACTTTAAAGCAATCAATTATGGCTGAAAACTAAAACCTAAGCAACTTCCTGTGTTTGTGCCACGCATCGTTGCATGCTGCTGTATCAGTGCACACTGGTGAGCTCACACTGCCTGACTCTGCCCCAAATTTACAGTGCAATGAGCAGAACAGGGGAAGAAACTTGAGAGCTGGGCACAGCAGTGCCTTTGCAGCCTGGAGGGCACAGACAGCTGTATCCGAACGTTCTCCAGCCCACCTTTCCCCAGAAGTTAAGGGGCATATAAGAGACTATTGTTCGTATCTGACTGTTACATGAACATCATCAATGGATGCAGATGCTCCAGGAAGAGGAATTCTTATTTAGTCAGCTTTGACAGCATGGAATTCAACACTCAGATTGGGATTTCTTCATTCCTAGAATTACACTTTTGTCGATGGTCCAAGTCTTTCTGTTATCTGCAAAGTGCATCTCTACCACACAGCTGCCTGTGCTGGACTTTAAAACCTTGCTGTTCACTTGTTATGGAGACTCTTCCTCACATTTTTCCAGCATTCCTCACCATTTCAGAGAGTGCAATTGAAGTTCTGGAATTCAGTCTCTTCTTAAAAAGTGAATGATCTATGATCTTCCTTTGACAGTGCCAGTTCCCACACTTGGAGCTTTTTATAAAGATGTGTGAGACCATGGTTCAGAAAGTCTGATTCAACTAGTCAGCTGGGTGGGGGAACAAGCACACAGCACCATGGCTATTTCAGAACTTTTATCCCAAGTTTAAGGAAGCTGGGCAAGTTCAAACCACAAAAATAAAATTTAAAAATCATGAAGTGAGTGCAACATTCCAAAAACTCTAGGATCACTTGGCTTTGCCCTGTAAGTTCCGAAGTGAAACGAGAGAGAGAGGGCTTTGTCTGAACTCTGGGTTCCTTTTCCTGAGCTGCCCATGACTAAGGCACTGATTTTTATCGTGGCATAAATTACAAAGCAGCTCTGAAGCCCAGGCTCCCCACCCTGCAGCCTTTGCTGCAGCACTGATACACATCCAAACCCACAGCACTGAAATCTGGAGAACTGCTAAAGCAGCATCAAGTTCCCTCCAAACTGACCAAAAGAGGTGCTGCCACTCCTCTGTCTGATTAATAAACAACTTTGAAGGGTGATAAGGCTTTTCCCTTTGTTAAATATATCTTGGGTCTTTTCTACTGAAATTACAGAGAGGAAAACAATCAGCAAAAGCAGTGAAGGGACTGTATGAAATGTCACTGAGCACATGAGAAGGGATTTTGAGCAAAGCTGACTGTCAACAAGTAGGCAAGAGTGTCACAGGTTCAACACTCATTCCAGCTTCCAAATGGGAATGTATTCTTTTGTTTTTCAAAAAGTTAGCCTCAGCTTCTCAGAACAAATCCAGAGAGTCTTAAGATAGCTCAGGAGTGACTGAAATTATTCAATTACGTAAACAAATAAAACCAACTAATATAACAGACAAAGCCACATGCACCTTCAATATTGAAACAAAGGCACAAAGCAAACTCTCCAGGGAGCTGGGCCTGTAATGTTTATTCAGTAAAGCTTTTAAGAACAAGGAGCTTATCCCCAGAATTCCTGACAAATTCCCTCTATGAGTACTATTACTCATTGAAAATTCCTTCCACACTTGCATCCACAAAGAGAATCCTTCCAAGTGCTTTCTAATTCTACACACACAGAAGACCAACCATGGAACTGGGTATCTGCAGGACCCCTTCCAACCCAAACGATTCCATGTTTTATCCTGGATATTGGCTACTGTGATCCAACAGGCAGCAAATGAGGGCTCTGTGAGTTCAGTGTTGGTATCCAGCCACCATCTGGCTCCAGGAGACCAAACATAACAACTCCCAGGAACTCTCCCAGTATTTTAGTTACCTTTCTGAAGGACAGTTATGTTTTCTCCCTCATGCCCAGATCCCTGAACACAAGCAGTTTGCCCCTGTCTCAGTGCTGATCCCATTCTCCGTGTCTGAACGCTGCAGCATCAGGTGAGTATTTGCCTTGGGTGGCACTGGTTATTATTTTCCAAGTTCTTTAAGTGTTTTGCCATTGTCAATAAGTGTTTTTTTTTCCCTCTAGCATGCTCACATTGATACTGATTTCGAACATGTGCTTTCTTCCTGATTTTCCTATCTCCTTTCCTCAAATTCACTCCAGTCTGCTTCTTCTAAAGGAGTTCCTTTGGTTATCAGTGGCTCTTTTGGCTATCACATCACTGTTTGCCTAGTTCAAATCACAATTTCAGGCATGACTAAGATCCAATCACAAGATGGAAAGCCAAGTCTCTCTGTGAGGTATTTTGGATACATACAGTCTGCACTGGCAGTTGAAATAGCAACACACAGTTGCAAGGAATCCAGGAGATCCCACGCATGTCTGCCTGTCAGATACTCTTATTTTGCTGATCTGATTAAATCTGAACACTAAGTTCTTTTTCCTCAGGGCTGTTATCAGCTCCCTTTTGGCAAGAAGCATGTGAATTGCAGATCTATGTGTTTATAAGCAATTTAGTTGCAAGTCAGCCCAGTTGCATCAGATAAGAACAAATACTTTTATTTACAGTTTGGGGAAACAATCATTAGACAATCCTGCATATAGATAAGAATAAACCAGAAGAACCTATCAAATCTTTCACTAACAAAATTGAGCTAGTGCTTTTTTCCTCAGACTTAACATTTTTACAACAGCAGATCCTGATGAGTCCCTCTGATTCTCAACACCATTTGGTCCAACTTGAAGCCAGAAAAGCTGTAATTCACAGCACTCCCACAGCAACATGAGACCTGCAGTAAGTGTGTTTATGTGTAAAAATATTAAAAACCCCAACTACTGACTAATTTTCACACTTTAATCAAAGAATGGACCAGAGTTTCTCCATGAAGAACTTTGAAATGGAGCTGCAAAACTCTATCCAGTAGTGCTGGGGAGAAATCCAAGCCCTGTGAAACCTAAAGGCACTGGATTCAAAGACCATGAGAAATCCACCACTGGCAGAGAGTTCAGCAGTTCATTAGAGTAGGTGGAGTTCTCCTAAGCACAAGCCTTATAACTCAACCCCAAATCCAAATTCAGAGACCAAATGCTGGAGATCTGGAAAGCACAATGATCATCACCAGTTCTTTAGTTTAGAACAATGACAGTTCAAAGCAGAAAAAGTCTGGCTTAAAATTTAATCTGTTAAAAAGAAAACTGAAGTTAAGCACGACATAACAGTGTTTCACTGAAGTGGTTTGGATTCCTTCTATTGTTACTATCAGCTGGGAATGACCATGGAGAAACTGCCTCCTCACAGAGTTCAAGCACAGTATTAAAACTCCTGTTTTAAAGGCAGTTTTTCCTCAAGCCATTCCTGCATCCCACAAGTGATGAGCATCAGCAAATACCTTCATTAGTCAAGTGCTAATTAACAATTCTATTTAAAAATAAGTGTTCTACAGAAATTTCAGATGTTTCTCCAGAGAAAACAGACTTTATTCTTTAATGAGTGTATGTTGAAGTAGCTATTACTGGATGGTGCCACCAACCTGTGACTGATTTAACTCAGAGTTCCTAACTGGACACGTAACCCCAAACCCAGTCACTTTTGGATGTCATTTAATGTTGAAAAGCTATTTTAACAGTCTCCTGCCTGGCCAAGCATTTTTAACTGGTTCAATTTTGACAGAAGGTTTATTTCCATAAAGTCTCCTGGCCCTTGCACTGCCCCCTGTTTTTGACATGTCAGTGATGAACTGCAGCGATAACGCGACAGTCCAAGTTAACTAAAGATAAAGTTATTGGAGTAGACACTAATTACATTTCATCTATTTAAAACCCAGAGATCACAAAGACTACTTAAAACTCAAGACTGGAAAGAAAAATAAAAAAAGGACTTACTTGTTCTCCAAGTTTATCCAAGTTGTCCAAGAAATACTTTACAGATTCCCCCTAAAAACAAATCAAACAGTTATTTAAATAAGCGACGTCCTTGATCCCAATCGTTTACATTCTGAAGTCCAGATAATTTATCGAAACCTACATTTAAGCATCGTAAGCTTTAATCACTGCCATTTTTAAAAGCAGCTATCCTAAGAACAGAACTGATGATTTATTCTTAGGCCAGTTAATATTTAAACTTAAAAGCATAAAAGGCACATTTATAATAGTCACATTCTTTCCAAGTTTAGACTTGATAAATAAATCCAAGCATTATCCACACGGAGCATCAATGAAGCGGCCACACCTTCGTTATGAAAAGAAACATTCAGTTCCTCTGAGGCTCTGCAGAGTGTGCACACACAGGTACAGGGATTAATCACCAGAGAAAGTTCCTTTATACTGCAGTGCCACAGGATTCATTCCCTCAGGTACTTCCCCGGAGCACAGTGAGTGATGAGCAGAACACAGCATGAGAAACCACAACAGACAAAGCATTTTACTCAAGTTTCCCATCAGACACCAAGCTGGACCAGAACATCTGAGTGATGAGCAGAGCTCCGGGCTGCTGTGCACGATATCACATTTCCTATCCAGCTTTATCTTCTGGATTCAAGTCATCCCTGTCCTGGCAAAGGGTAACTGCAGTTTTTAATCCCTCCAGTAATGCGGAACTAATGTTTTTTTTCATGGTAAACCTGAACCACAGCCAACTCTGCAGAACTCCATCAGGGTGCTGGGATTAAGGAGGAATTCTTCTATGGGTACTGGTGCACCTGAGTTCACTTGTAATAGGAATGCACTGATGGAATTCACTGCAAAGGAAATCATCTTTTTAAGGTTCTCAGCATCCTCACAGAAGCACAGATCTGCTTCCTTTTGGAAGCTCCTAACCACCAGTTGGAATTTATTCATTTTACAGTAAGTGCAGAAAATAAACCACCTGTGTTTTCACTCTGCAGGTGGAAGAGCAGGAATTCAGACTGAGCTTTCTTGATGAGAAAAATCAAGCAGCATCTGAGGCTGGGGTGATTACACAGACAAGCGAATTAGGACAGGAGCTACACCCTGACAATGACTTCCCCTCGCTTCAATCTGAACTCTGCAAACTTACCTAGGGAAAATATAAACCTCACTATTCAACTGTGTCATCTAAGCATCTACCCTGAGCAGAGCAGGGTAAATAACAGGCCAAAAAGGGTCTGGCAGACACATTAGCAAGGTACCTTTGCAAGTCTTCCAGGCACTAAAATAAGTTACATAATACAAGTTAGATACCACACCTTGAAGTGTGCAATTTGAACATCAACATTTAATGAGGCAAGACTGGGACTCTGGTTGGAACATGCCTCGTGCTCAACACACCTGCGGGGAGAGAGCCCAGCACAGCTCTACTGCCTTATTTTACCTCTTGTCTGGCTCAGCTGTCCTGCTTTTCTCTGGGGTGACAAACTGCAGCAGGAACACCATTTTAGTAGCACACAGCAGCAACTGCTTGCAGTGCCAGCACAACTGTATCTTTTCCAGCATCCTTTCTAGCCTCAATCCTCTAAGGAAAGTGTACAGGGAAGAGCATTCCTACTTCACAGAAAATGAACTACCCTGATGGATGAATCCATCAAGCTTCCCAAGGAGGAACAGGATCAGAATTCAGGCCTTCCAAGTGCTAAAACCACTCTCTGTAGCCAAATACTAAGGCAAAATAAAATTTAAGGTCAGATTTAATTTCTTTTTTAGGTGCCAACAGGAGCTGGCAACGTTCCCTTCCCCACAGGGCTGGCTGCATGCCAATCAGGCAGATTTCAGACTCAGTAAGTGCAGGTATTTATTCTGGAATACCTGGGCCTCAGAGGCTGAATTTGTGTGTGTGTGCATACAAACACGCATTTTAATCCTAGACAGCTTTTTTATACGACTTACAGCAGTATCTATTCCCTAAAGAACCATTAACTCTGCAGTTAATGTGGAAGTTACTACCTCTCCTTCAGGTCCCAGGGCTTGCAGCTACTGCAATGGATTGAAAAGTTGAAGCAGAGAAGCAAACCACTGCCTGGAAAGGTCACAAAACATCCCCACAAGCAGCTTTCCAAAAGAGGGGATTTCCTGAAATCACAAATGCAAAATACATCGGCCTGCAGCGGCAGCAACCAACAGCAATCGCTGCCAGGGAACACTGAGACGCCAACTCCACTTCTAGGCTGTCACTGGCAAACAAACATCAAGGTGGCCATGCTGAAACTGAGGAGGCTGAACTATTAAATCCATCAGTTATGACACAGCACACTCATTAAGCAGAGACATTCCAGCTTCCCTCCTCCACACCATGGGCTCAGCTGCTTGGGCTCTCCCCTCATAAAAATCTGTTCAGACAGCAAGTGATGTGGACATGACTCAACTCTGTAACCAAGGATAAAGGCTGTTCATTCACTGCTTTTTACCAATCTGCACACCAATTAAAAACCTACAACAGCTTCAAATTCATCATCTCTTCTTCCACCCCACTCCAGCCACCCATCCATATCACAGAGCCACAACCCAGGGCCCTGACCAGGGGTAATTTTCTGTCTGCCCTGGACATGTTGCTATCAGCAGGCTGAGCTCTGCTAACTACAGACACTCTTGAGCAGCAAACTACCTCGCTGAACAGAACGCTATCAGAATACACTACTGGAGAACCACGGAGTTTTGACCCATTTAAACAAGTTTCAAAGAGGCAGCATTACAAAGCAGCCGAGCTTCAACCCGTTCCCAAAAGGGTGAAGTTTTTTATTTTATCCAATAATGAAGAGAAACACTGAAAAACTCAGCACACAACAACAAAGAAAGCATTAATGACACCTATTTTTAAAAATCAGTTAGAAAAGGATCCATTCACATCCCCGTACAACAGCCCCAAAGACAGCTTCTGTGTTAGGCTGCTTTTTCTTGGTAGATAGAGAACCAGCTCCTATTCAGTAAATCCATGACAGTGACCATATTTAAATCGCTGTATTCAACAGCTGACACCTAAAATTTCCCTTCTGACAAACTGTAAACTCTCTGGTTTACCCAAAATGACTGGAAAAAAGAAACTGGGTTTCCCCACTCTGTCCCACTAAGGCCAGTGTGGCTCACCATGTCCAGCCCTGCCACGAGGCAGCTCAGCAATCAATTTGTGGCGTCAGGCCACAAAGGAGCCACACCAAAGGCAAAATCTAGACAGAAATGAGAAACTGAAGGATCTACCCCCATTAAAACCCCCACAGTTCTCCATTACACTCCTGTTTGTCTTCACACCCACGTTCTGTGAGGACACAGGACGGAAATTTAAAGATCAGCTAAAAATACAGTGATGCCCCCAGGACAGGAAGGACCTTGACCTGTTGGACGGATTCCAGAGGAGGCCACCAAGCTGATTAAGAGATGGAGCACCTCTCACAGCAGGAAAGGCTGAGAGAACTGGGAATGTTTGGCCTGGAAAAAGGGTCACCTAACTGTGGCCTTCTGTACCTGAAGGCAGCATACAGGAAAGATGGAAAATCTATTTACAAGGGTCTGGAGTGAGAGGACAAGGGGGAGTGGCTTCACACTGACAGGAGGTAGGTTTAGATTGGTTATTAGGAAGAAATTCTTTATTTTGAGGATTCTGTGGCATTGGCACAGGTTGCCCAGAGCTGTGGATGCTGCATCCCTGGCAATGTTCAAGGCCAGGTTGGACAGGGTTTGGTGCAATCTGGGCTAGTGGTAGGTGTCCCTCCAAACCCTTCTATGGTTCCGTGTGACAGTCTTGAACCAGTCACAACCTTCTTTTTAAAATGCAGATGAACCCTTTGAAGTAATTAGCACAGCTGAGCAGTTTGGAAATGCAGATCTCTGAAGGCCAGGAATGACACTGCAGGAACCAACCACGCCATGGAGCCCAACTCATCCCCTGCCCACTCCCCTCTCCTGCACTTCAAGTGCAGCCCAAAGATGCCAATACAAGGACAAAACCCAACACAGACTGGGCACACACCTCAAATGAACACTGAGCTACTGCAATAAAGCAAAATTCTGGAGCACACCCCAATACAGCAGAATGAGCAGCCCACACATCAGCTTCAGAGACCTTCTGGTGTTACAGGAGGGGGTTTTGGCTGTTTTAAACTTTATTAATTTATATCAGGATATCAGATTCTTAAGCAGTCCCTTCTGAATGCTGGAGAAAGATGCCCTTTTTTGTTCAGATGGAATATACATGTCTCAGCTGCAGCCCTTCAGCCTCCTCCTGATTCAGAAATGCATGTAAACCACAGGAAGTTGACTGTTAAGTAACTTTATTCATAACTGTCAACTATTCCATTTTCAGAAAGGTTTGAGTCAAATCAGCCTCTGCCTCCTAGAACCTTGTGATCCTCCCTGAGAGAGCCAAGTCACTTCATCATGAATGTACAAGAAAACACTGAAATCTCACTCCTATCAAAGTGCCTAGCGTTACCACAACAGCTTCCCCTACAACTTACTTACTCCTCATTAAATTAAATATCCCCAGTTTTGTAATTCGTTCTTTTTCCAAAGGCATGGTTACAGCAGAGTTGATCATTCAGATGTAGGCCAACACCTGATGGTGTGGTCAGCTGCAGTAAACCAGAGCAAGTATCTTTTATAGCAAAACACAGCACAAAGATCACTGTCTGGGTACTGCCTCAAGCAAAGTAACCATAAAAATATTTCTGATGGAGGGAAGAAAAAAAAAACCCCAACCCCTACACGAAATACACACCAGATGAACACATCTTTTAAACCCAGGAAGCACCAATTTATTTGGTTTCCATGAAAACAATGTCAGCAATCTAAATATGATTTGTTGAAACCTTAGCATAGCCAAATGGCTTTTTAGCTCTTCAAGGGGATCAGGGACACAGCATTTTTTCCACTAGCAATTGCTTAAAAAAGAAAAAAGAGATAGAGGAAAAAGCATCAAACAGAGATTTAGTCATTACAAGGTTTAAAGAAAGAAACAATTTATCAAACCATCTAGGTTTGGCTGCAAGTTCAGTGGAACATACTGAACTGACAAGCCTTATTAAGTATCTGAAATAATAAATCAGATATTTTAAGAAAATAGGAGATATAACTTGGTAGCTCTATATTACAACTTTAATAACCAAACATTTTCTTTTCCTGACCTTACCTGAATTTCTCAAGAAAGAGAAACAAATATTTCCTATTTTATTTAATAAAAAACCCCACAAAAGCACAAGAAACAAAAACGTCACCATAAATAAGCTTTTTTAGAAGCATAGTTTAGAATAAGAACAGGTAACTGCAGTGTTTTTATGCTGGTGTGTACATGCCTAAATATGCAAACCAAACCATCCATAACACTGGAGAATCAGCTCGAAGGAAGATGACATAGAAATAAACAGAGTCTGAATATTCTGCATTTTACAACACCCTAGTAATGCTTAGAGCACACACTTCATTATGTACAGGGTGTTTTTCTGTTAGGGGCTTAATCCAGGAAAATCCATATCTGAGGATTTTGGCAAAGGAAAGAAACTAACAATTTTTTTTTTTCTTTCCACCCCACCCTAAGCTGATTTAAAAGCAGACTGACTACAAATCAATAGTGCTGCCACTGAAGTTTTAGCAGATGTCTTCTGAAATGACAGTAATAAACAGAGGGATAATGAATGGAGAAACGTTTCAATCACATCAATCAATGCTGATTCCCTGTGGAAGGGAGATTAGAGGGCACAACCTCCTCCACCCAAACAGGGAATATCTGCAGCATGACACAGAAGAGGGAGATGAGCCAGATGATATATTTATGCCATGAATGCATATCCTAATTACATTAATGAGCTCAAATCCACAACTGTCTTGACTGTTAGACCAGCAGGTTCAACCAAGTCTCATGTCGAGACATTCAACTTGTTTGGTCTCTTTTGCTGGTCTCAGACTTGGAGGCAAATGAAACAATCTTGCTTCCTTCACAGCTTTCAGGTTTCCACAATTTCTCTTTCCAATCACTCCTCCCAGTGCTTTCTCAAGAGGATTCTTCTTTCAAACATGCCTCAGTTAACAGACTAGGACAAAACTTCCCCACATTCACACCTATAACCTGCTTACTCAAAGAACTAAACTTTAAAAATACACTTTCACTGTTTTATGGCAGCAATCCAGCAACTTGATTGGTATCTCCTAAGGTGGGGGGGAAACAATTTATTTCTGAATTGCCACTCCATGCTCTAACACTTGATTGAACACTCACTCTTCAAGCAGTACTAGCAGCATTCTGGAAGTTTACAGTAAGAATATGCAATAACTGATTTTTAATAATGTGCTGAAGGTATTTGGGGAAAAAGGCCCAGGTAAGGAGTAGCATATTTACTTCCCAAACTGCAAGTCGAGGTCGAAATATTTGAGTGTGCACTAACACAAAACACATTTCCTTTCTCTAAGTGTTAATTATGGCCAAAGCACAGCAGTCCCCATTTATGCCCACATGAGCATTACTGCGGCCATGAGCAGAGCAGCCAACTGTTCCATGTGAAACAAATCCCAAACTCTCCAAAACAGAAGGGCAAACTGCTGGAAAATGGCACTGCTGCCCGTGGAAGCGTGAATGGAGCAGCCTTAAAAGGGCTGAAGCACAGATAGGGTGTTTCAAGATCAGACATCTCGCATCGCCCAGCTTCTTTCTCTCCAGCTCAACCATTTGAATAGTCATTTAAACCCGATCTGCCCATTTCCAGAGATAAAGTTCAGTACATTGGAATTAATTCCTGTTTCTTTGCAAGAACAGAGAGTTCAGACACAGCTGCTGATACAGGAGTACAAAACAACGCTGCCCCTCATCGATGCACATCACAAATGCGTCACAGCTCAGGCCAGCTCTGAGAGCACAGACCTATTTCCCCTTTTCAGCGCTCGCTGCGTGCGGCTCCAGCCGCGTTTGCCTTTTTCAGAGCCATCAGAACTGCGTCACATGGGGTAGAAGTGAAACCTGCCCCTTGTTTGGTCACACAAACTGTCCCAAAAAAAGGAAAGGTTCAAGTCCTGACTCACAGAAGCCATCTTCTGTAAAACCTTTTGGTGGCAGAGCAGAATTTGTGTTTGCAACAGCTGGATCAGTTTGGCTGGAGGGTGCTCAACTCCAAAAGCACCAAGGGAGGAGTCACACCACGTTTATTTCATGACTGACATTTTTATCTTGCATAACAGTATTAACAAAGAAAGGTGAAGGGGTTTAAGAAGGGGTTTAACCCAATAATATCCCTTTAATCTATTATCCCCTATTTACCGTGTAATCCAATTAATCCATAATTCTCAAAATGTGGATAACAAATGCAGGGAGACAGAGCACACCAACCTGAGGGCCTACACTGAGACATCCTGGCGGCACCTGCAAGCTGGGGACATCTGCCATGCCCCGAAAGTGACAGAAGGATGTCACCAAGCCAGCCTGGGACTAAATGCTCCAAACAAGGCTCCAGCATCAGCTGTTGCTCCTTCGTGCAGCAGGTCCAGCAGTGCTCTCCTTTCAAAGTGCCAGACTCACCCAACTCACACTCAGATTGTCTTCCATCAGTAGAGCATTTACACACTTTCATATATACCATGCCACTCCAAGAAAGTTAATTAAAACATGATTAAACTCTAAAAAGAAGTTAATCTGCATACCAGTATACCACAGACCAAACTGTTCCAGTTTTCAATTACTTTCCTAAGAGGAAAGTTTTCTCAGTTAGGTATCCCTCCCCTCTCCTGGTGGAATTTAATTGCCAGATTCTTAATTGCTCAAAAATATGCAAATTCACTACAGCTTTTAGATAGGAAACAGCATTACACTAAAGCCCACAAAATTACAATTTCTCCACACCAGGCATTCTGCTACTGCATTTCTAATTCTGAAAGACTGCTTGGAAACCAGGATGTGACATATTCTAGAAACAGTTGACATTCCTTCCAACAATTAAAAACCCTCAGAGTCCACAGCATTAATCCTGGAGTGAATAAATTCTTCCTTGTGAGGTCCTGGCACAGACTGTCCAGAGAAACTGTGTCTGGCCCACCCCTGGAATGTCCAAGGCCAGGTTGGACAGGGCTTGGAGCACCCTGGGATACAGGAACAAGATGAGCTTTAAGGTTCCTCCATCCCAAATCATTCTCTGGTTCCATGATTTTCCTTCGGATCACCATGCTTTCAAACAGGAAGGAAGCTCCAGATTGCTGCAGCCCCTTCTGGAGATCTGAGCCAGGCTGAGGAAGACATGAACTGGCATCACAGAGCATTCAACCAAAAGGCTGCTTGCCAGAACCTGAACAGAAATTAATCCATGAAAGCAAGGATCAGGCACACTTTGTTTCTTCAAAGGTCTTTTTACTCCCTCCCTAAGTATTTACAATCCAAACTCCTCTTCCACAAAGTTTACTTCAGGAAAGACACCAAGACTTTGCAGAAGATTTTCAAATTTCATTGATGAAACCAATCCTCCAAGCCCCAGAACACACAGACTCAGAAATCCTATGGAAACACGCACTGACCAAGGAGAAACTGCCACCTCCCAGTTACTATTTACACTCTGGGCAGCATCTCTATAAACCTCAGATGGTTTGCACACAAAACAGACTGGAACCAGACTGTAAACATTTGCTCTTCTTTCAGAGCACTGACCCACTGGCTCCATGACTTCATGTGTTTGCAACTCCAACTGCATTTAATCTAAGGCTGGAGCAGTGGTGAGTCTGCAAATCTGCCATCCATCATTTAGAGCTTCACTTGCTTCCAAGTTGTACAAGACCAGCAGAGGCTCCCAAAAACATGACAAAAATTTGGCATGTGGAAATGTATCAGCACATAAAACTGGCCATACTGAACTTGAAGATGCTTGAAAAGTCCATTATTGCATAAGCTCTGCACTAAATCACATTTCAAAATCAGAGCCCTGAACTGGATCCCAATGCATTTCTCTAGGATTCAGTTTTAAGTACATTTGGTTCCTATTTCAGCCTCATGAGAAATCCAGATATCCAAAAGCTTTTTAGTTCTTTCCTCTGTCCCAATCAGAATCCATTTCAATTAAGTTCTGGTATTTCTGTTTGCAGCCAGTGATGCACTCATAAACCAGCTCTTGTTCCAAGCATCTGACAAGATGCTGTGATATTTTACTGGGTCTAGTCAAAGATCTACCAGTACCATTAGCTGAATATGGGTGTTTTAAAAAATTAGTAGAGTTTGTGTCTAAAAGAGATCAAACTAACAGTGAAGTACACAAGACTCCCTAAAAAGCAGCAAGGGGATGAAAACATTTCATGTCACTTGTAGAATGTCATACTATAAATTAGCTCAAACTAGAAAGAAATATAAATTAATTACTAGAGCAACAAAATAACTTTGCTACTGAAACCAATTCAAGGTCCCAATACCACCCACATGTAAAATTTCAGTAATCACCCTGCATTACTTTTTTCCCCCACAATTTAGTGTAGATATTTTGAAATACAGACGGTACCAGCGCACTGTTTCCACCTGTGGAAATTCTGCATCCTCTTGATTTGGTCACCAGTGGGTGATAAAATATCATGTGCCCAAAGAGAGAAGTGCTCTCAGGCTGAGATCCCAGCATTTTGTTTAAAATAATTTCCCCAGCATCTTTAAAAAAAGGAAAAAGAAACAAACTCATGTACCCTTGATCCATAAAAAGAATTTGAGATCTTTTCAGTTCCTTGGTTAAGTCTCTGAAAAGGAGCATGATATTTCACTTATGAACTGAGGAGACTGAAGGAAAAGAAATTTAAGTCAGGAATGACTATGATGGAGAGGTGTACAACATGGTACAGTGAATTGTGTGCTGCAAAAGGCAGCTCACTCTCTATTGCTGTTAAAAAATTTTCTTTTCTGAAGCAGTTGTCAGTTATTGTGATGATAATTCAGGGTATTTTCAGTATCTAAAATTCCTCAACTTTTCCAGCTCTATTACCTGATGTTTCTTGTTAATGCAGACATGCAAATGGAGAAGATACTGGAAGTAATTTAGGACTTCTTTAGCTGCTGATGTACTCTTAAACATTCTTTATCACTATTTAAATTCAATCCATCAGGCAACTCTAGGATAAAATGTAAGTGTTAGTCTCCAGGATTACTCAGATTTTTATTTGAATTAAATACATTTTATTTACAGCTTGAGGCTGCCAAGTTAAGTAATATCATGTTCTATGACTTGTTTATTCACCTTTAAGATATAAATAAAGGCTTCATATTCCAGAATAATACAAGATACCACTTGGAATCAAGCAGCCTCCATCAGCACTGTGAGCATACAGCTTGTTATTCTGTAAAAGGGCAGGTTCTGCACCCTCTAAACTTCTCAACTGAATTAGATAATTCAGCTCCTTAGCAAAGAAAAGTGCCAGCAGACACAATGCTGGCACGGAGATTATCTTGCTTTCCCACAACTACAGTTATTCTATTGCTTTTCTTACGTAGTGAGGTCAGCTGCACTTGGGTTTTCTCACATTTTCTTAAGCAACTTCCTCATCTATTAGAAGCTGAATTTCCTACCCCTTTGCTAGTTCTGTGTAAGAGGTGTGGCCTGAACCCAGAAGATATCAAAGATACCATCATTAACTGAAGTCTGGGACAATAAAGAGCCAAAACAGTCACCCAGTACAACCTAGGGATAATACGTGCTTGCTGAGAGCAGGCCTCACCAGCCTCTAAGGCCAAAGCCTCGTTACAGTAAACTCCAATTAGGAAACAGCAGCACAAATCAACACTGCCTCTGGCACGGCACCTTAGTCCTGAAGGATGCCATATTTACACATGAAAAAGATGCCTCTCTGTTCTTTGCCTCAGGTGCAAAACACAGACATGGAAGATGACACTGCATTTACACCGCACGTTTTGCCAGCACTGATTTGCTGACAGCTACGAGCCCTGGGACTGTGCAGGGTTTGTGTTCAGGAAGTCATTTCTAAATGGACACAGAATGGTGCAGGCCAAGCCATTCAAATTCCAAAGGTTGTAATGAGACAGCTCTGCAGGTACCAACAAGTAACACCTTGCAGGTGAGTAGAGAGCACGGAAATGAGCCTGGAATGAATGTCTGTACCAAGGGCTCATGTTACACTGCAGAGCAGAAGCTGCAAAAGCTCCTCTAACACGTTTGCAGAGAATTAAAACAACCTGCTGAGAAAAGGTTCTCACACTCATGATGTGAATATTCATATTCAGAAGGGCACTTGTATTTTTTATTTATTTAACCACAGCTTGGTTATAGAATTCCCTTTTTTTGCAAGAAGCAGGTCACCTTCTACTCTCCTGCAACAAAATGTTTAGGAAACTAAGGCACATGACTATCAACACAACACAGCTTGTTGGAGACAAGAATACGCACAAGAACACGTACCTCTGCTCCCACAGTGCATTGTGCAAGTCTGCATTTTAAAAGCACTGGTTCCCCATAAACAGATCACGGAATCCCAGAATGGTCTGGGTTGGAAGGGACCTTAAAGATCCCCTTGTTCCAACCCGCTGCCATGGGCAGGGACCCCTTCCACTAGACCTGGTTACTCAATATTTGGATTGAGTTTGAATTAAGAGTTCCATCCTCAGAGATTGCACTGAAACCATGCAGAAAATACAGGCTTTTACAAGCCAAGTGTAGCACACAGGACTCCGAAAGCACTCCTGGTTGGAAGACAACTCACCCTGCTTCGGTCTGGCAAAACATGTCTACACCAAGACAGCTCCTGCTGAAAGACCCCTCAATTCCAGAACCACACTTGTGCTTAATAGAAAGAAAAAACTAAAATATAAAAAAACAAATACAGCAACATTCTGAAAAAAATACAGCAAAGATGTCGTCCAGCAAAACCAGACCAGCACCAACTGGCAACAAAGACCAGTCCACTCTCCAAATACTTCAATATTTTGCTGGTAACAGGAAGTCACCGGGCAGGAAAGAAAGAGTGGTGGAAAGGGAAGAAGGCAGTCCCAGAAACAGCATTTCAGCTCCCAGAGGCTGAAATAGAAATCCTAACCAAATCTGGAAAATAATAAAAAATAGCAGTTTGTGTTGGGTTAGTATAATTCACCTGAAGATCATTCAGCTTGACTGAAATATTACAGTCAATCCCCACTACCAAAGCACTGGCACAACCTGAAGGGTTTTTGGCCACAAACCTGGAGTAAGGACACTCAACCCTCTACTGCTGGACTCTAGAGTTAATCCCTATAAGGAATCCTATTAATATCAACTCAAAACTGGCATTATCTTGTCATTGGGGCTGGAAAAACAGAAACTCTTAAAAAAATCCAAGTCTCTTCTGAGCATTTGAATGGCTCATTTTCAAGTATAAATTAGTAAAGCACTTTTCTTTCCACAGTTATAGCAACGATCCTTGATACATCTTTTTCACCTTAAGACCAAGAGAGGGAAAGTAGCCTTTTCCAAGGGTTTTAAGGAGTCATGCTCACTGTACACAGGCCATCCTGTGAGCTGATGTTTGGCAGAGTATTGATTGGGGAAAGGGGGAAAAACTGTTCATATTTCAACATATATAAAACAACAGCTTTTTGGGTTTCCACACAGAAATTTAAGCAATAGTCAGTGTAATTACAAGACTGTATTTCAATAAACTAACTCTGAATTATGTGATTAAGTGCCCAAATAGTCAATGTTTAGAGAAGTGCTGGGTGACTGGATCTCATGGGTGTAATGAAGATTCTCCTGTCAGTCTCAGAAACCTTCTCCCAACAGTTTACACACTTGGTCACATCCCCACAGAAGCAACTCCTGCACCCTTCAAACAGAGTGGAACAAAAGAACACTCAATTCCAGATCCAAGAGGAGATCCAAGGGGAAAGCCATGCCTACTTCCCAATGGAGGGGTGTGGAGAGGTTAAAGAGATGAACACTGGGAGGAAAATCAACACACTGCACTGTCACAAACAAAATGCAGCCACTTTAATAAATGACAGGTAAGACACTCCTTTTCCAGGCTCTACACCTGTGACTTCAGAGGAACTTTGTGCACTGACCTCACAGCTGTCCCCTAAGACAGGAATCCACCACCCTCCAAAAGGGGAAGACCTCAACATCTGGCAACTCAGCCCAACTGACCTCTGCAGGATTGTGCTCTATTATCAGGCACATTTCAGGATGTGTTGCCTGTGCACCTGAAAGAACAATGAACTTTCCTAATATTCTGCAGTGTCCATCTGAGGACTCATCCTTCCAGAAGAGCTTAATTAATGTTCTTGTGTGTACAACAGCCCCACTAATATTCAGACAGAAACCTGAAAAGCCCAAGCAGAGTAAGACAAAATACAATACAATCTCCCAGCAAACGGAACAATGCTTGCCAAAAATACTCATCTGCAACAGAAAAATGCTGCATGGAAGCTGCTACAAAGCTATCACTGTAACTTCAAGCAGAACACGCCTTTTCCTGTCTTCTATAATCTGATCTAGCACTTGCAGACATGCCACAGAAAAAGCTGTGATCCAGAGGTGAGTGCATATCCTAGAGTCCTTACTGTATCATCTGTGTCTGCAGTTCCATGCAAATATGGACAAAAATAAAGGGTCATCTCTTCCTCTGCAGCCTTCTGTTTAAAAATTCCCAACAACATTCAGCATAACTTGCAAGTAGGGCAAAAGGTATCTCTCAGAAGATCAACAACTGCTGGTAGCAAAGATCAAAACCCACCCAAAAGTTACCTCTAACAAGAACAAACCCTGAACACATTCAAAGCTTATCACGCATCTGAACAACCTCAGCTCTCATCACACTCCCATTCTCAGAGAACAAGGAGACTCCTGAAGAATACTTCAGAATACTTCTCTGTTAACAGCCCTCACAGCAAGACCAAGAAATGACTGACGTGAGAGGAGAGTACATGGCTGCTCTTACTCACAAGGGCATTGCTCAGTGTTCCACAGCACCAAACGCTGCTCAGCTGCCAGTGCCTCGGAGCAAAGCTCCAGGAGAACAGCAAACCCTTACAGCCACACACTCAACAGCTCACCAGCACAAACAGAAAAGCTAGGAAATGCCCAGGCAAATCAGTTTGCATGCTGCAGAATTAACAGAATGGCTGTGTTTATTCAAGTCATTTCAGGAGATTTTTACCGGAAACCAAGCAGCGATAGGAAATGTGAAATGAGGTGTCAGAAGGTGCTGGGCTGATTCAGATTAAATCTGTCACTCATCCTTGTCGGCCACCTGAGAGGCCAGAGGAGAAACAAGCCTGGTGGCTCAAGGAGAGGAAGCCTGAGGATGACCAGAACCTCCAGCATAAGTTACAGAACTGCCTCAGTTACAGAGCCAGGACGGTCTGCAGTTACCTGTGCTAGTGAACAATCACCTGAATGAGTTTGGCTTGTAATAAAACGTGAGGGATTATAACATTAACCACCTGGGAAGCACTGAAGTGGCACACATTGCACTAAGCTGTAATTAGCTCTTTCCAGTTTTAAAGAGCTACACAAGCATGACCTAATGAATTTTCATAAATGCTGCTGCTAGTGGCCAGAAGGCCCCTATTTTTATACCAAGTAAAATAAATCATTTTGGCTATCCCATGACCACTTGAGTTAACAAAATGAGGAAGGACACTCCAGAGAACTAGACATGGAAATGCTGATTCCTAATTCCATTAAAATACGACCAACTTCTTTTTTCTTCTGCTATAAAAAGATCACATTGTTTCCTTAGTCTCCCAACATCATCAGTAAAAGATCCTGGAGAAAAACAAAAAATGAAAAGCAGCTTAACAAGCTCTCACAAACATACATATAAGTTTTGCATATAGATATTGAAGTTTTAACCATATACCTGCAGAAACTTCAATCTTAAACCCTTTTTGTCTGTACCTCCTACCTGCCCAAACTACAAATGGCTTCTACACTACACAGTCTTGCCGCTTTCCTCCAGGTTTTATATGTAAATCTTGACATTTTTCACTCCTTATCCCTCACTGCTCTGTTTTCCATTTCCTCATTTCTACCTCTGTCCCAAAGTGCCCTCTTCCCACAGCAAACACTTCCCCAGTGTTTCTGCTTGTGTTCTCTTAGTGTGAGCCATGTTTTTCAGTCCAGTGAAAAGTTAAACTCACTCAAGAGTCTGAAAAGAAGTTAGAGCAGATACAGTCCAATAATGCTCCTCTCCCATGTCAGTCCCGGTGCTCTACACTATTTTTGTGCCACTTTCCCCTCTCTCTTACTCATCTAATGATCGCTGCTATCGCTCCTTTCATCATAATTTTTTGCCACAAGCAGCTGAGCTGGAAGCAGAACAGTATTTTCCTCTTTTCCCCTACTCTACAGTGTCAAAATTTTTTAGTCTGGAGCCTTCACTTCAAGAGTCAGTACTTGACACGCCTGAACTGTCTGTGTCTCTCCCAACTTCCCCCTGCTCTACCTCCTGACTGGGACACGCCTGTCACTCCCTCCTTAACCATTTGTGTCCTCCTTTCTTGTCACAGCACAGACCTGAACTCCTTGAACACTCTCCTGCAAAGCCTGGAGCTGGTACAACAAAAATCCACACGGCTCTGGGAGCTTCCCTCAGTTCTGCCATGCACATGGAGCTCTGGCAGAACTTAAGCTGAAGCTTAGCGGAGTAAAACTGAGACTTCATGCTTGGCCAGCACAGATCATACTGCCTGCACCCAACACAATGACATCATTCAGCTGCCTATTTTATTTTTTTTTCCTTCATGTTTGTAACTTGGCATAAATATGTACAGCTGAGACTCTGAAATGATTTAGGAAATAAAGTAATAAAAGTAAAAATAAAGTGGTTACCTTGCTTCCAAAAATCATTAGGACAGTACTCAACTATTAAAGCACCTAAAAATATTCCTGAGTTCTGCCTAAAGCACAACGTGAGATATATAGATATCTATATCTATATATATCTATATATAGATATATATATAGATATATATAGATATTTGCAGTTAATTACACAAATTTAGGAATTTACAGAAGAAAGCAACAGCTCTTTTTTTCTGTAAGGTTCAGAAGAACAGATTCTTCACAACCCACTCAAAGTGAAACTCTGCACATGCTTCAGTTATGGAAAGAACCCACTTCCCAGAGCCACAAGATGACAGAACGGTAATTGCTCCCTTCCCTTTGCTACACAGCCTCAAGTCACTAAACATGTTTAATCGAAGACAAAACTGTTTTATTGAACAGATTTTAAAGCAGATCCCTCCAGCACAGCACTTAAACCACTAGAAGTCACATCTGCACCAGAATCTTGACTACAGAAGAGCAAATCGCTCTTTTATGATCACTTGAAGGTGAAACTCAAGGAGCAACAGGTCTCCTTAGGAACTTATTTACAGAGCTCAGCCCAGGGCTGGGCAGGTGATAGGCCACTGCAGCACCTGCCCGTTCTGCAATCTCCAGAAGACATTCCATGATCAGGGCAATACATATTTATAGAATATTTACACAACCTCTTTAAGTCAGGCTATGATTACACAACCATTCATAACAGCTCAACAGGAGACATCATGAGCTATTGTTTGGATTCACACTAACACAAAGGTTATTTTTAAGACATAAAAACACAAAGCCACTTATGTTTGAGAGACCTACAAGAACAGATTTAATCTATTTTAAGGTTCTCAGCTCCCACCCCCATAAAAGCCTGTGCCACTGGCATACACAAGTCTATGAACCAACAATCAAATTTAACTCAAATTTTTCATTTCTTTTTGCAGCATTTGCATGGGAATGGAGCAAAGGGAGTTCAGCTGTCACAGACAGTTCAAGCTTCAGCTCAAGAATCAAGAGGTTTCTTTTTCCTTTCCAACCCCACTACTGAATTGTATACTCTGTCTCTACCCCACTATTAAATTGTGTATTCCATCTTCAGCTGAGAACTTCAACGTAACAAAAATCTCATTACATGAGTATTAACACAGACATTCAAAACTAAACAGGAAGTATACAGAGGGAATGTTTGTTAGATTGCTCAAACTGGAATAGAGAAGGGAGTGGTTTTTAAATTCTTCTCATTAACCCATGAATATCTTTTCTTAAAAAAATCACATTGCTATTAAGCCTGTCTACTGCAAACCTTTTTTTTTTGTTTGTTTGTTTGGCTTGGTTTTTTAAGTTGATGCAGCAGTTAATAAAAGGGTGGTAATAATCATATGGTAAAAATACCGTGCAGGTACCAGCTTTGATACAAAACTTAAAAGCCCTCAATACCTCAGCTTTCCCACATATGAAATGAGGACGATTACGTCAGAATCTCTTTTATTATTAAAAGAAAGAGGGGGGGTGAAGTAGCTAAATGCAGCTGTGTGCAAAACCAGAGAGTAACAGTCAACCACTCAAAAACGCGTCAGGAAGCGGCTTGGTCGGCGTTTCACAGAGAAACAACACAGGAACAAAATCACACGCGGGCAGCTCAAGACACTGAAGGCCAAATCTTACCAGCTGGAACTCCCTGCGCCTGTCGTAGGCGTGCTGGATGCCACTGTCTGCCCACAGGGCTCGGATGGCTGGCAGGTAGTCTAAAAAAACACCGGTCTCCACCATGCCCTGCACCACGGTGACCGCGCGGGTGTCGAAAGCCATCACCTTGTCCCCGTTGCTCTGGTTGGCAGGATCTCCCCAAGGGATATGGAGTTTCTCTCTGGCATCCACGAGGACTCGCACACCTGCAATGACAAGGAAGGGCACTGTGAGCAGAGTTTCTCAGCATCTAGCGTTTCACCAGCCCACAGATCCGCAGAGAGGCAGACAATGCATCTACTCTGCACAAAGCTCAATGGGAACGTCCACCCGCAGGGAATCAGGAGGCGCCCAAAAAACTGACTCAAACCACTGGATTTAGAGGTAATATCAAACCCCAGATCTGCTATCTTGAGAACATAGCCATGATCAACAGGATTATACCCACAGTGCGAGTTTAACTCTTGAACAAGTGTTATTTTTAATTACTAAGTTTATCCAACCCGTGCTACCAAACTTTTTCACTTGACATGAGTACAAGACAAAGTATTTTTAATACTTTTTTGCTTTAATAAACGAAAGTTTATTTCAAAATATGATAAATCACCCGATGTCTTGCTTTAAGGTTCTCTAGCTTTTGTATTCTTATCAACTTGGTATCCAGTTATATCAAATTATAAAAAGAATCTCTATCACTAAGAGTATTTCTATCATCGCCTCTAATATTTTCAGGGAGACTAAGACACATACCAAAATCACTGCGCTTGCTAAAAGTATGTTTCTATAGCTTAAGTGCAGAAGGAGTTCCATCACCTAAAGGCTTCCCTGCACTTCCGTGATTGTTTTGGTAAATATTCTCTAGAAGAAAAAGAGTATTTTAAACAACTTTTTAAAATCCTTCTGAAGGACATTAACCCACTGTTCTCATATTGCTAAGGTAAATGCAGGGAAATGATTTCTGGTACTAAATTTACTGATGAAAAAATAAAAAGAAAATTCTAGAAAGAATAAGCAACTGTAAAGGCATTGGAAGTGATATAAGGAAATTAAGACGTGACTGTACAGGAATGACTGTACAGTAACGTACTCATTCAGTGCTGAAGTGTTATGTCAAGGTTCACTCCCTTTCCATGGCTTTTCTCCCTGTCAAAGGCAGGTATCTGTCAAATCTACCTGTGACTGCATGAAACCACCTCCCAGACAGATGTGCAGTTCCTACGTGTACACTTTGACAGAGTGCAATGCAGCTTTATAATTAAACTTTAACCTGGGTGACATACATGCTCGTGATTTCTACTGCCTTCTACTCCTATCAAAAGTTTTTCCAGGCTTGATTCATAAGCAGGTCTGTAAAACAATTCTCTTTGAGAATTGCTGCATTTTCAGGGGTTGAACCTGGCAACACTTTGCTATTTTGAGAAACTTCATTAAGATTTTGTCCAACTATTACACAGTCCAAACTGAAAATCCAACGAGCGATTTAGATAAGAGAGAAAATGAGCGAGGATGACCAATGAAGTCAGGATGACAGCAGTGAAATCAGTCGTCCACTACTCCCCTAAACCATGTGTGGAGGTTTTGGCAAAGCATCTATGAAGAGAAGCTCTGCCTGCGGTTTGCTGCTAATTGATGTGTCAGCCGAGTTTCCAACACAACGGCAGCGATTCTTCCACTGCAGCAAAATGCTGAGAGCACAGGGCTGGGCTCCTCCTCACACACTTCCAGGTGCTTCTTCCCCCCATCCATTACCGCTCATTACCGCACTCGCATTACCAGGAAATCACAGAATCACGGAATAAACTAGATTGGAACAGACCTCTGAGATCATTCAGTCCAACCTATGACCGAACACCACCCTGTCAATCACACTTGCCATCAAGCGCCACGTCCAGTCTTAAACACCTCCAGCGACAGTGACTCCACAACCCGTGAAGAAATTCTTCCTAATGCCAACCATATAGCCCCTCTGATGCAGCTTAAGACTGTCCCCTCATCCTATCGCTGGTTCCCTGGGAGCAGAGCCCGACCCCCACCTGGCTACAAAGTCCTTTCAGTGGTTGCAGAGAGCGATAAGATCATCCCTAAGCGTCCTGTTCTTCAGGCTGAGCCCCCCCAGCTCTTTCAGCCACCCCTTGTGCTCCAGCCTCTTCCCCAGCTCTGCCGCCCTTCTCTGGCCTCGCTCCAGCGCAGCGCCAAAGGCAAAGCCCGGAACCTCCCGGGCTCAAACCGCTGCTCCGAGGGCCGGGCACCGGAGCCGCCCCGCGGGCCGCACCCGGACGGCGCGGTGACAACCCCGCGGGCCCGGAGGGGCCGCGCCCCGGGCCCGGGGGAAGGATGGGCGCCGGGACAGTGCGGGAGGAGGAGGCGGCGGCGGCCCCGCGGCTCCCCCGGCCCGCGGGACCCGCCCGAGCCGCCTCTCCCCGCCCCGGTCCGGCCGGGCCCAGCGCTCGCAGGGCGGCCCGTCCCCGCCGCCCTCACCCACCCTTGATCACGTTGCTGTAGATGGTGGCGCGGAACTCCTCGCGGGCCGCGCGGTCCCAGTCCTGCCCGTGGATGATCCGCATCTGCTTGAGGAAGGTGGACTTGCCGCTCTCGCCCGCGCCCAGCAGCAGGATCTTGACGAGGCGCTTCACGTAGGTCTTCTCGCGGTTGAGGCACTTGTCGATCTCCTTGGACTTGCGCTGCTGCTCGGCCTCGCCGCTGGTGAGGAGGCAGCCGGGGAAGCAGCCGGACAGCGCGGAGCGGGACGGCAGGAAATCCGCCATCTTAGCGAGCGCTGCCAGCGAGGGGAGCGCCCGCCCGCCGCGCGCGCCCCGCACCGCGCCTGCGCGCAGCGCCACGCCCGCCTCGCACGCTCCCGCCCGGCGCGTGACCGGCGCGTGCCCCGCCCACAGCGCGGGCTCCGCCCTCTCCCCGGCCCCTCACAGGAAATGGCGGGAGCGGCGCTGCCTCGGACCCCTAACGCGACCCCCGGGAGCGTCCGGCCCGACCCCAGCCGTCCCGCAAGGTGCCTCAGAGCCTTGTCCGAACGCTCCTTGAGCTCTGGCAGGCAGACCTTCTTTTAACCAGACTGACAGTTTACTTGTAGAACTCTGCTCTTTCCTCAAGAAATCTCCCGATTCGCTTTGAACTTGAGCTTGAAATTGCGATTTTTCGGCACCGTTCCTGGAGGAGATCCAGGCTGTGCGTCCTGGCAGGTGCCAGGCTGCTCACGAGGAAACGCAGTGAAAGAACATTCAGGCGCAGGGTGCTGCTGTGTAATGGAGTTAAAGGTTTATAGACGCACATGATCATAATTATTACATGCTTTGTAATGGAAAATAAAGTTAAGGTGGGGAATGATTTCATGGAGTCATTAAGGTTTGGAAGAGACCTTTAAGATCAAGTCCGACCATCCACCCAGCACTGCCACTGTAACCACAAAACCACATCACCCAGCACCAGGTCCGGATGTTTCTCAAAACATCTTCAGGGATGGTGACTCCATCACCTTCCTGGACAGCCCCTTCCAATGCCAGACCACCCTAGCAGTGATTTTTTTTTTCTTTTTTCTAATCTCTAATCTGAATCTCCCATGTCTCATCTTGAGACCGTGTCCACCAGTCCTCTCGCTGTAGGCATGGCAGAAGAGACTAAATCATAGAAACACACAATCAGTTGGGTTGGGAGAGTTCTCTGAGATCAATCCAGTCCAATCTGTGGCTGATCACCTCCTTGTCAACTGGACCATGACACCAATTGGCACATCCAGTCTTTCCTTAAGCACCTCCAGGGTGTCTCCAGCACCTCTCTGGGTAGTCCATTCCAGTGTCTCATTACCCTTTCTATGAAGAGATTTTCCATAATATCGAACCCCAGCCTCCCCTGGAGCAGCTGGAGGTCATTCCCTCTTGTCCTGTCCCTTGTTCCCTGAGAGCAGAGCAGGGCTGCACCCTCTGTTCGGGGTTATAGAGTGAGAAGGTCCCCCCTGAACCTTCTTTTCTCCAGGCTGAGCCTCCAGATTCCCTCAGGAGATCCTGGTGCTCCAGCCCCTTCCCAGCTCCATTCCCTGCTCCATACATGCTCCAGCCCTTCAACCTTCTTCCTGAGCTGAGGCGCCCAGAACTGGACCCAGGAATTGACACACCACTCCTGTCCCTGTCCTTGTCCTCGTCCCTGTCCCTGTGGCTGGCTTCTCATGGGTATGTTTAGTTGTAAAGTCTAGGAGAGGTCTCATTAATGCATATAAATATCTCCAAGAGGATGGTCTCAGACTCTTCAGTAGTACCCAGTGACAGGATGAGGAGCACTGGCCGTAAGCTAAAACAAGAGAAGTCCCACCTCAGCATGAGGAAGAACTTTGCATGGAGAGGGCAGAGCCCTGGAACAGCTGCCCAGGGAGATTGTGGATCCTCCCTCTCTGGAGACACACACGGACCTGTTCCTGCGTCACCTGCTCGGGATGACCCTGCTTAGGCAGGGCTGGACTGGATGATCTCAGGAGGTCCCTTCCAACCTTATCAAATCTGGGATTCTGGGATTCCATGGAGACGAGCCCCAGGCTCAGCTGACCCCGTGGCTGCAGGGAAGCTGCCGGGCAAGCGGCCCGGGGAGGTCAGCCCTCGGTCAGGGGGGCAGGATGGTGCTTGCCAGCTAAGCAGGTTTTGTTCTCAGTGCAGAAAGGGAGTCGTTTTGTTAAAACACTTTGAAAAATTGGCACGTCCTTCCTCTCTGCCTGGCTGAGAAGAGCTTCCCGGTGCTGCAGGGCTGCAGCACCAAGCTGAGCAAACATCCAACCTCTCAGAGGGCTGTACAATGAGCAAAAGAGAGTGGGACCCTTTATCTGATACTGAGTTAAAAGGAGCAAAGACATTGTTTTCAATGGCAACCCTTCATGTGAGGGGTAGAACAACTCATAGGCTGAGGGACCTGTAAGGACTGAAAATCCTAAGGACTGAAAATCCCACGCTTCATTCAACCTAGCCCTAAGCACAGATGTTCTTTTAGTAATTTGTTTAATAAATTAACTATCATCAGCTACACCATCGTTGTGCAAAAATTGCATTGAACATTTGTCTCTCCTTACATCTCCTAGTCTTTGATATCTGCTGAGTTTTCCTCTCAATCTTTTTCTGCTTTTTTCCCAACATTAATCATGACTTAGTAAAAGGAAGAAATAAATGTGGAAACTGCAGGGTGAGTTTACAACAAGGAAATGTCACTTAGTCCCTACTGGAAGGACCTTCAAAATCTGAAATGGGTATCAGTGTTCTCATCTTAAGTTGGTCCCACATGGAGATAAACTGCGTGGGAATTACTTCACAGGATCTTACCAAAAACAGAAGAAAAAAAAAAAAAAAAAAGAGAGCATTTCTTGTAGGAGAACAGGATGCGGTATAAAATGAATACAAAGAGCATGTCCTGGTGCTCTTGGTACAGATGTGAAAGCCAGTCATTCCTGAGCTCTGGTCTAAGTTCTAAAACAAAGTTTTAAGATACTTGACTCAACTCTCATCTCACCTCCCTAGCTGCAGAGGACTCCGGAGTTTCTACAGTTGAGTCAGTTAAGTGTTGGGGAGTCCTTGATCTCCCCTTTCCTCTCCCCTTCGTGTGGGGAGCTCTCCATTCCCCGTGTCCTGGCACAGCAGGCTGGCCCTCAGCGTGCTGCACTGCGGGAAGGGCTGTCCCTGCCCCGCAGGACAATGCTCCCAGGAGAGGGCTCAGCATCATCCAGGTCAGGTGTGAAGCCAGCTGCATCCTCCCACGCCAGCAGCCAGGCTTCATCTCTAAGGCAGGGTGCATAAGGTCTTTCTCTGCTTGGCTTTTTTCCTTCCTCTTTGCCACTTCTTTCCTTAGCTTTCCTGGAAAGCCCAGGAATGACGGGAAACAAATGCTGCCCGTTTGTGCTCGCAGCTCTTCCCATGAGGCTGCTAAGGAAGCTTCTCATTTGGAGTGCTTGTGCCTCACCAGGCAGGACAATGGACTCTGGAGATGTTCCTTTAACCATTGCCTTGCTGGCAGACCTGAGCTTAAGTCACATCTCTCTTTATGACACAGTTTACACAATTCCTTTTTTGTTGGTTTGGGTTTTTTTTGGTTTTTTTTCAGTAAACTGCTTTGAAATCTTCCTGGGAGGAACTCCGTGCTGAAACCAAGCCTCCACTTGCCATTTGCTTCACTGACGTTACTCTTTCCTTCCCCTCAGGGCCGTCCCCAGCTTCCTTACATAGAAAGGTAGCTTACTCACCACATGCCTTTTGTGTTGGATGATTCAACTTTCTGATGTGTGAAGAAGGGGCAACCACGTAGGAAATGTGACCTTTTAAAGAAAAGGGGGGGGATTCCCTTGGCAGTGCTTTCCACAAGAGAAACTCTGCAGAATTGAGAGTGTGTTGAGAACAATCACAGCTTGTGGGGCTTCACAAGGAGACCAGAGGGATAAAATCCAGCTTTCAGCAGACCTTTCCCCAGCCTGGACACACTCTGAGAGTGAGTGAGAGGCTGGCTCTGGAGAGCCCATGGACACTCACCATTGCCCTGTGATGTGATGACCACCAGTGTATTTCCACTATAGCATCATTTGCCTCCTGCGTGGGGGTAGAGCACACGTGGAAACTTGCAGCTACAGAAACACCACTGCATTTACCATACAAAACAGGAAGTAAAGGGGACTCCCCAGAAAACATCTTTCTGCATTATCCGGGGGGCAGAAAGGCCAGGATGAGCGTGGGGAGTCGGAAATCTGGAGGGAGGCTGCACTGGTGCTCTTCACCACTCTTCCTGCTGTTCAAGTCCCTTGTTTTCTTGACCAACAAATTCACACATCAGCCAGCCAGGCTGTGTCAAGGACTGGAGAATTCTTTGCTTTCCACAAGTGTGGGTTTCGTGATTAGAGGCCCAGGAGTGTCTGCCCTAGACAAGCCCCTATAATCTGATTTAAATGCCTCGTGCTTCATGTGGAAGATCTGCCCAAGAGCATTAACTGCTGGGGTGGCTCACCTGGGCACAGGTGAAATCTCAGCTCATCTCTGGCTGTGTTTGGTGCTGTGGGTCACTCACAGATGTTAACAGAGCTGAATTTACCTTGGACATCTTGTGGAAATTACACAAAGTAGCTTTATAATAGAGGGATATCCCAAGCTTCATTGCTTGTCAGAGAAGACTAAAAATAGAAAAAACCCACACCTGACCTCTGAGGGGGTGTTTGGGGGATCAGAAGGATTTAAAATTATCGGAATCTTTGGAGCTCAGTGAGGCTGAAGAGCTCACACCTCAGCGTGAGCTTCTCAGAGCTATTTCTCCTGGATCTCCTGCAAGACATTTTATTTTTGAATTCACTTGAAGACCCAGATTTCAAAGGTTTCTCGTGAATAAGATACCTGTATTCCTCAGTGGAACTGTTAAAGTCAGCATTTTGAGATGAAATGACCATTTTTATTCCTTTAAGTATGTGGGGCACAGGAAGTTGTTGGTAGATGAAATTACTTAGGCCAGTGTTAGCACCCCACCTGGAGTATTTCTGAGTCCTTTCACCACCACCACCTTTCACCAACAGACCAAATTGTTTGGTTTTAAACTGCAAATGGTTCAGAGACACCACGGTAGATTATCACCTACCAAACCAAGAAAATGAGCTACGTGTTTTTACGTGCTCCTTAGTCTGATTTTATGTCCTGTAGAATTCCTTACATGTACTCCTCCCAGTATGTCTCTCTCAGAGATGGAAGCACTTTTGTTCACTAGCATCATCAAAATGCCTGCCTGGCTTTGCTGTCTTTTCTCTTGCTTCCTAACTCTCCTCTGAACTCCCTTTCTCCTGCCTTTTGCCTCCAGGACCATCTGTGCTGCTGGAGTTTGACACCCTTGGTTTTCCAGAGGGGCACCAGGATCTGGGCTTGGTTTGGCAGAACCGAACAGCACCCTGGATTATGAGACACAGCAAACATGAGCAACTCTCCTCCTGCTCCTTTGGCTGTCAGCTGATGCCTTGAAGCAGGAGGCAGGATAACTTGGATACCAGTGTGGAATGACAGAGGTTGCTCATCATCTGCAGAGTGTCTGATCCAGCAGCTGCTGTGACTTACAGGGGAATTCCACATGAGAATGGCTGAGCAGACACGGGGGAAAGGCCTTCCAAAGCACTGGCTTGTCTGAGTGCTAGAAAAGAGCAGAGCTAAAGATAAAACACTTCCATGAGGGCAGCAAAGCAATTGGGAAAGCAGCTTGTGCCTTCAGGGCATTACTGTTCATGGAAAAATCTCTGCTCCCCTCAAGTGTGAGAACCACAGATCCTAAATCCAGAGCAGCCACAAACACCGTGGTGGGGAAGGCACTGCCCTGAGAAAGAGCTGCACACGTGTGGGGAGTGTGGGTGCTCCCCGTGTGACATGGCAACATGGATGTGAAGTGTGTGATGTACACATGGCTGGGGGTATAAATGTGCCTGTACAATCTGTTCCTATGTGTCCTGGGCACACAGGGAGAGTGCCAACAGTGTTGGGTGGCATCAGCTCACAGAGAGAGTGGTGTGAGTGCCTGCTCAGGACGGGTACATGTGACACTGCAGGCACACACTCCCTGTGTGTGTTCTCTGGGGTGTGCAGGATGATACTCACACAAAGGACAGTGCCTTTTGGCCGGCAAGAATTCCTGGGAACGTGTCATCCCAGGCCTGGCACAGTCAGATTCTGTGTGACTGGATCTCAGCCTCTCCTCCTGCCCAGCTGTGCTGGCAGCTGAGCTGGGGGCAGCAGAGGAAATTCTGCCACTTTCTGGAGGAACCAGGCAAAATCTTGCTGGAGCTCTTGGTTTCCAGTGCTGCCAGGGGGGTACTGGTACCTCCTCACCTCGTGGCATGGGGCAGTTCCACTGTGAGGAAGCACTCTAACCACATGGTCTTCCTCTTGTCACTCTTCATCATAATTTCCTGTGTGAGAAAGCCACAAACTGCCCATCTGGCTCCTGCATCCACAGCTGAGCTGTCCAAGGCTGGTGGCATTCAAGGGGCAGATGCCCAAAGCACTGCCCAACCATCACACACACACAACACTCAGTCACAACACCTGGGCCTTAGCTTGTTTTACGTGACTTCACAAATTCCAGAATGATCTTATGCCTTTATTTTCTCCATGACTTCAGCACACGCTGCCCCCTCTAGCCTGACCCCCCAGAGCCAGCTGGGATCTACAGGGCTCTGCAACCCGAAACTCTGGGGGATGGGGCTGTCATTGCTTGGACCCTACACACCCTGGGGAGCTGTGGCCAAGCAGGATGTGACCATAGATCACCCTCTGAAGTGATGCCACCACATCGCCCTTCATGGACAATCGGCCTCCATCGGTTTCTGTGACTGCTACAAACCCAGGCCCAGGACCCTGGCCCTCCCATTCCATTCCATTCCATTCCATCCCATTCCATTCCATTCCATTCCATTCCATCCCATCCCAAACCGTTCCGTTCCGTCCCATCCCGTCACATCCCATCCCATCCTGTTCCATCCCATTCCGTTCCATCCCATCCCATCCCATCCCATCCCATCCCATCCCATCCCATCCCGTCCCGTCCCGTCCCGTCCCATTCCGTCCCATTCTGTCCCATTCCATTCCATTCCATTCCATTCCATTCCATTCCACTCCATCCCATTCCGTTCCATCCCACTCCATTCTATTCCATCCCATTCCGTCCCGTTTACATCCCATCCCATTCCATTCCATTCCATCCCATTCCACTCCATCCCACTCCATCCCATCCCGTCCCATTCCGTCCCATCCCATCCCATCCCATCCCATCCCATCCCATCCCACCCCATCCCATCCCATCCCACCCCATCCCATCCCGTCCCCTCCCCTCCCATCCCATCCCATCCCACCCCATCCCATCCCGTCCCCTCCCCTCCCATCCCATCCCATCCCATCCCATCCCATCCCATCCCATCCCATCCCATCCCATCCCACCCCGTCCCGTCCCATCCCATCCCATCCCATCCCATCCCATCCCATCCCATCCCATCCCATCCCATCCCATCCCATCCCATCCATCCCATCCCATCCCATCCCATCCCATCCCATCCCATCCCATCCCATCCCATCCCATCCCATCCCATCCCATCCCATCCCATCCCATCCCATCCCATCCCATCCCATCCCATCCCATCCCATCCCATCCCATCCCGTTCCAGCCCAGCCCAGCCCATTCCGTCCCGCTCTCCCACGAGCGCCCCCAGGCGGCGGCCCCACGCCTTCATGCAAATGAGCTCGTGGCGGCGGGCGCTGATTGGCTGCGGCGCGCAGCGGTGGCGCCGCCCCCGGCGGGTGTCGGTGTCCGCAGGCAGGTGCCGCCGGCCGGGGCCGCTCCGCGTTCCGCTGCGCGCTCCGCTGCGCTCCGCTCCGCGCCGCCACCATGACCGTCACACGGCTCGACCAGGGCCAGCGCTACCGCCCGCGGATGGCCTTCCTGAAAAAGGTGAGGGCTCAGCAGCGCCGGGGACGGCCGCACCATTATGGGCACGCCGGGGGCGCGTCCGGGCGGGGCGATGCGATGCGATGCCCAGCGCTGGCGATGGTTCGGGTGATGTGTGTTCACAGCGTCTTGCTCGGCCACGGCTCCCTGGGGCACTTCTGGGCGTGTGGGGTCCGAGGGGTGACAGCCCCTGCCCGGGAGTTTGGGGCCATGACCTGTTGCTGTGGATCCCGGCTGGTTCGAGGGGCAGGCTGGAGGGGTAGCGTGTGCTGAAGTGATGGAGAAAATAGGACTGTAATGTTGTTTATCTTTTGTAGCTTGTCTTAGCTGAAAGGTTCCCCTGACACATTTTCTCCCTCTTCCATTATATTTTTTTCAAAGTCCCTCAAAGCTGTGTCCGTTCCCAGGGAAAAAAATCCATCACCTGCAGTGCCAAGCCACTCAGTGTAGCTCTGGTCCAGTCGGTCCAGTGTGTGTTCCCAGTGCTTTCAGCTGATGCCCACATTCGGAGGGTGCATTACAGCCAACTGCGTGCTCTCTGCCTCCTTCCATTTTTTCAGAAATGAGCATGTTTGTGGCCAGAAGCAGTAGAAGGAGTGGGGTGATGTACGCCCACGCTTTTGGGTGTAATGTGTAATTTTGTAAAGCATTCGGTGGGCTTTTTCTGTAGCATTCATTCAAAGCATAGCCTGTTGTAGTGTAGCTGGTATCTGCAGATTTTAAGAAGAAGAGTGTTAAGCTAGCTTTTCTCCCACCCACCTCTCCTGAGTGTGGCTTATCCTGTTGAATGGGATTAACTGAATTTCCAGTGACAAGTACAGCCAGCAAGTTGCTGTTCGAATTGTAGTTAGGTTTCCTCAACGCCCACAACCTAAGGAGGATTCCAGGGGTAAAGGGAAGGGAATTTGGGGATATTCAGTGCTAAGGTATGAGTCTGGCAGCACATGCACTGTACTTACTACACCAGAGGAAGTAAAGAGGGTATTTTCTTTGGTGCTATGTCTTGCAGGGTAAATTTGGCTGGGGAGCCCTGCCAAGGGAAACACTCCAGGCCAAATTCTGTACTGAGGAATACTCAGTGGAGTTGTGTGCGGGGGTGCAGAGGAGAAGCTGTGTGCTTTGAGAAAACAACTGCCTGCAGCTGTGCTTCAGCTGCTCCGTGGGAGTGCAGCAGTCTCTGCAAAGTGCTCCGAGTTCCTCAGGTGGGAAGATCAGTCAAAACACAGCGGATGGCTCTTACAGAGTGTGCACCGCTCACACCGTGAGCAGCCAGGGGGGCTGAGCACTTCCAGTGCTTTGCAAGTCTGGACCTGTTAGCAGTAGGAAGGGAAGCTCCCGGTGGTCAGTGAAAGCCCTTGCCTCTCATCTCTACTTTCATTCCTGCTCAGTTTCTTCCAGACCCTGGAGAAACCGTGTTTGGAGCCTTGGCTGTTCCATGGCAGTGTGGTCTGTGTGCAGCCAGCCACGTCCTCAGAGCTGCCTGGAAACACCAGGCACCTTTCCTTCACCACGATGGGAGCTGAGGATGCTCAGCGAGCACCTTACAGGCTTAGACCCATGAGGAGCTAAAATCCTAGAAAGAAGCTTTGTTAATTGCTTAAGCCTGTGCTCACGCTTTGCTGCCAGCTGACACTCGCTGTGCCTGGGCTGCTGCAGCTGCAGGGAGGGATTCCTGCCCTGCTCTCAGCCCGTGGGCCCCCTGTGCCTTTGCAGCTGCCAGCACCTGGGTCCCTGTGCTGCCTCTCCAGCGTGAAGCTGGTGACCACAGCAGCAATCCTGCCATGGGACAGGGGAGAGCACAGGGGGTTGCTGTAGGGGTGGTGGGCAGTGCCCAGTTCTTGCTGTGAGGCTGCTCTGAATGACTCGGGCTGGATGTGCAGCTTGGTTTTTATGGCTGAACTATGAGGGGATCTGAGGCCCCCAGAGCCCTGTAAGACCTGCTCATCATGCTAGCACTTAGGTTGTTTTATTCTGTTTTTTTCCCCCCTTCTAAACCGTCTTGGCTGGAAGAAGAATGACCCAAAAGTCTGTTGGGATAGTGAGCAAGCCTCTGAAATGCATTTTGGCTGGATGCTGCAAGAGCTTGAATGAACCCAAGGTTTTGGTGCCTGTGCCTGCTCCAGCAGCCAGATCTGGCTCTGCTGGGCATCAGCTGGGCATCAGCTGGCAGAGCTGGGCTCTGCTCTCCAGGAGCTGCTGGGCTGGGTGTTTTTCCTTGCTGTGCTAAGGAGCTGCACCGTGACTCACACCTTGTGGGAAGGGCTGATGGATGGATGCCTTCTTCCTCTGCCTCCTCCTCACTCTGGTCCCTGGTGGCTTCCCCAAGCTATGCAGCAATAAGGAGGGACCATTAGGGTCTGCAGCATGGCTGGGGGCTTTTCCAGCCTGGCTTTGCTTCTCGAGGCTTAGGTTTCCAGCAGCTGCTGGCCCTCATCTTCCCAGGCATTTCCAGAAGTGTGGGAGCACCTGAATTGTGTTTTTGCTGGAATCCAGCAGTCTCTTGCTCTCTGAGTGAAGCCCTGGTTGTGGCTGAAGCTGAGCCTTTAAGCCAAGCTCAGCCTCATCCCATCCTCCCTTTCCCTGTTGCAGGCTGGGAGATGCCAGTGCTGCATCGTTCTTTGGAAAAAATCCCCTCCAGACTGGGAAGAGCCAGCTACAGCCCTGCCCTCCCCACTCACAGATTTACTTCCTTTAGCTGAGGCATCACTCAGTGGGAGCAAGCCACTTCCCCTCAGCTTTAATTAAGAAAAAGCAGGAAGTTTTAGGTGGTTAACAATGGATTTTTTAAACTTCTTCTTTTTTCTGACCATCCATCAACGTGCAAAGCGAGGTTGGTAGCTGTAGACCTTGAAAACAGTTGAAATGACCCTACAGAGGCCAGAGTAGGGGTAAGGACTGTATTCTTACCTTGGAAATGAGAGCAGGTAGGGCTGATCCTTGCAAACAGTAGCAGGGTCAGGTGGGATAGAACCACGCAAGTAAGATGGAGAAAGCAGCAGATGTTTAATTATAGCACCAGGACTGTGCACTCAGCTGGGAAATGGAAATTCCTGCTGGGAAAATTGATCTTTCTTATGTCTGAAGCAAAGATGTCTCTGGGTTGATGCTGAGGAGGGCTGGCTTCCTCACCTTGGCAGTGTTTTGCTGTTGCATTTCTGAGGCTCAGCACCTGGAGTTTGTTTTTTCTGCGTTGTGGATGCCCTGATCCTGGGGAGCTGGTGAGTGCCCAAAGGGTAAAGCTCAGGCAAGCAGGGATGGGACCTGCACCCAGGGTAACTCAGCCAAGCAATCCATCAGCAGTCATCTGCCCCCACTGCTCCTTGCTATAGGAAAGCATCCATCCTTCTCCAGAGCCATGGACACCCCATTCCTGGTTATTTGCTTCTCCCTGGGGTGTCCCACAGACTCCTAAACTCCAGTGATGTTTTTTTCTTACTTGATGGGAGTTTGAGTTCTGCTTTGCACTCAGTGAACTGAACCCTGTGACTCTGTGCAATCAGAGAGGGGACAGACAGTTTCCTTGTTGTCTCCTCTGTGGCTTTCAGGGTGAGTTCACCTCCAGGCAGAGATTCCAGCTGATCTGAAGGGAAATCTCCACGGGGCTCCTGCCTCCTGGCGTCTCTGTGCGTGAGATGAGCTCACCCTGGAGCCTGGCTCCTTTGGCAGTCCTGATATTTACCTCTGTGTGCATCTCCACCCATCAACCAGTCAGGAAGTGGCTTCTGGTTCTGCAAAATTCAAACCAGACAGCTCTTTCCTGGCTGAAAGCGTGACAAAATGTACTGGAGCCCTTAGCAAAGCGAGGAAGAGTTCCTGCTGTGTCTGAAGCAGCCCTCCTGGCCTCCCTCTGGCAGGCTGGTGCTGATGGCAACTCCTGATCGCTGTAATCCTCTGTTCCCTTGGGAGAGCAGACAGAGGCAGGCTGAGTTTTGATCAGCCAGGTGGATGGTTTGCAGCCACAGCTAAGCACCCCCCAAGAGCAGCTCCTTGCTTTTTGATGTATTTGTCATTTCTCCCGTGACAAGAGGGAGCGCGGCAGAGCGTGAGCATGATGAGAGCTGAAGAGCTGCTGGTTAAAGGAAGGGAACGTGCTGTGCTGTGCTTTGGGGGTTTCTGAGCCAGTTCCCTGCTCTCAGCTGCTTGAAGATGTCTCTCGAGCCCACCTGGAGAACAGCAGCTGTGTGCTGGAGCAGGATGTGCTGTCCTGCCTGAGCCTGGGGGGATCCTGCTGGGATCTGCTGCGTGGTCACAGCGCTGGGACGGAGGGATGAGCAGGGCTGTGTTTGCCCTCAGTATCTCTGCTCTGTGGGTGTGACTGTGCAGTCACAGAGTGACTTCCCAAGGTACCTGGGTTTGTTTAGAATTACCCCTAAATGAGTGCCCTGCCTGCTGGACCATCCTGCCTCACCTCATCCCACGCAGCTGAACTTTCTGAGGCTGAAATTGTGGGTTCTGTTAAAAGACCTGAGAGAGTCTTCATATTCCATCACTTATGGTCTGGTTTTGCTATTTTAAAATATTTTATAAGTATTTATACAAATATTTTTTGTTAGATTTTACCAGGCTTCTCCAGTTTAGCATTAATTTGTCGCTGCCTTTAAAAGCAGTTGAAAATCCAGTTTTACTGACAAGCCCAGAGTGTATCCTGTCACTACAGCTTAAATCCTCACAGAACTTGGCAAGACTTGGGACCAAAGTCACTGTGGTGCCTGTGAAGACAATACCCTCCATTATGTGTTCGTGTCATCAAGTCACGCTTGTTAAATCCTCTACTCTCAGTTAAAAAGCTACAGCCTCACCCAAAACAAATGTGTGGAGAGACCAAATTGGTCCTGTTGGACCAGTTTTGATTTAATATCCCTGCAGAAGCTGAAGACAAAAAGAAGTGCATCTTCCCCCAAGTTCTCATGGCACTCAGATAATCAAAAATGAAGATATGAGTGTGCCCCAACTCCGTCCATCTGAGCACAGATCCCAGGTGAAAGCAGGAGCTTTGTGCTTTTGGAATGGCGCTGGTAGGAAGCCAAAGAGGAGGAAAATACCTTTGAAAAGCTTTCTCTTTTAAAAAGAAATAAAGATAATTGGGAATGAGGAATAAAAGTTGTCTGGCCCTGAGTGTGAGACTCCTTCTCTGTTAAAAATGAGTCACCAGGATCCCTGAGGAATCCTAGACCAGAGATGCTGCCGGATGGGAGGATGTCCCTGCCCCATCCCTGGAGGGGCTGAGCCCTGGCTGGGGGAGTGCAGCCCAGCACAGAAATGGTTGGAGAGCCCCTCACACACCTCCCTGTGCACCTCCTAACAGAAGCAGATTTTATTCCCTCCCTTCTTTTCTAAGTGCCCAGTGAGGCAGAGAGGAACCTTTATGAGTAGCAGAGATTTCATTTATTTATTGGTTTTCTCCTTAGCTCTCATGAAATTACTCCATCCTGTGCCTCCTGTGCTAGCCCTGGCTGGGTGTGTGTCCAGTGGCAGTGTGAGCTGCCGTGGGCTGGAGGTGGCACCTCTGGTGCCAAGGGAGGGTTCAGAGGGCGCTGTGGCCGCTGCACGCGTTGCTGTGGCACACCAGTGCCCACCCCTGCAATGCTGGCTGGCAGAGCTCCCTCCTGCCCGCTCCTGAACTCCATCCCATCCACCCCCTGCTCTGCAGATCGAAACACTCATGATGGAGATGCAGAACCCCGACACGGGAATCAAGACCCAGACACAGACGGTGACGGTCGCCAGCATCCCCCACGCCGTGACAGGTAGGAGCTTCCCTGAGGGAGGGCACGGGGCTGGTTCAGCAGAGAAAAGCTGTGTGTAGACCCCAGGGCTGCCAGTGCCTGGCTGCGTGCTGGAGCTCTGTTCCCAATAAATATCAGCTGCACATCATTTGAAATGTACCTGCTCCCTTTATCTCCTTCTCACTCGTGTCTCGTTTCGTTCCAGCTCTTGGAATCAGACACAAAGGTTGATCCCCAGGCACTTTCAGCTGTCTCCTGGGGGTTAGCTCAAGTGACCTTGCCTTAGCACAGAGGTGAGGACGTGCTGCGGCTCTCATGCTCCCAGCGAGGCTGGATCACAAATAAAGATAAATATTAAAATCCAATTAAAACAAGCAGCCTGGAGGCAGACTGAAAGATGGTACTTCAGAAAGGAGCAATAAACAATTAGTCTCCCTTTTAATGTTTACTGCTAGTAATAATTTTCCTTGAGTAGGCAGGAAAAGAACAAAATATTCAACCCACTTCTGTGCCTGTAAATGACAGCTTTGCCTGCCTCAAGGAGGCTGAAGGAGCAGCAGACAGGAGCTGTGCTGTGTCATGTACAGTGTTACAGGCAGCTCTTATCACAGCCTCCTTGTGCCTGCTGCTCCTTTCACCAGGCACTATCAGTGCCTCTGCTTCCCTCTTCTCCAAGCCTCCACAAAAGCTCTTGTGAGGAATCCTCGACTATAAATATTCACACGTACTCCTATCATACCCAAGTTTCCTCCTCCTGCTTCGATCTTTCTTCGGCACTTTGAAATTCAGAGCAAAAACTCCCACTGAAACCAGGGAGTTTGCTCCAGGCAAGCCAAGAGACTTTTCCTCCCTATGTTCACAAAGCCTGGTAGGCCCGGTGTGTTTGCCCCAATATTTTTTTTAATAAAAATGAGGCTGCAGAGGCACTGAAGTCACTTGCCCATGGGAAGAGGCAGTCAGTGGAAGGCTCGGGAGAACGCGGACACGTCTGAAGCCTGCTCTCAGCAGCACCCTCCATGCACAGCAGTGCAAACCACATCCTGGCTCACACAGCTATTATGCAGCTGAGCTGGGTGGAGGCTCTGCCTGTACAAAGGAGCTTCCCAGAGCTTTGCTTCCCGGAGCTGGCAGGGAGCAGTTAAGGCAGCACAAAGAGGAGATTCCCTGTGCTGAGGATGACGTCCCGCGCAGACCAAGTGCAGGGGAGTGAGAACTTCTCTCGATGCCTGCCCAGCGTAAAATCCCACTTCCTAAAAGTCCACGGGTGTCTGGTGTGTTGGCACTTTCCCTCATTGCATGCTGTCTGCTTTACTCTGGTTCCTTAACTAGAATTGCTGCAAGTTCCCTCTTGCACAAGTCATAAATTCTGGTCCACCTCTGAGAGGCAAGTGCCTTCCACTCCCCCTGGGTGCTGGTCATCCCTCTCTGAACTGACATTTTTACTGCTGCATGGATACTGATTGGCTTCTAGATGTTGCAAACGAGACTGATTCATGTCTGATGAAGGTGTGGTGAAAATATTGGAGCAGGGGACAGATTCATGGGAGAGAGCCCGGCTCTGTCTGTGCAGGAAGCTAACTAGTTAAATTCAGTGAAAGTCAGTCAAATGGCTCACAAATAAACCTCGATGTTAAATGTGCACCTTTGGGGGAAAGTGCTTACAGAGGGAGCTGTCTAGAAATGAGTGATGAGATAATCCTTTAATTTCATCTATTTCAGGAAGCAGGCAGTAGGATAAGAGCTCTGAGCCCCTATTAGAAAGTTAAGTCATCACTGCAATGTCAAGAAAGGTCAACACCTCAGTCTGCAGTCCTAGGGGAGGTCTGGGGGAAAAGGCCAGTAACTGATCAGGGAACAAGTGCATTTTTGCCCTCTTGAAATGGAAGGAGGTTCATGAAATTTGCCCCCCAGAACGTAGAACTAAAACTGCTGGAGGTTTATGCTGCCTGTGGGTACAACTGCTCACAGTCCAGCAAAAGAACTGGCAGAGATAAAACGTGTGTGAATGCAGAAATCTTGTCTCCCTTTGATAAATCCTGTAAGCACTGCAGCTTGGATGTGAGATCTGGACATCCCTTCTGCCCGTCAAAGGACCGAGTCACTGGTCCTCTACAAAACTGACACAGGACTGTGCTCTGTGAACCTGGAGCTTCTTTGCAGTGAATCTTTCCAGGCAAGGTGGAGCAAAACCTCCCCTTCCCTGGCTGTGAAAGCTGTTTCATCCTCAAGCCCTTTCTGAGCCCCTGAGGAGGGTTTGGGTGTTGCTCAGGCTGTGGGAGTTGGTGCAGCTCTCTCTGAGAGAGAGAGAGCCCCAGGCTCCCTCTCCCAGGGCTGGATGCCTTGGGGGTGCCAGCATGGGCACTGGGAGCCCAGCAGTGCATTTCATCTCTTCCTCCTTGCCTTTGAAAGGGGGCTGTGCCCTCGGTGGGATCCAGAGCACAGGGAGGGCTGGGGACTGGGGAGATCTCCTTTCCACCCATGGCTTTGGGCACACTCCTGACCTTTGCTTCGCTTTGCAGGTAATGATATCGTGCAGTGGATTCTGCAGCGCTTGCAGATCGCCGCGGAAGGTGAGTAAAAGTGTGAAAATTGAGGCTTTCTCAGCTTTCAAACTAGGATCTCAAGAGGCAAAACCTTTGAGTTGAGTTCTCCCCTGCATAAGAGCTCACATTTAATTCCAGTGAAGTGTTTCAGTGCTATGAAAACATCTGCATTCTCCATTTTCAGAGGCACTCCACCTGGGAGACCTGTTTGTCAAATATGGATATATCTACCCTCTCCAGGAGCCAAAGAACCTCACCCTGAGGGCAGACGGCAGCCTCTACAGGTTCCAAGTGAGTTGCAGCTCCTCTAAGCTGTTGAGAGGGAGTTCAGCACTACATTTTAATAAAACCAGGCAGCTGGGGCAGTTCCCAGGAGCTGTGTAGCTGTGCAGGAGGCAGGAGAAGACCCAGAGAAGACTGAGATTGCAGTTTACAGGGAACCTGTGATAGTTTTTTCAATGAAATTCGTGTACTTGTCCAACCTAAAAATAGCTGTGCTTTCCTCCAAAGAGTGTTCCCTTCCAGGTCTTAAAGTAGCAAATGGAATTGCTGGTTGGAAACAGAATGATGTGGGGGCCCTGAATAATGAATATACAAAAAGCACAGTAATAACGGGACGGTGTCGAGGTTTGTGGCTGGACTGTTTCCATTGCTGTGGGAAATTGGGATGTTCCTGGTACTGGGAATGAGGAGTCCCTGAGTTCAGGGCCTTTGTGCACTAACAGGAGGCTCCTTTCCCTGCAGACACCCTATTTCTGGCCGGTGCAGAGCTGGGCTGCTGATGACACAGACTATGGTGAGTGGTGGCGCTGCAGGTGACCAGGGCTGTGGCTTTGTCACACAGTCCTGCTCCACACCTGCTCTGCATGTTCTTGTGCTGCATCTCTGTTTGCAGTGACCAGCCCTGGCGTTTTTTTCTTTCCTGCTATTTTGTGAATAATTCTCAGTAATGGTGAATTGAGGGTGTGACCATCTTGTGGTGGCCTTGATGAGAGAAAGTTCTTAAGCTCTTCTGTTCCACTAAGATCCATCACACAGGAACACATCTGAATTACCTTGCTGGGGAGGGAAGACTTTAAACACAAGATTAGATTTCCCTGAGTAGTTAAGTGTGTTCCTGGAGCTGAGCCCAAGGCTGTCTTCCTGCAGATTTGGATCAAGCCTTGCATTCAGAGATGGTTCTTTCTTTATAGAAAGCACAGTGACTTCCAAAAATCTCCTGATGGCTCTTTCCATATAAATCTCTTCTTGCCTTTCTGCTGCTTTTTTTTTTTTTTTTTCTGGTGGAGCTGATCATGAAGCTTGTGCTGATCAGCTGGGTTTGCTCCTGTGGGCTGTGCAGCTCACAGACTGATTTGTCCATTCCAGGATTGTCCTTTCTTTATCGGCCTTATGCTGTAGATCTTCCGAGGAAATAAAAAAGCCTGGCATAGATTGGAATGTTTTTAATAAAACACTGGCCTGTGCTCAGGAAACTTGGAGGTCAAGCTCTGGGGAATCTCAACACCTGAAAGGTTTGGTCCCATGTCCCTTGACCCATGGAAGCCTGGCTGAGTTCCTGGGGGGTCTCTGCTCCCAACCCAGGCATCACTGAGAAACCAAAAGCACCAAGTTCTTTTTTTCTTCACTGAGCTTTTGTGAGCTTGGAGCTCATGCCTGGGAAAATATTGTAGCAGACAAAGGCTCCTGTGTTTGTAATTTGGGTAAATTTATAATTATTCTTGGACTTGCTGGTCTAAGCATAACTGACTGCTAATTTGCTTTTACCTCCACAGCAATTTATCTAGCAAAGAAGAACATTAAAAGGAAAGGGATTTTGGAAGAATATGAAAAGGTGAGGAGACGCTGCACTTGTTCCATTACAAGACCTTCATTTGCTACAACTTTAGCCCTTTGATGCTAGTGAGGGGAGCATGGCAAAAAAATCACCTCTTCAATTGCATGAGGTGTTACTCCAGCAGTATCAAAAGCCAGCATTTTGCAAGTGAAAAAACGACCAGTACAGAAAACTCCTGTGAAGTCAATTATAATTTTAGCAGGGATAATTGCTCTCCTTGCAATGGTATTTTTGAACTGTTGCAATTCTTGTAATTACGTTCAGAACAATCCAGATTTCTTGGCTCAGTCGCCAGCCTGGCCTCGCTGAACTATGGAGAGTCAAGAAAACCCCAGCATGGGAGTGCCCTGGTCAGAATTTTCACACTAACTGCTTTTTTTATTTTTATTCCAGGAACATTACAACATGCTCAATCAAAAAATAAACTACAAGTGGGATTTTGTTATCATGCAGGCCAAGGAGCAGTATAAGTGAGTTGACTTGCATTGCCTTGTTTGCATCACTGGGGAGGGTGTGAGGAGCAGAGCTTGGCCGTCCTAGTGCACAGTTAAATCACACATTAAAAACCCCAACTGCAGCTCTAAAATGGCTTGGAGGGGAGGTCTGTGGTTCTGTGAAGAAGCTGGGTTCTGATGCTGCAAGCCCTCGTTAGAAACAGCTTCGTTTAGCTCAGTGTTCTCCATGAGTGTTTGTGGATCAGGCACTGGGCTTTGGGCCTGTTGTTGGTCCGGGTCAGGAGTTACTTGCACATCTCTCAGCTGAATGGAGGGAATCAAGAAGCGGTAACTTAAATAAAATAAAAGTTCTCAGCACGGACTTTTGTACAACACTGAAGCGCATACTTAAGATACTCAGTTAAAACGACTTGATTTTAGGAGCTGAAACCTTCACATTCCCAGGGAAGTTGGTGAACCTGAGTTGGGGCTTACTCCTTTAGGGATCTTTCCAACTCTCACCTTCCTTTACCTCCGGGCACGGCAGGCAGTGCCTCTGCCACTCAGCAGCCTCTGCGTCTTCCCTGGGACGGCAGCCAAGTCCTCGCAGCGCAGCTCATCAGATAACTGTCTCATTAAACACGAGACTGTTGTTCTTGTAAATTGAGGTCAGACTTGGGCTAAGAGATGCCAAATGCAGTTTCAAAGTTAGATGCCCAGCCTGTGTCTGGAGCAGTCGATTAAACTCGTCTGAGGCTGTTTGATGGTGCTGCTGGGGCAGACTGGTGCAGGGCACCCACCCTGCTAAACCACAGCAGGGAGGCCACATGCAAAGAGCCTGTTGGGAATGCTCCCTTCCTCGTGCTAAGTCCCAAATTGTGCTCAGGACTTTTCTGGGAAAGAATTACTTGGTTCAAGCCCAAACCATGCTAGTGTCTCTTCTGTTTAATTGTGGAGGTGATTTGGGTTTTAGTGCCTGGGAACACTTCTCAGAACCATTTCCAAGCAGTTTCTCTGAGAAATTGCCCCTGCTTTACTGAGAGACAGGGAGGAGACATGTGCAGGATGTATCTCTGGGTGGCAGTCCTTGGATCCTCCCTGGGGACATGGGACAGGGACAAACGTGAAGCAGCAGGACTGAGGGCAAGTGAGCAGAGAGCTACCAGAGGGCTGTGTGCCTGATCAAAAGGGGCTGTGTCTGCTCCCAGCTCAGCTCAGGAGGATGGGGATTTCTCCAAAACCAGAGTCATGTGTGGCCATGTGAACGTGATCTGCAGCCCAGAGTCAGCCGGGGCAGGATGTGCTCAGGAGGTGACAGTGGCACAGGAGGCTGGAGGTGTGCCCTGCTTCTCATCCCACTGATTTTAGGAGGGCAAAATTCCTGAATTCCCCTGTTCTTGGCTTTGCAGGGCAGGGAAGGAGCGGAAGAAGGAGGACAGGTATGCCCTGGACTGCCAGGAGAGAGCCTACTGGCTTGTGAACAGAACTCCTGTGAGTAGCAGGTGACAGGGTGACTTGAGTGACTCGGTGGTGCCCTCCCTGCAGCCACCCTGGACAGGCTCCCCTGTGGAAAGGGCACAGCCTCTGGGCTGTGTGCCAGGGCAGGGTCAGCCCAGGCCTGCCCTCAGTCCCCACCACCTTTCCTTGGTTGCTCCCACACGTGCACAGATGTCCGTGCTTGAAGAGGAGCATTCCCAAATCTGGGGGTTCCCAAGGCGCTGCTGGCAGTGGAGGCCCGGGGATCTCCTCCTGCATTAGTGTGACCCACAGCCTTTACACCAAAAGTTACAAAGCTTTGTTGTTTCTTGTTCACCACAGCCAGGCATGCTGGACGTCCTCGAGTACGGACTGGACCGTGTCACAGATCCCAATGAAAGTAAGGTAAACCAGGTGAGACAGGCTTGGGGGTTGTTTTTGTATTCTTTTACACACCTGAATTTGTCTGGGAGGACCCAGAAAATGTCCCTGGGGTTGTCATTTTTTGGGCACTGCAGGCTGAGTGTGTCAGCTCAGCTCTCACAGCTGAACAGGCCAGAGGTTGAAGCTCTCTCACCCGGGAGGTGAGGCCCTCAAAATAGGCTTTGGCAGCTTCTCCTGGCTTGAAAAGACTTTGTCAGCTTTCTTGCCACACCAGTCAGTGTGAGTGCCTGGCTGCAGGACATGTTTTCTTTGCTGGTGAAACTGAATTAAGGAATCCTCTATCTCCAGGTGCTCGTTGCTGCCTTTGTGTTAGTGCTGAATGAACTGTGTGGGGTGTAAAGGGTCAGTGCAAAGATCAGGGTTTAAAATAAAATTACAGAATACCTCCCAAAGAGGGATTAATGTGTGGTAAAAAGATGAAGAAGTTGATGTGGTGGATAGGAGACACAAAATGTTGCCCAAAAATGCATATTGTAGACCATAAAGACACAGAATCAATGAACTGAGAGGACGAGGGCTGGAACTGGGTGAACTGGTTCAGGGCATGGAGTCACACAGGTCCAGTCAGTGCACGAGGAGCTGGAGCTGCTGCTCCCTTTCTCCATCAGCCCTCTGAGAGGATCCTGTCTTTACTCCCTCAGCAGTGTTCATTGGGAAGCAAATTCAAGGCATCTCTCAGCAATTCAATGCAAATGTTGCTGCCATCACACTCGAAGTATTCCCACAACTCCCCGTTTTTGTAACAGCCTTTAAACAACTCAGCAGGCAGAGGCAGGGTAATTGCTATGGCCAGCTGTGTTCTGTTGCTATAGAGACTGAAAAGGAGCAAAGTGTAGGGTCGGGGTGTATTTTACTTTATTTCCTTGCTGTAAGTAGCAGCTGCTGAAAGCCTTTTTTTTTTTTTTTTTTTTTTTTTTTTAGGACTAAAGAAGTAGTGGGAAGGGAGAGGGATAGAAAGGGGAGTGAGCCAACTTCTCGCCCACAGTTTTACGGTTGACATGGAAGGGATTTTAGGTTTGCAAACGGTCTGAAGAGCTGGATCCATCTGCCAGCTGCCTGGCAGCACAGGGGAAGGGAGCTGAGGGATCTCTGCCCAGTCCCACCCTGGCCAGCAGAGACATTGGGGAGGCTCCAAAGAGGGCAGAGGCCAAAGGACACCAGCTTTGGGGTGGCTTCCCTGCTCTTCTCCTTCAAGCTGGTCTCTGAGCTGTGCCTCCTCTCTGGAGGCTGAGCCGAGGAGGGAAGGTTCTCCTTGCTCCTCCTTCTGCTTTTGAAAGAGTGATTGAGAAAACACGAGACAGCCAAGAGCCCTCGTGGAGCCACCTTTGTACCAGCAGCTTCATTTTTGTCCTCTGCAGGCTGCTCTCACCAACCTGTGGCTCAGCAGCCTTTGGTGAGCAGAAAGAATGGGCCAAGCTCTGATTTGTGTCCCTATTCCTGCTCAATCCACCTTCACTTTGTTGCATGAATAATGGGGGGGGTTTATCTTGGCAGTTGAGAAAGGAAAGAAAACAATTCATTTCTGATATCTTTGAAGCTGACATTAGCATAAACATCTCTCCTTCTCTTGCTCAGACTCTTTGGTGGGCTGCTCCTTTCCTCATGGATAGAGTCCTCTGGGGATAAGCAGGTGCTCAAACTCCTTTGAAGGGGACTTTTATTGCTGATCCCTGGTGGTTATAATGACTTAGGTGTTGTGGATGGGCAGCAGGAGTCAGGCAGAAGTAGCCACCCATTGAACAGCTAATTAAGGGATGCTAATTAAGGGATGCTTTAGCCTTTTGTTGCCTGGATTTCAGGCTCACATCAAGCCTCGCTGCTTGAGAATGACAACTGAGTGCCTGCAGGCAGCTGCACAGCCTCTGCCTCCTGGAACCAGACTCTTTCTGAAAGGTGCTTTGCTCCCCCAAAAATCCCTGTGCTGGATTCAGGGGCTGCTGAGTGAAATGCCCTGATGATGATTTCATGGGTTTTGGTTTGTTGAACGCAGCAAATCAGCCACAGATTAACGAGTCGTTGCTGGCCTTTAATTTCCGAGGTCCCTGTCAGTTTGCCTGGTCAAAGCACGGGGCCAGGGGCAGATGAACACCACAGGAGAGAAATGGCCATTTGAAAAAAACCGGGTGCATGGACTGGGGCAGGTTTGATTTCCAGCTGCAGGGCAGCACCAGCACAGTGGAGATGAGTGTTGAGATGATCTGATCCCAGAGTGAGGATTTGCCTCTGCAGGCTCTCGGCTGGCTGCGGGGAAAGGCTGAGCAGCGGTGTGCCGAGGCAGCTGGGTGTGTGCTGGGGTGCTCTTTGCAGGGTTGGAGAGGCAGATCTTGCCCAGAGCTCTGGAGGGAGGCTGGGCTGGCTCTGCCCCGTGCTCAGTGCCCAATTCCCTGCACAGAGTTCCCGGGATCAGGCTCTGCCAAGCTCCGTGCACGGAGCACTCGGGGCACAGTGAGGGTGGGACCTGCAGCATCCTGGTCCCAAACAAGCTCTGCACAACCTTGTGCTCATTCTTCACTCCCAGCTCCTTCCAGGCATCCACCCAAAGCTGCTTCCAGGTGTTTATGAGCTCTGTAAACAGGGAACAGTGGCCAGGCAGGCAAAAACACCGTGACCATCACCTCCCCAGCGCGGTCAGGGAGCCTCACACTGAGCAGAGGAGCAAACAGGTAGCTGGGAATTACAGATATCCCAGCTCTTGCAGGAGTGGGATCAGCCATGTGGGTCAGCTCCAGGCAGGGCTTTGGAGCAGGTCCTGGAGCAGGTCCTTTGGAGCTGGGCTCTGCAGTGCCCAGGGAGCACGGGGCTGGTGGCAGCGGGGTGTGACCAGGGCAGGCAGCGTGTCCCAGTGCCACGGGGTGTCTCGGGGGTGTCAGAGGATGTGGAACAGCTCGTGGCACTCGCTTGAGACAGACTGAGGCCTTTCACTAATTGCCATCCTGATTTGGGGGCTGGGGAGCTGATCCACAGTAATTGCGATAAGTCACTCGTTAAGGGCATTGCGAAATTAATCTCATTAGGAGAAACGACTCCTTTGTTCCAAATATGATTTCCTTCCAAAGGAGGCAGAGTGGGTGGGTGGTGCAGGGCGCTCTGGCACTGCACTGGGGGTGAGGGTGGGTGGATTCTGGGGACAGCTGGCACTGCTCAGTGGGACAGGGAGAGTGCTTGTAGCACAGGGAGCTGGGAACTGCTTGTGGGGGCACTGTGGGAGAAAGGGAGATGAAATGATGAGCAGCTCTGGGGTGAAATAGCTGAGATTCTTCCCAGTCACTGCTGATTTGAGAACTGGGAGGGGCTGAGCACAGCCAGCACCTGCAGCCTCCCAGGGTGTTCAGCACTGGGTTTGGCTGCAGTTCGGTTCGTGCCACTGCTCAGAGATGCTCAGCCCCTCTTCTGGGGGAGCCTTGGCAAATCCCCTCCCCACCTGGAGCACCCCAGCAGAACTCCCCTTGTTTTCCCAGGAGCAGCTGCCCCACACTGACCTCCACACAGACTGTGGCAGGAGGGGATCCTCGGTGTGGGGGGCATGTAAAAAAATAAAACCTTCCCTTTGCTGATTTTTCTTCACCCACATATAATTTTTTCTGTTGTGTTGGCATTTTAATTGATGCCTTTCTGTCTCTGTATAACATTTAACTCACTGTGTTCTCTTTCTCTTTCCCACAGCTGTTTGTCTCTTGTGTGTGTGGTGTGCTGCCAGCCTCTCAGACCCCTCTAGAAGATAACACCACTTTCCTGCCACGTGAGCTGCCTTCAAGCCACTGTGCCAGCGCCCACTTCTCCTCCCCCACTGCACCAGGCCTGTCTGAGGCCCCGGCTGAGAAAAAAAAAAGTGGAAGAAAATGGGGTTTTCTTAATGATTTTAACGTGTTGAAATCAATGCTCGAGCCACAAGTTCCATCAAATGGAACTTGTAAATCTGCTGAGGTTGATCTGGTTTATGTCTCAGATTCCCCAAGGAGACAGTGAACTCCTGTTGTGCAGGAGGCAGCTGGCCTGGAGCAGAAACACAGGTCTCTAAACAGGACACTTTGGGACAGTAAACAGAATAAAGTTCTCTGTGCAAGCAGGTGAATTTTCCATTTCTGCAGTCTGTCTGAACAACGGCGCTGTAGAAATGAGGGGAAAAAATGGTGTCTTGTGTGGAAGGTGGCCTGGAATCAGGGATGCAGCTAAGAGCAGAGAAGGGTGAAAAGCTGATCCTCAGTTCCTCCGTCATTGATGAGGGTGTCCCAGGAGCTTGTGAACCAGCAAGGGAGGTTGTACAGCCCTGTGGGCAATGCTCCTGCTGTCCTAGAGCTTTTTCTCTCCCTTGATGTGTCAGTCCTTTCCCCATCACACAAGGGGCCAGCACAGCATCCATCACTGCTGGTTTCTGTGCCCTGTTTGTCCCTGCTGGGATGGTCTGTGCTGCCCACTCACGGTATTCCCAGCAGGAAAAGCTTCCTCTCCTCACAGTACCACTGGCAGGATTTTTTTGGGTGCCCCACTGGCCAGGCTGGCTCTGGGTCAGGGATTGTAGGGATTGGGCTCACCTGCTGCTGAAATGGTGAGTGGGCCTGTCAGAACCAAGTGTCAGCGAGATGTGCGCGTTTTTCTGCCACGTGCAGAGGAGTCTCTCCCTCCTGAGTGACGATGGTTAAAGTGTAAGAGCAGCTCAGTGTCCCCACAATGGTCTCACAAAGCAGCCCTGGGAGAGCACCTTGCCTTTCCCAAAACAGGCACTTTGGGGTGCAGGGGAGAGCAGAGCTGCCCGTGGCATTCAGCACCACAATCTTCATCCCTCACCCCTCACAAACTGCACTTCACCAAGGCACTCTGCAGAGCCCCACCTGCCACGGGGTTTGTTTGATAGAATGATTTTGGGATGCAGGGCTTGACTGAAACCCTGCCTGAGCCTTTAAAGGCTTGCTGGGAGCATCCCTGACTTAGCCTGTCTTTCCTTCTCCCGTTTATTCCACACAAAGTAACTGTGCTTCAAAGGAAGCTGTGTGAATAAACACCCTGCAGTTAATTCCTTGCCTTCGATCGCCTGCTCGTTTGTGGATGACATGTAACATAGTCTGAGTTATTCAAATCACAACGTAAACACCCTTTGCACAGCAGATACTGCTTCTGAGGCTTTTAATTGTGGTGTTTATATTTTGCAATGTGTTGGTTCCTGTCTCCTTTAGCTAATATTGGATGATCTAATCTGTGTCTCGTAAATGAATCTATTTTAGCTCCATTAGAATAACCCCTTAATTGAAGGCATACAGGCAGCCTGTGATGGGAGAAGCAATGCTAAACAGTAAATACAGCTAATGGGACAATTTACCGTGTGGGGATGCTCTTAGCTTTGATGATACCCTGATTAGCTCAGCTGCTGTGTTTGATTTTAATTGTAATCAGAATTAATTGGAGAGCGCTGCACAACGGCAGCCCTGCAACGGTGTTTCCATGTCTCAAAAAAAAAAAAAAAAAAAAAAAGGCAAGTGTAGGCACCCATGCCAATTTAATGATTCTTTTTTAATACATATTTTACAGAAAAACACTATGGAATTCTATAGGAGAGAGGTAAGTGGTGTTTCCCTGACTTCTTGGGTGTTTATCCTGTCTGAGCTGCTTACACCAGCGTGGCTCGAAGCCCCCTGTGCAGGGATGGGCTCTTTGAAAAGCAGAATCCCTGCCTCACAGAGCTTTTATCAATGTAATTTCAGGACATTCCCTCCTGCTGCAGGCAGCCAGGAGCTCTCCCAGTGACGGGAAGGCTGAGGCAAGGACACACACCAGGGCTGAAATCCAATAGATCAAAATTATTGGTGGGGAAATCACAGTGGCGCCAGCACAGAGACAGCCAAGAATCAATGATAATTACATGCTAAATCATCCAGAGCATTTGTAGGTGCTGAGGATGGTAGCTATTATTCAATTTCTGTCTAACATGGGGAGTGCTTTTTAATTACTTGCACATTGCAAAGTGCACTTCTGATGTTTGCAGTGAGCTCAGTGAAAACAGACATTTTACTGAGACAGTTCGGGGATTCTCTGCTTCCTTGGACATCCAGTAATTAGGGAAGAAGCAGTCCCTGCTGTAATTAGCCTCACTACCTGGGAGAGAACCTGTTTGAGGTCTAGATAGGCCTTATCTTCAAACCTCCGTGCTCCTAACCATGGCCATGTCTGCTCCCCTCAGATCATGTACTATCAGCAGGCCATCCTGAAGACCAGAGTGAAATCTTCTGTCTCTCTTGGAGGGTAAGTCCTGATTTCCTTCTGTCCACACATTAATTAGTCTTCAGTGCTTATCTCCTAATGAGCTGATGAAGCTGTCTGCTGCGGCAGCTGGTGGCTCAGCCAGGGAATCCATGTGGTGGCCCAGTGCAGTCTGGGCTGTGCTGTCTGGGCCAGGAGGCACGAGGATGAGGAGGGATCGGTCCCAGGCAGGATGAAGAGGCTCTCTGGGAGCTTTGCTGCAGAGCAGCAGCAGCCTCTGGGCTGAGAATCCCACTGAGCTCAGGAGATGCTGGCGCTGCTCTGGGCACAGCCCTGCCGCCAGGGGAGGATCCAGCAGTGTGTCTGTCCTTCAGGAGGGGCAGCCAGCAGGACAGACTGACCCTGCTGTCGCTGCATTCAGCCCGTCAGTGTCCCTGCCCCGTGGTGAGGCTCACCTCTGGTTGTGTAATACCGGTTATTCTGACCTGCAAAGGGAAACAGCCTCTCCATCAACATCCAAGCAATTAATTAGCAATTCCCCTTCCCAGTGGGAGTGTTTCCTGATCAGATCCTTGATGAAGCATCCAGCCCTGGCGTTAGGCATTGGTGTGTTTGCCAGAGGCATTTCTGCCTGGAGCCTCCTGTGCTGACCAGGCACCTTGAGGTGCAGCCCAGAGCACCCGCCTGGTGTGCAGTCATTGCCACCAGAGATTCCTATCCCATCTGAGATAAACAAGGTGCTCAGGCCAGTTCCCTGGGGAAGACACTCTTGGATGAGTGAAATGGGTGGAAGAGAGAATCTCCTGAGAGCCACAACTTGCAGGGCAGCAGCAGCTCTGCTCATTTCATCTGTCACTGACTCCCAAGTCACTTAAAACACTCCTGCCTCAATTCTCCAAACTGTGAGCTGGAGCTGGGGACACCTGGCTCCTTTCCCGGAATTTTGTGGTGTTTAACTGTTTGGCAACGGGGCTTTTTTCTCATTAGCTCTGGTGGGGTAATGCCCATCACCTAGATCAAAAATCTCAGGAACTTTGGAACTGTGTCAGCTGCAGGGCAGGCTCCAAATCAAATTATTATTAACGAGGATATGAGCAGCAACTGGGCAGCGTGCACGCTTCAGAGCATTGCTGTGATTTAGGAGAAGCTGCAAAGCACTGGAGGAGCTACCTGAGCTGACAGGTTTAGATTTGCTTGATCAGAATATGGGCTGCAGTGCCTGATGCAGGTGCAGGATGCCTTGGCATTCCCAGTGGGAAGGTGGGATGGAGCAGCTGTGTGCCAGCCCTGTGCTTTGCTCTGTGCTGGAGCATTGTATAACTGCAGGATCTGGGCCAAGGTGCCTGTTAGCCACAGGCCCCTGGACACTGCACTCCCAGCTCCGAGCACATGAAAGCACTTCGGCCTGGAAGGAATTTTAAACGCAGAAACCAGAGGATTGTTTTTTGGGTTTTTTTTTCAAGAATGAAAAAGGGAGGCGGGAGCAAAGATTCCAGGACATTAGTGAAATCGGTCGGAATTAGAAGTCTGGCCAAGTTAGAAGGTAGGAGAAGTGTTTGTCTGGTTCCTGCTGGGAGAGAGCTCTGCTTTGTGCCAAGCCCTCAGAGGCACTCGCAGAGGAATGAGCCCTGTGGTAGGTGATGGAGGAAAGGAGAGGCTGGGATGAGCCCTCAGCATTCCCTCACTTTCCCAGAGCTCCCTGAGTTCTCCCGTGGCTCGTGGGAAGGCTGCAGAGAACCCACCTGAGGGAACACAACCCTCGTGTTCCTTTCCCTGACACTCTCCTCCCAGAGCAGTGCAGGGTCAGACCCTGGCCACCTGAGAGCAGATGGAGACAGGAACTGTCTGAGGGCTTAGTCCCACTTCCTTAAAATAAAAAGGCAAAAGGAGGTGATGGAAGAGGGTCTTGTATCTCCTTCTATTTGAATTGACAAACTCACCACTTCCAAAGACAACCAGGAGACTTCTGTTGGGAAATGGAAAAGATTAACTGAGCTAATGAATTGATTTTTCTAGGAAGACAGGGGCCATGTTCCTGTGCTGAGAGTCCTGCACCTTCAGGATATCTGTAGTTGTCTATAATGGGGCTGGCTGTAATTCTGGCTTCCAAATTCATGTTTTGACTTTGGATTTGTTGCAGGATTGTGAAGTACTCTGAGCAGTTCCTCTCCAATGATCCCATCCTGTCTGGATGTCTCCCCAGCAACCCTTGGATATCAGATGACCCTGAGTTTTGGGATCTCAATGCAAAGCTGTATGTATTTCTGCTGTTTTGCCAACCTGTGGTTTCCAGTGACCTTTATACTGATAGAAATCAGGAAAGGGAACCACTGATTTTCGCTGTGGTATCTGATCTCTGATAACGAGCAGAGAAGCGTTCCCTTTCAAACTCACTTTGAAATTGGGAGTTCTCCATGCTGAACTTGCAGCACTGCCTTCTTCAAGTGGAGCCTTCCTTAACATCACAGAAATCGCTGAGCTGGTGATGGGAGTGTGCCCTCAGGCCGTGCTGAGTGGGTCTGATCCTCCCCTCGGATGAGTGAAGCCCACCTCACCTAGCGCAGGGACGGAATAGGGCCAGTTCGGGGTTCAGCTGCTCCCCTGGCTCTTTGCTCAGCCCTCAGGCTGCTTCCTTAGGAGAGGCTTGGGGTTGAGGCACACACTGGTGGTCCATCCCTTCTCTGAGGCCTCCCTTGGTTTTCCCTTTGGGTAAGATTTGCTAATTACAGTGGCATCTCGGGGCTTGGAGCAACCAACATCTCAGTGGTTGTGAGAGCAGCAATCCTGTTCTGGACTGATTGTGTCCCATTAGACATCCCCGGGGGATGCCTGCACTGAATGCCTTTATGAGAAGCAAAGCTCTGGGCAGCAACCAGTGCCTCCTCCAGGATGGGACTGAGTCAGACCTCAGGGCAAGGCTGGGCTGTCACTGTGAGAGCTGCATAAATCCCAGTTAAATCCTCACCCCGCTGCGGCCAGAGTTGTTTAATTACAACTTACTTTGTGGGCTGACTTCAGGAGCTCATTACACCACTCTGGAAAACAAGAGAATGCTGAGAAGTCCCTTGGCATTGCAGCAAAGGGCACTTTGGCTTTAATTAATCCGCTAATTGGCAAAAGCGGCGGTGCTGTTTGTCTTCTCCCCGCGCAGGGTGGAGGTGCCCACCAGGATGCGCGTGGAGCGATGGGCCTTCAACTTCAGCGAGCTCATCCGGGACCCCAAAGGCCGCCAGAACTTCCAGATCTTCCTCAAGAAGGAGTTCAGCGGTGGGTGGGCAGTGCCCCTGTGTCCCCAGGCTGGGGTGGCAGTGGCACAGCCGCTGCAGGCTGTGCAGCCAGGGCAGGCGGTACCATCTAGTGGCACGGGACACACGGTACAGCCCGGCTGTCCCCCCGGCGGGGATCGCCTGGGAGGGTTTAGGTTACATTTTGGGAAGGAATTCTTCCCTCTCAGGGTGGGGAGACCCTGGCACAGGGTGCCCAGAGCAGCTGTGGCTGCCCCTGGATCCCTGGAAGTGCCCAAGGCCAGGTTGGACACTGGGGCTTGGAGCAGCCTGGGACAGTGGAAGGTGTCCCTGCCCATGGGACTTCCAGGTCCCTTCCCCCCCAGAACATTCCATGATTCTGTGACTGCTCCCAGAGAAGCTGGAAATGGCTGAGCTGACAAGTTTTTAGAGGTGTCAGTGGGCAGAGAACAGGGGAAAGCTGTTTTCCTCTTTCAGTCACTGGAGAGTTGGAGAGGCTTGTTTGGGGCCAACGAATTGTGCCAAACAAATCCAGGAGTTAATAAATGGGATTGTGTTTTCCTCCATCTCACTCTCTGCCGATTGTGTCCTTGTCATGCAGGAGAGAATCTGGGTTTCTGGGAAGCCTGTGAGGATCTCAAGTACGGAGACCAATCCAAGGTCAAAGAAAAAGCACAAGAAATCTACAAGTGAGTGTGAAAATTTTCCACTCATAAACTCTTTCTGAGTCCCATCACCTTCCACAGGTTCTCATTCTCCAAATGATTTATTTCTAAGATTTTTACTGTTACCAAGTGTGGCTGTCTTTTGTCCCCACATAGGAAAGGAGCTTTTGGAGATGAAAGTAGAAGTGATTTTTTTTTTTAATATATTTATGTACTTTTCCTCTTTGTTCTCTGTTACATTTCAGTCTTAGGATGTAATTTAAATACCGAGGTGGAATACCAAAGTTCTTGAGAGGCTTTTTGTTTCCAGTGAGCTAAAATTTGGCTTATATTATGTGCAAGAGGAAGTGAGTGCTCGTCTCTGATGAAGAGGACATTGATTGCCCAAGATCAGGAGAGCAAATTGCAGCAGGAAGCTGAAGGGACTTTTCCTTTCATGCACACACAGGAATCTGTGAATTCTCAGCTGCTAATGGCACTGTTGATTCCTCCTCCTGGCAGGCTTTTCCTGGCTCCAGGAGCAAGGCGCTGGATTAACATCGATGGCAAAACAATGGGCATCACAGTCAAAGGCCTGGAGCACCCTCATCGTTATGTTCTAGATGCTGCTCAGACCCACATTTACATGCTGATGAAAAAGGTTTGTTATTTGTTGCCAGAGCCTGAGGGGGATTCCAGCCCTCCGGGGCCTTTCAGTGCTTTGTGTGCTATCAGCTGTCCCTTTCAAGGGGCCTTTGTTTGAAAATCCCTCAAGTTTGCTGAGTTAAGCAAGTGCTGCTTCAGGCATTTGTATTTTGCTCCTTCCCTCTAAGGCAGCCTGTCCCCAAGGTGGTGGGGCTCAGGTGGCTGCTGCAAGGGCTGCTTTTCGATTCCAGCTTGGGCACCAGCTCATGCTTGGAAGCAGCAGAACTGGACTGATTTTCACCCGCTGGTGAAAAGTTTGGCTCCTGCAATGCAAGCTCCTCACCTTGCAGTGACTCTGAGACCCTACTGGCCCAGGCTAAGCTTCACTCCAATCTTTTGATCTGGGTCTTACCTGTGAAGCTTTATTGTGAGATGGAAAATCCTGGGAATTTTACAGCAAGATGAAAGGGTATTGGTTTAAATAGCTACATTTGCCTGAAAGATGCAAAGTCCCTTGGGCTGCTGGGGGAGATTATCCAGTTCCCAGCCTCCCTGGCTCCTGAGCAGCTGTATTTGGTGGTGATTTTGACTTTAATAAGGGTGTTTGCAGCCCATAACTACCAGTTTTTCTTTTTTCTCCTAGTAGGACTCCTATGGCCGCTATTTAAAGTCTCCAATATACAAGGAAATGCTGGCCAAGGCTGTTGTGCCACAAGAGGGTGTCAAAAAAAGGCAAGTGAAACTGGCTGTAATTGTGGGGTTCATTTTTCTCGTTGTAGCAAGGGTAGAAAAAGCCCAAAGTTGCAGCAAAATTACTATGATTTAGATGTTCTCTTAATTAAATAAAATTTTGCACTGAGAAGATGCTTTGCTTTGAGACTGTTTATTCATGAGCCCTTTGGAAGTGGCTTGTGAACAGTCGGAATGGAGCTGCTGATTGCTCAGCTGCCTTCTCTGGTGGGTCTGCTGAGAAAGGCTGTGATTGTTCAATTAATTCGTGGCTCCTTTCCTGGAAGGAGGGAGAACTGGGAGAATGGGAAAAAACTCCTGCCCACGAAACATTGGCTGCCAGAGCAGAGACAGACCCGAGGTTTGGGATAATCCACGGGATCTGCTCAGCTGTGCCTGGACAAAACCACTGACCCCTGGTGTAAGGGAAGGTGACAGGCATGGGGGAACAAGCAGCACCCTGTGAGTGGCAGCTGGCACAAGGTGCATGGCCTTGGAAATGGCTTTTTCCCAGCAGGATGAAGGTCATACAGCAAATTCAGGCCATTTGAACTGCAGCTGCTCCTAAAGCTGAGCGTGCAGTGCCAGACTGGGTGGTGTTTCTTTCCATGTTCCTCTTCCACTCATCAACCTAGCAGGCAAGAAAGAGGAATCGTGGACTTTCACACTGTTGTTTCGTCTTAAGGCCTGTTTCAAGTCAGTGCAAAAAGCCCTGCTGCTGACTGGCCTGGGGTTGGGTCAGTTTTTCCCTGAGCCACATCACGAGCTCACTGGCAGATGCTGGTTGATCCCAGTGATCCTGCCTTGGTGTTTGTCACTGCTTGTTCTGGACTCCCCCAAACCTCAGCATCCCATTAATCTGGAGCGGGTACCTCATCCAGAGGTGGCTTAGCCCCTATTCCCCCTGCGGGGGATGAGGCAGGGAGGGGATGTTTTTTGGGTGTTTTTTGGGGGCATCACAGACACCAGAAACACCATCCTGGTCTCTGCCTGATCCTCCTGCAGGCACTAGAGAAAATTCCACGGCTGGGAGTTGTTTGGCTTCATGCTCATCACGCTGAGCGTGAGCTATGTGCAAACACAACAAAGGAGTGATGTGGGTGGGCCCTGGAGCCCCTCAGGAGCAGGACTTCTACACTGTCAGCAGTTCTGTAGCTCCTGTGTGCCGCTGAGTCACCCAGTGCCCTTTAAAGCGTTTTGCTCTCCTTTGGCCATCTTTGTGTCCGAGTTTGTCCTCCCTGCATCCCAGGGGGAAGTTTCGGTGCCCTTCTCCTCACTAACCCCCCCTCCTTCCCCTCTCTCTGCCCAGCACGGGTCTGTTCGGCCGCCGCCACCTCCGCTCCAGCCCCAGCCCCATCATCCTGAGGCAGCAGGAGGAAGAGGCCAAAGCCAGAGAAGCCGCCAACACCGTGGACATCACGCAGGTCATGAGCAAGCTGGATCGCAGGAACCAGCTCCAGAAGGAAGCTCCTCCCAAGTAGGCTCTGAGCCCCGCAGGGAAAAGACAAGGCGAGGCTGGCGTTGAGCTTCGTCTCCCCTTCCTGAAGGTGTCAGTGCTGCTTTAGGTTTCCCAGGCCGGCTCTGCCCTCCGCCAGCTCCCCGCACGTTGTTGCCATGGCTTCTGCAGAGCAGATGTCCTTCCCCGGCAGGGAGTGCCGGGCTGCTGCTGCCGAGCCCGGCTCGGGGTGCACACCTCGGAGGGGAGATGCTTTCTGCTATCGCACATCCCCCCGAGAGGCTGCCGAGCCCGACAGCCTCTCCCCGCTGCCCCGGGAGGTGGGGTGGCACAAGGCAGGGCAAAGCCGTGCCCCGGGTCTGGACCAGGCTTCCTTGGCACAGAGGGGGTGACCCCGCGGGGAGCAGGGCGAGGTGACCCGGGCTGGAGTGTCCCTGCTGGCCTCCGTCCCCTTGGGGGCTGTGCACCCCCCGAGAGCAGCACAAGAGTCCCGCACCCCCAGCCAGCACAACAGGGCCACAGGCAGGAGAGCTGCTTGTGGGAACAGGAGCACGAGCACTTCTGAAGGCTTAGCTGACCCTCTGGATTTGGATGGTGCTCCCACCCTGGCACGCTGGAGATGATCAGCAGGAAGCTCTGCTCTGCTCTCCCCGTGACTCCTGAGCCGTGAGCTGGGTGTGCAGGTGCAGGGAGCTGCCCCTTGACAGAGCCTGCACGAGGCCAAGAGAGATTTTATCCAATCCTTCCCACCTCTTGTCTTGTCTTTTCCCTGCTCTTCTGTTTTCTGTTGTTAAAAATCCAGCAGGAGGTAGCTGCAGTTGTCACTGGCTTGTAGCCCAGAGGCAAGGGAGAACAGGGTAGAGGTGTTAAGCGCTGATTTCAACTTTAAGTAGTATTTTCTTTTTCATTTGCTCTGTTTCTTTTGCTCTGTAGAATGAGGCAAGCTAAAATACGACATTAGTGCTAAAGAGCTCAGAGAGATTCCAGGCCTTGCTGGAAAAGCCCAGTGTGCCTGGACCAGGCCAATGATTACCAGAAGTGTGGAGATTCCTGCAAAGCCCAGTAAAGGGAATTGAAGGGGCAGCAAAGCTTCCTTGTTTGTTAAAATTTTGGGGAAGCAGAGGAACTGGGTAGAAGCACTGAAGTCTGGGAAGCTGCCTCTCTCCAGTTCACATTGTTCATCCCTCTTTAGTACTGGTAGGGTTTTACAGAAAATGGGAGATCACAGAATCCCAGAATGGTTTGGATGGAAAAGACCTTAAAGCTCATCTCATCCCACTCCCTGCCACAGGCAGGGACACCTTCCACTGTCCCAGGGTGTTCAGAGCCATATCCAGCCTGGCCTTGGACACTTCCAGGGACAGGACAGCTTCTGGAGAAAGCTGGGAGTGGGAGCAGGGAGAGGGAGCCCTCGGGTAGCAGGGTGCACACAGGCCCTTGGAGCCCTGGGGTCCTTGCAGGGCAACTCCCTGTGAACAGGGGACAGTCATGATGTCACTGTGTCCCCAACAGCTGCTCTGGCCCTCCCCATGTGTGACAGGCAGGATCAGGGCTGGACACTCTGATCTGGTGTCCAACGTCTCCTCCACCTGTGGCTGAGCCAGGAGATTGTCCTGCCTGTCCTTACCCCATTGGTGATAAACCTCCATAGAGGAATTCAGTTACCCCAGACTTTCCCTCTGATGTCTATGCTGAGTTTCTGTTCTCGCTCCTGCTGGAAGCACAGGCACATTCTGCACTCCTGTGCAGGGGAGCAGGCTCAGGCTGCCTTTTTTAAAATTCTGCTTAAAACCCCAAGGCTTTGTTACATCAGGTGCTGAGCACCCTCAGCCTGCTTTGACATCAGAGCACTGGAAGACACTCCAGAACCTGTCAGGGTTGGCCCAAAGCTACTTGGCTGTGAGGAACTCTACAGTCTCTCCAGAGTTTGTGTAACATGGAGCACTGAGCATGTTGGGATTGCCAGTATGTAGTAACATGTAGAAGATCAAGTCAGGATATAAATAATAAATAGCAAATCTGTGTGTTCCCATCAGTCCCTCTGATTCTACTACTTCTATTTTGTCTGCTGCTTTGCTTGTTATGTTCTCTGTATCCATTCCTTTCTCTGATTTTCATCATCCCTGCTTGGCATCACTGTTCCCCTGCCATGGGTTTGTGCTGCATGCTCGAGGGTCACTGTGCTTGTGGAACACCAGTTATTTCATGTGGAACACCAGTTACTGCATGTGAAACACCAGTTACTTCATGTGGAACACCAGTTACTGCATGTGGAACACCAGTTATTTCATGTGAAACACCAGTTACTGCATGTGGAACACCAGTTATTTCATGTGAAACACCAGTTATTTCATGTGGAACACCAGTTACTGCATGTGAAACACCAGTTATTTCATGTGGAACACCAGTTACTGCATGTGGAACACCAGTTATTTCATGTGGAACACCAGTTATTTCATGTGGAACACCAGTTAGTGCTTGTGGAACACCAGTTATTTCATGTGGAACACCAGTTACTGCATGTGGAACACCAGTCAGTGCTTGTGGAACATGAGTTATTGCATGAGGAGCAGCAGTTACTGCATGTGGAACACCAGCCAGTGCTTGTGGGACAAAGAGCCATCCTTCACACACAGGCAGGAGCTGTCTTTGCCCTGCCACAGGCTGATGGAGCTGTCACAGCCCAGCCTTCTGCTTCTCATCCTCTGCTGCTCAGTCCCTGAAAAGGAAAGTTGCCTGGTACAAGCTGAACTTCACTTTGTGCCAGCTGAGAAATTGTTTGTTTCCGTGTGTTGTTTCATTTTTTTGGCCATGGCTTCCATGCATTCATCTGTCTAATAAAAATAAATGTAGAAAACGGAAGAAGAACTAAGTTCATCCTTCTCTGTCGTGTCTCAGTGTGTTCATCCTTCTCTGTGCCATCTCTGCATGTGTGTGTACGTGTCCTGTGTGTGCCTCTGCTCTCAGCTCCTCTCCTTGGACACTTGAGCTGCATTTCATTTCTGCTGGGAGTAAGTCCCTCAGAAATGGGAGGGGACCTGGCATGCAACATGTGCTGTCCTTGTCCTGTCCAGTCTGTGTTTGGGCTTGTCCTGAGGGCTGACTGAGCTGTGCTGGAGCCTTCCCAGCCCCAGCCAGGGACACTGTGATCTCCACTGTGTGGAGATGTGATTGGTACTTCGAGCCATCAGGGCCGGGGCTCGGGCTCTGTTCCCAGCCCCGGCTGGTGCCGTGGGTGTGACACGGTTGTGCTGTTCATAACCAAGATCACATTCCCGGGATGACAGCCTCCTCCGTGCCTGGAGCTAATCGTTGTGAGGAATGAGACAAGCTGGTGTCTCCTCCAGCATCCCGGCGGGTGTGGGGCTGGATCTGTCAGCACTCGCTGGGGCTGTGGCAGCAATGACCCCGCAGGCAAGCTGTGACACCTCAGTGCTCCGGCACTGCGAGGGCAGGGAAGGGGACAGAGCTGCAGGAGAGGGGGACGCCGGCACAGGCTGTAGCTGCCTCCCAGCTGAGCTCTTCTCTCCTGGCAGCACCAAAGGAAAGGGACTCTCCTCCTGAAGAAGCCTGGGGAGCCCTGGTGTTGGAAAAACCCAGCTCTACAGAGACGGGGCAACCGAGAGGCGTTTTTAAAGATCTTATTCCGTTATCAATCTCGTAGAAGGGCGAGACACCGGAGATGTAAAACTCAACACCATTCTATCAGCCGTTCTACCTTCAAAAACGCCTCTCAGTTTCTCTGTCTGTACAGCTGGGTTTTCCCAACACTCTGGGTGTCACCCCCAGACCTGACCGAGCCTCTCTCCTTCTCCTCCCCACAGCCAGGCCACCTCGCCTCCTGCTCCCGCGGCGCGGCCGCCCCCGCGGCCCGCAGCAGCGCGCCATGGCCCCCGGCCGCCCCTCAGGCCGCGCCCGCCGCGCCCCCCGGGCCGCCGGGGCTGCCCCAGGGCTCCGCCTGCCCCTCGCCCGTCAGCCTGGCCCCGGACAGCACCACGGGCCCCCGGCCGGGGCTCCGGGCGCCCGGCCCCGGCAGCAGGAGATCCCGCCCGGCCGCCGGGTCCTGGGGCCGCTTCCTCGGGAGGGGCTGCTGGAGGCCGGCCGGCCTGGGCGCGCTGTCCCCGCGGCGCCGGGCCGTGCCCCACGGGAAGGTGCAGCCGCTGGGCGGGCGGGAGCGGCGGCTGCGGCCGGACAGCGGCACGGTCAGCAGGTGAGCGCCGCACGGACACATGGAGAGGGCTCAGCTCCTGGTTCGGTTTGGGATTAGCCAGAGGGAGAGGTCCCTGAGAAGCTGACAGTCACTTTTGCCTCACTTGCCCCAAACCCCAGGCTCTGGAAGTGTCACTTCCCTGTCTCCATTCCTGCAGTTTTCCGATGGGAGCAGGCCAGGAGCCCATGCTGGCAGTGCCTCTGCTATTCCCACGCCTCCTTTTCAGGGTGCAAAACCCCAGGCTTTAGTTTTAGCCCTGAATCTGGAAAACCTCAGTGTTCTTGAGCACTGTCTCAGGTTTGGTTCAGTGATTTCAAGTCATAGGAGAACCAGAAGTGACAGGGGAGGGAAAAATCTTGAGAGATAGTCACCAAGTGTTTGTTGTTCCAGGGCAGAGATGGGAAATTTTTGCCTGGAAAGGCTGCCCCTGCAGGAACCAAACCTGCCCTTGTCCCTCAGCAGGAACAGCATGTCCCTGATCTCCTTTAACCCACCTCTGCTGCTGGCCGAGTGGATGAGTCCACATTAGAAATCCCAAAGTAAACCTGGGGGCTCCTGCTCTACCTGGCTCCGCTCTTTGGAGCTCTGTCACACGGCGTTGCAGCTTCAAAGGGGTGGCAGCACACATTCCCTTTGTCCTCCCTCTCCGTGGGCTCCTGCCCGGGAGTTTTGCCTTGTTCCACCGGAACAGTGGAAATCTCAAAGCCGAGCTCGGAGCACATCAAAAAGCGCCGCGTGTGTGATGAGTTTCTGTTTCCCAACGCAGCTTCTTCCAAGTCAAAACGCCTTCGGAGAGCCGAGCGTGCCCTGGGGGCTCCGGGCAGGGAGAGGACGGGCACCACCGAGCTCGGGAGGACTCTGCAAAGGAGCTGATCTGCCCCTGGGAGATCCCCACGGAGGAGGGGAGAGCGGGGTAACCCCGGCATGGATGCTCCTCCCAGGCCTGAGGCCGCAGTGTTTGCCGTGGATGGCTCAGCACATGGACCGTGCTGCTGGAAAAGTGTGTTAGTGCCATCCAAGAGCTCCAAGCCCTTCTGGACTGGTTTTCTTTCCTATCTTTGGTGTGTTTGGTTCTGCTCATGACAAACTTGTCCATAAACGAGCCTGGTTTCATGCCTTGGGGCAGATGGAGGATGTGTGGGTGATGTCCTGGGAAACTGCGTCTTATCGGAGTTTCTGGCTTGACCATGAGGTGTCAGCACACTGAACACAGCACAGCTGGAGCAGGGCTGGCAGGGGGCTGACAGGGCAGGACTCAGGCTTCAGTGCCAAAACTGGGGCGTTTTTGTGTCCCCAGCCTGGGCCCACCTCCCGTTAATTATGATTTTTATATTTTAAAGCACGCTGATTAAGAGACTGGGGACAATGGAGCGCCCCTTATCAGCAGCTGTGTGCCGAGTGGCAAAGCGTCATTCCTTCAGCCAAATAAAACGTGATCCCAGAGGCATCAAGGAGTGCAGAGCCCTCCTGCATTAGCTCCAGCTCCCCAGTGCATGGGTTTGAAACCATGTTGGTGTTTTGGGCCCCTTCAGGCTGGGATTGACACGTTGCCACAGGCTGTGCTGATATTGAGTGTTGGATTGCTGCCTTCCTTGTGTCTGTGTTTGAAGGTGGTTGTTTTATTCCCTGGAGGAGTTTCCTCGGTGTGTGTGTGTGCTGTGGGTCCCTGTTCTGTACCTTGACCTTGACCTGTGACTTCTGATGTTGCTGTTTTGTACTTTCTGATTATAAATGGAGTTTTTTCCTGTGTGGCTGATGTAGTTGCATGGGTTCAGTCCTGCTGTGGGATTTAAATCTCTCCTCACACACTCAGTGCTCTCCGTTTCCCCCAGGTCTGGGCTGACACTTCCCATCACAGGGCAGTTTGGGAATATCAGAGGGCTGCTTCTGTCTCCAAAGAGTCTATCCCAGGGTAGCTGGGGGCTGGGCAGGAAGGCTGCTGGCCCTCACTGCCCGTGGTGCTCCTCTTGTACACGTTGGCTCTCGATGGCTTTGCTCTGTCAGAGGGACCTGGTCCTGCTCTGCTGCCACTGACACGGACATCTGTTATTGATGAGAGACAAATCTGGTGTCTTCTGCAATTTTTTGTGTGAGTATTGTTACTCCAGCCAGTCCTGGCAGGACGCTGGTGATGTATAACCTAGGAAACACAACAGGAAGACATTGTGATTTGTCAGAGAAAAGAGTATATTTAATATTATATATATGATAAGAGTCATCCTACTGTAAATACTTGGTTTTGAGCTTCTCTTGGGCACCTCCTTGCCTTTGAATACTCCTTGTGCTCATCTTCCACACCAGAGGAAGGAGTTCAGATGCAAACCTGCTGCTCTGCCAGGGCTGGGACACCGAGTGCAGCAACATCCAGCCAGGTACACACCTCTCCCAGAGGCCAGAAGTGGCAGTTCCCAACATTTATCCCTTCAGGGCACTGCTTTTTATCCCCCAATATCTTCCAAATACCTTTTTCCCCAGTTTCCTTCAGCTACAGCCCTTTTCCCTGGGGGCACAGGGCCCTGCACTGTGCACCTCACGCCCTCCTCCCTTTGCCTTGGCTCCCCCGGGTGCTTTGCTGACTGCAGGCTGGAAATGACAGCTCCAGAGGCCCCGGACCCCTCCTGCCACCGTGCTGTGACATCTGAGGCTGTGTCCCCTGCTGGAGGCCTGGCGTGCCGGAGTCGGGAGCGCTTTCAGCTCTGGCACTTCAAATCCCCTCGCTGTGCAGGAGCCCACTTATCGCTGCCTGGAGTCACCTGGAGGAATTAGCTCGCTGCAGCAACTTAGACATCCAAGGTATTCCTGTAATGTGAGGGATGTGTAAGGTTAATGACTGGAAAAAGTGATTGCTCCCTGTGGGCAGTTTCTCAGAAAACTCCCTGCTGCTTGGCTGCCAGAAGAAAGGAGATTCCAGCAGCAGCAGCAGCCGAGAGGGAGCCCCGTGTCCTCTGCAGGGGCTCTCTCTCCAACCTCCCATGGCTGCACAGACCCTCCCACCTCGGCTGCTCGGTGCTGGAGGAGCTCCCACGCTCCAGGTGCTGCCGGGTGGGCTGCAGTGGTGCAGCTTTGGGCATCCACAGAAGGAAGCTGGAAGGGGATTCCCGTCTGAGCGGTTCTCCAAGTGCTCCACTCCCAAGTGGGGGTGGGCACCTCCAGGTTCCTGTGCTCGGGCTGACCCACAGCTGCTGGGATTTGTCGTTTGGACCAGCCTGGAAAACAAGAGCAGCTTCTGGGGTTCCTCTGCACCTCCATGAGGGCTCTTCCCAGGCTGCCTCAGCCACCAACCTCAAGGGGACACTGTTGGGATAGGATGGGAGCGAGTCCCACGCTGGAGATCCTCATCCTTCTCTGGAGAGATGGGGCTGCCAGTTTGGGGGGTCACAGCCTGTGCTGGGCAGGAGAGCTGCGTGTGGCAGCACGGCCAGCCCGGAGAACCCGGTTAAAATCTCCAGACTACGGATCTGTTTTCCAGGCATCTCTCGTATCTCCCTTCCAGCCTGACATTTCCCTCTCCCCTCCAGCTGGGCCACACGGCCAAAGCGCTGAAAACACCGCGGGGCTGTTTCTTCCCCGGCGTCCGGCACCGTGCATTGCTCAAGCCTCATTAATTTAAAAATGGAACAAAGAATGCTCAGCATCCAGCAGGATCAGGCCTCGGGAGCAGGAAGTACCAGCTGGCTCGGGAGAGGGCCGGTTCCCATGGGATTCCCAGTGTGGTTTTGGCAGGCGGCGTGGTTGGGATGGTTCCGCCAGCAGGCTCTTCCTGCCTGGAACGCCGGGCCTGGAAGAACAGCTGACTCAGAGCGTGACAGCTCCTCACAGCATCCCCTCCTGAAAGGAGCTGTCAGGGAGGGTTCCTGACACCGCTGCCTCTACATTTTGTGCGGGCGGCTTGAAAGCCGAGCCGTAAACCGAGCCCCGCGTCGTGGTGCTCTCGGGAACGCCCGCCCGTGGGTGGAATTCACCCCGAGCAGCGCCTGGCAGCCCACCCCGCTCCCAGAATAGGATGCCAGCGCAGCCCGAGTGCTCCGTCCGGCCCGGCATCTGAATATCTGAGCCGTGATAAACACGCGATGACAGAACCGCCGTGACTCGGCTCTTCGGGGCGCAGGACAAACCCGGGCGCGCAATGATTTTCCCCTCGCCACGAGGGATATGTTTTATGCATTTTGCCACACACCTGGCCCAGAAGCAGAGGTGAGCGCCTCGCAGGATCCCTTTCAGGCAGAGCTTCCCAGATCTGTTCTGCACCACACTAAAGAGGAAAAGATAAGCTCTCGCAAGTCAGTTTACTTTTTAAAATTCATGTTGCCATAGCAGCTCAGCACACTGTTTCAAGTCCTCCTTCTTGCAAAACTTTGATCACCATGAAAACAGAATTATGTTGTTCTCCAACACATTCTACACATAAATATATTGAAGTTCCCATGGTTCATGCCTCAACACCTCTGCAAAGACCTCTTTTATTTCTTGCTCGCAAAGAATTTCGCTGGCCAGAGGTCAGTGTTTTAAGCCTTGGCTTAAAGGCATCTCCTCAGCACCTCTGTGGTGCTGCTGCTCGTGTTCCCAGCCAAGGTTCTGGTTCCAGTGGTTTCTAACACGCTCTGGTGCACCACAGCACTGAGTCCAGGCACCAGCTGCTGTCCCCAGGATTGCAGGGATGCCCTCCTTCCTTGGCTCTGCTCCAGCCTCTTCCCTGAAGTATCAAAAGAGCACAAATCCCACTGAAATATCCCCTCGTTTGTTGTTATCCAAGGGAAGCACTGAGCTGTGTTATCCTCGCTCTGCTCTCGTGCCATCATGCCGGATTCTCTCTGTCCCAGGGAGGGAGTCTGTCACCCCCCTTGGGATGGGATGGATCAGCTGTGGGAAGGGTTTATTTTTGGCTTTAGGGGATGAACTCCAGGCTGGGCAGGAGTTCTGTGTGGGTAGGCTTTGGTGACAGCTCTGGGTGGGATCACCTGACACCAGTGGCTTTAATGAGAGTTTCTGCATCCAGCATCAGTGTGCAGGCAGCTGCTGCAGCCCCAGGGCTGAGGTCTGGCTCTCTGCAAGCTCAGCTTTCAGCCTCAGGAGCCCTGGAATCAGGGAATGCCTGAGGTTGGAAAGGACCTTAAAGCCCCTCCAGCCCACAGGGACACCTCCCACTATGCCAGGGCACTCCAACCTGGCCCTGAGCACTTCCAGGGATGGGGCAGCCACAGCTTCTCTGGAAAACCTGTGCCAGGGCCTCCCCACCCTCACAGGGAAGGACATCTCCCCAATATCCCATCTAACCCTGCCCTCTGGCAGTGGGAAGCCATTCCCCTTTGTCCTGTTACCACTTGCTCTTGTAAATAGTCTCCCTCCACCTTTCTTGACAGGTGTCCCATTTTTCCAGCTGCATTCATAGTAGCGATACGGGAAAAGACCAAGGGAAAGGAAAAAAAAAAAAAATAGTCTAAATATGGACTAATTTGGAATAAGAGCCTACAGAGTCATTTGATTAAAGAGCACATTACCCTGAGCCCCCCTTCTGCTGTTGTTGTTCACATGAATCCACCTCCTCACACAGAGAAGACCCTCCCAGACCAGGACTGGGAAAGGTCAGTGGAATTTTTATTAATACTCACAGCAAGACTTCTTCCAGTCAGCTTTCCCCCCCCTGCAATAACTGAAGGGAAAAAAAAAAAAAAAAAAAAAAGAAGAGGAAGAAGAGGAAGAAAAAAAGTGGGGTAAAAGTTGAAGAACACTTTAATTTATAAGAAAAAGAACTAAATAATTGATGTAGTCATGGTGCCAAAGGTAATTTCTGCTGCTCCCTCTATCTCACAAAGACATTTAGCATTGATTGAGATCAAAGTATCAAAAACCCCTGCTGCTGAGCTGAAAGGCAAAACTTTCGGCTGCCTTTCTCCGCTCTAATAATATCGTCTTTATGTAGTTAATAAACTGCACACTTCAGTCAAACTATATCATTACAGAAGACTTAGGGAGCTAATAATTTAAAAGCAAAGAATTGCCTCTGTTCTTCGCTTTGAACTAAACAACATTCTGTTGAATGAGGGGGACATCAAAGCTTTGTTACTATTACCAATGTGGCTGGAGCATAGGGCCGCACGGAGTGTGTACTTCAGTCATCAAGAGAAAAAAAAAAAAAAAAGATTAAAGATATTGGCTTATCAACCCACAGGCAGAACCAGGTGTTTTCTTTTCTGCTGTGCAAGCATCAGGTGGTTTGCTTATCAATGAGTTTTCTTGTTAAATAGATGTACATGACTTAGGCTGATCCCGCAGCCCTTTTCTTTCCTGAGCCACCTTTGAAAAAGTTGGGCTGTGGGGATGTTTGTTTGCGGGAGGACGCTGTAATTGGGCCTTTTGTCCAGGGCCAGCTGCTGTTCTGTCACTCCCCTGTCGTGCCAGGCCCCTCCCTGCTCCCACCTTCCCCCCTCCCACTTGCCCCTGGCATGAGGGGCAGCCTCATCCTCTGGGGATGCACCAGGGTGGGGTTAGGTTGGATATTGTCAAAACTTATCCATGGAAAGGAATTGTAAAGCATGGAACAGCCTGCCCAAGGTAGGTTGTGACCACACTGGAGGTAGAGTCACCACAGGGTCACTGATGGAGTCTCCACCCCTGGAAGAGTTCAAAATCCACGTGGACGCAGCCCCTGGGTTAGTGGTGGCTCTGGGTGATGCTTGGGCTCCATGATCCTAAAACAATTCTCCAGCCTTGGTGATTCCATGGTTGACCCCCGCCTGCCAACTCATCCCCATCACCTCAGCCCCTCCCTGGCGGAGCTGGCCCTGCTCTCCCTGGGCAGAACTGTGTCCTGCCCCCCAGGAGGAGCCTGTGGCACGGCTGGGGGTGAGGAGGGCACGTCCTGCTCCTTTCCCTGGGCGTGGGGAGGACAGGGAGCACCTGGGCGCTGCTGCTGCCTCCTCCAAGAGCTGCTTCTTCCCCACCAGGCAGCGGCTTGGGGAGCTCTGGCCCTGCCAGGGCTGGGTGTCCATGGAGGGTTTGGAGATCCTGAGCTCCCTGGTGGGCGTGTGAATCACTGCCGTTCATCCCAGTGATGCTTCTTTGCCAGAGGCTGTTCTTCTCCAAGTATGACCCTTCCTTATCAATCCCACAGGGCTTTTCCTGGGATGCTGGGCAGGGGCAGGGTCAGTAAAACCAGTCCAAGGAGCCTTCAGGAGCTCTCCTGTCATCCATCCCTTCCCTGCATGGCCACATCTGCCCATGTGTGTCTGGATCTGACACCAGGTTGGAATTTCTGTGTTTTTTTGACTGGAAACAGTTGATTGTGGGACTGTGGTGTGAGCCCCGAGGCCTCACCAGCACAAACCAGGTCAGCCGTGAGGTCAAGGGGTCTCTAACTCCCCCTGCTCTGGTGCCCCAGGCTGGGTGGGTCCCTGGATGTTCCAGGCAGGCCTGGGAGCTGGCAATGTGGTGGGGGCTCTATTATGGGATACTTGCACTTCTTAAATGCCGCTTTTCATTTGCATCAAAAACTCTCCTTGGTTCTTGGCAGTCTGGGTCTCATCCCCTATTAAAGACTGGAATTTAAAAAAGCAGAAAATAATGGCTTATTTCAAAGTAACAATTCGAGTGCTTTTTTGAAACGCTGTCCTTATTCAAAACCACTTAAATTTATACATATTTCTAAGTCGTTATTATCCTCAGAGGCTGAACCAATTTGGGTCTTGATTTCTCCGAGTGTTCTCCTGGATTTCTGTGTCAGAAAGTTGAGCTGCCATGTGAGCGGATCGGACGTTAACCACAGGTAACAAATGGTTTCCTGGGAATTATTGCTGAATTGTTCTTTAAAATACTTTGCAAAGCCTGTTGCTACGAGGAGAAAAATCGTAGCCAAAGGACTTTGGGAAAGGGATGATCTGATTTTACCCTGTTCAGGTGCAGGAGTGTGTGCCCGGGCACACTTGCGTGCACATGTGTGCTCTTGTGGGCTTGGCTCTTTTCTCAGTAGGACTGGCCTTGCCCTGCCTTGAGAGTGGTATTTTAGACCTGCTGGAGTGCACTCTTTGCCTTTAATTTTGGCAAGGTTAGATTATTACAATAATGTAATGATGTGACCAGGAAGGAGCTTGTCCATCACAGGTACCACGTGTAGGTCACGTGTGTTGTTTGAGCACAGAAATAGTCAAATGGAGAGGTGGGAAAAGGTCTTGTGCCCTCTCTGGCTCCGTGGTTCACGTGCAGACATGGAGCCACAGCTTGTGGAAGGCTTTGGGAGGCTTTGAGCTGCTCTGAGCTTGTCAGACTGATGCCATCCTGAACTGTCACACCTGAATCAACTCTGTTGTTCCTCGGTGGCAACTATCAAGCCAAAGGGGGCTCTGGTGTCTTCTGCTTGACTTATTTGTGCTTCCACCGATCACAGAATCAAGGTGGGAAGAGACCTTCAGGATCATCCAGTCCCACCATCACCCAGCACCTAAACCAAAACCCCAACTGCATCCAGATGCCTCTTGAACGCTTCCATGGTGACTCCACCACCTCCCTGGGCATTTCATCCCAATGCCTGGCCACTGATGGGCTCTGTTGGACACCACACCCCAGATCTGCACCCAGAAATCAGCTCCAGCTGGGTTGCATTGAATGAAACTTTCAGGGCAAAGTGCTTGAAGCAAATCTTAGAGCGCAGTGTCTGCCTGGCTGTCCAGCTGTCTGTCTGTCTGTCCCTCTCCAGGCAAACTCATGCCTGGCGTGGCTGTTTCTGCAGGATTTGTTCACAACAGTGCTGAGAGTGAGGAGAGAGGTTCTGGCTGGACAGAGCTGGAGGCTCTGGGGCCAGCCTTTGCAAGATGTGGTAACACAAAGATAATAAAGCGTCTCCGATGGAGTGCAAGGCAGAGGGAGGCTGTCTTTAGCCTTTACCAAAACCACTGTCAGTCCTTTGCCTTTGCACGGCACAGCTCTAGCAAAGCTAATTGGGTTAGTGCCTTGCAGGGGGCTCTCAGTGTCTGCAGGAGGTGGGCTGCTGCAAACACCTTCCCCTTCAAGGCACACAGCGTTGCCTTTTTCACACCACAGCTCTCTCCCTGGCTTCTGTTCTCGAAAAGCAAAAGTCCCAGGCTGTTCTTCAGTATCAGCCATTACAGTGTTTCAGCTCTTTCCTCCCAGCCATTTTCAAATGTTCAACTTAAAAGGAAAATGTTTCATTTTAGGCCAAATCCCCCCTTCCTCTCCCTTTTCCCTCTCTTCTCCTTCTTTCCCCCCCCCTCCCCTCCCCTTTTCTCTGGAAGAAGAACAAAGTCATTCAAATCAGGAAGCTGAGGAACTCCATGTATACTTTCCACTGGGACCTCAATCCCTACTGGTTTGGCATGATTTGATTGAAGTGTAATTTAATCCTTCATCATTTGTCATAATGTCATTTATATATAAAAACAACACTGCATCCAAACTTCAGATCAGCACCGAGGAGCTCTCCAGGAGGGATGGGAAGGGGGTGAGGAGCTGTGCTGATGGAGACGGGGGTGAGGAGCTGGCAGGCAGTGTCCCCCTCTCTGGGCAGGCCCCAGGATGGATGCTGTAGTCAAGTCAGGTCACCTCATGTTAGAGGATAAGCGTTTGGATGCACGGGCAGACGGAGGGGTGGCTGTGGGCACGTCTCTGTGAAAGGGTTCAGGCTGGGGAGGTGAAGCATTGCTGGGCAGACGTGAACAACCTGGGTTTCAGCGTGGCTGGAGGCTGGGCTGTGTTTGCTCTGGAAAGCAATGATGGTGTCACTGCCCTCTGTCACCAGCTGTGAGCCTGCACTCCTCAAACCTCATCTCTGTTTGTGCTAGAAGGGGAAAAAAGAGAAGAGCCCTTCACGGTAGGAAATTCCTTCCCGGCCTTGCTCTGCCACTGTGCACAGGTTTCCTCCATCCCCTCCTCCTCAGGGTGACCTCTGGCTTGTTGCTGCTCCCCTCTGGGTGCTGGGGTGGGGGTTGCAGCAGGTTTTTGTCACTGAGTCCCCCTCATGGAGCCTGTCACTGAGGGAGCAGAAGCACCAGACTCATCTCAGGGCTGCAGGAAGCTGAGCCTTCCTCCTTTTCACCAAATGTTCAGCTAAGCACAGCTAAAACACCAACCACCTTCATCCAAGAGAGGACACGTGGGAGAGCACAGCACAGGCTGGGGTCAGGCTGCAGAGGGCTGGAGGCTCCTGCTGCTTTGGGGCTTGCTGCTCACAGATGGTGACTACAGACCAAGCCCCGTGGAAGCTCTTTCCACTCCGGTGTTCTCTCTGTGCAGAGGGATGGGCAGGAGGCTGGTGGAGGGGCAGGATCATCCCCGTGTTACTGTTCCTGTTCTTCCCTGCAGCTTGCACACAATAAAAGTGTTTTCTGAAGCTTTGGTGCAATATGGACCAAAAACCAGCCCAGGGGTAGCTGAGAGGCGTCAGGAAAGCTCTGCCCTGCAAAGCCCCAGGGGTTTTTGTTTCCAGACCCTCACGGCTCGGGCAGAGTGAGCTCCCCACAGAGGCACCCACCTGGCTCTGTACCTGGGCACGGTGGTTTCTCATCCCCTGTCAAGCTGCTGCCTCCCTGCTCCTTGCCTGGGTATTTTTGGCATGTCCTGGATTGCACCATGGCTCATCCTGGGGAGAGCCTCCACACAACAGCAAGGTTACGGCTGATCTGCAAATGGCACATCAGGAGCCTGACTGGGGATTTTTTGAGACAGACGTTGAACGTCTTTACTTCCCCTTCCTATCTGTTCAGTGAACACCCTGAAAGGAAGTAGGAGCAAGGGGAGCAGATAAGCCTTATCCCTCCAAAAGAAAACATTCCTGGAGTCAGGGAATATCAGCCAGACACTGCCTGCCTTCCTTCAGCCTGAGCTGTGCAGGGATCCTAGCCGGCAGAGCCTGGGTATCCCAGAATCCAGAGCCTGGGTATCCCAGAATCCAGAGCCTGGGTATCCCATCAGCCAGAGCCTGGGTATCCCAGAATCCAGAGCCTGGGTATCCCATCAGCCAGAGCCTGGGTATCCCAGAATCCAGAGCCTGGGTGTCCCATCATCCAGAGCCTGGGTATCCCAGAATCCAGAGCCTGGATAACCCAGAATCCAGAGCCTGGGTGTCCCAGAATCCAGAGCCTGGGTATCCCATCAGCCAGAGCCTGGGTATCCCAGAATCCAGAGCCTGGGTGTCCCATCATCCAGAGCCTGGGTATCTCAGAATCCAGAGCCTGGGTATCCCATCAGCCAGAGCCTAGCTCTCCACTGGGGCTGGGACAGCAGCCAGAGGCTGGGGGCTGGTGGGGTCAGCACCCAGCACTCTCAGAGCCCTGCCTGTCCTGCCTCCCTCCCCAGGGCTCCAAGCTGCCAGCTCTCCTGCAGTCTGCTGTGCTCTAACCTGCTGTAGAGCACCCAGCAGAGGGGGCTGGGGGAGGGTGAGACCCCCACTCACCCCACCGGGCTCCCGTTGGGGTCGGGGCTCTGCCCCATCCCTCCCCTCTCCCAGCAGAGCAAGGTGTCTATTCACAGCACTTGTCAAAAATTAAAGCAGAACCTTCTTTCAAATGTTCCATCTGTGCTTGGCTGCCAGAAAAGCGATTCTTCCTCCAAAAAAAATTTGCATTTAAAATTCCAAATATGCACTTTTGCTCAGACGAAAGAATGTGTGTTCCCGCTTTCAAGTCGGGCTCCCTGTGACCTCTAGGTTTTAATAATTTCAGCAAAGTGTCATTTGACAATTCAAATACAGGCTATAAGCACAGGAAAGTAAATGTCCTTTAAGATAAGCACATCTTATATTGAGAGTTGATGATGAGAAGATTTCACCTACAGCTAGGAACTTCAGAGCCGTGTGTATGACACTTCTGCATATTAAAAACCGCTTTGGTGAAATATTGGTATTTCCAGATTTCAGCTTTGCCAGTGCTCAAGCATTCCCACTGTTTAATTCATAAGAAGGTGTGATGGCCTTGTGTATAGAGGGTTCACTGTTTAGCTTTTGCTTCCCAATTAAAAATAAATCAGTGCCCAAATCCTGCCAGCTGCTGACCTGAGGGGCTGAAGGACCACAGCTGGGATGGCCAAAATCTGCTCTGCCAACCCACTGCCGGCCCAGGGATGTGCAGGGGGCTGAGGCACATTCCCCCCCAGGCTCACTGGGGATCCCCCCTCACTCTCAGGTTTCCCCAGCTCCCCTGGGTTTCGCCGTGCTGCCCCAGCCCCTCGCACAGAGCGGGCTCTTATCTCCCCGACACCCAACCCAAGCCCCCAGCGAGCAGATCAGCGTGTCACCGTAATTAATAGGCCTCGCTGCGGTCCCTGGTAATCCATCCCCAGGCTGCACAGCCCTGCCTCTGTTTTGCTGAGGTACATGGGAGCCTCAGAGCTGCCCCAAACAGAGCCTTTTTCATGAAAACTGCTTCATTCAACACCTTCTAAGGGCTGCGGGCGCAGGGAGGGGGCAAGTTTACACAGATGCTTGTGTCTCAGGGCTTGCTAGCAGGTGTCTCCTAACTTTACACAGACCACCCTCACACTAAAGGGACTCTTTTGCTTTGAGCCTGTTTGGCTTACATGGCTTTGGTCTCCAGGTTCCTGTCCCGCGGGCGATTTATGGCTTTGCTGGCTGACAATGCTCCCGTGAGCGCAGGGACGGCGTCCTCAGAGAGCTGGGCTCTCCTGACCGTGAAATCCTCAGGCTTTCCAGGGGAAGGATAACAGCACCACCACCCCTACGGGGCTGTGGGGTCTTTCATTTGTTTGTTTGTTTGTTTAAAATGGGTCCGGGGCGGGGGGGATGTGTGTATTAGTGAGGGTTAATGATAGGTTTAGGCAAAGAATTTCCTCTGGATCTGGCCATTTTCTGTTGCTGAGGTCATTTGACAGCTGAGATTACACAATTAGAAATGTTTTGAGGCATTCCTTCAGCCTCGAGAGGGGAGGAGGGAAGATGTTTCGGGTTTGCTGTCTATAGTTTGGGGAGCAGACACCTGGAGAGCTCTCCTGAGCAGGGGTGATCATGGAGAGCTCTGCCTCCTTCCCATGGGGCACTGGCGAGCTCCAGCTGCTGCTCCTCAGGGAGAATTTGGGGTTCCTCGGGCTTTGGGAAGTTGGGGTTGTGCTGTTGCGAGATTTGCATCCCTTTTTGCAGTTCTCTGAAACTTCTTCAGTTCTCATTGGGAGTTAGTGGGAGGGGGGAATGTTCTTGGGGTGAAGGGTGGAGGAGACCTTAAAGATCCATGGCAGGGACACCTTCCACTGTCCCAGGGTGCTCCAAACTCCATCCAGCCTGGCCTTGGACACTTCCAGGGATCCAGGGGCAGCCACAGCTTCTCTGAGAATCTGTACCAAGGCCTCACCTCCCTCACAGGGAAGGATTTCTTCCCAATATCCCAATATCCCATCTCTAAGTGCAGCCCCAGCCATGCCTCCCCAGCTGGTGCAGGAGCAGAGATGGGTGCCCAGAGATATAAATGACATTTCTAGTTCACCTCCTTATCTGGTGCAATGAGGAGTGCCCACAAGATTCATCTTCCTCTCCTGCTTTATCAGCTCCCTCTAGAAGGGAAAGGAGGACAGTCTCCTGCTGTTCACAGGGAGCTTATTGGCTGAGTTTATTCTTGGCTGCTTGATAAGTCCACGCTTCAGCCCTCATCCCTCAGGTCGTTTAAGATTTTGCTCCTGCCAGGGCTGTGGAGGCACCAGTTGAAGGCAGCTGAGGTGTGCCAGGCACTGGGTTGTCCCTCCAAAGGCGGCTGGTGCCACTGGGGAGGGTCCCAAGGATGACTTCTCGTGCCCCCAGCCCCTGCCTCTCTCACACAGTGCTTCGGAAAAGCTGTAAGGGATTCGTTTGGAGAGGTACGATGAAAAATAAATGACTTTGTTGTGCTCTTGGAACAAAATAATGCTTTAATAGCAGAATCCTTTTCAAAGTTAGCAGTTAGGAGTAAGCAGTACTTTAGGCAATCCAGGCATCTGCTGCAGGGACTTTCCCTCGTAATTACTTAATGAGCTTGATGTACTTTTCCCATCTAATTAAGATGCCATGTTAGGAAAGGTAAACTTTTGAGACATGTTAGAGACAGGTCCCCTCCCCTGCCCTGGCTGCCAACTCCCCGAGGGAGGTGTGTGTCACTCTGTGGGTGAGAGCTGACCCAGGATGTGCCCAGATCTGTGTCCATCCCCAGTCTGGCCATCCTGCTCACTGGGATGCCCGGGAAAAAGGTGCTGAGGAGGGCCCAGAGCCGGGCTGGGGTGGGACAGCCCTTCCCCAGCTCCCTGCAAAGGGGATGACTCCTGAGCAGAGAGCGCACGTGGAGAAACGGCCCGGATCCAAGGAGAAGCAGCAGATCTCACCAAAGTCAGTGGTTTTCCCCAAACTCAAAAGAAAGAGCTGCTTTGAGAGACCTCTGAGGGCCGGGAGCTGCAGGCCTGGTGGTTGGTCAGGGCTGCGGGCTCAGAGTTTTCTCTGGCAGCAAATGAAAGCAGCCACAGCTCCAGTAGCTGGAAGCTGCCTGTGTGCTCGAGTGCCAAAACGCAGGAGAGAGCACTGGGAGCAGGATCCAATAGGGGCAGGGATGGAGTGCCAAAACACAGGAGAGAGCACTGGGATAAGGATCCAATAGGGGCAGGGATGGAGTGCCAAAACACAGGAGAGAGCACTGGGATAAGGATCCAATAGGGGCAGGGATGGAGTGCCAAAGCACAGGAGAGAGCACTGGGATAAGGATCCGAGGGGAGCAGGGATGGAGTGCCAAAACGCAGGAGAGAGCACTGGGAGCAGGATCCAATAGGGGCAGGGATGGAGTGCCAAAACACAGGAGAGAGCACTGGGAGCAGGATCCAGTAGGGGCAGGGATGGAGTGCCAAAACACAGGAGAGAGCACTGGGATAAGGATCCGAGAGGAGCAGGGATGGAGTGCCAAAACACAGGAGAGAGCACTGGGATAAGGATCCGAGAGGAGCAGGGATGGAGTGCCAAAACACAGGAGAGAGCACTGGGATAAGGATCCAGTAGGGGCAGGGATGGAGTGCCAAAACACAGGAGAGAGCACTGGGAGCAGGATCCAGTAGGGGCAGGGATGGAGTGCCAAAACACAGGAGAGAGCACTGGGAGCAGGATCCAGTAGGGGCAGGGATGGAGTGCCAAAACACAGGAGAGAGCACTGGGATAAGGATCCAATAGGGGCAGGGATGGAGTGCCAAAACACAGGAGAGAGCACTGGGAGCAGGATCCAATAGGGGCAGGGATGGAGTGCCAAAACACAGGAGAGAGCACTGGGAGCAGGATCCAATAGGGGCAGGGATGGAGTGCCAAAACACAGGAGAGAGCACTGGGAGCAGGATCCAATAGGGGCAGGGATGGAGTGCCAAAACGCAGGAGAGAGCACTGGGAGCAGGATCCAGTAGGGGCAGGGATGGAGTGCCAAAACACAGGAGAGAGCACTGGGAGCAGGATCCAATAGGGGCAGGGATGGAGTGCCAAAACGCAGGAGAGAGCACTGGGAGCAGGATCCGAGAGGAGCAGGGATGGCGTGCCAAAACACAGGAGAGAGCACTGGGAGCAGGATCCAATAGGGGCAGGGATGGAGTGCCAAAACACAGGAGAGAGCACTGGGATAAGGATCCAATAGGGGCAGGGATGGAGTGCCAAAACACAGGAGAGAGCACTGGGAGCAGGATCCAATAGGGGCAGGGATGGAGTGCCAAAACACAGGAGAGAGCACTGGGAGCAGGATCCAATAGGGGCAGGGATGGAGTGCCAAAACGCAGGAGAGAGCACTGGGAGCAGGATCCAGTAGGGGCAGGGATGGAGTGCCAAAACACAGGAGAGAGCACTGGGAGCAGGATCCAAGAGGAACAGGCACAGGGACCTGCTGGGTCCTGAGCTGGGTTTGCAGGGTCACCTTCACCAGGGCTGCAGGAGGGACAGGCCCTGCCCGGGGCAGAAATCCCTTTGGATGTCACAGGACACGACATTCCCAGCCCCACCAGGACCTCCCAGCACTTTTTCAGCTCCATCCAAGCCATCTGAAGGCTCAGCTCTGGCTCTCCTGGGGATGTCCTGCTCTTTCACGGAGTGTCCAGAACACCAGCCCCACGTCAGAATGAGGAGACTCAATAAAGCAGAGTGGCTGCTGCCTTTCACAGCCAGACACTCAACTGGTGGCCACCCTGGGATGCTTGTCAGCCTCTTTTCCCAGCTGACCCCATTTTCATGTATTCCCCCTTCCTAGCTGGGCTCCAAAGCCGGGATACATTTCCTCCTGGGCTGCCATCATGCTGATGGGATTTAAATATGAAAAGCATTGCTCCCTGTGAAAGTTAAACCTTTGGTTAAAAGCGCAGGATGCTAAGAGGTGCAGGGTTTTTTTCAGTCTCTTGTAAGGTCTTTTTCAGTGTTCCTTATGAGATGGCGTTGAAAGCCTCTGTAATATAATGATCCCACACGTGTATATGCAATATCTCTCCTCCCTTTACGCAGAGTTTTCCCAGCTAATTTCACAGTTTACTCCATTAAATCCTCGCCATCCTTTGCCATGAACTCTGGAGGTTTTGCTGCCACATGCTGCATGTGGCTGCTGCTTGTGCATCTGCCTGGAATTAATGTGGGCAGCCTTCATCTCCTGCAGCCTTTCTGCGAAGATCAATGGGCTTAATCCTCGGCCTCCAGGATCTGCTGAGCTCCCTGCCTTTTGCCCTGTGCTCCCACTTTTCCTTGGCAGCTTTTGAGTAAAAGTTTCATTGAATTACGGGCTGGTTTGGGTTGGGATGGACCTTAAAGATCATTTGTTCCACCCCCCACACCATGTGCAGGGACATCTTCCACTAGAACAGGTTGCCCAGGGTCTCATCCAGCCTGGCCTTGAATATTTCCAGGGATGTGATGTGTTTGGGAAAATTCTAGTGATGGGAACTTTGGCACACACCTTTAATTTTTGACATGCCAACTCCCAGAGACTCAGAGGACTGAGCCAGGTGTCCCTTGGAGTGGCAGGACCCTCTCCTGAGCCACAGCTGTGCCCCCAAGGCTGGCCCCATTCCTGGGCAGCTCCAATTGGGATTCATCCCACACCTTCACCATTGCTCATCCCCACCTGGGTTTGGAGGACTGCTGTTGCAGACAGCTCCTTCTCATCCCCAGAATTTCCAGAATAGGAGTAAAAAGATAGAAAAAGGGAGCAGCCATGGGTCCAGCTGCAATTGTACAACTCACAATTGTCTGCTCCGAGCCTTTCCTCAGATTTCCCTGCATGGGTCAGCCCAAGGCTTTGTGCACAGCCCCGTTCTGTTCCCGTTGTCTTTAGTGGGCCATAAATCCTGCAGGTGCCCCTCAGCTGCCCCTCCCTCAGCACCAGGCACCCCCTGTTCCCTCTGGGATGGCATTCCTTGGCTCAGGAACCCTGGCACAAGGCAGGGACAAGAGGGGACACTCGGTGAGGCTGCAGGCTGTGACACACACGCGCACACGCACACACACACAGAGCTTCCCCTGCCCAGCCCAAAGAGGAAAAAAAGAGATAAAGCAGGGATGAGAAGACAAAGAAAGAAAAGCAGGAAAACAAGACCAGGAGAGGGTTATGGCTATAAAGAACATTTCGGCACGAGCTTCGCCCACAAAGCGCGGGCACAGCGCAGCGGGGCGAGCGGGGAGGCAAATTCCCTTTTCCTCCCCGAGCCGGGCACACCTCGCTGCTGGCACCCCGGTGTCCCCAGAGACGGGCTGCCAGTCACTCGGGGGTGCTTTGAAGCGGGCACAAAGGAGCGAGTGATTTGAGACGCTTCCTGCCTGGTGGCCTGTATCAGCTTGTGAATCATCCCCGACGCTCCCGCTTAATCCGCTTGTGGATCTTTGAAGCCTTTTCTGTCTCGCAAACAAATGATCAACTGCAACTCATTTTTAATCCATTAAAAGGTTCCAGATATTCCCCCCTGTAAAAAAAAAAAAAAAAAGAAAAACAGCACAAAATACCCGGCCTTGGAAGCTCAGGGAGGAGCGAGTGTTTGTAAGTATTGACTCGGTCTCTGCTGAGCACAGCCAAATATTAGCATCAATTTGTGAGTTGCTTGCAAGGAAGGAATGTCAAAGGTTCAGCTTTTGCTGTGAGCTAATCCTGGCTATTAAAATACCAGGATCTCAAGGAAAGTAGCTACAAGATGGTGTCAAAATGTCTTGGATGCAGCATTGTGTATGGCACACTCAGCCCAAGGGACCACAGAGTCCGGCCTGGCGCTGGGAGAGAAATCCAGGGGCTGTTGTCTTCCATTTGCAGCTGGATGTACCTGGAAGGACACTGCTCTGCTCCCAGACATTTATATAACTACCCTCCCGTTAAGTTTGATGTGAATTAATTGGTGCTTTCCATTCCTTCCTTCGTCTTTTATTCTGAACAACAAAAAAAACCCCCTAAAATTACAAAATCCAACTGAAACTTAATTGAGAACAAGTTTCATCTGGCCCCATATAAATTATGGCCAATTTGCCATTTTAAAGAACAGTTGTTGTTTTTGTTGTTGTTGTTGTTTAATGCTGAACCATGAATCAGCTCAAATGGAGTTCAAATCTGCTCAAAATTGCCACCAGGTCTGCTCAAGGAGGTTGAAAACTTGAGCAAAAGGTTTTGGGAACAGCTCAGCTGAGCTCTGGACTTGCAAGGATCCAAGAGAGCCCAGGGTTTTGTACTGGACATTTCCCAACACCTGAAGGGGCTCTGAGAGAGATGGAGAGGGATTTTGGACAAGGGCCTGGAGTGGCAGGACAAGAGGAATGGCTTCAGGCTGACAGAGTGTAGGTTTGGATGGGATTTTGGGGAGAAGTCCTTCCCTAGGAGAGTGGAGAGACCCTGGCACAGGGTGCCCAGAGCAGCTGTGGCTGCCCCTGGATCCCTGGCAGTGTCCAAGGACAGCTTGGACAGGACTTGGAGCAGCCTGGGACAGTGGAAGATGTCCCTGCTCCCTTGGACTCAATGACCTTCAAAGGTCCCTTCCAGCCCAGCCCATTCCATGGTCCTGACCCCAGGGCAGGAGCTGTGCCCTCCCCTGAGTCACTGCTCTTTGATTGAACCTCAAATCATGTTGCTCTGAGGGTGGTTTTAACCACACAGTCTAAAAACTCCCTGCCAGGGCACTGAGTTGTGGTTGTGTGAGCAAAGCAAATCTTTGCATTTCACACCCTGCCCTGGCTGTGTGGCACCGGGGAGGTGCAGGAAAACTTCTCCTGCCCACAGCCCCGGTGTGGGCGGTGGTGCCAGTCTGGGTCCTGGCTGTGTGAGCTGCAGGTGCTTGTGCTGCTGAAATAGGGGCTGAACGGTGAGGATAGCATCCCCACACCCAAAATGTGTTTCCTCGGCACTGTCCTGCTGTAAACAGCACAGGAGAGATCTGCAGGATGGGTCTGGAGGAGGAACTTGGAACAAAATCGCTCTGACATGAGGAATGAAACAGCTCTGGTGAGCAGTGGGGCTGAAAGTTGTGTAAAATCTGTAAATTGTCTGAGTGTAAGGTGCTGCTGCCCTTGGGAAGCTGACGGGGCTATTTGTTGGTATTTATTTCATCACTGCACACCTTCAAGACACAAATACTCTGCTGATCCTCCTTCCTTTTTGGCTGACTGCACCTTGTGGAGCTGAGCATCCTCCTGTGATGTGGAAACGACAAGTGACTGCTGGTGATCAAAGAGCCCTGGCTTGATAGCCACATTTCAGCTTCCTCTTTGATACCCAGGTGGCATTTCCTATCAGCCCTCGTACCCCAGTGCATCTTTTCCAGAACATTCATTTACTGGATTAATTCTCTTCAGGCAGCCAGTTCAGTGGGAGCCATTCCTTCTTCCAGCCCTGCTTCTGCCAGGCTTGCCATGGCAGTCCCTTTGCTTCTGAGCGTTACTGCAGGCACCCCAGGATCCCCTGGGATGTGATTCAGATGTGCAAATCTTGCTCTGAGCGGGAGCGGGGGATTAGGATCGAGTTTCTGGGGAAAGTGTTAGTCCTGTGTGGCAGCAGCACGAAGGGAGCAAAACCCCAGCCTCCTGCCACGTGGGAGAGGGGATGGGGGAAACACAAATCGTCCATCCCATCTCTGGGTGATGGGGCAGTGCTGGGCAGCAGCCACCTGCCCAGCAGAGGAGCTGTGCCGGCCTGATTATCCATCAGACCGGTGGGGTTGGGACCCTCAGATCCTCCAGTGGGGTGGTCGTGGCCTGAGGAAGTGCCTCGAGTCAAGGCGTTGCCTTCCATGCAGATTTCAGGTGTGAGCTGGAGCATTTCTGCTGCAGCTGATTGGAAAACCCACAGCAACTCGGAAAATCCACAGCAACTCGGAAAATCCGCAGCAACTCACACCAGAGGGTGGAAAATGTTGTATTTTGTATTGCTTTTCATTTTTAAAAAAGGCAACTGGAATTGCTGTTCTGTCAAAGGAAGGCACCAGTCCAGTGTGTGGGAAATGCTTCAGCCTTGTTCCTCTCTGATATTTCCTTTTGCCTTTCGTCACAAAAGAAAAAGCAAATCAGCCTCTGCCCCTGCCACATCCTGGAGGAAGCTGCTCCCTGTGCGCAAACGTGAGGAAAAGGGAATTAATTGTAGGTGGTTTGTAGTTGGATCCAAAAGTTGGATCTGTAGGAGCATCTCCCGCTTCACTTTGCATTTGCTCCAGTTTTTCGAGGTGTGGGCACAGCCTCTCCCATCACTGGAGTGTGAAGGGGTCCAAACTGTGGCGGGCAAAAGCCAAACCGGAGGGAACTGATGGTTTGAAATGGGGTCCTGAGCCCAGAGGGGTCTGTGTCCTTCCCAAAATGTCAGTCTGGTGTGTGCTTTGGGAAACTGTGGTTTTCATGTCCTCTGGGGACTGAAGGGTTTCCCTTCACCACCTCCAGGAGTGAGGGATGGGCACTGAGACCCTGGCACTGTCAGTGCTTGCTGCAAAAATGTTGTGGTCGTGTGTCCAATTGCTGTTTTCCCACTGTTTAACCTTCCAAAGTGATGAAAAAACACTTCAGACCCCTGGAAGCAGCAGTGAATGTCCAGGACTGGCTCCAAAACCTTACAGGAATCACAGGCACTTTGATCTCCCATCACTCCACCCCCTTCCACTTTCTGTTGTTTAAGATTTACCAAACGTTGCATCTCCTCGCATCAAAATTCGCCTTTGTTTTGCTACGGATAATCACCCAAGAGTGATAATAACAATAAAATTCCTAGGAAATCTCCCTGTGGCAACAAGTAATTGACCCAAGAATTTTCACTACAAGGAATTTTTCCTTTTTTTTTTTAATAACCACACAGCTCTGGAGATGCTCGTCCGTCGGGGGACGCACCGCTATTGTTCTCATCAGTCCTGATGCTTTGCCTTCACCCTTTGAGTTCTCTCAAAGGATTGAGATTATTTGGCTTCTTTGAAGAACAAAGGATAGAGAATTTTTTTTAGATGACTGGCTATTTTGATCTGCGAGGTCTGCACGCAGTGTGAGGGAACAAACATCACTAAATCATTAAGGGAAAAGGGAAGGGTATGCATAATGGAAAGAGAGACACAAAAGCCACCGAGTCCGGTGGTTGCAGCCGAGCCTGGGCGTTGTTTGCAGCCCCACTGCTGATCCTGCGTGGGGTTTGCAGCTCTGCTGCTCTGGGCCTTGGCTCCGATGATCGATTACTGGGCACCAAAACACTCACAGCCACCTTGGCAGGTTTGGTTACAGCTCCTTCGGAGAAATGAAGGACGTTGAGAAGGATGTCTCGAAATGTAGATTTCAAGCGTCGTGGAAGTGTCCTTGAAAATCCTCTTTGGCTGCCTGGCCTCCCTGTCTGTGCCTGGACTGCCAGCCTTGGGTGCCTCAGAGGGGACCTTGAGGGACACAGCTGGCCAAAGCCCAGGAGTGTAAGGATTTGGAGCTTGCGCTGCTGTTTTCCAGCTCCAGGGAAATGGAGATCCGTTGGAATCCGGATGGCATAGGATGGAACACAGGCATCCCTCCCATTCAAATGTGCCTTTTCCATTTGGGGAGATAAGAAAATATCACCTCTTCTGAGGAAACAGGATTAGCCTGTAATTAAGCAAAAATCCTCCTATTTAGCATAACAATTTTTTTTTCTTAAATTAAAGAGTGAATATTACCTGCTAATTACGGGGTACACAATATCCATAAAGCAATAGCTAATTTGTATGTGAGTGTCTATTTTTGTTCTATTTGGAAAAAAAAAAAATTAAACTTTAATACAGTCATTTACCCAGATGCACAAGAAGAAGATGTCTCCTGGACTCCCAGCTAAACAAACAGCATCCTGCTGAGCTGAGTCCGTGCTGATCCTGCCAGCTGGAATGCAGCAGGTGATGCTGTCGCTGACTTAGAAATGCTCAGCTCGAGGTGGTCACCTGAAAGGGGAGCACACAACACACCTCGAGGCTGTCACAGGCCGTGCAGGTCCGTGCCAGGCGGTTGTGGGGCTGTGAACCACAGAGGAATCCTGAAATCCTGAGCAGTTGTAGGCTGGATCCAAGCTCTGCAGCGTGATCCTTGGCCAGGGCCTGGAGCTGTGCTGGGCTTCTCCTGCTTTTGGCAAGGAACTGAAAACCTGGTGCAGTTCTGACAAAGTTTGGGCTTGTTTGAGTGAGCTTGAGCTGTGTTGTGGCTGAACTTTGCCTTTTCTCGGTGGAACTTGAGAATTGGTTTGCTTGGAGCTGTGCAGGGTGAGTGAACTTACTCCCCTCAGATTTTGATCCCGCTGTTACCCACCAGTTTTAGGTTTAGCTCTGCGTTCTGCAAACACTTAAACTCGTGGTTTGCTCCCCACACTTACCAGGAGTGCTCACTCACTCACAGCCCAACACATGTGCTGGTTTCCACAGCATCCGAGAGGCTGCCACAAATATTTCAGGTTCAGCTTCCATTTTCATTGAATTGGATGAAATTCCCTTGAATTGGAGCTGGTGCTCTTCCAGAAAGTGCCCTAATTAGTCACTTTGATGCTCTAATCCCCTTCCTGCCCTTCGGACACATGGATTTGGGAGTGTCCCTAAACTCCAGTGGGGATTTTTTCCCGGTGATTCCAGGGTCCAGTCGTCTCCTGGAGATGAGTGAGAGTTCCTTGCACACAAGTAGCTCTGTTGGTCGTGGGGTTAACCAGAACAACTTCTGGAAGAGCGCGAAGGGGGAAAACACCACCATGGCTGGAGTGGCACTGCCGTGTGGGAAAACATTCCCGGCTGTGGCCGGCTGTCCTCGAGGAGGGAGGAGTCCTGCTGTGCTGCACCTCTGTGCTGGCTGCTGTGCAGCAGGGCTACCCCTGAGGGAGGGCACTGCCAGCTGGCACAAGGCCTCTTTTATTCAGCATTATTTTCCAAACCCCAGCAGCGCTGCCGTGCTCTCACCAGCCCAGCCTGGCACCTGAGCAGGTTGGTCCAGGTGCGCTCTCCTGCCTGAGTTTGGGTGCCCAGGGTAATGTTAGGGCACCCAAAGGGCATTGTCCCTGATCTGGGGGTCAGGACAGTCCCCGTCCCCGGTACAGGAGGCTGATGCCACCTCTGCTGTGCCCTGCCTGGCAGCAGAGCCACCCCCGTGCCGCCGCTTCCTGCTCCTTGCGGAGAGATGTTAAATTCTACCTTGCAGAAAAGTGCAATTAATAAAGGTGCTCACAGGCTTGCCAGATGAAAGAAATGTAAAATACCTTGATAGCTTCTTTTATGATCATTAATAATAGCCGAACTTACCTGAAAGGCACGGAGCGTGTCCCCAGCGAGTTTTGATCTCCTGTCACGCCTGCCTGTGCGGGGTGGGTGAGGCTCTGTCTCTTTGGGGAGTTGTTAGATGAGAAAAACAGGCAGCAGAGATTTCTCCACCCCCTGCTCCGCTCTATTCCCAACACCGCTCCGCTCCCAAGGATCGATATCTGAACGGAGAAATTATATTATTAGGCTGCACATTGTAATCAGACATCAAGTAGAGTCCGGTTTCCCCCCCTCGGCTCGCATTAGCATGCCCTGGTGGAGTGCTGGTGCTTTTGAAAAGATGAAGAGCATCATCCATGCAAAATACGTGGGGTGCAGGAGCGGGCCAGGCCTGGTGCAGAGCGCGCCTGACGACTCCGCTCCTCGCCATTTGCATTACAGAAAAACAATCTTTTATTTATTTAAGTTGGAAATCCCTCTGCATCTGAACTTCAAGTGTGCAGCAAACACACTTTGATCATTTTAATGCAGAAGTCGCTGATTTACAATAAATATTGTGTTTTCTTTTCATACTTCTTTTTGTTCTTTGAGGGGATTTGAGCAAAGGAAGGAAAAATAATTTTTTTGACCTCATTAGAATCGCTGGTGGTGGGAGGAGATGTGCAGAATGAGGGAGATGCTGGGCTTCAAATGGTCCCAGGCATTACAGCGTCGATGGGTCATTAATTCCTGCAGCTGATTAGAGCAGGGAGGATGACTCCAGCCCCAGTGCCTCTGCACGGGGTTTTGGGGATTCTCGTTTTCTGTAAAGGATCAGGAGGGAATGATGGATCCTGAGACACTTCCTGGCGTGGGGTGCTCCTGATAATTTGCCCTTGAGGGGTTCCAGGTTTGTGGATCCCTGAAAATCACAACTTTCTCTGTGTGGCTCTGAACTTGTGGGATTAAGCCCAAAAGGGGCAGTGAAATGTTCAAAAAGCAGCGGCTTTTCTGGAGCATCGGGCATGGTCCCAGCCTCAGGTTAGAGATATTCCAGCCAGCAGGTTTGTGGTGCCTGTGAGAGATCACTGAGCTCGGGGTTGGGCCAGGCAGCAGCTGATCCCCTGTTGAAGCTGATTTTTGGGATTTGGGGGATTTTTGGGATTTTTGGGAACGGGTGGTTTGCTGGAGCATCGTGGCGGGTTCTGCTCCTGCCCAAAGGGGCTGAGCCCACCCCCAGCACAGCTCCTCGCAGCTTCCCAGGGAAGCTTTCCTGTGGATTTGCAGAATTCCTCCCCCTTTTGGGGACAGAAATAGATACAAAGTGGATACTTAAAAAAAACCCAAAAACACCGAACAAAACCCGAAACAAAAACAAACAAAAAACCCGAAACACAAACAAAAACCCCCAAAAAATAAAAAAAAAAAAAAAAAAAAAAAAAGCCACAAAAGAACCCAAAACCCCAAAACAAAGCAACCACTCCCCCCAAATCCCATGCAGCCCACCTCGAACAAACAGAGCTTTCTTCTGGAGCAGCGCAGTGGAAAGGGAAGGGCTCAGGTCCCTTTATTCCCCCAGTGCACTGACACTGATCCAAGCTGACTTGGGCCTTTGTGGCTTCCCCAGGGCAGGAGCAGCAGGTCCAGCTCCCAGGTGTGAATTCCAGCCTGGCCCCCTTTTAAAAAGGGCATTTCTTGCTGGGCAGGCTGGGACAGAAAACAATTGAACAAAAGGAGTGGTTTGCTTTGGGGTCACTCCTGCCTTTCCCCCTCTGTCCTCTGCTGCTCTTTTTATTTCCTTAGTAGTGGGTTCCTTTTACTTCATTCAGTGTGGGGATTTTTTTTTCCCTTTTATTTTTGTTGTTGTTGTTGTTCATTTGGTTTTGCTTGCTTGTTTGTTTTTGTGGGTTTTGGGGTTTTTGTGTGTGTGTGTGTGTGTGTGTGTGTGTTTTGGTTGGTTGGTTTTCGGGTTTTGTTTCTTTGTTTCGTTGGGTTTTTTTGGTTTTTTTTTTTAATCCTGGAGCAAGCCTATGAAATCATATTCCTGGTCTAAATTTCTAATGAAAAGGCCACAAGGAAACTCGGGCCGCTTGAACTTTATTCAGGGGTGCAACTGGAACCATCAAGAGCTGTGGGGGTATTGGTTGCACCAAGGTTGGTCACTAGAGCCTAAAGGATTATTTTGTACTTGGTCAGAAGTCCCCAGCTGCTTAAACTCTTGTGTTTATTAAATTCGCAGTCCTGAGCATCGGGAACGGATGTGGGGAAGGAGAAGGATGGGTTTGCTTTTTTACGGAGAGGGATCTGAGTAAAGAAACTGAGAAGCGTCTCCCAAAATGAGATTTCTTCCAGGATAGAGAGCTCGAAATCCAGGCTGCCACGGTCCCTTTCACCCCATATGCTAATTTATTGTCACCCGGGAATTCCAGCAGCTCAGTTCAGGCCAGAAGGGATCCACTCAATTATCTGCCACTGTGTTACTTCAGCTACAGAGAGCCCGGGGACGCATCCCCTTATCCCGAGCATCCTGGGCAAACAGAGCAGGGGCATTAGCGGCAGCGTAAACACATTTAAATGACGCTCTTTGCAAAACCCCGCTCGCTCATTATGGTCAAATCCAGCTGGATGGAGCCGGAGTGGCACTTGAAGGTTTTTTTGTCTGCCGGGAAAATGTGCGCTGGAGAGCTGTGAGTGACAAACCCGGTGTCAGCGTGCCGAGTCCGGGGGATGTGGCAGTCCTGGGCTGGCCAGCAGCTGTCCTGCTCCATCCTGGAGCTCAGGGTCTCCTGGTGGGGTGTGACCCTGCCTGTTCCTCCCGAGATGGAGCTTTGCACACACGGATTATCCGTCCTGCACTCACGGGGTGCTTCTTCCAGTGGAGACAGCTCTGGGAAGGGAAAAAAACCAAAAACCCAGACATCATTTATGAGCCCATTTTGTACCCAAACACATCCCTTCCTTCAACCTCAGCAGGTGGAGAAGACCAAGAAGGGCATTTTAGGGACACGTTCCCACCCTTTTCCCAGAGTTTCCCATCTCCGTGGAGGAGCTGGCGCTGCAATGGGCCATGGGATCCTGTGCAGGGCACGCCTGACCCTGCCAGCCGGGCTGATGGTGACCCTGCAGGTGTCCCAGCAGGGCAGGTGGGCACCTCCCTGCTCCACTAATCCCAGTCTGGGGGGCTGAAACACCAGAGAGACGGTGGGGAAATCAATCCCAGCAAATCTCTGCTGGGGAAGGAGGCAGCCCTGGCTGCTGCTGCAGTCCCTCCACCCCCGGGGGTGTGTGGAGGGTGCTGTGCAGAGTTTCCCTGCAGTCACCCCTCTTTATCCATGCCTTGTCTCAGCTGGGAACGTGCTGGAGCCACAGCCCCAGCTAGGGACAGAAATCGCAGCAGCCCTGGGAGGAGCCTGCCTCTGCCAGTGCCAAGCTGGGAGCATCCTGAGGCTGGAGTGAGGAGGAGAAGCAGGAGCTGGTGATTCCACCTCAGAGCCCCTTTCCACGAGAAAAGGAGCAGTAGTTTTCACTTAAGCCTCATTTCCTGTCGATTTAATGGGATGTGATCGTGCGGTGAGCAAGTTTTGCTGGGAAAACTCTCTGGATGTCGGAGGAGTTCCTCCTTTCCTGCGAGCTGGGTTTAGGGAGGCTGCACCCAGGGATGGCAGCAGCTCCTCCTGAGAAACCTCCAGCAAAGCTCAGACAGCACTTCCCAGTTATTATCTAGTGGCTGACTGAGTTTAGGTTTTCTGCTGACAATGAAACAGTGGGTAAAAGGAAGGGATTAGCAGCTTACAACTGTATCTAGTTCCTCCTGAGCAAAGCTCCCTGCTTTATTTTGGGCCTTGGAAGATGAACTGTACAGTATATTGTTTGAAAAGGCGTCCTCTGTTTTGGGAAATCTCCATATATTTTGTTTCCATGTTATCTGCATGGTTGTAATTAGAAAATTATGTGCCTGCTGCATGACCTCCTCATAAAGAACATATTTAAAGTGAGACAATAACATTCAATTCCCTTTCTAAACCATCAAAAAGAAAATGGTTTTCAAGGCATTTCTTCCTCCTTCCCAATTCCCTCCCTCTGGCCACTTGGGTGGTCTCATTTGACAAGTTTTACAATAGAGGACTTTTTTGTTTGCATGGACAAACATGCAAGTGCAGGAGAAAATCTGGAACTGGGAAACAAATGCTTCCCCCCCTGCCTTCCCCAGGCAAAACTCAGGGGCTGAATCTCAGCAGATCCTGGCAAAGGCAGGGTGAGAGGGAAACCTTGCAAAGGGAAATCCACTCTTTTTTTTTTTTTTTTTTTTTTTTTTTTTTTTTTTTTTTTTTTTTTCCTGTTTACCTTCATTCCTGCTGCAAAATTCCCAAATCCATGCCCGTGGGAAGGGAGAAGCATGTGCATGGCCCCTGAGGGAAGCTGGGGACAACGATGAGGACCCACCTGGGGCACAACCTCAGCTTGTCCCTGCTCCAGGTCAAGGTGGAATGCACGGGATGGGCACTGGTGGGACCACCAGAACCTGTAGGTTTTAGATAAAATTGCATTGCAGGTGAACAAGCTGGAGCACTGTGTGAATCTTACTCCAAGGGATTAGGGATGAGGTGATACTGGAATTACACAGGAGCTGCTGTGAGGGGCTCATTGGAGCTCTGCTGGGAGTGAGAGAAAATGCAATTTTTTGCATGTCAAGGATGCAGAAGATGAGGTTGATAACTCTGTTTCTCACCAGGGAAACGCTTGAGTGCCCAGGATCCCCAGGTTCTGTGGGTGTTTGCTGTGCTGGAGCTGGGTTTGGCTTCCCCAGGCTTCTGGCCATGAGTGCCACACACCATGGGCCAGGGAAATGCTGCCTTTGGAAATCTGTCCCCGCTCTCAGCAGACCCCTCAGAGCTCAGGGAGGGGCTGCAGGTGCAGTGTGGGGGCAGCAGCTCTCTTGGGGCTGTGCTGGATCCGTGCTGTTGGCTTTGGGGCTCTGGTTCCCTGGTGTGAGCCGTGTCTGCACCACACAGCAGCACTGCTCCATTGCCTTTTCAACCTGCACACGAGCAGCTTCCTGATTTCAGTGCCCCGGATCACCAGGACTGCACATTTCCCTTTGCATGTCACTGTGTCACACGGGAGAGGAGCACCTGGGGCACCTGGAGGGGAAAGGCAGGGGGAGAAGAGAGGGCAGGGCCAGGTCTGATGGAGATAACAGAGCACAGGTGCACCAGGAGAACTGAGGAAAAACGTTTTGGTTCTATAGAATAGAATGGAGTGACTGGGATAACTGTTCAGCATCGTCGTGAATGATGGATTCCACTCGTTTGGAGGAGAGCAAATGAGGATTGCTCTGCTCACTGCTCTGGAGGGTGCTGCTCCTGCAAGGAGCCACCTGCCCCGGGTCTTGGCTGTGGCTACCAGAGAATTTACAGGACACGAGCTGGGAGCTCGCAGCACTTAACTTCGGTAGCCTGTGCAGGATCACGGCCCTGCAGAGAAATAACCTGCTGTGAGCTCACCTGCTCTGACCAGCAGAAGTATGAGCACGATCACCCCTTCTACTGCCGCCCTTTTAAATCCCTGTGCCAAGCTAAGAGGCCTTCAGTAGAGATGAGAATTTATATTCATGACCAGGGGCAGCAGAACTGGAAGGTATTTGCAGCCTCCACTTCTCCTTTCTGCTCGTCCAGCTCAGCCAGGCCAGGGTGGCTGTGGAGCACAGAGCCTGTCCACCCCACTGCTGCTCCTTTGGGGTGTGCCAGCAGGAGCCTGCTTCCCTCCTCTCATTTTCTGTGAGCTCTTTGTTACCAGCTGCTGTGTTTGTGCAGCAGAAAGCAGAGCAGCCTCTCCCAAGGGCAGCCTTGTGCCTGGGGGGTTTTCCACGCTGCGGTGCCAGGAGGGCACAGGGGCACAGCCAGGGAGCAGGGGACATTGTCTGGGCTGGTGACAGCTCGGTGGCTGCCGTGTGCTCCCACCAGGCAGGATGTGTCAGGGGCAGGGCTGAGAGCTGGGCTTTCAAACAGGTGAGCAGCGGCTTTACCTAAAAGCTCATTAAATAATCACCATAAAGAAAAAAATCCTGAAGGTGTAAAATGTGTTGGGGAACCTCCCACCCGGACTCTGGAGAGGCAGAGCTGGCGCTGGGAGCTTCCCTTTAAAGCTGGCAGAACTTTTTGTGCATTTTTTGGTTTAAATCTAGGTAGCAGAAAGAGCACCCAACGATGGGCGAATGCAGCAGAGCGTTCCCCGGCCTGCACAGAGTCATGGAACGGTTTGGGGTGGAAGGGACCTTAAAATCATCTGATTGCAACACCCCAGCCGTGGGCAGGGACACCTTCTACCATCCCAGGGTGCTCCAAGCCCTGTCCAAGCTGGCCCTGGACACTTCCAGGGATCCAGGGGCAGCCACATCCTTACAGGGATGATGTTTTTGCTGATATCAAACCCTGCCCTGTGTCAGCGTGAATTCCCCCTGTCCTATCTACACCTGCTCCAATCTCTACACCATCTTCTCTGTGCTCCCCTCTGCCTTTCCCCTGCAAATAACTCCTGCCACAGCCCTGTCTGCAGGAGTGCCTCAGTAATTGTGTCATTTGGAGCAAGGGCTGCAGGACACTGTCCAGCTCTGGACACTGCAAACCAGGCGCTGAGTCACTTCTGCCCCGGCACATTTACCTGCATGACAAGAATTTCAAATACAATCCCGTTTTTGTCAGGCCTCTCCTGTAGTTAGTCACGTCTTAGGGGCTGGGGAAGCACTGGTGTAAAAATAATTCATGAATAATCGGAAAATTATAAACCAAATTGGAAATCATACAAGGAAAAAATCATAAAAAGGAAAAAAAAGGTTCTCTCACAGCTGTGTGTACTCCCTGTCTGTCTGTCTGGGCCTGCAGACGCTGACACTGAAGTGACAGCAGCGATCTTGTGAATATTTAAAGCCATCATCAGCATTTCCATTTTCATTATTGCTTCATGTTGTCTCTGGCATTTTATCTTCCCTGCAAATGAGGTTTGAGATCTCCATCTGGTCCTGGTGGACAAAAGCTTTCTCAGAGAAAGCAAACAGCTTCAGCAGCAGCCTCAAAGCTGTTGGGAGTCTCATGTGAAGATGGGAAAGCGGCTCTGAACCTGTTGGATTTCACATCCCATAAAACACAAATTGGACCATATTTTTCATGTCACTAAGTCATTCTACTGCATTGGACCACTCAAAGCATCATTTCTTCTTTCTCCAGCTTTTTCCCTTATTTTTTTCTAAAGCAATGGGATGGAGTCTACGTAGTAGGGCATCAAATTGAGATTCTGAATCCCTCATGAGTGAGGGGGTACAGGACACCCCTGTACCCCCAGGAAGGAGCTGGATGAAGATTGCTCCAAGCCTGTGGAGCAGGAACAGCACAGGGCTTTCCCCTTGGGGCAGAGGATGGGGTTTATCTCCTCCCCAGTGTGGATTCCACGGGCTATTTTAGGCAGTTTGCCTCAGGGATGCACAGCCACTGGAGTCACTCCCAGTACTCAGCTGGAATCGAAGAAGCGAAATTCTCAAAGGTTAGTAAATAGACATCAGGTAGGAAAAATGGGGAAAAGAAATACCTCGAGTTGACCTCATCCTGTGAGACCTGTGGGGCTCCTGTGCCTCTAAAGTTCATCCTATTGCTTGGCAGTGTTGGGTTTACAGTTGGACTCGATGACCTTTAAGGTCTTTTCCAGCCTAAACGAGTCTGTGATTCCACTATATCTACAGCCAGGTTTTGCTCCGTGTTAATCCCTGACACAGCCTGTGTCCATGGACATCCCTGTGGGTTTTTCCAGCTGTAGCTGAAGTTATTCAGTACCTGGGGGCAGAGGAGGAAACAGCACCTGGGTGCCACGGGGGTTCCAAGGTGAAGGAAGTGAAGTCCCACTCTACTGGAGACTTTAAACCATTATTTTATACATGGTGTAAAGATATAATCCATTTTATGTACAAAAATGGGTTTGTTTCTGCCATTTTTAGTATTTTTTTCCTGCACAGTCGAGCTCTTGGTGCCCCTCCTGGGTGAGAGGTGGGGAACACACCTCGTGCAGCCCAGTTTCTGGGGATGCTGTCGCTCTCCTTACGGGCTGCTGCGGAATCAAAACTCCGGGGTGTTTTTATTTACTTGGAGGACAGGCTTTGAGTGACAGATCAAATGGCCAGATTTTAGTGTGTGTTAGGAAAATTAGTTAATTTGGCTAGAGAAATCAAGGTTCCCCATGGAGTTTGCAGGGTAGAACTTGCTTCAGATGGTTCGTAAACAAAGGGATGTGTTGCTAGGATTGTGAAGTTCAATGGATTTTGCTTTTGCAACCCACTGTTGCAGTTTTACTCTTTCCCTTTCTGTCTGGGAGATATTTCATTGCCTCTTACTTTTTGTTTTTCTTCTGATTTTTCTTTATTATCGTTATATTTTTTTTTTTTTAAAGTTGATTTCTTTCAACAATCCTAACAGCAGGATTTGCATTTGCAGGCTGTTTCAGGGGACATTAAAAAAAAAAAAAAACACAAAAACAAAACCAGATGATAAATAAACAGCAAAAATATCAAGTGAATTTTAGCAGGAGAGATGTTGGGGGAGCCTGGCTGAACCAAAAGCATCTCAGCTGGGTTGGGCATGAGCATCCTTGTGCAGGTGAAGTTGGGGATCAGGAAACAGAGGAGCACAAAGCTGTGGGAAGTGTGTGCAAGGCCGTTCCAAAGCTTCCTCTCTGCCACCACTACCCTTAGGCACGGATAAGCTGCTTCACCAGGATGTCCTGGCGTGTCCCCCCGTGCCGTGGTGCTCCTCAGTGACTCCTTGGGTTTGGTCTCTGGCTGATGTTGCCCAACAGCCCAGGATTCCTTGATCTTGCCTTGCTTGGATTCGTTCAGGAATTGCAGCCGTGTGTCCCAGGCACGGAGCCCTTTGACATAGTTGGGCAATGTTTGCATTCAGCTGAACTGTTCTTCCCCAAATGCTCTTCCCCAGACGGGGCCGAGTGGTTGTTCCTCCATTCCCAGGGGTGCTGGTGTGAGGTCCAGGGCTCTGATCGGGACACACGGCCGCGAGTCTGGGACAGAGGGCCACACGAGAACATTTGTTCCTTGTGTTTTTCCCTGGAAGCAGCTGGTTTTCCCTTGAGGGCAGGCCACTGGCTGTGCCTGCAGGCCATTTGGAAATGGAGGGCAGGATTCCGTGCCCTGCCTGCTGAGTGGGGATTCTTGTCAAAACTCTGCAGGGCTCTGCACTTGCAGTCTCAGGTAGTAATAAGAGCAGTGGATTGAGCTCCTCAATCCAAGCCAGTTTGGAGCTGGGCACGTGAGGATCAGCTCCTGTTGTGCTGGATGCTGTGGAGCCCATACACGTGAGCACAGCCCCTTGTGCCAACAGAGCAGGAGCAAAGCTGAAGCTGCCAGGGAAATGTCCTTCCCCCCTCTGACGTGTGTGTGATTCCCTTGCCAGCTTTGTCCAGCTGGAAGTACCCCTGAACCCTCTTTCCAATAAAATTCTGATTGCATGACTATTCCCAGAGGTGGCACCTCAGTGGGTCAGAAATTCAGGCTGGTGGCAGCCGGGATGTTAATTGTCATTTGTGTGTTTGCTCTGCTCCCTGCACACCAGTGCAGGACAGTGAGTTACAACCTGTATTTCAGAGGGCTTTTTTAGAGAGTGGTGCTTTTATTCTCACACACGGTCTCATCCTTTGCCCTGCTGCATGTCTGATTTATCAGAGTCATTTAACCTGGGCTTGTTCCCCCCTTTCTCCTCCTCTGGCTCTTGCTGGTATTTGTAAGCAAATCACCCCTATTTCGTATGAAATGAAAGATAAAGAATGAGGTGGCTGTGTGCACTGAGCAATGGAGATGATGACTGAAATGGCTATTAATGATTGTTCCCGGCAAGCCCAGGCATGACTTTAATTTCTTGCTAATTCCAGCTCTGGCAATGCACACTGGTAGCACAGTCCACAGCCCCCCTGCTCCTGGAGCCAGCCCAAAAACAGGTGCTGCTGTCCCTGAGCTGTTGCTCTAAAGGGGATCAAGCCCTTGCTTGGTTTCTAGCCCGTCAGTTTGGATTTCCAAATGCAGTTTGTGATTCCTTAGATTGGCTTTTCACAGAGGTTACTCAAAGCTTAGCAAAAATGTTCACTGAGGACATTTGCATGAGCAAAAATTGAGATATTTAAACCCAACAGCCCTGTCTGACAATGACAGTCATTAAGTAAGTGATTAGTTCATCTGGGACAGTGTTGAGGCATGAAAATGCCATAATTTGGGGTGCAGACCGGCTCTGTTGAGCAGGGCAGTCATGTCCAAGAGAACCACAGGTTTTGCCTGTTTTCAGTAGCCTTCTTGAAATAACATTTTTTATATCCTTAACAACTGGCTCCTGTTTCTCCTCTACCAGAGAGGCACTATCAGAGCACTAATTGGAGAGGGGGAGTGAGGGGAAAGGGCACAAAACCCAGGAGGGAAATGGGGGAGAGTAGGTCCCAGAGACTAAGCTTAAAGCCGTCAGACTTGGATGGAAATATTCCTCTTGCAGACCACGGAAACACAACTTTTTGTGTGAGTAAAAAGAGGAGAGGCACGATAAGGCTGGTGAAGTCAGTGCAGTTGGTGCAACGAACCCGGGGCCGTTTCCTGGGATGCCTGACAGAAGTTTCCTTCTGTGGGAAAAATCAACGACTGGAATAGGTCTGTCTTTTTTGCCACGGCAAACCTATACTTAAGTGTGATTAAAATGCTTTTGGCAAAGGAAATACCCTGTAGTTTAAGCCAAACATGGGGACATCCTCTGTGCCTCTGATTGATGTTATGGTGGTTTGTGTGGTGTACTATATCCTGAACCAGGCCCAAGTCAATTAGGCACCATTTCAAAGTATTTTCTCATGCAGCCCGAGGTTTTGCTCGTGCCAGTGAAATCCGAGACTGGGGGAAATGATAGCAGAAATGAATTCTGCGAGCGAGCGCAGCCGGGCCATCGGGTTAGCAGGCAGCAGGCACTGCAGGATTCCCTGCTTCAAGGAGCAAGATGCCTTTTTCAAGTTGTGAGATTTAATGGCCTTTTTGCTGAGATCAAGTGTAGTATTGGTTTAATATCTGACACAAGCTCTATCAGGAAAGTATATCCTCCCTTTGCAGGGGGACGCGGCGATCTAACCATGAAATAATCAGATCCTTACTGTTCTTTTCTACCCCTAGACCAGGTGGGATTTCTGCCCCAGAGACACCATCTAAAGCACATTTCCACTCAGCCTTTGGCTGTTTGAAGCTTTCAGACAATCACAGTGTGGGAAAGGACAGTCCTTACAAATCTTTCGCCCTTTCAGTCCCGAAATATCATTCCTTGTGATGGAAGAGAGTAATAACATGTGAGAGCACCATCACAAGCCAGCCAGCAAAGGAAATAACAGGGTGACCTTATAAAATCAGGGCCCAAAAAAAACCACCCAATTATAGGGTTAAATGCCACTGAAGTAATGATTCTCCTGGTTTATCTCACTCATGGTGCACTGCATTTTAAACCCAGCCACTGGGGACACGTGAAATGGTGCTTAAACCATCAGTGGAAGGTTCCTTCGTGTCACAGAGATATTTCCATGTATTCCAAAACAGCCCTGGAGTCTGGGCAGGCAAGGAGTGAGCTTAATGCCTTCCTTTGTAGTAGGAGATCATTGAAACTCTTTATTTGATCGTTTCCCTAGATTAGGGTGATTCTGGGCTGCTTTGGAGGAATGTGTTCCCCCTGCCCACCAACCCCCTCTCCCAAAGTGATAAGGCATCTGTAAATGAAAATACTCTCTGAAACTCTGCACAGAACCTCCTCTGTACGCGGCTTTGAAGCAGAGCTGCATGAAGACCTCTGTACCGGCTGAAAATATCTTGCAAACTGATAAAGAAGTGCAGGTACAGCGAAAATCCACTGTGTAATGAGGATTAGCAAGCCTAAGGAGGTTTGTTTGGATTGAAGATTGAGTTGAAATGTGTGAGGCTTGGGTTTGACCAGAAATAAACTGAACTTGGATTTCATCAGATGCCTCCCGACCCCCTCCCGTCCTGCTCCTCCTCACCCCACTCCACGTTCAGAGTAAATACTCAGAGCTCATCGTTTTAAAAGGAGCTGTTTAATTTTCCCACCGGCCCGGGTTCTCGTTAAATGTGCTGTGCTTCAGTACAATCCTCCACTTTCCCAACCAGCCCTCAGCTCCCTGCATCTCCCTACCCGTGTGCTGGGCTGTATTGATCTCAGATATGTGGGCAATTGCTCCGTGGAACACAGCCTGAAAGGACCCTGTTTGATCCAATGATGATCCTATAGCAGATATTCTGACTAATTGTATCCATGGAAATCAAGTGCACTTTAACTAATGAAAAAAAAAAAAAAAAAAAAAAAGGTGGTGTGGTCAAAGCTTATTTGAAGAAATGACATGTTTTAAAACCTGACATGACTTAAAACAGAATCATATAAGTTCCTTTGCTAAAACACTTTCAGGATATATTAGGTATAACAATAGTTTTCTACATGAAAATGGCTTTGAAATCTTAAAAGAAAAGTATTTTAAAAGAAAAGAATTTTTGCGGTGCATTAAATTGGACGTGAATATGACAGATTTCAAAGACTGTCAAAATAACGAATTTACATCATAAATGCACAGGCTCCCTTTTTAAAGGCCTCTTCAACAACTCAGGAAGGCGTTTAATGGTGAGCAAGTTCAAAGTGTCATGGACTCCCACTGGTATAAAAAGGAGGCAATACCCACTATACTCTCTGTGTTTCAGATAATGTATCTGTCTCTTTTCAAGTTAATAAACTGCACTCCTGTCAAATTGCAGATAAATGAAAGCGACCAAGACATTGTTTTCCCCACATATTGCTAAGAAAGATATCTCCCAATATTTCTAAACGACCAGTATGCTAAAAAGAACTTGAAATGAATCCACCCTGCAGTTATTTTACAGCATCAAAGACAATGAAATTTCCACAGAGGCACTTTCTGAAGTTTTAAATGCTTTATTTCTGATAGCTGCTCATTAAGAAGCTTCAAAAGCTTTTTATTGTTTCAAAGGCAGTCATCTAAATTTTTAATCATTCACTAGTGCTATATGGTCATGATGTTACTCTCTAGCTTTAAAAACCCTTTTTTATTTTCTAAACAGTAATGTCAACATAATGTTTTCCTGAATAATTGTTAGGTATGGCCTTACTCAAAGAGCAACTGTGAGGAGGAGAGAAAGAAAGGGAGAAAGAGGATTTTTTTCCAGCTCCCTTTGGTGAGGGAGAGAACTGAGACACTTCAGGAAATTAAAACCCAGGACCAGCAGTTGACAGAGCTGGCCACCAGCTTAAAACCCTGGTCTTCTGGGATGGCTTCAGCTCAGTCCTTCATAGCTGAGAAAGGACTGTGGTGGGTATTTTTTGTGGTGGGTATTTTTTAAGTTAACAATGATACTCTGCAGGCTGATTCTCGCTCTGTGACACTCAAGTGTCCTTGTGGATAAAAGGTGGTTTAGGAAATTTCCTGTCCCTGCCCCTCGGATCTGCCTCCTGTCCCAGCCATGATGATCACCAGGGTCAAAGTCCTACTGGCACGGGAAGAGTCATCCCCATCCCACTGCCCATCCCACTGCTCATCCCATTGCTCATCCCATTACTCATCCCGTTTACTCTCCCATTGTCCATCCCATTGCCTATCCCATTGCCTATCCCATTGCTCATCCCACTTCCCATCTCATTCCCTAGCCCATTGTCCATCCCATTCCCCATCTCATTCCCATCCCGTTGCCCATCCCAAGGTTAGCAGTGGACACCAGCCACCGGAGCACACCGAGCCCCCGTGCAGGAGCCGTGTCCTTCCATGCCCACCAGCCTGGGCCCATCCCAGCCCCGCATCTGGTTTCACTTTGCTCCTCACTCCAGCACCATTAGGGACAGGATTTCTTTCCCTCTGCCTGGCCTGAAGGTTCTCACACACCAGACAAGGATGAGGTTGCAGTTTATTTACTCTACAAACTCGTATTACATTTCTCCCTCCAGAAACCACAACCCAGCCTCTCTCCTCTTGAGGGACTGTGAGTTTTCCATTCTCAGGATCTAAGCGTTGGACTGAACCCACGTTCCAGCTCAGGGCTCTTCCCTTTCTTGTGCCTGTATTAAAGTAGGTAGAGTGTGACAGTAGAGCTCACTGGTAAGGGAGCACGGAGCAGATATGGGGAAGATCGAGGCTGCCCCTGCTTAGCAGGGAAGTGGATCTCTCTGAATGCAGGCACTTGGCGTTTCCAGCCTCCAGATTTCAGTCGGGGTAAAAGCAAAAGGAAGCAAAATACTGAGCAGCAGGAACAGCCCATCCATGAAGCAGCCACCACCTGCAAGAGACCACAAGTTAGGGGGATAACAACTGGCACTTGCTAATAAAATGTTTTGCCCTCCTCTAGTGGCACTCGTGATCTGAGACTGTCAAAGGAATGGCAAATATTAGTACAACAACCTTCTATCAGCTGTAGCCGTTCCCCCTTGAGACGAAGTGCTGGGAGAGCTCTCCTTGCAATCTGATGGGATGGGACGCTTGATTTAACCAGCAGCTCTTCAAAGAACCACATTTTCCATGCTGAATGTGTGGCTGTTGATTGGCTCTCATCAGTTTTATGTGCTGTATGCAAACTTATTCCTGACACAAATGTATGTTGACACTTTTATCTGTCCCTCCCCAGCCTGGGTTTGGGTGGTTTTGAGCACACTGGGCTCAGCTTTCTGGCTTTTCCTGGTGACCACACCAGGACTTCCTTCCCCTCTCTGCCTGGACCCAGGGTGTCAGTCAGCTGAGCTCATCGCTAGCAAACAGCCTGAGCACAGAAATTTTGAAATGCAAATACTTTCAAAGGCACGTTGGGAACGTGGAGCCAAGAGAGGCGAGCGCGTTCCCCGCCCCGGCTCCGGCCCTCGGAGGCGCTGGGAGAGGGAATGTGCTGGTTACAATTAACTCTGATATCATGGGAACTATAAAGCAAAACCAAGCCCTTGCTCTCCTCGCACCAAAGACCTGGGAAAAGACAGGTTGTCAGCGTTCCTGTGGGGAGCAGAGCGGGAGCTGCTGGGCTGTCCAGCCCGTGGCCGTCGGTGCTGGCCGTGCTCTGTGCCCTGCTCTCTCACAGCTGGGCTTCCCTTTAGTGTCTATATTTGGGCTGTGTCCGGGGATCTCTGTTGGTTTTGTCCAGAGCCCAGATTACTTTTCCTCGTCTGCTTTGGGTTGTGCTCTGACTGCTGTGGCCACTCCTGTAATTCCATCACACTCCTGAGCCGAGCATCTGGCCAGCTGTGGGCTCTCCTGGATGCACCTGGGCAAGCAGCCACCAACATTCAGTGTCAGTCTTTCCCCTTCTCCAAAAAGACCTTGGAGCAGCCCAACCTCTCTTTGGGAAGCTTTAGTGGAGCTTTCAGGATTCTTTGCTCTCAAGGGTCAAAGTTTGTTTGATTCTGGTGCCGAAGAAATCAAAGGATAACTGGAAAGAGAAGTGATGGCTTGAGCTGGTACTTGACAAGGCTTGTGCTTCCCAAATATCCTGGGAGACATCAGTCCATTGGGCAAATCCCTTCAGTGATCGAATCCATGGGATAGAACTGTAGAACCTCCTGAAAACCAGAGTTAAGGTGGCAATTGCTGTGAGAATCACGTTAGAGAAGTAGGCTGGGTTCTGTGTGGACTGTCCAGCATCCACCACTCTGCAGCTGTGTTGTGCAGGTGGGAAGGACCTGATCCCAGAGCTGCCAGGCTCCAAAATCCTGTCTCACCTCAGAAATCCCTACACTCATTGCATTGGGCAGGGACTCAGCTTTGTTCCCTCACAATGAGGAGCTGCTGCTCAGCCAGTGTCAGTGACTGCCTTGGGAATCCTTCATATCCTCTCTTTTGCAGAACACCCCATTCCTGTGATGATAAAAGCCTAATTGCATCTATCCAGAATCCCATCTGAAAAGTAATTCCCATCCTGTGTCTAGGATGACCAAGGAAAACAAATGAGATGAACAAATAATAAAATTCGCAGGTCATGTATTTTGCCAGAGACAAAATAGATTCAGATCTGGATGAGCTATGTTTGGAGCTAAGTTTAGAACTCAGGATTTTGGATGGACTTCTGACTATTGACATACAAGGTCTCAGGCCTTTCTCACAGACTGCAAACATCCTGCCTTCTTGGCTGTTTTCGTGTCGGGATCCGTGCTCTGTTACCTTTCCAGGGAGAATTTAACTCTGGCCCTTAATGCAGGAAGAACCAAGGGCTTTGGGAATAATCAGAAGCTTCATATGCTACCAGATCATTTGGCTTCTCTTTTGAAGCATAAAAGGGAGGGATGGAGTAAGATACAGCTCTTGCATCTGTGAAATTCTTTCCCATTGGCAACCTCCCTGCAAAGTCATAATTAATGAGGCTATTCCAGTTCAAGATCTCAGTTCTATCCCAGGCTTTCCCAGACTCTGAGGTCCCTGCACTTGGAGGGAGATCCCAGCACAGTGTCCTGGGGCCCGGGCTGGGTTTAAAGCCGCTGCTCAGAGTGTGCTGGATGCACACAAGCGTGGCCAGCAGCAGAGCCAGCAGCAGAGCCTTTCCATTTGTTTTTCCTGGCCTGGTGCGTGTTCAGGGCTGCAGGGTGAGGGAGAGGTCCCCATTCCCCGTCCCACAGGGGATCCAGGTGTCCAGGAGCTGTGTCCATCGGCACAGCAGGCTACAGAGAGCCTTTGATGTGTTTGGTGCTCAGGTCCCTGATCCCTGGCAGTGACCGTCAAGCAGCACCAGCCCCTGCTCCCTCTAAGGATGGAAATGCAGATCCCAGCCCTCGGGCTGAGCCTCCCTGAGGATGGAAATGCAGATCCCAGCCCTCGGGCTGAGCCTCCCTGAGGATGGAAATGCAGATCCCAGCCCTCGGGCTGAGCCTCTCTGAGGATGGAAATGCAGATCCCAGCCCCCGGGCTGAGCCTCCCGGTGCCATTTGGTCTACAAATACCCTTCGTGCCACATTGCTGTGTCGTAATGACCAGCCTGGTCCCTGCTGGCTGTAAAGCTGTCCTCAGCAGGCCGTGATGGATGAGGTTGTGCTCTTGGAGTGGCCTTTTCCAGGGAGGTTTGCTAACTCCCTGGCATGTTCCTTGAGGTGATCCTCTGCTGCTGCATTGCTTCAGAGTGAGCCACAATTCCCCACTGCTTTCACTTCCCAGTCGAGCTGGTTGCTCTCAGGCTGCAGCTGATGTTTTCAATGCTGATGTCTGAAGAAAAGATGATGAACATTTTCCTTGAAGTGGGGAGTTTTCAGAGGCTACATTGCTGCAGCTGGTCAGTTAAAGAGAATACCACCTCTATTTATTATTTTTAAATTACTTCTCCATGTCTCTGTACCTTATTTCTTCTCTCTGGTTATTCTGAAAGAGTTAAACTTCAGCGTTCCATCACTGCTGGCAAAATAGCTCTGTCCTATGGCATTGCTTCTCTTTCCTCCTGACTAACTTGGGTGATTGACTAACAAAATACTTGAAATATTTGATCTGAAATTTGCTTTTGGGTAACATTCAAGGCTTTAAACTTCAAACTCCATTGCTGGAGAGCTTTCCTGCTGGTAAACTGAGCAATCCTGCGAGGCACCAGCCCAAAGCACCTTGTGTGCTGCTGTCCTGCAGGCAGAGTCAGAAAAGGCCTTGCAGAGGGTTTCCAGCATCACTGACTCATCTCACCAGTGCAGTTGGGAAGGGTGGGATCTGTCTCTTTTAACTTAGAACTTTTAAGCAGACGAAATCAGACATCTTGGCTCCCTTTATGATGAATAGACAGAGGCAGTGCCCCAGAGGGAGAGGTCTCAGCCCTTAGATTGACCTTCAGGGGAGGTTTGAGGAGATGCCCTGTGGTGATGTCCACTCCCCACTGATGGCAGGAGCTGCCTGTGTGACGGGATAGGTCAGACACTTGACTTGCATGTGGCAGGATGGATCCCAGCTGCAGGCCCATGATTTTAGAGGTATTTTTGTGCCTAACTAAGCAGGAGGTGATTTGCAGGTTTTACAGAAGGGTTCTTCAGTTTCACTGGAATAAAAGGGATTTAGTTTAGATGAGGCAGACCTTTGGGAAATCCTGTGTCTCATGTCTTCATCTCAAGCCTTCAGAAGATTGTGTGCCTGAATGTTCTCACAGAGTAAGGTCAGATGTGGCTGATGGGCATTTGATACATCAGATCTTAATGCGAACCTCAGGAACCAGAAAACTTCTATTTAAAAAGAAATACTTTATTCAGAGGAATTGAAAAGAACCTTTCCCAATGCTTTTGAGTCCTGTGTTCCCTCCCACTGAGGTCTCAACTGCACCGTCCCACCTTGCAGTGCCTTGGTGGGGAGGAAAAGGAAGCGAGAGCTGAGTCCAGGTTCACCTTGGGAAGGCTGGAATAACTCTCCTCTCCCCTGCACAGACACCAGATATTTCTTTCTAGTCCTAGAATTAGAAAAAGGCACTGTCAGCCCTGAGTCCCACTTCAACCTCATCCTTCAACTGCTAAACCTGATTTCAGAGAGGAGACAGCCTCATGCTATCTCATAAAAACTCCAAAACAACAAGAAGAAAAAGCCCTGAACAAAATCCCCTGTGTGCTCAGGTCCAGACATCCCTTCTTGAGCTGTAATTTGTGGCTGACTGATCACTTTGGAGCTGTGGCACTAATTTCCTCACCCCTCCCTCCCCAAGGCCTGGAGAGGGGCTGCTCCACTGGCTGCACTTCTGGCTGCTCTTGGAAATGCTGATCCTTTCTTGAAAGCTGTAAGGGGAATAAATCACCGGTGACCTGACAAACCCGCATGAAATTCAGCCACAGTAAAACCAAACACAGTGGCTGAAGGCAGCTCTTTGTTGGGAGTTTTTGTGCCCATACTGATGCTGTGGGAGCTGTGCCACATCTGCAGGTGTGTGTTTGGGTCCAGCTGTGCTCTGCTGCAGGATGGCAACTCGTCACATCTGGTTCCCCTTGATTACCGTGCTGAGAAACCACCTCGTTCTCATTTTGAAGTAGCAAAGAGGGCAGAAGGTCCCTTCATTCACAGTAACCTCTTCTGGTTGGGAGAGAGAATGGTGAGATCCAGTAAGACAGAGCTACCAAGGGTCAAGGCAGAAATAAGATGAGAAGTTTTGCACGGAGCATAATTAATCATCACAGCATCCTTTGCGTTTCTGTAAGGAAGGCTACTTCATGCTGAAGTTTAAAGTTCCAGGATGCTGGTCCAGACCTGATCTTCTGTGTAGGCTGTCTTGGGTCAAGCTTAGCCCTTTGAAGGTCACCAAGCCCCTGAGCTACCAGTTATCTGTTAAACAGACATCTCTGAGGGTCTCACAAAGGCTGATAGGAAATAGTAGACCACATGGCTTAGACAGAAAGGAAATCTCTGAATTCTTGCCTTGCTGCTCTCCAAGCACAGCACTGGATGTCCCAGGGATTGAGGTGGAAGAAAGAAGGGGCAAAGTAGTGATGGAAATGGGGTGAAGAAACATCTTCTTTTTCTGATTTAGTACTCAGCCACTGACTGGCGTCTAACTTGGGCCAGCTGCCATGTAAAGGTCCCTCTGGACAACCATAGGTTTGGGTTTTTTCCTTTTCCTTTCTTCTTGGAAAAGAAAAAAAAAAAAAAAAAAAATGCTGGAACACCCTCACTGGAAAACCAGATGTGGCATCTAGAAGCCGAATTTTCTCTGGCAAATAAATTCCACGATGAAACTGAACTAAACAAAGCTGCTAACTAACCTTGCCCTGCTGCTGAAGAGTTTTGTAGAGTTTTCAAACATCCTTGTGATGATTCTGTTCTTTCGTGGTTCTCCCAGCGCCACGTCGAAACATTACATGACTTGAAAGCCCCAAAGTCGTGGAGGGGGGTATGGGAGGAGGAAAACACAAAGCAACTTGTACAGACTGCTGTTGGGGGGGCGGAGGAGTGAGGAAATTTTTTTTTTTTTCCCTCACCAGCCCCAGTAACCGCATGGAAGCTCTTTAAAAAGTAGCAAAACCCTCTTCTTTGTAGCAGCTCTAGTCGGGCAGGTAGTAAAGGCTGGTATTAATTACCTGATGGAGCTTATTGCTGCAGGTGGCAGGCAGTCAGGAGCTGCAGTGCTTGGGTGGCCAGTTGCACTGGTTTCCATAAAGCCAACTGGACACCTTGTCTGCCGCAGCCCCCGGAGGAGACGCCGAGCAGGTTTCTGGAAAACGTGGCCTCCCAAAGGAGCCTGGTCTGGTTTTCTGGAGCCACCTGGATCCAAATGTGTGCAGACGTGTGTGCCTGCCTGCAAACCAGAGCTGCTGGAGGAGGAATCACTCGTGCGACACAAACAGGCAGCCGGCACCGTGGGTGCTCCAATTAACGGTGCCACGGCGATGGCGGCTGCTCGTGGGCTCATTACAAAAGACAGACAGACATCCGCAGGGGTCTTAAAATAATGACTCCTTTTATCTGGTGATTGGCAGAGGTGGGGTGACAAGGATCTGCTGCTTAGCATAATCTGAGATTTTTCTTCTCTTTTTTGGATACCAGCAGAAGATGTAAGGCGGGCACCTGGAGCGGTGGCTCGGGGAGGACAGCAAGGCTGGTCTTTGCCTCTCTCACCCCACTGCAGCGAGCTCTTCCCAAAGTGCTCATCCCTGAGCTTCAGGATGCAGTCACTCCTGGTCTCCATTGCTCAAATGAGCTGCTGGTGCTTCCTGAGGACAGGTTTTCCCTGCAATGCTGCCGTGTCCTTGGCTCTGTGCACTGACTGCCGGGTCAGAGCCTGGGCTGTCCCGAGTGCCTCCTGCCCCACTCTGCTTCAGCGTCTCTGCTCAGATCTGTTACCATCACTGCCAAAGCAGGCAATAATGGCAGAAGCTCCCTTGGAAATTTCCTCTCTTCCCAAGGCTACACAGCTCTTCCATTGCTGGTCCTGTTCCTAAAGGCAAAGCGACTTCACATCCCTTTCAGCCTCCTCATTCTCCCTGCCTTGGGAAACATCCTGGAACTCTCGAAGGAGAAAACGATTTCAGGGCTGCACCCGTCCAGATCACTTTCTGGGACATCCGTAGGGAAAAGACTTGTGCCAGTTCAGGCTTCTCCTGAGATCCCTGAGGTTTTAGTCTAAATTACTTTTCTTATGCTAGGCCCAGCAATAGAAAATAAGAAGAGATTATTAGCTATTTTCTAATTATATTCTGACTTTCTGGAGTATTTTTCAGTTATGGATTTCAAATCCATTTGCAAATTGGTGAACTAAGTCCCAGCACAAAGAAGTGCCACCTTATTTTTCAGGTCAGAAAAGTAAAGTGTTTTCCCCAAATATATGAGGAGCTGAGCAGGGATTAGACCCCAGACCCCCAGCTCACAATCTCTTCCTTTAACTGCCAGCTCAGCCTTTGCTCATTCTGGTATGGGAAAAGCAATTGGGAATAAGAAGCTATTACTGGGGCAGGCAGTCTGTGGGGGATAGAGTTACAGTTTTTACAATAATGTATTATTTAGGACTGGGTTGCCGTTTGAGATGGACTCCGGCTGCAAATTCAGAGGCACTGCTGGGATTGAATATTGAAAACCCCAGAGTGGAGGAGCATTTGAGCAGAGAAGCATTTGAGTTTGAGGTTTGGGATGTATTGCTGCGGATTCCCAGAGATGTCTGTTCCAGAGGTCTACAGCACATCTTCTGCAGCGCTTATCTCTTGCCCTCAATATTTATTTCACCATTCAGGAGAAGAGACAGGAGGAATTTCTCTCTCATACCATTATGATTCCTCCCTCTTATTGACCAACTCAAGCAAAATTGCTTACAGATCTAATAGAAAGGGCAAAACTTTCTCATTAATTCTTTTTTTTTTTTTTTTTTCCTGGCTCGTATTACATTGCTGTGTATTTGGAATGTGTGTCAAAATAGGGGAAAAAAAGGGAAGCTGATGTGTTTTATTTGGTCTTTCATTTGAGTCTTGCTAGCTGTTTTCAAACTGAACTTAAACAGAAGGCCACAAGAGTTTAAACCTGATTAAAAGGATGCAGGAGAACATGAAATGCTGCTCTCCAGAAGCTCTCAGGCTCCCTGTTAATCTGTGCTGATGCCTTTTGAGCATCGGGGTTAAGAGACAATAAAGAACATGGGGCAAAAGGGATCAAGACAAAAAAAAAATGAATTAGTGAATTAATGAAGAAAGATCTTGAGAAAAATGTCTTTGATACCTAAAAATAACTAATAGTGTGTGTTAGTTTAAAAGCATATTTTCAACGCAGGGATAAGTGCACGCAGCAGGGAGGAAAATACAAGAGAGAGGCTGGAGCAGAGAGTGTAGAGGGTGAATTTAACTGACAATAGATCACTCGAGCCTGTGGTATCGCGTTTAGAGGGTTAAAAGGCTAAACATCTTCGTGTTTAATGGAAGATGCTCCTAGAATTCTCAAAAGCAAAAGATGGAGAGAAAAATCTGCTGCCTGGGAACTTGAAAGAGCTGCACTTTTGAGCCCAGAGCCTGGAAAGCTGCAAATCTGTTCAGTGGGGAGACCCAACAGATCTGTTCCTTCTCTTCAGCCCCGCAGGGAACGAGCTCTGTCCCAGGGGATTTGGGATGCTGAAGCTGATCCCAGGTGTGCTGCTCACCCTGCCCCATGTCCAGGATTAATTCACCTGCAGTTTGGGTTTAAATTAGGAGTTTTCAGAACCTTTCCACCTTTATTCATGGACAAACACTCTTGACCAGCACATGAGGAGGGACATCAACCAAGAAAGGTTTGTTTTGCTGACAGCACGTCAGGCCAGCACTGAGTTTACGGTGAAATATTTTGGGTTTATAGCAAGATATTTTGGGTTTATAGCGAAATACTTTTCACCACTTTGCTGAAAATTGCTCTTGGGCATTAATCAGGCCAGAGTTTGCAGGGTCAGGACCAAACTGAATTATTATAATTCAGAAAACTACAGTAATGTGCTGATGGTTGTCTTTGCTAGAATTTCACCATTCAGTATTTGAATCAAAAAGTCACTTTTTTTTTTTCTTTTCTTTTCTTTTTTTTTTTTTTTTTTTTTTTTTTTTTTTTTTTTTTTTTTTTTTTTGGGAAAGCATGGTCTGTAGGTAACCTGCCCTCCCTAAAAACCAATAAATCACGTTCTTGGAGAACAAAGATCTAAGGATGCTCTATAGAAAGAAATAACATGAACAAAGCTGTACCATACGTTAAAACCAGCAAAACTGCTTAAGGCATTCCAAATGTATTTTTTTATTAGTATTGTGTTGTGATGCTAAACAGAAAATGACAACTGTGAATAAGATAAAGGTCTTCATTGTGCATGAAAAATTCAAATTGTTACTTTAAGGAGCGATTTATTTTTTTTTAAACATAATGAAACATTTATGATAACATTTTACAAAATTAGGAAGGGGAGAATTGGCTTGAAATCTTCTAAATCCATTAAATTTTCATGTTGTTGTTCAAAGCAATGGTTAAAAAAGCAAGAAAAGAAAAAGGTCTAGAAGGCATGAATATAGATATTTGAATATATATTTGACAGCTTTATCTGAGAATCAGAAGTCTGGAACTTGAACTAATTTAGGGCAGAACAAAACTTTTATCTGTGGGTTGGCTGAGAATTTCTGAATGATTAATGACTGCGGCAGAGCATGAACTTTCCAGGCTACAGAGCAAAGAAGAGGGTCATTCCCAGAAGATTCTGGATACAGTGGAGCCAGAGACAAGGCAATGAAACCACTTTGCTGAAAGTTCAGCGAATATCTTTGAGTCTCATGAGAAACTGTGAATTTCTCAGGTCTAAGTGTCTTTAGGCACCTTTGCAGTAAGTTTTGCATCTCTCTAGGCAGCTGGAGCAAGAGCTGTGCTCCAGGGAAAGGAGAGGGAGGTGGTGACCCTGCCAAGGCCAGCAGGTCTCTGCTGCCTCATGGAGAGGCACAAAAATGAGGACCCAAAAACCGTTTTAAGGCAGCTGCTGTTACAGGCTTCGGGTGGGTGTGTACATCTCTCCCAGGGTGAGACCAGGGATTAAACCCCCAGAACACAGCAGGATGGGGGACTGCCCCAGCTGAGATGTACTGGAGATTGGCTTTAGGTGAAATTAGTGTGGTTTTACAGGAAAATTTGAAATAACGGGCCGTGGGAGTGCAGGGAGTGGAGTAAGGAGGGGCTGACGTGCCGGGAAAACCGTGTGTCTGTTGAGCACAGTGGGAATCACATCTCCCACCGTGGCAGGGGAACGGGGCCCCAACACCCCCACACGCCCAGGGACCCCAGGCCCACCATCCCTGTCCCCTCCCTGGCAGCTGGGAGAATCCCTCCCCACGCGCTCCCACACCGCCCGCCCGACAAGAGCGGCAATTTGTTCCCTTTTAAAGCGAAATTAATTGTGGCACAGGAGTAAATGCGATGACTTCAAACGAGCCAGTGACTCCGACTGGAGAAGTTGGCACTTGGAAAACAAACACGAGCAGCGGCAACATCCTTGTGTGTCATGCTGCACTCGCAGAGAGACTTTTGAAATCCCGGCTCCGCGCTCTCTGGTCGGCGGAACCCGCTCGCTGCATTTTGCCGGTTAGTAATTACGTTTTTCATATTTTATTTATTTCCTCAAAAGGAACGAGTAATTATTACACAATGCTTTCCCCCCACACCAATTTGGAAGATTTATCAATTATAATCTAGGAGAACGGCCCCATGTTAGACTTCAAATGCGTCTCATTAAAGATATTTTTTAGGGAGAGTGGTGGAAAAACAAAGAACTGCTGTGCTGTTGTCTTTTACTTCGCTTTAATGTCGGGTTCAGAAGTAATGATGTTGGGAACAATCATTCTTCAAGCCTCTGTTTCCTTGTGTTTACTCATTAAACACGAGAACCAGGTGCTCTCACGGGGAAATGTTCATTCTAACATTGGCTTTAGAAATCAAAAGTCTCTTCACTTTCACTAACAAGCACAGCTTCACAGGGAAGGGACTGGGAAAAAAGCAGCCAGGACCTGCTTTAAAAATGGAATATTAGTGCCCAGCCCATAGAAGCCGTCCTGATTTTGGAGAGTTCTTGGTGGGAGGCATATGATTACAGTGTGTTCACAGTGCCTGATATTTGGTCTTGGTGTTCAGAGCTTCCCAAGGAGAGGGGGGCTCCTCTGGGAGCAGTGAAGGTCAGATCCTGCTCTCATTCTCCTCCAGAGGAGCCTGTCCATCCCTGCTGATCAGCCAGGGTAACCAGCTCCCCTGGTTGTGCAGAGTGAATGGCCCTGTGGAAGGCGGTTCAAGCTCTGTGACACCTCCTGAGCTGTTCAGTGGCCTCGGTGTACATGTTTCATGCCGTTCTGGACTCCTCAGGTCACTCAGGAGGTCTGCCCAGGCTGCTGAGTACAACAGCAGCTGGTGGGACGTGGAGTGTGCAGAGATCAGAGAGGTGCCCCAGGGCTTGTAAGGGCTTCATCTTCTCATCCCAATGCAAGCACAGCTCCATCCCAGCTGGGACACACTGGCAGGATGTGGTGGAGTCACACCAGGGCTTGGGAGATTCAAAATCTCTTGTTTCTGGGGGAAGGTCACTCAGTTTTCTTGACGTTTCTGTAGGCAGCATTCAGAAGCCCAGAGGTCCAAGCTGAGAAGCTGATCTGTCTCTGAAAGTTCCTCTGTTATCTGTGCCCACAATATTCACAATTTGGTGCCGGTATTGGCCATGAATCTCTTTGGATCCCTTCAGCAATGAAGGAACAGGAAAATTCAGGATTGAAATCCCAAGCTGATTTTCCTCCACTGGTTTTCATGTGAGGCATACCTGGGAATGTCCCAGGGGAAACCAGAGGTTCTCTGTGGTGTGGATAAGGGTTGGAGGGAGAGGAATGCTCTCCCTTTGGATGGATGCACAGAAGGTGGCACAAGTGCATCTGGACAGGAGGCAAAGAGAGCAGCCGTTCAAGGATCTTTCTGTGTAGAAAAGCCCCAGGGTATTTTCCTTGAATCCTGAAAACTTTCATATTGCCAGGGACTGAAATTTAAAGAAGAAATTAAATTATTTTGCCGTGGAGTAGAAAACTTCAATTTCTGCAGGAGGTGCTTTTTTTGCAAGATTTCAACCCATCCTAATTTTAGTTCTGGTTTAGTGGAGCTCAGGGCTGGACCTTTATTTGCACAGATTTACAACCGTGTCTCCCCCCAGGCTTATGAGTGGCAGAGGCAGCACCAGCCAGTCCATTTATGTTGACATTCAGGTGCCAACCTCCATTAATAATTATTCAAATTTTCCAGCTGCCCTAAATGGGCTTTGCTGGAGGGCTGCTCCCGTTCCTGGCTGCTGCACAGCTCCTCTTGCCAAGCCCCTGAGCCTCTGAGCCATCCCATTGATGGAGAACCTGAATCTGTGTTAAAAGCTGTGAATCTGCTTTCCTGCTTCCAGCCCACCTTTACAGAGCCAGCCGCTTAAACTTTTTACTTGTCCTGCAGGAAAGCCTGTTAGTGGGAAGATATCAAGGGGAATCTGTGTAGATCTGATTGGCAAGCTGTGTTCTTAGTTCTTGGTGCTTTTTTGAGTCGTCGTCTTTTCCCCAGCAGTGCCTTTTAATTCTGGTTTTATAGCTGACCTTGTTACTGTTGTTAGTACAGTTTTTCCCTTTCCCTTTTTTTCAGCGTAGCACTTCTGTAAATGTTTTTGTTCTTTGTTCTAGTTCACTGTCCCTTTGAGGTTCCCTCTGATGTCTAGTCAGTGGCGTGTTTTTGATAAATTCTTCCCTAGCTGGTGCATCTTCTCTCCAGGTATCAAAAATCAGGGCAATGGTTATTGAAGGGACGCTCATTAGAGCAAGCCACGATTTCAGTGCTGCTGCCTCTGCTGAGGAGTGGGTGCCTCCAAGTCAACAAATGGGCCAGCATTTAAACAAAGAAGCAGGAGAGCTGCCCTTGCAGACCCTCCGGGCAGCACCTCAGCCGAGTGCGGGGCTTTGAGCGCGGGGCTTTGATTGCCACGCGTGTGATGGGGAGAGCAGCAGCCCTGCAAAGGCCCTGCCAGCCGCATCCCACACCCACCAGAACAGGGACACAGCTGTCTCCTCGTGCTCCCACACAGCCAAGCTGTGCTTGGAGGGTCAAGGGGAAGGCTTGAGAGATGGGAAATGGCAAAGCGAGCTCTGGTTTTTACCCCTGTGCTTACAAGTGCTGTGCATGAAAAGGGTGCTGAGATGGGCTCGAGGCTGGAAAGTTCCTGAAGTCCTGCTGGCACAGCAGCCACGTTCTGGCCTTGGCTTCTCCGTGGGAAGCTGAGCTGGCTCTGACCTCCTCCATGGGCGTGTTGACCTGAACCAAGTCCTTGGCTTCAACCTCATCCCAACCAAACAATCTGTGCTGCAGCAGAACCCAAGTCACACACAGTTCAAAGCGGTTTCTCTGTGTCTTAAGGGTTCAGTGTACAGCTCTGCCTCCCTGGGAACCCTCTTTTTTGTCAACCTGCCCTCAGGCACCAAGAGATCCCCCACTACACAAAGAAGTTTTGAGCATGACGTAAGATTTGCTGCATCTTCTTGAAGTCCTCTGTGGACAGCGAGCAGAGCAGGGTGGACCAGCATCTCCAGGTGCTTCGTGCCAGCCCAGCGGGGAGCTGGGGAATATGGGGATCCTCATAAAAGGGAAACCAGCAGTCCCACCTCTGTACTTTCCCAGCACAGACGTTTTGTCTTGGATTATTCGGGAACCTTTCTTGTGTTCTGCATGGTAAATAGGCTTTCCTTGAGCCTCTCATGTCGGAGGTTTAACGATGCGAAGGGCTTTGTTCTGGTTACATGGCAGAGAACAGCTCCAAGGTTTGTTTACACCAAAGGGCAAGGGCATAATAATCCTCTCTGTGCATCATGCAAGGGCTTGCAGCAGGAAAGGTAACGTCTAATGACCTTCATTTCTTAAACGCCTTCCAAACTCCTCCTCAGACACTAGAGGGTGAAGCTCTGCAATTCCACTGAAAAGTAAGTGACAGAGGGAAAATGAACCACGGAAAGGTCAAAGATAGTGTCTGAGCCAGGAGACTTGGCTGCTTTGATTATGTCAGCGCTGCCCTATATTCTAAGAAACTTTAGGAAATTAAAGAAAGTCTGAGTTGGATAAAGCTGTAAAGTTGAAGTTAAAAACAAGTTTGAGTGGCCTTTGGCAATGCCTTTTGTGCTTCTGAAATAGTGCAAGATGCTGCTCCCTGACCAGGCAGGCCCCACTGGCTGTGTTGAGGATCCAGCAGAAATTCTGCTGGAGTCCAACGTGACACAGATTCCCAGGACCATCAGCAAAGCCACTCAAAAAAGACAGCTTTAAAATAAACTCAGCCTAAAGTTCTCTTCATGGCTTCACTTCAGGAATCAAACCAGCTGCCAAGCGCAAATGCTGGAAGTACATCCCTTAATTTAACATTAACTTCAGCTTGTTGCAACATGATGGGCATACTCCAAATGCACCACTGCTTTGTTCTGACTCTAATTCGCTCATCCACACCTGCCCAGACTGCTGGTGACTTTCTCAGTTGTGTGCACATGTACAAGTCCTGGTGTTGAGCTGTGTCAGCAAACACTGCCCCTTGTTGCTTTAAAAAGGTTGCAAAATGCTTGTTCGGTGCCAACGAGCTACACGCAGCCAAAAATGAAATGCAAATGAGCGGTTTGGCCCATTGCTGGTGAGACTCTTCAAAGCTGGGCTCCCCTTCCTGTGATGTGAAGACTTTGAGATGGAATCCCCCCAAGCAAGAACAGCTCTCAGAAGGGGTGCCAGCACCCGGTAAAATCAAAGCTTTGAAGATGGGCCTCCCCATTGATAGAAGTCTTTGCATAAGTATCCTCCTATCTTCTCTGATGCCTTTCCAGTGTCAGCAAACTGGGAGCTCCGAAATCAGGCGCGGGGTGGGATCCCTGTGCTGCTCCCTCACTGGAACAGCAGGTCTTGGCTTTGCTGGGGGCAGCCCCCAACCACCCCACAGAGGTGGGTCCCACTGACCTCCTGTCTGACTCAGGGGCTGGCAGGTGAATTCCAGCAGATCTGCTGGGGTGGTTGGAGATGTTGTCACACCCACACTTCCCCTTCTCTCTGTCCTCCCCCTGCCCACCCCTACCCTGCAGAGCTGGAAGAGCAGAGCTGTGCTGGCACCACGAGCTCTCCAGGGGAACCCAGCAGCTTCATAGAGAGGGAGACTGCAGGGCTGAACCTCGGATTCCCTGTGCCACAGGAGCAGGAACATCCCACAGGGGCAGGGCAAGGTGAGAATGAGGCAGTAGCAGCATTGAAAGCTCTTGCAGATCTCACCTGCTGAGCCCTAACAAGGAGAATTCTGCTTTTTGGATCTCCCTGAAGAAGATGATGCTGTGGCAAATGAGGGAAATGCCATGATTTGTCCTCGATGTGTAATTGGGGCATCTTCCAGTGGAAGTGCAATGCTTTCAAACATCTTCCCCTGCCTTTCTCAAAAAGAGAATCAGTCACTTCATCTTCCCAGAACCAGCCTCTGCTCCTCTTCCTCAGGCTGTTCTTCACCAAAGTGATGCTTCTCCTGCACCAGGCAAGGCATTAGATGGCTCATAAATTCCTTTTTATTATTTGATTGGGCACTCTTTTACTTCAATGTATAACCTGCTGAATTACAAGGAAAAATTCTTTTCTGCTCTAAATTCTCTCTTACAGAGAAGCCTTAAAGCTCTCAGTTTTCCTCATCCCCAAAAGATTTCCTCTAACAAGGCATAAGAAACAGGAAGGAGTGAGGTTTCATCTCACTTTTCATCCTTTCCTCTAATCAAGCAACACTCCCTGGCACCTTGCACTACCTGTCTTGGAGCCTGTTCTGGGGTGAGGGTTGTCCTCTGGCCAGGAAGGATGGGGGTGGAAATGAAAAGAAAAACCTGCGGGCTCTCCCTGGGAAGAGGAACTGGGAGTGCAGTGGTTCAGGCGCACGGGCCAGGAGAAAGGTGTTGGCTGATGAAGTGGCCATGCAAGTCCCTTGGTGTGTGGATAAAGAGCAGGAGGAGTCTGTGTATCTCCTCCTGGTTGTGTTTCTGAGGCACCAGAGTGCTCTGATCTCCTGGGACCATGGCTGGTGAGACATGGGCTTCTCCTCTGCTTGCCTTTCTCCAAGTCCTTGAAGAGCCATTTTTGGGATGCTTTGGAGGGAAGTGGTTGCTCGCACTGAAACACCCAGGAGAGGGTCCTGTGGGAAAAAGTCTCTCATAAGGACCATGGCTGCTCTTTGCTCTTCACAGAGGGAAGCTCAGCTGGGTTATTGTCACAATTTCAAAACGTTTCATTTCTGAGCAAGAAATCCAGTGCTTTTGTCCACCAGACCCCAAACTGGAGCACCCCGTTAAACATCAAACTGGAAATATGTTAAAACTGCATATTATGGTCTTAATGAATTATCTGTTTTAGAAGGGGGAAACAGTGAAGAATTGCTGGCATAAGTGTGGAATAAGATTTTTCAAAGGAATTACCCCAGCCAAGGCCCAGGATAAAAGTATTTTCAATAATAGCATTAGACCAAGGAGCAGCACAGCAAGAAATGCCAACTGTAGTCTCTAAATGCTTAAGCAACTTGAAATCTAAAGATGAAAAGGCACTGTACACTATTTACTCTTCTTAATGCTGAATTGTACAGAAGTACATTTATATTTTATACCTCTTTGAACTGGGAAATATGTATAATTCCCACAAGAGGATAAAGTATTTTTGCACTGAAGGATTAGAGAGGTGCTGTTTAAAAGACAGTTTCAGGTACAGCTCTGAAAGGGTCTTTGACAGTAGGTCTGGCCAGTGCTCTTGTTCTTTCATTAGAGCCCAGAACTGGCGCATCACGTCTGCATCTCGCGAGCGAAGGCGCTGGAGGGGAACATCAGCAGTCCGAGCAGATCTTAAGCAAATTGCTGCTATTTGAAGGCAGAGTTCTGCTTCGAAATCAAGAGGCTGATAAATGTCTTTGACTGCTCCCCAGCCTTTGTGAAGTCTCCACCAGGGTGACCCACTGGACCTGATCCACGCGCAGCCACAGCCTTTGTCAGGCGCTCCCACCGCGGCCCAGCTCCTCAAACCGGGCAGTGGGAAGTGCTGGCTCTTGTGGAGCGCTCCCGTTTGAACCCAACCCGCCGTCCCCTCAGATGCATTTCTCTGCTGGGAGGTTATTAGGAGTGACAAGCCTCTGGTAATGTAATCTAGCATTTGAATAAAGCAACTGCTGCGTCCTGCAGGTGACTCCTTTGTGGCCACGCTCGGAGGAACAGTGCGAGGAAGGGTCGCTCCTGCCTTTAAACTTCCTCGGCGTACACGGAGGGGAGAAAAGACAGATAAAAGCCAGGCAGTTTAGCTTGCACCATCATTTAACAAGTTCTATCTGCTCGGCTGGAATGGCTGGAGAAGGATACTGCCCCTTCCGGAACAAGGCAGCGCCTGAGTCGGTTTCATTTGATTCCATGTATCGTCAGATCTGACCGCGCACCAAACAAGGCCAGCAATATTTCCCTGGGATGACGGAATCCCATTTATCTGAAGGTTTTCTCTCCCCTGACGTCGCTCGCTCTCGGGCAGGGTGGCTGAGGGGTTGCCAGGCTGGCTCAGCCCCTCCTGCCCCTCTCCACCCGCGCTCCCGTGGGCCGGTGTTTGGCTGATTGTTGGGAATTGTTATTTACTGTGGATCCAGCCCTTGCAGCGGGCTCTGGCCGTGGGGTCGGTGCTGGTGGGAAGGAGCGGGGCTTTGCCTCCTCCAGCCAGGGATGGGGCAGTGAGTTCTAACCAGCAAATATCGGACTGAAGGCTCCATTGTGCCAGCCCACCGTGGGGAGGGGGAGAGGAGCAGATAATGAGCTGCTGCATGATCAACCGCGAGAAGAAGGTATAAAAGATATAGACCATTAGAAAAGAACAAGGCTTTAAATGCCATCTGAGATTTTAGCTGAAAAGCCCTTTATTAGGTTTAAAAAAAAATCTACATTTAACAATATAGAGTACCCAGTCCTGTAGATTTCTACCGCAAACTCCTCTGAAGTAAACTACAAAGGGTTGTGATGTTTCTTCTTTCAGACTTTTTTTTTTTTTTATATGAACTTTTTTTAAGGCACCGTATCCCAGTGAACTATCCTCCATTTCTTTTTCTTGCTGAAGCTGCAGATGTACATTATGCTAGTGTGAAAAAAAGCTAATTAAACTGCATAGACTCTGCAGGAGGCAGAGAAGGCCTGCAGTGCACGGGGGATGATTGATTTGGACTGTCACACAGCTCTGCTGGGTGTCATAACTTAGTGACAAATAAAGGATTACAGTGTCCCAGAGTAACTCTCTCCCTTTTATTGTTCACCAGACATCAAAGCACAAAAGCATATTAGCATTTTTAATAAGTAGTTAGGTCAGTCGTGGCTTACAGTTTGGAATTACTTTCTGTAAAACTAAAAAGAAAAAAAAAAAGAAAAAAAGGAAGACAAACCAAACTTATTGGTAGATTTAAAAATATAATACCCACAAGGCAGGAGCAATTCTTCCATTGCTTTCAATTGGGAGTGCATTATTTGTCTAAAACATGTGGGAAATGCCAGCTCCTAGCTCATTGTCTGAAAGTGAGATTTCTAGCTATAAAAATAATATTAAGAAGTTGAAAACATTTTATCACAAAAGCAATTACTGAACTTCTAGCATTCGAGACCTGTGTGTTGCTTAATTTGTGCATTTTCATGGGGAGCTTATTGTTTTCTGCTTACAGTTAACAGTATAAAATTACTTTTTTTTTTTTAATCACCTTATCTCTAATGAACATAAAACTGAGGATATCTTGTATTTTTAAGAAAGCATAATAATAATAATAATAATAATTTGAGGGTGTTTACTTTGAATAAAGAGACGTTAGATATGAAAATGCAAACTGGGATGGAATAATAAGGCTGGTGTTTTTACCAGGATATAATTAGCTGGGCATAATTGTTAACCTTTCCCTTTGGAACAGGCAGAGTTTACTTGGATGTTGCTGTTCTGTGGATGGGAACAAAATGGCACGGGCAGGAAAAATCTGTGGGAATGCTGGGCTGCTCCTTGGGCGCTCGCTGTGTGTTCACACTCAGCCTGTGCAAACCCACAGCAGCAGCTGGAAAACGTCCCCTCCTCAGTGGAGATGCCCCAAGTGACTTTGGGATGTTTATCATCACCACACAGGGTTTGAGCTAAACCTTTATACGGGAGGACTGGGCTGGAAACAGCGTTCTCTGTGGTGGGATTGATCAGAACCAGAGACGGAGGAAGGGTGGAGGCTGGGGGGCTCCAGAGCTGCTGCTCCATCCATGCCCTTGGCAGACAGAGATTCCCATCCTTCCCGGGAAAAGAAAGGCTGCACTAGAGTCTCCAACTCCCCTCTCCTCTGCTCCCCTCTCTGCGGCATAAAAGTCACCAAAACATTATCCACGTGTGAGGTGCAGCCGCTAAAATCAGTCCATTTACCCCAAAGCACACATTTGACACATTTTTGGGTGTCACTGTTATCAGTTGCTATCCCAGCACTGTGATTAGCAGGGCGCTGTTATCGCTGGTGCTGGTCTTTGGGGAATTAACCCTTTGCTGACCGGCTTCCTTTATCTTGGCACTCCTTTATCCCGTTGCTGCCACTTCACACCTCCTTGGAGTGGGATCCAGCAGCAAGAGCCCCAAGGATGGTTTTGGTGGCTGGAGCCCCGTTTTCTGCACCTACCCTATAAGACAGGGGAGGGACTTAAGAGTTTCTTCCACGTTTTGTGGGGAAATGCCACTTTTCAATGGGACACTTGGCTGAGCTCATCTTGGATGTGTCCCCTTCTCTCATCACAGGCAAGAGCTGATGGCGCCACCAGACCCCAACATTGGGACAGCTTCATTTTTGTGTATGGACAGCAACCTGTCCTGGGGGAAACCTCCATTATTCCCAATCATCTCTTAAATTTCCAAATTCCTTGCCCCTTCCTTCCTTTCCTGCAGCAGTACTGGCTGCATGCCTGCCCCACTAGGACCAACAGACTTCCTTCTGTCAAGAGCAGTGAATGCTGGAGTGGAAAGCTGCATTAGGAAAGAATAATGTGCATTTTTAAGCTGTCGCTATATATATTTCATGAGCTGAAAATGAGGAAGAGAGCCAAGATCTCTGTGGAGCTCCAGCAAATATTCCATGGATTATCAATGGTGTGAGATCACATTTGGGGAACTACTGGAATGGGCCATAACAGCTGTAAAGCAGTTTTCTTATTATCCCTGGAGAGGTGTTTCCTCCTTTTTAAACAACTATTCTTTTAATACCTCTTAAATGAAAGCGTCATTTGCCTGGTAAGAAATTGTCTTTAAAAAAAATAATCAAAGTACTTAATTTTTCTTTACAAGAAAAAAACCTGGCACTTATATACCTGTGTGACAGACACTTATAAATAACCTGTGAGAAATAATAAAAAAAAAAAAGTTAGGAAACCTTTCATTTTCAGAGAAAAGAAACTGTTTCACCCTTGAGATTAAATAATATTATTAATTATCATCTTGTACCTACACAAAAGTAATTTAAGATACAGCGGAGATGTCCAAGAACAGAATAGAACCATATTTACCCATCTGTTGGTGCCAAAACACTGACACAGTGCAGGAATTTTTGATGGTGGAATTTCCACCTAAACTTAATTTCCTTTCTTTGACTCAAATAAACCCTTCCATTTAATTTTAATTTTAATGTAGCACTTTCTAGTAAATCCAGACTCGCCATTCTTCAGGGCATTTAAACCCATCTCCAGAGGTGAATTTTGCAGTGTGGATCCACCACTTGTATCTGTTTGAGTGGGTCCCAATGAGTTTTGAATATTGTGCATTCTTGGGGCTCCAAGAACATGATGGAAGACTCTGTCCTCATGTTACAGACAAGCTGTAAATCCCAACAGAACACGGGATCTGAATGCAGGAGACTCTTAGTCTTGGCAGGAATCAGCAAGTCCCCTCTGTACTCACACTACAAAGGCAAATTCCATGAGGATTTTCACAAACTCTGTTCCTCAGGATCTTAATTTTTGTGGTGATTTCCTCCTTTCCCTAAAAAAGAGACAACAGTGTGAACCAATTTTTTTTTCTGCTGGACACACCAGCATAATTTATGCATACCTGCCCTGCATTTTCCAGTTATTTTTCTGGACCTTTCTGGCAACTGGGAGTCTCTTCCTTGCTGTGAATCCTGTACACTCACTTATTCTTCTAATTTGGGAGGCTCCTGCATATTTGGAAGTGATGGCTTCATTTGTTTTTCCAAGTTCTTACTGAATCACTTGCTGGTGCACAAGTGACATTCCAAGCAGCAGATTAATGAAAGCGCCTTTCTTCTTTGTACAAGTTGTATTACGTCAGAAATTTCTCCACACGCACACCAGTTCCAGTTATCTGATTGATACACTTAGACATCACGCATGAAATATGCTTTTATTCATGTATTTGTGTCTATAAACTGAAAAGGAGCCTTTATTCTGGAGGAAGAGTCCTGCAGCTCGGCGCTGAACTGCACGGCTCCGTCAACAGTTGAGCTGGACGCCGGCCAAAACCCAGCCTTATCTCTTCCAGCAACATCGGTGCAAGGAACCACAAGAGGTGAGTTTTGAAAGATCCATTTGGGGGAAAAAAAAGATAGAAAACAAAAAACAAAAAAACAAAACAAAACAAACAAAAAAAAACACAAACAAAAAACCAACCAAACAAACAAACAAAAAAACCAAAAAACCCAAGACAAAGTCATGATGTCACTCCAAATCCACGGCTGGGAGACTCTGGCTGGTGGTTTTGGCCCTGCTTTTGGCTGTGGGGTGCTTGTGGTGCAAAGGGGAAGCAAAGGGCAGAGTTTGTCTGACCCTAAAAGTCATTACCTGAGGGCTTGGCCCTTAGGGCTCCATGTTCCATGTGCTGCACGGTGTGGAGAGGCTGGAGAGGAGCTGGGAAAGCAGCCAGTGGAAAAAAGCTCCTGTGGGGCCTCTCATCTCAGAGATGATGCATAACCACATCCCAGGCCAGCTGGGGTTGTGTTGGAACCCTGGGCAGGAAAAGAAGATACAAAGCTACAGGGTTGGTGTCCACTGGAATTGCTTGGTGTGGGGGTGAGGATGAGGATGAGGATGAGGGCTGGATGTGGATATTTGTCCCACAGGAGCCTCAGCCATGGGGGGACACCACTGGGTTTGGGTGCTCCCAAAGCCCTCCTGGCCCTCCTGGACCTGACAGGCAGAGGAGAAACTGGTGGGGAGCAGGTAGAGCACAAATACCAGCGTTTGGGTTCTGTGAGTGAGCCTGAGAGGAAAATCATGCCCAGGGAAGCTGTGGCTGCCCCTGGATCCCTGAAAGTGTCCAAGGCCAGGCTGGATGGGGCTTGGAGCACCCTGGGACAGTGGAAGGTGTCCCAAGGCAGGGAGGTGGAACTGGGAGCTTTAAGGTCTTTTCTCTGTTCACCTGCAGATCTGTGTGAGGGCTGTGGGAGGAGCCCATCTGCAAATAAATTGTCCAAGAGCACCCCGGGCGAGGCTCGGGGGCTGCCATTGCTGAGACAGGCCGAGTCACAGGGCTCAGGGTGCCATTTTGTGGTCAGGTTCATGTCTTGCTGTCCCCGGGCTGCAGATCCTCCCTGCTGAAACCAGCGGGGACCAGGAGCCTTTGACCTGGATGACACTGGTCTGAGGGGAAAGTGTGACCTCAGGGTGCTGTTTCCCTCACTTGTTTTATCCAGGCATGGATACCCAGGGGAGTTTGGACAAGAAGCTGAGGTGGGTTTTCTCTCCACGCTGAAGGATGCAGATGGAGCTGGTGGTCGCTTGGACCAGATGAATCACTGAGAAGCAACTTTTAGTTCTGTAAGAGCCAGCAATGTCCAAGTCGTGATTTGTCCCACCAACATCTGGAGGAGTTTGTGCTGGGCTAGGCCTGGTAATTTTTCAACCCCATCCCAGGACTTTGACTTCCTCTTTGAAAAACACCCAAGACCTTCTCTCCGAGAGCCCGTTTGCTAAAGGATTTCCATAATCCATCAGCCATTAACAACCTCACACAAAGCAGGACCTTAACAGGCAGGCCTGGCACAGAAGCCAAAGCCCAGAGGGGCTTAATTTCTCTCCTGTCCTTCCCCAAAGTGGGCCACAGTTAATGCCAAAAGGGGTTTATGCTATTACTGCAAGAGCTCTTGGATCAAGCATTTCACTCACAAGCTTCCTATTTACTTCACTGCTTTAACACTCTGCTGATTTAAGCACATGCTGCTCTGGAAGGAAGCAGCAGCATTTAGAAAAAAGAAAAAAAAAAAAACCAAACCTTTTATAGAAATATTTGTGCATCCTGTGCAAAAGCAAAGCTTCACAGTGGTCAAGAGGAGAAGCAAAGCCCAAAGTCATTTAGTAATTTTTAACCAGATGCTCCAAAATATGGAGGGGGGAAGCAAAATGATGGCAGGTCTGTGCAAATACCTAAGTGTGGTGTGTACCTATATCTATAGAGAGATATATATAGGTATATATATAGATATGTACACACACATATATATTTCTGGATGGGAAGGGGTAACCGGCACTTAGGGGTGTTTTGGGGAGCACAGAACAGTTTCGGGCTTGTGCAACAGCAGAGCACATTTCCCCTCCTTTTGTTTTTTTCAGCTGAGAGACGAATGAGCTAAAATGACAGAGACAGAATGGAAAAAATAAGCAGACTTGGATCTGGACTAAATGTACTCACAGGATAGAATGTTAATTTTACCCAGATTTGGTTTCACTTGGGGAGAAAGAAATAGCATTTAGTCTCTTGTAGCTGTCTGCAGAATGTATAAATGTGGCCCTTGCCAGTGTCACCGCGGCAGTGACAGGAAGGGCCAGGTTGGATTTTTCTGCATTAATTCTCTTCCTCTGGAGAGATTTCCTATCAGCACGTGGCCTCTCCAAGCACACGTGCTGCAGTAGCATCAGGGGTGAAGCTGGGAGCCTTCACTCCAAGTTCCCTTGCTCTGGTTGGCTTGAATCAAACCTTAATTGAAATGGGAGTGTTTTTTAATTTAATTAAGAGTATTGACTCAATTAATAAGGCACTTAAGTGATTACACAAAGTTAATTGCAAAGAGTTTGATACTGCAGCTCCTGCTTTAGCTAATTCCTGATTTGATGAAGATTCCCAGCCCTCCAAAAGGCTCAGGTAATTAGCATTTGATTGGGTCATAAGCTATTTTTAACCAACCACCCCTTACAGAGTGCGCTGCCTCTTTCTGTATAAATAGAATATTTCAAATATACTTTTGAGAAAAACATGGAAATTCTCCCTCAAAGAAAAAAAAAAAATGCAAGTTAAGGAAAAATAATAGTAAGAATAAAATTGGCAAATATGAGATTTTTTGCAATTGACTTAATTGAATAAAAATAAACAAATGCTTGTGTCAGTGGTGAGTTCAAAGCAGGACGTGTCTCTGGTGCAAGTTGCCGGGGTGCTGTGGATGGGGGAAGCACTTGAGGAGGTGCTGGGCTGTGGAGAAAGGGGCTGTGGAAAATGGGATTGTGAGAAGCGCTGGTGGCCAGCTAATAGGACTGGTGTCCTTTTGGGGTATGCCCCAGTATAGCTTCCTGTGGGGGAGCTGGTGGTGGCTGTTGTGAGGTGTGAAGATGTCCAGGGACACCCAGGGACATCCACTGCTCTGCCTCATGCCCAAGTCCTCCTCTGGGCAGAGCAGAGCTGAGCCTGGGGGTAAGAACCAGGGACCAAAATCCAAGGACTCCAAGGTTTTGGGGGAATTTGGAAGGGGATATTGTATCACACATGACCAACCATGTCTGGGTGACGGCAGAGAGGGGATAAGAAGGGAAAAACCACCTTGTCTGTAAGATCCTGCTGTCCTTTTCCTCTGTGGCATCCTCTGGTTTGGTCTAAAGGAGCATTTGCATTGAAGGAACTGTAATTTCTATTTGCCTTGCCCACAGAAAGGCCTCATCACGACACCAGGGGATGTCCAAAGGGGGCCTGACCTCCCCTCATAGCACAAACATTAAAATATTCTGCTGCAGGATCACAGCGACATCTGAAACTTCCCTTCATTTTCTTCCCCCTCCTTTTTTCTCATCTCTTTGGGTCCTTTGGCCCATATGTTGCTAATTTTCTGTCTTTTCAAAGCACTCTGTTTCATTTAAAGTCAGAATACATTCTATTCATCACCATGAATTCTAGGGAAAAAAGAGATCTCGAAGGTCAGTGTTCCCCTTAATATATAAAATAAATGAGCAAAGCATGGGTTTTTTCCTTTAGCTTATTACTTTTCTTAATCTACTTTTTAGGTCTACTGTGGGAGATCACAGGAGGGACTTAAGCAGTTGCTCTTAGAAAAGATTCTTATATATTCTTGCAAGAAAGGAGTCCTTCAAAACTGCAAGTCTTTGTAGTTGGATCTGCTGAGCCAGACTTCAACCAAGCTAGTTACTGGTCAGTGAGCTGGGGTGCCACTGCAGTGACATCCACAAGTACCCAAAGGACTTCACTTCCCAGGAGCTCACTTTCACTTGCTGTCCATCACATTTTCCCAGGGAAAAGAAAAAAAAAAAAAAAAAAAATCCTTCTTCTTTGCTAAGATATTGCACCTACCCCCTGAAATCCGTGCATGGCAGAATAATGACAGAAAACTGTGGCATTCGGATTTTTGCAGTAATAGTTCAGTAGATCTTACCAAGAGGCAAGTTAGACTGTTAAAATTACTCAAACCCAAGAAAAGCACGTAAGATGATCTGCTTGTTTAAATCCTGTTGTTGCAGAGAGTGGGTTCTTTGTAAAAAGCCATCACGGGGTGAAATTCTAGAAGGCCTTGCAGCAGGTCACGGTGCAGCCTGCAAAGAGTTAATGGCACCCATTGCCCGCTATTTTCTCGCTTCTCTACAACTGGCAGTGACAAGAGCTGGCCCGTCCCCAGCTGTGACGGTGACAGCAGCCCTGGGCCAGCCCACACCAGCCCTCGCAGGCTGGAGTGACCCAGGAGGAGCAGCCAAACCCAAAGTCAACGCCAGAGCCAGCTGAACCTTTCTTTACAAAACCTCAGACCACATCAAAGTGCCTGGATTTGTGTTCTGTTATGAGCTGGAGGTTTGGGCCAAGTTAGTTAAAATGTTCATCAAGACTCAGATCTTTGTAGTGAATTTGAGCCTGAGAACTGAACTAACCCTGGTTTGGAGTTCAAAGCAGCTGGGAGGTGAGCCTGGATAGGACCATGGCTAGCTGGTGCCTGGATTTCCCCTGTTCCCATTGCCGCTTCACACCTTGGACGGCCTTGCTTGGGAACCTGAAGCACCCCTAAAATTTTGGTGCTGCTCCTTTTCTCATCCGCTTGGCCGGAGCTGGTCCAGCTGAAGCTGCAGCCTGTTCCCTGGGCTTTGATGGGTGCAGTGCAGGAGACTTTCCGTGCACCTTCCCACCTTAACCCCATGTGGGCTGACTCCTGCTGCTTGCTCAGGGTGACTCGACCAGTAAATAATCCCAGGAAAGTTCCCTTCAGTGCTGCAAGTGCCTACTCTCATCTGGCAGTACTTCAGAGCTGGCGCTTCATCAGTAGATGAACAAAGCCAAGTAATGCAGTACAAGTAAAATTATTACAATCTGGGGTATTTCCAAAACAAGAGCCTGACCAAAAAAAAAAAAAAAAAAGAAGAAGAAAAAGAAGAAAAAAAGGATGGAAGGAGCAGGCAGGGAGGGGCTTTAGCAGCTGATAGCTCTGAGCTGTAAATTTGGTATAAATAACATTTCTGGTTGTTTTGAACAAGTACAGAAGTTGCATATCTGTAAGTGAAAGTTTCTTGCTTTGCGGAATGGTTCCATCAATCTGAATTAAGTGTTCAGTGGGAACCAGAGACGATGCTATTGAGGGAATCTCAGCCTAAAAACCAGTCAGCAGCAGGCAGCTGTTCTGGGATGCCTTTTCATCACGGGGTTATTTGATCTCCCTTGAGGTTGATCTGAGCCCTGCAGACGGGTAATGGGCTCTTTTTGAACAACAGGCCCACAACATTTCTGCATCTGCAATGGAAAACTCTGCGGCAATGAAAGGAAACGGGGTCTTTTAGGTCTTGTTTCTGGCTCTACCACTGATTTGTGCATGACCTTGGGCAAGTCAAAAAGCATCCCTGACCTCAGTTTACCTAGTGAGAAAATGGGAGTGGTAACACTTTGCAGCCTCTGCGGTCTCCGAGATTTCACTAATGCCAGTTCCCTCAGCCTGCTGAGACAGGTGAGTGATGGCTCTGCCCATCCATAGGAAGCCTCTTTCCTGATCCCAAAAATCCTCTCCATACACACCCAGGGTGCTCGGAGCTCAGCGCTGGAGAGAGTTATAACCCACTCCTGACCCTTGAGCATTTCCAGGCAAGCATGTGCCGGGCTAATCCATCAGGATATCAGTCACTGATCACCTGATGCTTTCCTTGGGATTCACCCCTTGTTTTCAGCCAAGAAACAAAATTGCTCTTAGAAAAGGACTCACATTTTAAGCCTGACTTTTCCATCTCGTGCCGCATTTGACTTGCACACAATTAATTTAACACCCAGCTGGTGGTGAAATTATGTGCTTCCTGAGCATTATGTTTTTTAAATTGCTTTCTTAATGCTTTCTGCTCTATCAGGGCTGTCCTGCTGAGGAAAGGGCTAATATCTTCCCCCAAATTCAACTTTTCTCTCAGCACTGCGGTACAACCAAGAACAATATCGCTGTTGTAAAGGTGACTTTTTATCAAAGGTACACAACAGGGTCTCTGGAATTCCTGAAAATCTTCCATGTCTGGAGGTGCTTCAGATCCACAGCTGCTGGGTTCATTAGACCTTGTGTGGTGCTCATTTAGTGGGGACAGTATCCATGGAGCACCTTCCCAGCCCCTTTCCGGCAGGATTTCGACATCCAGCTTGGCACGGAGTTGCTGCTCTCTGAAATGGAGATGGGATTCTGGCTCTGGGAGCTGTGAAACCAAACAGGCAGCAAAATCTGTAGCAAGTTACAACAATTTTCTTAACCTGCAAGGCAGGGAGGGAGGGAGGGAGAGAAGAACCCTACACGAGACATCCCATGTCTGATTATACTCCGCACATCCACGGCTATTGAAACTCTCTGATTCCCCTGTTTGATATTTAGCTGCAACATCCCATTTGTTCCAAGCAGATATGTAAAGTCTCCTTGGTATTCAGGTTCATTTAAAGATTTACATTTTGTATTTCCTTGCTCTTTTTCTGACAATGTACATAAAACAGAATTGTAAATGTTTAGGAAAATCAAAGCTATTCTTAGATGCTTGCAATTCCACTAAGTTTGTATTCTCTAATTTGCGCCATGAAAGGAAAAGGAAATCTGGGAGAGGAGCTTGTAGTTTGTTTTTGAGGTTTTCTTCACTGCATTTCCATTGAAACTTGGGGCTCAGACTTATGTTTCTCAAGGCATTTTGAAAGCTTCCTCAGCAACCCCTTCCTTCAAAGGATATGGCTGCAGCCACCTCTCCTACCTTTCCAGAGGGCTGCAGTGGAGAGTTTTAAAATTAATCACAACAGAACCAGCTCTGGGAGATGTCCAGAAGCTCAACTAAACTCCTCTACCCTGGAAGAATTGGTGATAGATGAGTAAATTCTGCCCAACTGCTTTTTACATAAATGCTGTGGTTTGCACGGTGCTGAGGCACCACAGCCGTGGCTGGAATAGAATTGGTTCTTAGTCTCATGAGCCAAAATGTCAATTCATCTCTTCCCAGAGGCTGTGGCCAGCTCCCAGATCCAGAGTCCATCCCTGTGGATGTGCATCAGAGGTTGTAAACTACCACGGGGAAGAAGCGGTTTCAGATTAGGATCTCTGGAAGAAAATCTTTCCCCGGGTAAATCCAAGCTAGATGAAATCTGCCCTTCTTTTTTCTTCTTTCCACACATTCAACACCTTGAGAAAGTTCAGCCCCACAATGCCAGCTGGGAAGGGAAATGCTGAACAAAATTCCCAACTAGCAGAACAAGAATTTTCAAAGGAATGAGAATTGCGTTCCCTGAAGCGCAGCCCCAGCACTGCTCTTGGGTCTCTGCTTCTGAAACTGAAATTAAAAATAAAAAATAAATTAAATAAGTAATTTATTCTTTACCCTTTGCCCAGGTTTGCAGCTCTGTGGGAATGGTGGGTTTATCTAAAGCGTTGCAGTCACCGTGTGGCTTGGTGAACTCCCCTCTCCAGAGTGAAATTCAGGAAAATCAAGCCCTCTCTCCTGCCACCTGTCTGATGGAAAAACTGAACACTTCCCCCCAACATGTGCAGTAATGGGAATTTCTCATCCAGAGAAAATTTCTCATATCTAAAACATTCCTCTGAGTTAGAAAAACAAAAGTAAAAATAAAATCAGAGATGTGGGATTTTCCACGAATGGAAATTATCAGTTTTGGGGAACACGAAGGAGAACATTTCTCCACACCCGATGTCTAGATGTGTCCCCATGTCCTTCCCAGATCCAAGGGCCTGTGAAGTCCCCTTGCTGTGCCTGGGGATGGTCACCGAGTCTGGATCCCTAAGGAACCTGCCCTGCAGCTACTGATGAAAAACATCAGATGAAAATTTTCCCTGACAGATTGTTTCTGGTGAAGGTTTTTTTGATTCTCTTCTTAAACCACAAAAGTGCTACCGACTGGCATGGGGGAGCACACGAGCTGCGGGCGAACACGTGCCTGCTGTGGGCACCCACCAGCTCTGCTCAGCAAAGGGTTTGTGACTGTCCCTCAGCCAAAAACATGCTGAATGTCCCCTCCAGCCCAGCTGGCCAAAGGGCAGACCCTCAGCACATCTGGGTGAGGTTAGAGGAATTTGGCCTGGTGTTTTACCTCTGCAAGTCAGCGCTGGAGGAATGCTTTGCACATATGAACTATCTCATGCTCACCAAACCACTTATTAGTTTCAGGCACTGGCCCCTGTGTTATTATGGCCTTGATAACTTTATTAAATTCAGCCCCAGCTTATTCATCTCGCGGAATGGCCTTAACTATTTGTAGATATTTTAAAGTAGCCATCCTTGCATCCTGATCGCTTCCAGACCTCGCTGAGAGACACGCATGTGTTTGAAATGCCTGCTTTCCTTCTCCATTTCACCATAAAGTAGCCAATTTAATTTTGCACAATACCATTTGATAACAACCATGTGTGTGTGTCTTCAGTGTTTATATACTTCAGAGAAGGTACTGCTTGGTCAGTGTGAGATAATTTCACAAAGAAAAACGGAACCAGATGTTCCTCCTTTTGACTTGGCTTCTCCCTCTGCCTATCTCGTTTCTAATGTCAATCTCCACGCAGGTTTTCCATTACCTTGGGAAGGGGATATCTTTACACTTTGTGTTTTCATTACCAACTGCCTGACAAAGTGCTGGGAGTAGCTGAGGTAGGTGATTATCAGCTTAGCACCTCTGAGATCATTATCAAACCCTAACGATGCTCAGGAGACAAACAAAGGCAGAGGTGTGCGCTGGGTGGGTTTCCAGAGGAACTCCGAAGGGAAAGGTCAGTCACCTTTCGAATCAAATCTCGTGGGTAGTGTCTGGATGCTTGGGATCCAATCTTGAACATGCCAGGGAGAAGTGGAGGGCATTGTCAGCTCCAAGAAATGGGCAGGAAAATGAGCAGATGTCTTCACCTAAGTGCCAGAACAGGCAGCTTTAGCCACGGTTATCTGGTGATGCCCTCTTGCTGTTCATGGACCTCCTGCCTGCCTGGAAGGGTCCAGGTGAATGTGACAGCCCCTGGGTGTGCTACCTGGATGTCAGGAGAATGACTGGGAGTTTCCCTGAATCTGTAAAACGGAAGGATGGGGAGGACAGAGGGATTTACTGATGGAAGGAGGAGTTAAGCTGTGTAAAATACAGAGGGGCAGAGGATACCCCTCACGGCATCTGGACTGCACGCAGCAGCCTTGGAGTGCAGCTAAAGAATTGCTGGAGGTCAGGAAAGCCCACGGTCACTGAGGCCACTGGTGGAAAGCAGGAGGTGACATTTTAGAATCACCATGACTGCCAGGCCAAGAGAGGACCATTGGTGGCTGCAACATCCTCTATCTCACCCCACCAAACAGGGCACACCAGGGCTCACCAAGGTGTCTCCCTGCCCATCCACTCTGAACCTGATGTTCAGAAGTGCCAGCTGTGGTCCAGCTGTGGAATTCCAGAGGGCCACTGCAGTGCCAGGTGGATCCCACGGACACATAGCTCTGGACCAGCCCGGTTTACAGTGTGCTCACTGCAGGTGGCCTGGCAGCAAAGCTGGGCTTTCTCACTGTCCACACTGGCTGTCACCCAGAGGGTCAAGCCTCCACTGTGAGGAGAGGAAGGAGCTTCTGATCTGCCTCGTTATCAGCACTGGTCTGCAAAAGACCCATCAATGCTATGACAGACCAAAAATCTGCTCGGAGAGCAAGACAGAGCACGGATGGAGCGAGAGCAGAGCCCAGCGATCCGGGGCTGCCCAGCAGTGCCACTGCCGGGCTGTAAAGCTCTGAGCCGCCTCATTTACAGGTGCTTTTACCTTGACACTGGTTGTTTTAAGCTCCATTATGAGAACAACACTTTGTGATCCTCCCGTGACTCACCCGCCTTGTGACATCCTGGCAGGGACAGCCCTTGGCCGGCTCGGCGCTGGCTTGGAAGGAGCCGCTCTTGCAGGGAGTGTCTGGCCTGCATCACAGCTTGGGCCACTTGAGCCAGGCAGGGATGGATTCCTCTGCCCTGGACCCTTGGAGACCTATGGATGGTTCCAAGGCCAGCAGCAGGTGAATGTCAAGGACCTCCAAGAAAGACCAATTCCTTTGGCTTTGAGGACACCACACAATTTCTGCTCGTTGCCTTTCTTCGCTCCTTTTTATTTGGGTTAGAATATGAGCTCAGCGTGAGCCTTGCATGTATTTTAGTTAAATCATCCCAAATTTGCAGAAAACCGTATACAGGCATGAGCTGATCTCATGAGTCATGCTCATTGCCGTGAATGCTCCATGGCATATGGTAAAGCACCGGAATGGGACACATTCCCCAAGCAGCTGGCTGGAGTCGTGCAAATCCTGTTACTGGCTGGCATGAAGACCAATGAGCAAAGGTCCTGCAGAAAGAAGTCCTGATAATCACCATTTCTTAGGGACTAATCCTAAATGCCTCCGCTCCCTGTCACTGCTTGCAGTAATAACAGCAGGTGCCCGTGCAGAAATCCTTTTCCCAGCACCTCCTTCATGTCTTTGCTTTCCAAGAGGGAAGTTGAAAGCCTTTCTGACAAGGATACAGAAAAAACACTATCAATTTTTTAAAAGTCTTTTTCTCTTGAATTGTCAACTGTTTGTGATTTTCTTTCTTTTTTTTTTTTTTTTTTCCTTTTTTTCCCAGCCGTTAAAAAAAGTAATTTTGTCACTCAATGCACTTTCAATCCAGTAAATTGTAGAAAGCAATTCCACTGGAGGCCTAGCTGGAAGGAAGGAGAGATGTTTGCTTAATACATGCTTAACTGGCAATCATCTCGGCAGTGTCTTAGTCCCGCTGCAGTCAAGGTGGCTTTCATCACTGGAGGTATAATTTGTCTCTGCCTTTCCAACTGCTCCTTCTTCTCATCTCCTGCTCCAGTTTACCTGAACTCATAAAACTCCAGCTCCTGCCCCAATCTCTTGAGCTGCACAAAGAGGAGCAGTGCTCTGCGCTGGTCAGCTTGGTGGCAACTCTAAATGGTTCATGCTGGTGCCTACTGGGAGGTGCTGGTGGCAGCAGAGCTCTGCCTCTGTCCCAGGCTGGCTGTGACCTTTATGCCTTCGGGGCTCCTTGGAGCAGCCACTCACAGTCAATTGTTCTATTGATTTCAGTGGGTATCAGATGAGATCTTTGGTTCCTGAGGGCAGGATTATCAGCCTGGGATATCTAAGGCGAGGGCTCAGCTCCACAGAAAGGTGTGTAGATAAGGGGCTGGATTTTCGGCAGGGTGAGTTCAGGTAGTCAGAGTCGCTGCAAATTCCTGTTTACAAATTCAGGTAGGGAAATCCTCCTCCACAGGTGTTACACACTGGCCTCAGGTGCATAACTTGGGTCCCTCAGTTTGGAAAATACAAATTTGTTCTCTCTGTGTCTGTATACAGAAAGCACCTTATGTCAGGAATAGTGTAAATTTTTGTCACACTTCTGTGAAGTCACCACTCCACACCTGGCACATGCCACCTCCACCAGAGCCCAGATCTTCTGTCACTGCCATGTGAGTGATGGAAGAGTGCTTTTGCAAACACAACCCCAGGAATATTAAGATGATTTTCATCATAATACAGATATTGTATCATTTAACTTAGACCTTATCATGCAAAGCACTCTGAAAAGTCCCAGGAAAGTGCCTTTGAAAAGAGGCTGGTGAAGACCCCCATGCCCTTGTTGCTCTTCCTCACCCCTCTCTCATCCCAACACCCTGGTCCTTATTTTCTAGGTCATCCAGGCATGACTTTCTCTCCTGTGAAAATGCTCAGGTCATTTGTTAGTGACAACAGGAGACGGATCTTTTGGTGATGTAAATCAATGTCACTTCAAAGCTTCAATGGAGCGATACTTATTTACACCTTCAGATATCAGATCCTTATGTTTTGCTTTTATGTGTGCCAAAGTTCTTTTTTTTTTTTTTTTTTTTTCTTCCCTGAAAGGTAATGTTTTGTTGCAAATTTCTATAATTAATCAACCTCACTTCTATGGCAGTAGACACTATACAAATTAATAAAATAAATATTCCAGCACAGTTTAATTCTGGCAAAGCCATGCTAAAAACCTTTCCGTCATTCCTCATTATGATTGCAGCAAAACGTGCTTAACAGAATATCTTATCAAAATTAGTGAAAACATTAAACTTCCCAAAAAAACCTTCTTTTGAAAAGTTGTTCTAAGCAAGTTTCTAAAATCTCAGAAGTATTAAATCCTCATTAATATAAGCTCAATGTATTTATGGTGTCAAAAATGTGTTTTATAAAAGCCAAAAGCAGAGTTGCACAAGTTGCCTCATTATCAATAATCTAGCATCGTCCCTTTTATGTGTCATTTCTTTACACAATATACTATCATTTATGACTTTTAGCAAATACATCATGGCAAAGGATTACTCTCATCAGAGGCAGTCTTTGAAAAGGATATGCTAATTTCTAGAGAGCAAGAAAACATCAAAACAGTGCCAGCAAATAGCCAAGGGACTTTCATGTCTTAATATCCTTCAGAAGTGCTTTATCTCCTAGTGCAACGTGTATCATAGTATAAACAGGAAATGAAACAGCCAAGGCATCAAAGAACCACCAGTGCATGGCTGTAATTTTAGATCAGGTTTAATAAAGGTTATCTGCAGCAGGCTAATCAAACAAAAGGGTGTATGTTTTAAAGCGCCATTTGATAATTTTCATTTAAGGCTCCCGATCAAAGAGATCCTAACAATGTCTTACTGACTCCAGATAGATCCCTTTGCCTCACTTTTCAAAGTAGCTTCATTTATTGCTGGTAAAACTGGTTTTGATGTTCTAATTTTTTAGGTGGAGGAGAGATCAGAAACCGCTCTGGTTTCCTGTGCACCTTAATTTGAAAAGCAATAGAAGGAGAGCTGAGAAGGAAATGAGCAAACACAGCGAGGGTCAGGAAGATCTTAGGGTCACTTTTGTGAGCTCTCCGTGGACCTTGATGTCCAGACAGAGGCTTCCATCCCAAACAGGATGCAAGGAGAGGAGACAAACCTGGACAAGACTGGCCCAGGCCATTGACTAGTTAATGAGAAGGCAAAATACCCTGGAAGTGAGAGACTGAGGAGAAAGAAAGAGTAGTTTGATCTTGGCTGGTTGCTGGGGAAAGGCAGGAGGAGCCAGACAGGCGATTTTTGTGACACTTCTCTTCCTTGGCCAGCAGGAGAAGCTCCGCTGGCACCGTCCGCACACCACTGAGGGAGGGAAAACGGCAATTTGACTGCCCTACCCCAGGACAAAACCTGCAGAGCTCTTGCCTTGTGTTTTGGGACCGATTCCTGGATTGCACTTTCAGGCCAAATCTGATTCAAGTTCCTGGGGAAAAAAAAAACGGGCTGTTTGTTGATTTCTGAAAGTGGAGTAATCCCACCAGGAGAGACTGAGAGAACCTACCCTCTTGTAGCAAGGGAGAGGCTTCTTTGGGATGCCAATGGAGTCTTCAGTGTTCCTGGTTTATTAATTATTCTGTTTGGGGAGCAAAGAGGGAGATGAGAAATTTCCCCAAATGAGAGTTTAAAAAATGGTTTTATTTCTGGCAAGGCTGCTATATCCAAGGGGCTAAGCATACTTCTAATAGTTTGTCAAAGCTTTCTGCACCACTCAAGGCCAGGGATGTTTCAAACTGACTTCCACACAAAGAAGATGCTTCCCATTAAATAGGAATGCTCGCCTTGAAAATAAATATCTCCCTGCCGTGGGAGAGTTATGGTGGGATGGTTCATGGAAGAGCAGGAAAAGCTTACAACCATCCCAGTTATCAGGTGCAGGCAGCTCTGACTCTTTTGGGGAGAGATCTCAGCTTTTTGAGACCAGTCTTCCTCAGCTGTGTCCAGAGGCAGGGGCTGGGCAGGCTCAGCACCTTCTTTGCGACACGGGGGGGTTTTACAGCTTGTGTGTTTGTAAAGTTTGTTGTTATTTTCCATGTTCAGAAATCCAAAACTATGTAGGGGGGAGCGCTAAAGAAAAATCCAAATAAAGAAAAAATTCACCCTTGGGTGCACTTAATGTGGTTGGTAAGAAATGTGCTGACTCCCAAACGTTCTCCTTCCCACACACTTCACAAAATGCTAGTTTTATTCATATACATGTGTTTATACTTCCTGCTGATGCTCTCCTAAATATTTCAAAGTATCCTTATGAACCAATACACTTTTATCGTGGTATTTGTAGGAGCACAAGACCTTGGTTGTACCCATCCATCCTCAGTTTGCTTCTTTTCCCTTTCAAGTAAATTTTAAATTACCAAAGAAGTGCTGATAGTCACAAAAATCTAGTTATTGGCCATGAAAACTCAACCATAAGTAATCTCCCCAAAACCAGTCCCATGAAATATTCATGCTCTGGGAGCTCCATTCCAGGCAGGGCGGTTACTTCCGACAGCAAAGACTTTGGGAGGAGAGAAGTGATGATTCCTCTGCTTACAGAAATGAGGATGCTGCCAAACTGCTTGGCAGGATAGTCTGCTAAAAAAACAAAAAAAAAACCCAGGGTGGGTTTGTTAAAATACCCCCAGCAGGTGTTAGGGTCCCACCATGAGCAGCAGAGAGAGCAGGGCCAATATTCCGTCAGCAGCCCCGAATCCATCCCTGACCTATCTGCAGCCACCCCAGATCCCTCCCTGTGCAGGATTACTGCCTCCAGCACAGACACCAATCAATAGTGACTGAAGACTGGCAATGACCAAATGTCAGGGACTTTTCAGCAGCTTTTTGGAACTAATATTGGTGCTTCCTAATCCCGTTATCAAAGGATACCATGAAAAACACCATGACGGCGGGTACGAGTTGCCAACCTTTTGCAGATTCATATACTTGAGACCAGAAGAAGCCACTCAATAATCTTTTTTTCTGCTGACCTTTATTTCGTGGGCCCTTAGATTTCACCCGTATCAAGTGCAATAACTGGCGTCTGACAGAGGTACAACTTGTGCTTGGCAAAAGCATATCTTCAAAGGAGGAAACCGGTCCTGATTGAAGATATTGGAGCTGGACATTCAACCACCCCTTGGCAGTTTAACTTGGTGGTTATGACAGTTTATTTCTGGGCACTCTTCTGCCCGAGGAAGTTAACTCAGGGCGAGGGAATGTGTGGAGTAAAGAAAACAATCCCGTTCTACTTAACCGTCTGCAGACACCAGCACAGGCGCAACAGTCATTCACAAACACTCCACAATGACGGCTGTGTCTACAGGTTTTGTTTTGACTTTTTCTGCCTCGGGTTTCATCTGCTGGTCCATTCCAGTGTGTTCCCCTTCTAGGCAGAGAGCTGTGATTTGCACTGACATGATTTTTCACACTTCATCCCCTTCTTCTACTTGGTAATAACCCCCAGAGATGCGCGTGATTCCTTGTGTCATTTCCAAATCTTACTTGTCTATTCTGCCATGGCCAAACCAGAGAGTGACTGAAGCCCTGGCCCAGCTTTAATCAGAGTAACAGGGACATTGAAGGTTGGACTTGATGATTTTGGAGTTGTTTTCTAACCCTAATGATTCCATGATTCTAATTCTTTCAGTTCACGCCTTGCTTGCCTCTCAATGCACTGAGCTTGGCGGGGTTCTGCCTCACCAGCCGGACAGACACCTCGTCACACAGTCACCTATCTGGCACATGGCCCGTGGCAGAGTTACTCACGGTGTCCCTGTGTGCAGGGCTGGGGCTTTCACTGTCCCTGGAAATGTTATTTAAGGAGCTGTGCCCAGGATTTGCTCAGGACCTCTTCCCAGGACTTTGGGGAAACGGGGACATGAGCTGGCAGGTGGCAAATAAAATATACACAGTGCAAAACATGCCTGACTTCAGCAAAGAGTGTGCCTAAGTCCTAAAATTATCCAAGACAGCCTCCATAATTTTTATGGGAGAAAATTAAGTCTTCAAAGCAAGCAGGAATTTGAACTATCCCCGGTTCAAAGAAAATTGCCACATGTCGACAAACATTAAGAATGATAATATTTTGCTAAAGCCCCAGTAAATCTTTGTGTGGTTTCTCTGCATTTCCTTTCCCATTGCTGTTTGTTGCTCATGCATCCACATTCACACTGGGAGGCGAAGGAGGAAAAACTCCCCATTGAAAAGAGAAGAAAAAAGTCATTTTAATCAGCTGCAGTGCCCTGGGATATGGCTTGACTGAGCAACATTGAGTCCTGGGCAGGATGCTGCTTCCAAAGATTTGCTGGGTACCAGAACATCCCAACATAAACAGGAGCTGTCAAACATCTAATCAGTCTGTCATATTAACAACTATTACTAATGTAATTAAAAGCATTAAGCAAATGCACCAAGGGCTGCCCTGAAAGGGTGCTAACACCTCTGTTTGCCTCAGTGTTAAAGTAATTGCTTCAATTGCAGTTTTAGGTCATTAAATATCAGTGTGTACTCAGGGAACATGAAGAAAAATTAGAAGGACCTGAGAAATGAATTTTGGTGACATGTTTTGAAGCACAACAGCTCAACTGTCAGTGCTGCCTTAGCAGTAAAGAAGGAAGGTAGAGATGATGAGAAAGGAGCTTGCAGTGCCCGTGGGGACAAACACATCTCATTCACACAGGCCTGGAGGCAAAATTAAACTCTGTCCCGTCTCTCTACAGAATTATTTTTCCCCAAGCATCCTTGGGATGATCAAATTTCTGAACGACTTCCTGAAGCAGGACAGCGAGGGGAGACCCATCCCATAACTCCAGCCCCTTCTCATGCACCAGTTGTGACTTTGGGGTGCAGGGGCTTCTGGAGGCACCATTGTACATTTGTTTATTAACTGAGAAGTGGAAAAGTCTAAACCAGAACATGTGATGCAAACTCCCCCTCCACACACCCCTCCACGCATCTTTTCCAGAAGGCTGGAGCTGACTCCCATCCACAGCTTGATCACATATGTGTGAAAAGGATCCAGGCTTGGAAACTTCAGTTGGAGCAGCCTGAGGCTGGTGTTTGCCTCCCAAGGAAGGGTCTGACTCCAGCAGCAAGGAAGGGCCTGCCTCTATTCAAACTCTTCCTCACTCCAGTTATTTACTGGATAAAACTTCCTTGGCCGTGGGCTCGTAGCTCTCCCAAAGTGCTGCACAAACCCGAGCTGTGATTTTAATCCAGAGCCCAATTCTGATTTGCTCCGGTCCGAGCGGAGTCTGCTCTACACACGCAGCAACGGGCAACGGTTAATGGTTACCACGAGGTTACCACGGGGTTGTAAAAGTACCGGTCACTGAGGGATGAGCACGGGAGAACCGAGCCCACCCCAGCAGTGCCCTGCTCTCAAAGCTGCTCCAGGGACAGAAAATCAGGAATGCTGGCTCCCATTACCCTGTTTGCCCTGGAGGAGCTTGGCTACTTTGGCAGTGCAGATGACATTAAACAGATGAAGCACAAAAACTACTCAAATGTGATTATGATACATGTGTGTAGCTGTCTCACCCCCGCCCCCCCCCTTTCAACTTGCACCATATGAAAATAACCTCATCAAAACAGAAAGGCTTTTTGGGATGAGGTTAATTGCAAAAAATAGCTCTAAATTAAACAATCAAAAGGGCCCAAATGTTGTTATTAGTGTGAGCCAGCAGCTTGCTCTGAAATTTACAGAACAAAAAGTTTGCTCTGCACTTGCAAACCGTGCCATAAAATAGATAAATCATAACTATCTGCTGGAACAAACATGGAGCTGGGTTTGGACATGCACCAGGGTATTATTATCTGTGCACCAAAACTTCTGTCACTCACGAGTCTGAAGTCAAGCCCCAGATCATCCATCGACTGCTCAGCAGCAGGGAAAGGGGGCACATCTGGACCCAACATTAGGTCCTCCTAAACCTTCCTTCCAGAGTGTTCTGGCCAAAATCCCTGCTCTGACCATCTCCTCTGAACTTCCCAAGGGACAGAAGGTGGAGCTGGGCGTTACCTCTCCATTACAGCCCTGCCCAGAAACCTTCCTACTGCGCTGCACGAGGCTGTGCTGAGTCTTCCTCACAAGGCTTAAAAACCCCATGGCACTCCTGTGAGGTGAGCAGTGTGTGTGTGAGGAGAGCAGAGACCTTCAGGGAAGTTTTGTGGCCCTTGCAACCCCCTCGTGTGGGATTCGCCATCCCCCCGATGCGAACGCGGAGCTGGGCGAGACTCAGAACTTCTGACAGAGTTTTGCTTTCAAAGTTGGGTTTGTTTAAGTGACTCCAAGGGGTGCTGAGCCACCTGGATGGGAGCCAAAGAAAATGTTGATGCAAGTTCTGCAAAGTAAACCTACCCCCCTCCTGCAGTCACGTGCCATTTAATTGTTTTGCATTTTATTTCATACAACGGCCCCAATCCATCAGCCTGCCAAGCAACATGGCTCGTGTGGCAGCATGGAAATCCTTCTGATTTGCTCTCCATCTCTGGCTCTCCCCTGCCAAATGCCCCATGCTGCAATTTTTAGGAAGCTTATTAAAAAGTTTAGGAATCGAATCAGCTTTGAGGCCGGATGTCCCCAAACACCAAGGTAGTTTGTGTTTACTTCTCCCTGTCTGACTCAAGTCCCTGATGTTTGACTTGAGCATCCTCCTAATTTCCCATCCCCCAGTCCAAGACAGCTTTAGCTCATCCCAGCATCTCTCCATCCAGGCTATCCCCCTAAATCCACCCTCCTTCCCACCCTTCCTTAGAAAGACATGGGAGCAAAAGTGATCTGTGTGTGTTGTCCCCTCTTTCTTTTCCCTTTTTGTTTTTATACCAAAATTTGCTTTCCCATCAGCAGCTAATTGATTCCTCAGCACTCCAACGTCAAGCTGTGGTGGTTGTCCATAGGAATCTGAACGTGCTCACAAGAAACACAATGATCAGTGCCAGGTGATGCAGAGGCCAACATAACCTCCCTGAGCATCTCCCCTCGAGCTACAGAGCATCTTCTGGAAGCAGCACAGTTTCTGGCTGTGACAGCATTCATGGGATTCAGTTTCATCCTTCCAGGATGAAATTCTCTCTCCTGATGAGGGCTCAGCATTGTGTCTGCAGGCTGCTTCCTGCCAGCACCTTTATTTGGGAATAGTCATAGGATTAAGCTGGCATTTGGTTTCCCAGCCAGATTTTTGGGATGTTGCATTATTAGGTGGTCAGGGGGAGGTGGGGAACATAGGAAGTCCATTCAAGATAGGAGAAAAAGGCTCTGAGAAGTGATAAAATAACTCCAGTCTTCACTCAAGCTGCTTATCAGAGAATGGAAGTTCCACAAGCAGCACAACAACCTCACTCTTCCCACTCCATTCCAGCATGGGAGGAGGTGGCAGGGAAAAACCAGTTCTCCTCTGAACCTCTTATTGCTGATCAGCCCCCCTGGGCAGGGGCAGGCAGGCTTGATGCCAACCCTTCGGGAGGAGTAGGGGGCAGAAATGCCTCTCTCAGCCCCATGTGTTTGTTAATGAAGGCAAATGCTCCCAGAGGGGAGGCACTGAGTGAGGGCTGCTGGGGCTGCCTTGGGACTTCTGGCCGGGAAACTCCTCTGGCACCTGAAACAGCTGGTCTTGCAGCTCTGCAGGGATTTTCTAGAAGGTAAGATCCTAAATTTGTTCCCTGCTTTAATGAAATTTGGTGCTCCGAGGTGGGGAGCGAGTTGTGCCCTTGATGTCCTCGTCCTTTTGCTGCTGGATTTGGAGGGAGCTCGATGCTTTTCTGGATCTCGCAGGAGCTGGGGCTCATGGCTGCTGCTTGTTGATTCCAGTGGGAGTCGATGCAAATAAATCCTGCTGTTCTGATCCACGTGGGTGACAGCAGCCCTGGAGGTTTGAAATAATGCTAAGAACAAACTTCATTAAACTTGCTGCGTGTCATGTGGCCTTCATGCAAAAAATAAACCCCACTGCCAGCGTCCACAGTCTGAGCTGTACAAAACCCCGGGGCTCCGTGGTGAACCCATGTTGGGCTTGGAGATTTTTTTGGGTTTCATTGCCAGTCATTAATTTTTTTTTGCACGAGTGTTGCACGCATAGGTAGGTGTAGTTTTTACAAGCCATCCAAGCTGAGGTGCCAGACCTTTTGAAGTTCGTAGTGCGGCAGATGAATTCAAGATTTTTAGGATCTCCTTGTGAGGAGCTTGATAGGGTGCAGGAGGAGGAGACTGGGAATCATCTCCTGGGTTGCTCAGAGACGCCGGATGTGCAGTGGTTGGTGAAATGAGCTGTGTTATCTGGGGGTGAGAGGTTGGAATACATTTCAAGAGCTCTAAAGAATCTTACAGGAAGATTGGAGTCCAGAGACTTGGACGGAAGAGATTAAAATGCTTTTGTGGGTTTAGTAGATTAAGGATGCGTTTTGTTTTAATTGAATTTGCTCCTAAATTTGTCTCTCGGTGGTACCTGAAGCACAAAACACACCTGTGGTCTGTGTGAATCAGCTGAGGAGGGGTGAAATGTGTCTTGCCAGCCCTGATCCTGCAGAGTACATGCATGTTTTGGCTGCTGGGTTATGACAACAGAGAGGGGGCATTTCAGAGCCATTACTGACATCTGCAGCCTCACAGGAATGTGTCAGATAGTTAATTATTGCGTTGAACTGTAATTCTATCACGCCAGAACATAAGTAGTTTGTTTGGGTACTCTTTCCTCCCCCCTCCCCCTATGCTGAAGATAAAGGAGTTAAGTTTAATCATTAAATCTCCATCTTGATCCATGTAGGTCACGCACCGAACCAAAGTCAGATAACGCAGCATTTAGCAACCTTATCTCCTTTACAATAAAGAGCAAGCAGGAAGCCGACTTTGTTGTCTGTTCTATTTTTTAGTATACGTTTATTTAAAGAAAAGCCATCTCGAAAATGGGGAGGGGGGGATGAGATCTTCCAAACAGCAGCTTCTGTAAACAGGATGAAATCAGATAAAGAAATTACTGTAAAAATATTGCCTCATCTCTAAAGCTCAGAACTTTTTTTTTTCTTTTGCTCTTTTTTATCTTTGAGAAAGATAATGAAAGAGGAAGCTTGAAACCACATTTCCATTGATGTTTGAATACACAACTGCTGGATTTAAGAACTAAAGGAGATCAAAGAGAGTGGTTTTCATTCCGATAAAATTATAGCAGTTCTGGTATAGGGTGATGGGCTCATTTATGAACTCTACGACACAAATAGTTGTTCTGGCACCTTTTTTTTTTTTTTTTTCCCTTTCCTCTGCTAAGAACTAAATGAAAAATGCCTGGAATTCCTAAGGATTAATTAGGAGTGTGGCTAATAATGTTATAATAGATACATACTAAGAGCATACGTCTCTCTTTAGGATATTCTCTGGGAGCACAAAACATCTGTACAATTCAAAGGGAATGGGAATGCCTCTTCCTTGCTACTGTACATTGCAGCTCACATGACATGAAAACTTAACAGCATTAGGTTACCAAAGTGTGTATCCTGGCACTGCTCTCTGGTGATTTAATTTTTTATTAACACATATTCTGGTGAGTTAATTTTTTATTAACACATACTTTGACGTTCATTACTGAGCACAAGCTGCGAGTTAAAGCCACTCGTGGATGCGGGGTTAACACAATTATTTATCACATGGTATATTATGTTCCTAAACTGTGCAGTAAAAGTTATCAGGGTCTGTAAAAGGCAGGAGTGATACAGCTGTGATTGAATGGGAGGTCTGAGGCTGAGATCCTGTGGAATATCCTCCAAGGCTTCCTGTGCCTGTGGAAGGATCTGTTGACCTGGGATGGCTGTGCTTTAGTTCTTGGGGGTTTCTTAGGTTTGGGTTTGGTTTTGTTTGTTTGTCTTTTTGTTTTTGGGGTTTTTTTTGAGAGCTGAGGATTATATCAGGGCTGGTGTCAGCTGCAGCATGGTAACCTCACATTTGCATGCCCTCGGGATGTGAATGTGCTTTAGCATAGTTCATGCAGAAATTAATTTGTCCATGCCAGCCATGCAGCCCAGCTTGGCACAGAATCCAGTTTGGTGGATATTGATCCACTTTTTCCTACACTTCCAGATTTGAAGTTCCACAATAATCATATTCCAGATCGGTCACAGTGCAGTAAGAAAAATACAAACTTTAATAATTTTTTTTTTTTTTTCTGGTTTGTTGTGGGGTGGATCACTTGTTTGTTTAAATTTTGGGTTTGGAATTTTGGTGTCTGAAAGAGGTCATGCTCCCTCCAGATGAGGAGTGAGGGCAGAGTGCTGGGGAGTGTCTGTCCCTACAGGTCACCCACCCCCGTGGAAATCCGGGTCTGAAAGGGTTGGTTTTGATCAGGGGAGGGAAACTCCTACCCCGAGAGGCTGAGTGCTAAGAACGGTTTTGTTTTATTCATGCTGATGATGCAGAGGGAGAAGTTCCTTTGCCCTTGAGGCACAAACCAGCTCCAAAAGTGGTGGCCAAGTGTTTTATCAGTGTAGAATCATCATAAATTCATAGAATGGGTTGGAAGGGGCCTTAAATATTACCCTGTTCCAGCCCCCTGACAGGGGCAGGGACACCTTCCGCCTTCCAATATCTCTTGCTTCAGATTTAGTTTTAAACCCCCTTCCCTTGGCAGGGGAGGATCACTTCTCTCCTGCCAACAAGGGGGTTGGTTTGTCCCTCCCAGAAAACACCTTGCGTCATCACAGTGATGTAAAGATGGGGGAATTTTCAGCAGGGCAACGTGGTGTTTGCACCTTGTAGGGTGGGCACAGCCACTCTTTACAGGATTGTTGTAAAAGGATCTTTTTCTGTATTTTTTGAAGCAGACAGAGCCTGACACAGTCTGTCAGCTGGGCCCCATCTCACCTCCTTTCTCCTTTAGCCTTTTTATTAGAACCTTGAGCAGAATGTGGTTCTTGTGGCCTCACTTCTGCCTTATCAGATGTGGCTTGTACCTCAAAGCAGCACAGAAATGGGTGAGCTCTTACCCTGAATCATTTTATTTAGGGTTTTTTTTTCTTTTTCTGGCGGGCTGCCCTGTGTGATGATGCCCAGTGGAAAGGATAATGTTGCTTCAACTTAAAAATAGCTTGTGTTTTCAGGGTGGGCACAGAGGACAGCTTGTGCAATTAAAATGGTGATTATTGAAGTCATGCCTAATAAAGTCATCTGTGACTTGCTGAACTCGAGTTAATGACCATGAAATCCATCGTTAATAACAGGACAGCCATTAGTGGGATGGGTGATGTGCCAAAGGTAGCCAATGGAAGGCAATAAAAATATCAAAAGTTAATGTTTGACAGCTTAAACTGTCACTTGAATATTTCGTCCCCATGGTGACTGTTTGAAGTTTGTATTTAATTTTTTAAATGCGTTTTAAGAGCTCCTTGATAGCTTTAACTTTCCAGCAAGGCTCACCTTGTAGTTGGAGTTAAGCGCTGAGATTGCTCAGTGGTGCTTGAACCCCTGTGTGTGTTTATGTCCACTTTTGGAGCTGGCTGAAAATTATCAAAGCACCACCAGGTCTCCATCCTGCTCAGCAGGAACTGGAGGGAAGGGTGGAATTGGGGGCAGAGCAGTAAATTGGGTAAAATGCACTTCGGAAGAGCAGAAAAATCATGGAGGGGAGGGGTTAGGATGTGTTCTGACTGTCATTGCTATGAAAGGCTCCAATAATTGTTGGGGAAATGCACCAATTCCCTTTGCAAATGCAGGATGAAATGTAGGATGTGTTGTAGGGAGACCAAGTCCTTAAATATCTTTCCAAACAGAGCCAGTAAGGAGAAATACAGCCCGGTTTAAAACCAGAGCTTTGAAAGGGCTGGATGTGGTTCCAGCGGTGAGATGGGATCTGGTCCTGTTCTCCAGCTGAGCAATGCTGATGCTCACGGTAGTAAATGAGTAGTAAAAGAGTAGTAAGTGCACTTACAGGACTTGCATTTTGAACGTTTCTGCCTTAAAAGTGATGGGGCTGTTAGAGAAAACACAATGCTGCGAATCAGCTTTAAATTCCACTCGAAAAGATGGTTTGTTTGTGACTTCTCAAAATGTGTCGGTCTAGCACAGGAGTGCCAGCCGCTTCATACACATTGTAGTGACACTTGGCACTAAACCTGCAGCCATGTAACAATCACTGGTGCTCCTCAGATACTCCTGATTACCTGGGATCCCAACCCCTGGGACACGCTCTCTGGACAGAGATGCAGGGATTTCCCAAACCCTTCCATGCTGCTGGCCCAGATCTTGCTTAAATCACAGGAGACAGACTGACAAATTAAGAAAGAAAAAAAAGCCAAAGTGCAAGGAAAGTGGGAAAACTCTAGTGGCTGCTTCTCCTAAAATGCCAGTGAGGGAGACCATGGCTCCCAGGTTCTGCTGTCCCTCAAGGACAGTGAGAAGTGTTGAGTGGAGTGTACCAAGGCAGGGTAAAGCCCCAGCATGGGAAACCTGAGGTTGCTGAACCCAGGAAATAAGTTGAATTCCTTCAGTTTTTTTACAAAACAACACTTTTCACCCCATGGCATCCCAGCTATTCTTTCCAAGGATCTGGCTCTTTGGGAATGGGACTCCTGCAGGTACCATGGATGCTGATAGCTTGTGTGGGGCAATGACCAGAGACACATCCTGCCACTGGGGCTGGTTTAACTTCCTTTCCACTGGCGTCCCTTGAAACTGTTGTAAACCAAAAACGGTGTTTCCTTCTGGCTGAAAAAATTCAGAACAGCATTTCTGCAAACACTGAGGAAAAATACAGTTGTACAAAATATCAAAAATACAAAAGCCAAGGTTATTTAGGTCATACAGAGATTATTGACCCAGATAAATACATAACAGTGAATAATATCATATCTATTTATTGCAGCTCAAAGTGATCTATAACTTTTTCTTTTCCCTGAGAACAAAGTTCATCTCCTCACAAACCAAACCCTGTTGGAGCCATTAAGCAGTCATTAATTATTTTGGTTGTAGGTGGCTGGAATGTCACAGTGATGAAATATGCATTTCCTCGTGCTTGCAGAGTCATGGCTTTGTGTTCATCACGTAGGCAGCAGAGGTTTGCCTGCAGAGAGTGGCAGGCATGCTGTCTGTTGGAAAATGGAGCTCTGCTTTGGCTTTTGGGTTATGCTCATGCATATTAACACAGTTCACTTCCCCTGGGAAGAGTTCCTGGTGCCTCGGGAGGAGGAGGAGGAGGAGGAGGAGGGCAGCAGTTCCCAGCAGATCAGGGTGCCATGGAGCGAGGTACAGCAGGCTGCTCCAAAAACCCACCCCAAGGGAAGAGCAACCCCATAAAACCCGACAGTGCTGGTTCAGGTGGGGCTGAACCCCGCTGTGATGCCCAGGGTGGAGCGCGGCTCTGGGCACAGCCCCGGGCGCGGTGGCTGCCGTGGGTGTGCTGGATGTGCCCCCCAGGCAGGGCTTGTACAGCCCTGTGGTGCTGTGTCACCCCTTCCAGCTCGGAGAGCAGCCTCCAGCACAGTCCCCAGTCCCTCTGCAGGACCTGCCCCACCCCAAACCTTCCCCTCCCAGCCCAGGGCAGGAGCTGCATCAAACCCAGGCTGAGCACCTTGTGCATTCCCTGGCTTTTAGTCCTCGACCCCCAGTGCTCTTCCTCTGGCTGTCACATCCCAGGAACGCTGCAGCTCAGCCATCTCCAAGGCTTTGAAGGGGCTCGGGATGAAGGGGAGACTGAGGGTCTGCAGCATGAGCGGCTTGTGCCCTCCAGGAGCTCCACAAGGTCAAGCACAAACCTTGCACACACAAACCTTGCCACCACTGCCCTGTCCCCGTCCCCTTCCAGGGAGCATCCAGGCACCCAGCTCCCCTCGATGCTCTCCCCTTGCAGGATCCCAACAAGTCCCTCAGGGAAAACAGATGCACAGACTGAGGAGTAGCTGGAGGAGGAGGAGCACAGCCAAGTCCCTGTGTGATCTCCTGTTGCTCTGTCTCTGTCCTGAAGTGTTCGTGGCACTCTCTCAGCAGCGTGTTTTCCATATAGATTGTCCACCTGAGGACACGGGATCCCTTTGTAGGCGTTAGTTGTTTTAATTGAGTTTCACTGTACTTCTCTGAGGCAGGGAAATGATGCTCCCTTTGTTTTTACACCTATGTAAACTGAGGCATGGAGACATCTGTATGAAAGTCCAGAGGTATTTTTGCAGGAAATTTGGTTTGGGGGGTAGTAGTTTCTCAGGAAAGAAAAAAAGAGAAGTCCTAAAAATCAGGATGGAAAAATCCAAAGCTAGAAAAGCCTCAGAATGGGGGAAATAATTTTTCAGAATGCTACACATTGAAGCAATTTTAAATAAAGCATTTGGAAACAAAGCGCAGCACTTAGCTTAAAATTAAAATCTTCTGGTGGGGAACGGGTTCTGCTTCAAACACCACGGTCTTAAACACAGGTCAGGCCTTGGTTTAAGAAGGAGCAGGAGGATTTTCAGTGCTAAATTAGAATTGCCAGAGGGGTGAGCAGCACAAGGAAGAAGGGAGAGGGGAAGGATTCTGGGAGCAAGTCAGAGCTGCGGACAAGGAGGTGCGCGGCCTGTGAGAATCCCACAGCCTGGCTGAGAAAACCAGTTTTGTTTAGCTAAGCCCCAGCTCAAACACACTTGAAAACTCGGAGTTTTACCAGGCTGCCACCGAGCTGTGAACAAGTCTCTATTGTCCGGGTGAAGAATGACGCTGCTGTCACCCGCGTTTCGGGGACGCCGGGGTGCAAGTCTGGCTCCTGGGGCAAAGCAGGCACGGCGTAGGCTTGGAGGGAGCTGGAAACTCCAACAGCTCCACGTACAGTGAGCAATGTCAGCCCTTGGTCTCGCTCTGCCTGCTCCTCCTCTCCCCAGGGACCCACCCTGTGACCCCCCAGGTGGAGGGGAACGGCCGTGTGCTGGTGTCCAGCACATCCCACACACCCTGGGATGGGAACTCATCGTCCCGTGGGTGTGTAAAGGGCTTTTCCCCACTCAGGAGCTGGGAGATCCTGGCTGTACCCAGCCTGTGCTCGGTCCCCGTGGTGCAGGGGGCTGACGGAGCAAGGCTGGGTTTTGGCAGCTGGGGAAATGCCTCCTCCTGCACGAGACTGGAGAAGGGAGAATAAAGAGGTGAAAGCGTGGTGCCACAAGCCCCCGACCCTTATCTGGAGGCTCTGCTGCTCGGTGTGGCTGTGGAATCAGGGGCATTAGAGCTGCAAATGATGTTGGTGACCACTTTGCAGAGCAGGGGGTTTATCTGTGCGCAATTCACGTCCCACAGAAGCTGGGGAAAAGAAAGCAATAATTGGAGCTTATGCCCATTTAAAATACCTTACATCAGAACTGAAGAACTGAAGCCTGTTTTTTCCATTGCAGAAATTATTTGGCCTTGAACCATCCAGACCTCACTTGCTATTCTGCAATTGAATAGAGCCTTTTGTGAAGATTTTTTAAAAATAATTACTACAAAGCACTTCAAGAGGAATTCTGATTGTCGTCTAGTTTTCATTTCATGCTTTCATGACATTTTTGTTCAAGGATGAATCTTTTATAAAATGCCTGTTTTAGGTTACACCCTCCAGAAGCTTATTATTTGCCTTAAAAATTCCATCAGGGGCAGGAGCATATTCTTTAAGCTCTCCCATTAGTATAACTAAATTCATCAGAGTAATATTACTATTCATGCAAAATAGGTGTCGTCTTTCTTTAAACCTCTTGGCAAGTGGTTAAACTGATTTTAACAAGTATGCAGTGCCAACTTCTAAAGCTTTGAAAAGTCTGAAGATTCCCAGGCTGCAAAGGACTATTTACATGGTTAAAATTATACACATATCCCCTCTACTTAAAACTGTCCCCTCATCACTTAAGACCCTTGCAAATCCATTCTGACTTCAAAAGAAGGAAAAGTTCCTCTTCCAAGACATTTTTTTTCTCCCTGTTAGCACAGCCTAGGCTTCCCAGGTTGTGAGAGCCACCGGGTTTAGCTCGAGGGCCAAACTGAGCTTGGAGTTTTCATGGGTGCTTCTGCCATTGAGAGAGGAAATTAATGGAAGGTCTTGAATTTTTAAAGCCTATTGAAAATGTAATTGTAGAGATAAAAGGTTTTGGAGATGCCATTGCCCACTCTTATAATACATCCCAACAGCACAAGTGATGCCAGGAAATCCTGAAGGACACTGAAATTATACCTTGACTCCTTGGCTGTCCCCACCCATCCAAATCCTGACTCCTTTCCTCACTCTCTGCAACGAGTGACTCTGCATGACCCCAATGCTCACAAAAGGAGCACTTCAAAGTTGTGCCCATGATGAATTCATGGGAACTAATTGTTTTAATTCATAGAAATGTCGAGGGCGGGACATCTGCAAGTGTATTCAGGCAAGGAGCAGGAACCTCGGGCTGTGGGTAGCAGGGGCAGGTGGAGCTGCAGGGGCAGAAGTCATTCAAAGAACCTGAAATCTCTCCACAGAGTAGTAAATTTGAAATGCCATTAAAAGAGTAAAAGGATTGTTCTCATCTGAGATCTGTAAGTTATTGGACTGCACTCGGGGAGCTGCTCTGGCCTGAATTATGAATTTTTATTACTTTCCCTCCTGGCATGGAAACCTCTTGATAAATTCATTGAAATTCTGATTTTCCCATGAAGGCATCACGGTAATGTCAGGGAATCCTGTATTTGTCCAGGATCCTGTCTCATCTTCAGTCTCAAGCCTGAGGAAGTTACTGTGCTGATCCTAGCAGGAAAAATGTAGGATTTGATAAAGTGCTCTGGCATGGGAAGCACACAAGCTACATGTGTTTCTACTGTGCTTTATTTTATTTTCTAACTGTTCTGAGCTGGGCTGATCTGCAAAATTTTCAGGAAAATGCTGCAAGTCATATGCTAGGCACATCTGTGGAAGTCCTCTGATTTTTACAAACATAAGTCAAAAAACTGAGATGCAAAAAAACTGCCTCGAGGTCGAAAGTTGTTCCCATCTCGTGTTTTCATCTGGGTCATTGTTGAAAAAATAAAGATAGATATATATATATGTGTAATGTGATGGGGGAGTGGGGTAAATGGTCAACCACAATGCCCAGATGTAGATTGGGATCTAAATACCTTTAAAGTTCAGGAGTGCTCTGTATCCTGGGAGCGGGTTCAAAGCCACCTCTGGATTACAAGTCTGCTGTACTTGTTGTTGTACCTGTCTGACTTGCAGAGCAACCAGGGGAATATCTTTCTGGAAAGCCTCTCATTAGAGAAAATACGAATTACAGAAAGTAACTCAATGGCTCCTTGCCATGCTGCTTTCCCACTTTCTTCAAAGGAAACTTATCCTGTTTTGTGTGGATTCAAATCAACACACAAAGGAAAATATGCATGTTTCTGAGCCCAGCAATCAGCTGGAAATCTGCACTGAGGGAGATGAAGAGATGCTGACTGCAACGGAGTTGGGTCAAAAAGTCTCCAACTTGACTTGCTGCTAATATTTTCAAGATCAAATATTATTTAAGGGAAAAAAAAAAAAAAAAAAGGTAGGGATTTTGTGGAGCATTTGTCTGGTTACGAAAGGTGTGCAGACTGAAGGAATGGCTGTTACTGGACTTCATGGATGAGACAGGAGGGTGATGGAGCTCGGTGCTGGAGTTGTTTCATGGTCCCATCGGTTGTGCTGGTTTCTGGCACATCCCTCAGCACAACTCCAGGCCCAGGACTCTTCTCAGGTGCTTTTGTAATGACCACAAGCACTGGGGAGAGTAATAACTGCACGTGTGCCTCTGTAAATAGGTGCTATGAGGTCTCCAGAGCTGAATGACTTTTGTGAGTGTGGCTGAGCAGTTTTGGGCTCCGGAGCAGAGCAGGATCCGCACTGGCCCCGCGCGTTATTGTGTGCAGCACCTCAGGATACCTGGGGTCTGAGAGGAAACTCTTTTATAACAAATCAATCTCTGCGCTTCCCGTAAAGTGCCCTGCGTTTATTTGCGAGGCTTCTGAGAGGTGTTTCATGGCTTGAATGGGGCCATTAGGAGAATCCCCAGGAGCTCCCGGCAGCTGCAGCTGAGGCAGGGCTGGAATCGCTTCCCCAGGATGCGCGGGGAGTGAATAGCTGAGCTCCTCTGCTCCACTCCCATCCCGGAGTGACCAGCTCATGACAGCACTAATTAAGAAGCAGACAACTCTCCCTTTCAAAGCAAAGCTGCTGTCAGCAGGAGAAGGGAGAAATCCCTTTCCCTTGGCAGGAGGCTGGTTAGTGGGACAACCACCGGACAAAACCAAGGAAGCACAAAGCGCTCAGCCTGGTTCCCTGCGTACAATGGGACATGGATCTTTGAAATGCAAAAGTTACCTTCCCAAAGAAGAGAGAAGTGGTGAGGAACAGAACCAAATTGCACTGCTCTGATCTTTTATTTTATTTTTTTATCAAGGCTGTTTAAGGATCTTTTGATCTCACCGAGGTATTTATTATCATGGACTATTTGTCTGCAAATAGTCTAACGCTAAGTCGGGTGGGATCAGGTGAGGTTCAGGTTGGATTTGAGGAAAAAATCCTTCACTGGAAGAATGGGTAAGCATTGGAAGAGGCTCCCCAGGGAAACAGCGAAGTCACCATCCCTGGAAGTGCTCAAAAATCAAGTAGACCTGGCACACTGTGATACGGTTTGGTGGCCATGGGGGTATTTGGTCCAAGGTAGAACTGGTGATCTTGGAGGCTCTTTCCAGCCTAAATAGTTCTGTGAGTCTATGAATGGTGACATCACTGAGATTCGAAGAGAATTCCCTTTGTGCTGCAGGACCCTGGGGGTTTCGGTGTGAGAGGGGAGTGCAGGCCCCCATCAGAGGTGAAAGGACCATGAGTGGTGTGGGATCTCACTCCTGGTAGGGTGGCAGTGGGGTGGGGCTCCCCAGGACACAGCTCTGTCTGAGCTGAAGGCAAAGATCTGATCAGCAAATTAAATTTTGGTGCCAGAAGAGATTTTCTCCTAGTCTCTGGTTTCACTTGGAGGCACCACAAAGGAGCATCAGCTGAGGTCACCTTGAGGTGTGCTGGCTGTAAGGTCCAAGGACAGAACAAGACCTCCCCAGGGACCTTTGGCTGGAGGGGTTTTGTCCCAGACCTGCTCCTGCTAAAAGTGAGGTTTAGGTGGGTTTTCAGTGTGGAGTTCAAATTCTTGCCTGGCCTTTCTGGAGCATCAAATGTTGCTGAGCCAAATCCCTCCCCTAACCCCCTGTGCAGGATCAGCCTCTGAGGGCCCTGTGGGGTGACAGGGGCACCAGACCTCCTCAAACAGCCCATAACTGAGGTTTGCCGTCCTGGGATCTCATGTTCATTATCCCAAGGGATATCAGTGGGTCCATTTCCCCCTCAGGCAGCACCAAGCCTCAGCCCCGTGGCCTGTGTGCAGGTAATCAGAGAGGGAGGTTGTTTTAATTAACATCCTAACGTGGGACCAGGGAAATTTCACCTGGAATATCCATCCCCTGAGCACCTAAAGAGCAGAACAATGTCAACAAATTGGGCGGGATTCAGAGAAGAGCAATAAAAATGATGAAAGGGCTGGGCTGATTTATGAGGAAGGATTAAAAGAGTTACATATGTTTAGCTTGGCAAAATGATGACTAAGGGTGGGATACGGTGTCTGGCTGCAAGTGTGAGAGGGGTGTAAATACCCTGGGAAGATGGGAATTATTTAGCCTGGTTCAAAGGGGAGTAATAAGATTAAATAAAGGGAATAATCTTTGTGACTGGGTAGAAGGAAAAAAATTTCAAAGTTAGAGCCCGGTTCCCATGTGGAATAATCTCCCTAAGGAAATAGGTGGAGCCTCAGGATTTAAATTGTTAGAGGGGAGTTCGGGGAGCAGAGCACCGGGGAAGACAACACGTGAGGTGGAAATGCCAATTCCTGTGATCCCAGCCGAGCCATGAGAGCAGTTAGGACGTTTGCATCCAGCCATCAGCCAGTGCTTTGATGTGGGCAAGAAAAGAGAGGGGGCAGAGGGGGAAAAAAACCCCAACCAACCCAACCAAAATTGTACAAATTTTCTACGTACTTAAAACGGCGAATTCAAGAGGGAAGAAATTCAAACCATTAGTGCAAGCTTCCCAAAGAGCGCCGCTGCTGGGGAAGGGTTATGAAATCCCATCCCGTGGCACGGTGGGGGAAGGAGTGACCTCGTGCATCCAAGGGTGCTGTGAGCCCCTGCTCGGGAGCGGGTGGGAACCCAAACAAAACCATTAGCAGGCTCCCAGTTACCCTTAATGGCTTCTTATTTGGGCCTTGGCTAACAATAATTAAGAGAAAAAGGACTTTTCCCCCTGTAATTGTGGAAAGAAGTAAGGGGGGGGGGGGGGGGGGGAAGGTAATAATATGAGGAGAGCAACTCCACGTTACAAACAAGAACCATATGTTGACTTATCATGGGAAATATGTAAATACAGGCTGGAGCTGATCCGGAGCACATGTTGTTAGTCATGAAGCAGCTATTTAAAATTCCACGGCTGGATCATTAACTTCACAGTATCCTTTATGGAGGACAACACAGGGCAAATAATCAGAGTGGCACTGAAAATAGCGTTTTTGTGAAGAAATCCCGTTTAGCTGGGTTTTACAGGAAGGCTCCTGTAGGGTCCTTTGTGATCTGTCTGAATCAGAGAGGGATCTCCACTGTGCTGGTGAACTGGGATGGCTTTCTGCCCCACCACTAAGGTGTCCTGGCTCAGGAATTCCCTTTGGATCCTCAGGAATGGTCCATTCTCATCCCATCTGGGAGCAAAAGAGCCGCAGGGAGCCCGAGGTGATGGCTCACCCCCAGGTCCTGGTGGAATGTGGTTTACCTGGAAGGATGTGGTGGCTGATCACACAGAGGGAGGTTTGTCCTGAGGTTTCTCTAAAGCTGTGGCTGTGCGAAGCTGCTGTTCACATCTCTGCTTTGCTGCGTATTTTCTTAGTCATCCCAGGCAGGTCACTCCTGCCTCTCATCTCTTTCTTTTCCTCAGTCGATCCAGACAAGACGAGTTCTCTCTGGGGCCAGCTGTGATCAAAGGAGGGCTAGATTGAAAGAGATTCCATAATTAGGGGAAAAAACCTCATAAAATGCAAGAAGGAGATCCTGGACCCCAGAGAAGGCTCTGCCTTAAGCAAACGCTTTAGAGCAGTGAAAGGATGGATTTAGGCTAACGCAGTTACCGGGATCGCCTCGTCCCTCCTGGGCTGCACGAGGACAAAAACCTCCCAGAGACTCTTCCTGCGCCCCTGTTTTGGTGGTTTTGTGCAGCAGCATGTGCAGAGAGGCCAGGGCAGAGGCAGGGTGAGAGGCTGAGCAGGCTGCAGGGGTTAAAGGCATTGTTAGGCCTGCAGATTGGGACAAACCCATCGGCATCCTCCGCTTCCGTCCCAGAACGCTGCTGTTTGCAAAAGTCCTGATTTGAACATGCCTGGGTGTTGCTCAATGGTTTTAAAATAATAATAATAATAATAAAAAAATCCGTGTCTGTGTCACCCTGGACAAAATTCAGAGCCCAGCTTGGTGAGACGAGAGCTCAGCAGTGCCCAACGTGAGCTCCATTTCCAGCAGTGAGGGAGCCCAGGGACAGCCCCAAACGGGGATCTGGGTACTGGCTGCTCTCTGGGAGATGCTGTGCTGGTGCTCCGTGGGATGAGCTTATTTTGGTGGAGATGAGAGGGGCTGAACTCAGGAGCAGATCAGGCCTCACCACAGGATCTGTCTCCACACACCTCGGGGCTGCTGAGAAGTGCCAGCAGCAAGAGAGGTCCCCTGGTATTGGGAAAGGACTCTACTTTTTTATGGGTCAGAACAACCTGTGTAACAGGATTTCCCCATAGATTTAAGTAATTTGGCTGTAATTTGGAAGGACAGAGGGAAAGAGAACAACTGTGATCACTCACTGATGGGGCAGCAAATCCTGGGCAGGTGTGACTTGACCAAGACATTTCAGATCAGCTCTTGGCATCTTCAGTGAGTGCCCTGACATCCCCAAAGCTGCCCCAGCATCGCTCCCATCCCCTCATCCCACCTGCAGCCCTGAGGGCGTCACCCAAAGGCCCTGAGCCCACGTCCCCTGCACAGGCCGAGTGCCGCCGATGCCGTCTCGGGGCAGGGCTGGGGATCAGAGCAGACAAGCAGCACGAGCACAGGGGAAGAAAGGAGCCTGGAGGAATCAAAACCATCAAAAAGTTGTTGTAAGAAGGGGGAGCTAAAGGAGAAGCTTAAAGGAAGCCATTAATATTTATTCAGGGAGATAACAGGAGTTCAGTGGCCGCACAGAAGAGCAGAGAAATCACAACTGTAAGTGCAGGAGGAGGACGGGAGCTGCTCTGAGATGCTCCACACTCAACAAACTCCGGTGTTGGTAATCTGGAGAGCTGCATCTGGCCTTTGGGAACTGCAGGGGACAGTGGCTGATGTGACAGAGGAGATCCAGGAGAAACAGGGCTGCAAATGGGCTGTGTCGGCCAAAGGGATCAATTTTATGGGGTGTCCCTTGACTCAGCCATGACTTGGACCCCAAGTTACTGCTCAAAATTCAGGTTTCCAGCTCCCCTCGTGCTGTATGAGAGCAATCAGCAGCCCCAGGGGTCAGTGCAAGGCTGGGACCCTGCCTGTGCCCCACATTAATGGTTAATTAATGTTAATTATGTGCAGAGCTAGGACCTGTTGCCCTAGGGGTGCTCCAGGCCCCAGGATGAAGCCAGTGCAAGGTGAAGTCTGGTAATAACAATCATCTCATCTCAGAAACCCACCCAAAATACACTCCAGCCTCTCCTGGCAGTGCACAAACCCAGGCTGGAGGAAACTTTCACCTCCCAGCAGTGTCAGCTCAGGGCTTTTCTTTGCTTCAGGTGCCAGATCAGGTGCCTGAATTACCTCCTGCATGTGTGTTATCCAAACTGCCCCTTGCTTTGTCCTCAGAGAGTGCCCAGCTGTGAGGCTAAAAGCCTCCAGGAGAGCCCTGCAGAGAGCTGCTGTCCCTCACTTTTAGTGAGGGATTTCCTTCTGGTGTTCTGGGCTCTGTGTCTTGTTTATTTTTCATCTCTGTTATTGGCCCTGGTTTCTGTTCAGCCCCCTCAGTTACCCCAAAAGAAACATTGCTCCCTTTTTTTACTATTATTATTCGGCTTTTCCTGTGCTTTTGCTGCTCGTGTAAAAGTCCAGGTGGGGTTTGGAGGAATGTTGACTGGATCTGTAGGAGAGGATTTGCCAGGCGGGGGACCAGGGTCTGGTTGGTGATGCGGTCAGGAGCCTGTCCCCGGAGTGTCCCCAGAGTGTCCCCACCCTGTGCCAGGCATTGCATCCACCCTGTGGCCACACCAACCTGGGCTGGATCAGTCTGTCCTGGCTTTATTCTTCTCTCTGTGCACACTCAGTTTAAGTGAGAATCATGAAACTGGCATCTTGTGTCTATCCGGGGCTGAATTGACAACCTAAGCCTGGCTTATTTTATGCCTCCTATTAAATAACTCGGGAGGAACTTTGTTAAAAGCTGTTTATATACAGCACACAAATGCAGCAATCCCCCCGTTAGCCAGTGCTGGCAGGGTTCCCATTGTCCCTTTTGCAGCAAAATCACGTGAAAAATGCAAAAAGTTCACAAATACGAACCTTTGGGCGTGTTAGCAAAAGGAACCATCCCCAGCAGGGTGTTGGTGTGGGGCAGGACATGTCTGTGTGTCCCTCCAACCCCGGGTGACAGCCTCGGGGGGCTGGAGTGGTGATGGGGCTGAGATGACCCAGGGGCGATGTGGGGCTGGGATTTGCATGGCAGACCAACTTTTAGGGTCTGTGGGGCACAGGACCTTCTTGAGGAGCTGTGGATGAGCAGGCAGGAAGCTGGACTTGAACCACTGGCTTTGGGGTCTCCTAATAACAGAGTTTGTTTAAACTTCCATGATATTTTGAGAGGAAGCAATATTTGCTCTTTTGGGGGGTTTTTTTTGTTTTTTTTGTTTTTTTTTTTTTTTTCCTCTTCTAGTGTTTTGACAGTTTTGTTTCACTGGGGCACTTTTATGAGGAGCCTTTTATTATTTTACTGTGTTATTCATCTGCATTTTAATTGCATGCAATAAAACTTGAAAGCTCCCAGCAGAGAAAATCCTATAGTACTTCCCATCCTGTCCCACTGGGGATGAATTGCTGGGGTCACATCGTTTGTCAACAAACAGGGCTGAATCCTTTCTCAAAAACGCTGATTTTCCTGAACTATAAAAGTGATGACTTTTAATTGGTGTTGTCAAATGGTTGAATTTAACCTGACTTCATTTTGGTGCGTTTGGAACGGGGCTGGTATTGTCTGGAGGCAGGATGAGGGGGACCAAGAGCACCAAGGGTTCTTGGTGAAGTGTGTCATCCCAAATCCCTGATCTTGGTGAAATGATCTATCCCAAAATCCCCAATCTTGGTGAAATGTATCATCCCCAAACCCCTGATCTTGGTGAAATGTGTTATCCCAAATCCCTGATCTTGGTGAAATGTGTTATCCCAAACCCCCTGATCTCAGTGAAATCTGTTATCCCAAATCCCTGATCTTGGTGAAATGTGCTATCCCAAAATCCCCGATCTTGGTGGAATGTGTTATCCCAAATCCCTGATCTTGGTGAAATATATCATCCCAAAATCCCCTATCTTGGTGAAATATATCATCTCAAAATCCCTAATCTTGGTGGAATGTGTTGTCCCAAAATCCCTGATCTTGGTCAAGTGTGTCATGCCCAAATTCCTGACAAATGCTGGCACCAGTGTGCCAAGGGAGGATCCTGTACCAGCTCCACTCTGCATCCTGCGTCCTGCACCCCCAGCGCTGCTGGGCTAGGGTTAACTCTGCAGAGAATTGTCTAAAACCCCTTCACATTCACCCAGTACAGCTGAGCTTGCTCTCTGATCTCCAAACTCCAGAATTCCCAGCTAAATGCTTCTGGGTAAATCCCTGAAAAGCTCCCCAGTGAAGCTCTGGGGGATTGGAGAGAATTCCCCAGGGGCTGAGCCCACCCTGAGCCTGGTTCCTCACCCACACATCAGGATTCCACCGCACAGGCCCAGCAGAACCAGCTAATTCTGCAGAAAAAACCCAAAATTCATCTGTGTCTCAGAGTTTTGATGTCCAGGTCTCTGTGCACGAGCCATGGAGTTCGTGCTGGTTCCCTCACAAGCACACCAGCACCTTGTGCTTGAAGCGTTATGGTCTGTAAATCACTTTATTCTCCACCTCTCCGTGGCTCTCCCTTGCCTGAGAGTCTCTTTCTCCATGTAATTATTAAAGAAAAAAAAAAGAAAAAAGAAACAAGAAAAAAAAAAAAAAAAAAAAGAAGACAAGTTAAAGTTTTCATGCAGAAAGGGAAGCAGCTCAAATTGCATCCAGAAAAAAAAAAAAAAAAAAGTATTCTTCTATGAAAACATCATCCCTCCATTCCTTCTGCCCGCCCCCAGCTGATATTTAAGGGATCAGAAGCTGCATTGCAAGGCAGCATTTAAATCAGCCCAGCTTCATGTATTCCTGCACCTGTGTTTCTCATCAAACCTGCTACCAAAAGGACTGGTTAAAAGTGCTTTGATCTGACTTTAAATATCCCCAAACATCAGGAACTGGAGGTATTTTAATCTGATTTTACTGGAACTGCGCCGATTTAAGGAAAGCAGAGCCCAAAATTAAGTTCATATTTTCCGTCAGTCCCTGGAGTTGGGAAGGAGGAGATTTTTGCTGGGAACGGGGATGGCAGCAGGATAACTTCAACTCTGGACTGTGGCTGTGCCTGGTTCCAGGAGCATCTTTGGAGCAGCACTTTGCCATCAGCTGTGCACAGGAGGAACTTTTCTGCTCCTTTTTTTTTTTTTTTTTTTTTTTTCCTTTTTTTTTTTTTTCTTTTCTTTTTTTTCTTTTTTTTTTCTTTTCTTTTTTTCCCTTCAGTTTCTTTCCCCATTGCATTTAAGATCTGAGTTTACTTCTGTAAGTTTAAAGCAGGTGACACATTTTCACATCATCCTCCACAAACGTCTCCTTAGTCCACAGGATGCTGTTCCTCGTCCTCAGGTCTGAACACAGTGGCTCTGATGCAAAATCCTGGCTGTGATTTAAATGCTCAGGGCCTGATCTCACCTCGACCTGCCCTACTCCATCACACACACCCTCTTCCCTCGAGGGAGTCCTAGAAATCCTCCCTCTATCCTTCCCCATCCTGCATCCCTCTGAGATGTTCCCTGGAGCATCTCTCTTAAGCTCCCAGCCACGTTTGCAGAGCAGGACGGAGCCAGAAGCTCAAACAGCCCCCTGTTTGCTGCCTCGCATCCTCTTTCCCCTCCCCTCTGATGTGTTTGTGTGAGGGCTTTGACATGACACTATTTTTAGCTCTTTCTCTCCTGCGTCAGAGGCGCAGCCGATGTCACCTGGCAGCACCCCCGTGACTCAGAGCTGAGGATTCAGCCTGCAGAGCAGCTTTAATAAGGAGTTTATTCTCAGGCTACCTGCTCAGCAGATGTTTCTGTTTGTTTTGGTTTATGTTTACTTTAATTCTGCTCCTAATGTGCCTCTTATAACATATTCTGGCAGTACTTCTAGACCCCTCAGTTGTTCAAGGCAGGGCTTGGGCGGCTCTGAGCTGTGTTATCTTCAGATCTCTGCAGTTAGATTTAAAGAACTTGCTAAAACATTCAGCTGAGAGCTTTTTTCCCAGGACAGCACAGGATTTTCCCAGTGCTCCCGTGTGCCTGCTCTCCTTGCCCTTGCAGGAACTGTGGCATCTTGCTGTGAGCAGTCCAGCTGCCCCTTCAAAGCACAGCCACCGCCAACAGCGCCGAGCTGCAGCACGCTGCAGATTCCCCTTCAACTTCATTCCTGGATAAAAACCCTTCACTTTAAAAAGTAGGAGTTTTTTGGGGGAAATGGGGCTGGCTGAAGGAGAAGGAGATTTTTCTGTGTAAGCACAGAAAAGAATGAGCCTGCTCTAGGTGCAGTGGTGGGCTCATCAAAAATAAGATGCGAGCCCAGACAGGGCAGGCTGAAGGATTATCTCCCATCCTGAGGGGAAAAAAAAAGTCTTTTGGTTTCCCAGTGGCCGATTGTTTGGCTGGACATTGATTGAGAGCTGAGGCTCAGATAAAGGCTGGAGGGTTGTTGATAATATCAAAAAGGCAGTCGGAGTCTGGGGCCAGCCAAGTTGTCATTTCCTAATTCTGCCGCTGCTGTCATGCATCCTTCTGGGACACTGGAGAGTCTGGAGTGAACTGTTAAAAAAGTACTTGAAAAATCGTGGCAAACTCTTATTCCAGAGTGGTTCTCTCCACCATAGCCCCAGCTCAGCCTTGTATATTGTGCTAAACTTCAGCATCTGACAAAAAAAGAAAAAAAAAAAAAAAAAAGATAAAACACTTAGGTAGAAATCAATGGAGCCTTTAAAGGCTGTGCTGTGAAAAAGGCTGCACTTCGCTGTTGTCTTTCTGAACCCTGTGAAATGCTGGGAAACTGTTTTTAATAAACAAGAGTTCAAACAGTGGGGCTGCGTAGCCAACAGTCACGCCTTAAACTCTAAACTTTACATGAAAACTCTCAGATCCCTTTGAACTCCTTTTTTTCTTCCCTGGCAGAGGATTCCAGTGTTTATGCATTTTTTTGAGATTGCTGGCGGGATCATGAGGAGGGTTTTAATATTTTTTTAGAACAATCTCCTGCCTTCAGAAACCATTAATGCCCACTAAGAAACATCAAGGCATTGCTTTGAAGTGCCTTCTGGCTACAGCCCTCTTACACTCTTTGGTTACTGTGCAATCAAATAATTAAATGGACTCTAAAAAAATTTGTTTTACCTGGTAATTAAACACCCCATACTGGACAGTTGCGAGGGGTTTTAAAGGTGTTGCAAATCTGCGAAGGCTTGAAACCCAAAAGTGCTACATGCTCCTAGAATAAGCGAAATAAGACTTGAAACACAAAAGTACTACATGCTCCCTGTTTTTGGCAGCCTTTCACACTGGCAAGGTGAGAGCTCTCCTTCCTCTTCCCCTCGTGTCCAAGGTCAGGGCAGTGAATCCCAAAGGAGAAAGGGCAAAGCGCAGAGTCATAAATTAGCAAAGCTAAACTCTTGAGCATTTCTTTTTTTTTTTTCCCCTTTGTTTGTTTGGTTTGGAATAAACAGCGAGGAAGAAAAAAAAGGCTGGAAATAGTGTTTTGGCTGCTCCATCAAATGTTGGCTGTTGGGCCAGCAGCCATCCCAAGGGCCATGGAGCCCAGCTCGGGCAGGAGCTGTGTCTGCAGGCTCGGGGTGTTTGGCTCTGGGCAACGCCGGGACGCGGATGACACCGCGCCCGCTGCCACGGGGACACCGGAGCGTGGCAGGACCCGCTCCAGCTCATCCTCCTCTGCAAGGCTGGGCAAGAACGGCTCGGGGACAGCTTCCAAAGAACGGGGCAGGGGTTGCAATGGTGTGTGGGAGCCGGTGACCAGCAATAATTCCGTGTCTGGGAGGACACCGAGAGGGCGAGGGCCACGTCCTCCGCTCCAGCGGAAACTCCTCTCCCTTTGCATGGGAGCTCTCTGAAACCTGCTTGTTCCACTTCCCAGAAGTTAGCTGAGAGAGTTTTGTCTGGTTCCAACCTAAATTGGCTCTTCCTTCCTGGAGCTCTGCTTTGATCTGGGCATTTGAATCTCAATGCAAAACCTGAGCTTTGCCTGGCTTCTGCATGGCAGCACCACGGGAGGGTTTAACCCCTCCACAGCTGTTCCAGCCAGGGTGGCCTCTTCACTGACCATTTTATCAGCTGTCTCCTCGTTATTCCTGAATCATCTTTGGATACCAGCTGGTTTCACAGCATCACTCCCAGGAGCAGTGTCCAGTTCCAAACCTGGCCTTTGCCTCTGTCCTGCTGCGGCTGGTGGTGGGTTGGTCCCTGCAGGTGAAGACCCTCAGGTGCTGTGTGACCCTTTAACCTTTGTACCTGTAGAGGAGAGACTTTTGCTGTGGAGGTTTTGGAAAAGGATGGTTTGTTCGTAGAGAGCCCAGAAACCTTTAGGGACGTAAGGACTGCAGGAAACAAGAGCTCTGGAAAAGGCACAAACCTTTTGTTTCGCGCTCCACCTGTGAATACTTTGAAGGGGTAGAGGGATTTTGGTGGACTCTGTGCTGTCTCTGTTTTAGGGCTGGATGAGACCTTGCGGGGCCATCTGGGCTCCCTTGCTGGACAGTGCTGAGGGCGCAGCTCTGCGAGGGGAGGGAAAGGGAAGAACGGAGGTAGGACCACCCCTGCCATGCATCCCGTTTATCCTTTGACTTTTGAATGGATTTGGGGAGAATGAGAGCTCGCTTTGAGCCAACACAGCAGAAGCAAGAGGGGAGGGAAGGCAAGGAGAGCTGCCAGGGCAGTGGGAGAGGGAGCAGGGAGCCGGGAGTGCTGCGACTGCAGATGAGGAGGCAGCGCGGGCGCCGTGCATGAGCAATGACGAGGCGGTGGTTTCAAAGCAGGACCAACTGTAGGGTTCAGAGATGTTCCAGACTCCTGCAGGGCCCAAGACAAATGTTGAAAGCCAGAATTCCCAGAGGGTCTTTCTGTTTTCTTTTTTTTAAAAAATAATAATAATAAAAAAGAAGATCTACCTGTCAAATCTTATCATGCGAAGAGCTGAATTAAGGAATGCAAGACTTAATGGGCTTTCTTCCCTAAAAATAGATCTTCTCATGAAAGAGATGAAGGGCATTGCCCAGGGAGGTCAGCCAAAATTGTCTGAAATGATGCTATCACCTAGATCTGATGTCCAAAATTAGCCTCCTCTCTCACTCTGCTGGTTCAGTGCTCCCTGAAGATTAAACGCACCACAACACTCATTTAATTTAAAAGAGAGGCTAAAACATATGGCAGGCCACGGTTTAAGTGTTAGAAAAATTCATCCTGGGACTCTTCATTATGATTAGTAACATGCTAATGAGGGCGAGGGGGAAAGGAGTGTGTGCAGGGCTGTGTGGGGAGGCTGGGCAGGGCTGCGGGCAGGAATCGGGGACGTTGCTGGGAAGAATGGAAAGGACCTGAACCAGAGCTGCTCTCACCATCCACAACTAGTCTGATCTTTTTTCAGAAGAGGAAGGAAGATGATTTGCCTTAAATAATTCTCCAGCCTCCAGTGTGTGGGTGTTTTCTGGGCTCTGTGATTAAGAGAGAGCATTTGAAAGCAATGGGATAGGAACCTCATTTAAAGACAGTGTGCTCCTTTCTTCTTCTTTTTTTTTTTTTCCTTTTTAATTAATCTGAGGTTGCTACCGGAATGGAGTAGTTGGGCGAAGGTGTTTGAGGAACACGAGGTTAATGGAAGGTGAAAGAGGAAGGGAATACAGTTGCCAGTATGAGGCCGGCAGAGTGTGAACCAGCAGATGCTCCAGCCCAGCTGACTGGTGGCTGACTCGTGGGTTTGGAGGGAAAAAGCACCCAGGGCAGGGGGCAGAAAACAACCTCAGGGAGACCTGAGAAAGGCTGGGGGCAACTGGAAATGCTCCTGACCCCAGCACCTGGGGAAAGGAGGGAGTTTTTGTGGTACTTCATCAATGCAAAGCATCCTCCCAGTACTGGTGCCTTTCAAAGGAACGTGCAGTGTCTCTGTTCATGAAGGGAGGGAGGATTTTGGTTTTTATTTATTTCATGTTATTTTAAGCTCTTGATCTTCAGTTTTTGGATGTTTTGGACCCTTTGGGTCAGGGGATGCCAAACATTCAGGGTAGAGAGAGAACAAATCTGTCACTGTGTCTGCTGTGACCAACCCAGGCCAGTGGAGAGGCCCACGAGGGAAGTTTTGTGCATCCAAATGGAGTTTGTTTTTTTTTCTGAAGAAAACCAAATGCAGGATTCCAGGGTCCTCGTCCCCATTCAGAGAGGAGAACCAGCCCTGCAGCTGTCCCTCCCCACTCAGCCCATCCCCACTCCCCACTGCTTCCAGCCTTGATTTGGGATGGAGCAAGACCATTGTGGCTGATCGCCACACGCCCCAACAAATTCCAGCTGTGAAACACTTGGGAAAGTGTTTCTTTTTCCCAAAAAAAGCGCCTCAGGGCTTGCTTATGATTCCCAGCCTCCAGGCTTCACAATCCCAAAGGCTCCCAAGGACTGTTAAAGGTCCATCAACACATTTGAATTGGGCAGAAACCAGGGCTGGTGTTTTTGTTGGATGGTGACCCGGAGCCTTTGAAGCTCCTCTGGCCACCACTCACCCCAGCAATTATCCACCACCACCTACCTCTGTGGGTGCTGTGGGGCTTCAGGAGCGTTTCCAGGCTGCTTTGAAGACAAAAAAAAAAAAAAAAAAGTGCTAAGAAATAGTGTGATTTGAGTGTGCGGAGAGGTTGGATTTGAGCGTGTGGAGAGGTTGGGGATCCCTCGCTGCAGCGCTCAAACCCTGCTCAGGTTTGCTCCTGCAGAGCAGAGCTCTTCTTACTGACGCTTCTCTTCTGGAAAGACCCAAATCGGGACATTTTGGGTCCTGCCTCTGGAAAAGGACACAAATTTGGGGTATTTAGGGTCCCTCCTCTAGTAAAGGACCCAAAATGGGACATTCCGTTTCTGTCCTCTGGAAGGACTCAAATCAGGACATTTTGGGTCCTGCCTCTGGAAAAGGACCCATGCCAGGATATTTTGGATCCCTGCCCTGGAAAAAGACCCAAACAGGGATATTTTGCATCCTTTCTCTGGAAAAGGACCCATGACAGGATATTTTGGGTCCCTCCTCTGGAAAAGGACCCAAACTGGAATATTTTGGTTCCCTCCTCTGAAAAGACCTAACACAGGATATTTTGACACCACAGCCAGCTCTGTGGGCACCTTTTGTCTGCATGAATTTACATAGGTTTTGTTAAACCTGATAAACTTCAGCTAAACTTAAAAAAAAAAAAAAAACAAAAAACCCACTTGGGTAAAAAATAAGGTTCTTACTCCCTCTCAATCTTCTGTACTGTGTAAAAAAAAAAATTGGTTGGATGTTACTTTCAAGCTGTAAGAGCAGAACTTTCCCACGCTGCCTCTCCATTTAGCAGGGAACATGCCAGACCTGTAATCACGATCTTTATCCCGAGACAAGCTAAAAAACAAAATGTTTCTGAACTGCTGAAGGTAGGTGAACATTTTTCAGAGTATCACATATTAAGGTGGTGTCTAACGAGCTCCATGTCCCACTTATAATTGAAACAGAAGAGAGTATTCACTTTTCATTCATTTTAAAAAGACTATTCAAATACCCTTTCATCTCCACTAAACAGCCTGCCATGTATTTGAAGCCATTTTATATATTGTTTCTACAGACATCCAAAAAAACAGAGGTGAGTATTTTGGAACATTGATAGAAAGATGCAAAGGCTTGTGAGGCACTGAATGGCTTCAAGCTGCCTCAAACACATTCATCTTCCCAAGAAGAATTAGGCACAGTGTGATTCATTTTAATAGCAGAAGAAAAATAATACTACGATGTAGTGCTAAGTTCCCAACCTTTGATGGTAGACTAAAAAAAGAGAGAGAGGGGAAAAAAAAAAAAAATCTTTCTTCCCTTATGTGGTTGAAGTCTCCCTACACCCATCCGTTATGTCCAGCTTATCAATTAAGATGAACCCCATGAACTTCAGATGGTTTTTTTAAAACAAGGCACCATCCATTTAAATGTGTAAAACTGCCTGCAGCTCCCTTGAACTGCAGGATTCAGTCCCCAGCTCTGTGTACTCAGTGTGAAGTTGAGCCCTTTGATACAAGTTTTACTGATGTTTTAAATGAAGTCTTCTCAAACACACAAAATAACCCAGATAATTTAAAACCTCATAGAAAAAATAGGGTGGAGAGAGGGGAGGAAGGAAAAAAAAAAAAAAAAAAAGCCCTAGTCATTGCCATTGGTGAGCAGAAGCAAAGGGCTGGCTCTGGTTACCAACAGGACAGACCAAAAGCAGCTCCACAATCTCCTTCCCAGCATTTCTCCCTTGAGCTGGGGAAGGTCTGGGCGACAGCTGGGACACAAATCCATCCCTGGTATGGGAGCTTCCCTGAGGAACAAATTAAGCTCATTCAGCTGTAAAACAGGGTCTGTACCATAAATACGGGTGAGAGGGAAGGCGCACAGGGAGCAGCTCCCTGTGTTTGTCCTGCTCAGCAGCTCGCAGCAAACCTCGCCCCAGTTCACCTTGGCCAACACTGGGGCTTTACAGAGCTGGGGACTGCCCTGAACTTCACACAGCTGAGTTTATTCCAGCATGGAATGCAGGTGAGCAGTCCCAGCTCAACCACATCTGGGGAAGGCTGTGAGCATCCCCAAAACCCAACACCAAACCCACCACATGCAGCACGACAGGAGCTCCAGCCTGGGGCCCACCACATCCCTGCGGATGGTTCCATCAGGTTGGCTCCATCGGCCTGGCTCCATCAGCTGAGCTCAGCACTGCAGTCTGGAAGCAAGACCAGGTTAAATTTGCCGGTGAGTTATCTGAAGGAGCTGTCAATTATTTAATCCTCACACTGAAGAGCAGCTCCAGCCGTTGCCTTGCCTCTTTCCCAGCAGGAACAGCCCCTGCCGAGGCAGGGAAGCTCACCAGCTCTTTCCAGCTACCACCACAGATGAGGAAAAAACACCCTTTTAAGGCATTAAGGGTGAAAAAAAAGTCAAGACAATGTTAATTTGAAAAATATAAAATTTTAATAAAGGCTACATCTCTTAATTACAATAATTATTGTACCAAGTAATTTTTTTTTTTTAAATGAAACTCTTTATAATGCATAATTTACAGTATAAGTAGAACAAAATGCCATGGCAAAAGTCATGAGTACAGGACTTGTAATAAAAGGCATAAAATATATTTATACATAAACCCCTTAAACAAGCAAGGGAAAGCTTGAACCCTGAATATAGGGCGAAGCATGGTCTGTAACACCATGCAGGCACAGGTACTGTACTGATTAAATTTAAAAACACTAGAGATAGTGTATTAATATTTCCACCATACATTTTCTACAATATATACAGACTTACACAAAGTAGCAATGGCAAACAGAATGCACAGATTAACTTAATCAACACAAAATCCAACTGTTGAAATGCAAGGTCTTTCTCGGGAAAGGGTCGTTCTGCCCCAAAAACCCCACCCCACAGAGCTCCAGAGCCTTCACCCTCATCTCCCACGGCCTGTGGGTGGTTCAAGGTGAGGCAGAGAAAAACCCAACCGAAAAAAACCCCAACCAAACCCCACCACACAAGGACTCACACGCTCCGCACCGAGCTGAACACGCCCCGTCGCAGTTACACGGCCTTGAAACACAAGTAGTGCTAACATTGAACAGCTAAAAACCTTTAGCTCTGTGGAATCCACGCGGGCTTTTAACCTCGTGGTGTGCTAAATACGGACACGGGAATGGGATGGCTCCTTCTACAGCTCTCCCAGGCTCGGGGTTTTGCTCTGCCTTGGACACCACTGAGAGCAGCAAAGCAAAAACCTCACCCTGCCGAAATCCATGGACAAAATAGCCTGTTGTTGTTGTTTTTATATTGCATCTAAATAAGAGTTAATGCTTAAGACCTTTACTTCAAATTAGAGCAGCATAGATTAAAATGCACCGGTCTCTAGATGAACGGATTTTTATTTCGGCTTTTATTATTATTACTATTATTATTAATATTATTTCTTTAGGAAAGTTTTATCTTCACTTGGAGAAATACTGGGCACGACCTCACTCCTTCCCTCCTCCCCCTTCAAAAAAAAAAAAAAAAAAAAAAAGAATAGATCATCACGAATGCGCTCATCGCCAAACTCCTAAGTTTTAGATAGTGGGAAAAACGTAAAAAAATAAAATAATCCTTCCTCCCCTCACCCCACTTTCCCAGCCCCTCTCTTCTCCATTGTTAAAGCAGCATATCCAAAAACTGGACTTAAGGGAAAACAGACTGTTCAATAAATATCAATAAGGATTACTGTTAAGGTAAGCTATACACAGTTTCTCTTAGTCCATAGATTTCAGATCCCCAGGAAATCATATATTATGCATGGAAGTCTCTCCAACACGGTCTGCATCTCCAATAGCCAACAGTGGTCATGTTTCTAATAAATAGTCCAGGGTTTTTATCATCTCAGTACCCAACTCATGAATAATAAATGCCATTTTTTTTTCCTCTAAGGCTAATTCAGCAAAGTCTTCGTAGACTTCACTTTTTTTTTCTTCATTGGTTCAAAACTTTTCCTTCAGAGTGTGGTTTTCTTTTTTTTTTTTCCTCCCTCTTTCCTTGTCATCACTACTGTTGTGTGTCCAAAGACTTTCCTAGGTTGAGTCTTTTCAAGAAACACAGACGGCATCAATCGATCCTTTCCACCTTCCCGAGGATCCTTCCTTCGTACATGGGCAGGATGGTTTCGTCTTCCCAAACCTCCTCGAACACCGCGCCGCAGTCAAACTCGTCGCTGGCCTTTTTGAAGTAGTATCTGTGGCAAAGAGAATTAAAACACAGGTTTAAAAAAAGGAAAAAAAAAAAAAAAAAATTAAAAAGGTAAAAAGGCAAAGGACGCTTTGCCGGTTCTGTCATAACCACAACGTTTCCAATTTCTCCCTCCTGAGGATGTTCCTCCGGGAACACCTCAGGGGTGCTCAGGTCTGGTGACTTGAAAGCATCCCCAGGGCCGCAGGGATGTGGTGGGATGGAGGGAGCAGGGCTGTGAATGCTCCTCAGGAGTGACAACAGCTTCTCCAGTGAGTAAATTACACACACTGGCAGCGGGTATCCCCAGCCATAAAGAAAATTAGAAAGCGTGGTGATTTCTGGTCAAATGTGTCGTTTAAAAATAAATAAATAGGATTTCAAAGCCAAGCATTCTTAAGGTTCCCCTCTCTCCCCACCTTCTTTCTTTCATGTGTTTTCTTGTTTCAAAGCTGAAGCCCAACATTAAAATTAGCAACTGTTATTAAAAGGACAGATGAAAAGCAAACCATCCCAGCTTCCTGCAACGCGGGAGCTGAAACTCTGCGGTGTTCCCGCTGGAAAAAACATCCCGGACTTGGAACAACCCCGTTCCCTGGTCCAAGCTAAGGGACACAAACTGCTGCCTCTGCTTCCCGAGGCTCAGGAGCCTTCTGAGAGAGCCTGGTCCAGCCCCTGGGCCGTGACACGGGGAGGTCAAGTAGCAGTGTCCTGCATTCCTGCTCTTTTGCTCCGGGTCGTTAGATCATGAAGCCAAGGCTGGAAGAGACAAAAAGCACCCCCACCCCTCCTGTGTCAAACAGTAAGGACCCCTCTATTATCCTGAATTAGACCGTTCAGCTTCTTGATTAAAGGTTCCTTTTATCCCGTTTGGAGCTTTCTTCCTTCTAAGGCTGCTTAATTGCATATGCACAAATGAAGGGCTTCCATTCAGAGGGGTAGCATTTAGGGAGTCTGTCCGTCTGCCGCCGAACACCTCCTTGGAGATGCCTGCTTTGCCCTGGAAAAGGCCTTTGCCATCTGATTGCCAGGGATGGAAAATATTCCAACAGATGCGTTACAAAGGAAAAACAGATATATATATCTATTAAAAAAAAAATTATATATATATATATATCTCTCTCAAAAAATAAAAATTAACCCCTCCCCTGTAGTTTCCAGACAACTTGAGCTGGCTGATGTTTGTCAGGGAGAAAGGGGTTTGTAATTATGATTTTCTTTAGGATTGCGAAGGAGATCAAATGAAGCTCACTCTTACTACCGAAACTGGAAGAGCCACAGCAGGGCCTTGGAATCTGACTTTTTTATTTAGTGACTTGTTTTATGATGCATTTTTGAAAGAGTCACATCGCCCTGCAAATCTCTTTATTTTCAGGGACTTTCAGATTATTTTGGTAGGGGGATGAAAGATCCCTCTTTTCAGTCAAAGAGATGAAACCACTCCCAGTTAGTCCAGTTATAGTTAGGATGTATTTTTGAGAAGTCATTCCAAGTAGAACTGACACATGTTGCATCTTTAATGGCTCAGAAAGGAGAAAACCTATTATTTGAGTCCTTCAGAACCTGCACCCAGGGAACTCAATGGCCCAGCTCCCACCAGCTTCCATGCTGCAGGTCAAGGCCACAATTCCCCAGGACAGCAGCCTTGAAATAAACCCAAACACCCAAGGAAAGTTTGAATGAATTACAAAGAACTTTCCCTTCCTTCTCCCTTGTCCAGATAACAGCTGCTCTTCCCAAGAACTTCCTCCCCAAGCCCAAGCCCTGGCTGTGTTTACAAAATTTTTATTTGAGAAAACACACTATGACCTTTTACATAATTACAACCTTATTTCGCAGAGAAATGGGGAAAAGTAAGAAAAGGAGGAGGCCAAGCAGAAAGTGCAAAAAAAAAAAAAAAAAGAAAAAAAAAATCCACCCCCACAACATCTTCAAACAAGTCACTCTGCTCTTATTTGCTCAGCAATGGGCTTTCCATTGAAACATATTTTATGTGGCAAGCTTTGCTCCTTTTTTTTAGATATTTTATTTTTTGGGACATCTGGCACCAATCGTGGCACGCGGGCCCGGCCTTGCAGCTCTGTTTTGAACCGCTGCCATCCCCAGATTACCCGACACCACCCACTTTTCTCTGTGCGTGTATGTTTGTTTTTTGTTAACGCCATCAGTATTAAATCACTGCTTAATTCATATTTTTTTTTAATTTTTTTTTTTTGGGGGGGGGGTGGTGGAAAGCCGAGGCAGCGCTTCCCCGGCGGGGCTCTGGCATCGCGGGAGCCCGAGGTACCCGCCTCGCAAACTGATCCAATCAATAAAGAATTTGGAGAGTGGAGCATTTCTGCATGTCTTTGTGCATTAAATGAAAGGCAAGGGCTTCAAAGACATGCTTATTAAATGTGCCTTAAAAAGAAATCAATGCCAGATGTGACCAAAGCAGCCTAGTTAGTGCCTCCCCGTAACACACACGCTACTCCGGGCACTGCGGACCTCTCCCCTGAAGGTCACCCGCAGTTTCACTCAAAGTCCAGCCAAAAGTCAAAGCTTAGATCAAAATGATTCCCTGGAGGTACACACATTTGTGTAATTAGTTTCACCTTGTGTCTGTGCAAGATAAAATACTGGGCACGTACCCAAGTTCCTTTTATAAATTTCTGTATTGTCTTTACCCAGGTGTAAAGGGGTGAGATCTAAGCAAAACGTTGTTTCATCCTTGTCAGTCACTTAAAAACATTTTCTAAAGTAATTACAGTCCGACAAGGCACAAATAATTGCACCTGGAGGGGCTTTTGGGCCACAGAGGTTTTAGGAGCCTAGTCCTGCACTTGGGCATCACATGAAAAATGTCACAGAAAATCAACACATTAAAAAAGTTGGGGTTTAGGGGGGATGGGACTAGACAGCCACTGGGCAGCAACAGAGCAGTGGTGAGGCCAAGGAAATTGGTCTGCAAATGAGGAGGAGCACAGTGGGACAGGCTTTAGGGGCTGGGAAATGGCACAAGGGTGCCAGAAGCCCAGGGGTTCAGGTTGTGTGCACTTGCAGGTCGGTGCCATCCAATGGCAGCTGGGTGGGCTGCAAAGATGGTGTGGAGAGGAACTGGAATATTTCAGCCTCACCGTGCAAGAGCCACGGAGAGATCCCAGCTTGGCATCCCCCAGCCTGAGAGTGCCCAGGGTCACCAACCCCTGGCCTGTACAGGTGGACTTCCCACACCTAGAGAGAGGCCAGTGACGGGGCAGCGAGCTGGGAATTCCTTGTACCAAACCAAAATGATCATTTGCAGGTTAAATCAGAGGCTGCCAGTCACAGGGCAAGACACCCAGATCTCCGAGGCACCACCAAATTCAGTGCAAATTTAAAAAAAAATAGCTGGAATGTCCCTCTCCTGCTCACCCTGCAGGAGAAGTGGCCAACAGAGCATCCCAAGAGTGCCCAGATCCACTGGGAAAGGGCAGCCAAAAAGAGCCTATGTGAAGCTGTTGCCATAGCTGAGCAGAGGAAGCAGCAAACTGGTTAAACTGGGAGATGGGAGCTAGAAACCAGACCAGCAGGGTTTGTTGGTGTTTCTGAGGAGGAACTGGGTATTGCTGGTAGAGCTTTCACTGCAGGGCAGAGGTTTTTCTTCCCCCCTCTAATGAAGAGAAAAGGGAGCGAGCTCCATCTCCATGTCCCTCAGCAGCACCATCCCAGCCCATCACTGACCCCATTTATGGTCACATCATTGGAAAAAAATATCCAAAAATGAAATGATTGAACAGCAGGAAAATCAGGAGGCCAGCACCCAGATGAACACTGCTTGGAATCTGAATCCCACTGCTCCACGCCTTTGCCACAGAGCATCCTACACTTCCCTGGTACCAAAGCTTTTTGGAGAAAGGCTGGAGCACAGGTCCTAATGCAACTGGGAAAAGGTTGGGGAGGAAGCGAGGAGGTGGCCCTGCAGCCAAGGCACCTCTCTCCATCTCCACGCTGCTCCTGCTTTGAGTGGAAGGAACTAAGGAGATCCACAGCCTCCGAAAATCCAAAGTGTCACTGCAGCAGCCCTGCAAAATATCTGCCGAGTTCTTCTGACTTCTTGAAACACACTAAACAACAGACAAATCACACATTCTTACCTGTAATTTCCCTTTTTGCTCAGCTGTTCTTTAAAGTGCCCAAGTGTCAGGCTCTGGGCCTTTAACATCCTCCTGTAGGGAATTTCTTCTCCGCAAAAAAAATAGGTGACAACCAGCTCACCAGACTGAGAGGTGTGAACAACTGGCAGTTTCTTTGGCTCTTTGTGACTGCAAAACAGAAAACACACACAAACCCCTCTATTTTTCCATCTGAGAACAGGCTGTCTCACCTCACTCCAACCAGTCGAGTTGGTGAAAGCTGTCAGAAATACCCTGGGTGTGACCTGAAAATCAGATATCCCTGTACTGCCTGGGAATTTGCTGGGATGTGTTCGCACAGCCCTTTGCTGGATTTCCACAGTGGGAATCGTGGAGGGGTTTGGGTTGGAAGGGACCTTAAAGATCATCCAGTTTCACCCCCTGCCATGGGCAGGGACACCTTCCACTGTCCCAGGGTGCTCCGTCCAACCTGGCCTTGGGCACTGCCAGGGATCCAGGGATGGCCACAGCTTCTCTGGGGACCTGTGCCAGGGCCTCCCCACCCTCCCAGGGAACAATTCCTTCCCAATATCCAACCTAAATCCACCCTCCTTCAGCTTGAAGCCATTTCCCCTTGGGATCTTGGCACGGCAGAGGGGGAGCTGAGGGATGGAGGTTGGGCTCACCCTCCCCAGCGAGCCCCAGGACTGCACCCCCAGGATTATAAAGGCTTCTTCTCCTCTGCCCTCACACAAAACATCCCCCAAGTGTCCTCCTCATGCCCAAACCCACCTGCAACCACCAGGCCCCAAAGCAAACCCCGCCTGCCAAGATGCTTCACCTCCAGCACCCAGGTAATCTTATTTTTCCCAGTGAGGATAAAATTAACTGGATTCTGCCATTTGCACCCAAGCAACGCTTCTTAAAGAATAATTAAAACAATATTACCCAGCAAAATGGCAACACTCTAGTGAATACCATGCAGCCAAATCTACAACTGCTTCTGAGGCAATGTACACTTGGCATGTCAAAAGGTCACAAAGTGTTAGTCCGCAGTAATTTAGTCTTCCTAATTTGTTCTAAGTCTTTGTAGAGTGGTTTCAGAAAAAAAGCTGCTAGCAAAGACAGCTGGTGGACTTAAGGTCAACCAATTAAAAATGAAAGGCTCTAGTCAGGTGGCTCAGTCTGGACTTCAAACATTACTCATTGCTTAAGATGAAGAGGGTAAGAAAGAAAACTTTAATTATTTAGGCCATTTTAGACCTCTCTGTAGCAGATTTCTTGTTAAAAGAACCATCCTGTAATTAGACTAATCCAATCTTTGTCCACTTTACAGGAATGCAAGTTAAAAAGAGCCAGAGACAAGATTTGAAAATGTTTTGTTCTTTCTTTAAGAAGGTTGTTTGAAAGATGAAATTCCAGATATAAGAATTTCCTCTGCTTTCAAAGCGCAATCCATTTAATGAAAATATAATTATGAGATATATATATATATATATTTATTTCCCAGTCCTTTTCTGCACGTGCAATACTCACTCTTCTGTCATTAGACTTGCATTGCAGAAAGGGGAGCTTCCCCCCTGAACGGCAGCGGAGTGGTTTCGGTCCCTCTGCTGATTTGAGGTTGAACATCTGAAGTGGGGAGGGGGAAAGCAAGTGAGGAAGAAGGAGGGGTGGGGTGGGGGGAAAAAAAAGAGAAAAAACAACTTTAAGATAAAAATTGTTGAAATACAATCTTCTTAATTGAAGTCTCCTGTGGGTCGTTAAGTTCGCTCTTTGTATCAAGCCTCACATGTTGTAAACAATCAAAGGAAGAATTAAAAATGCTGTGGGCTAATTTATCCTCCCATACCCAAATGAACGATAACCAGTCCAATTCCCCACTCGGTACGTAGCTGGAGCCTGTCCCAGAGGGAAAACGGGCAAATTACTGCCATCAAAAGAGTGGAAGTAATAGCCTCGGATTCCAACTATTTGCGCCGGTGCAGGGCGGGGTCGGAACACGGAGGCTGTCACAGGTCCCCGTGGCCGTCCCTCTGCCCGGACAGGCAGGACACATCCACGTCCACCCACAGCAAACCTCCCCCGGCCCCGTTCGTCCCCGGGGCGCGTCGGGGACCGTCCTCGCCGTGGCGGTTACCGTGGCTTCTGCGGCTTGGAGACCTCGGCCAGGCGGCGACACGCTTCCTCCAGCTGGGCCAGGGTGTTGGGGGGCGTCAGCGGGGGCATGGCGGGGTCCTGCACGAAGGGGTGGGCGGGCTGTGCCCCGCGGGGGTGGCTGCCCGTCCCCCAGGGGTGGTGGCGGCCGGGGGCCCCCTTGGCGCAGTCGGAGCTGTAGGCCTTCTTTGTGCTTTGTGTGCTTGGGGAAGGGAAGAAGCCGGGTTAGAAAAGCTGGAAAATATGACTTTAATAGCAGCTCCTATTCTGCTCGCTCCCTCTCAAAAGTCTGTCATAACATGAAAGGAGGTTTATTGCCAAAAACATGACATTTTTGTGGTTTTTCTGGTTCTGCGGAACGGCTTTTATATTAAACCGGAGGAGCAAAGAGTCTCATTTGTTTTTAGCGATTGTAAAAATAGACAGCCCGTGTAATATATAAATATTTACCGGGAGCGATATTGCTGTAGACAGCTGCGTATTTACCTGTGGGTCTTGTGCTTGTTTTGTCTCTCGCTCTCCAGCATCCACTGCCAGACGTTCTGCGCCCGATCCGCTTCGCCCCCCGGGAGCTGCACCCCACCGGGGCCGGGCAGCGCCCCGTCCCCGGCCGCCAGCGCCACGCTGTCCACTCCTCGGCCCGGCCTCTTCAGCAGCGTCCCCGTCCTGCTGGCGGCAAGAAGGGGCGCGAGCCCACGGTCAGCCCCCGTCCCCATCGGCCCCACCGCAGCGGGACGACGGGCGATGCTTTGGGGCGGGAGGTGCCGGTGACTTACCCGAAGGGCTCCAGCGGAGAGAGAGGGGGGTCGGTGTTTTTGGGGTGGCCCTTGCACTTGGGGTAGCAGTAGTAGTCGCCTCCCGCCGGGCAGCAGCACTGCACCCGCTGCGCCGCCTCGGCCTCGATCTGCTCCTTCGTCTTGGGCACGGCGTGGTGGTGGATGTAGTGGTGGTGGACGTGCTTGGTGGTCTGCTTGGTGACGAAGCCCTTGCCCAGCAGGGCGCAGGCGGCCAGCGAGGCCGTGCCGGGCGGCAGCTTGCCCGCGGGCGGGCGGTCGGGCGAGCGGGCGCGGGGGCTGTGCCGGCCCACGCCGGGCGATTGGCAGCCGGGGGTCTTCAGCACGCGGGAGAGGTGCTCGTCCAGGATGGCCTGGGGATCCTCCTCGTAGCTGCCCGAGGGCAGGAGCGAGAGCGGGTGCTGGGGGTGCTGGGGGTTGGCCACGTCCCGACCGCTCTGCAGGCCGGCAGGGAACTCGGCGCCCTCCTTCTCCTCGTCCTGCCGGACAAGGGATGGCAGGGAATGAATGGAAGGGGCCGGGAGCCGGCGAGGCGCGCGCAGGGACGTCCCCCCCGCCACCCCGGGGGCAGGGAAGGGCCCCCGCCCGCCGGCCGGCCGGGTGGCACGCGGAGCTCTGGGAACGCTAATCCTACCTCCTTGATCTGCTGCAGCCTCTCCTCCAGACAGTCCATGGTTTCCTGCTCCTGCTTCAGCTTCTCCAGCCGGGAAATGAGCTCGGCGGCGAAGGCGGCTGGCTCCACCGGGGTCATCTCCTTGGGAAGCCGGTGGGTCCTCTACAAGGAGCGGGGACAGAAGGCACAAGGCAACGTTTAGCGGGCGGCGCGGGGCGCGGGCGCTTGGCCGCTGCGGCATCGCCGGCCCCGCTACGCTTGTTGTGTCTCCATGTTTGGATGAAAAGACGACCGCAACTAGGCATGGTCTGCTCTGGATTTTTATGAGCTAGTGCTGTGGCCTCATGGAGTGACATCCTCCCCACCAGCGTTTGCCTTCGGCAGGAGCAGTTGGTCGCACTCTGAGGAACCCCGCTTGTTCTCTCTGTAGTACAACCAGCCCATCAGTAGCTACTCTGAAGTAGAAAATCTTCAAAGACTGTTGTCAAACATCAAAAAAAAAAACAAAAAAAAAAGAAAAAAAAAACCCCAAAAAACCTCTGAGGTGGGAGGGAGAGAGACTTTAACTAAAGGAATAAAGTGAGTATAAACAGAAAGGAGTTGGAAATTAAAAAAAATAAGATGGGGGAGAAAAAGGGAATGGAGGGAGGGAAAAAAAAAAAAAAAAGAAAAAAAAAAAAAAAAAAAGAAGTCAAACGGTTGCAGATCAGAGAAGTGCTGGTAATTTATTTCCTGGCTACACACTGGGCACCTTTGAGGTAGTGTTGTCTCAACAGTGTCCTAGATCTCTTCCCCCCCCCCCCCCATCTCTTTGTACAGAAAATGAAGAAAGCTGCTGCAGGCTAGCGGTGCTACACTGCTGAGCTTGGCTGCCTCAAGCAGATCTATCAAGGGAAAAAGGGAACATCTCCAAATCAAGTGCAGAATATAAAAAGGCAAAAAGCGAATTTCTGCCAAAAGAAGCAAACATGGCAGGAAAATGGGAGGAAAGGGAAAAAAAAAAAAGGAGGAAAAAGAAACCACCCACTTGACTCTGCCCTCCCTCCTGCCATCCCCACACACCCCACTCCTCACCCCCACTGTCCCTCTTTTCCCCCCCCGAAAGCAGAAAGCTGAACTGCCAACTCTTTCACATACTACCCACCAGATGAGGTGGGGCCTCTCTCCGGCAACCACTTAGCTCCAGAAATGATGTGAGGGTAGAAAAAGGCCACTCTGCTGGAAATTGTCACTCTTACACAAGCTGGCTCTATTCAGTCCCTGATCAAAGCACTGCCTTACAGAGAAAGTCGATTTGCACGCCCTGGGACAAAATAATCTAATTTACAAGCTCAGGCTATAGAACTTTCCTTAGGAAGGAAGGGGAAAAAAAAAAACAACACCAAAAAGAAAAACCACATAAACCACCCCCCCACCTTCCACCAGAAATATCATCTATGACTTCTTGCTGCTTAAGACAGCAGAAAGAGGAATTTTAGCATATTAATCTCAAGACAAGATAAGTTTATACTTGTCTGTGTAAACAGTTTATTCACTGCAGGAATCGAGAGGCTGCAAGTCAACTGAATTAGCAAGTCAGCGAGTTAATTTTGAAGAGCAGGGCAGCACGGTGCATCGGATCCCCTGAAAGCCAGGCACGGATCTGCTGCCAATTCTCTCTTTTGGGAGACCCTGCTGGCCCCCAGCTCACACACACCCAGCTCTAGCAGTGATGCACACGAGGCCAAGCCCCGCTCGGCACCGCAGGAGTCTCAGGGTGGTGGTCAGAGCCAGGGCTCCCACTAGACACAACTGGGATATCTCCACTTGGGATTCAGCCAACAGGACAAATTCAGTTCCCCTGAAAACTCCTGATTAGCAGCTGGTTTCAGGAAGGACCAAGATGTGACTGCACACAAGCAGGGTTTTGGAACGATGCTGAGAGCACGCGGCTCCTGCCCAACACCCAGCAGCACCTCTCCTTTGGCATCACCCTGGGGAGGAAATGCTCTCCTCCCTTGCTGCCTTCCCTCCACCTGTGCCTGCCCCCAGCCCTAGCATTTCCCATGGCCCACCCAGACCCTGCAGCTCCCACCTGCACTCACCGGAAAATGAGGTAGAGAAACTTGACCGTTGGCCTTGACGCTCCGGTGCATTTCCCGCTGGAGCTGCTTCTTGCTCCCAATTCTGTACGGGGGGATCCCATCTCTGCACATGGAAGAGAGGCCACCATCAGCTGGGGCTGTCCCCGTGCTCTGAGACACTTCTCCATCCCCTCTGGAGCCACCCAGGCAGACGCAGCCCTCGTTCCCAGAGGTGCTGAGCCCTCTGGATGTCACCCGAAGCCTCAAATATCCGGCGGTGTGGGAAGCGCCTGTGTCACCAAAGGATGCACATGGATGTGCAGTAATTAAGTAAAAGCTGAAAAGCTGAAGGCAACTCCACACGGGCAAACGTCCAAAGATCCCATCAGCTTCACTCCCAAGGCCCTTCCAACACCACTTCTCTGCTTCTGACCTTTAATTTTAGGTTTTTCCCCCATCCAATTACGCTCTCTAGGACCACAACGTCCCTCAAGCTCTGGAACACCCCGTGAACTGCTGGCACAGCGGAAACAAGGACGAGGCTGAGGACGGATGGCGAGGCTGAGGACGGATGGCGAGGCTGAGGACGGATGGCCATCCAGAGGCTGCTCCCCCCATCTCTGGTGCCGTTTCAGATCCAGGCTGTTTCCCCTGCCCTGAGGCTGGTCAGCACAGGACACCTCGAGGCGGGAACACGCTCCTGGCCTATCCTCTGGAGGCGGCCAGGACCATGTTCTCCTCTCCACAAGGAGAGACCAGGCCAGGAGCTCAAGGCTCTCCAGTGGGAACAGCCCCCTGCACATCCCACTCCGGGCACCACAGGGCGTCTTCACCCGGCCACGCAAAAAAAAAATTACCCCAGTGAGGATGAAAGGGCCTTGCACAGACAGCGGGGCCAGCCGGAAGAGCATGCCTGGAGATCCTGAATGTCTAATTCCACCACTTCCCTCAGACTGCCTGAAGAACCTTGATCTCTGGTGCCGTCCCTTTCATCCACCTGCCCCCACACCTGACTCATCTCCTGAGAGGAGAAAATAACTCCAGCCCAAGGAGGAGCAGACAGCGCTGGCCCCACGCTGCTGCCAGAGGAGCCAGCGTGGCACAGTGTCCCTGCGTGTCCCCTCCCGTGGCCACTCCAGAACACCTGCCCAGAGACACCGTGTCCCTCCCCTGGAGGAGGACAATCAGGTGCCACCGCTGCAAGCTTGAAGCAGGCGATGGCAGAGCTCTGTGAAGATCTTGGGCGAAGCCTTGCTGTTAATGAGCAAGACTAAGCTGCAAAGCCTGGAGTGAAGGATCAGAACAATCCCATCTCAATGAACTTGGAAAAATCTTTATAATAAAAACGAGCATGCTGGGAGGCCCTGGATGCCACAAGAGGAGCAACTCCTCTAGACACGGTTCGTGAGCACGTGTGACATGGAAAGTGGAAGGAGTGACTGTCCCCCTGCCCCCACAGCACAACACGGGGCTCCAGGAGCTTTCTAGAGGAGCAGCCCAGCAGAGAACTGCCAACACAGCCACTGCTGGCCACCAGGCACCTCCCCACTGCTCCATGAAGCATTTCTGCTCCCCAAACCCATGGGGCAACGAGGCTTGGGGCACGTGACATGTCTTAGTTTTGGGGGAGGAGCAAATCTAAGGTGAAGACAAAACCACCTGTACCTTCAGGGTTGTGTTTATTAACCGGGGCTTCCTGAGACAAGGGGCTCTTAGGGAAGACCTTCAGCACAGGGAATGCCCAGCAGAACAGGCATTTCAAAGGTAAGTAAAAATGCCAGCAAGAGCATATGAACCCATGGGATGAACCCCATTACCACCCTCAGTGGAAAAGGAGGTGTCCTCTATCCACGAAGCCCAAGAGGCCAGGCGGGGAGGAGCAGCTGAAGGACTGTGTGTCCACCACAAGGACACAACCAGGGAGCCCTGCAGCCCCTCCTGCATTCCTCACCTCCCTCCAGCCCTGCAAGCACGAGATGCTGTCCCCAACCCCTCTGCTGTGGCACACATTTCCTTGTGGGGTATCCCCAAGTTCCCAGCTCCATGGGGACCATCTCTGCCCAAAGGGACAACCCTGGGACAGGCTATGGAGCAGGACTGGGGACTTGTAAAGGAGGAGGAGGAAAAGCAATGCAGGAGGAAAACCCAGCAGCGTGGGCTCCTCACTTTAAGATTTGCCCTCATTCAGGTTGATACAAAAGCTGCTCCTTCCCCCTGAAATTCCTCTGGTTACAGCAGAGAGCCCCACATCAAACCTCCAGCTCCCTGCTTCCACAGCCCTGCCTTCTCAGAAGAGTTCTGCAGCTTGTAAAAACGTGCAGAATTAAAAAAAAAAAAAACAAAACAAAACAGAAAACGCCCCCCCAAAAAAACCCTATTTCTCTAAGATGGGAAGGCTGTGTTGCAGCTAGGGAAAGAAGTTAGCCCGGGGAATGGGAAGGGTCTTTAGCAGCCACTTTGCTGAGTGCTGTCTCCACCCTCTCCTAGAAAAGGGGGGGGAATGGACAAGGCCAGGGGTGACCAAGGAGTGACCCCTGACTGCAGGAGGGACAGATGGATGGAGCTGGAGCCACCAGCAAGAGATATGGGGGGCAGGGGGAACCCTGATGCTGCAGCAGATCCCCCAAGCAGGGGAAAGTACCTTTGAAATGAAAGGGCTGAACTTGGCCTGAGGTTTCGGGGCAGGCCAAGGGTCAACCCCAGCTCTCCAGGTGCCACCTCTCCCCCTGCTCCAACAGCCAACATTTCACTTTCTTGGCTACTAAAAGCTGCGGGCTGAAGAGCTACACAGTTGAGGTACTAAATAGTAGAGTTTAATTATAAACATTTCAGCTAACCAGGCTGGGGCTAAGCCAATCTGTTTCTGGGGGAAACACTAGTTTGAAGTCTTCTACCCAGTCAGCTGCCATTTAAGCTGAGCCAATTATCTTAGCCTTTTGACTCAGATGTGCCTGACCTAACCTGAATGTAGTTTTACTGCTGCTTTGAAATATCAGACTCATGCGCATATGCATTCACTCCCATCTTCATTTGGCAACGGCTCTGAAACAAGCCTCTGATCTTGCCAACATCAAAAGCCTGGTTTGTAAGATAAGGTAATATTTGAAGTTTGCTCAGCAGCATTCCCCTGTGTCCAAAGTAAATCCATAAATAAGATATAAGCAAATAAAAAAAAAAAAAAAAAGAAATCCCCTTTCCTCCCCCTCCCCAATCAAGAAATGGAAATAGAAATTTGCATGATGCTTTGTGGCTATTGCAAAATATAGAGGGACAGGCTGATCCCTGGCTTCTGGAATAAAATAAAAAAGGCAGATTATGCATTATTTGGAGATTTCTCCTAATCCCAGTGCAGTTCAGACTTAGATTTATTTAAAAAAAAAAAAAAAAAAAAAAGCTCCAAACTCACTTTCCTGCTATGTCTGACAGACTTTTCCAGAACAAGTTTTTCCTCTTCAGTTGATACCAACATGAGCCAAGAGAACTAATTTGCATTCACGCTGCTGGAACGGAACGGGGTCCCCCGTTCCAGGGGGATAAAACCTGACAGGCTGAGCACCTGGGCTCAGCCAGGGTGGGTCTGTGCCCCCAGCACGCCCCCAACACCTCCAGCTTCCAGCAGAGCCGCTGCCAGGAGCGCCTGCAGCTCCCAACTGTTCCACAAGAGATGCTGCCAGCAGCCCTTCGAAAACCTCTGCAAAGGAAGCTTTACATCAGCCCTAACTTTAAGCCCAGCCTCCGGAACTGGCAGTGTATCTCTCCCAGTTCCAAAAACACCCAGCACACTGCCCGCTGCCAGAGCATGGCATGGGGCAGCAGGAATCCTCCCTCCTGGCCATCCCTGGGCAGCAGGGGTGCCAGGCAGCAGGAATCCTCCCTCCTGGCCATCCCTGGGCAGCAGGGGTGCCATGCCCCAGGAATCCTCCCTCTTGGCCATCCCTGGGCAGCAGGAATTCTCCCTCTCTGCCATCCCTGGGCAGCCGGAATTCTCCCTCTCTGCCATCCCTGGGCAGCAGGGGTGCCATGCAGCAGGAATTCACTGTCTCTGCCACCCCTGAGCAGTAGAAATCCTCCCTCTCTGCCATCCCTGGGCAGCAGGGGTGCCAGGCTGCAGGAATCCTCCCTCTCGGCCATCCCTGGTCAGCAGGAATTCTCTGTCTCTGCCACCCCTGGGCAGCAGGAATCCTCCCTCTCTGCCATCCCTGGGCAGCAGGGGTGCCAGGCTGCAGGAATCCTCCCTCTTGGCCATCCCTGGGCAGCAGGAATCCCCCCTCTCTGCCATCCCTGGGCAGCAGGAATCCCCCCTCTCTGCCATCCCTGGGCAGCAGGAATCCTCCCTCTCTGCCATCCCTGGGCAGCAGGAATCCTCCCTCTCTACCACCCCTGGGCAGCAGGAATCCTCCCTCTCTGCCATCCCTGGGCAGCAGGAATCCCCCCTCTCTGCCATCCCTGGGCAACAGGAATCCTCCCTCTCTACCACCCCTGGGCAGCAGGGGTGCCATGCAGCAGGAATTCTCTGTCTCTGCCACCCCTGAGCAGCAGGAATCCTCCCTCTCTGCCATCCCTGGGCAGCAGGGGTGCCATGCAGCAGGAATTCTCCTTCTCTGCCACCCCTAAGCAGTAGAAATCCTCCCTCTCTGCCATCCCTGGGCAGCAGGAATCCTCCCTCTCTGCCATCCCTGGGCAGCAGGGGTGCCAGGCTGCAGGAATCCTCCCTCCCTGCCGCCCCCCAGCCTGGAGCTGCGGGCAGTTTAATCAGCCAAGCTTCCCCAAACTCTCACAGCCTGCGCGGGCCATTGTTACGGCAGGAAAAAACAGGCAGCTCCTTTCAGGCGCTGCTTTATGGGGAGCTCCTATTCACTTGTTCAAGCAAATTTCAAAGCGGGCTGCTGCCCTCTCATCCCCGCTAAGCTCCCCTGGACTAACAATGGGCTGAAAGCGATTCAGTTAAGCCTTTCATCCACCATGCACTTTATTTCTCACTCAGTGCTCTCATCTGTATAAGGCCTACAATTGGCATTGCTGTGAAGAGAGGGTATAATCCTAGCCCTGTGAATCCCAAGTGACCCTACACTGGTCCAGAAATGACTAACCCAATGAATGCTCTGTTGACACATGATCACATACAACCAGAGCCAGTAAGAAGAAATAAAGAAGTCACCCTATGATTCAGCTCTTTTATTTAATGCCAATATTGTTCAATAAGGGAATCTGCTGGGACAACAAACTATTTTTTTTCCTGTAATATCAGCTCAAAACACACATGTGTGTTAAAAAAAATAAAAATAAAAATTAAAAAAGGCCTTTTTGTTTATGCATCGAGGATTTTGGGTAAATCCTGTTTTCCGTTGTGCATCTTCACACATGTTGACATCCAAAACCCAGCATGAAAATCTCTCTGAGGAGCACACAGGGACCACTGGACATGACTGACACAGGCACTGGAGAAGTTTCAAGATGAAAGACCAGCAACACAGCACTCTGCTTACAGGTGGGCTCTTCTAGAGCATTTAAGTGTAGATCATGAAACACAAACAGCAACATCTGCCTTCTGCTCAGATGAAGAAAACGATCCTTAGGAGCACTAAATGAGCCTCACTGTCCCCTCTACAGAAACAAAAGCACCATTTCTGTCCTGCTGGGGAAAGCAAACTGACAGTCAAACCCTGCTCCCAGCGGCACGCTCCTCAGCAGCCAGGAGAAGACACATCCTGCAATTCCTGGGCTCAGCCACAGCATCATCTCTCAAACCTGTACACTCCTGAAACACCCACACCTGATCCATGCAGCTGCATCCACATGGCTCTTTGAAGGCTGCCCCAGCCACACCAGATGAGCAGCTATTTGCCCCTTCAGGTCACTGGCCCTCTTAATGTACATTCTGACATTAATGACGAGTGTTAATTACAGAAAGCACTTCCTACAGGAAGTAATCTCCTCTTTGATGACTGATAACTAGTTAAGGAAGCCTGGCCTTAAGACAAAGGCTCAGGGAGGTTCATTCACTCCTTGGGTTAGTCAGGCAGCACCCTGAGCCAGGGCAGAACATGTTTGCTCAGCTGCAGTTGCAAAATGGCAAGAGAGGGATTCATTATTTCCCTGCATCCGATACCTGCGGCGACGGCGCGAGAGAGAGGAGAGGGAGAGGCTGCCGTGCCCTGCTCGGGGCACACACCCTCTCTGGGTCAAGCGGGGTGATGCCCCACACCAGCAGCATCAGCACAGCTGATTTGCAGGTGTCCCACCCCCAAAATGTGGCCAGCACCAGGTACTCACACGCTGCTGTCTGTCATCGACATGGAGTCGTCCGTCAGGGCATCGCTGGAGATTTCGCTGTCGTTGGCGCTGGTGGCCGGCGCGAAGACATAGCCCGAGTTCACGTGGTAGGGGTTAACAGGGTCGTTCCTCTTGAAGGACCTGGCACAGGCAGAACAGGAACCCAGTTACCACACAGTCCTGGGCTTCTGGGCAGCACCATCCCTATGAGAACCACACTCACTGCTGGTTCAACCCCTTCAGAACCAACCACCCATCCCCTGCTCAGACCTCAGCCAGCACACTGCCTGAACCAGGACGCTCTCTGAACACACCCAGAGCACAACTTTAACGACTTTCAGCATCTTCCAAAATGCTCTAGAAAATCCCAGGAAGAGCCTCTGCATCCTTTGATACCCTGAAAAACTCAGTCCTTAAGGCTCGATGCTGCACTGCTGAGGTCTGCAGGAGTTCTGCTGTTGGCACCAGCAGGGAAAAGTCCCGAAGTTCACAGCCCAAGTCCCACTGAAAGTCACAAGGAACCAGCCAAGAATGCTTAATTCTACCCTGAAGACAAGGGTTAGGATCCCTTTGGAAAACACAGGTTATTGCCATCTCTGTTGCCTGAACCAGAACTGCCTGGAACTAGAGGGGCAGGACCCCCACGTGTCAGAGGCATGGCTGAGATCTGCTGTCCCAGCCTTGGCCTCCCAAAGACAGATGCCACCTTCGTGGCACTATAAAAACACACAATAAAAAAGCCCAGCTTTTAGAAGAACCCCCTACTTGTGTTTTTTTTGTGTAGAGTTGGGTGGGGAAGAGGAGGATGGATGGGGCACGTGGGTTACTGACCCAAACACCTCTGGCTTCACCCAGAGAAGCAAACCCAAAGCTCAACCTGGATGTTTGAGCTGAGCACCCAGGAGCAGTTCTGTGAAGAATTCATAGGCTGTGATGGAGCAGGGCCAGGTCACCATGGCAGGGTCACTGCATGGGGGAGGCCCCCAAGCATCCCCCTGCCTGCATCACTCCAACTTCCCAGCCAGGATCAATATACATATCCTGGCAGGTGATAAGGGGATTATGCAGGGAGGTTTGGAAGCTGCATGTTAAGGTGCACATTTTGTTCCTCTTCCAGGGCAAGATGGGGTTGTTAAGCTTCTGCTTTTGTATATCAAAGCAAAAGGCCTTGTCATCTGATAAGGACTGCTGATTTTAATAATTAGGGCCACTTACCCAGAACTTGGGGGCCTAAGGAATGTGCCAGCAGGCTCGGCAGGTTTTTTTTTCAACTGGGTTTTCCATCTCCCTGCCCCCCTGGGGCTGGAGGGACCAGCTGGGTTTAAGTGACAGCAACATCCTCCCACTGCCCCGCTCTCAATCTCCATCCTCATCCCTGTGCCCCCACCACCCCATCCCGCCTCCCCCAGCACCAAAGGCAGGAGCCTCAGCGAGCAGTAAGGTTTTAAAAAATAAAGGGAAGGGGGGAAAAAAAACGGAAAAAAAAAGGAGGGGGAAGGCTGGTGGGGAAGATGGGCCTCTCTGGTAGGAGCAGCGTGGGGCTGGCTGCAGGCAGGTATTCAGCCCGGCCGGGGCTGCATTCCTTTCCAAGGAGGCCAAGGCATTTCTGATGGGGAGATCAAGATGTTAAAAAATATATATCTGGGAAGAAGAAGTAGAAAGGGAGAAAAAAAAAAAAAAAAAAGGAGAGATAGTAAGGAATGCCACAGGAAAGAAGTTAAATCTTCAAAGATAAATTAATTCCACATGTGGGTGAAAGCAAAGTTATCCTGCTGCTACCACAAGTCCCTCTGAAAATCATGGAGTCTTCTCTGGATCAGGGGGATGTGCAAGGCCAGAGACCCTTCCTAGGGCCCTGGTGGGCTTTTGGGTCAACGTGGAAGGGATGCAGCTCTTCCCACGGTTTGATTTGAAACCATCTCAGCTGCTGAGAGTGCATCTGAGGAGCACAAGATGCTCCCCAGCACAGCACCAGCACCTTGCTGGGAGGTGTCTGTCACCCCTGTCACACAGGGGTGGCTTTGCCATGCTGTCCTCACAGCAGGATTCCTGCAGAGCCTGAGCTGGGGGCGGAGGCAGCAGGTCCCTGTGGGTATGGCACAGGGAGAGGGAGGTGTGTCCAAGCATAGAATTAGAGAAAGTGGCCGGAACTAACTCATCTTCCCAGCAGCACTGCAGCATCATTCACCTACCAACACCTCGTGGAGGAAAAAAAAAATAACGACCCCTAAAGCTGACGTATTTTTAAAGTCCTCATCCCTGCTCTACATCCAACAGCGCCAACGCAGCAATCTCCCCATCCTTTCAGAAAAACAGTGGGGGCTGTTTTGCTGCATTTAATGTTTTTGGATTCTCCCTCCCCCCCCCCACTTTTTAATTTGACCACCTTACTCCAGTAATTGCACCCAGATGCATCAAGTTGCCTGCGAGGGTTTTAAATTCCAGGGAGAGCGGTGGTCTCCTGCCACAGATGCTGCACACACAAACACAGCCCAGCTCCAAACTCAACATGCAAAGTGTTTTCAGCTGTCAGGTAGCAGTTGCTCTGGAGCTTCAAGGAGAATGTCTGATGTTTCTCAGCCTATTCTTATCTTGATGCAATGACACACAGCATGTAACTCTCTCTCTCTCTGCTATCTTAGGCAATGGCCATATCAGAGGTATTATAATGCCATGAAAATTTCAGGGGGGCTCCTGTCATATCCCCTGTTATGAGGGTGCAGTTTCAGAGTGTGGGGGAGTGGGTTTTTTTACAGTCAGATTGCTTTTAGAAATAAAAGCACTTGGGCAGCTCAAACCACAGACTTGTATAGAAAGAGAAAAACTGTACAAGGAACAGTTGGAGGCAGCACTGAATCTCATTAAGTATTTTCATGGGACAAACATCACTGGGCAACCATGGGTTTAAAAACATTAAAAAAAAAACAAAAACAACCAAGGCAAAAAAACCCACACATGCACAAACCTGAGGAAAAAAAAAAAGAAAAGTATATTTTAACACAACTACGTTAATCACAGCTTCCATGCTCTAATTGTAGAACACTGCTTGGAGCATAGCTTTACAATGGCATCATTTACTTCAATAATTGAAGCCAAACTGGGTCCCAGAAACTTCACACACACGGAGCTGCACCAGCGGGTCCTTTCAAAGGCCAGGAAGCACTGGGAGCAGGCAGAAGCCATCTGCAAGCCCCAGCCTTCCCCCAGCGAGGCCAGTCCCACTGATGTTAGAGCCTAATGGGAGGCAGATGAGTCCACCTTGGGCTGAACAAACCCACGTTACCCCGGCGGCACAGCAAAGGAAGAGGCGCTCTCTGTGTACACAAAGTCGTGCGTGATAAATTTAGAAGCGCGTATAAATAATAGCTGGAATTCCTGGAGCATGGGGCCAGGTCCAGCACGGCGGCATGGGGAGGCCAGTTTTAACCATGCCACAGCCCAGAGGGGAGGGGAGTTCGCCTGCGAGGACGAGAGGGAGGTCCTGCTTTTAAAACATTCCCTGAATTAGGGCTCCAAACGCACAGCCAGCAGTTTGCAAGCGCCTGCTCCCCAGCCAGGTGCAAACTCTGTGTTTTCACTTGACTTCTCCTGTTCCTGTCCATCACCGGCGCTGGGGCCAAACAAAGCCTTTCAACTTGTCGGGCTGCTGCGGTCTCCCGTTGGCCGTGGGTTTGGCCGTGACTCCGTGCGCTGGGATTCCCAGGTGGTCTCCCCTGCAAACGCCAGGCTGGCCCGAGATCAGCGCGCTCCCACCGTCAGGTGGGCTCAGCCCCGGGCTGGCGGCTTTCGCCGGGATAATCACATTGAAACCCACCGAAGCGAATGGCGGGAGCCTGCACAGCCCTTCAAACCCAGAGCACGCTGAGCAGAAATTCCTTAATTCCAACACACACATGAGGGAGGTGTGGTTTGGCCACTCACCAGGAAAAGACTTTGTGCAAGCTTCAGCTCCAATCCTAGCCGCGATCCTAAACGCTGAGTGATGAGAGATAACCCATCCATATGTTCATCAGCTTCGAGCACATGCACGCACAAGTGGCTCCACAAACGGGAGGAACTGAGCAGCATCTCAGCTTGACCTCCCTTCTCTTTGCATTGAGATCTCTTGGCCCCGTGGAGCGCAAAAGCTCCTGGAAATTCAACAGAAGGTGATCAAAGCAAAACGCACTACCTAATGTCCTAGGAGGGTAGATCTGACATGTGAGGAGCAAGCTGCATTAATCCCTGGACAAAAAGAGAAAAGAGAGGGGGGGGCGGAAAAAGAAAAGGAAAAAAAAGCCCAGCACTAATCAGGCAAGCAGCCACAGTGCTGCAAGAGCTCTCCTGGACAAGGCACATGTGGGTTTAGCAGGGCCTGCAGCTCTGGTAGAACATACAGCCAAGCCCTTCCAGCTCTGAATCCCAACAAAGGCTCAGAGATAAAAGCATCAAACATCCCCCTCCTGGAAAGCCAGCGAAGGGCAGCAGTTCAAACCAAGTTCTGGAGAAGAGCAGATGCTCAGGCAGAAACGCTCAGGCACGAGATGAGGATCCCAAAGCCCAAGTCCTCCAGGAGCAGCTGCCAGCGCTGCCCCCCTGCAGCCCCCGGCAGGAGGGGTCCAGAGGCCACGCCGGGATGGAGCGCATCCCTCCTGTCCCCACGGCCGGGATGGAGCCCATCCCTCCCGGCCCGTGTGGGATGGAGCCCATCCCTCCTGGCCCCACGGCCGGGATGGAGCCCATCCCTCCTGGCCCCACGGCCGGGATGGAGCCCATCCCTCCTGGCCCCACGGCCGGGATGGAGCCCATCCCTCCTGGCCCCACGGCCGGGATGGAGCCCATCCCTCCTGGCCCCACGGCCGGGATGGAGCCCATCCCTCCTGGCCCCACGGCCGGGATGGAGCCCATCCCTCCTGGCCCCACGGCCGGGATGGAGCCCATCCCTCCTGGCCCCACGGCCGGGATGGAGCCCATCCCTCCTGGCCCCACGGCCGGGATGGAGCCCATCCCTCCTGGCCCCACGGCCGGGATGGAGCCCATCCCTCCTGTTCCCAGGGCCGGGATGGAGCCCATCCCTCCTGGCCCCACGGCCGGGATGGAGCCCATCCCTCCCGGCCCCACGGCTGGCACCTCCACCGCGCCCCGCTGGCAGGACAGCCCCCGGCACCGGGAGAGCACCCTCCGGGCCATGGGGGTCCTGGCAGCGCCCCACGGCCCCAGCACACCCGGCACAGCTGTGAGCTCTCCGGGGGCAGGAGACGAGAGCTCCAGCAAAGCCTCCCCGGGAGAAGCCCGATGCCCTTTGATGTCCATGAATCACAGACACGCTCTCAAAATTCCTGTAAACGAGATGTCAAACACTCACCATACCAACCCCCAGGCTGCCGGGCAGGCGGAGGAGAGCGCACATCTGCAGCAGAGCCCTCTCCCCTCAGCCCTGATTCAACAATCCACATTTATGGCAAGGGTGGGGAGAGGAAAGAATACATTTTCAGAGGATTATACAACTCATCATTTGCTCATCAGAGTCTCTCTTTCCCATCCCCCCCACACACACTTCGAGACGGCTCTTACTTTCCTCACCCTCACACCGCTGGGCCATCAACATTTCCAACAGGAGAGAAGGGTCTGGAATGCAGATGCGCCCCAGGACCGGGCACAAGGACACCCTGTCACCGCACAACGTCCCCACATCCCCGTGGAGACAAACACCTCCTAACGAGCTGAACTCTTGAGCTCACGGCCAACATGAGAGCACCAAAGACCCACCCAAGATCTACAACTCCACACCTTAAACGCTCAAATTTTGGGTATCCTCCTGTACGCACTTGCTCAAAGCCAGCCTAGATGGCTCTGACACGACACCAACACCCCACGCACGGAGAACCTGCACATCACACACACACACACACAGAGTCAAAATAAAAGCAGATTCTGCCCAAGTTGCAGAGTTTGATGCAGTCAGTGCACACATTTCCTCTTCCACGACCGCACAATTGCTTCCCACATAACCAACATCGTTAAACACCGGTTGATGGTGGAGTTGGGGAACTCGTAAGTTACATTATTCATGCGTCTCTATGATCCACTCCACTACTGCTCTTAATAGGTTTGAAAGTTGAACCAATAATTAACGCATGTCCGGAGGACATAGTTGCTACGAAGTTTTTGATCTATAAAAGAACTGAAAGAGCCAATAGGGCTTCAGAGCACAGGATCTTGTTCTCCTCTGTAGAGGGGGGAAAAACCCCACACTCAGGCAACACCCCACAAATTCCAGCGTTCGGAGGTGTGGGGAAGCAGCTGTGCTCCCAGCCCTTCAGGAAGCCCTGCCTCCTCTCGATTCCCACCCCAAGAGCCTTCTGAAAAACACTCTCAAAGTCTGAAAACAAAGCACAATTTCCAGGGTTCCCTTACCTGTATCCATTCTCGATCGTTTCCGTGGCTCTGACATTCGCTGTAACCCTCAACGTCTTGCTGGATAGTCCAACTACCGAAGGCAAGATTCTGTTTTTAAAGTCTGCACAGCTCCATTCCTCTTCTTCATTCAAGGTCGGGAGATAGCCACAGACAACTTTTAAGCTCCCCAGTCCATTGCTGTTGATGTAAGCGGGATTCTCTCCTCCACTCCGTACATATTCGAGGTATATATCAGAAGTTAAAAACATCTGGTAAGCATTTTCCTCCATCACAGTCTGAATCTCAGTCTGTGCCTGATCAAACATGATGGAATCTATCTGCTGCCTCTTGATGCTGTCCCTTATGTAGGTCTTGGTAGCAGGCTTGAGCTGCTTGGAGACGATGCTGTTGTTCTCGATGTACCTTTTGTAAATAGCTTTGGCTACTCGTAAAGTTTTGGTATCCTTAAGGTCCATCTGCCTGAAGCCATTGCAGGCAAACCAGAAGTCTAAGGTATCCACACATTTTTCCCTTTCCAGAAAGGTCCGAAAAAGATAGGCACCATCTTGATCTCCCAACAGGGAATGCAAGGATTTGGTCCATCTGGCCAGAGGGGAGTCTGGGGACGCGCTGCCCTCCGGCTCCCCGAGTCCGTTCTCATTCCTCCGCGGGGCAGGAGGCACCGGCATGGCCTTGAAGCTTTGGCTTTTGGGGAGAAACGAGCTGGCGAGTTGCGGGCATGGTGCTTCTCCTTCCTCCCCCGGGACAGGGGGTCGGGGGGCGTCTTCCCTGAAGCTGCTGCTGGGGTCCGGGAGGTGGGCGAGGACCACGGCGCTGCTCATGGCTCCGGAGCTCGCTGGGGAGAGGGGCTCCCAGTTGCTTCAGGAGCTGCCTTGTGCCTCTGCCTGCCTCTGCCTGGAGTCAGCAGGGGATCCTCGGAGCCTCCTCTCTGCAAAGGGGAAAAAAAAAAAAAAAAAAAGGGGGAGGGGGGGGAAAGAAAAAAGGAGTATTGATCTAATCAAAACCAGATCCTCCCAACATCAAAGGCAAAAAGTAAACAGGCTTTTCAACTCCTCACAGTCCAAAAAAAAAAAAAAAAAAAAAAAAAAAAAAAAAGGAAGAAAGAAAAGGGGAGAGAGAGAGGGAGAGAGAGAGAGAGGGAGGCAGGGCAGAGGGAGCGGGGCTCTATCGCCAGCCCGATCGCGACTATCAGATCCGCTCCGCTGAACTCCCGGCGCACTTTTAGCGGGGCCGGGGCGGGGGTGTCAGCGCGGCCCCCCCGCAGCCCTCGGCAGCTCGGGGCGTCCCTGCCCCGGCATCTGGTTTCCATTTGCCCCTCACCCCAGCCCCGCTCCCCCCGCGCTGCCCGACCCGCGTGTCCCCCCCCCCCCTCGGCCAGAGCCGATTTTGGGGCGCTTCTCTGCGGGAATCAGGCTGGAGCAGGGACCACCCCCGTTCCCAAAAACGCATCCCCGGGGGTGGGCTAAGGCGAGGCGGCCGTACCTGGCTGCTGCGGGGCATCCCCGGCCCCCGCATCCCCCCTGGAGCCGAGGACAGCAACCCCGGCTCTGGAGAAGGGGCAATAAATGGGAACGGGGGGGGGTCCGAGGGGGCCCAGCCCCGGGCTTCCCGGCGTGCCAAAGCAATAATAATAATAATAATAATAATAATAATAATAATAATAATAATAATAATAATAAAAACCTGCTCCAGAAATGGCGACGGGCTGAGAGGAGGGAGGTCGGAGGGGGAGGAAAGGGGGGGAAAAAAGTCCGGAGCGACTTGAAGCCTCCGAGCCGCGAGCAACAGCCGAGCCCGGGCGGGCACGGGCAGCGCGGAGGCTCCGCGCCCGCGGAGGGCGGCAGCGCGGGCACCCCCACGGGGAAAAAAAAAAATAAAATCGATATATATTGAAAAAAAAAAAAAATTAAGGAAACGACTGAAATGAGGAGGAAAAATCCGTATCTCGAGCAGAAGGAGCGGCGGCCGCCGCCCCCGAAGTTGCCACTCACCGCCGAGCCGGAGCTCGCTGCGCGCCCGCGGCCCCGCCGCTCCCCGCCGCCGGCAGCGCGCAGGCTGCACCCGCTCCCCCCGCCGGCCTTCCTCCTCCTCCTCCTCCTCGCCTTCCTCCTCCTCCTCCTCCACTCCCCGGCGGTGCAACCGCATCGGAGAGCATCGGGAAAGAGGGGGGTAAAGGGAGAGGGGTGGGGGGGGGGGCTGCGAGGGAAGGAGCCCACTGCGATCCGCGCCTCCCTCTTCTCCCTCCCTCCCCTGGTTATTTATTTTATTTATTTTAAATACAAAAGCGCAGGTCCCGCCCCCCCCCCTCCCTCCGCCCCCCGCCCCGGGCTCCCCCCGCAGCATCAAAGCGCAGCCCGGCGGAGCGGTCCTGCAAGGGCGGTAGAGCTCTTAAAAAAAAAAAAAAATATTTAAAAAAAAAATGAAAAGAAGCAAAAACAGGCCCCAAAGAATTTTAAAAATTAGAAGGAGAAAGAAGGAGAAGCCGGGAGAGCACCGCCTGCCCCTGCCGGTGCTCCCACCCCCGGGGCATCCCCGGTGCGCGGGGGCGGCTCCAGCGCGGGCGGGGGCGGGAGGAGGGGCGCGTACATCAGCGCTGGGGAGGAAAATTAAATTATTATGGGGTTTTTTCGGGGGGAGGGTGGTTCAGGGTTTATTTTTTGCTCCCTTCTCGCGGCATCCCGCCGCGGCTACGGAGTTGCCAGGACCTTATCAAAGGGAAGCGATCTCAGCCGCCGCTCCGCCGCCTTAAAGGCGCAGGCGCCCCTTTCCCTGCGCCGCCCCGCGCATCCTCCGCGCATCCTCCGCGCATCCCCCGCGCATCCCCCGTCCCCTTCCCCAGCCCACCGCAGCCCTGCAGGGCGGGCGCTGCTCCCCGGCATTAAAAACTTCGCTAGAAGTTTTCATGTTGGGGAGAAAATGGGCGGGTCCACATATTATTATTATTTTATATATATATATATATGATCCGCGGGCCTCTTTTCGCTCTGCAGGCTAATTAAACAAACCCTGATTGCAATAGAACTGGCACAACAGCCAAAGCCCGGCCGAAGTTGCGTTCCCATCTCCGGCCCCAGCTGTTAAATATTAACCAGGCACGGAATGGAGGGTTTGGAACTTCATACAAAAGGTTTTAATTAGGGCTTGGCCCCCAAACCTGCCCTCCAGATCCAAGGAGCCTCCTGCCCTCCTCCTCCTCAGCCTGCTCCGAGGCTGGACCCGGGGGCTCCACAGTTCCCCCACCAGGAGCTGTCCCTCTGTCCAGAGCCCACCTTGGTCGGGCTGGCAGAGCTGATGGGCTCCAGCTTGGCTTGATTTTATCGTTATTACAGAATCCCAGACTGGTTTGGATTAGAAGAGACCTTAAAGCCCATCCCATTCCACCCCTGCTATGGCAGGGACACCCTCCACTGTCCCAGGTTGCTCCAAGACCCGTCCAGCCTGGCCTTGGACACTTCCAGGGATCCAGGGGCACCCTGTGCCAGGGTCCCCCCACCCTCACAGGGAACAATTTCTTCCTAACAATCAACGTAACTCTGCCCTTTGTCAGTGTGCAGCCACTGCCCCTTGTCTCGTCACTGCAGGCAGGGCAGGTGGCAAAACCTTTGGTGAAAGAAATGTCACCTTCCACGTTTGCTGTGCCTGAACATCATGAGGGCACCTCCTGGAAAAGCAAACGCACAGTGAAGCCCCTCGCTGGCACAGCTCTTGTCCCCACACTCCAGAGCTGCCCATTCCAGCCAGCAAAGACTCCCAGAGCCCCTGGAGCTGGAGCCCAGATGGTCTCTGCTCACAGCACCACGGCTGGTCCCAGTGTCCCAGTGCCTCCCTCCTCTCCCTCCTGCCCTGTAAAAGGAAATCCCAAAGGAACAATGGGGAACACGGGACAACAGCAGTTGGTACCCTGAGGATGCTCCAGTGCTGGTCAAGGCACTCAAGCTGATCCTTAATGTGAGATCATAACCACAGGCCTGTCCCTCTCCCTTCCCACCCTCCTCTGTGCGAAGAGCTGCTGGTTTGCACCATCCCTAAACCCAGAGCTTGGATTTACCCACGGCACAGAGCTCCCATTCCTCCTGCTCCAGGCCCTGCTCAACCCCTCTGCACCAGAACAAAAAGCAAACATCCCAAGAGGCTGAGTGCCGTGGTGGCCCTGAACGTGATGTCCTCCAAAGCCACGGAACTGACCATGCCCAGGCTGGGCAACCTGGGCTGATAATGAAATATCACCTGGGTGAATTTGTTGTTGCTGCCCAATTACACATTTTCCAGGCCTGGGAATGGCCACCACTGGACACGGAAAGCAAATGTCCTGCCAAGCCCACGAGCTGAGCAGTAAAAGCCCTTTCGAGGCACAACAAGCAGCCATGAATTATTTGGGTTATTAATGTTTTTGCTGCTCATAGTGCCAAATATCGACGTGCCACGGTGCCAGATGCCCCTGAGCCATACAACAGGGTCCTTTCCTGGGAGAATGAGCAGCCTGTGTCCCTCTGGGCTCCTTGGGATGGTGACAGTGATGCCACCTCCAACCATCACAAGGTGACTTGGCCACCTCTTTCCCCTTACAACTTCCTTTGAAACAATGCTGGATAAAAACCTCTCCAAGTACCACTTATTGCTACAGCACAGAGAATTAGGCCAATATAATGGAGGCCGAAAACCTCGGACTCGTTCCCTTTGGAAGAAAAATCTCATTAAGCCCCGTTCGTCCTATTTCATAAAAACGCCATTTAACCGACCGCTCCTCTCCAAATCCCGTTGTGCAACAACACTGCCCTGGGAGAGGAACCCAGAAACTCAGACAGGGACTTCATTCACCAAATTACCGGGGACTGCGCGCGCAGAGGAGCAGCCCACCCAAACACCTGCCTGCTCCCCATCCTCTTCACGCCCCCCACCACACACAAAGGGCCACTTGGGGAACAAACCGAGGGCAGGGCGAGTCCCCGGGGCCGGGGCTTTGTGAGAGGTGCCCAGGGAGCAGCTTGTCCTGCCCAGAGCGCCGGTGGCCCCGTCCACGTTCCGCGTGTCCAGTCAGGGAGTCTGTTTTCCCCTCCTGCCGACAGGGAAGAGTCGCGTAGTGCCAGGGATTTGAAAGCGAGCCGATGAACTAGGCAGGCGGTGGCAGGTACGGGAAGGTCTTTCCAGAGTTTTCTTCATCTTTCTCAGCTTCTGGAAGTCCTTGTTCGCAGATCTACAGGGAATCTCTGTGTTCAGGTAGCAGCTGCAGTCATCAAGAAAGCAGAGTATCTTTGAATTTCCTTCTGATTTTCCTGTCTAAACTTGAGTCTGAATTCCCGGGTTGAACAGAGGGAAAATTAACTATTTATATTTTATTTGTTGGCCTTTCTGCAACTGAGGTAAAAACTCGGTTAAATGAGGGAGAAAAGGACTGCAAAAAGCTGTTTAAAGCAGTGTCCTCCAGCCGTGCTCAGACCTCCTGGTGCCCAGCAAAGGCCAGACACAGCCTGTCCCCTCCTCTCTGCCTGCTGCTGTGTGTCATGTTCACAGGCAGCAAAGAAGCTTGAAGTCAGATTGTGGCACCAAAAAGGAATAATTTTAGATTAAAAGAATCAGTTCACAGCGAAGCTGCACAATAAAGAGAAATTAAATTTTCTTTTTTTTTTTTTTTTTTTCCCCCAAGCTTTTTTTTTTAGAGCAGGTAGTGGAAAAAAAAAAAAAAAAAAAAAAAAAAAAAGGGAAAGAAAAAGGCAGAGGGGTCTTTAAGGCCTGGAGTGCTCTGGGAGCGTGTCAGATGTGCCAGTCCACGCTCCCTGGGCTCCTCCTGACTGCAGCCAGCTAACCTGGCTCCTGCCTGCCCACAAGGCAGCTGCTTTGCTCCAAAAGAGGTGGCTCCGGGTTGTTGTCCTGCCACAGAGCTCCAGCCCAGACAGCAGCAGCGTGCAGGCTCTGAGGGCTGCACCAGGGCTGTTCTGCCAGGGGCTTTGTGGAGGTGACAGGAGCTCAACCAAATCCAATCCAGCAGCCCCAGCATGTCAGAGCTTGTCAGGAGCCACAAGTCCTAAACCGGGGGACAAAGTCAGAGCCCTTCCCTGGGCACACGGAGACACCGTGGGCCAGGGAACTGCCTTCCTCATGGAGAACCTCAAAAAGTCTGGGAGATGCCACCACGGCCTGCCCAGTGTCCCCCACCAAGAGATGCCACCACAGCCTGCCCAGTGTCCCCCACAAGGAGATGCCACCACAGCCTGTCCAGTGTCCCCACCAGGAGATGCCACCACAGCCTGCCCAGTGTCCCCACCAGGAGATGCCACCACAGCCTGCCCAGTGTCCCCACCAGGAGATGCCACCACAGCCTGCCCAGTGTCCCCACCAGGAGATGCCACCACAGCCTGCCCAGCTGTCCCCAGCATGAGATGCCACCACAGCCTGCCCAGTGTCCCCACCAGGAGATGCCACCACAGCCTGCCCAGTGTCCCCACCAGGAGATGCCACCACAGCCTGCCCAGTGTCCCCACCAGGAGATGCCACCACAGCCTGCCCAGCTGTCCCCACCAGGAGATGCCACCACGGCCTGTCCAGTGTCCCCACCAGGAGATGCCACCACAGCCTGCCCAGTGTCCCCACCAGGAGATGCCACCACAGCCTGCCCAGTGTCCCCACCAGGAGATGCCACCACAGCCTGTCCAGTGTCCCCACCAAGAGATGCCACCACAGCCTGCCCAGTGTCCCCACCAGGAGATGCCACCACAGCCCGCCCAGCTGTCCCCACCAGGAGATGCCACCACGGCCTGCCCAGTGTCCCCACCAGGAGATGCCACCACAGCCTGCCCAGCTGTCCCCACCAGGAGATGCCACCACAGCCTGTCCAGCTGTCCCCACGGTCAGGCCACAGCACGGTGCTGCTGCCTGACTCCCACTCTGCTGCTGCACCTCTGCTAAAACCACGGTAGCATCATTGAATCACAGAACCCCAGACTGGTTTGGGTTGGAGGGGACCTTAAAACTCGCCCTGTTCCACTCCCCTGCCATGGGCAGGGACACCTTCCACTGGACCAGGCTGCTCCAAGCCCCGTCCAGCCCGGCCTCGGGCACTGCTGGGGGTCACAAGGACACCGATGGAAAATGAGGAAACATGACACAAGCGTGCTGAGCTCCCTGCTGTCCATGCACAGCCCCCACTGGGGGTCAGATCCCCTCCAAGACCCCTCCCCTCCTGCTCCCACTCCATCCCTGTGCCTGCCCTTCCCTGGCCAGGCAGGAGGAGGGCAAAGCCTTGTTTACTCTTCCCACCTTGGCTATTTAGACCCCGAGCCAGAGCAGGCCAGGGGCTCGGGGTCTAAAATCCCTCTCCCAGCAGGAAAACTCCCCGGTGACAGGCACAGGCCAGGGAGGACCCACCGAGGGCAGGGTCCAGCCCCACGAGCGTGGCTGATGTCACCCTCTGTCACCGCGCGCGCACCGGTGGTCACGTTGATTACGAGATCAAAGGCTTGAGACTATTTCAACAGAAGTGCTGGGAACAGTCTTGATCAAAATAAGAGGAAGGCCCTGTATACAGAAGACATGAGAGGTTTGCAGCCCACATGTGAACCTTTGAAGTTATTCTCTCTCTTTTTTTTTTAATAAACTAGTTTAACATCATTAGTTTAAGAGGTGTGAACCCGATGGGCTGTGTAATCTCCCGGTGTACTGCAGGCACAGGGTTATCACCCACACAAAGACACGCTTTTCCAGTGGGGGGAAAAAGCACTGCCAGAGATACTCACAAGTAAGACAAGAAAACACACAATTAGTTTTATGGGATTTGAAGTCCGTCTCATAAACTGGCACACTTTTGTCACCGAGTATCGCCAGATAAGTCCGATACATTTTCTCTCCTATAATCCTTTTACCATTTCTATTCCCCCCTACAGACTCTTTTCCTTGATGTTTTGTTCAGTGCACTCCCTGCTATCTGCACACGCTTGCCCAGATTTTTTAGACTTGAAAGGGGCCCCGTATCAGCATAAACCGTTCCAGGAGAGCTGATAAAGCACACACGAGCACTTTGCTGTCTATTAACATTTCTGAGCCCCTTCCATCACCTGCACAGAATAGTGATTGAAGAGAGGGTGGGGGAAAAAGAGGTAAATGAGGATATTTATGACCAACTTGCCATGATTTTTTTTTTTTTTCCACCACCCCTTCCTCACCGTGCACAAATGAGGCATCGCTTTCTCTGCCACCTTCCCATTGGAGTAACAGGGACAGCAGGGCTGCAAGATTCCCCATCCCAGGAAATGTGCAGGGCCAGGCTGAACAGGGCTGGGAGCAGCCTGGTCTAAAGGAAGGCATCCCTGCACATGGCCCTTGAATGCAACATTTAAATCCCCCTGATTTTTTTTAGTCAAATTCAGATTTTTCGATGGGAAATTGAGCGCTGCTGTGTCTGCTGGGGAAGCACCTGTGATGCCATGGCAGAACAATGAGTGTGGCTCTCTTGTCATGTCAGTGATGACTCCTCAAAGTCCTGTTCAGGGCCACATTCCTCCTTTTTGCCCCTCTGCTCACTGCTTCTGCTAAACAATGGTGATTCTGGGTTTTGTTAGCACACGGTGCCCAGGAGAGGCTGGATCTGAACTGGTTCAAATACCATCCCAAGGAGCCCAGAGGGACACAGGCTGCTCATTCTCCCAGGAAAGGACCCTGTTGTATGGCTCAGGGGCATCTGGCACCGTGGCACGTCGATATTTGGCACTATGAGCAGCAAAAACATTAATAACCCAAATAATTCATGACTGCTTGTTGTGCCTCGAAAGGGCTTTTACTGCTCAGCTCGTGGGCTTGGCAGGACATTTGCTTTCCGTGTCCGGTGGTGGCCATTCCCAGGCCTGGAAAATGTGTAATTGGGCAGCAACAACAAATTCACCCAAAGTCTCTCCATGCTCTAACCCTGGGAGTGTTTGTGAAGTGACTTCTAGACACTCCACCATGCAAGCAATTAGCTCTACACAACAACTTGTGAGTGTCCATCACCCTGATGGGACAAACCGGGCCATGGGACAAACCCCTCCCTGAGGTTTTACTAAAATCATCACCAGACCCAGTGTCTCTGGCAGCCCGGAGCTTTATCTGCCAAACAGGCTCAGATTTAAGGACTTCCCTTCCAATCTGAGGTGGCTCAGATCCACCTACAGTGCCCTCCTCCCTCCCACCCTGCTCCCACATCGCCCTTCTCAGGCACGCGGGGTGCAGCGGGAGGAACGTGGGGAGGTGACGGGAGCATCGCTGCCAGCAGGGCCTGGAGGAGATTCCATCCCATTTTCTCATGGAAACAGGAAGGTTTTTTCCAGGCATGCTCAGGAAAGCCCTTCTCCTGCGTGCACAGAGGGGTGTCCTGGCTCTGGATGCTCCTGGAGGAGAACACAACTTGGGGCTGATGGTGTCTTGGCCTGACTGCAGAGGAAGGGAAATATATGATGTGTTACCAGCCTGAACTGATGTGATTCGATTCTGCAATTTAATCTGGTTTGTTTTCTGGCTGGCTCCTATGGCTGTGTAAAAATGGCTCCTTGAAAACCCAACTAAGGATGAAGTGCACTCCCTGCAAATCTCAGCGAGGGAAGGAAATCCAAATGTTTTGAGTTTAACTATTAAACATAGTTTCCAGCCAGTGTGCTCAGAATTTGAAATTAAACAAATGAAAGAAACATGTTTCAATGGTTTTATGTAGGCAATAATGTCATTAACAGGAAATAAAGAAATTGGGCTTTGCAGCTGCAGCATGAAGTTTAACCCTTTCCCGTGCAGCTCGGTGCTTGCTGGGCTGCCACAGCCCACTCCCACCCTGCCTGCTATTGGGCATCCCAAAAAAACTTCCTGGACCCGAATATCCTGATCCACACAGCCCTTGGAGCGGGATGGTAATGGAAAAAGCAGGAGGAGAGACAACGCTACGCAGAGAACAGACTTTCCTGACTAGTGGAAAACTTTCAGATCATAAAGTCAAATAAAAGTTTTCACTTCCAGGAGTAAAAAAAAAAAACAACAAACCAAACCCAAGCCCTTCGTGCACGGTTATTTTTAGGTGTGCTGTCAAAGCTGAGTACCCTAAAATTATACCTGCTTTGGTTTGTTTCTGCCTGTCCATTCAATTCTCAGAATTAAGGACAGTGAAGGGTGTGAGATTCCAGCCCCCGTGGTGCTGTCAGGAGCTGGGCGATGCCTCTCAAAAGCTGGACCAGTCCTGAGGCCACAAAAGAAACATTTATTTTCTTAAGGATGCCTGTATTTGCAGGTGTGAAATGCAGGCTGGAGAGAGGAGACTTTGCATGGAGAAAGCCTCACCCCCACATGCTCAGGTCAGCCCTCCTGAGCACCTCTGTCCAAAGCAGCACCAAATTATTGGTGCCATTTCATCTAAAGTCACATCTTCCAGCTCCCCCTTCTCCCACTTTATCCACATTTCTTTTTAGTAGGTTGTATCTTCCTCTGCCAAAGCCCTAGTGATTGTATGAAAAGGTGTTTTCTTCCACTGTGGGAACCTCCACCATAATCCTTAAATAATTAATAGTGGCAGCTTTGTTTTCCCTTTTCATTAAAAGGATGGGAAACTTGGGGAGTGTGAGGTCAGTCTCTCTCCTGGCCAGACCCAAAAAAAGCTGCTTGGACATACTTTTCATTAATGGTTTGGGTTTTTTTTTTTTTTCTTTTTTCTTTTTTCTTTTTACTAGAAACCTTCCTGCTGGAGGAGAGACCATCAAAACACTGTTTTAATCTTTTCTCCTTTTCCTTTCTCATCCTTTCACAGAAGCCTGGAAATCACCCAGTAACCTTGCTCCCCGTAAGAAACTGGGGGTACTGAGAGCCTCATGCTGCTGAAACTCAGGAGAAACTGAAGTGTTACCAGACCCTTTCTGCATCCCCAGTCCCAAACCAACTTCTGGGCTTTTCCCTCTTTTCTCCGTCTGAAATTAGAACACTTTTTTTTGTTGTTGTTGTTGTTTTGTTTTGGTTTTGTTTTAATATTTGAAAACAAACCTAACTCAAATCTCCTGCTATCCTGAGAGCATATCCCAGGCTCTTTCACATCACAACTGAGAGTTTCCCCCTCCTTTTTTTTCAGCAGCATTCACAAGTGTCTGGATAATCATTTCCCCAGCCCTCCCCTTCCTCCAAGAGCCCTTCCAGGGAACAAAACCCAGCCCCAGGAGGATCCTCCGGCACTGAGGCAGTTCCTACCTTGCTGTTCTTCCCCTCCACACGTCTAATCAAAGCCCTTCTAATCAAACATGCAGATCAGCTCATTAATGGTGATGCAGTGGGAGCCCCTGCCAGGGGACGGTGATGGCGGCAGGAAGCACTGAGGGGAGCAGGAGGCTGCTGTCACCTCCTAAACCCCAGCTGCTGCTTCCTGAGATAAGTTTCGTTTGTAATGGGAACATTTCCACCTGGGGGAAGCCCTAAAAACTCCTAGAAAGCAGCAAAAGCTGAAATCCAGCTGTGGGTAACGCAGAGTCAGGCTGGCCCCAGGACAACCACGCTGCTGTGGTGTTTCTCACCTCCAGAAAACACAGGTTCCGAGGGATTTGTCAGAGGTACATTTGGGGTCTGTTCACCTCCGTGCATGCAATGGAAATAAGAGCTGCCACACAAGCCCCTTGCAAGCTGGAGGGAGAACGCTTATCTCAATCATGGATGAAGGGGTTTGCTTGGAAATGGAAAATAAAACTTGGGGAATCATGGAAGTACCACTTTGATTATGATCCCCATCCCATTCCTGGCTGCTTCAGCTGACCAAGAGCACTGCCATGATGTCTCCCTCTCACTGAAGGCCATTGGGATGATGATCAGCTCCCAGGAAAATGGGGCACCCCCTGCTCCATGCTGGCCTGGGGCATGGCACAGGAGGGGCAGCAGCTCCAGTGGAACAAACTGGCCACAGGGGCAGGGATTTCTGAGCACATCTTGTGCAGGTCCAGGTCTGCAAGGGCTTGCCTTGGGCACCTGTGGTGTGCTTTAGTGCTGGGTTCCAGTTATCCACCCTGTCTGATAACGGACTCAATGGAAGAAGTACTGAAATAGCTGATTATTCAACCAGCCATAACTTTAGACAATAAATTTAGATAAATTCCGTAGATTTAAGCAACACAACATTGTCCTTTCATTACACAGGCACATGCCCAACCCAAGAGCGGAGAGAACAGCTCACATTAAATTGATTTCAGTTTGTGGAGAACGTAATATCGGAGCAGGCTCAAGACAGAGCTATTTAATACATTTAAAAGGATGTGGTTTCCACAAGCTCAGGCACGCTGACATCTGCTCTTGCAGTGAACACGGAAAATGAGGCTCTCCTGTGATACACCTGACACCAGCCAGCACTGGGAATGTGGATCTGTCACTGGTGGCTCCAAGCGAGATGACAAAAACCCTGGGTCAGAGACCTGGGGTCGGTCACCAAGCCCTGGCCTTCAGCCTGAATAAACCCACCCCAGCTGGGATGGCTCTGCATCTCCAGACTGGAGCAGAGGGAGCTTGGAGCTGCCCAGGAGGACCACCCCAGCCCTGGCAGTGTCCAAGACCAGGTTGGACAGGGTTTGGAGCCCTCTGGGAGAGTGGAAGGTGTCCCTACCCACGGCAGGGGGTGGAACTGCATGAGCTTTAAGGTCTCTACCCATCCAAACCTTTCCATGGTTCTGTGACCGCTGGACCAGCTGCAATCACAGCTGAGACTCTGCTAAACACCCTGGAGTCAAACCCGGCCCTTTGTCCTGGGGTGCACTAAAATAATAACCTGCCTAATACTGCTATTACACCCATGCAAATCAGGAGGAAAGGATTACACCACTACAGAACCTGCTGCACACCAGAAAAGAAAAAAAAAAAAAAAATCCAAGTAGTTTTTCTTCTCTTGATGATTTTACAGAGGCTGGGGAGGTTCTCCCTGAGCACTGAAGTTGCACAGAGCCTGGCACCAGCTGAAGTGGCAGCAGCCTCTCTGCAGAGGGGAGCAGGGATGTGTTTTTTGGCAGCAGGGCCAGCCCGTTTCCTTGGGCCACCCCCTTCATTGTGAATGCTTCAGGCATTAGCTCAGGGAACTCACCCGGCTAAAAATAGCCCTTCCCGCACAAAAAATAGACAAAGAAAAGGGCTGTTTACACCCCGGATCAATTGCTGGGCTCATTCACCGTGTGGCCCCTGGAATGGCTGCGCTGGGATCAGGCACGAGGAGCTGCAGCAGCAAACCCAGCCCATGGGCACATCCCCGGGCATGGGGGGCACTGACCCCGTTGGGCTGCACACCACAGCATCCACAGATGAGCTTCATTCCTGGGATTATCAGCAGCTGGAGATGGGAAAACTGTGGGTGTTTGTGTCGTTTTCATCTTAGTCTCTGTGTTTTCAGTCAGTAAATATATATTTTTTTAGGTTTGCCTCACCTGGCTGCCCTCCCAGCTGGGTCAGGATTGTTCCTCTATGTGCTGTTCCCAAATTCTTGGGTTTAAATGCCACAGAAAGACAAAGGGCCAGCTCCAAACGCCCAAAGAGAAACAGAGGATCAGCCAAATAGACTGATAAAACTCAGGGAGAATGATCCATCCTCACCTGCCTCAGCAGACAAGTTTAAATATGGATAAAGACAGTTGGAGTAATATAGGTGCATTTTTTCCCCTTGTTGTTTTCTGTTTTGACTTCTTTGGGATCATTCAAAGGGAGGTTCAGGCTTTGATCTTCTCTATTGGCAATATTTTCTTCATCTAGGTTTTTATAGTTTGAGAAGAGATGTTACATGCTTGCTAGAGAGTCTATCAATATGATGTGGGCCTGAACAAAAAAACTGGTGTCAGGTTCTCCATTTGGAGTGTTACCTCAAGCTTTGAAGTTTGTAATGATTCAAAAGCATCTAGAGCTGCTACAAATGTTAATAAAATTAAAGCCATCTGAAAGTGAGGCTTGCATGTGCCTTTGAAAGTAGGTCTGTGATCAGTTATTACCCTCAATTACCTTGTTGTCCACTCTTTTAGCTCGAGGTTAAACTCTTAACACTTTGCTTTGAAGTGGTTATCCTTTTATCTATGACCGGACTGAGGAATTTAAGGGCAATAATCAATGAGAGCTTCATAAGAATAAAGGGGAGACAAGGCAAGGAGGAGAGGTGTGAATGTGCCCTTAACGGGGGGCTGGGGGTTCGGGGGGGCTGGGGGGACACCGGGCAACGACAGGAGCCTCGGGAAGAAAAAGAAAAGGAGGGGGGAAGAAAAGAAATAAATAAAGGAAAAATGAGGCGAAAAAACGGGGGGAATGAAAGGGAGAAAAAAAAAAAAAATAAAAGAGAGAGGAGCCCCAGCAATTTCCAAATCACTGCTAAAAATAAAGCAAAAGCACCGACCCGGGGTGGGGCTGGGCGTGGGGAGCACGGCGAGGTGAAGCCTCATCAAAGGCACGGTGAGATACGATGAAAGAATTGGCTTAATCACCCTTTGATGTTGGCCAGGGCAGCTCGCCCTGCACGGACGGGACACGGGGTGGGTGCCATGACCACCACCCCAAAACGAGGGGTCCCCAAGCGCTGGCACTGCAGGACACGGGCGATTCCTTCTCTGGGAGGGTCCCATCACACCAGGATGTCCCAGAGGGAATCCTTCCTCCCTGCCCTTCCCTGGCAGCTGCTGTCACCCAAGGGTTCCTCGGCCACCGCTCCCTGCTGCCAACAGCCACCACAAAGCCACCCTGGAGTCCCTTCTTGGAGGGGACAAGCCCGGGGAAGGAGGCTCAGAGAATCCACCTGGCTGTGTCCTGGTGGTGGTGACATCCTTGTCACACCCTCACGGGCTCCGAGGTGTGACCCGGGCCTCTCCCCACAGGGCCGCGGCCAAGCTGCGCTTTCACCGTCCGCGGAAAATCACAGTAACGCTCCCAGCCGATTCTTTTTCCTTTAATTTTTTTTAATCCGAGGTGCCTAAAGCGAGGTGTTGAAACGCATGTTGAGTGCACCTCGTTTGGCAGGGGACCAAGCCCACATGGCCTGGGTTTGTGAAGTCCTGAGCACAACCTCGGTGTGTGCTCAGCATCTCCCAAAAAACTCGCTCCGCCGCGCTTTGATCCCGCGCCAGCCTTCGGAGCTGCGTGTCTAATTTAAGGTGCTTGGGTTGGAAAATGTTGACAATTATTGTTACTCTAAAATTAAATCAGTGCTTAATTATCAAAATTGATGGTAACTTAGAGTGGCGTTTTCAAGAGAGCCTCAGGGAGCCAGAAGGAGATTTTCAAAGGCGGTTTAATGTCTCAGGGCCACGTCTCCCTCTTCCTACCTGCACTTTCTTACTGACTGCCCCTGCTTCAGCACCTTTTCAAGGCCACCCGAGTTGTGCTGAGCTCTCTGCCGAGATGCTACAAGGTGGACCTGAAACCACGAGCACAGAGCAAAACCTCCAGCCCTCCAAATGCACTTGGCTAATGCACAGCGAAAAATCAATTGGCTTTGGGTGCCTAATTCTCCTATAATCCTTTAGATAATCCCAGCTTTAGGCTTTCAGATACCGATAAAAAACCGAACAAACCCCACAATACAAGAAATTCGTGCAAATAGAATAGAGAACCAACATATATTTCGTATAACTTTTGGATACTCTGAACTTGATACGAAGTAGGTTGAGGGCAATAGCAATAAACCATTGCTCAAGAGAGAGTAAAGGCACAAGACCGTGAAGCCCGAGGCTGAGAACAGAGTTTCGTAATTAAGTAGCCTCCAGACAACAATTGTCATAGGCAGGCATTGCTCAAGGACCCAGCCATTATTGCTTTCATTATAATTTTTCAGGAGAGGATCTTTTTCTGGCCTGGCTCCACCTTCATTCAAAGCCCGCAGTGGCCCCAGCCGCTAATGAGAAAGCGTTGATTGAGAAACGCTAACGAAGCCTGCACAGACGCGGCGTGAGGGGCGGCTGGGGAGCAGGCACGTGGCACTGGGGGTCCAAAGCAGGGCTGGAGAGAGAGGTGACACCAGGCAGGGACATCAAACACATCTGGGATGAAGAAATGGAGGGAGGGAGGTCACGGCCGGTGGCCGGTGTGCCCTGAGGTGCTCGTTCTGCCACTGCCTAGGCTGGGGGGTCACTGGCTGGTTCAGCGGGGTCCTGCCGGTCTTGTCCATCGAATCGGTGGAAAATGTGCTGGCAGGAAAGGTTTTCCAAAGAAAACGGAGCCAACTCAAAGAAAAACCTGATAAAGGCTATATTGCAACTAAATAATCTTTTTTAACTCAGTAAAACACAGGAGGTGTAGTTTTCGCTCTGTGCATTTCCCTGACCCAGATGGCATCTCCCACGGCAGCCTGGCCAAGGAGAGCATGGGGGAGTGGAGGAGCACACAGTGGCTGGGCCATGGCAGTGTCACCCATCCATGTCACACCACCATGTCCACTACAGATCGCTGCTGCATCCCAGAATTCCCACATTCTGGCCTTCGGCTGAAACTGGCCCTGGAACTTCAGCTTTGCTATAGAGGGGAGGAAAAAAGCTCCTAGAAACTCCTCTCTGCTTATAGAAAAGTCTGATTTCGCATCAAAACTCAACTTTGGCTGAAAAGATCCAGTTGACTGTCACTCCCCCAGCTGGGGCTGAGTGAACCCCACTGGAATGGCAGGATTAACTCCCATCCCCTGACGTTACCCTGGGCATGACCGTGCCTGTCTGCACTTAACTGCTGACCTATCTTAAACATCCCACTAATTAATACGCTGAACCAAGGTCGTGTTCCAACACGGTCTCATTTTCCAGGGAAGGGAAGAGCCAAGAAGGATTAAGAACAAATGGGAACGGCCCGAGATGCTTCCTCACACCCCGAGCCACGGCGGGTCGTTGCTTCTCCACCTCCGAGCCCTCCATGCACAAACCCAGGGGACCAGGAGGGGCCCCTGTGCCAGCTAATTCCTGGCTAAACAGTGATCCCAAACTGTGGCAGCAAAGCCAGGGCTCAGCCACTCAATCCTGCTCCAGCTGCTCTGATCTTTGGCCAGATATCAGCACCTGCATGCTCAGGGAAGAGGGAGGTGATCCAAGGAGGTAACAAAGGAATAAAGTTCTCTTTGTTGCTGTAAAAATGCTGCTGCTGGACAGGCTTCCTGGGCTGGGTCAGGGCACAGCCCAGCTCCTGGGGAGCCTCCTCAGCTCTGGAAACCCCAGCCCTGGGCAGCACAGGCTCATCCCATGGAGGGCTGGGCCCCATCCCCGAGGAGGGGCTGGCTGCAGTGACACCCCCCTCTTGCATGATGGTTATTACTCAACCTTTTTTTCTTTTCATCTCGTTCTATGGAGGAACAGACACAGTAGAGAAAATCTCTTGTCTCTACATGACCCCAATCCCTCTGAAAGCAGCAGGGTGGCCAAGCACCCTCTGCTGTGACCTCTGCTCCTGATGCACACAGGGGGATTTCCATCTCCCAGGGGTGACCCAGGCAAAGGCTGCACCCCACGGTGCCCGCAGCCCCAGAGCTGCTGCTGTGCTCACAGGTGGACAAACCCCAGCTCAGAACCTCCCCAGACCCAGGCAAACCTTGCAGGGAGGGGATCGGCTTGCTTAATCCTTGAGAGAAGGAAAGAGCAGCACTACCAAAAGCCCACTTACTCAGAGGAGCAGTGCCTGGAGCCACAGGACTCCTCACAGCCCCGGCCCCATCACACCCACAGGAAGGGAGGTCAGTGTAGCAGCATGGGCTGATGAAGATGAATCAGGTTCTTTTAAGGCTTTAATTCATTTTCTCCCCTGCCCATGATAAAAGGTCCTCTGCAGGATCGCCCCTTGACCGTCTCCCCCAGGCACACCTCCTTCAGCCATCCCTCACGCCAGATCTTCCCTTTTTCTCCCTCCAGCAGGTTTAGGAGAGAAGGCAGATAACAGGAGAGCAACTCCTTTCCTCATGTTTTACCCTTTCCTGTAACGTCCTGCCCCAAAACCCCTCCAGGACGCACTGGGGCAGACTGGTCCTAGCAGGAACTTCTCCTCGCTCTGATCCCCAACCCAACACCGCTGCTCACCCCAAATCTCACACCTCAGGTGGGAAAGAGCAGGGGACGATGCCAGACTCCTGCAAGATATCCCCCTGTCGCAGAGAGGAGCAGGGCTGGGTGCAGCCCCCCGGGATCCCCCCGGAGCAGCAGGGGGGAGGAGAGGCACCCGGCCCTTCGCGAGGCTGCCGCGAGCTTTTGTGGCTCCGGAGAGTTGGCAAATCCCCGGATAAAAAGGAAAATATGTTCATAATAAATAAGGCTGAAGTAACACGTTGCGAAATGTTTACTCCCTCGGAAAGGCGGCTGTTTGCTTTCAGTGGAGCTGCATCTGATCCTCTGCCAAGCGCCTGGAAAAGAGACTTTGCTGTGGTCAGCCAGGGAAAACCAGGTGCCCAGGAAGTGCAGGGGCCGTGTGTGCACAAGCACACGTGAGCAGGGAGGAGATGGGCACGGTCCCGGGGGTCCCCAGCTCCTGAGAGCCCCACGAATGCTTCCCTGAGCAGAGCCAGCCTGGAGCTGAAACTTTAATTTTAATGCAGCTAATCAGATGTCAGCGCAGAGACTGAAGGAAGGAGAATAGAGGGGAGAAAAAAAGAAAGAGGTGTTGATAAAATACTTGTTAGAAAGAAAATTGGATTAGTGGTGCCATTCTGGCCATGAAGTCCTTTGAGCCAGAGAAAAGAAATAACAATCTTGTTCCTTTTTTACCCCCATCCCTCTGCAGCCCACTGAAGGCCTCACAGCCAAAACATCAGTCCTTCTAATCTTATTTTCTTTTTTCTAGCGTGTATTTTATTAACCCCTTTTCTCATTTAACTGCTATGAATAGCTCAGTGGGTAACATCCTTCTTAGAAAGTGAAAACCTCCTTGGAGATGCGGTGCAAGGAGAGAAATGCAGACAAACTTCCAGCTCCCGCACTCAGAAGAAAAGCCCCCTCTGTAATCCTGTCTGCTGTATCCCAACATTGTACCCCAAGGTAACTGCCAGCTCCAGGTCCTCTCTTTGGAGCAGAAACAATCAGGGAATTTATCTGGACACGCCAGGAGATTGCCCCAGCCCTATAAACTCCATGGACGTGGAGCAGAGATTAGAAAATAAATAAACGCCCATGCTGCTTCTTGGGAAAGTGTCTGTGTGTGTGTGCATCCAGCCTGAAGTCAAGTCAGGCAGCTGAATTACCTTCTCACAGCTCTCCCCTAAACCACCTTTCCTTTACAGCTTCCCTTGCCAGCTCTCAGTCAGCACAGTGAAATTCCCAGTACGGATGGGGATGCTCGTGGGAGTGAGCCCAGCACTGCTGTGCCTGGGCTGGGGGCTCTGGGCCAGGCAGGTCCTGCTGCTGGCACTGGGGCTCCAGTGGCTTTATCCCACCAGCCCAAAGCAAGGCTGGGTTTCTCCTCTCACACCCACGGCAGGACTTTGTGCCCCAAGTAAGACATGGGATGTCTGGAAGCTCAGGAGCGGCCTTCCCTCTGCGCAGCAGTGATCTCGATGTGGCCAAAAGGGGAGAAAAACCATAATTAAAACATCAGATCCAAGGGAGACAGTCCTGCCCTGAGCTGCTGTAAGTGGGAACAGAGATTTGGCCTCTCCATAAAGAAAATACCAGCCCCAGCGAGCTTGGCTGCTGCCTCCTTCCCTGGGAGCAGCAAACCTTCCTGGGAGAGGAGCGGGATCCAGCCCCGCGCGATATTGGTGTGTTATTTTCCTTGACAGCTGTGGTGCATAGTGGTAAGTGCATGTTTAATTCATTCACAATTTATGGTGTAATGAGAACAATGAATGTGTCTGAGGGAATAATTGCTTCACGGCGGGGATGCTGGAGAGTTCAAGTTGGTTGGCACCTGGACTTTGAATCGGGGCTGGCGGGGATTGGCTCCGGCGGCCCCACAATAGCCCCCATAACAAAGCTGTGGGGACGGGGAGGGGGTTCAAAGTCACCCCGGCCGAGCTGCAGCAGCCTCTCGATGGCAGTGGCCCCGTCAGACCCGCCTGGCCCCAGTTACCGGGCACCCAGTGGGGTTTGTGCGTGTGGGAGCTGCTTTTCCAACCCGTGTTTACAAGGGAATTCTGCTGCGCCGCAAATCCGTGTCCCCGGAAAAGCAGCGCTTCCCCCACCTCCCCCTCTAGGACTTTTCACTGCTGGGTCCTGGCTGCGCCTGCCAAACCCTCCTTTTGTTGGGGGTGTGGAGAGGGGGTTGACCCTTTCCAGTGTCCTCAGCAGCCACATGGAGTTTCAGAGGCCTCAGAGGTCAAGAGCATCCATATGGAGGGCCCAGGAGCTCCGTGCGTCTCCCAGCTGTCCCCACGGCAGCTGTGCTTGCAGCCCCCGAACAAAGCTCATTAGGGGGCTCGATAGGATGCTCAGGGGGTGCTCTGAGCTGTCCTGGAAGAGCCCTGGAATCACAGCACTCCCAGGAGAAGGCACCACGTATGAACAGCTCCCATCCATCAGATTGGGAGCAGGGAGATCCCCTTATCCATCACGGGCTCTCTCCCACACCATTGAGTGGGGCAAGATTGTGAGCCAACAACAAAGAGATGCCGACAAATCATCCCTCAAGCCCTGTCCATGCCGGAGGGTCTGCAGCAGCCCCCTCCACAGCTCCCAGCTCTGGGCACCCAGCGGAAATGCCAATCTGATTTTTCAAACTGATGTGCCAAAGCACGAGCCACAAATCTTCCATGCCTCAAATCCACCCCAAGGAGATCAGCAGTCAAGATGGGGCTCTTGGACCCAGCACCAGCTCCAGGGGGAACAGGCTGTGAGGAGCTGGGAGGCTCAGATGCTGTTGTTAATTATTACACCATTATATTGGGGAGCTGTGCTAGACACCATCAGCACTCGAGCTTTTCCATACATGGACCGTGCAGGATGGAGCTGGGTCCCTGTTCTCCTTCTCCAGATGGGAATGCCATGTGCTGGGGACGGGTTTGCCTTGGACAGCTTTCAGAGATGCTGAGCTGAGAGCCCTGCTACACATTAACTCCCATGCAGGGCTCGACAAGATGTTTTGAACACGTATTTAACACTTGGGGCTAAATGGAGGCTGCTTTTAGCTGGGACAACATCTGGGTGCGAGCAGATGCGGGCCAAGCTGGTGAGCAAATCACTGCAAGGGCTTTTCTTTAGGGACTGAAGCAATTTTTCCACGGGGTTAAGTGGCATAGGTGCATAAATTGGAAGGATACCTAATTAAGATTTAAAAGATCAAGGTTTTAGGCTGCTGTGTCCCCCCAAAAACATCCCACCTATCCACAGAACGGAAGCAGCCACAGCTGGGAATGGAAGACAGAGCTTAGGAGCAGACAGAGACATGAATTTGTAGTCCTGACAGAGAACCTTGTTTCATGCCATCTACTCCGAGGTTAAACACGATGTTCTGTCAAGCCGCACGCGGAGGAAAGCGCGGCTCGGCAGCGCTGAACGCGGCTCCGCAGGCCGGGAGCGCATCGAGAGCGGAGCCTGCCACTTCCATCTGCGCTCAGGAGCACGCAGGAGGCAGCGCTGCTGCGAACACATCACTCCTCTGTCCCCCCTGCGATGCTCGGCCCCGTCACTGCTCTGCCTGGCAGGGAAAGTAACAGACCCGAGCGCTTAAAGAGGGACCAACCACGCCTTCACCTCTCCACGGGCAAAAAGAGGTTAAACCCAGAGGTGTCTGCAGATGCAAAGTGTGAATTTGGCTGGGGTTCGCACCTTCTCCCTCCTGCTCCATCCCCTCCCGAAGCTCAGCTGTGAGCTGAGCCCCCACAAAGTCCCATCCCAATCTCCAGCACAGCCCAGATGACAGGTCAGGATACAAACAAACCCACCCATAATTGCACATCGTTAATTACCGAGGGTGTTTGGGTTACTTGGAGAACATTAGGTTGCGAAGACGCTCAATCAAAGAGCCCTTGGGGCATTCAAATCAAGGCAAAGCATCAAAACCCAAGCGCTGTTTTGAAAACACAGCTTCAAATGCGCGCTGGGGGGAGGAAAGGCTTTTCCCCCTGCCCGCCCGGCACAGAACACCCCGGGAAGGCTCCCAAACCGAGGGCAAAGGCTGTGACCTCGGGGTACAACATCTGCAGGAGCCTCCGGGGACTCCCAGCGCTGCTCCGAGGTGATTCCAGCAAGGCTCGAACCACAGGAGCTGTTTCCTCCGCTGGATTTCCCCCGTTGTTCTCCCAAGCCCAAACTTCTGTGCCCAAGCAGGGCAGCTCTGAGTTTGCCCCTGCACAGAACTGGTTTCCACCAGCCTGAGAACAATTAGGAGAAGAATCAGCTTAGGGAGAAACTTCTGTTAAAACAAACAAAAAAACCCCACCAATTGTGACTGATAACTGCAACCTCTGGAAATGTTTTTAGCTACAGAGGCCTGTGTATAATGTATAGCTCTGCTTTTATAATGATGGAACAGTATTGCAGGTGAGGTGTGCAGAGAGGGAGTGAAAACAGCAAAAAGCGACATCAAGAAGTGATAACCACAAATTAGAAAGAGAAGGTAATTAATAACACCAAATTCAGGGAAGAATTCCTGACCACAGTCAGGAACAGTATAAAAGAGGAGTTCAGGAATATTTGGGTAGTAGTTATTTTTCTAATAGAGATGGTATTTTTCAGCCAAACCCACTGGATCTGAAGCAGAAAATTAATTCAGGGAAGTTTTAAGAACAGTGTCCCTAGGCCACTTCTGAGTCCCTTTTAGTCTTCACATCACTAAACAGAAGTTTCTAAGCATCCATGCAGCTATTTCACAGCTTTGCACTCATATGGGTACGTGTACATTTACCTGGAAATGGCTAAGAAAAATAAAGATCCAGAGAGATTGGCTCATATCCATGAGAAAGCTTCTGGGAGTTGCACAAATTTAAAAATACTATTTCAGTTTACGCTTGGCATTTCTCACTCTTGCTCACAGCCCTGTACCTTACACTGACCGTGCTCCTGAAAACAACCCCGTGGGCCAAACCCAGCATCTTCTGCCAACACAGCACAGAGGGATCACTTCCCGTCCCAATCTCCTACAGGATTACCACAACAGCATTTCTTTCCCAAAGTGACACCAAAAAACCCCCACATTCACATCACAAAGCTCAAGCCCAGCAAAGCCTTCTGCTCTTCCTCTGCGAGGATGAAAGAGCAGTGACCGGGGAGGGAGGGCTCCCTGTGGGGCACCTGGGGCTCACCTGCCCCCTGAGGTGACACCTGCTGAGGTGGCACCACACCGAGTCACCCACGGGCTGGATCCTGCACAAGGCCCAGCATCACAGGACAGCTGAACACAGCCACAACAGCTCCTGAGAGCAAAGCTCCTGCGCCTCCCCTAAAATGTTTCCACTGCCTGGAGAGAAAGGATCAGCCCCCACTAGAAATATGTGAGAGGAGATCATTTACAGCCCTTGCTGGATCCACCAGAGAGGTTAAATAAGCTGATTCCACCAGCACACCCCAATGGAAAACCAAAAACCAAGCCCACTCCACACAGAAAGCTGCTCCTACCTCACCAACGTGCCAGGGATGAGAACTTCACATCCTCCGTGGAACAGACGTTTGCACCAGCCTTTCTACAGTCACCCAACAGCCACGCTGGAGCTGCTGACACCAAGGGCTGTACAGGCAGCTCACAGGGTGCTGGAGGATTTCTCAGGAAGGAAAATGATGGAGACACAGCTGGACTCGACGATCTTAAAGTTCTTCTCCAGCCTAAATGATTCTGTTTGTGCTGGGAGACATTTGGGAGCATGAAGCAGTTCAGGTATGAGCTGCACTAAAGGCAGGAGTCAACCATCCATCCTGGCTGTGGGGCTGAAACCCCACAAGGTCCCTATTTATCAGCACATCCAAGGATGGGGATAGGCCTGAAGTGAAGGGCAGGCTCAAGGTTAAGTGCTTGCAGATGGGTTTTGTTGAATTAGGCTGAAGGTTCAGGTGGGAAGTGCCCCTCTGGGAAGCAGCTGGTTTGTCCTGCAGCTTTTTGCCCATGATCTCTGGCCCTGCTGGTGCTGGGGCAGGGTGCGGGGTGGGAGCTAGACCCCGGTGCAGGTGCCTGGTTCCATTTTACCATGCCCAGTATTTATATTTCAAACTGCAGCAAAGCAGCCCAGTGGTGCAGGAAGAACCCCACCAAAGGCCTGAACAAAGGCACTGGAGCAGCACAGGGCCACCAAGCTGTGCTGGAGCAAACCTCAGATTGTGGGGGTGCTTCCAGGATCTCCTGAGCAGAGCAGCAGAGTTCTCACTCAGAGTTTTCACTGCAGATTCAGATCTGCACTGAAATTAGTCAGTGACCTCATCCAACAAGGAGGAACAAACAAGAAGATGACAAGCAAGTGTTGCTAAGTCTCAGAAGACGTAACATCATTCCTGAGCACAATTAAACACAGCCTTGCAAACATCCAGGCTCTGACTGATCATGAAACCCATATGGGGTCATTTGCCTTCTTAGGTCTGCTTCTTCCACCACCCTCACGTGCTCAGTGAGAGTCTGACTGTATGAAAACTGACTCTGTAGAATTTAGGTGAGAGATTTAGATGGGCTCTGAACTTAAAGGAATCAGTCAGGCTGAGAAATCCCTTTCTAAAAACACTTGCTCTGGGAGAAGAGTGTTCAGCTGTGGTGATGAGACTGACTGCCACATCTTCAGTGCCTTGTGTCACACCTGAGCCTGTGCCAACGAAATCCCACTGAACAAGTCCTGCACCCTCCAGCGCTTCCCAGCACTCCTCAGTGAAGAGCCAAGGGTGGTCTTACACCCTTGGTTTCTGCCCAGGATCACTTCCACCAAGAGATTTCTTATGGATTCTAGAGCTAGAGTTTTAATGAATTCCTTGAATCCTTTATTTGGGCAAACCTGGACAAAGTTAACTGCAGTATAAGCTTGAGACAACAGGAGAATTAGGACTCACAACCTTCTTTTGAAAAGATGGTCAGCTCTGCCTGGTATTAAACCTTGATACGAGGTTTCCACGGGAGAGGAACAAGATTCCTAAAGTACAGATCTGTTGAACAGACTTTATAAAGGTCTGTATTGTTATAACTTCACTGCCCAGCTGAGATAAAGGTGTTCCTTTACTTTGCTCTTTCTACCAGCACACATTTCCTTGTTTTCAGCCCCGAGTACTGAGTCTGAACTGTGTGCTGCAGTATTTAAAGCCCATCTCCATTCCCACTAAGCTGTATATCCATGGAGCATTTGAAACAAACAGGCTTTTGGGACCCAGCTCTGCAGATAAAATTGTTTTAGAGAGGTGCCCAAAGCAGGTCTCAGCTCTAAATCCTCCTTGTGTGAAGGTGAGCTCCGTGTCCACCTTCCCAAGAGTCTGCTGAAAATACCACCCTGAATATTGGACATATCTGGGTTGAAAGGAAAATTGGGGTTTCCCATTAGAAGATGAAGCACTACCAGGAAAGAAAACATTTCTTCTCCCAAGGATGCCTGAAAGGAAGAAAAGCTCTGTAGCCATAAATTCATGGGATGAACTATCCCACAGTTCATGGGATAAAAGGACAAAAAGAGATTGGGACTGGGGATGGCAGAACAAGGGCACGACACAGTCTCCACTCTTTTTGTTCCCTGGTTCTCTGTCAGTGAAGGAGAGACCAATTGTGGCAGCCAATGGTAAATAAATGATATTTTATCCAGGGGTTTGTCTTATTTACATTATGACAAATGCCAGATAACACCACAGAGCTGCTCAATCACTGTGTAAAAGTGCTACAAACTGCTCCCGCATACAGCACACTCCCTCCTCTCACACAAGACACATTTTTGCAGAATCAGACCCTCATTCAGTTCTTTCAATGCTTTTTCACAATTTTTTTTCAAATTTAGGGAGGAAAAGTTTTATTCAATTATCATCTCTTTCCTTTTTTTTTTTTTTTTTTTTTTTTTGTGGTTTGAATTGACCAACTGCATATCTTTCCCTGGCTTTATCAAAGAAGCCACCAGTACCAGAGCACATCTAATTTTAAGAGGGCTTTAGTAGGCAGACTTAAAACTGATCATGCATTTTAGTTTCAGTAACTTGCAATTTCTGCACGCTTTGATAGTGCACTTTAAAGAACAAGTCTTTAATGACAAAGGCTTAAAGGAAATGACCTTTCTGAAGAAAATATCAAAGCTTGGAAAAGACAGCTCCTTGGAAAAAAAAGGCTGAATTAAAATGACCTTGTGTTCTGAAACTTCTTCATACAATATCTGACGTCTTACTTTTCCTTTGTACCCTCCAAATAGGACCAAGTATAATTTAGCAGTGTGGTGCCTCCAGTCCTTCCTGTGATTTGGGGAGGACTTGCAGTGCATTAAGAGAATTAAAAAAAAAAATTCAATCAGATCCTACAGAGATTCTCTATCAAGACCCCTCGGCATCAGGATCAAAGCTGTGCTTGTTTTCCAGAAAATTCAATAAATGTTTTCTTCTAACCACTATAATTTTTTTTTTTTTTTTCTTCTGTGAGGCAAACCCATTTCTCAGTTTGAAACCACCACAGTCAGGAGGGATTTGGGCAAGCACCAGGAGTACCTGCTGTCCCCAGCACAATTAAAGCTCTGTTGCAGACGCAAGCAGAAGGAGGGACCTTGTATCCTTTTCTTCCAGCTGGGCCAAAAACGGAGCATTTTTGTGCCATGTAACACAAGAACTGTGAGTGGCACTGAAATAAAGTGTCACCTTGATAAGGGTCACCTCCCTTGGTACTGGTGAAAAATGTCACAGTGACTTTTTGCGGGGGGGCTTAGAGAGGGTGAAGCAATCTTCTCTCACGGAGCAAAATCGGTGAATTAAATAAATATAAAACAGAAAGAAGGTTGTAACCACACTAAGGCTGGGTTGGCCAGAGCTTGTTCAGGGACAAAGAGGCCAACTCCTGGCAGCTGGCAATTCCTTAGCAAGTGAGGGAAAGAGAGGCAGAGAGCAAGAAATAACTATGGAAATCTTTCTAATCCTTCAGTTTGGACTGGGATTCCTACCTGTTAGAAAAATGATCACAGTAATGTAAACAACTAAAAGAGAATTCCACCCAAACTCACATTTAATTTCTTACAAGGTTCTTAAGCAGCTTCAAAGTGGTCCTCAAGCTGTGGTTGATGCTGGAGAGAGTTTCACACCAGTTTTGAAACCCCCCGATTGACCAACATCTGCTTTTCCGAAACTGCTTGATGATCATCAGTGACATCAGCAACCCAATTCCACCAAAAAGAAGGAAATTCAGGAATTCAAGTAGCGAGAAGAGCGTCTGTGTGTTTCTTTATGGATGTACACCCCTTCGTGCTGTCAGAAGCACTAAACCCACTCGGATTTAACAATTAAACACAAGCGGAGAAGCAGAATCAGAGATGCCTCATTTCCCTAAGGCATGAGAAGAGTTGTCACTGTCCCCACCTCTGCTGTTTGGACACGGGGCCATGCCCAGTGGGTCCATCCAGTGCCCACAGCCTGTTCCTCCTGCAGAGCCCAGCCACCACTGCCCTGCACCTTTCAGGGTAAAAACATTTTACTGCCCACAATTAGCTCAGTGCATCCCAACAATTCCTGCTCCTCCATCTCCCGTTCCCCCAGGCGAGGCTTTGTGGCACCTGCCACAGCACCTCCTCCTTTATCAGAGGAGCCTTATCTGTAATTAGAAGAATCACTTGTTGATTCAAGGAAGGTGGAAAACCTGCCCAGGCCCTGACTGGGCTGACAACCAAAGCAGCCAGAGCCGGAGCCGGGGTTTGGCACGGAGCGTGCCGGCGCTGCCAGGAGGAGGGGTGGATGGAGCCAGCCTGCCAAAGCCTCTCCTCCTTGATCTCGGTGCCAGGAGCAGATAAGAGCCCAGCTGGTGAGCTGGGGCTTGGCGGCACAGCCGCCTCCACCACGGCACTCCAGGGAGCGGGAGCCGTCAACTTTCGCCCAAGATGCGGCGCGGGAGTGCTGGTGACACCGTGGTGAGGCAGGAGAGGCGGCCATCCCCACCAGCAGGGTTGCACTGGTGCTGCCAGGGCCACAGCTGGACTCGGAGCAGGAATTTCTGGCCTCTTCTCAAGCACTGTGCCTTGATCCCAACACCACTGGCAGGATGGTGCCCAGGAAAACCAAAGCCATTCGCGTGCTCGGCAGATCTAAATGAACACATTCCAAATGTTCCAGTGGATGGCTGTGGAGATCCCAGCACTGCCCCATGGCTCTGAGGGCTGACCAGGTCCTTCAGCTTCCCATTGCCCCTCAAACCTCATCCCAGAAAACCCTCTGGAATCTGCTCAGACTTGCCGGGATTGTCGCAGAGAGCCGCACACGCCCACGTGGCGCCAAGGCCGTATCACTCATGACTTTTCCAACAACACCCATGGCTGTGTTATCAGCCCATGAGGAAGGAATTCCCTGTGCCCAGAGTACCCAACCCCACCGACAGCCAGAGCTGCCTGCAGTGCCACCATGGTGCTCTTATCCTTGTGCCAAATAATCCCTTGAAACACAGCACACATTCCCACAAAGCCACACAAAACTGCCCTGGCTACTGAGGTGAGTGAGATGCTCAAGCAGGACAATAATGTCAAAACAAAAAGATAAGAAAATAATAATATTTTAATGTTATGTAAACACATGGACACAGAACAATGTCAAAATATGTTAAAATATCTTGGACGATAACAATAATAATAATAATAATAGAAAATGAGGTTTTATTCATGTTTAAAAGTGAAAAAAAATGGTATTGAGAAGGAGTAAAAAATATTAGTAGAGCAAAGTCTACTTGCTCGGTAAGCGAGCTCAGCATGGCGTCAAACTGTGTATCAAAAGCATAAATCTGTAATAAAATAATGATAAAAAAATAATGGAAGGAAGATACAACAAAATCCATACTGGCATGAGCTATGAATATGTTTTCATGAAGTTCATTTTTTTTGTGCTAACAAAAGAACCACTAATCTTTGCATTATAATTTACAAGAGCCAAATCTTCAAACCTATTCAAAGCAGTCCATTTGGCAATCACAGAGATCCCACCGATCCATCAGTTACCTGAAAAGGAAGAGATTTTTGTCAGTTACACCTCGTTATTTTTATTATAAAAAACACAAAAGGCTGAAAGCAGGGCTGGGTCCAGTGGGCAGCGGGTCTGGAGCTTTCTATTTATCTAACAAAGCTACCTGTGCTGGACTTATTACCAAGGATCTATGACATTTTCAGTTTCCAGTTAGCTTTAGCTAATTCCTGCTAACAAACAATTTAGGATTAGTATTTTCACAGAGCTCTCACACTGCTATAACTTTCTCACAGTTGTTTAAATATCTCACAAATGCTGACGCTATTTTTATGAGCACACATTCTTAGAAATGTGCAGAAACCCTCACATGAGATAGGAAACACCACCAATGTCTATAAAAACAGGAAAGATGGAGTGGCTTTCCTAGGAAGACTCCTTGTACTCACCTCTCCATGTGAATCACTTACTCTAAAGGCACAGCCAGGCTTTTTATGGCTGCAGCACTTGCCATAATTTATATTGGAGGGCGTAAACGTCTCAAAAAAAAAAAAAAAAAAAAAAAAAAAGTAAGAAAGAAAAAAGAAAAAAAGAGGAGCAGCTCAGGCTCATGGAGATCCGGTCCTTTGAAGATGTGATCTGTAATAATCTGCCTTGCATCATTGTTTTCTATCTTTAAAGGAGGTGGCATCACCGCAGAGCCGCAGCTGTGCAGGAGCCGCCGCCTCATCCTCAACGCGCAGGCAAAGCCCAGACTTGCAAAGCACCTGCAGCTTCTCTAATCTTGCTCTAGCAGTACTGACTAAGCACCGGGGAAAACGTCTCAGACGCTTGTTTACTGAAAAAAAGGAGCTTTTCAAACTGCACCCATGTTGGAGGGTTTGAATTAAGCCGTAAGACTTGAAGAACTGGGACCCGCAGGTGTGAAATGGTACGAGTTGATTAAAGATAATCCCGTACTTTTTGGCGTGGTAGGCGTTCAGGTCTTCCTGGAGGACTCTTTTCTGCAGAAAACTTACCTGTAAAACACATCCCACATGAAAACAGGGTACAAAATTCCAACTAATATATTTGCGCTCATTTCGTAACAGGAAATTTTCTGGTCTCTCCTGCCTAAATAAAATGCAGTAACACTTGAGCTGCGTAGAAGAACGAATATTTAATAGAAGACTGTTCTCTTGGCTTCCCTGGCTCTGCTCTGGCTGTGCATTCTCTACTCCTTCAGGAGCAGAGTTGAACCCGCTGTTACACCCAGCTGGCGGCACCATCTGGGTTGTGCAAGGGCTTGGGAGCTCCCGTTCTCCTGGTAGCTCCCATGGGATTCCTGTGCTCTGATCCCTGCACTTTTTGCTCTTGTGATGAAGGCACTCACCTGTTCCCCAAGTGTATGAGAATTAATGCTCATTAACACACTGCATCCCCCGTTGGCCATCTCACCAGGAGCAGACAATCAGGCAGCAAATCCTTTATATTTAGCAACACGTTTAGAAAACTTCACCCAAGCCTCGAGTATTTTCTTTTCCTGCTGTTTATTTTTATCCCCGCGCGGTGCTTTTACCCAGCCTATCCTCTTCATCCTCCTCCAACAATAAATAATCCTGACAGGTGCAGGGATTCCAGTGCCCTTCTTGTCTGATGTTTTCGAACAGGAATTTCAACAATTTTCAAAGAGCAGGACACCTGTGCTTCAGAGAGAGCCCAGCTCCCCGAGCGGTCTCCGACGCCAGCGCGTGTGGAAACGCAGCCAGCAGCGATGGATTTCTGGGAGAGCACCCAGGTTTTCATGTGTGCAGTTACTTTTACTCCTTTGAAATGCTGCTGCTGTTTACAGAAGCTCTGCAGGTGGATATCAGATTCTAGGTTTTTTTATTTTTTTCAACTCATTAAAAGGTGTGGAATTCTTGTATTAGCTCAGAGTGATGCTTCCTACCAGGCAGTGCTGAGAGTCCTTTTAGGAGTCTTTAAAAATAGCTTTTTACTATGAACTGGAAATAGATCTCCCTAGTAGACCCTTAACTCTTTATTTCCCACAACTATTTAAATGAGAAAGAGCATCACTTCCATTAGGGATCCCTTGAGGTGGAAGCAGAATGTTTACAATCAGAGTGCTGAAGTTGTGTCACTCCTTGCACATAGAAATGTTGAGTTTCCACTGTGAAAATTTCCTGCTTCCATTGAAGGTGGCCTCTGCCAGAGGAAGTGTCTCATGCAGAGCAAAAATATGCTATGGAATAACTCTTATGCATTGCAAAGAGAAAAAAAGGGAAAAAAACCCAAATACATGAAATTACTAATTATCTCCATGTAGAAGGTTGTGTAAAAAGGAGAAATGAGATGTTGTAGATCAAGAATTTCTTGAAAAATGGTCCTGAAAATTGGCATAAGGATGTGATGATAATGGGCCTAAACTTGTACTCCATGTCTCAGGTTTCTGCTCTTCCCAGAGCTCAGGGCAGCTCTGAGCCACCAGCCTGGCACTGTCCTTGTGCCAGCTCTTCCCTTCAGCCAGGACAGATCCCAGATCCCAGATCCCAGATCCCAGATCCCAGTCCTTCCCAGCTCGGTTACATGCACAGTCCTGCAAACACTGGTGGCGTTTTCCTTGGATTCCCATTATTCCACAGCTATGATCACCCTTCTTTATGGCTATTAATCCTTTCTCACTGGAGTTCAGGCAATGATGATATTTTGTTTTATTCCAGCTCCCAATACACTGAATAGAAAAGCCCCAAATAACTTCTGTGGGAACCATGTGTGAGAAACACACCCAATTAATCAGCAGTTCCCTATTTCCAATGACATTTAGATATTCCTATTAGGAAATTTAATAGTCTAGTTCATAGAAATCGTTCTGATTCTGCATTAATCTAGAAGAACTGGTGGTTAGCAGTATTCGAGACAAAACATTACAGGGCCTCTTTATATAGGAAAATGTAAAAATATCACAGTGATCATTTAGACAAATATCTTCAAAAATATCCAATTTGCTTTATTACATAGGCTGGAAAGAAAATAAAATTATTTCTAATCCTCTTCTTTGCCCTTTATAGGCAGCCTTTAAATTATTCCTTCAGGAGAAACAGTGTAAGGAAGATGAAAGGCAACAGTGAGCTGCATCTGAAGGGCTGAGGAAAAACCCCTAATACTGAATAAAGCACAGCTTTTCCTGGAAGAAAAGTCTGGGATCAAAAAATACAATATGGTAGCTCTCAAACTGGAGGAGAAAAGTTTTGTGAAATAGGACACTGAGTGAGAAGCATGTGAGTGCTGCCATAATTTGGTTTTGTTATTCAGTATTTTTGACCAAATTTCAGATGGTCATAACTGTGTAGAAAAGATGGCTTTTATCCAGCCCAAAATGCTGAAGAATAAGAATTTACCTGAGATTTCAAAGATGAAATGGTGTCTTCAAGTTCCTTTTTGGAAGATGCTGGCATCAGCCCTTTGAGTATTTTTTCATATTCTTCCCGTATAGTAATCAACTGCAACAGAACAGAGAGAATTTTATATAGAGACGGCTGCTCTAAGATGCTGTGATTATTTTTTTTTTTTGCTTCTTTTGCTCAAATTGGAGGTCAAATAAACACAGGATTAATTGTGCTATCAAAAGGGAGAGGGAAGGAGAGAGAAGAAAGATCAGAGATGACCTGTAAAGAACAAAAGAGGTAAAAGAGACAAAGAAAGGCAAAAGAAAACATAAGAATAAAAGTATACATGGAAAGGGGAAAAAAAAAAAAGGAGCAATATTCATTCTTAAATCCATCTGAACTGAGTGTTTATACAGACTGACCTTGCAAATGGATGGCCAGAAGTTTTCCGTTTGTTTTTGGTGGGATCTGAACCAGGTCGTTGGGTGACATTTGTCCCTTGCTCCTTTAGACAAGGTGAATTACTGCTTTCCACGATACATTTCACAAAATTTCTCAACTTCTGGGTGCTTTTGTGGACTTTTTATTATTATTCCTCATCCTGCAACAATTTTTCATTGCACTTTGTGTCTTCCTCAGCTCCATGGAGACTACAGAACTTTCAATGAGTAGATTTGAGCATCTCAGACCCCAAAACGAGGAGTTTGAATAGGGGGAAATTTTCATCTGCAGCTTTATTTAACAGATGCTGAGTAAACAGGAGATACAGAGCAGAGTTACATGAAGAGAGATCAGATGGAAGGGCTGTGCTTCTTATCTCTCCAGAGTGGTTGGATCTGATGAGTTTTGACCTGGGGTAATTTGGGGAGTGTGGTTCAGGTCAGCCCGTCACGTTCCTACTTGGTTGAATCAGGGCCTCACATCTGTACTTAACTCCCAAAAGGATTAACTGCTTGATTCCAATTAAGCAAGGACTTTGGTGCTTTTCTGGATTAGCAGCTGAATATGTAAATAAAGGATCAAAGGGCTTCGATATCAGATTAACTCATAAAATATCTCGAAACTTTCAAATGGAATCTTTTTTTTTTGTTGTTCTCCCCAACACCATTTGGTGCTGGCTTTTCATTCCCAAATGGCAGAAATCCACCACTGCAACCACAAATCCAACCCTCAGCCTCACACCTGAAGAAGCCAAAATCCCAGCTCCCAGAGCTCCCAGAGCTCCCACACGTGAGAACCCGAGGCCAAGTTCATCCCGGCACCATCCCATGGGAAAAGCAGCTCACGCCAGAAGCCGCATTATGCAGCATGCAATTATCAATACAAAAGGAATAAAACAATCTGATGAAACGTTAGGAAAATTCTTCCTCTGAGTCACCCCGACAGGCAGGAGGAATCGCCAAATCTCTATGCAAATGGGCAATTAGAGGCTTTCCTTGGGAACTACAAGGAAGTGATGCCATTATGCAAATCTGAAGGGGGGAAAAAAAAAAAAAGATAGGTGAGACAGGAAACCTCGTTTGAACTCCGCTTGTGTATAAGCCAGCGATCAAAATTTATGTTTTTGAGAGCTACACCAATAAATTCATGCTACTATTTCTATCAAGGCTTCCAAAGTTATGCACAAGTGGTCTGCCAGGATAAATATTTTCTGAGCCAACAGCTCATTTGGGTGGGGACCTTGATAGAGCAGAAACATATATTTCAGTTGATTCAACATGTTCCATTTATTCTTGGTGAGACGAGACCAGAAACAGGCAGCCAGAGCAGCAAAATGCTTTTATTTCCTAAACTTTGATTAATAACGATCTATTTAATGGGTAAGAGGCTCTGGATGATCACCTGACCAATATGCAGGTGCAACAGAAGTTTTAATGCAGCTCTGTGAGGGAAATAGTCATTTTCTAATTGTGCAAGAGTTTCCTTGCAACCAGGTCACTGGTTTTAACAGTTTAATCTACATTGTCCTCTAAGTAAGTGCTTTCACAATGCTGGGAACATTTGTTATTAGCTTTGCAGAGCAGCAGAGGATCAGTCCCTTTTGACAAAGGTGTTTCTCAGAAAGCCAGGAAGAAATAATGTATTTTGCTTTAAAGTATGGAGATATCTTACCGGGTCAGGTGAGAATGGAGAGAAAAATGAGAAACAAGCCCTGGTAGCTGCAGCTTGGCTTGGGGCTGATCCCTGACTCTGTTTCAGAAACAAGACATGCAATTTTTTTTGCGGCGAAACCTGTTCTTTTGGGTACAATTCCAACTTGTTTGAGCAGACAAAACATGCTACTTCTCAGCTCTGCTCACTGGTAATTGCTTCACAATAAGATGAAAATAAGATGAAAATAAGTGCCCAGCTGTTTCCTGCCGTGTTATGGTAAACAACCTGCTGGTACTTTTGGCTGAAGTCACTATCAAGGTTTATTGACCCAAGAGATTAAAATAGCGCATGGCAAAAATCTAAATCACTCCTTACAACCGAAAAATAACATCCAGTGGCCCAATGGGTACTCATTTTAATGGCAGAAGGTTTTTATTTTTTAACACTTATTTTTCACCAATGAAAGCTATGTCTGCAGGGATAGGGGGTTTTGCGCCTTAAAGGCTTTTTTGTTCTTTTATAGCCTCAAGCTGCCTCCCTAGGATCCACAAATACTGAGTCTCCTCTTGCACTCTTGAGGGATGTTTAAAATTGCAATTCTTCATCCCTCAGGAGGGCTTTAGTCAGCTGGATAAGGATGGCTCTATTTCATTTACTTGTGTTCGTTTTTCTTCAGTCCTGAGAAAGCTTTATTTTTTCCCTTGAAAATTCATTTCGGTGAGCTGATTTAATCCATGAACCCCCAGGAAGGTTTTATAGCTTTTAATATTAGGCTGCCACACTGGTCTTTGTTTATTCAGGTTGGTGGCTAATATATGAGGTTTGGAGTTCGACCATCAATCATCCTTGGTGTCAGCAGAAAGCTGAAGCTGCCACACGTAGCTCATGTGTGATTGGTCATGTGGTAAATGTAAAAAAAGAAGAGCTAAATAGTGACACAATTATGTAAAGTGATGCAAAAAGCAGGGGACTTGGAATTTCACAGACTACACTGAAATTGTGTCAGGTATTGACCATTCTCAAAGAGGGAAAAGCTGGGTTTGATGCCCAGAAGACAAATATCCAAACCTGAGCTTCCCAAACCAACCAACCCAGTGCTTATCAGCAGAATCACAGAATTATTTAGGCCGGAAAAAGCCTTTAAGATCAAGTCCAACCATGAACCAGCCCTGCCAGGGTCCCCCAGCACCACGTCCACACACCTCTGCAATCCCTCCAGGGATGGTGGCAACCACTTCCCTGGGCTCTACTGCGAAATCAGCTTCAATTTTGCTACTCCCAGGAGTCTTCTGCTGGCACAGCTCAGTCCTGCAGGCACTCATCCTCTCTGCAAACCTCAGAAGGATGTTTGGAGGCTGGATTAGGGGCGGGTGGGAGCACAGGAACAAGCTCCATTGGCTCCTCGCTGTGCCCCAGTCTCTCCCCTTCCTTTCTGAAAGAAACAACCCAAGCACATCCAGGAGAACTGCGGCGTCTCCAAGGTGACCAGATGAATTTTAGCCATGTGCTACCACCAGCCTGCAAAGCACAGGGTGTTCTGTGTCCCTTCCATCCCCTCCACCAGATCCTGCTCAGGCTCCCAATAGCCAGCTCTTCCCTCCTTACATCCCACAGTTCTGTGATGCTGGGTTCATCCCTGGTGCAAAATACCCATCTCATAAAAACCAAAAAATCCAAATTTCAAAAACCCCAAACAAATACAATCTTCTCCAGATCTTCCTGCTGTAAATGACTTTGTCTGAACTAGGGACGCGTAAGAAAACTACAAAAGAAACACTGAAGTAAATGAAGGGACCAAATAAAGTTGTTCAAGTACCTTAAAAAAAAAAAAAATCTTGTCTTGAAGGGCATGAAGTTAATTTTGTGTTTATGTCAGATAAGAATCAAAAGATAGTTGTTTCAACGAGGGTGTTGTGGCTTTTTTACTATCTTAATTTCTGCCTGTCTATAATATTTATGCAGGATAATGTGTGCCAGGGAATACTAGGATAGTGACCAAAAGGCATAATTAGGATCTTTTAGTTGTTTCAAATTTTCCCCATGTTTAAGAGTGAATAAGATGAGAAAAGTAATTTCCTGTCTCTCTTAAATCCTTTCGTATATCAACAGTTCTGTGCTATAATGCTGTTTAAAAGAAAAAACCTCTTTAAAAAGGTTATGGATCTGTTCTGCAACATCTCTGAATGGAGACAGGAAAGATCTGCTGCAATAAGTCTGAAGAGAGGTGAGGGTTCCAAAAGCCTAAAAATAACCCCTTCAGTCTTAGGGAGATGATTTAATCTCAGAATAAAGTCTTGTCCTTCTAAATGAAGGTGGCAGTAATAATAATTAATTACTATTACTAATATTATTATTATTAATAATAATAATATTATTGCATAGGTCAGCTTCATTCAGGTGAAGACTGCTGAAGCAATGTGAAAAGGCAAGTGAAGGACAAAACATTGCAATGCCATCCCAATTAAAGAAAACCCCTAATCAACAGAAACAAACAACCAAAGAACCCACCAAAAAATAAAAACCAAAATGCAAGCAAAAACCCCAAACAAACATGCAAAGAATGATTAATCACTTGTTGTTTGTGTCCTCCCTATTTGCAGGGACTCCTCCTTTGCCTCTCAGCACTCCTGAAGTCTAAGTGAGCACAGCTCTACTCCTACAAAACCTCTGTGAGTCCAGATGTTCCCCTTCCTCCCTCAGCTGGCCTGGGGGACGCTGAGCGATGTCCCCAACCCAAACAAACCAACCAAAATTGGCAATTTCCTTGAATTTCAGATCCCTCCAGCCTCTGTTGTAAGGGAACATTTAACTGGAGCTTGGAATCTTCTGAAATGATTTTTCCTAATGAGGAATCCAATGATGTATCAATTGTCTCAGTGAAGATCAGGGTCTGCACATTTGTCTTTTCAGAAAACCACCGAACGCGAATATCCGCCGCTTTCGAGTCCACATGCTCTCTGGTTCCAGGCAGAGGCAATTCTGACTCTCACTGTGCAAGGGCCATTGAAATATGGCTCTCCCAGATTTAGAGGAACAGCGTGCAACTCGATACAAATGTTCTCGAGTTCTTAAGAAAAGTAATGAACGCCATAAATCCCACGGACTTGGCTCAGCTGAAAACAGCGACCAGGCGAGATCAGCTGAGCAAGTTATTTTGTCAAGTGAACACCATGTTGTTCTCCACTGGGAAAATCCTGCTGGAGCACCTCCCCTGATCCCGACAGTTCCAATAAAAGATAAATTGGTGGCACAGCTGTCCCCTTTGTTTGGCTGTCTGTAGCCAGTAACCCATCCCAGCATCCAAGACATTTTTGCCTCGTTGTTTTACTGACCCACGGGGACCTCCAGCCCTGCCGAGCTCCTCGCTGGGCACGGAGTTTGCTGCTCCAGGTCATTTTTTTTCTTTTCCCAACCTGCATCCAAGTGGCCTTATTACTTCAGTGGCTTGTGTTTCCATCTCTCTTTTCTCGAACAAGATCTCCCACCTGGAAAATCCTCTGGTTGTAGTTAAGCAATCTGAGTCTGTATAATTCATAGCAGCAAAAGAAGCTTTTGGAAAAAAAACCCCACCAGTGGGTTGCACATGGCAAGAACAGCATTCCTGGGACTACACGACTTGGAGAGGAATAAAAGCTTTCACTGTCAACACCACGGAACAACCAGGAATGTTGTGGCTAGAAAATTCACGCTGTTCTCTCAGCCTCCCCCTCTCCAGGGCTCTGCTATTGTTCCAGCTGGGATTTGGAGGATCCCGGATTTATTTTCTTCTCCTTCCAGATGACTCATGGCAGATGCCATCTTTGTTTCCCCAGCACTCTTCCTCTCAGCTCATGTCACTGCAGTCCCTTCGCTGGCCCAGGAGGTTGGGATAGCAGCAGGAGGGCTGTCCCCTCCACGGGGTGACCCCACTGACACCCCCTGATCCAGAGGAACCAGACCCAAGCCAGCCCAGCTGCTCCCCAGTGCTGCTGGGCCAAAGCCGAGAACATGGAATCACAGAATATTCTGGGCTGGAAGGGACCCACAAGGATCATCGGGTCCAACACGTGGGGTTAATTTCTGCCTCTGGCCATCCCTAATGCGCTATCAGGATAATCAAGTCTGAAATGAAGCTCTGAGCACCTCTGACACCACGGCTGTGCTGGAACACATTTATGTGCTTCAGTTTTACATTCCAGCACGTGTCACCTTGCACACAACCCCTCCCATCCGGGCTGGATCAGCAGGGAGAGGTTTCAGTACCTGGTTCAGGAGGTGCCCAGTGCTCCCCACGGCCAGCGAGGGCTGACAGAGCTCAGCAGCAGCAGGATCAGGACCTGGATTTTCACACCGACCGTGTGAACAAGCAAAGCTCTGTAGATAATAATCAGAACCTACTTTTACAACCACCACTTCCAAGAACAGAAATCCAACCAGGGTCTCAAGTGGAAAAGCAGCTGCCAGGCTTGCAGAGCCTCAGGGCTGGGCAAGGATGGGCAGTGCAGGAGAAACACGGCTGCGCTGCCCGGATGGAATTCCCATGGATGGCATTTGGTGCTGATTACACTGACAACAAAATAGTAGCTTAGAATTTACATGAAGGTAAAGAGCACCATAAAGTTGATCTTTCCCAGTCCTTTTTAGCTCCATCTCCTAGAAGAAGAGACTGGGACAGTTCTCTAATTGAACAGGCATTGCTGGGAGCACGACTGGAGATGAGGTTTTGCTGCTCTGTTCATCTGTCATCCACTGGCTCCTCCAGACATTCCCATTTCCTTTTCCTTTTAATTCCCTGCATTAAGCAGCAGTATTACTGTTCCTTGTAGTCCTACTTTAACAGCTTCTGAAAGGGCGAAGTTCCCTACATGGATAATCTGTAATCTAACCACAGATGCTTTAATGTGAGGTACTGTCCTCTTAAAAGGACAATCTCTCTCATTCACTATTATTTAGACAAAGAGCAAGAAAAGTGACATTTTAAAACACTCTCCAATTCCTGCACACTGCCATATGCTTCTATTCTCTTCTGGCAACAATTCCCTTTCCCCTTTTAACTACTTGTCCTGTACTTTCTGTTTGCTGTCTTTCTCCAGCTGGCCACCAAGCTCCAATAATTCATTCTGTTCTGTTCAGGAGGTGTATATTTGTGTATTTTCCAGTTGTGTCTGATTACCAAAGCTAACATTTGATCACTGACTTCCACACATGCACCACTATCCTCGACTCTTCCCTTTGACAGTTGCACAGTTGGTGAGAGCCTCCTCTCCCGCAGTTCCTGCCATATGGAGCTCCTGGGAACTTTTAACTCCGCTGATTTCCAGCTCCTTTCAAATCCCACCTGCAAAGCTGTTTTTCTCTGCTTGAAACTCGGGTTCTATCTCCTCCTGCTAATCTGAAACCTCATGCTATACAGAGTAATTTACTGTATTCATTGTAAATCTCTTTCCTTTCATAGCTCGCCATTAAAGGAAATGATACACAAATATAAAACGTGGCAAATGCAAAATCATGATTTATCCTGACAATCTCAGTCTTAATTAAAAACTGAGGGGTGCTGCTGTATCAAAGTGATTAATGAATATATCAATGGATTTGAGCATAAGGTAGACACCTACTATGATAAAAAGTGTTAGAATTGGGCTCTAAATAATGTCTGTGGACATTTATGGTACCTAAAGTCCACAATGCCCCATCCCTGGAAGCGTTCAAGACTGGGCTTGGAGTAACCTGGTCTATGGTGGGACTTTAAGGTCCCTTCCAACCCAAACAAAACCCTACGAAATCAACACTGCCATACACCAATGGGGCTCCTATATCCACGAAAGGTGCCTGATAGAGAAAGAACCAGGATCAGAGTGATTCCTGCCCACCAGAGTCTACTGGGAAGCTGAAAAGAGACCCAGAACCGCCCCAGAACAGGATGCTGTGGTCTGTGTGTGCCAAAGAGCCCGAGCAGTGAGCCCGAGCTCAGTCCCATCGGATTCTTCACTGCTTCTCCGTGGTTCTCCAACATCTTCTTTTCAATAAAAAGACTTTAAATTTGAAATTTTCTTACAGCAAGTAGTTAGAAAAGAAATCCTCTATTGTGCAGATTCTCAGTCTGTGGGGAGCTATGTCCCTCTGCCTGTTGGTCCCCTGCATTTTTCACAAGGTTTTATGGTAGGAAAACAGCTGAAACACACAGGTCCCTCCTGGCCCCAATGCTGGGGGTGTCAGCAGAGCAGTGGATGGAGATGACACAAGGTCCCTCCTCAGCCACACAGAACTGCACAAAAACACTCTTCAAATCCATCCATCCGTGCTGGTCACAGGAGAAACTGCAATAACTATTTTAATGTGACAATATTTGGTGGTGCAGTTCCTGAAAGTCACAGCGGAAATTTCTTTCAGGTTCTTACTATTTTCCCCAGAGGCTGCTGAGCCTCAGCAAGGGCTGCTCTCGGTGAATCACTGCCGTGGTTTAAGATCATCCACATCCAGGCTGGGCTTCCTATTTCTGTGGGAGCAGAAATGGCTCTCTGGGGGAGAAATTCTGGAAGTGTTTCAGTGACGTGGGTTGAAGCAAGTGGAGCGAACAGCAGAATTTCATCACCACCTCCAGCCCGTGCTGCCTCGTTGGATCTCAGTTTCCAAAGCGTCACTTGGCTCGGTGACACAAACGTTCCCTCCACCCTCCTCACCTGCAGCTGGCCACAAAGCCAACCTGGGCTTTTAAATATCCTAATTGAGAGCTTATTTGCCTGATTCTTGGTGACTGTAACATGTTCTGAGAGTGACAACACTTTGAGAAAGTCTGGGAATTTGAGGCAGGCACCCCAGGCTGCCATCTGAGGGTATTTGAAACTCTCTGAGACCTTTAAAAATCACAGAATCATGGAATGGTTGGGGTTGGAAGGGACATTAAAGATCATCTCGTTTCAAAGCCGCTGCTGTGGGCAGGAACAACTTCCACTAGATAATTTCTAAGAAGAAATATGGCCAAAAAGCCCTAAACTAAAGAGCTAATAACTCAAGTGTTCCAGCCATCAGATTAAGAACTACTGGGGACTCATACCGTGGACATCAGTGTCTACTGCTCATCTGTGTCTCACTGATTCCTTGCTCCCAGCTCCACAAATCCACTGCCAGCAGCACTATTCCCACCAAGGAGAAGGTGTGGCAAACCTTAGAAGTTTCTCCGTGCTACACAGCAACCGAAATTTCAGAAGGATGCATCACAGCATTCATCTGAGAACAAATTTATTTAGTTGGCATGGAAACAGTACGTTGGGCTGAATGTGGTAAATATCCAGCAGTCATAAAAAAATCGAGGAAGTCAGGATAATAAACATTAGAAATGAAAACTGGCTGAATGCTTTTGAATCATGGCTCTTTTACAATTATCACTCCTGTTTTCATTTGAACATGAGTGAAATCCACTTAAACTAAGCTCCTCCACTTTATGCCAAATACTTCTGTAACATCCTCATTCAGATAACTCCTTTCTCCTTCTTTTATAATCTTTTTTAGGAAAAAGAAATTAAAGGGCTGAAAACTTCCATTGCCATTCTCCTTTATTTCCTCAGCAATATTAATGAATTGAACATAATTGATTTTCTGTCTCAGAATCTCCTTTAAAACTCTATTTATGACTTGACTGTTTGGAGTTATCCCTATGGCTTGAGTATCTGCAGTGTTGCTACTTCAGTTGCTTGCAAACACAAAGAACTTTTTCTCCTCTTTTATCCCAAATTTTATATCATACTCAACCCAAATCTATGGCTAGAAACATTAGAACAAGGAATGATAAGAATAGGATGGTTTTTTTCTGAGAAAATTCTTGTGTGTAATTTCCAAAAGACAGATTCTTGGAGCTTTTTAGTACACTGAGTTGGGGTGATTACCCTTCAAAAAAGAATTTGAAAATAAATGAATGCTAAAGAAATATAGGCAGTGTAGAAAAAAAAAAAAAGAAAAAAAAGATCACTGCATGAATTTTTATACAGGCCCCAATTTAACAGAACTTGTTGCACATGCCTAAATTCCTGGATTCATTAAGCTCTCAGTGATGTGTGTCATTCTTAATTACACATTCACAGGATGTAGAGTCTCCTGCATGAACAATGGGGATTTTTTAACTATGATTGACAAATGCACAAAGCCACAGGACTTAAGAAATAATGTTTAGTAGGAAATCTTGTCTCACATTAGATCCAGGCACAGATCAGAGACAACCAAGGGATACACTCACTCCAAAAGTCCACGATACGGGAACACAATGGGATCACTGGACAGGAAGCTGATCCCACAGTTATGTAGGACTGAGATATAAGAAACTTCACTGCTGCTTTGCAAGGAAATGGTTTGGACACACCCAAATTTGCCAGAAACCTTCCCAGACTGCTGTAACAGTCTTGTGGCCATATACATTCAATAACAATATATATGAAACTATATATTATAGTTTTCATATTTACTGCCAGTTTATCGCTTTCCATGAGTACAATTACTTATGTCTCAAGAAGCTGGACATCTGATTTTTAAAGGAAACATCCCACATTTTGACCTGAAGAAAGAAGGTACAGCTCTGGGACTCCAGCTCTTGAAGAGCAGCACTGGAAAACCAGGCCAGAGACAGAACAACCTTTATGGAAAAGATATAATTATTTAGGCCAGCACTTTTGAGAAATGGAAGCCATCATCCAGAGATCATTGCCATATGGCACCGCTGGTGAGACAACACAGACATGAAGTGACTGCACCGACCCACACTGTAAAATGGGAGAGAAAAGGAAAACAGGAGTAAACACCAGTTCATCCAAGAACACAAAGCATGGGAATGGAAAAGCTCCATAAAAGCAGCTCCTCTCCAAGTGCAGCGCCACGCTCGCCTCCAGAACAGCTCAGGGCTCGCTGACAGCCCAACGTATTTCCTCCCCTTTATTTATAGGATAGTTTGTCTCTCTGGATGATTATAATAACGAAAGGTTAAGCCTGTGTGATCACCAGAGGGTCACTGTGACAAAGAGTTAAACTTTGTGGCTCTGTCAGTCACTCTCAAAGGCTGAAGAGTTATGAGGACATTGCACTGGAAAAACGGCCAACATGGAGCACTAAGATACCACCCAACAAGACATAACGAGAAACAGCTTTTTAGTTTTAATTAAAAGCACAACAAAATGTTTTTTCATGTCTCATTCATTTGTTTGTTGTTGTTATAGAATCAAAACACAAGATTTTTCCTTTTAATGAAAAACAGAAGCTCTTTAACCCTCTCTCCTCCTTATTTATAGACATGTAAAAGCTTGGAAAAGTGGCTTTTGTAATGGCGCCAGCATAAATCTCCACGTTTTATGCAATTCTGATTCACACAGTATTTGGTAAAAGCAGAAAGCAAGTTACTGCCCTGAATATTTCAAGTCCCTGATCGGCTGATGAGTTGTTAACTACTGTTAACACTTGATGAACATGTTTACAGGTAGCCTGGCCAAACCCAGTAACTGGAAACATGTCGGAGCTGTCACTTTTGCATTTTTCTTCTGGAGAGATAAGCAGAACTAATGAATTAACCAGTCACAGAGGAGACAAGGAGCAACTTCCAAAATGTTTGTCTGCAAAATAGACCAAAGCCACCTAAACCAAACCAGCTTCAGTGGCTCCAGCTGCTTCAGAAAGTCACAATGGATGAAAGGCAGACACAAGACCACTGAGGAACTTGGATATGAGTTCTACCAAATGTGCCAACACATCAAGGTCAAAGATGGACAGCACAGTGTAATTTAAATAACATTCATGTTCCGTTATACTGGGGAACAGGATGTTACCATCTGAACTGGTCCTTCATTAATTAAGCCTGGACAGGAGAGTTCAGTAAGCTGGTTTGGAGCAGATGCTCATGTAGGAGGAAGCCCTGAAGACACCCTGTGAATCTGCATGTGCAGCCTTCTACCACCTTATTTCATGAGTCACTTTTTATTTCTTCTTCTGGATCGTTCTCAAAATGGGTCAGGAAAAAGAAAGCAAAATGGCAGCGGCAGAGACTAAAGAAAAACATTAAAAAGAAAAAATTTGGAAGAGGATGTCCCTCACAGTGTGCAGCCAGTGCTGTTCCCTGGGAGGGACAACCACGCTTTAAAGATCTGATTTTCCTCCTTCTTTTCCAGGAGACTCCGAAGCCAAAATGCAATGCTTGTAGGCCAGCTCACTCACTACACCAAATGCCTCCAGTGCTGCAGGCACTGCAGCTAAGGATGAGCCTGGCCCAAAATCTGGATTTGGGAGGCAGGGGGGGACAGAAGTGAACAGCTCATCACTGACACTCCAGAGAGGAAACACATCAATAAAACACCAAGGGTGACAGAGAGTTCCCATGTGCCAGTAGAATGACAAAACTGAGAGAAAAATATTTGAAATTAATGATTATTAATCTTCTATACCCACCCCGACCGATTATTCCTGCAGGTAAAGAGTTAGAAATGCTTTATGTAGGATATATGATGTTGATACTGTTTACTCAGCACCAAATAAATTTCTCAAATGCTTCAAAACCTGATTTGTATTAGAAACACATAAATTCCTGTCTGATTCAGGCATTCATCACCTGCATATTCTCCTGAATATTTCAATTTAATCTGGTTTGAATGCAGATGACTGACTTTCTGTTCCAACACTGCCTGTAAACACCTCACTCTATTTTGCTCAAAGCGCACTAAATAATCTCCGACTTCACTGGAAGTATCCAGAAAAAAAAATTAGCACTATTAATCATCTGAAACTGTTTACAGACATGTTTGGACAATGAATGCAGAAGATCAGGACTAAAGATTATTTTTAGCTGTTATTGTCCAATTATATTTCTCTTCATACAAACCATTAAAGAACAGGTTCGAATAGTCTCAGAAACCTCTATTAAAACTCTACAGTCAGCGGCAAACAGTCAGTTCAAAATAAATGCATCATTTATCAGCTAGAATAGCTGAAATACCAACTTGCAATAGAGAGCAGCAGATAAGTATTTGCCTGAAGGGTTCAGACAGTTTAATTCTTTTTCATTACCAACAAAACAGAAAAGAAAGCTAGCTGAGAATTTTGCAGGAAAATATGTGCTCTTGCTTTGAAGGAAGGGATTATTTTTAACCATTGCACCTCCTTGCTCAAGGGGTGGGAACAGGACCCAGTACCTGCTCCTGGGACTTCAGCTCGTTGCGCTGGAGCCTCCTGTGAGCATCATAAACCTGCCCGCGGTAATTCTCCACCTCGTCCTGCAAGGCCTGGAACAACAGCAAGGGATGCAAAACACACGTGAGAAACATGGGATGGCAACAAAGCTTCCAGGTGACATCTTCCAGCGAGCTGGGGAAGGAAGTGGAGCACTGTGAGTCCAGCTGAACTTGGTGCTAAGACATGACAGAGGCAGTTTGGCCACTCAAAAAAGTTACTTTGCACAGGTGGGACCATTGACTGAACAAGTGTAATTACATCTTAAAAGTCCTACCTTATTATAGGCTACTCATCCTAAAAATAAATTATTTTTATATCTTCTTTTTAGACTATTCATCCTAAAAATGTAAGAAATATCCTCAAAGGTTGGAAGGCAAATGGAAATATTGCGACATTTGCGTTTGCAAATGTCCCAGGTTTTTGTTGTCATCCTGCACAATCTGAGCTTCCTAGGAGCAGTTTTGCAGTGTACCAACAGTTTTTTTTCTTTAAGCAAGAATAATCCTCTCTCTGGAAAACAATGTCTGGAATTTGGAGTGGAAATGTATTCCATATTAAAGTGGGATGCTGGCCGAGATGAGGGGCTCCCCTCCTGCCCTGCAGTCAAATCTAGCATGTGATCTACAAATGAAGTATAAATGGCAATAAATAAAAGTAATATTACGATCGTGTCACTTTACCACAACTACCCAATCTTTATTTAGTTCCGAAGTAATCACTCCTAAACCAAGCTCATAAAATGCATAGACAAATTTATTTTGTCATGATTGTTCTCCTTATATATTTATTTTTATTCCAGCAGTCACTCAGAGCCTTGATCTTTTTGTTACATGCTTAACAAAGGAACAGCGTGCCCCAAGGAACTGATAGTCTGTGTTATTTCTAACAGATACACACCAAACAAACAATACAAAGTTTCAAAGATTTTTTTTTGTTTGTTTTGAAAGTTTCCTCCTCATTGTTGGATGTTTGAATACACGCTTAACATTTACTTACACATTTACTAAAAGCTTAGTGATGTTGTCAGCTTGAATAAAGGCATTGTTAACTGCAAGTGCTGACTCCAAGCAAAGTGCACAATGTGGATGGGGGATTGACACCAACGCAGAGGCGGCTGTGGCTGCAGAAAGGGAATATTTTGAGTTATCTTTTGTATGGCAGGAAATCGGGGCATTGATACCCATCAGTGAAAAGCAGCACGGGGCTGGACCCGGGAAAGGGCTCGTGCTGCAAATGTCACTGAAGGAGCCTCCAGTGCTGCTTCTAAAAAAGCTGAGCTGCACAGAGACCTTGTGCAGGGCACCCTGGAATCACAGAATCGTTAAGGCTGGAAAAAACCTCCCAGATCATCGAGTCCGACCTTTGACCAACCCTACAGTGGTCACTCAATCGTATCACGAAATGCCACGTTCACTTGCTCTTTGAACACTTCAGGGACGGTGACTCCACCACTTCCCTGGGCAGCCCCAGTTCTTGACCACACTTCCAGTGAAGATTTTTTTCTTAATATCCAACCTAAACCTCCCTTGGTGCCTCTGCCTTTCCCTTGAGAGGAGAGACCAACAACCCCACGGGTGCAGGGAGCTTTGCAGGACCTGCCAAATGGTCAGTGTTTGCTCCCAGCAGCCCGGGGTACCTGTGCACAACTCAGGATCATTAAAAGTCCTCGTGGTGCAAAGATTTAACAGCAAAAATGCCTCGCTCTTTTCCACAGCACCGAAATCCTGCACTCTCCAATAATTTACAGGATGAAACTGCTATTGAGATAAGATAAGAGGACTACTTATGATAGATCTTGCACGCTGTTTTGAAGTGATGCCAGGCATTAACTTTAAAGTCTTATAGCTGTAAGACTGTTACATGTTCTGATGCCAAAAATTGTAACCAGACCCAAGTATGAACTTCAAATCTGCCCAGGGACTTTCATGCTATCACAGCTTCTGAGAAATGTTGAAATCCAGGGCTTGAATACATAACCCACCTTCAATACTCAACAAGTCTTGCAGTACCAGGAATTTGCATTAATATAATGAAATATATGTGGGAATTATGTGTGAATTGTAGGCTTTTTGTTTGCTTCTTGTACAGCTATCTTGTGAGGTAAAACACAAACAAGCATAAAAGCTAACATGAGCAATGCAGAAATGCAATAAGGAGCAGGGTCGTTCCACCTATCAGGAAGATCACCAAAACCCCAATTAATTAGACAAAAATCCTGCCATAACCCCAAAGTGTCCATTCATAAGCAGCCCAGGATGACTCTCAGGAACATTCCTGGAGCACATTTTGGTTAAACTACAAAGTATGACCCATCTTCTCCTCCTCTTTCAGGATCAGCTTTTCCAGCCCGAATGGTGAAAAATAAGGAGGGAGGAAACCTCATCACACATCACTCATCTTTCCCTTGTGCTCAAGAGCAAGTTCGACTCTTCCACAGGACTTTGAAGCTGGCCAAGAGAGAGCACTTAAATGTATAAATACATGTGAGTCCATACATATGTGTTTGTGCCAGAGAACAGATTCATATCACCCTCATCTGCAGGTCCTGAGTACAAAACTCGATCTCAAACTCATCCTGCACAAGACAGCAACCCCGTGGCAGCAGAGAGAACTGGGACCCTGCTCCTTCCTCCCTTCACTTCTCCATTTTTACTTCTCTTATTTGCAGCAAACTTCTTCTGCAGAGGATAAAATGAGAGGTTCCTTTAAATCTGAGGGCTTGCAATGCATCTGAAAGTCATTTAATTTGGGAAATTCAGATAACACAGCCTTTGTTAGGTTCACCTACTCTAGATAGTGCTTGCCAGCACGGAGCACACATGTTTTATTTCATTAGGAGAGCAGAAAATGTCTTAAATTTAAATTTAGAAATAAGGTATTTTTACTATAGCATGTAAGTACAGCAAACTAACAACTCTTCCAGTTATCCATTCACCATTTGTCCAAAGTAGAATTTACTGTACGAACTCACAGATTTTTCCAATCACATCATAACTGGCTCTTGGCAAGTTTTGTATTGGGATGGCAAAAAAAACAACACAGCTAACTCCTTGGATCAGTCACAAATACCTTTAAGTGGACCCTTTTTGGACTATTCCTGTGCTGCATAAATTCCACGAGTAATTAATGTTCATTTGAGTCCTCCAGCTATTCTATCAGTGCAATGGCAAAAAAAAAAAAAAAAAAAAAAAGTAAAACCAAAAGTTCAGCATTTGAAAGCCTAGCCAAAATGAAAAAGTAACATCAAAATCTCATGGTTGCTGTGGATTCCTGCATGTGATTAACTCTGCAAAAAGCAATTAGAAGCATGCAAGTTTGTTGCCCTTGATTTTAATTTTCTAGGAGGGATCATGAGAGATGTCATGAATAATGCACCTTTTTGAAGATCACACTGAAAATTCTCTCTGTACTCAAAAAGCCTCACAAGCAGTGGCCAGAGCCTGAATGCTGATGGCAATTCCTGAAGCTACCAGAACCTCAAATCTTTCCCTGAATCAGACAGGGGAGCTTTTGCTATGTAGAATACTCTTATAAACAGCAGAGGATTTACCCCAGGTACACCCCAGAACGTCTCTTTTGTGAAATTAAACAATGTTTTGTTTAGAAATGCAGTTGTTATTCTACGGCTTCAAAGTGTCACATTTTGCCCAAAGAGCAGCAGAGCTTATGATTAATAACTGCTGAGATGAAGAAAAAAGGATTAAAAATAAAAATCTGGGCCAATTTTTAAGCGTTTTTCCCCCTTGAACAGAAAACAAAACTTAACTTATTTAGTTAAATTTTCCCAGGTTCGGATGAATTCCCGTCCCTCAGCTGTGCTGACTTGCATCACTCTTATAAAGACAATATTTTTTTTTGTTTTCAGTTAAACGGGCTTTCAAATGCCATGTAAACATGTTTGCTGTTGAATGTCTACACCATACCTGACCTTGGAAGTGCTTTGTGTTGGCCAGAGAACAAAGAAATCAAATGTTTTGCTTTCCAGCCCAGATATCCTACACTTTGAAAAGCTCTTAAAAATGTAAATGAGATAATAAGCTCCATTGCAACAATGTGGGTGAATTACAGCTGGAGAAAGGGAAAACTCATTTGATTTATTTCTAAAAATGGAAAGGTTCCTAAAATAAAATCATATTGTTTGGGTCTCACACAGCATCGAGAGGCACGGGAAGGACGGAAGGGAAAAGTAACGGCTTTGAGAAGGCGCTGCTGGAATATTCCGGGCAGATTTTTGGACCTGGAGTGGAGTTTGTGGATGAATCCACCCCAGGCACTGTGATCCAGAGCCACTGGACACTGATGTGGAAGGAGGAAGGAACCTGAGCTGCATGTCTGGGTAGGCACCTTTTATTCCCCCTGTTATCCCACTGTGGATGGGTTATCTCCAGCAAAACGTTTAATGGAGTTGATTTCCGACCCAAGGGAGCGGCACACGTGGGGTTTGGGCCTGTGAGGCTCCAGGAGAGCTGGGATGATGCATGGGATCAGAGGAATTCCGTGGGATACCTGAGGGGCAGACTGAGGCTGGGAAAAAAGGTGGTTCTGTTTTTTGAAAAGAAGTCCAACTTGTAAAGCAGAGTTTTGACAAGGAGCCCTAAAGAGACAAAAAGTTGCAGTGCCAGCATTCCAAAATCCCTTGTCAAGGCAGGAATTAATTCTTGCTGTTAGTTACAGGGCTTAATCTAAATCAGCCAAAAGCTGGTAAGAGAAAGAGTTTGAAGAATCCTGGGAACAGGTATGGAATGGGAACATAGGAAGTATTTAGTCTTCAATATATGAAAACTGATTTGATTATCCTTTAACCACAGAATATTTTTCAAAAGTGTTGGATTCCCTGAAAGAAAGTTCAGTTCTGAAGAATTACATAAACAGAAACAATTACAGTTTCTAATTTCTTTGCATTGATTACAAATGTGAAGAAACTATTTACAAATGTGAGATGGTTTCTTTCTTTAACCTGAAAAAAATTCCTATTTTTTGTATGTTCCTGGGAACAGACAAGGCTTGATTCCTGATCCCATCAATGGGAAGTCCTGGATCACAGCCATTTATCTCTCTGTCACTTGAATAAATAAGTGACACTTTCAAAAGAAGGAAAAGTTAATTTTTTTGAAATATTTTTATCCCAATAAAAAGCATTATATATCAACATATTTCCACTTTGAAACAGAAAATGCCAGCAGAAAAGTTGCTGTTCACCCTGATCAGATTATGCCAGATAACGTCAGAGTCTTTTTATATTAGAAATATGTAATTTTTATTAGCAACTCTGCACATATGGATGTGCATCTGTATCAAGAAAAGCCCTTGAAATTTATGACCAGTGCGGAGTAAAGCTTCCACTAAAGGTAGTGAGAGTTAGCACTTTTCATCTTCAAAGAATTTTTCAAATGTTACCAAATTAATATAATTAGTTAATGAAAGATGCAGTAATAAAAGCTACCCTAATTACCTACTATAGTCTTAATTATCTCCTTACTAATGCCCACAGAAGAAGGCTTCCACTTTATATCCTCAAAACATGTGCCAACAATAATTCTGAATACAGGCCTCTCTTCAAGTGCCTTCTAAATTGAAATTACATCCATTGATGTGTTTTCTCTCCTCGTTCATGAGAAGAAAATCTCTGGAACTTTGAGGAAAAAAAAAACCCCATGTGAATGATAATAAAAATTAAAGAGAATTTTCTTCCAGAAATACACATGGAAATGCTTTAAAATTTTGTCATTAAAACATTTCATTTTCAAAATCTTTCTCTCTCCATGAAGCCAGAATTATGGGCTGTCTGGGCAAATACTTCTTTACATTAAGTGGCCTCGCAATTTAGAGTCAAATACAATTCTATCCAAAGGAAGCAGCCAAGAATCCCATCCAGATTTTTCAAAACAATCATTAATTTCACTAAAATATTTCATGGAGATAAACAGATTTATCTGAATTTATTACTACTATAAATAAATTGGGCAAGTATATCTGTGAAGACCATTGATGTAATGCCATGAGTCAGAGCAAAACAAGGGTGTTTTAAAAAGCGAAATAGTGATGTTTGAGCCAAATTGTTGGGGCATTCTCAAGGCTTTTTGGGTTTTTCACAGAGCTCTTGCCCATGACACTGCAAACAAAATCCTCTGTCCTTGGAGTCCTCGCTTGGTTTTGGTGCAAAGCAAAGGAAATCTTCTGGTTTTAACCTAATACATATGTTTGCTGTTCACATATGGCAAAATTCCTTTCTGGTGGGAACTTTTTCGCTGTTGTTGCAACACACAATATATCCAAAAAGTTTCCTTTGATGTTGAACTATTGCTCCACGACTCATTATGCTACTGATTCAATATGAAAGGCAAAATTTCTGCGGTTTCTGTTAAAACAATGGCTTTGTTTTTGCAAACAACGTTTTCCACAACCTATATGCAGGGGCCAACATTACTGCAAGGGAAAAGAAAATCAATTATTTTACACAGAAAATAGTCACGGTGTTTAATAACATGAAATATTTCTCTATCCTATAGGTACATTGCAATTGCTATTATGACTGTACAGAAAATTTAGGCTTTATTGCTCCTCAGGAAGAGAAATTAAAATGCCTTAAGTGGTATTTGACATCTCTCTTTCCTATTTCACTTTCACTAACCTCCCAGCCTGTTACCATCAGTCCAGCTTCAGGATCTGGTGAAGTTGGGAACAGCTATGGATGGGTGGGGGTAAGGGGAAGACCTGCAAAGGCTGCTCTTCACAGTGTCCCACTACGCAGTGCCAGCAAATCTGTGACTCTTCATGCCTAATATTTAATTTTAACCACTAAAGACTAATTCATGAGGAGTGAACATGAATTACAACACGGAATGAAAATGCAAATTGGTAATACCTTTGTAAATGAGTCCCTACAAGAGTTGGTTGCCCGTTTTCTGCCGCCATTATGGGAAGGAAAAAAAAAGTTTCCTTGGTCAGGAATCAGATAAAAGGCATAATTTCCAAAAGGCAGAGAATTCAGCAACTCCCGCTTGGAATAACGCGAGCCCCCATATACACCATGGCACGCTTGGAAGTTTGGCTCACTTTGCTGACATTTCAAAACGGGAATGGAGATCTTACAAAATCCTCCAAGCTGAGGGCTTTGCCCATCCCCACCAGCCAAGAAGCTCCCTGTTGCAGCAGGCTATGGCTGCAGAGATTTGCCAGCAGGAGATGCCCCTGGGAAGTCTAACAAATCCTTCCCTTGAGGGACTGTGGGAAGAAAGAAAGAGGTTCAGGAAGAAAAGGAATAATTGACTCTAGGAACACAATCAAGTCTCTCCAGCAGCAGGAGAAAAAAAAAAATAAAGTAGGTCATTTAACATAAAAGAAAAATATATGCAAACATTTTGCAGTGTGGGAGGCTCTAACATAAGCTATTTTCATTTTTGACAATTCATAGCAAGAGACTGACTGGCAGTACATTATAAACTTGGGATCACCAGCATTAGCTCCTGAGCAGGCCCATAACACTCCCACATCAGGCTTCATCTGGTGTCTTTTGGAGATCACCTGAGCACTGTTAGGATTGTCGATACGCCTGTTTTTTCCTGTTTTGCTCCTGTAAGATACTGATGTGCTTTCAGCATTCTCTGTACCTAGCTAGTTGAGCTGACCAAAGTTCTAAGATCATTTTCCTGCAAAGTCTTTAGGTCTATTAGAAGGAATTCTTCCCTGTGAGGGTGGGGAGGCCCTCAGGGTGCCCAGAGCAGCTGTGGCTGCCCCTGGATCCCTGGAAGTGTCCCAGGCCAGGTTGGACATTGGGGCTTGGAGCACCCTGGGACTGTGGAAGGATAAGATGGGCTCCAAGGTCTCTTCCAACCCAAATCTTTTCAAGACTCCATGATTCTAAGATGCATCCCTAAAATACCTTGAAGGCACCAGCAGGGCTATTCACAGACATAGAATTAGGCAGGGGCTTAAGCATTTTGCTGAGTCAGGGCTTCACTGCAGGACATTATAAACTCAATTCTTTTGAAAGGCAAAGGATGCCATAAGGTCCTGCAGAGATAACAGTTCAAAGAAAACAGCAGCATAAATTGCAAAGTCGGGCATTTTTGTCAGGGGGAGCCAAGGAGGGAATTGTTTTTCCTTTGTTTTAGTGGCTCAGGTGACAGGAGGGAAAGAGGCAAAGTTCAAAGGCTGTAATAAACTGGCTTTCATCTGCTTTTCTCAACGGGCCACAAAACCCAACAAGCACTTGCCATGTCCAAGCAGTGCTTTGCCTATGACTTTGGGGCTGTTGTGATGAAGTCAATCAAAAGCCTGTCAGCTGGAAGATTTATTGTAAAATTTACCTGGAGTATTTTGTAGTTTGCTTTAACGCTGCTTCCACTTTTTCCCAGCCTGCATGAGTGTCATGGTTAAGAGCAGAGCAGAGGCTGCCAAAAGGAGAAAAGCCTGGAACTGTTTTCCCCTTGCACTTGCCGAGGTTTAGGCAGAAACACCAATGGTGTACATTTACCAGATAAAATGAATCTTTTAAACCCAAAGATACCATGACATCTTAAGCATACACTTATGAAGGAAAAGTTCAGAACTCCATTTTAAACCACTTATGAGAGGATTTACCAAGATTCTGCCTAATGTTCAGCTGAGGCTTTGTCAAAAACATTTATCACGAAGCTTTTGAAGTTTCTTAGCTCCCCCCGAGTTACTAAAACTTGAACTGCCGAGTTTGTTATCAGCCTCATAGCACACACAAAATACATCAGGTATTTTTTCAATCAACCTTTCAGTCTGATTTTGAGACTATTATACAAAATACAGCATTCCCAATCAGGTTAATGTCTGACAGATAATGCTGAGCGGGCGGAACAGCTGTGCCTGATTGATCTGCATTTCCTAATTTGCTTTTTATTAAACACTTTGCAATCAAAGGGAATGGCAAGGAGTCTGCCATTCTCTGAGCAGGTTTCCTGTGAAAACCTGATGCTGGCTTCAACATTTTCAGGCAACTTCTTGAATTTTTGATGCTCTGTCGCAAGGATGACTAAAACGCCCCGTCAACGCCCGTGCTAGTGAAAAACTGCTGTTGTGAATACAAATTAACCAGCAAAACATCTGGTTCTGCTTCTTGCTGCACTCTTAACAACAGTTCTACAAAAACAAACATCAAGGGTTCGGGTAGAATTTCCTGCAATGACTTGGAGAACTATAAAGTGGATTTATCAATCTGGCTGAATGAGGCAGAGATAAAGCGGATTTATCAATCACTGGCTGAACGAGGCAATCTTCTGCTGCCCCAGGCTTCATTCCCAACCAAGTTCATCACTAAGCTGCCACTTTAAGAGGGTGTTTGGATACTTCACACCTGGAACCAGCCCAGAGGCTCCAGCAGACCCCTGGTGCTCTGCAAATGTCTCTTTAAATAATGCATTGCTCCTCCTGGATACACGAGGATCTGGAAATATAAACATTTCTAACAGGCCTTACAAAGCCCTTATTTCGTTATGCTCTTTTAAAACAAAAATATGAAAGCCTCAGATATTTCTAATCAATAGGCCAATCTAATGTCCAGTAAGAATGAAAGAAAAGCTATTTATTTTGTGCAATCAAGTGCTCAGTATTGCTGCAATTCTCCCATTACACAAAATAACACACATTTTCTTGCACACAGGCACACACAAAGAAATCTAATAACGTCTTTTTACCTTTCAAAGTAACCTTAATCAACAAAATTAACTTGCAAGGCAAACCACTGCTTTTTGAACTGAACAAGAGCGAGCTTGACTCAACACATGCAAGATGTGAGAGGCAGCAAAGTAATATCTGCTAAAATTATGTCTGGAAGCCAAAAATGGGGTGATTCTTGACAGGGGAGGATGCACACTTGGAAACTTGGAAATTCTTTTATTCAAAGTCTTTAATGACCTCCAACCCAATTACATTTGCAACAAGACATGACAATGCAGTTGCTCCTATTTAAAAGCATGAGTGAAAATGGAGTATTTTTGAAGCCTGATTATTTTTTTTTTACTTTTTAATCATGTTGAGATGAAGCTCATTTACTTAAAAAGAAAAAATGAAACAGAACGTCCTCTGCAGCTGGTCAAACAGATTACGAAACTCTAATCTCAGTAGCCTGAGGAAAACGAAAACTGTTTTTCAAGTATCTATTTTATAGAGCATTAGCTTTATACTTTTTAAAAGAGGCATTAACATAACTGATCAGAACATCCCAGAACGTTTCTGATCTAGTTAATCATATGACGTTATGAGATTCTTGCTGTCATAAAGCCAATGTTTCTAAACATTTCTAAAATCCTTTAAGTTTGTTTGGATTTTTTTTTTTTTTTTCCCAAATTAGACATGGGGAAGATCTATTTCAGTTTCTTCAGAAGTTTTTATGTCCATTTTAGAGCTCAACAAAAGTAGTGCAGAATACTTTCGATAGAGAGACGCATACACACATAGCAAGGAACAATGTCAGGCCCCATGACCTATTTAAATATTTCTGATAGCTTTTTATACAAAACATTTTACTCTAATTCCTGCCTAATTCGTTTCTGGGAGCTGAACTGGAATCATTGATAAAAAAGTCAGAATTTGTCTAGTTTCAATTTATTTGGTTTGTTTCTCTTAAAAGCAATTATTTAAACATTCAAGCCCATCCTGCATTTTTTGGTGCTAACACTTTCTCCAGCACAGGTAAGAACAAGGTGTAATTTATACACAGGCCAGTGAGGAAGAGGATGAGGGGGAAAAACACTCACCAAAGCTATTGCTGTGCCTCAGATATAGTTTTAGTGGGGTGTCAAGAGCTCTTATCACACTTGTGACAAAGCAGATTGATTTCCATTGAGAGCTTTTGGGCTTTGTTTGTTTGTGGGGTTTTTTGTTAAGTCTGTTTCAGCCCAGTTTTGAGCTGAAACTCTGCTGTTTCAGTTAAAACAATGGCTTTGTTTTTGCAAACAAAGTTTTCCACAACCTATATGCAGGGGCCAACATTACTGCAAGAGAAAAGAAAATCTATTATTTTACACAGAAAATGGTCATGGTGTTTAATAACATAAATTATTTCTCTATCCTATAGGTACATTGCAATTGCTGTTATGACTGCACCTCATATATAAAACACTGCTTCAGTGTGAAGATCCTTTTGCTGTGGCAGAAAAGTCTAACATGAAAATGCACAGGCAGGAGAGAAGCTCAGTCCCACACAGCACAAGTTCTGTTGAGTTACTTGTGACTCTAACAGGCATCCCCAAGTTATCCTCCTGCTTTTGCTTCCCAGGAACACCCACAGGGTCCTGACAAAGCAGCTGAAATGCCCCCAAAAGGCACACAAAGCTTTTTAAAAAAATATATGTGAACAGTTTCAAACATTCCTACATGGACAACATCTTTAAAATGCAAAAGAACTAAAAATGACAGAAAATAACAGATCAGGTTCTGAGGCCCCACGAGTTTCTCAACTGTGCAGCTACACATTAACGTCTCTCAGCTGATCTTCATGGATCCCTAAACCTTCCCCTTATCACAACTGAGGCAAAAAAACTGCAGGAAAAACATTATATGGCACAGTGTGAAAGATCTGAGAATTCCTGTATTGGTGGAGTTGCATAAATCTCGATCTAGTTCAGGATGTGATAGGGAAGCACAAACGAGTTTGGCCTCTGCTGAGATGGAGAAGGGACATCAGCTCTTCCCACCAGCCACGAAGGCTGAAACACAAATGAGTGCTCAGCAATATCAAACCTGATTTGCAAACACACATTTCCATACAATGATTGTGAACAGTCATGAACATTGAGTAGAAGTGACGTGTTGTTCTAGCAGCAGGAAGAAAACAACACAGCAGGTAGGAGTCCCTCCTTGGAGTTCAGAGCACGGCTGTGGTCAAAGGTGTTTCCAGGCAGACAATTAAAATCCACTGATAATATCCAAATTGTTATACAGTCTTCAGTAATTGCTGTTCTACCTTGCTGAACTACAAGTGCAAAACTGGAAAGGACATGAATGACATTGACAGTAGAAACAGGAGTGAGAGGAATTTAAATACAGCACATCGAGCTGTTTCCTGAAGCCAGAGAGTGTCAATACCCACCTTGCATTTCCCCTGCAGAGTCCTGGCTTGGTCTGGTGGTGCAGGTGTTCCTGCAGGTACCTAACATTTGTCAGCCTGAATTTTTATTTATACAGTTCCATTCTGCTCCTGCCAGGCTTCTCAGTAAGCAAACAAACTCACTTTTCACGTTCAGGGCTCTTGTTTGTACTTTTACCCTTTCTTACATAACAACCCTGGCAGAGAGCAGAGCAGGGAGAGCACCCGGGGCTCCAGTCGTGTGTGCAGGGGGTTGGACACTCCTTGTGGGCATCATCCCTCCCTGAGTGAGCACATCCTCTTCCTGGGTCTCCTCCAGGAGAGATCCTGGTGTGGGAAGGTGGGTGCAGGGTGGCAAGGGAGTCATGCTGGCAGCAGGAATGAAAAAGCCAAGGAGGACCATGGTACCACAGGTGGGAGCTCATGGCAGTCCCTGAGTGGACTCACATGGAAAATGGAAAGGAAAACATTGCAGCACTTCAGGGTTTAACCTATTTTCAACAATTTTCATTGAAAAGAGGGATAGCACAACCTTCTATTGAAATGAAAATGTGCTGCTGAGACAGTGACTCTCAGGAGCCTGGATGGACTCAAGGATCTCAGAGGTTTTTTCTACCCTTAATGATTCTGTGAGTCTGGACCAGCACCACTGCCCACCTGGCAAGGGCAGTGCTGAAGTTTTAGTGCTGCCATGTCCTAACTATTTCCCTAGAAAAGGGACTGGTTTGTTTTGCCCTGATCAGGTTCTAGAAAAACTTCCACTTCTTTTTGTATCACAAATGATCTGATCTGTTTTCAGGACACGATGAGTGATGCTCTTCTTCCTCTCCACACCAGGCTTTACTCCTTTGGGATGATCTGAACTGTGAGACAGCAAACCCCAGGGCAAAACTGAGCTGGGACTTGGCAAATCTCAAGAGGGAAGTGAACAGGGCATTGCATGTTTTGTCTTCTAAGGCCAACATGGCCTGGTTTGAAATCCATGATCTCATGCCATTCTGGGCCAGGAAAATGGCACATCCAGGGCATGGGTTTCCAGCATAAAATACAAGTGAGGTGATCTGATGTGACTCTATTCACCTGCCAACAGCCCTGGCAGTAAAATAAACAGGTTCTGGGGATGAGCTGCTGCTGGAGGCAAAGCAGGAACCATTAGAAGAGCTGCCCTGACCTGCGAGGAACTGGTGTTTTTGCTTTGAACTTCAGCAAATCTTAATGAACTCTTCATAACTGGCAGTCCGGGGTTTTCACTGATGATTTACTTCTCTGGAAATAAATGCAGGAGACAAATTCAACATTAGAAATACAAATTTTGGGTCTCACAGTTGGCTGTCCAGGCCAGTGAAGGCAGTTTCAACACCACTGAAGGTCACCCTTTGAGTTGTAGCAGGAATTAGATTTGTACATGAAGGGGCATCAGTGCTGAAGAATTTGGTTTCGTAGTTATTAAAACATGTTGATTTAATGGAATTTATTGACTTCAGTGCAGTGAAGGCTTAAACTAGAAATAAGCAGAGACAGTTTTTGTAACAGAAGAAGTTAAAAAGTGGTTGTGTTTTCCTCCTCACTCCGAGTAATAAGGTTTTCGTTGTGCTTGACTCATCCCTGCTTTACTGCTCTTCCACTCTGTTATCTGGCAGTTTTGGAGGGGATGCTGCCAAGAAGTTCATTTAAAGTCCTAAATTTTATCCTGCAGGCAACACTTACTTCAGTTCCCTGAGAATAAATTCCATAGACAGACCCCTGAAGAAGAAAACAGGTGAACTCTTTGCCCTATAAATCAGTCCGGCTTCCTGAAGAGGCCAAAGATACAAAACTACAGATGCCTGCATAGAAACACTTCAGAAAAGCTTCAGCCTTGAGGTTCACAGTCTCTCCACAAGCCTCAAGCCCTCAGTCTTCCCCATGCATATTTTCAAGGGTCAACAAATCAAATATTTACTGTCTTAGATCCTGTTCATCAGTGAATGGAGACATGACGGTGCAAGAATCAGCAACAATGAACTGCTCCCAGGAAAGGCATCCCACTCTCCCATGCAGGATGGAGGGTGGACATAAAATCCACATGCAACAGGCTTGAATAATGAAGTATATTTTCAATAAAACTAATCTAGTTTCCCTTCTTATTATACACACACGTTGCTGTATGAACACACAGAGGTAAGTTCCTCGGGCCGAGAGGCAACGATGGGTACAAACAGAAAATATTCCCTGCATAAATTTTAGTGGGAAAAGGAGCAGAGTACAACACACAGAATAGACTTTCTCCTGCTTCTGGACTCCAGTGCTATTTTGGCTGCCAATGGTACACAAAATTTCCACTGAAGGGCAAGTCAAACCAATTTCCCTGAGGATGGAGGCATCCGAAAACTTGCTGAGGTTATTCCATTAGTGCCTACGCATTCTCTAAGCGGATGAGCAGCTTCACTTTGAATCCATGTCAAACCACAAGGACTGGCTGATAGTAACATTCAATTAAAATGATTTCACCCCTCTAGAAAAAACCTGGCTAACAGCTCCACCTCACCTTTTCTAGCTGGGCACAATGGGGCGATTGATGCTGCAAGGAAACGGGATAGGTTTGTACCGAGGAGCCGACGGGTCAGCTTTGGTGACACTGTTTGTAGCTTTAACCTCTTACCCAAATCTCTGAGATGAAAAAGCCACTTCTGCTGAGCACACAACTGTGAGAAAGTCAGAGCTAGAGCTGGCAAACACCGAGCTGAGCTAATTAGACAGGTGTTTTGAAAAACCCCTAACTACGCTCGACGCGTATTTGGACTTTTTGATGTTGTACCTGGTGCTGTTTCACACCACCGGGGCTCCAGAGAAAAGCAGGAGCTGCTCCCCTGCTCGGCTCTGGGGGTGAATTTGCCATCTGATCTGCTGGATATGCAGATAAAAGTTGCCGCAGACTTTTTTTCCCTTTTCAAGTGCAGCACTGTAACTTGGAAAGTTCTTTTATTCTCAGCTCCACTGACGCAAGAAAGTGGCAAGAATATGGCAGCTTTGGCTGCTTTCCTTTTGTAGGTCTTTGTAAGTAATCCTTTAATGTTAACAAAACAATAGGTATTTTCATTTTGGATGGAAAAAAACATCCCAGTTATAGAAAATTAAGGCAATGCCTTTCAAAAATTCTAAGAGCGCTACTGACCACTCGATTTTTCTCCTTCTCTGCCCTTAAAATATTGGTAAATAGTTACCATGCACAGGTATCAGATTCTCCAGGTTTCTCTTGTTACACTTAAGAAAAGCCCAACTATTATGAAAAACTGAAGTTTAACAAAGATATTTCTATTTCCCTGTGATCTGCCATTCAAAAGTGTTAGCCAGCCATTTTTTAAAAAATACTCTTGATATTTGATCTTCTTGAGTTTCAGTTACATATTAAGCTGGAGAGCCAGCAGAAAATTCTAAGTGGAATCTGAAGATTTCTAAAGTCAACACTCATTTTGGCAGGAGCATTTTAATGCACAAAGCTGAAATCCTCAGTGACTCTCTCCTGCTGATATCCCCGGAGCAGCCAGCACCACAATTAGCACAAAACCAAAAGCAACCTACAGCAGAACATACCAAAAAAAAAAAAAGGATGTGGACACAAATGCTGGAAGTGGTGTGGGCACAGCGGGATCAGCCAGGACAACCTGGTGCTGCTCCAGCTCGCCCCTGGGATGAGCCACGCCGTAAGAGAGATCTCTCAGGGCAAAGAGATGTCGATAACAAAGCAGATCCACATCCCCAAACCCCTGCTTGCCAAACCCTGCAAACTCGCCTCGCTGTGCCAGGCTTTAAAAACCCTTCGGTGCAGAGTTATAAATGTTTGTGGCCCGCGGAAGGTTTGCTTTGAAGACGTCGCTTTCCCCGGCACCCTTTTGTTGGTGGAATCCGTGGTTCACACAGATTGTGTTTCCACCTCCACGGCTGGAGAAGCCCTGCAGTCAAGGCTGTTCCAGGAGTAGGGAAGGAGGCTGCGTTCCAGGAACTCACTGGAACTGGAACAAAGCACAGCCCTTGGAAAGCCTACACAGCCCTGTGCACAGACTGTTTTACAGATGCCCCATCTTTGGACGGCATTAGACACTTGTTTTTATCTTTATCTTTTTTTTTTTTTTTTCCTCTCCAGTAAAGTCCCAGACTTTGGAGCACAGCCTCTTCCTCCCGGGCATTCTGCCTCCTAACTCCTGGGTATCTCCCCAGCTCTGTCTTTTTTAAGCACCACTTTCTCCTCCACATAAAAGTCCTTCTGCTCTTTGGAGAGAAAAATGTCTTTGAAATGCAACAGTAAACTCTGAGCATCACAGCAGCCTTGAAAATCCTGATTTCCATTTTCTTATAACATAGTTCTAAACCTTGTCTGCCCTTCTTTACAAACTGTGTGGGCTTATATCAGTATTACTTAAGACTTACTAATAAAAGTGTTTTGTCTGCAGCCTTTTAATTACCCAGGACCCTTCTCAGTGTTCTTACTCCTATCTTGTTAATTAAAAGCAGTGAATTTTAGGGCTGGTTTTGAATTTTTTAGCCCCATTTTTCCAGTGCAAAACTAGCGTAGTCTACTTTATTAAAAGCAAGACAGTTTAGCTGTATATGACTTTATATTTTATTCTGCATTTATAGAATCTTTAACTCCATAATTTGGAGACAGGTGGCATCCCTTCTGGGGCTAACAAGGAATAAAAAGGACTTCAAGCAGCAAAGTGCCTTCTGGAGGGAAAATATAACACTGAGGACAACAATGGTCATGCAGGAAAAAGTAAAAATACCAACTTTTAAACCTGTCAGAAAAATCTGGACTGCAGTTCAGAGGAAAAGGCAGGCACTAGCTCTAGTCTTTTATAAAACTTGTAAGCCTGATTTTGCTGTTGGCCATGGTAAGTTCTTCAATGTGTTGAGACATGAAAAGTCAAGAAAAATACCAGAGTGCAAAGTTTGCTGCAGGAAAGAAAAAGATGACTCAATTCTTTGTCTCACAAAGCATGTCAAAGATATTATAAAGTACTTACAGATGCTCAGCCACTCAGATTGCCTGGCTGGCCAAACATCTGAAACCCTGTAATTTTGAAGAGAAGGTACTATGCTTCAGACAATGAAATAATTTCTGTGGCAGCAGAAAAAGAGAGATGGTTTTGAAAGGAAGAGTTTTTTAAAATCAGAATTTCAGGTGTGATCAATAGCTATCCACGCTTAACGCGAAAGTCAGCCTATTTTAATTGTCATTTAGAATGAATGTGTCAATACAGGCTTTTAAAGATAACAAGGTAATGGAATCATGAGACAGAGCAGAAGCAAGTGTTGGAAACCTCAGGGCTAAACCTTCATTCCTCTAACAGAGAGAATTTGAGTGAAACTACTATCTACATCAACGATGACTGAAAAACAGGTGCCTCAGAGTTTGGATCCCATGAAACAGAAAAAGCAAAGCCATAAAAACCTGCAGATTTAATTTACCTATTCTTTTGGAAGACATGACTTCCTCTTTGATCAAACAGAATATAAGAAGTTATGAGCAAGATAAAGTCATTTGCCTGGTAAATTTTAAGGTCTGCTTTCCAATGCTAAAGCACCAGCACTGGTGCCTTGTAATTCCCTGCTAATAAAAGACAGAGTTATGAGTGTTATTACAGGCTAAAGTCAGTGACAAAGAAATAAAGATCCATGAAAAAGCACTCCGTGTATTTAACATCAAGATGGTCCCTTACAAGTCTTTCTTTCACCATGCCAAATGGTTTATCATGGTAATGTTTAGGCACAAAGGCAATTAGAAGGATTTGAAGTCCCTCTGGAGAACTTTGTGACACGCACATCTCCGAGGCTCTGCGGTGACTGACAGCATTTGGCACTGCTGTGGCCACAGAATCATCACCAACAGTGGGGCATGTTCTGACCAGATGTCTTACAAGACAACAGCCACTGCCAACAGCGAAATGCTGACCTCCTTTTTAAAGGCACTGCTGGCTCAAAAAAAAAAAAAAAAAACAACCCACCACCACCACACAAACATAAAAAAACCCCTTTCATCCAAGTTAAAATAGAAAGCCAAACACTTCAAAATATATTATCCATAATGTAGGTCTGCTGACAATTCTGAGCTATTGGTTGAGGCTGTAGCAGTTAATTCGGCCACCTCAGTGTATCCTGGGGAATACAGCAAATCAAGACTCCCTTACCGAAAAGCCCTTGACATAACGTCTGTCTTTACCCTAAGTTTTAGACTTTCATTTAGAGTTTACATTAAGCTTTCAGGAGGTTTTCCCCCTAATTAATGTCCTCTGTGCTGTCACTTACACAAGGTCACAGCCTTCTGAACCACCAGAAGCCTTAATTTCCTTCCACCTTTGCCACCAACCTTGGGTGAAGTCAAGGCTTTGCCCTCCTCTGCCTCACTTCTAAAACAGAACTAAAAATGCTTCTCCAGATCAGGGCAGCTTAGGATGGGTGCTCTCAGATGCCTCTGCTCCCTTAATAAGTACTAATTAAGGGCATTAAAACCACCTAGATTTACCTTTGCTTGGGACTTTTAAACTAATAAATTAGAATTATTTATTTCTTACCAACTCCAGCTCTGGCTCTGGCAGTGTGCAATGCTGGTGATATAAAGGTGTTTTGAGGACAGAAAACTAAATACCTCTGCAGGGCAGCAGTCACTCAGTTAATGTTCCCAGAGACCTAATGTCCTTTTCCTTTTAATAAAGAATATTATTTGTAGTTACCAGTGGAATTTGCTAATAAACATGGCTGCTGATGAAATAGAACTACAAGCAAAGTTAGCTTGCGCATCAAATTTTTAGAAACACAGGTTTTTTGATAGAGAATTCTGGGTTTTTTTTATAGTTGCATTGAGAAAATTCACCGTGTTGATAAAACCCTCAGTACTTTACAGAGGAAAAGATCCTTCGGCTCCAAGATACAGCAGCATTTAACAAACAGAGGATGTCAGGAATACTCCATGCCCACAAAGGCCCAGACAATTTAAACCCCAAAATATTTCCCTTTGTTCTGCTATGGCTATAAAACACTTCGACTTTTTTTTCTCCCCTCTCAACATTTTTAAACATAACAAAGAAAAACAACTGTTTCAAAATTTTTCACATGAAGGGGAACATTATTATAGGCCATTCTTTCCAAGAAATCTTTTAAGTCTTATTTATTAACAGAATTAATCTGTTCATAAGCTGGCTCACATACAAAGTGTTGAAATATGTCATCTTCCAACCATGCTTTGCTAATGAAATTTTGGTGTTAATTCAGGGATTTAACAGAATCCTAGAAACTGTAACAGGAATCAAACAACAATTGTGGTTCATCTGGCAAAAAAAAAAAGCATCATTTTGCCCTTTTTCTGTTGTGGGTTTGTCACTGTATGCTCTCCATCATCCATTTCTTTCCAGAATGTACTTTTTGATGTGGAGTCCCCACTTGGCCATCAACTTCAGCACTAAAACGCTCTGAACATGTTTTGCAGTTCCAATCCCAGGAAATGTTTTGTACTTTCAATCCCAGGATCCAAAAGGATTTCATAAAAAACCCTAAACAACGAAGCCTAAACAACCAAGGCTGGGATTTCATAAATAACCTCAAGGTATCTTTATAACGCCACCAACTTCTTGTTCTGCCCAGTCCAGTAACCAAAAGCAGCAGAGAAGTTTGGTAAATGCTCTGACCATTGGAATTATCAAGCTCCAGGCTGCTGTGCGTAGATCACTACAAGGATGCAAGAAACAATTTTAAAAAAAACTAAATCAGTTTACCCCACGTTTCAGTGCCAGGGAAGCTCCTGCACAGACATTCCCAGTTCAGTGCCCAGCCCCTTACTGGAGAGCTGCAATCCCAGCCCGAAGCATCACAAAGGGGTCCCGGACACGGAACTCCAGGCAGATTTTCCAAACATCTGCAGGGCGTTAACGCAGCTCAGCTCCCAGCTGATCCTGGGGCAGGCACTCCTGACCTCTGGGGTGAGCACAGCTGAGGGACAGCACAGCGACCAGGGGAGCTCTGCTCCCTGTCCCCTCAGCCCCAGCTCAGTGTCCTTGGGCTCTGCTCCAAAGAATTTCACTCCTTGGGGGAGCCCAAAGCAAGGACATGTCCATGGCACCAGGGGGGAGCTGGGTTTTGGGGGCAGACCTCAGCTGCTTTGGTGCCGCTCCGTGGCACCCAGAGTGGTCACCCTACAAGCCACAGGAGAGGAATGTGATGAGCCAAAGGTTTATCCTGATTTTATGAGCGACGACAAGTCTGACTTGCCCTTAGGCCAGACCAACCACGGCCAAACACAGAGTGCCAAGGTCTTCAAGCACTGGTCTCAAACTGACCCAAACTGAGGGCAAACAGCCCTGTTCAAATTGGGTTTTTAGGTTGTCAAAAGAAGCAAAATGTCCTTGAAAGTTTCATTTATTCTTCTTGACTAATATTTAAGATGCTACCTTCAAAAATACTGAGTTGAAGGAGATGGATGCGATTGTGCAATAATAACAAATCAGAAATCTTTTACTAGCAAAGAGAGTCAGGAATTTGAATTAACATCAAAATCATGTATTATGGCATCCACATCTGGATATCACTTTACTACCTAAATCCAAAACTTCTCTGAGAGCCAGTTGGTTTCTGTAAAAACGTATCTCTCCCTTTGAAAGGAAATAATAATTGGAAGGTCTTACAGGAAGCCACCCAATACCAATAGAGGAAATTGCAATCTGTTCCTCAATGTTAGTTTAAATCAATGTTATATTTAGCAAAGGCTGTTTTTTAATGATAGTATTTTCAATAGCTTTTACTACACTGAGTCTCCTCAAAGGCTTACATTACGTTAAGAATTGCTTTGTTTGTCGAATGTTTCTTTAATCATCCCTCAAGGTCTTCAGCTTACCCTAGGTTAGATGTTGTTCCCCATCTCTAGGACATCCAGGATTCCATTTTCACCAAAACCCTTTTTTTTTTTTTTTTTTTTGCCCCAGGCTAATAAAAAGCAAAGTATTTCTGCATATGCTTGCCTAGAAATATGTGTGGTTCTTAAAAGTACAAAGTGATCAAATATTAAAACCACCTTTTTCTGCTTCCAGAAGTATACACAGCATTTTAGCTTCCTAGGAATTTTCTGCTTGAGTATCTGGATTTCAGTAAATTTCCATTAAATCAGTGGTTTCAAAGGAAGAATTTTTTTTTTTTTTTAAGTACAGTATTAATGATACTAAACAAAATTCAAGAACTCCAAGCAAAACAGCTCCTCCAATTTCTTCTCCAAGTTGACAAAATCTTTTAAAACATACTCCCAGCACCAGTGCTAAAAACTCCCTGGGACACTGCTTAGCAATCCTGTGCAGAATTTCACTGTGGTTTTTAAGGATTTCATTACACTGTGAGGTAATAACATCAAAATGAACTTTATAATAGATTTTCATGCAGAAGGGTTTCATACCACCTATAGTCATCAGTGTTCAAAAACTGGTGTTGCCAACAGCTGAAACATTCCGTTGAATGTAACTTAAGAGAATCCAGAAATTCAGGAGTAAAATTTGCACCAGAAAAAAAAAAAAAAAAAAAAAAAAATGCTGCTTAAGAGTCTAAACCACGTTTTTCCAACACGTAACTCAAGAAGGCACCATGATAACTTGAATTACAGTGTATTTCTGACTCTGTGGAAGATGATTCCACTGTCACGGGGTTTCTGCAGATCATGGTGGCCACTGGAAAAGTGAACTACCAACAGTCCATCTTCCTAAGTGGTAAAAATTCACCTGTACAAAAATAATATGATTTACCTGTGTTCTATTTGCAGTGCCTGGTGATAAAATAAGCAACCTGTGGTAGGTTATTCAATGCGCGTATCAGATTAGAGCCAACATTTTTATAGTTACACCTTTCACAGAATGATCAGAAAGAAAATTCTTCTCCTCAACAAGCACACAAATAAAGGCAGACATTTTCCTTAGGAAAAAATAATGATAATTTAAAAATCAATGAAAGAAAGGAAAAAGCACACTCTGCAGATGATGAGACAGTAATGACAACCTAAAGCAAGTCATTCCAATAGAGAGGACAGCATTAACTGCGCCATAATCCAATGGATTTCCAAAACTTAAAAACTTCCATGATATCTCTTAGGCACAAAACAAATTTACATAAACTGTAGGAGTTGACTTTTTCATGAGTTTTTGCATTTAATAATGTAATTCTTTGGTACGATTAAATGTCTTCACAAAGGAAAAGAAAAGGAATTTCCTTCTTCTGTACAACTTCTCATGAGGTGTTTTTGTTGTCAAATAAAGCACATGACAGTTTCAAAATTTTTCCATTGCTCTTTACTACTCTGAGAAGAAAAAATGCTTAAAAACCCATTCTGCTCACTTCTACAGGTGGGATTCTCTGCAGCCACTTTAAGTCAAGGTATCAAAGCAACAAGAACACAATCTGGCTACTCAGTCTCTTAAAACAATGAGAAGGGCCAAAGAATTGAGTTCTGATGCAAAATATGTAAAAATCTGTATAAAAAATTAAATATAAATATATATATATATATAGCTACAGATAACAAATACTTTATTCCCTTAACATTCTGCACAGACTTTGCTTGTATTTTTCAGTGGAAGGTAGGGACAAACTTTCCTTCAATGCAGCCTTAAACATGAAAGTTGGGAAGGTTTGTGAACACCAGGCTGCAGGTCTGGCCATGCTGCTGCCTCACTCTCCTATTTTTCACCCTTCCTCTCTTTCAAGCTCTAAAAGCACAGCACAAAGATGCTGAAAATACCCTAAAACATCAGGGCCAGTACAAAAAGAAAGAAAACAGGAAAGACTCAAGTATTTGACTGACGTGGATGGATTAGAATTGCCAAATCCAGGCGTTTTATGCAGGCACAGGATCAGCTAGAGGAAAGGGAGCCTGAGTCATCAGCTCCATCAAAGGCAAGGTCTGGGGATGTCTGGGTGAGCTCTGTGTGAACAGGAACCATCCCTGCATTCAGAACTTTTAATTACCCTCGCCCAGGCAGCAGCATCAGTGACTGAAATCCCCAGATTACCTTGATTGCTCTGTCATGATCTGTCATCAGCTGCTGCTTCTCATCTTCCAACTTCAGTGCAACTTCCCGGAGCCGCTGCTCCATCACAAGCTGATGCTGGCTTTTCTCCTCTGTCAGGAAGGAAATGGTTGTCTTCAGGTCAGCTATCTCCTGAAAAGAAAGCAGCATGTTAACGTTCCCCTCAATAAAAGACACGCATTTTGTACTTTTTTATATAAACATGGCACTTGCAAGCTCTGCTGAGCGAGCTGGATGTTTGAAAGTAGCACGCTGCACACTCGCAGGGCGTGGAATTCCACGCAGAGAAAAGGAATAGAGCAAAGCTGTAAATGACAAGAATCGCTGAACACAAAATATTTGGAAGTGTTTTCCACTGTGACATTCCAAAATGTTTACTCATGAGAACAGAGCACATCTGTGATCTCCAAACTGGAGCCTGCTCCCCGTCTTGCACCGCTCTGGAAGCGGGAGTGAGAGTTTACACTGGGATGATGCTGCTCCTTTTCCAGGGGGATATTTTACAACTTGATACTGCTGAGAGGAAAAACGCCCACATTCACACACTGGATTGAAATTTAAACCTGACAGTGAAATTTCTGAGCTGCCGAAAGGAGAAGATTTTGCTGAGCAATACAGTGAGGACCTGACTCCACATCCAGGACCTTTATCTAGACCTTTTAGGTGATTCACTCGTCATTTGTTGAATTGTATTTGTTTTACCTTTTTCATCACTAGGGAAAGTCATAACTAACTCTGATCCTTTAGGCATATTTACAGAATTCTATACTGACATGTCATCACCCAGCAAAGCACTTAAACATATGGGAGAGTCGGTGACTTTAATGTATATATTCAAGCTTAAGGTTAAGCTGCTGTAGCAGCATATTATAGAATATTTCTAAAAGCACTTTAGCACAAAGGCAGTTCAGGGAGAGACTACCAGAGTGCTCAGACTCTGCCAGGCCTCCTCACTGGCAGAGAAACATTTATCTATATTAATTACTTGGTTATTTAGGGGGGAAAAAAAGTTTAAAAAACCTAATAATAGGCCAGGATTAGTGTAAGAAGAACTGTGCTACAAATGAAGGTACTAAAACCACTGGGAAAAGGGGAAAAGCCTGATTAAAACACTGTAGTAAATTTATTTCTCTTTACCTACCTGAAAAGCCCAGGAAGCAACAACAGATTACATGTAAAACCTACCTTTGTATTTCTCTACTGCTTTTCTAAAAAACAAATACATATTTCAAAAGATAATACCATCAAAAGGAAGGGGTTTTGAGACCAATATGCCAAAGTTTAGAGATTATCTGGACAGGGTGCAACTCTTCAGCCAGGGTTAAGCAGTGTCTCTGGGTCTGCAGTTTAGGTAATTGCTTAGAAGGCAGACAATTTGCAGAAATGTGGTTTTACCAGGTGTCTAACGTGCAGGAGAAAGCAGAAGAAAGCAATGGATCATATAAATTAAGATAACAACATGAACCCATGCAAAGCTACAGCATTTTGAGTATGTCCCGTTTTGTCATTTTAAAAAGAAAAACAAAGTAGCAAACTCCTCAATATAACATAAACCTAAGATTCAAAGCTTTTACTGGGTTGAGAACCTGGTCTAGCACAGGAGTTCTGAAATGCATGCAAGGAAAATTCAGCAGGAATTGACGAAGAAAGATCTGCTTTGTGCAGTACTTTTCAGAGCAAAAATTTCTATTTACTTTGTATAAACTTCAGAGAAAATGTCTTGAAATATCTTCTCTGTGTGGGTGTTAAAAGTGAATGTTCCAAGAGGCCACAGAGAGTAAGATTGGACAGATGTTGTCAGCAAGGCGACCACAAGAAAAGTTGCAATCGACCAATTATTAACAGTGAGCTACAAAAAAAAGCCCAAACCCAACCATGTCCAAGTAACTTGGGGGATTTGATTTAAATCCACACAAGTAAGGAAATTCAGACATCAGGGTGAAGCTGTTTTACTGAGCCAAACAGCCCTGACAGATGATGCATGTGTTGTGTCTGCCCCAGAAAGTGCTGAGGAATTGGGTCCAGCTCTCCCCAGTAAAATATCCCAGCTACAGCAAAGCCACCTTAATACAAAACATGTCCCCAAATCTTCAGACTATTCTGCAGTCCAATAAATGCCAGTCTGACAAAATTTATTATGACACTTAGGTTAAAGAGTTCTTACCTTGCCCTACACTACCTAGGTGTTCCCGCTGCAACAATTAAAGCAATTTCCCTCATCCCTTGCTTAAAAATTCAGAAATGCGTCACTTATTCCAACTGTCTTTAAGAAATGGACCAAGAACCGTTTTTGTATTGACACTGGATTGTGTCTGGCATGGAGAGGCTGCCTTGATTCCACTCACATGTGGGTGACAATGATAAAAGGTAAAATAGATGCAGCAATGGAAGGGATCTCTTCCTTCAGGTCTGACATGAATTAAATTTTACTTTTTGAGCTTTAACAATTTCCTGGTTTTCAGGTTCAGATGGAAAGATAAAAAAATGAAGAGGTTCTTTTTTTGTCGTATCTTTCTTTCTTTCTTTATAAATAACGCTCTCAAAAATTACTAAATTATTGATTTAAAATTACTGGAAAGGTATTTAGGAAAGAGAACATTCTCTCTGATTTACCACAGAATCAGGGAATTGGTGAGGGTGGAATGGACCAGTTTAAAGAAATATTACCCAGAGCTGGTTGTTCAGGATCAGCCCAGTCAGGTTTCAAGTATCTCCAAGGATGGAGACTCTATAACCTCTCTGTATGCAAATAAATGTCTAAAAATACAGGTCAGATTTTAGAAATAGAATATAAGACATATTTACCAATGATTCTGATAAAGCAATGTGAAAAAGTGACAGCCAATAAATGTCACCAAAACAACTGAAGTTAGAATTTTGGACAAGTGTGACAGAATAAGACTCAGAGGAGCTGAAAAGCTGAAATCAAGAATTTTAAATATTTTGAAGTGTTGGTAAAACAGTAAAGTTTGCAATTTGTTGTTATTGTCTCACTGATCACTTCTGTCTAGTTTAGAGGCTGCTAAATCCCTCTTTGTAGCGTTTTTATTGATTTTAAAAGACAATTATTGGACTACTGGCTGCAAACACTTTGGAGTGCAGGGCAAGCACTTTGCATTCTGGTGGCTGGGAGCAATGAGGAGAATGACACCTCCACACAAATCCTCATGGCAATTTTCTTCTTATTAAAAGCTTACCTTCTGGTTGCATCTCCATCATTTTTCACACCTCAGTACTACCTGTCAGTCAAACTGAAAGCTGAAGTATGTAAAAATCATCCAGCCTTACCATTTTTAAGTATATATATGTAAATTCGACACTCATTTTCATCTTTTGAGTTCTCTGAAGACCAAAAACTCGAGTCAAAACCAGTCTGCCTCCAGGACACTGACATTCCTCAAGGTGCTGTTTTGGGCAGAAATGCAGAACTGGTGGGGATCAATGATAAGGATGAAGAAACCTTGGGTGACACTGCCTTTAACACAAAATGCATGTCCTGGCTGTGCAACTGCTCCTGATTCTATGAGATGTGCTGGCTGATGGAGCACCTCACCTTCCTTCCCACTGGCTGAAGGAGGACTCGGTCCTCTGGGTTCTCAGGAGATGATGATGGAGATGAAAAAGATGAAATTCAGAACTCAAAAAAACACCCCCACCTGTATTTTCCAGCTTAATGCTCTGTGTTTTTTTAGTTAAAATCTGCAAGAAGATACTGGATGTTTGATTTAGTAAGGGGTTAAGACTTCTCTCGGTTGCCAAAACCAGAAGTAACTCAACTTTTCATCAAGTTCTCAAGCGGAACAGGTTCACCTGAGCTCTCTGTCTGCCGGCCACCTACCTGCGAGGACTTGGCCAGTTTCTGGCTGAACTCCTCCTTCATCTGCTTCAGCCGGCTGTTGGCCTGGAACACACACAAAGGACAGCCCCGTTAGCTCAGACACACGACGTGCACAGACACTTTGCCACCGGGCCCTGGGCTTGGCACCTCCTCCACATGCCTATCACCGAGCGCCGGCCCCGCGCCAGCCCCAACGCCCTTTTGTGGCAGCCAAAAAACCGCCAGGGCTGGGCTTTGATCTCGGGCCAACTATTCATCACTTAAAAGAGGGGAGAAATTGTACCTCTGCTGCCAATTATTAGAAAAACATAAAGAGTTCTGCGGATTAAAACAAGAAAAAAAAAAGGAGAGAATGAGTGTGTGTGGGGAGGGGCACAGGGGAAGGAGGCAACACACATAAATGAGTTTATCAGGATGAATTCGTTTCTGAACAGAGGGGAAAAAAATGAGGAGAAAGTCCCAGGCAATGCGACACTGGGCACGCAGCTTCACCTCTCAATTCTGTATCTGCAACTGTACTTTGTCCCATTGCTCTTTCCTAGGAAAAGGTGGGGATTACACTGAAAATCCACCCAAAATGCAGCTGAACCAGCTTGAACATACAGCTCTTTCCTTAACCCAGCATTTTTTTTTTTCACAACTCAAAGGTAAAGAATGAACCAAACTGAAAGCAAAGCTGCTTGGTCATATCAGAATCCAACCAGCAAATATTTCTGTAACCCCAGGAAAAATAGCTCTTAAAGTTTGGGGTTTTTTTTCCCTCAAATAATTTAATTTCAGAAATAATTTGATAATAGTGATATGAATACATAAAATAAATGCAATTTCATTTCAGGAGAGAAACCTGATTTGTATTTTTCTTGCAGAAACCAGCCCAGCCCAGCCCCACCACGGTGTCCTCAGGTGAACTGCTCGGCGCTCTCGTCTTCTTGGCTCTCAAACTTGAGGACAGGTGTACAAGACAAATATTTTCTTAGGGGGGACAGAATACCACACAGCTGAGTTCTGAAGCAAATTTAAGCTGATTAAGTTTTCAAAAACTATCTGACCTCCTGCTCAAACCTTTGATCTGTCGTCCTTAGTTTTACGGCACCGCATCCAGCGCCCAAACGCCGGCTCCTGCCAGCCCCTTTTTGGGGGGGACCAAAAAAAACCCACAGGGGCCCCCAAAGCCTCTGAACCCTGCATGCATCCAGCTCAGGCTCCATTTCTGCAAACACCAGGGATTTCAGGCACGGAAAGAGTGTTATTGATTTTACTGGGCTATAAACCGAGGAGCTTAGAGCTGCAGAGCGTTTGCGGATCATCATGGCAGGGCTGGAATCATCCTCGGCAATCCGGGCTGCTCTGTAAGGTGCAGCTCAGCATAAGAATATTACAGCCAGTTCAAAGTAATCCTAAACTATACATGAAATTGCAATTTCAGATCCTCAATCCCTTCAAATTCCAAAATTATGAAACATATGGATGCCTCCATCTGGTTGTTGGTGCAAAGGAATCTATTAAAAAAGTTATCAAAGCCAGTTACCAAATTTGTGCATCATTTCTGGGATGACATTATGGCTTGGTTTTGTTATAAAGAGATAATGGCAATACACTTTGGTTTGAATCAGCATCTAGAAGAATTCTGGAGCAGCAGACAAATTAAATTTCACTTTTTCTCCATTTATCACTCAAAAGCGAACCACAAACACTGTAAGGGCCCATGGTAGGGGTGCATAAATAAAAGGAGTGGTGACACAGCACCAGCTATCCCAGGGAGCTCTGCCCATGTTCTGTTTCTCCCTGTACTCAGGCTGACCCACGTTAACACTCGTTCCATTGTACTGCAGCCTAGTTTCACATGATGTTTTACCACCACTGCATGTCATAAAGTGACTGAAACTGCCAGTTTATCTTTAGAGAAAAAAAAAGTAAAAATAAATTACAGCAATAGCATAAATTACTGTTAGTCCCAGAAAGGGAGAGGGACTCGTCAGCAAGGCATTGCACAGATCACATTACAGCTGCTCTCACTCAACTTGCCTGGGGTAAAAGTCCTCATCTTTCATAGAAGCAGCTTTATAACCTCCTGAACCCACAGAAGAAATCCCAATAAATAATAAAGAACCACTCATGAGTTCCATAAACAAATTAGAATTTGTTTGTTCTCACTGAGTAGAATCAGGCTGACCTCTGAGAGACAGGACAGAGGTGATCTAGAAGAAAGAAAATCCAAATTTCAGGGGTTTATTTCTAACTAAAGGCAAAGAATGGATACCCTACCAGTTTACTTAAAAGGAATTGCAACATTTTATTTTATAATGGCTTTAACAACTTCCAGTTAGCAAAATATTTATAAGCTTTGTCTTCCAGTTACCAACAAACCATAAATTATTGCATTTTCTTTCAGTCCCAAACATTTGAGGGATCTGAATTTCAGAGGTACTGAGCTCCCAAAGCTTCCCCTGGAGATGGCACGAGCACAACTAGATGGGCTCTGGTTGCCTAAAACTGGCTAAAAGTATCGGCCATGTGGCATAAAAACCATGGAGAGGCCCTGCCAGTACCTTAAAGGGTCTTACAGGAAGGCTGGAGAGGGATCCTCCACAAAGCATGCAGCGATAGGAAAAGGGGGAATGGCTTCCCAATGATGGAGGGCAGGGTTAGATGGGATACCGGGAAGGAATTGTTCCCTGTGAGGGTGGGGAGGCCCTGGCACAGATTCCCAGAGAAGCTGTGGCTGCCCCTGGATCTCTGGAAGTGCCCAAGGTCAGGTGGGACAGGTCTTGGAGCAGCCTGGGACAGGGGAAGGTGTCTCTGGCCATGGCAGGGGTGCAATGAGATGATCTTCCAACCCAAACCATTCCACAATTCTGTGGCTCCTGCTGACTCCAGCTTTTCCCTGAGGTCTGTAACACCCAGCAGCTCTTGCATCATCACAAACCAAACGAGCAGCTCTGATGAAGGCAGAGACCACAATTTACAGCACTGAAAAGATCCAGCTCATGGGGCTGCCTGGGCACCCTCTTCTCCACTGCCACCTTTGACTGCAGAAATATGAAACTCCTCCTTTCTTAAAACCTGCAACTAAAATTTAGTACCTCTTTATACAGGCTGTTGCTTTGCAGTCAAGGGAGACATAAACCACCTTCCCTGGGGCAGAAGTAGCACTGCTACACACAAAAAATGCCTTTTTACTCTTTTTTTGTTTTAAGGAATGAGCAAATACACACAGAGCTGTGTCCAGGGAACATCAGGGGGGATTTATATCACATTTATCTTGATAAAGGAGAAGGTTCACACTGGCCTGGTGCACACACAAAGCAGTTTGCTGGGCTCCTTCTTCTCCAACTGGCTGCTGGGTGCATGTGCTGGAGGAAGCACGAGCTGCTTCTGAATTATTTTAAAGGCATTCCCTCCCTTTCAGGTTAGGTGCTATTTCAGAAACATAATGAATAAGAATCCAAGTGGAAGGTGAACATTTGGAGGGTCAGCCAGTGTTCATTAAAGTCAAGCTCTTTTTATAGCAATGGGCAGCACTGCAAATAGAGTTAATGGTCTGAAACCAGTTTTCTGTGTGCGAGAGGTGGCCGCTGAAATTCCCACTTGGCAGAAGTTTGTCAGAAATATCAATTGGAATATCCATTTTTATAATGAAAAAGGTTTAAATTGGATAAGCAGCAGAGGAATTCCACTGATCCAAAAAAGAACTGTTTAGTTTCACACAGTTAATACATACTTTAGCTAAAATTATCTGATTATGACGATTTTATATGCAGTTATTTTATATTATGGAGGACTTTTGCATTAAAAAGATTATGTCCTTGTTGCAGTTAATTGGTTTTAAAAACCAACTATAGTTCTTTAACAAGCCTTAAAGCATCATACTGTGGTTGCCGAGCAAAACTGCATCGACTTCAACAAAACATTTCACGTAAAAATTAAAACAGTTCTCAGCACTCCAGATGTGGCGTCTGAATTAACGGATGCTCTTCTAACACAGCCCCATTTTCACTTTCTCCTTTCATGAAAGAGAACAGCATCAGTAAAAGAGCACAGGATCTATGACAGGAGCACATCACAAAAGCACACTGTGTCCTACCCTAATTACCAAGTATTTATAAGTTATAAATAAGCTATTTTGAAGGTATGAAGTGTATCAGAGGGAACTTTCAGTTCCAGTTCCACTCGGTGGAGCACATGTCCTCGTGAGCCCCAAGGCCGCTCCCAGGTCCATCTGCTCCAGCTGTGGTGGAAGCAGATGGACAATTTGGCTGGTTGGAAACCACGTGGCCAATTCCATCCTCCAGCAACATCCGTGGAGGCATTTGGGATGTCTTGGAGATTTATCAAAAACGAAGCTGTTCAGAATCCTCGAAACATTACAAATCTGTGCATCGTGTAAATATTGGGGGGAAATCCTTCCCTGTGAGGGTGGGGAGGCCCTGGCACAGAGAAGCTGTGGCAGCCCCTGGATCCCTGGAAGTGTCCCAGGCCACTCTGTAAGGATTTGGAGCACCTTGGGATAGGGGAAGGTGTCCCTGCCCATGGCAAGGGTGGCACTGGAGGGGTTCTAAGGCCCCTTCCAACCCAAACAATCAGGGTTTGGTGATGGGCTCAGCAGTGTTGGGTTTATGGACTTGATGACCTTAGAGATCTTTTCCAACGTAAGTAATTCCATGTTTTACTGTCTTCCAGCTTTGGAAACAGCTCTCATAACTAGAGTTTTTTATATATATATATACACACAACACCGTATTCAGGGATAAAGTAGCAGCAGATTTAAGAACTTTTCTGTTCAGGGTAGTAGCTATGAAAGAATCATTTTTCAAAATGCCTACAACTAGCTAAAAGTGGCCATCCATAAGCTGATCCTCCATAATTAGTTAGATAAAAGTGTAAGCAAACTTTAAAAAAAAAAAAAAAAAAAAAAAAAAAAAAAAAAAAAAAAAAAAAAAAAAAAAAAAAGAAGAAGAAGCAGGGAAAAAAAAAAGGAGGAAAAAATCAAAGGGTGGGGGAAGAAGAAGAAAGAAACCTTGCTCCAGGGAAGAAGCAACTGTTCTCTGATGTGCAGCAAGGAATTTAACATCAAAGAACTAATGTAAATGGGGCCCATTTACCTCAAAAAACAACACACCACTCCACATTCTGGAATATTTCTATTTTAAGTTTGACAGCATTATGCTTTGTACCAAAATTCAAGATTGTGTAATTTGATAGATGTCAGAAGAAAATGACCTTCAGAATGGCTAATGGTGGCAATCTTTGTTATTAAGTACGTTAAAACTCTCTGTACAATATCTGTTTAAACTTCAGAGATCAGCAGATCACCTTTAAAGTTCATCTGATTGTACATAAAAATTCCATTTTGACTCAAAGCCTGAAACATGCATTTTCCTTATGTGCCTCTAACACTAACAGTGGGTGACTTTCTACACCAAATTCCTGTTCTTTCTCCTGCTCTCCCCACCAATCAGACAAAAATGAAAGCTGGATCTCTGTTCAGCAGTGAAAATAGCACACCAGCTCAAATGTGTAATCTGAACCACCCAAAAGACCATTAAAAGTAGTTGAATATCCAAAATGATGTTAACAGAATAATTAGCCAAGTACCAAATGACTTCAAGGGTTTTGAAAATGAATGATAGAAATCCTAAAATCCTATTAATATTCTATTTTACATTTCATTTTTGGAGGTCTACAAATCTTTTCCTTTTTATTTTTTTTTTCATTAAACATACATCTTTAGGAGAAAAAAAACCCTCTCATTCATGTGTGAAGTACTTTTCATTGGGAAAAACCCAAGAATGAATAGAAATGACTTTGACAGTACCTGCACAGAGAATTGCCTTTCCGCAGCACTTTACAGCTCTGTGCTTAACAGGGGCCCACTGAGAACCTGCTTCTGCAAACTGTGACTTAGGAAAACTCCAAATTCCAGACTTCTCATTTAAACCAACAGAGTATTTCTAATAACTCTGATATTATGCAGAGGAATTAAATTCAGGCACTTTTAACTCTCCCAGAAAGTCTTCTGTGGGACTCCAGCTGCAGGGTGGCTGATGCCCAAGTTATACCGGCCTTACACCAGGACACAATCATTACCTACATCTAAATGGATTTACTGAGCATCTAAATAACCCCCAGCATGATTTCCAGTCGGTATTGCTGTCAGCCAGGCACGTTATTTAAAACAAACTGGCCTAAAATACAAGCCTTGCATACAAGACAAGGATTTCAAAACCAGATAAACAGCCTGGGTTTGCACATGCAATTTTTTAATACTTGAACTACCCTTTACAGAAGACAATACTGGTGAGTGCATCAGGCACTTAAAGGGCTGGCAGAGAATTGTGGTTTAATCTGAAGCTGTTCTGGGACATTTTGCCAAAAGATTGCTGGGTGTGATAAGCCCAGGGCTGGGATCATGGCCAGCACAGGCAATGATGGCTGATTTCCCTTTGGTTTACGCTCATCAATCATCTGTGAGATGACCACTGGTGAAACCAGCGTGGTGTTCTGTGGTGACAGAGATTCCTGCAAATGATTCAAATGACAAAGACTCAAATGATCATCACAGATGTCAATGCTTCTCATCTGCCATCCATCACACTGGGCAGCTGGGGTCGAGATTTCTCATTATCTTCCTATTCAAACCAACTTTGGGGACAGGTTTTATTTCATGGCACGATTCTTCCCACAGCTCCACACTCCAGCGAGATGGAGTAAACCTGGTGAAGATGGGGAGACTGCAACACTCCCCACTTCAGGGTCCCTAAATCACAAATACATTCCTGGATTACCATTTTAGTATTTCCTGCTTTTCTTCTGTTCCGTCCAGCTAAACAAAGACGGTTATTTAAACTGAGTTTAAAACGCTATATCAAAAGTGCTGGCATGTTCTTTTCGGAGTTTAACAAAGAAAATGTGCATCCAACAGGAATTATTTGAGCTTTGACAAGCTGCCTTTATCCCTGAGAAATGCAGGCACCTCACTCCTCTCATGAGCTCAAGTTCTCCCCTCCTCTGACATTAAGAAGTTTCCAGATTCACTCAGGCCCAGATGTTCCTGGTGCCCACACAGCTGACACCCAGCAAAACCACGAGGGGACAGGCTGGGAAACATCTTTGAAGATGCAAGTCAAAGCTAAAGCTTTCTCCACCACAGAAGGCAGCAGTACCAAGATGTGACACTGATCCACAACTTGACTCAGTTAAAGAGTACTTAATCCGAGCTTTGCAAAACACGATTCTTTCAGAAATCGGAGATTTCCGAGACCCAGGCACTTTATCATGATTTATCAGCTAAATTCACGTTCCTTGATTTTTGCCAAGGAGAGACTTTAAGGCTCCTGGAAGAATTATAAAGGGATAAGACTGAAGTTTTTAGATTCTGCATTGCTGTTTTCAGTTGAATTTTGTGGCAAGGACAAGCATTTATTAAGAAGACAACAAACAGAAAAACATTCTATGTATGTATCATTTTAAGACAGAATCTTTGCTATTAAATAGAAGGAAAAGTGGGAACAAAGGACAAACTCCGTATCCCTGAATTAACTTGGTATCACCAAATTAACTCTGTATCACGAAGTATTTTGAAGTTACATCATTAGACAAGAGCCCAACAAAAGTTAAGCTTCTACATTTGGAAAGACAGACACTGAAAATACAACCAAATCCTCCAACAAATCTATGATCTGAAGCCATCAGTGCTCCTTAGTGAGATTATGTTGGATTACTTTTTGCAGTTTTAAATACAACAAGGCTTCCCCAACAGAGCAACAGCTTCCCGGAGCCAGAGCACGTTACGGAGCTGAGGAGAAACTTCCCAAGTCCAGCAAAGGCACGATTAAAAAGAAAATGGAATATATTGCTCCATCATCAAAGCAATTAAAAACATAAATAAGGCATTGCAAGACTCTTAACATTCCCAATGTTTAATTATTTATCTCTTCTCCATCCTGCAGCTGTAGGTCAGAATTAACTCCTCTGAACTAAATACAGGAGAACTCTTTTGGGAATTTGTACCTTATTCATTTTCAAGCAAACATTGAAATTCATTTCAAATTCACACAAGAACTGCAACAGTTTCACCTAAATCAGATTTTCTACAAGTTAAACACCCCTCCTACACTCAGATGTGATTGTGAAACTACTTTGATCTCTGTTCCCAAATTTATTGCTCTGTGTAATCCATGACAAAATATAATGTGATTTACTGTATCTCTATATGACAGCCCAGCAGCTGACAGAACTTAATAATTTAGCATAAGAAAAAAAACCCTTCTGGCACCAAAATATACAAATCATAATTGAGGCACTTTAGTATCATGTTACAATGAAGCACACGCAGACTGATCATAAGAACTTCAAAACAATTAGAATTCTTTCTCACCCATTTAATGAAGGTGGGTTTTACTCCGTGACACATTCTGCAGCCGTGAGCAAGTCATTTTGGAGCAGTTTTCTTTCTTCATATTAATGACTCTGAAGGACTAATAACATTGTTTTACCCCTTCCCTATTTCCCAAACACTCCTTCTCCTCCAAAAAGAAGAAGAAAAAAGCCACCTGCAGCTTTTCTCTATTATAATGATATGAAGAAAGAGCAAATGAGTGTAAACAATGTCTTCAAATCGTGCCAGTATTTAAATACACAATTATTATGTTTTACTTTAGTTTGGTCTTGATCACTGAGCAGTTTTTCTAAATAAAGCTGTCTGGAAATCTGATTTTTTTTTTTCTTTATTGTGCTGACCTAAGCAGGGAAGTGACGGACACGTTCCATGGGGCTTGTGCTGACTCTGGGGTCTGGGGTCCTCGAGAAAGTCTTTGTGCAAAGGATGCCTCACCCCAGAAACTTCCAAGCAGAGTAAGAATGTGGAGCTCATGGATGCAGGGGGATTTTCTACTTCCAGTTCCAAGGAACAAACACCAGTTACTGTCATTTGCACAAGCAAAACCACGGAGTGAAACCAGCAGAGATGGCTGCAAGGACTGGGATCCAGGAGCAGGGAATCCTTCCTGTCACACCTGACCAGGAACCCACACCTAGCCCAAGAATTCTGAACAAATCTAAGAATGAATTGGCTCTGCTGGTAGAATAAAAAAACATCCACCAGTAATCTCACATTACAGTCAGCACCACACTGGACAATAGCCAATGTTTTCCAAATATTATCACGAACCCAGGAATGTAAGGATAAGTAAAATTAGTAAATTAGACAAAACTGGACCTACAGCCTTTTCCAAGACACAAACTATCGAGAAAAAAGGGAGAGAATGAGGTCATGATTCAACTAGGCTTTAAAAAATATTTAATAAAGCTGAAATAATAAGCAATTGTGTATTACAAGATAAAGTCTGTGTGTTACAGGTTGTTTGGAGAGTGAAGAAAGGCTCGGGAAACGATTGAAAAAATAATTAAAACAGTTCTTCTGCCACTGGCAAAACCTCAGCATTCACCTTATCCACCATCCCCATTACTTTGGGAGTCTTGATCTCATGAATACACTCCAAAGGATAAAACCTGGAAGTTCAGGGGTTGAGAAGAGGCAGTGTGTGCCCAGGTGCTGCAGAACGGGGAGGGATGTTTGGGCACACACTTGAAAAAGAAAGAGGAGACAGAAACCTCAAAACAACTCTACCAGTGAATGCTTCTTCAGCAGTTATTTTAGATTGATGCCAGTTGGTTAAAAACCCACCAAACCCTAAAAAACCCAGGCAAATTCCTCCAACAACTCCCCAGCTATAACTGATACGACAGGACATGAGTAACGCATGCTGAAAGATGGGCCACATGATCGAGCTCTAACTTTAATCGTATCAGTCCTTGCCCTGCTGAAAGCCATCTTCTTAATTCCACATTTTGTCATAATTTATCATTTAGCTCTTGTCTGGTTCTCATTTCTTAACAGCATTGCTTCAATCATTTTCATTTTTAACCCCGTGGTGCTATTTGTGAATGCAAATAATGCTGATCTCCCTTCAGACATCAATGAAGATATTAGTAAGTGAGCCTGTTGCTCATGGGTGCACTTTTTTTTACCCCACAGTGACAGTTATACCAACTTCTCCTGGCTCCTAACTCTGGAACCAGGATTACAAATACAGCTGATGAGCAGAAATGTGACCTGTTGTTTTCTGGATTGGTTTTTTCTGAGTTTTATTTTTTTGTTTGTTTGTTTGTTTTTTTAAGACGATAGGAGCAGAGTAACTCCGTGAATAACTGCAGCTCTTGCTTTGAAACACCTCCAGCAGGGAGAGTGCCATAAATTCTCTTTAGTCTTATTTGAGTGAAATATCCCTGGGATGATTCTACCATCTTTTTCTTCATGTTTGGCTCTGTTGATTGAAGACTCTTCCAAATGGCTCCCCTGAGGGATGATGCAATTCCTGTGACCATGTTCCTGGTCCACCATCATCCTGCTTTTTCTTTGGAGGAATCAGAAGGAGCAGTGCAAAAAGGGACACACTACAGAGGAAACTGGTTTTAAAAGGATTTGTTGAAAGGTACTATCAAGGTAGATTAAATAATCCGCATTTTTTGTGCTAATATACATTAAAAATATTTCCTCTTTGTGAAATACATTTCTTCTTGATCTTTTGGCATTATATTTTGCTTTTACTTGATCTTTTGGCATCATGTTTTGCTCTTACTTGATCTTTTGGCACCACATTTCTGGTTTTGCTAGATTTTCTCCAACAAAGTCAAATGTACTACGCTCATTTTCATTAATATTAGTTGGTGAATCACTATCGCTGTGTCAGAAACATTCAACCAAATGTAATTTAATGTACACAGGCTCTACAAAATAAAAACAATAAAAATATTACTGCTCTGGAACAGAGAGATAATATCAGAGACAACAGGTCTTGGACTATAATGAAAAAAAATTAAGAGACTTGGGAAACCTCCAACTCTTCTTGGTAAGAACTGGAGGCTCTTTAAATTATTCATAGTTGGGGCCTAAGCTAAATAATTGATGTAACAGACTCAAAACAAGTTTAAAAAATGGCACATCTACAACTGGTGGGGATCCTGCCTGCATTCAGCAAGGACACCAACAGGTCTGCATCACAATTAGACACCATTTAATGAGATCATTACATTGGGTGGAATACACATCCACATTTTATGACTGACCTATTTGCCCTCATGTAAATACCCAGGGAATCACTGCAGGGAGTGTGAAAACAGCTCCTCTGAGTGCTCCCACAAACAAAGTTATCTGCAAGTGTGGCTTCAGTCTCCAAGTTAATGAAGTGAAAGGTGCCAGATCAAAGGTTCCATCGCATCCAGTTCTCAGAAGGTCTTAGGGACAACGATGGAACCATTTTTGCTGTTAATGGAATGTGGAGTTGGCAGAGAAGAAGCAGAGCTGGAGAGACAGGAACTCAGAAATGGGAACTCATGGAAGGCACAAGATGCTTGTATTTTAGGAGCAGAAGTAACTGCTTAGGGGAAACTCAATACTTTTAATCAAGTATCTCTTGGAGTATCTTTCATCTCAGAAGATGTCATATTCCTTCCCTTCATCTTCTATGTCTTTGCCAGTGCTGAACAGTGTGACATCATCTGCAACAGTGCCAGAACAGATACTGTGAATCACAGATATTCCTACATATGCAGCATGAAAATATGCCCAGGGAGTTACATCCAACTGGGCTGTTCTAGGGGTGTGCTGGGTGAGGAAGGAGGGACTGAAATGTTCCCTAAGGCACATTTTCAGTACCTCATTTGCAAATTATATGCACGGAGTTGCTCAGAAAATAAGCATCTATCTATAGGACACTGTTTTGAAAAGGGCCCCTTTACAATAATATTATATTGCAACAAAACCGTTATATAGAACAATTATTACTGATTAAGGAAGGGGTCACTTACAGAGTGACCTTAATTTTAAGGTCCCAGAGTATCTGGGTTTTATGTGGGCTTCACACCAGATACAGGTGGACTGACTGTACCAGATAAAAAGTGTAAACATCAGATTTGATTTAAAATCACAGAAATCTCAGAGTACAGCTAACATCAACATAATCAAATTCTACAAGCAGGATCTGCATGGCTCTGGCCAGGTTTTATGCCACCTTGGTGTCCCACCTCTCCAGAGGGAACCACTTCACAGCTTCCTTGCATCAGATCAATTGCATCCCCAAAAATAAAGTGTTTAACCCGTTTTTGGAGGTTTTTTGACTACAGCTTTGTCCCGTAACCAAATATCGTGTGTGTTCAGTACAGTCAATACACAAAAATGTAAATTACTTCTCCACAAGAAAAGCAGCACTGAAAGAGAATTAGATGTTCCTGGAACCTGCCTAAACCTTTAACAGAATGAGTCAAAATATCTATTTAAATATAGAAAAGAAGTCAATAAAAAGCTAAATGTTGAAAATTATTTTGAGAGAAAAAAAAAAAAACACCCATCATCATCTTCTCCCACTCCAGTTTACTCATGTGTGCTGCTCAAAGGGAGCTTTTTTATGAGATATTTTCAGTGTTCCAAGGTTGCTTCCTTTGAGCATTGTTAGCCTGTCCACTGCTCTGCTCGGGCCGTGCTTGCTGAATGCTCATTTCCTCTGCCAAGAAAATCCCACAGAACGTTACAAACAGCGGCGGCGGCCAAGCCCCACATCTGCACACATTCAGACTTTGTCTCCTGCTTTCAGTCATTCCTGGCAAACCTGGAACTGCTCCGAGCTTTGTGCACTCTACTGCACCTGGCTGAGGAGTGCCCCTGCCCCGAGTGCTGCTGATGCAACCTGGAACACACCTGGCCCTGTCCGAACCAGACAGCTCCAGGGCTGTGCGTTCCCAAATATCCAACAATCATGGGATGGGTTGGGATGGGACCTTAAAGATCATCCAGTGCCACCCCCTGCCAAGGCCAGGGACACCTTCCACTATCCCAAGGTGCTCCAAGCCCCAGTGTCCAATCTGTCCTTGGCAATTCCAGGGATGCAGCTTCTCTGGACGCTCTGTGCCTCCCCACCCTCACAGGGAAGGATTCCTTCCTAACAGGGCGAAACACTGCAGAAAAATGACCCTAAAACTTCTGTCAGCTCTGTACAGAAAATGCTGAAAACACATCAGTATCTCACAGGAGCAAAGCAGGAAAAAATGTGCACAATCCCAACAACGGTCCCAGGAATCTCCAACAGACACCAATCCTGACAAACCCTAAAGTGTTAAGGGAGTGCTCAGGAACTGACACTACAATAAACAACGTCCCAGCCTTAAAGCTGAGATTTTTAAGCAACAGAAAATGAAAGACCTCAATAAATCATGTGTCCCTAAATAGCAAAAAGCTGTCTACAAACACCAACAAATATTTAAATGTTCAGACTCTTCCTTCCCCTGTCTCTGCCCCTCACTCTCCTCATCCCCACGGCAGCAGGACGATGGGGAGGGCAATGCCAGAGGAATCCTGGATCTTCTTCACCCATCTGCAGTTCTGTTTTCCTTGTCACTGAAGTATGAATCATTTCTTTTGTATCTCCTCATGTTCACGTTAACAACGACACAAAGCCATCCGCGCAGAAATGAACGTTATTCCCAGAGCAGATCACAGAGGAATGAAATCCCTCACTTGAGAATGGAATGACCTTCAGAAGATCTAGCCAGTCAGATGTTCCATGCCTAAACTGTGAAATTCAGCTTCCCATTGGATTTTTAAGCAATCTTCACAGAATTAGCACTAAAATCAATAAATTTAGACAACAAATTTTTCTCCCATTTTGTCCTAAATTTCCAGGTAACAAGAGCTGGTAGAAAATATTTTCATAAACAAGTTTCAAGGCTCATGCTGCAATTAAGATGCCTTTTTCCCCCTCTTGGATAAAATCATCTTCATCAAGGAAGGATCTAGAGTTGAACTAAATTAGTTGAAACTGTTACTTTTGAGCTTCAAATGGAGTTTGTCCTCTAAGCTACTTTGAGTTTTACATTTTGTGGCCAATTTCCAGTTCTACAATTGCAAGGCAGAAATTAAACAGAATGGGGAATGGAGATTTGAAGGTAATGCCAGGTATTTTCATACATCTGTGAAAGACCTTTTAACAGAGATACTTTTTTCTTTTCCCCTCCTATCTTTTACTCAACATGTGCTCTTCAGATTAGGGTAAAAATAGGGAAGTAGGTTAAAGAAAAAAAAAAAAAAAAAACACAATAGCAGTTAATATAGCTTAAAATTAGCAAAGTTTTTTGAAAAACAGAAAAAAAAAATCCAACAAATTAAAGAAAACCCGTATTTCTGACAGAAACGACAATTCAAGACTATTGCAGATATTGCCTTATGAAGGATTATTTGTAACTTTAATTTGAGGATGTAAAGAAGTTAACTTTTCTTTTGCCACACTACACATGTAAAAAAAGATCAAAGAAAGAAAAGAATTGAGATTCAAATTCCATTTTTAAGCAAAAATGACAATGTCTTCCTGAGTTAAAATTAATCCTTTAATGATGAATTTCAAAGGTTTAAATACTTTCTGTGACCTTGGCTTTAAATAATTATGCCAAGCGGAGCTTTCCTTACATTCAGAAAAGATTCTGAATTGTTGATCACAGCCATTTTAATGGCTTCAGGCTGGCTGATTTCCAACATAATCCTCCGAATGCTCTTTAAAATTACAGACCAAGAACCTGACGCAGGTAAATGAAATGTCACTTGCACAAAGGCTGCTCAAACACTCCATGCAGATTGTTAATTTGTGTCACTGCACATCCCCTTGCAAGAAAATGTGCGATTTAGTGCCTTAATGCAACGTATAAAAGAGACTTCAACAACTATCTGCTTACACATACACAGAGTCTACCATAAATATTAAGTAGGGGTTTTTTAGTTTGGCTTTTGAAATAAAACTTGGGTGGTTTAGCTCCCTAATTGGGGGGGGGGGGGGGGGGAATACTTGAATTTAAGACAGGGGTCCAAGGGATGCTCAGCAAGCAGGAATGTGGGCAGTGGCCCCACAGAACAGAAAGGGAGGGAAGCCTTGATTAATCTGAAATATTAATTTCTATTTTCAAATCTTACCCAGAGTCCTTTCTCACTTGATGTACACCACAAGCAAAATTAGACCAACTACTGTGAACAACCAATTTCCTTGTACCCTGAGCCTGAGTTTTTCCGTCCTTAAGAGCTCACCCTCTTTTGAAGGGACAAAAAGCTTGGCCAGGCAGAAGCACCCCTTCCACAGTCTCTATTCCAGCAGAGGAAGATCAGCCTGCTCCTGGCTGGCTTTACCTGTGAAATCACCTGTGTTTTTAGAGCGGTGTTGGCTCCTGAGCACCTCACGGCACCTTCCATCCCTGCTGGAGCTGCTGCCCAGCCCCAGCGTGCCCAGAGCACAGGTGTTCATCACAGAACCCCAGAACGCCCCACACTCGTGTTGTGACTCTGGTTTTTCCAACTCAAGTGACCCCTGAACATTTTTCCTTAGGGAAACTTTGCTCAGCTGACCTTTGGGGTGATCACTCCCCTTCTGCCCCATGAACTAATTGGCGAATTAGGATTCGCTAATTTGCGAAGGATTTGCGAATCCCTTACCTTGACCAAGGCCGCCTCTGTCTCTGCCGTGTGCTTCTTCTTCAGGTCCGAGATCACTTTTTCCATCTCCATCTTCATGCTGCTCAGTGCTGCCTCCTTGTCCCGAGCTGCCTTCAGCTTCTCCTCGTCCCGCTGGAGGCTCAGCTCCAGCAGCTGATGGTTTTGCAGAGCGTTCGCCTGGATCAGCTCTTCCCTCAGCTTGCGGATTTGGTGCTCCAAACTACAGATCACCTGAGAGAAAGAGCAAACAAAGTGACAAAACCCAAACCCACAGCACAAAACCCACTTGGTTTCCTCCAACAGGCTGTCAGCTGGGGTAGGAGCAGACTCAGAGGATGCTCTGGCCCTTTTCCTGGCCTCTCTTCTTGCTCTGCCCTTTCTCTTCCTGCACACAGATAAATACAGCTCCCCCTGCCCTCCTTTTTGGAGAAGAAATTGAGCTTGTGGCATATAATCACTACATAGCCTACCCATGCCTTCTTTTTTGAACCTTAAGAAATGACCTGCTGCCTTCTAACGAGCTATCAGAGTATCACCAATCATTTATCAATCACTGCGAGCCCTGATGCGAGAACACGAAGGGGGAGGGATCGAAGGGACAGGAATAAAAGCTGTGCCACTCCTAATTCCACAGAATTCACTCTGCTACTTTACCACAGGAGTAGATACACATCTGCTACTTCAGATCACACCTGCATGTAACTCTCACTAGTTACTCCTCTGTCTCCATTTCCTCTACTTCACTGGAGTACAGGAGCATCACATCTGGGACATAAAGCACTGTCCTCACAGCTAAGTGTGATGGATGACACTGGAAGCACATCTGTGTTTTCATTCATAAATGCAACTCTGAAAATGAGCACTTTCACTACAAAACTCACACAGAATTTCCCCCTTTGTCCTCCTTGTTTCACAAGAAATTTTGCAGTTTCCAGGAATTTTTTTCACAGAGGATGTGACAATACTGAGAGCAGAAACTGATGTTCTACCAACTAAGTGCAGGTGACTCAGCTCAAGCTTATTAAAGGTTTCACAATAAATTCTGAGGAAAAGCAGTGTATATTTAAAGTCCCCACTGCCCTGGAATGCCAGGTTCTCTCCAACTACTATTTTTCTTCTTCAGACATTTTTAATACGCTGTCTGTACTCATCATTTATTTGCAGCCTCTGAGAACTACATTACTACAAAACCTTGAAAAGGAAACATTTGTTTCTGACCAAAGTTGGGACATGAATGACTATCAGATCTATTGCCTCGTACATTAATCTCCCAAGACAGATTCCTATAAATACTGTGATCTGAGAGAGAGGAAAAAAAAAAAAATAAAAATCAAGGCTTGAAAGTTTGCCTATTTTTCAAGCTATTTGAACTATATAGTGTAATAAAAGCCATCTTCTCCCTTCAAACCTTCAGTTTGTCCTTCAGCTATCCCAGCTGTAACATGCATTAAATAATATCAACCATCTCAGAAACTTATTTTGCTTCCATGCTTTCTTAATTACTCATTGGCATTAGTCCCTACTATGTCAAAGGTAAGAGTGTGTGTATGGTGGAGAAGGAATGAGCACGTCATTTGTATACAGAACTCTACCACAGGCCACATATTTCAGCCCTATCAGCATTATCTCAAACATATGTTTCATATACTGTAATCTGTGCTAGATCCTTTCCTTCCTTTCCTGAGCTTTTCCTCTACACATGTTTAATTTCTTATTAAATCTGTATACAGACTAAAAACGTAAAGTGCGTTTCAGTGTATAATTAAAATCCGCAATGTACTTTTATAATTCTTTCGGAAAATGATTTCATCTCCAGATCACAGGAACATGACAGCCTGCCTGGCTTTTCCTTAACCAAAGCAGCACTAACTCACTAAAGATAAGAGCTGAAACCGCTGATGGGTGATATGGTCTGAGTTCCACACTGACACATGGAGAATCTGGGGTTTTTAACAGCTGCCCCAGTGCGAGTCCTGCCTGAAATAGCCACAATTATCTTCTAATCTGTGAGAGTTCTTTTTGAAAGCTTCGTTCCCCTGCTCCCCTACTTTTCTTCTTATTTTTTTTTTCTCCTTTCTATCTTAAAATAAAAAACTTCCCTTAATCACACCCCCAACACATAAGTGAAACTAAGAAATTACATTGCTCAGAAGTTCTCTAAAAAGTTTGTTAAAATATTTAGGATAAGAAATCAGGGCTAACTTTTTACAATGCAAGGAAAATCCATTCACAAATGTCACTACAAGCCAAAAAAAAGACTGGGTGAATTCCTGTTACACCTTTCAAGCTTTACTTCCTTCTTTATTCAATGGTTCTTACACAAAGCCATCAGAAAATGAAACACAATCCAGTGTTTTCTGCAAGGAGAAAGTAACAGCTCCCGGCCTTCAGAGCCAAAACTGGGGCCAGCCAAGAGTGAGCTGAATGTTATAGGTAAAGCAACAGTAATTAATATGCAAAGGAGCATTAATGTTGGACCTAATAGATGGCAAAAGCAGATTTGGTTCTATTAGGGAAGAAGAAAGACTCTGAAGACGGGGTGATGGCAGCGAAACTAATATGATTAAAGGAGTCCCTTTGGAGCAACTTCACTGCCAGTAAGATGATGTTCAGAGACATCTAATCTCTCCAAAGTGACTGGAAAAAGCTTATATTGGGGATCACAGACACAGTTCTTGTCAATTATGTCCAAATAAGTCCAGTTCTCACAGCCAGATTAGTTTTTCCCATAAACAAAGTCAGTGGCAGAAGCAGCTTAGGCCCAGCTCGGTGCCTGAGACAACTTTGTGTGACACGGATATCTCTCCAGTGATGCAGGAAATGAATATCAAACTTTCCAGCACTTAGATTCTGCTATTCCACATGCCAGGTTTAATAAACTATTATTAGACTTAAATGTAGGCAAATTAGGGAAAAAAAAAAAAAAAAAAGTGCCCCAAGATGACTTAATTCTCAGTTGCGAAAAATCCTTGAAATATAAAACTTTAGAGCAACTGTCTTTTCTTAACGATTCTGTGGGAAAATAAATCTGCAGTTACAAAATCTCCCTTCTCAGGCTCCAGATCCAAAGGCAGGATAGTTTCTTTTAACACTGAGTCCTCTTTCTCAGCCTTGGTTTCTCAAATTCTCCTCTGGCTGCCCAAATCTCTGTTTGGGAACCAAATGGTTTGCACGGTCCAAACAACTGCTTGAGTACAAGAGCTGCTGTGAGAAAAACACACCTTAAACACCCCATCCAAGCAAATTATTGTTCTAAATGAGGATTAAACATGAGAAATAAAGGCTGACAGCATGTAATAGAGCCAAAATATTACTGCCACTTGCTGCCTTTTCTGGATCAAAGTGTTGTAGTCTCTATTTTGGTGGTGTGGGTATGAGCACATGAAATAAGAGAGATCTGTATCTATTTTAGAAAGGATGCAGAAGTTTGTAGCAATTCCCAGGATGGCCGTCCCACAGGAGCATGCCCCAAAAAAGGAAGCATTTTGTAAAATGCCCATTAATCCACATACAGGACAACAAATAGAAAGACAACATCAGCTTACAGAGTTTCCCAAATGGAACAAAAATACATAAACTGCGTGACAGATATTTCATAAAGGTTTATGTGACACATTTCTATGTCCCTTAGATGAAGAAACTGCTGGCCAAGGTGGTGATTTCTATTTCTGTTTCAAAGAAATAACTTAGAATTCTAACTAAGAATATCTGTGCTGAAATAGTGTCATAAAAAGGGTGGGTCATAAGCCCACAGCAATTTGCCTGCAGGGAAAAAAATAGACTTGAAAGAAAAAGAAGAAGGTTGGTCACTCACTTTGGCCTATTTAAAATGCCAATAAATGTACTGCATGTTATTTGGAAGGAAAACATGTGCTCTTAATTTTAAAAAGTAAATTGCATAAGAAAATATAAAGCTGGCAAAAAGTTTAAATTAAAATCTGCTGCTGATGTCTGAAACTCTGCTCCACTTACAGGCAACAGGGATGAGAAATGGACCGAATGACTACGGCCTAATTAAAAACAATAATAACACAAATTCCCTTTATTTTCCAGGAGCTCCTACTTCACCCCCGTGAAGTGTTTCCTTGGATCGGTTTCTGAGGAAGAGGCTGGAGCATGACGGCATCTTCACCCTCACGGGGATGAACACACGGAGCTCACTGTCTCCCTCCTCTCAGTGCATCACACACCAAACCACATCCACCCAGCACATGCTCAGCTCCCGTGGCCAGGGCCTTTTAAAGCCACAAAAACAAGGCAGTGGCGAGTTAAGATGAAATACGCTCCTAATTTATTCCCCGAGGTGCAGATCTAGAGCATCTGAGGTGTTGCTTCAGCAGATTTACAGTAAGTGACTGAGATCTGCCAGCAGATGAAGCTGCAGTAACCTCACTGCTCTCCTTGCTGGAACAGAGCATCACTGTTAAACACCCCTGAGCTTCTCAAGGGGCTCCTGACAACTCTTCAAAATGAGTTTCAGAAGTTTTCTGTGCTGGGTGGACCTGGCTCCAGTCAGAGATGACTGCACAGGGCTCACTTTGCTGTGTTTAATTTTGCTGGCATGTAACATTTCAAAAAACCTACAACAAACCCCCTGAACCTCTGAGCAGTAGCACAAACTAGGCTGGATGATTCCTCTCAAGGATAACAACCTCAAATATCAGCCTGGATATCACGGCCCCATTTGACCACAGATGAGCAGCTTCTGCCTCTGCATGCCGAGACCTTCTCAGCATTTCCTCCTTAGCAGAACACTGAAACGAGCAGTGTGTGCTGGGGAACATCAGCTGGGCTCTCCTGAAAGGGACATTTGTCTCTCAGTGCCTCGCCACGCTGCCGTGGCGTGACACCCAGGGATGAGGCATCCACAACATTTCTAATTGGGCACTGGATTATTTTTGAAAGGAGATCAGTCCAGTCAAAGGAAAGGCAGTCTGTAATAAAAACAAATCTCACTTTGATGATGGAGAAGTGAAAGGGAAATAAGGAACCAAGCAGGAACACCCAGTGATTCAGCGGTGACAATGACTCCCTTTTTACCCCTGAGCAGGGCAGCGTCCCAGAAGAGGGGCATGAAGGGTCCTGTCCTGGCCACGCAGCCACTGGTGGCACATTTACTGTACAACACCTTAGAGGGGATTATCTGCTGAAAGTGGGAATCTGAATGGCTCCAGCTTTCTTTTGAGTAAACAAAGCTTTATCAAACGCTGGGAAACAGATCACACAAGTTTCTCTACCACAACAAAAACATCCAATGCATTTAACATACAAGAAACCTGAAAAATAAACAAATATTTGCAGCTCTAAGCTTAGAAAAAAAAAAGTGTAGCTGTAAGAGCTTCAAATTTGTGTAATGTTGATTTGTGTTTAGAATAAAACTGGTTTATCTTAATGGGTTTTCCTACTGCAGCTTCTACAAGGGACAACAATTCTACTCTTAACTGATCTTTTTTTGGTTTTCTGGAACTATTCTCATGATTTTTACCCTCTGGACCCTGCCAACCAAGGGCCAGGCACAGTCCTAATGGCTCTGTGATCCTTCTGTCCACAAATCATCCTACTGAGCCTGACTCACTGGTCCCACTATACCTGCTTTTCTCCATGCCAAAGGAATTCCAAGTGGCCAGTCCAGCCAGCTGGCAGCTATTTGTGGCTCCTTTGTATTGAACTCAACCGTGTCCATTTAAACAACTACATTAAAAGTATTTTCCATACCATGGCAATTTCAATTAAAATATGCAAAGAATTTATTATCCTCTTTCTCTCGTGACTCCTAAAATCAGCAACTTGTCAATATTATGAATACTTTAAAAGATGAGATTTCATTTGCAAAGAAAACCAGTGGCACATTATCACATGGGTAATGATGTGGCACAGCACAAATTAGCAGGGATAAGTAATAAACAGCTATTTAGCTTTCACGGCACAATCTATTACACTGTCAAGTTTTAAATGCCTTTTGGGTAAGAACACACAGGCCCATAAATGTGGCATTTAAGGGAGCAGATAAATGAAATGGTGTGAAATGAAGTGAAAATGAGCAACAGTTCAGTGATCAGCAGGTTGGGCTCAGTTCCTAAGAGCACAGATCATTCCAAGAGCGTGGGGCTGTGCAAGCCCTTCCAGGGGAAAACATGGAAATTAGCATCCCCACCATTATAAATAGTCCTGGAGAGTGGTCTGAGACTTCCTGGAAACACTAAAATATCAACTTCAATATTCAGAGATGCATTCTATTGCATGCTTATATAGTATTTTGTGCACACTGACGTGTTCTTGAGGGGAAAATAATTCTCTCCAGAATGTTGGTTCTATTGGAGAGCTTCTTAAAAAGGAGCCATCCTCATCCTATTTATATAGATTTCTCTCTATATATATCCTATATGTGACTACATTGCAGTGATGGGGTGAAGTTATTAATACGTTCATAAGTGAAATGTCCTCAGTTTATAATTCAGGTTGGATGTTACCAAGTTTGGGTCTCGGAGGAAAACTGACACAAACCAAAGCTGCCCAAATCTGCACCTGCACAGCACAAGAGAAGGGGAAGCTCTTCAGGCTCGGACAGATGAAATGTCCAGTGAAAAACCCTCAGTAAGAGCAGTGCAGGTGACAACTAAGGGTGAAACGTGTGCAGTTCAGTAGGGTCAGATCTCAATCCCCACATTCCAGGATTTATGCAAAGGTCTACAGACCCCATCCCCACACAAGCTCAACTCCTCTCACCTTTGCACATCTACCTCTGGCATCTCACTTGAAAATGCCCCCTGGGATTTGTAAGGGGAGGTGTTGAGCTGCTAACTTACATATTCATTTCATTAATTTCAACAGCATTAAGCTGCTTTTAAAGGTCAAACCTCCTTGGAAAGAGTCTTTACTTGGGCTATTCCAGCCCTGTGCGTGCTCTGAAAAATGCCTCTAACATTTATAAATCTGATAAAAGTTTATTCCTACTAACCCTGCTTATCTTCTATCTACCAGAATCTCACTTTGGTGTGGGGTCTGGTTTAACACCACCCTACATGTACAGTGCTGCTGGAGGGAAATCACTCACCTCTGGTGTCCAAACCATGGCCAACACCCCCCTCACCACAACTCCTGCACTGAACATCACCCCAAGGAAAGTCCAGCACCCTTCAAGAAGAGATTTTATTTTTTAGCAATGTCTTTGCTCTGTCTTGTCTAATCCTGTTTAACGTTTCCTGAAACACAGTGGAAGCGTTGACTCACAAAGAACAACAGTTATCTCTGCTCACCTCCACATCCAATAAAATTAAGGAAAAATGAGTCTGCCTGTGCCAGTCCTATAAATAAACATGCTCAGGCAACAATTAGCAGATAATTTAACCCCCAAACTGTTCACTGACCCTGACAAGTACCTCTGGAGGCTGAAAAGAAACAAGCAACACGCAGGTAACAAAAAGCCAGTCGGGAAAAGCTACACTGAAAATATTGGCCCCGCTCTGGTTTCTACATCTTGGAAAGGGGTAGCACAATTTTGAGCTCTGCTGTGACATGGCATTATGCAAAACACAAATTAGACTATTTTGTTTTTCCCAAAAGAAGTGCACTGAAGTAGATCTGGACTTTTACAGAAGCCAGTTAGCTGCCTAAACCCCAGTTAATGTAAATGGCACTTAAGCTACAAACTGGGCTTCAAAAAAAAAAAAGGAGAGAGGGGAAGAAAGAAAATCAGACATCCACAAAGAGCTTAAAATTAACGGAGCTTATTTCCATTTCTTCATTTACATAAGTACATGTGATTCCAATTTAGTTAACAGCAGCTAGAAAGCAGAACTTCATCTAGGTTGGTTTTTGTCACTGCCTTCCCAACAAAATGGATTTTGGTTGAAGGGAAGAACCTTGAGCTTACACGTGTAACAAAACAATGAAGAGAACTGGTGAGCCAAAGGATTACTCACTGAGTTGAAACTGAGATAAATGTAAATACATTTTCCATTACACTCTTCTAAGACCTGTAACAGACTTGGCCCTCTTGCCTTGGAGACTGATGCAGAGCAGTTTTTCCTTCCCTGATTTACTGTATTTGCTTTCAAACAGATTAGTGAGACAAAAATTAAAAATTCTGCCTTCTTTCTCCTCTCCTCTTATCTGATGAAAGGAATGTTTACCTTTGTATTCCTCCTTGTACACACAAAACGATTTGAAAAAAACTGCTAAGGGACCTGCCAGGAAAGGACTAATTTCCTTCTGTCTTTCTACCCAGAATTTTAATGGAGGCACTCAAATGGGCACATAACAATCTATATAACTCCATTAATGGAACTTGAATATGATGGAGATAAGAAAATAAATCAGCCATAAATACCTGTTTAATGAAGTGATCCCCTATAATGACTTGTGAAAGAGCAAAATATAAATAAAATGCAGAGTGGCTAAAACAGTAAATTAAAATCTACTTGTTAACACCAGGTTTTCTGCATTGCACAATGCACAACAATCCATCCCTAAATTACGATTGATGCAAATGACACCAAGCATCATCCTTTATGAAGAACTTTAATTTCTGCATTTCAAGAGCTGAAAGGGAAATATTCCCCTCAGATTAATGTTAAAGATATGTTCGGTTCTGAAATAACATTGGAGTAAAGCTTGTTCTGAAAGTGAGGAAAAGCTACTGATATTTAAGGAAGGATAGGAATTTTCTGCAATGGAATCCAGGAACAGAGCCTAAAGATCTCTGCAGTGGACTGGGAAGAACTACCTGTCAATCTCAGAGCACTTTGTGTCCAGCATCCCCTAAGTCAAAGCTTTTCAAAAACATTTGCATTTAATTTTTCCACATATTAAATTTAAAAGCATTAACATTTCCAGAACAACGTGTAATGCTGATTTAAATGCAGACACGATGTATTGCAGATTTAAGGATTAACACAGACATTCATCTCAATGAGGCAGCAAAATTAAATGCATTATAATTCCCAATTTGTCCCCAGAAAAGGAACACACTGCATTGTCTATGAGAATGTCTTTGCCTGTCAGCTATAGAAAAGATTTCACTGTAAGTAAAAGACAAAACCCCATGCCTCAAAAAAAACCCTGCCTAGAAAAGCATCACACACTTTTATTTTGGATGCATTTGTTGCTCAAAACACACAACTTTTGAATATTCCCAAGTTTTACCTCACACATCCCATAAGGGTTTCACGACGACTGTAACGGAAATGGCATCGCACACAAAACCTGACAAACCTGGACAAACCAAGGACAAACCAAAGACAAGATGCAGATAAAAAGCCGCAAAAATCAGCTGTCCATGCATGGAATATCTTCCACCTTTAATTTCTGAGTTCACACAAAGCCCACTTTGGACAGCAAATCCTGCTCAGGCCTCAGCCAGGACCATCTCAACAGCACCTGAGGAACGCTCCCAGCTCACACCTCTGTCCAAGCTCTCACTGCTACTGTGGTGAAAAAGAGAAAGTCTTCAAAACTCCACCAAAATCACAGGAAGCCAGCTAAGGAACACAACGCTGTCATTCTCTGGGCCAACAACAGAGGATTTCAATGCACCGCCTGCCCTGTTCTGCTCTGCTGAAGGATGCCAAGCAGCAGGAACCTCTCTCATTTCTGATGTCACACTGCTATAGGGAAGGTGACAGTCCTTAACCAAACATGAAGTCCTTGTTCTCAGCCTCATGACTGGCAATATGTGTGGGCAGCAATCCCGAAATCCAGCAGCTCCAGCAACAAAAGTTGTATCACTCACAGGTTTAGATTTGAGCGACATAATCAGCCTCTGACTGTACAGATCCCTCATTTCTGCGTGGCAGCAACAACCACTGCAGAATTCCTGTCAGTCAGATGTGGTACATTCCCATCCTCACATTAGCTGCTTACACAAATAAGATGAAGAATTCTGCATACAGGTCCAACTTTTGGCTTTCTCCTTTTCAAATCAATTTCTCATTGGAAGAAGCACATTCTAGTGTCTGTGTCTAGAGACAATCCTGATATAAAACACATAAATGCATCATCTCCATCTGAGGAGGAAAGTCCTAGGGAAGGTTGTCTTTAACCAACTCAGGTGTTAGGCTGGATTTGAGGGCATCAGGTGATGGTACCTATTGCCACACACATGCAGCTGATGCTGGTTCAAGTCTCCCTCTCTGCACTTTCACCCTCCAGTGCTGGTTGCACATCATCTCCACAGTGGCTCTCCTGAGTTCAGAGACCTTTTGGAAGCTTCCTGCTCCACAGCTACCAGTTCAGAAAGATGACATCAATCACAGGATGATCTGTTCCAAATAAATGAAAACTGTGCCTAACGTTTCTTCTCTTGAAATCGAGAGGAGTTTTGGCTCAGTATCTTCCTCGGGCACCTTTCTGTTGATCTCTGTCCTTTTCATCCTTCTCTGTTTGTCCTTGAATTCAGTTGATGCCACTTCATTTTCTGAATGACAAATAGGCCACTGCATCCTGGGGCAGGAATTTCTTCAGACTTATTTATGCAACTGTTTTGGATCTACTGTACTCTGAATAAATATTAATGCACAGTTTAAATATAAAAGTCTAAATACATACTAAACATGCAGACTCTATGAAATAACGGTCAAATAAAATAACCCATTTATAAAGACCCATGTTTATATTTACTACTGTCTCCAAAAAACACCAACCCCAAAACACCAGCTCAAAACTGCACTGAGAAATTAGGAAAAGAGTACTACTCCTAAACTGAGTATTCTGGCAGGGAACAGCTGTGGGAAGGGTTTGAAGGAGAAACTCTTGACTGGAGGCAGAGCACCAAATGGAGCTGGCTCCTTTCTGTGTATCAGCCTTCTAAGGGGAAAGAATTTGCAGGCTTTTGAAAGCTGCTGCTTTCCTTCTCTGGAAAGCATCACTGTTTTGAAGGACACAATCTTACTCTGTGAAAATAAATAAGGAATCACGACTTTGTAGCACCTATTTACTAACACAAAGATCAGGGAACTAGCAGAGAGATTGTTTCTTGGATACCTTGAGGTGGTAGTTTTGACAAATGGCTTCTGATGCGCTTGTGAGACGGAGATTTTGGCTTTCCCCGCACACAGGCCTAATTACCACATTAATGAAGGCTATGGCTATAAAGGAATAGCAGGGCTGTCTCTGCTAAACCTCCTTGAAACTCAGGCACAGAAAAACAAACATTGCCTTCCATATAAATGGCTGCTTTAGGAGCCATTACTGATTAATCCTGTGTATTCCCTCCAAGCCTCTGATGCCAGAGATGCCAAAGAAACCTTATCACAAGGGTTTGTTTGCACAGCTTCAGCAATGAGAGCAATCCACTAAGTATCCCACACAATACTCAGGTAGAGCAGGTAAGAATTAATTGGTATCTTTCCCACCCACCCACCCCCCCCTCCAGAATTTCTGATGCTGAAACTGTTTTTCCCTTCATTGAACCAGCTCGGCCTAGACTGGCTTGTCCCGCAGTGACATGTATATTGAATACAAATCAGACAGCAGAGCTTTAAATCTGTGTTGCAGCTCTCATTTCCAATTCGAGAACTGTACTATAATCATAAGCTTCTGGTGGATGAAAGGAAATCAGCTCTCTGAATATTAGCTAATGCCACATTTGCAAGTCCTGAAGAGATCTGTGCTGTTTAAAAAAAAAAAAAAAAAAAAAAAAAATAGATCATTTCTCGTGAACCTATATATATGAATCGCTTTGTACTGCTCGACTGATAGAAGCGATGCCTGTGCTGGGATTAAACCCTTTTCATCATAAAACCTCATCTGGTTCGGAGTCCAAGTCCATCAAACCTTTTCCCTTTAAAGTCCCGCCTTTGATTCTACATCAATTTATTCAAACCGCAGCTGGGTGGCTGAAAACGAAAGGACAGCATCATTTAAACCAACCATGTTCCTAACTTGAAAGAAGGACTATAATTAAAAAAATGGGCATAAAAGAATGGAAATGGGATAATATTTTTTAATGGTAGTTCAAAGGCCGACAGATGTCAGAGCCTTTGAAGATGTCAGTACACTGAGCAAGGAGTTGCCATTAAATAGTTTGCCTGAGAGGTGAAGCAGCTTTTTAATGACTGAAAAAGCCCTTGCAGACACATCCTTGTGTTTTTAATTTGTCAGAGTTTCTGCAGTATTTTCTGATTAATGACACATGATTATAACTGCATAGCACACATATTTTTATACTTTGTTAAATGAATACTTTATTCCACATTCCTTCAGTGCCAGATAAAAACAGGAAAGCTTTACTACAGAGTCCAAAACTATTCAGATTGCTCAAATATTTATGGTAATTTGAGGGGATTGGCCAGATCCAGAGCTTCTATGTGTTGCTACCTTTTGTTCTTTAATGGAGCTATTACTACTGCCACCACAATGTGCATGCATTAAGTGAGCATGTGACCCAGTAATGCATTGTGCCCTAAACAATCAGAGCTTTCATAATTCACTGATGAACAAAGTCATCAAATCAAAATAACATTTAGAAAAACCCTAGGGTTGATCCTGAACAATGCAAACAATGGCTGCCAAGGTATTGTAAGCGGAAAATAACTTTTCTCAGGGAAAAAAAGCATATTGCTAGGAAACATCGTGTTCAGAAGAAAAACACCGATATTTAGAAATGAAGATAAAATCCCCATCTTGGGCTGAGAAGATGCTCCTGCAACATCCTTCATCTCTCTCTTAACATATGCAAATTTTTTCTATTTTCCCCACGAATGGAAAATGTAGTAGCCTGAAACACAGGGACAATTTCTTTTGCTGCCAGGAAAAAGCCCTCCCATGACTACAACAGCCTTTTGTGGATGCCTGCCAAGCTGAGCAGGTACAGCCCAGCCCTGGGCAGGGACAGGAAAAGCCAGCACTGTGTGACCTACCTTGTATCACACCTCAGAGCATCACCCAAGTGAGAACACAGTCATTACAAGGGAATTTGATTAATGTGCTGCTCCTTCTGCTCTCCCAGCCTACATCCAGCTTGTAATTGGATCATAAATAGAAATGTGATGGACTCAGCTAAAAGCCTGCAGAGATTGGAGGTGCTGTAGCAGAGCTTTGTGAAATGAGTTGCTGTTCTGCCCTGAATATTGACAGGATTTCAGAAGCAGGAATATTTGGCTTGCAGCAATCCATATCCATCAGGAATCTCTGTGTAACACCTCCCTCAGGAACCTCCTGGAGGGGAGGGAGGTGGTCCTGGACACTCACTGCTCCAGGGATCTGCAGCAGGAGATGAAGGAAGCCCTAAGCCAGGGGTGCTCTGCTGCACGTTCCAAACACTGCACAGTTACCCTGCTGCAAAAGCAAGAACTGAAAAGCTTGAAAAAGGAAAAGAATATGGCTGCAGAGAGAAAAAACATAATTCTGGAACGGAATTCCCCCACATGTATTTATTGAATGGAAGCAGAGCCCTGCTAGGAAGAAATATGACAGAATTAAGGTTCTACTATAAAGAACGTGGAGAATTGGACAGCTCTCAGTACAGACAATTGTAATCCCATTCCCAACTAACCTGCAGCCTTCCTCAAGTCATTCCACAGTTACCTTCAAAGACAGTTTTATTTAAAAAGCAAAACAAACCTAACCTACATCACTAGAGCAGATGGCCTTATCATGAATCTCATGTAGATTTGAATACCCAGGCTACATTAATGCTACATTAAACACTTTTGCCACTTTTCCTAGAAAACAGACGACACGTGGGAGCAGGCAGGAAGCTGCTCAGCAGGATGGGGCGGAGCAGCCCCCAGCATCAACCAGAGAAGAGTTCATTCCCTTTTCCATCCCCACCTCAGGAGTTGGGCAGGTCCTGGATACCCGGGGTGCTCAGCAGGGGTGTTGGGACAGGGACGTGCTCTGGATCGAAGAAAGCAAAGAAGCAAGATCTACACATCCAAAAGGCCCTTAATGTCATCGCTGTACAGAAATCCGTTCAAAATCCAGTTATTATTTTGGCACTGTGGTAAAAATAGCAGAATAAAACATTCCATTTCAAGCGGTTATGGCTGAGCTGAAATAAAGCTTCAGAGGAACAAAGAAAAGGCACTTCTCTAAGCTGTGGGATTTTCTACAGAATTCCAAATTAATTACACAAACTAGAGGAACGTTACTCACAAAAGATGCATCAGAATTCTGAAAAAACATTATAAAGTTCTTCTAAAATGGGAAATATCAGACGTCCTGAAAATAATGTTTTGCTACAAGCCCCATATAAGCAGACAAAGCTGAGCCATTCAGACTCTATCCATTAGAGGGCAATAATACATATACACACACACATATATATACAAACACACTCCCTCACGTATCCCAAACTGATTTTAGCAGGAAAAAAATAATATTTTCTGTCTAATATTACCAATGGTACATTGACAGCTTGAATCCTGTTCCCTCCATTTCCCCTGCATTCCCCAACAACAGCGTCCAACAGATAAAAGGAACAGTAACAAATTATTCTTTAAATTTGCTTTCCCATGAGGAAATCCATGTAATACACAGCTTGCAGTTAGTTATTATTAAGCTTGAATGTGTTGAACAACCAGCATGTCTGTAAGCGTGGGAATCATTCCAGGGGCTCTCCAACTTTGAACAGACAAAAATGTTCTTCGTGTGCTCATCTCCCACCTCAGTCAAACACTCTTCCTTTTCCTTGCAGTGACACAAGAACCTTTGATAGCAGCAGCCACTGCAGGCATGGCAAGCGGCCAGCACACTTCAGCTGTCTCTTAGAGCCACAGACAAATCATGAAAGGGCATTTTTTGATGTTATTAGAGGCACTCAAAGGGGCAGCTCATGTGCTGTGTCTTCTGCTTCCCTGCTCCAACCATGCCAACCTACAGAGAAACCAACTGATAAACCTTGTTTATCTCAGCTCCCCAACCTGCTGCTGCCCCCGCTTGCAGCATCCCACAAGCACAATTACGATATCAGCTCTCAGGGACAGGGGCTGTCTGCTGTTCCATGTTTGCACTAACACTCCATAGACTCAGACCTCCGAGAGGATTCCAGCAATACAAATAATTACCAGCAGCCCCTAAACTACTGCTTGTCAACATCTCATTAGTTACAGGACTAGTGGAGTTCACAGGGACACACAGGCAGCTGGATCAGACACTTAATGGCCAGTAACTCCTGTGAGCATCCACATTCCATTGATTTGTGTTTGGGGTGGCATTTTTCCTTTTGTTTGTTTGAGAGCTTTTTGCTTGTTTCTGTTTTGTTTGGGTTTTTTAAAAACACATTACTCTGCAATTGCCAATCCCTACTCCCTTAAAAACCGCAATTCAGGTAACAATGTCATTTACCAGCTTATTGTTTTCATTCACTGCTGAATAAGCATTATTTTTAGATTAAACTAGAGGCTTAATCGAAGATCTGAATTTCATAAGGTCCAAGATGAAGATGTAGAGTAACACACTGGTCCTGTTACTACCCCAGCCAGGACACAGGTGCCCTCCAACCCAGAAATCCTTAAGGATTACCAAATACAGCAGGAGAACATGCAGCTTCCTTCAAATCTTCCAGTGTGCTCTGTGTTTGCAACAGCTGCCTTTCCAAAAAATCACTTTCTCTGCTGTTCCTCTTTTCTAAATTCATTTTACAGATGCCAATACAGCAGAAAGCACAGTCTACAAAAGAACTCAAGCTGTCAGAGAGAACTTTAGAGGAATTGTATCACCCATGTGGAAGACTGAGTTCACTCTTCATGGGATTTTCAGATCTGTTTCAAGTGAAAACACTGTGTCAGAGGGTTTAGTCCCTTTTTTTTTTTTTTTCCCTTAAACTACCTTAGTGATGATTTTATGAACTCTGAAGAGCAACTCTAAAACCTGAAAACGGAATATTCACGATCAGGCCAATATTTAAGGGGTCAAAAGTAAAGTTTTCTTATTTGCGGTATTTTAGGAGGACTTTCAGACACATGAATACCAATGACTCTGAGACATGTAATTGCAGTTTGAAATGTATTGTTTTCTCCATTAAACAGAAATCTACAGCATCCCTGACATCGATTCCTGTCATTTTGTCATGATAAACACTCAGGTATTAAGTACCTTCCACATCATGCACCCAGGCATGATTCCAATTAGTGCTGAATAGAAGACAAAATGTCAGCTTAATAAGCTTCAATTTGCAGAGTCTTTGAACACTCGATGATATCATCACTTTGCCAATCATTTCTTGTACTTTGGCTGCTTTTTTTCCATCTCACCCTCCCTGTCAAAAGGAAGTCTTTCAAATCCACAGAAAGGGAAGACATGAACAGCGTCAGTCATTGGTCTGACTGAGCTAAAAGATCCAAAAATGACTCCCCAATACATCAACAGAGAACTATGATGTGCACAATATTCCCTCAAAGCTAATTTGCTGCCAACATGTAGAGTAATTGGGGGAAAAAAGTCTACTTTAAAGACATACTGTGAAAAATATTTTCTTGCATGAAATCAACACTAAAGACTTTAAATCACTGTCACAGTCTCTGCCACTCGTTCAAATGAAGAAACAGTTTTTGTTCAGGTAAGGTGACAATCATTTCTTCAAAGGTGACTGGGCCAAGGAACAGCTCTGCTGTCTGACTCCATACTGAAAATAATCACTGTACTTTAAAATAATGGATTTTATTTCTAATTTGTTTCTTAAAAAAAATAAATACATATTTTCAAAAAGAAAAAGACAAATTAGAGAGAAGGTATGCACAGTGAGCATGCCTTCTGTGAGCTCAAATGTCTGAGGCCAGCACAGCCCCCAGATGAGGACTCATGATGTTTTCTCTATCTGGAATATCCCCAAATGAATGCAGAACCTAAAATCCCTGCTCTTATCTGGGTGAGAGGGAAAACAGAAACACCAAATGGCAGCAGAAAAGACAAGAGATAACGAATCAGGATGGGAAGTGTGGAGCGATACCAAGCACCACGTGGGCTCTGCGGGCCTGTGCCAGGGCAGCTGCTCCTGCCTGAGAGCCCACGGTTCCGAGGCGGGCATGGGCAATGGGCTCTCCTGAGCTCCATCCCATGGAGGTGGTCCCAGAGCACACAGGGAGTGCCCCACAGGCTCTGGTCCCACGTCCAGCAGATTCCTGGCACCGCACTGCGCTGTCCCATCTCCCAGGCTTGCGCATCCCACAGGACCCAGCCAGGAGCCCTTTGCTGGCACCTCTTTGTTACTCAGGGCTCAGAAGCGGCAGGGGACAAACCCAGCCCAGCCCCTGTGCGGTGTGCTGTGCCCAGAGTCGGTGCTCTGTGGGAAAGGGGCTGGAGCAGCTCTGAAGGATGGATCTGGGCTGGCTGGAGCTGGGAGCACACACCGGGCACGGCACCGGGCTGGGAGCAGGGCTGAAAAGAGTGCACAGCATTTGGCTGCTCCTCCATGGGATGGGACAGCAAATTCCATACTTCTGAGGCAGCAAAGACTTTGAGGAGTTGCTACAGACGCCGGGGTTGGGCCAGTGGGGAAACAGCTGCAGAGATTTTGCTGGTGAGACACTCAAGCCTGCGTCCGTGCCAGCAATATCATCCCAGCCCCGCAGAGAAGCCACCATGGGGGCCCGGGGCTGCTCCCGGCCGTGGAGCACGCGAAAACCAGAGGAGGCTCCCATTTTTCTTCCTGGCTAAAGCAGCTCACAGAGGAACAGGCAGAGCAGTGGTGGGGCAGGCAGGGCAGTGCAATTTGCCACAAGCATCTCAGCTGCAATTTGTTACTGGTTTTCCACTTGAAGGTTCCTTTATAATACTTTAATGTGGGAGCGTGCGGAGCTGTATGGATGGGCTCATATTTCTCAGCTGACATATCTTCAGCCAAAGTATGTCAGCTACAGGAGAGGGCAAGGCTTTGCACTGGCTCTGGGATTTCTTCTTCCCCCATCAGAAACCACATAAAAGAAAAACACAAATAAATCAGCTCTCCAAAATCGCTATTTATTACCTCATCATGAAACCATCTACTGGACCCTGCAGTGGTATTGAGTAATATCATTACTTAAACCATAAAGAGGTTGTATTTATTACTCAAAATTGGGAAAATTAGCATCCATATGGATCTTATTGTTTTACGAGCAGTATTGCTGCCAAAACAAGTGGTGTTAACATTCCAAACTACAGATTGTCACCATTTCTCGCCCAGTGTCTCATTCTTTCACTTGGTATTTAAAATACCCTTGAATTGAGGAACTGAGCAGATCATAGAATCTCTCCTATCAAGATATATATCATTTAACAGCCAGACTACTGTTCAAAACTTGATTTATGGTGGCAGTTAAGTGAATGGAATTAACATCTGATGACCTAAGGAAGAGAGACTAAATTGATTTTGGATAATCTTTCTTTAGAAAAGGGATGAGAGGAAAAGCACACCAAGAAATTTAACTACTTAATTTGCAATACACAGCACTTTAGTAGGTGATCACGGACAGGACACCCTAACCTCCATCCCTGGAAGAATGATGGTGTAAAACTCCATGAAATTAATTTCCAGGCACAGGAAGCATAAAAGGGTCACTGGGAACAGCAAGCTGAATAAACCAGGGCAAGACAGGCTTGAATAAAGTAATTGTCTTCTGCAGTGAAAGGGGAGAAGTGTCAGTGTCATTCATCCTGATTTTAGCAAGGTTTTGATACAGATTTACAGGGTCTGTACAGTCAAACTGAAGGGACATGGGCTGACCAGAGAACTCACAGGATTTGAACAGGAGGAGTCAAGAGTCAGACAACAAGTGGCACTTCTCAAAGTTCAGATGGGGCTGATGGAGCTGAACATCTGCTCCAAAGCCCTGGATGATGGACACAATGACTGTGCCATACTGCGGGTGGCATTTCCTGGGTAAGCAGTCAGTGTGGAGAGCAGGATCCATCCACAGGGACCCTCAGGCACTGCAAGCTGAGGAACGGGCCACCAGGACCTGCAGGGAGTTCACCAAGCCAGGTTCATTCAGCCTGGAGAACTAAACACCAAAGAAAAAAACCGATTTGCTGTCTTCAACTGAACATAAGGAAGTGTGGAGAAGACTGAGGCAGACTCCTCTTGAAGGAAGGGCAAGAACCTACAGATCCAAATTTTAACAACAGCTATTCCAGTTGTATATTCAGGAGAAGGGATTTCACAATGGATTGGGAAAGCACTGGAGCATATGGCTCAAGAAGGCTGGGAAATCTCCACCAGTGCAGGTTTTTCAAAACTCAGCTGGACTTGGCCCTGAGCAACATGATGTGGTTTTGAAGTCAGACCTGCTTTGAGCAGGAGGTTGGGCACGGTGACCTCCAGAGGTCCTTCCAACCCAAATTATTCTATGATGCTGTGAAAAAACTCCAGAATGAATGCTGGTCTCCCATTAGAGGATGTCCCTTCAGCACTCAGGGGAACGTTTGAAGTGGATGGCACTGCTGTTTTCCAAATTGCTGCACTTGTTCTATGGACTAGGAGAAGTCAACCTCCTACTATTCAACAACTGTCGCAAACACATTACAAGGTAACAGAAAAAGCAATTTTCAAAAGACCTGAAAACCATTAATAAAGTTGTGAGCAAGCATTCCCTCCTCTGTGCAGCAGATATTAACTGAATAAGTTAATATTTGTAATATTAATATTTGGAACAATCCAATATCAGAGAAACTACAGTCTAAAGATTTGGATACAATTGGAAGTAATATCAATAAGCAAATACAGAGTCTGGCTTTGCCATACACTGATCTTCACATAGAAAGCACAAGCTCCTTCAATCAAATCAAGAGATTGAGAGATTAATCAAATCAAAATCAAGATACTTTATTGTAAATCAATGATTTCTGCGGACTGACACAGTATTTTTGCCTCCCTGCTTAGAAGTTACATTACACCACCTCAAATGCTGCAGTTACAATGTGTTTGTACATGCACCTGTTTGTATTTGATCATTTCTGACTTCAGGATTCCTTAATGTACCTTTAATGTGAAAATTGATTTCACACCATGCACAGCTTATTGTCTATTAGTATTAATCATTCCTTGCAGCCATCACACACAAACCCTGCCTGCAAAGCCACACCTAGTGGATGTGTTTAAACCTGGCATAAAGATCCTTTATATCTCACTCATGAGCAAAACTGATCTCATTTCTATTCAGAGAAATTAATCTATGTTTATTAACATTTTTGCAGGAAATAATCACTTCTTTCTAATCAAGAAGCACTGGTATTAAATAAAATTACTGCCATACAATCTACACCCTGCCCCCAGACAAGTGAAATTATACACTCCACCTTCAGCCACCAATATTTAAAATGAAACAAAAAAGAACATAAAAACACTGATTGAAATGTTATAATAACTACCAGATATATTCAATTTCATACTATAGAAACAGAAAGTCCATTTTGCTGAAAAGAGCTCCATCTCAGATTCAGAGTTCATACTATGTGATGAGCTAGTTTCTATGGCAACTGTTTTCTCTTTTACATACACTGTAGACAGCACAAAATGTCTGTTGTCTCCTAAGTTAACTTAACATTTTTAATAAGCAGATGACAATTTGTGCACTATTATGTATGCCTTACAAAAAGTCTTTAAGTATTTCAAGAGCTGGGCTGACTGAAATACAAAAGGAGAGAGTGAAGTCACACCTCCCACCCCAAATTCCTCACAATCCAATTTCAGTCCCAACAAAAAGAGTGAGAGTCAAGGAAAAACATTGGAGACAGAGATGATCACCCCGGTGTCCACAAGGACACCTGGAAGGGTGCATGAAGTGAGGAAGATGCTCACAGCTGGATCAACAGGCATTTGAAAGGTGTCCCAGCCCGAGGCAGCAGCTCAGACAGTGTGGGACACAGCAACACAAACGTGGCAAGGTGGGTTCACCTGAGCAGGGATGGGGGTGTGCTCAGGAGACCCAGACCCTGATGGAGAGAACACTGACCTGCACTGTCTGCTTAGTTCAGAGCAAAGGGTCATTTTTAACTCTTCTCTCAAAGATCACGCCAATGCTGCAGCCCAAATTCTTCCACAGCTCCCCTGCATTTACTCAAGTGAAAACCAGCTCTGTGGGTTCACAGTATCTGAGTATTTCCACAAGAAACTGTTGCATTTGACCATTTCACAGCAATGCTCTGAGTGAAAGCCCAGTGTGAACGTCTCCATGGGACCCACCACCAGATCCCTGATTTCAGCAGATATTCCCCATCAATGGGATCCACGGCAGCCCTGAGTCAGCAGACTGTGAATAACAACCAAGGAAAACCACACAAGTGCTGCAACAAATATTTGGAACTTTAAATACTTTACATCAACAGTCGTGTTCGTTATCCTGGGCTGACTGGTGGTAAATTAAACATGCTGCAATACAGCCAAAAGCTTTTGTTTGGGAAAGGCTAAAAGGGAACGGCTGTCTGTCTACAGGAGTCTGACTGGCAGCCCAAGAGCCACTCTCCAAGCAAAATACAACAAACAAATATTTAAATTGTAACTCCAGGATTCAGATTGGCAGCAGAGAAAGCCTGCATTGCAAGCAGTGCATTTCTTCTCATGCCTAAGACATCTGCTCAGAAAAGGAAGTAAAAGACAAAAAAATGAGTCATATAATTTATTTACTCCAAACTGTAAACAGAAGTGACTTCAGCAGCACCATCAGCATCTGAATGTTTCCCAGTCTACCTCTATCTGTACCCTCCAGATCCCCTCAAGCAAATTGCTTCCACTGACACTGGGAGAATAATCATGTGGGAACTGGTGTCTGGAGATATTAAAACAATTACATGAAGCAGAAGAGTTGATCAGTGATTTATCTGTAGGTAACAATAGGTTCTTTCAGATCAAAGTTGAAGAGAGTCTCCTATTCTGAAAAAAAATGCTCCCCAAATCCTTTGCATTTATATAGTACTGCAAAGTTACTGTTGCAGCAGTATTTGCATACAGACAGAAACTGGGCATGAGTTGGGGATTTAGCTATCACTAAACAAGTAAGTAATGTCTCTATTGATTTTATTTTTCTGTATTTTCTCTTGTCAATAGCTGACAGAACTCTGCAGCAGACACACAGCAGCACAGCCACCCTTCACACATTTATGGGGCCAAGATAAATGTCCTCTGTTTCCCCCACTTGGCTGGTACACCAATTATCTACACAGAACCACAAACATATACCAAGAACCTGCTGGAATGAAAATAACTGTCATTGCTGAAATGAAAACAGTGATTGCTACTGGGTTTTTATTTTAACTCCACAGGTTCAAATTAATTCAGACAAAACCAGGTGGCAAAGCAATACCTGCAGAAAGACTGTTGATCCCAAGTGCAGAGAAATAAATTTATGAAGAGGAGAAGCCAGAAAAGAAGCGATGGGATGTGGTGTACATGGGACACCAGGGGAGGAGCTGCTGATTTCTGAGAAGGGAAAGCAAACCAGGATGGTAAGGGCCAAGGGCATTATGGAAAGTTCACAAAGGAAGAGAGGAAAAAGGAAATGGATCCTTCAGCCATGGGATAACACCTTATTAACTCTTCTTACCACCTCCAGCCTGTTTGGGATTTCTTGTAACAAGCTCTGCTCTCAGTGTTTGTGCTCACAGAGCTTCAGAACTATTCAAGGTTTTTCTTTCCCAACCAATAAGGGTTTCTTGAGAGCCCCAAGACACCCCAAAAGAGCAGTGATCTCCTAGAGCAGCCTCATTTTTGAGAGCACAAACGTTGCCTGTTAAAATTAAACACCGTGACATCCGCGGGCAGGACGAGCCCGAGCACTCCAGCTGCTCTTGACCCAATTACAACTGGATGAACACAGCGGCCTGGCCAATTATCTCAGAACAGAACCTGGAAAGAGGATTCAGCTTCCTCATGGAAACTTTCTTTCCTCACCTCCAGCGCCAAACACTGTATTTGATGTTACAGGGGTACATTTTATTTCTTCTTCTTGCCCAAAGGTCAACGGTGGAAGAAGGAACAGGAAAATGTTCCAACTCTGTACAGCAGCTGGAATATGGAAATCTTTGAGCTGGTTGAGGACACGTGGCAGATGCTGGGGAAGAGAAGGACATTCAAAGGATAAAGGGGAAATATGAGGGCACAGCTGGCACCACAGACACATCAGCCCCTCCGCTTCGAGTTATTAAAATTTCCTAACTTTGCTATTTCATTTTGCCAAGCAAACTGGATATATTCTCCAAGACCTGGAGGCTTGCTTCAGAAAATCACTGATTCCGTAGCAAGACTGCTTTTATTAAAACAAAGGAAGGTTTCCATCATGCAAGGAGCTCCCTGTTTTGTGAACTGATGGACAAACTAAAATTACTGAGGGAGGTGAGGAATGAATGAGCAAACTTGAAATGCTCCTAAAGAAAATCCAGAGATCTAAATTAAATAGAAGTAGTGATTCAAAACTATCCTTTAAAAAAATCCCACAATCCTGTGTGATTAGCTACTGTTTAAAGAATAACAACATTAGGGCAGTTCATAGAAAATGTGCAGGATTTTAAAAGCCTTCAAGAACACAGCATGGCATAAAAGCCTTTGTACTGCTCTGACTTTTACTGACCTACAAGTCAATTTACCCCTCCCCAAGCATTACAACCCCAGGTGAAAAAATCAGAGCGACTCCTAGAAATGGAGAAATCCAAGCAGAATGCAGTCACTATCCAGAAATTTATCATCAATGCAAAAGGTGATACGCTTCAATCAAATTCCTTTCTTGAAAATATATTAGATTGTACTTCATGAAGAAATAACATTGTTTTATATTTAATTAAAATCTGTAAGTTTTATACTCCAGTTGAGATTAAAGCATTAACGCATTTATATTTGAATAAAATCTAACTATTTTGTATAGTGTCTTTCATAGTATCTGAAGACCTATGGGAAAGTAGAGACCTTGGATATGCAATAAAAACACTAAATTAATCTTTACAGTATTAGTAAAAGAAATTGATCTGCAGTAGTCAGTCATAGCTGTCTTCAGGAATATAGTGAGAAATACATATTTTAACCACATATATTAAGAAATATGTATTCGCTACTCTTTCATGTGGAAAAGGATTTAAGAAAGATTTCCAGCAAATATCTTTAATAATGGTGCTTTCACATCATTCACCCAACACCGAGCAGATAGGTCCTTCAAACCAAGCTACTCGTATGTGATTAACACTAATTATTATTTAAATTTTTCAAATAACCCAGCAAATCCACTTTTCATTTTGCCAAGCAAAATGGCCTCCACTCCTATTTCATCTCACCTTAGCTCGGACACAAAACACTCCTAAAAACTACTGCTGTCAAAGATGGTTCCAAGTTAACAGGTTTTTAAAATGCAGTGTTGTTAAATACCCATTAAATGGCTGCGTTACCTTTGTTAAGAGCCTGACAAAGGTTTCAGAAAGGACATTGGCCGTTAGTCACGTCGGATGTCCAAAACACGCATTTTTAGTAAACATATGCAAAGATTTAAAAAAAATTAAAAATCTGTGCTATAATTCCACAAGAAACGCCAGTATTGTCTGTTGAGCTCACCGCAAAGACAGAGGTGGATTTGAATACAAAGAGCAGAGGAAGGAATGAAGAGCAATTTATTTTCCCAAATGGAAAAATCTGCGTCCTTGAAAGCTGGGAGAGTCTCACCAGAATTTAAACAAACAACAGCTCTTCTAGTCAAAGTAACTGCCTTTTCTTCCCTGATTTACATGTCATTCTCATGGCAGTGACGTTCAAATGACTGTACAGGGATATTCAAACTACAAAGACAAGCTCTGTAAAAAGGCCAAACTCTGCTTCTCAGACTGTTCAGTTTCCCCCAATAGCTATGAAAATTCCCAGCTTTCCACAAAGCACTTGTAGTAGCATTGTTGATCCCCTGGCAAACAGAAAGCGCAATCAAACTTCGGGCTCCAACCTTTGCCAGAAATGAGCCCCAAGAGCACAAACCAGAGCTGGACCTAGAGACACCTCCCAGTTCTCACGATTTGCTGAAGAGAGTCCCTCTCCTTTTATACTCAGTGTTACAGAGCAACACAGGAACTGAGATGAGCACTGGTGTGTAGACAGAATAATTCAGTGTACTTCCAAAACTGCCTTTTTTTAACGTGAGAGTTACAGTTCTGCCTTTGTCCGCAAAAACAAAACAAAACAAAAAAAAACCCCAAACCATCAGCAGAAATGCAGGTGAGAGGAAACTACAACTCTGAAAAGATACTCGCAAACAGATCCAGAGCTGAGATGAATCCATCGTGGGCCAAAAGAAAAAATGCAAAGATAAAAACCAATCCCGTGAACCATTTAAGGCTTTGTTCGCCCTTACAATGCAGCGGAAAGTAAAAGGCGAGGTTTAAATTTTTTTTTTTTTTTTTTTCCCCCCACAGGCCACCTGAGTATCTCTTTCTCAAGTGTTTTCACAAAGTATATCCCATTTTCATTGGAAAACCACAATGGTGGAAACGGTGAAATAAGTCCTGGCTTTGCTATATATCTCTCAACCTCCCCCAGGAAGCCGTTTGCTTCCTAATGGATTTCCTTAAGCCAGATTTCGATAGTCTGAGCTGTCCAAAAAGTGAAAAACCAATCGATTTCAAAAGTAAATTTTCAATTCCATTTCATTTAGCTCCATTAAAGGTGTTAGTAACAGCCACAGCCTACCAGTCTACAGGAAAGCAGAGCGAAAATGCCTCTTAGTCTGAGCCTAAAATCTCCTAGGGAAGGATGGCGTTGCGCGGAAAACGTGTTTTTAAAGATGCTTTACCAAAATGTCCAGTTTGGTATAAAATAATCCGTGCGTGATAAGCAATTCTAACGCTGATCAGGCAAGATTATTTCCTATAAACTCTTTAAACTAGAAAATCACCTTAGTTTTTAGAATATTGCCATCGCGGGCCTTTTTAATAAAGGCTCTTAGGAAACTATACCACGCCATCCTTACAAAATAGATTGAAAAAAAGGCAGTAAGATGGTTTTTGAAGTGAAAACTCATAAAGATCATTTTCCATGCTGACAGTGTGCATTTCATCCAGAAGTTTGAAGAGTCAAATGCTACCCCAGCTGGGGGTTATTCTGCCAAATGGCTTCCAACAGTGACCACAGAGATGGAGGATGGGAGGGGTGCGTGCGTGTAGGAAAATAAACGTGATGGTAAGCGACCCCAAACCCACATCATCTTATCAAACATCCGACACATGGAACCAAACGTACAATGCAAAAACTGAAACAAAAAAGACACGAACAAAAGGAAATAAAGCCATTTGTGAGTTACCTGCAGAGATTTAAGACAAAAAAAAAGCACACGAACGAAGCAGATATAATTCACATGGATTTGCCCAGAAAGGAGAAAAAGAGGGTGAGTTTGAGGGCTGGGGGGGAAAAAAGAACAGATACCTTTTTTTCTTAAACAAATCCATCATGAAAGAAAATGAGACAAGATTATAAATAGGCCGAGTTATAGCGCACCATGGGATTTTTAATCTGGCTACCTGTGGTTTTTGCAGTTAAAGCCCTATTCAGCAGTGGGAAGGGAGGGGGGAAAGCGGAAAAAGAAAAAAAGGAAAAAAAAAGAAAAACGAAATCACGTTTATGTGCCAGTTTCGCAAATGCTCCCCCAGCGAGCACCACCAACAATGCTGGCAAACAGGAAACACTCATTATCAGCAATTTCTAATAAGCGGACGCCTTTCAAGCGTTATTGATCGTTACCTGGCCGTCTCGTTGCCTGCTCTCCTGAGTTTGGCTCTCGTGCTCTGCCATGGCAGCGTGAAGCTGCTTCTCCAGTTTCTCGATCTCCCGTTGATGGTCTCGGACCAGGCAGTTCTGCGCTGCGTTGTGCTGCTGGAATAGGTGCGTCTTCTCCTGTTCATGCTCCAGCTTCAGCTCCACTATCTGATTGGACAGGGAGGAGTACAGTTCATCAATAGAACATCCTTGTCGTCATGACAACTCGTCTACAGCTTAATTTCCCCCTTAATTTCATCAAGTTGGCAATTTTATTTTTACGTCACTATTACCTCACCTCTTAAAAAGCCACCGTTAGCGTGACAGAATTCCTCCAGACAATCCCAACAATGGAGACAACCGAGCAAATCCAGCGCATCCTTACCCAATTTGTTGGTACAAACGTCGGAAGCGTACAAAAAAAATAATATTTAAAAAAAAAAAAAAAAAAAAAAAAAAAAAAAAAAAAAAAAGAAAAGGGGAGGCATTGTCGCATTGTGTGGCGGGTGCCCCCGTATCCCGCTGCTGCTCCTCAGCAGGGCTGAGGATCCTAAATGGTTAATAGGCAGCCTGCTCGCCCCTTCGCTTAAGTATACACACACAAAACCCCCCACCCCAGCAATTAAAGCTTCGCAAGATTTCTTTATGATTTCCAAACTGAACGCTCTTCCTGCGATATTCCTCAACGCTGGCGCATAGAGTTGTCTTTTTTTTCCCCCCTTAAATAAAAAAAAAAAAGGCAAGAAAATTATAAAAAAAACAAAGCTCTATTATCCCGTTGTCAGCTACGCTATCCCAACATAAACAGATGTATGTGTTCCAGAAGGGCACCTGCTGTGCCGCAAGCTTGCACCATGATTTCATAAGAAGCCCTCTATTCTCAGGAGCCGTTCCCAGTCCGCACCACACTGGATGCTGTGACCTTGGCCACTCTTAGCCTCTCCCCGCTTGCCTGAATGGCAGCCCGAGACCAAGGGCCTGGTTGCTGCAGCTTTGATATTAATCCTCCCGCCTGCGCACAAAGGCACCCTACCTGGCCTGCACACTGGAGCGGCCAGGCCGCCTTTGAAGCAGGTGATGAATAGGGACGGCAGGAAGCCGCTTCCCCACTGAACTCCGGGCCACACAGCTGCTAAGAACAGTCACTTGGATTTTTCTTCAGTTTTGGTGGATTTCGGAGAAGGAGGAAGGGGGGGATGGAAGAAAAATAACAAAAAAAATAAAGGGGAAAAAAAAAAAAAAAAAGAGAAATCTCTTATCGTGAACATGGTGGGGTATTTTCAGCATGAGAAAGGAAAAAAAGAGCGGACGGGAGGAGCCGCTGTGTGAGCGCTGAGAGCGCCCGGCACCTTATCTTAAAGCTGTAGCATTCAATTCTGGAATGATATCAGCTGGTTGCCCAGCTTCCGCGGGGAAAATTTGAAGCTAAGTTAAAATAAATTTTTTAAAAAAGGGCATTTTCTCAAATTGCACATGAGCATGTTGCAAGTTTAACAGGGAAATGTGCCATCCGTGCTACGGTTGGGAGCATCCTTCTGCAAACAGAACGAGAACAGATGCAACATCGCACAGTTTAATGTTTCTACATTATTTAATAACACTAAAGAGCTCATTAAGAGATGCCTTAAGTCCCTGCAGGGGTTAAGCCCTCACATTTTCCATGCTGGGCCTGGGATCCTCACACAAAATTCTTTACGCCAGGATTTTGCCCAAGGTCTCTGTACAAAACTGGTTTCTCTTGGATGCTCATGGCATCCATCCTGTGCCTAAGAGAAAGAGCTGTTGCTCCCTAAAATAACTTAGAGCCTTAGCCTGGTTTAGAAGAAAATATGTTCAGTGTTTCTTCATAAATCAGACCTGATTAAAAAGAAATTGTGTCAACAGGAGAGGCCTTTCTTTTCAAACATTTTGTTGTCTTAATTACTGGGTTTTCAGCTGGTTGCTCCATGTAGGTCTGGATTAAGGCAGTTTGCTGTGAGGAGCTCCAACTATTGGAGTTGTCACTTTTTTACCAGAAGACAGGGCAGCAGGCATGGAATGTGACCCAGAGGGAGTAGGGGACACATCCTGCTTCTCCAACCAGTCACATGTTTACCACATTGACCAAAGTAAATCGTTTTGTTTAGTAATCTCTTCACTTAACAGCATTTATAGACACAAAGTTTTTTCATTTATAGGTGGAACAAGCAAAAGGTTCTTTGGCAGGAGGGCTGTCTCTCCAGCTGGTACGTGGGAAGAGAAAAGGTGGTACCATGAGGGGAGGTGTTTTACAAAAGGCAAATTTGTTAAAGAAAAATTTTAAAATCCTCTACATTTAAAGCTAGGTATTCCCCATGATGGTTTTAATTTGATACTTTAAGATGTTTCTAGCAGGACGCAGAGGCGGAGAAACAGGAGAGGAGAGAAAGGATGAGGACAAGAGCATTCTCATCCCTCAAAGACCTCAAATACCATCTTCCCTAATGAATATTAGCAGATATTCCACATTCCCAACCAACAAAACAACACAAAGTGACTGAGCAGCCATTCCCTGCCCTGGTGAGCACTCCCTGAAGCTCCTGCTCTCCTCAGAGCTGCTGCCAAGCACTATGGCTTCTCTTCCACTCCTCCCTCTCTCATTCTTTTATTGTTATTGGGTTGTTTTTTAAAGGAAAAAAAAAATTAACATATACCAAAAATTAAAGAGAAAATCCATGTTGCTTTTCAGCAACAAGAGGACTACTTCATCACAGGAAACTGCATGAAAACTGTATCAATCCCTCACAAACCAGATTCTGTCTCCTCTTTGAGGTAGAGAGCGCCTTTATGAATGATATAACAAAACCACCTCCTTCAAAAATGCTGTCGTGTTGAGATCGTGCTGCATCTACCCCTGGGTGCTGAGCACTTCATCAGATCACATTCAAGTGTCTGCTCCAACGCAGCACTTCAGCGTCCAGAGGACAGGCACTGGTAGGTGCTGTACATTTCAGTCAGAGAAGCAACAAGGCATTCACAATGGGCGTTAGGGACGATGCTGAAAAGAAACATTCACTAAATAATCGTGTGGGCCCTATTACCATAATCACAGGGCATTCATTGTGCCTTGGATGTTTCCTCATCTTGTCCTCCCAGAGATGAAAATCTCTTATTCCCGTCCCTGCGCATCTGTTCCTGTCTCCAGCCACGGTCTGGACACAAAACCAAGCAGGAATGTCTGTCTGAGCTGAGAGAGCCTTTCTTATCACTGCTGTTATCAAATTTTTGAAAATTATGATCTCTTCATAGGTGAATTTTTCATTTTTTTAATTATTTCCACACTGTGTGATAGAACAACATTCAAGGCAACAGCCAACAGGTGATTTACTAAACCATCATCAGAATGACACTATTTACTTTAAATTTAGCTTTTTATTACTTTATTTCTTCTAAATCTAGCTTTTAATCGAAATTTAAATTTCCTTACTCTTGCAGAGAAAAGGATGTTAAGAGGAAAACTAAATTCTTAACAAAGAGCTAAAAAAGATTAATGCAAGAACTGTGACAGCCTCTTGTTGTTCACCCACACACACAAACAAAAAGGTGCCAAACAAATCTGGCAGCGTGGTTCATGCCCAGACCAGCGACAATGCAGCTGATGAACACAGGCAGGTGGAACTGCACTCACTTGCTAGAACAAGAGACAGAGCCAAGGTGAAATCCTGCTGCTGTTAGCACGCCTAAAGAACAAAGATCAACAATAAACAGCCTGCTGATTGCAGGAGATGTTTTTAGAAGCCAAAGATTTGTAATAAAATCAACACCAGCAAATACCTTTTGAAAGTCCTTAATTTAGACAGGGCCTTCTACTACCCAGTTTTTGCTTTTACATCACACACTCAGCTTAGGCTTTTCAATTTTAGAACAATTTCAACTTGTTCTCAAGAACAAGCACGCCTTTGAAATTCCTTTTAGAGTCCCCAAAGGAGGGAAAGGAAATTAGTTAGCTCACTACCTCTTTGAAAAATATAACTGCTACAATAAATATTTGACACCAAAGTATGAAAATTCATGTAAATTTATGTCTGCAATTCCAGAAATATTTTAAGTAACACCTATATAAAAAACGGTTTTGCAAGGCAGGATGATTTTATAAGCGCTGTTTTGGCATGACTGAACTGAGGGCTGGAGAAGCCACCAAAGCATTGCACATGTCACAGCAAAGAACTGAGCTAAGCTCATTCTCCAGCACCCCTACAGCACATCTGTTTTCACTATTTCTATCCTAAAATCATTTGTTTGTAAATCGGGTCTTTGCATGATTACCCTGCTGAAAACCAGCCCCAGCCTCTGCCCAGGCAGGGCATGGCACATGAACTGTGCCCAAATAAGAGCTCCAGCAAAATCGAGCATTTTCTGTCTCCTAAGCCTATAAACAAACGTGCGTGTTCCATGAGGATACGGGGATTACCCATCTCTGCAAATACTGCTGCTAAAAGTAATCTGATCTAGCAGGCTGGAGGAGTGAGTATCAAACATGTTGGGGTCTGGTTTAGCATAACCTTGGGCAGAAAAGGAGCATCTTCGCTGCAAGGCAAGAGAGAAAAACTTGAACCTCTTATCAGAACGTCTTTGCAGCAGGTAAATTAAATAGATTTTTATCTTCACTTTTTTGGGGGAGATTTTTCTGTAAGTTGAAACACGAAGGTCTCCCAAGATATAAGGGCTGCAATGAGCCAAGGCTAATGGGACAGTGAAAAAACACATCTGTGCAGAACCACACATTAGCACTGAAGCAGCAAGTACACAGAGGGTAATGTACATGACTTCTCATTTCACTGCAGGCTGCAATAATTTAGTTGGTACAACTGTGTTTTCTGTAATACTTATACCTTTTCACCAACCACTAATAATTCAACTGCAAACTAAGAATTGCAAGAAATTCTCTAAAAGAAGCAAGTTGGTCTTTAGCCAAACTGCAGTTTGATTTACCCTCCCCTAAAATAATGCACCTGAATGGTCTCACTATAAGAAATTATATTCCTGATCTGTACATTTTGACTTATAAAGGCTTTTCAGAATTTTAGTACTTTTGAAGTATGGGCAGCACAAACCCCTCATCAGTCATTCCATCTTTACAATCTTCTGGCATGAGTAAATTTGTTTTTAAATCACAGAACCACAGAATTGTCTGGGTTGGAAGGGACCTTTAAAGCTCATTCAATTCCAAGCCCCTGCTACAGGCAGGGACACCTTCCACTATCCCAGCTTGCTCCAAGCCCTGTCCAGCCTGGCCTTGGACACTTCCAGGGATGGGGAGTCCACAACCTCTCTGGGCAACCTGTGCCAGGGCCTTACCACCCTTATGGTAAAGAATTTCTTCCTAATATCTGATCTAAACCTGCCTTCCTTCAGCTCAAGGCCATTCCTCCTTGTCCCATCACTACGTGCCCTTGTGAAAAATCCCTCTCCAGCCTTTTTTGTAACAATATACTGGAAATGGAGCTGCATGCCTGTGATTAAATCCAGCTTGGTGCCACGATGACCATCAGGAGGTCCCTCCTCTCCCACACCACCAAACCCATCGCAGGCTGCAAGGAGAAGTGTTTCTTTCCAACTAAAAGACCTCGAGTCACTGCAAATGCCTGTCTGTAGCAGGCTCTGGTGCAGAATTTGCTGTATCCAGTCTTTGTTTAGGGATTCAGTTTATCCAAGGACCTTCTTTGAGCACAGAACTGCCTTCCCAGGCGCTCGCCTGACTCGCTGTTTACCGCAGGCACCCGTTTGTGTTTCTGGAATCGCCTCCCTCTCCCTCCCCTCAAAGTGGATTCTTTGACTACAGAGGGAGCTCAGGCTTTTAACTCTGAATCACACACGAGTCAGATGCCTGAAGGAGACCGTGCAAATACCCATCTGTCTGGTTAACAATTCTGTAAACAGCAATGGCAGCATGAGAAGATTTCTACCCACTCTTCACTTGGAGGTTAAATTCATCTCCTTTTCCCATTTGTGAGTTTTAGCCATAAAGTAAAAAGTTGATGTTGATTGAAGAAACTATTCCTCAGATATTCTGCACAAATGGTATTCATCTGTGTCTTAGGATGGTTCAAAGGAAACGTTTTTGCATCCTAGATTAATTTATTAAATGAAATTTATGCAGCTTGTTGCCGATGACATGAAAAATTTAGAGCTTCTACTAATGTGCTCATTTGGCCTCCTTGCAAGAGCAGACTGTGCTTCAATTACCTTAGAGTACAGACAAAGAGGAGAGGAACAAAGCTTTTCACAAAGACTCTCTCCTCATAACTAAACCAGCATACTAAAAATGGATTGTGGATCTCTGAAAATAAATGGCCAGGTTAATGTACAGCCAAGGGATGCTTGGGACATTGGTTTGTCCAAGGAATAGCAGATTTCAAACAGGGCTTTGCAAGTGTTTCCTTCACTTGGGTGGGTAACAGATTGGTAAAAGAGAAGCTAGGAAAAGAGAAATTGAAGGATGAGGCCAGAAGGAAAGCTAGGATGGAAGTGCAGTGGCAGGAACTCTTAACAGAGCAAGGGTATGGGGACAAAGCAGGCTGGAGGTTGAGCTTGTTATCTCTGCTAGTGTTAATTACTAAATTAATGTTCGCCTGAGAGAATCTCACTTTTCTTTAAATTAACCTCACTAGAAAGTTATAAAAGACAAAAATATCTACAGAGTATTCTTCCTCTCCTCTCAATAACACTTTTCCCTGCTCCAGCACGCTGCTCAAACAAGAACAGTGTCCCAGCAGCACCTCAGATATTGTCCTTGCTGCCGGCAGGTAACATTACAAACATGCTTTTTTCACTTTTAACCAGCTATTTTGCACTTCTTTACCTCACTTTCTTTATTATAAAAGGCATATTTAAACTCAACCACACCTTTGTCTTGCTCCCAACTTAAAGGCATTGTCTACTGACTTGTCTTTAGCATGATTTCAAAGTGATTTCATTAAATACCCAAGAAAACATTTCTGAAGGTGTCTCTTTCTTCCCTATTTGGATACATAGGACAAGTTGACAACTCTAATTTCTTCATAACTTCTACAGAAGTCAAAACCCAACAATAAATGTCACAAGAAAGGATTTCCTGAGATACAGGGAGATTCTTCAGCTATCGTGTAACAATTTTCCACTTTCCTATGGAAGCGTGAATAATTATTTTTAAAGGGAATAAACACAGTTAAAGATGAACCAAACTGAAAGGATTATTTATATATTTAGGTTGGCATCTAATCTCAGAGAGTATGGCCATAACTCATCAGGCAACCCCATCCTGCTGTCACAATAACTCATCCACTGTTTCATCCTGTGTTCTCTCCCTGCTGGAAAATAAAATTTCCTAGGCTTTGGCTCTCCTAGTAATCTTGCATCTCATTTATTTCACATTCACTCAGTACCTTCAGCAACTGTTTACAGCAAAAAATGGGTGATCACAGTCATTAATGGTTTGGGATTTTTTTAAAGGACAAGCTAATGTCATCTAAGCATTAGGACCACATCAAGTTCACTGAAAGTGTTCCATTCTCAACGATTTATGAAAATCTGCTTGAAACAAAGGTGTGCATGTACTTGAGTGTGCTGGGGAATGTCCCTGCATGAAGCCCTGTCCCATCTCTGCCAGGGAACCACCAATCCCCACAAGAGATGTGCTCTCAGAAAGTGCTCAACTGCCAAGGATATGGGAAAAAAAACCCAGCAAATTCCTTAGCTTTTCTGTCAAAAAAACCCATTTTGGACTAAAAATCTATTTCTGAAAAGCCTGGGCACATGCTCTTTTGAACATTTGGGCTCGTGGAAGACGAACTCATCAGAAACACTTCCCAGGTATTTTGAGCTAAATTGAGGATGTAATTAGAAAGTAGGGGGAAAAAATGAAATAAAAGAAAAAAGGGAGGGGGTGCAAAAAACCAAACAACCTTTCTTCCTGTGCTGACAGTGCCATAAAGCCCAACTACAGATACTGCAACCATTTCAAAGGCAGGAAAGGCTGAGGCCTTCACTGTGCTGTCCACTGGCTTTGAAGTGCCGAAAGCAGCTGCTCCCAGCAGATAGGAACTCTGGTGCTGCTGGAGTTTTTTTTTTTTCTTCAAAATATACTTTCAAATCTAACAGCTGCAAGTAGAACAAAGTTGAGCTAAAGTATATTTAAAGAAGAAGAAAAAAAAGCCACCAGTTTCTCTCTGAGAGTGTTCTCAGTGGATACTTCAAAAGCAAGTGGCACCAAATCAGATGAAGCTGGAACCAGGAGGGACATGTGACAGCTGAAACCAAATACTGCAAGATCCAAAAGTTCCTTTCGGCTTTATTAATGGATTTGAGTGCATTTGAAAAGCTAGCAAAATATTAACCACAGCAGGTTTTTTCCAAATTATTTTTGAAGCAAAAGACGAAGATAAATAAATATCAACGTATCAGGTTATTTGTTGTAATAAACATCAGATAAATATCTATATATCAATATGTCTAATCTGCAGGTAGAGCAATCTTTCAGCCTCACAATGAACAGTCCATGTTCACACCAATAATTGTTCTGAAATCAGTATTCAAGCAGAGTCTGGTGACATCAACCATTCAGATTGAGGAGAGAAGTGAAACCACTGCTCCAAGTGCCAACACTTCCAAAATGTCTCTCAGATTGGAGAGCTGGATAACACATCTGTTAGTTTGGTTCTTTATTACCAATCTGATAAAAATTATGGGCAACTGAATTGTCCAGGCTGCCATCAGTGTTACCCCTGCAACTCACCATGACGGCCAACAAAAGATAAATCTGTAGGGCAATCTCCCTTCCCTTTTTATGTCTAAATTTCATTTGACAACTAGATTCAGACACTTGAGGCAGAACATCTCGAAGCAATCACCACATTTCTCAGGTAGCTAAAATATCCAGGTTTTTGGTTGGGAGTCTATTTCCAACTGGAAGTCTGCTGGAACCCTGTCAAAATGTATCCCCACTTCGAATTCAGTGCTCTATTTAAACACTTTAAATCAGTCTGTTCCTCGCCAAGTAACAACCAAAGAAATATGCAGTAAAACAAGGCAAGGAAAAGTCTGCTTTTCAAATGGCTTAGAAGTTCTGAAGCACAAATAGAGAGCAGTGCAGAGAAACAGAAATTGGAAGTACTGAAAGGAAATTTTAAGAGTGGAAGAACTGAGCTCATCCCTGCTCCGTGGTGGGGCTGGAGGGGCTTTGTGCCTTCCAAAAGAACCTTGCTCACAGTGATAACCCCCTGCAATCTGCAGTATTCTTCATGCTCACCAACTTTCAAAGAACATTCCAGATGAAGTACAAAGAGAAATAAATTTTTAAAAAGGGCATAAACAGGATTCCAATGAAAATTCTTCTGAGGCTCTCATTGTTTAGCTGTTTAGGGCTGAAACCCTTGGGTTTCAGTTATGTCTCATAAAGCTTAGCTGTTCTTTCTAAGAGTAAAAGCAGCTAGCCTAAATAAAATAAATGGCAAGCAGTAAACATCTCAGTGAAAAATGCTTTCACTGATGTTTACCACAATATCAATATTGTTACAGAATAGATTCACCAAAAATTTTTTAACTCTCATATTAATTTCTTGCTTTGTGGGTTTTTTGACAGTCTTTGGAAGGTCTGACTATAAGAAGACCATGACAATATGAGACACTGTAATTTGCCTTTAGTGTGCAAAGCCAGCTGAGTACTGGCAGAAAAATTTATCTATGGCTTGCTGGATGTTACCATGGATAGTAAAAAAGAAATTACCATCTGTAGGTAGGAACAGGAATGTTGTAACTCCTGATACACTGCAGGTTAGCATTTATCTCCACAGATTAAAATCTGGGATGGGAAAATGGGAACAAAATCTTTGAATAAATGCTTACTTCGGACTTTTAAAGATGCACCACAAATTATGAGAACTGTAAAGAAAGAGGTGAGCCAACCATATGACTAAAATGATGTGAAAATATGATCAAATAAAAAATTCCAGTTAAAAGCAAATGTGCATGTGACCCTGACACTCCCACCACTCTCCTTTCAGCATATCCCTCACACACCAAACTTCCTCACCTTTCCTGCACAAATCCCCAGTATCTCTATTTCTGAATCACTAAATGCAGGAATCATCACAAACAACATCCCCCAGTTAAGCTGAACACCTGTGAGATGTCCCTCACCCTTCCAGAGGCCAATATGTCACCTCTGTCAGGTGGCAGCACAAGTGGGGACGTTGACAGTTCTGAGCGAGGACAGGGAAAACGCTTTGATCTGACCCAACAAACTCCCTTCTATTCCAAGAGCCACACACAAAACACACCATTGTTCCTCCCCAGCACAGAGCAGGGGTCTCTCAACACCTACCAAAGTGATCTTGTTCCTTAATTCCCTGAAAAAGCCCTTTCCAGATGGACCAGAGCAGGCCTGGCACCAAAGCCAACCGCAGCGTTTCATCCTCTCACAGCACAGAAGATAAACAGAAATGAAACCACATTTCCCTGCTGGAAATGCAAGCTTAGATACACACAAGAACAGTGATAAGAGAGAACTTTTATGGATTAACCACCTCATTCCTACAAAGTACTAAGAACCCCCTTTCAATCCACCAGCAGGTGTTACCAACAAAGGCCATTTTATTTTGTGACCAAGTCCCAGCTCACACCAGTGTTTGGTGGTGCAGCTCCTTAGCTCTTAAGTCTGTATCATGCAATAATTTCTCTTCTTCTGCCTTTTTCCCCCCTTTACATTCCACAGCACTACTGAACAAAACTTTCTTGTCCCCACCCAAACGTTTCCTGAGTATTTCCCAACCCTGAAATTACGTTACAAAGAAGAAAATCAGGATCAGTGGGCCAAAACAAGCATTCGTACCGAACACTCCCCGTGTCAAAAAAGATAAAAAGAACAAACTGCTGTTTCTTGACAAGAAGAGAAACAGATAGTGCATTAAAAAATTGAATCTGGTGATTATGAAAATAGGTGTTGCCACCTGTAAGCCTGGGAAAGGATTTGAAAGAGTCGGAGGTACAAAGGATTGTGAAAAAGAAACAAAAAGAATTTTCTGTGTATCCATCCCCATCACAAAACTCTGCATATGTATAAATTGTGTTTTTATAGGAAGGACAGCAATACACAGTGACCTACAGCTGCAGGAAGGGGTGTTTTCTCCCCTCCACCTGGAGGAGTAAAGCAACTGACCTGTTCTTCATATCTCTTCTTGATCTCATCCAACTGCCAGGAGAATTCTTGGGCTTGCTTTTCCCGAAGCAATTTTGATTTCCTTAGATCTGCTTCAACCTCTGCTATCTACATGGGAAAAGAAAGGGAATATTTAATTTTTTTTTTTTTTAAGGCATAGCTTGAAATGTTCTGACATTTCTACAGTTGTTTGTAAACCACCAAAGAGGAGAATATCACTTGTTGGGAATGATAACAGCACCATTTGTATGTGGTGAAAATGAATATTCAGTCTCTACAGGATTATTAGTTACTCAAGGACATAGTGATCACTGTTATGCCACTCCCTAATTACAAAGGATTGGCTCAATTTTTCACTCAGCAGTGCTGAATATCCCATTGAAATTAAGTGAATATTTTCTCTAGACACATTTAAGACTCAAATATATTTCACTTAAAAATACACTGCCTGTGGAAATTCAAGGGAAATCATGTGTGAGTCAGAGCATAAACTACACATTTAAAGCAAGTTTACATTAAATCAGAAAATAACTTTAAATAACTTAAAAGAGAATTATTTGGCTGCGAGTTAAGTCCTCTGAAGATAGTCATCGCCTATGAATAATGAGTCCCACAGATTCCAGCACGCAGCATCAAGGAAGCAATTTCACAACTCAATTAACAAAGGCTTTTGTATCAAAAGCACAACTGTTAGCTGTACATCAGGCATGTTTCCAAGGGAATATATATAAATATATATATAATGTAACTCTGCTGCAGTACACACTCAGCAATGACTTTCAGATCTAGATCCTAACATAAGCTGTGAATAAACTGTGTCCCTAAAAAGAGAAAAGAGGTGGTGGAGGGGTTTGAAGGACCACAAGCCCATCTGCTCCACAAAAAGAAGAAATCCATGAATTTCTGAACCACAAGCCAAAATCCTGCTTGGCCTAAGGGAGTGCTCAGTGTTTAACAGATGTCTGTGCCAATTGGCCTGGACATCACTCCCCAGCCAGGAAGGAGGAGAAAAGGCAGCACTAGGAGTGGGGAAAGCATTTTATTGCAGAGTACTCCAGCAGGAAAGGAAGGGACTGGAGTAGGAGCAGTGGGCCAACTAGAAAGTGGAAAAAGAGAGCAGTGAGGGAGCAGCTCTTGAACCTCACTGCTACTGTCTGCCATTAAGAAAAGGGACTGCAATCGATGTCTTATGAATAATTTTCTTCCGGCTCCAAACTTACTCAAGCTGCAGTTCCATGGCCATATTTTACTCAGGTCAATAAAGCCCAGAAAAATAACAGATCTTGTTACTGCACTAAAGGAGGGGGAGGGGTGTTTAAGACGATGAAAATGTTCTAAAAAGTGACATAGTAAAAACATATGCAAAGATGCTTTAAATCTACTGGCTCTGCAGTTTGTTCATTAGGTCACATACATCTATTTCCAACAATTGCAACAAAGGCCCTTAATCATTATTTCCCAAACCCAGGAAGCCCCAGATCCACAGTACCATGACATAGCCTCTGTATTATTTATCTTTTTTTAGTTACTGCTGGAAAAAAAATGCAGATCTTGCAGTTAAACACGTGCCACCCACCCACCAGAGGACATCAGGTGACTCAACAATCACAAGCTTGACAAAATAGGAAGCAGATGGCAAAATAAATGATACTATCCCAGAGCCAAGCTAAAGAATCCAGTATTGATTGCAACAACTGAAAATGACCCCATCCTACTCATCTCCATAATTAACTTTATCTCACACCAAAAATGGGTTTAAAGCCCAGTATTCCTAATGTAGATAAAAGGACAGTGTTGCTATGGCTACTGCAGTTGTTTTGTAAGTAATGCATCCCACCTCACCACAAAACAGAATTTTCCACTATGTTCCAATGTACTGGGGGATTTATCTAAGAGTATGTGGATGCAGAGGAATGAGAAAGGCCAAAGCCACAAAGTGAGAGCTTCAGCAGTGATCCTTTCATGTATTTCCTTGGTTCCTGTCGAATAGAATCACCCAACTGTACAATATCATTTAATATTTCTACCTTTTAGCACCCAAGTAGGGAAAGAGCAAACCTCTGGCTGACTCATGGAGTACAGCAAAATTGACTTTCAAAATTTCCCAGAATGCAGCACTATTGTGAAAGAAATTTACTGTAATTTTAATATTACAGTTGACTATGTTTTGCAAATTCTTTTGCACTGTCTTACGTTTTGGACTGGCTTTCTTTGCTGAAGGTTTTTTTAAGTACATGAAACTATTATTAACTTTTCTAGAATTAGACAACATTCCTTTTGGAGCAGAACTAGGATATTATTTTAAGTCATCATGAAGAAATTGCAGGAGGATCACACAATACAGAAAATGTCAGATTAAACTTGTAGGATTTGTTGTATTGCCCTTGAGGGTCTGGTTTGCTGAACACATCTTGTTTTTATAAGTTTGTTCTTGCTTTTTTTTTTTTTTAAATTTCCCAATTCTATTATTCGCTGCCTGCATGGGTCTTAAAAATATCAGCAGTGAAGATTTTCAAAAAAACTTTGAGAACAGCAAAAAGGGAATTTCCTCAGTCCTAAGGCAGCACTCTCAGCCACCCGTTCCAGTCCCAGCCTGCAGCACCCTCCTGTCAGCAGCAAGGTTTGGTAAAGGTGGGTGAGGTTGGAATTTGTAATCCAGAATTACAAGCTGGAATTGCGTCTGGAGATGTCACCCACACGAGGAGTTAAGGAAATATCCCTTCTCTCCCCCTCTTTTTGATCACCTATTGCTTGTTCCTAATTTCACTCCTTGGGCTGCTCTTATAAACTCCCAGGAGAAGAGGTTTAACTAATGTTCGCACCCTAAGAAACTTAAAATCCCTGATTTTTCAAGGAGAGAAAAGTGGCTTTTTCCATCCTATGCACGTGACTGCCAGCAGCCACCATGGCTCTGCCTCTGTTTGGGCTCACACTGATTACAGGAGCTCATTAATGGAAGACAGAGTGGCTGGGAAAAGAGTAGGAAGAGACGCATTTAAGCGGGAAATGACAAGCGTTGTTCCATAGGGTGTATAAACTAACACTTTATACTCTCACTCCTGAAAAATCCCTAATCAGTATCATAGCTGCAGATATCTTTGTAACAATGACAATTCCGGCTTTGTCAGGAAGATGAAACACCCGCCACCATCCCTTTCTGACTTGCTGCAAAGACACTACATTGTGAAAGATTTTGATGTAGCACTCTCAAGTGGAGCATGTTTCTGGCATTATAAGATCAGAATCCGCTATCCCACTGCGCCAGAGTTTCAGAAAGGCTGGCATTGTGACCTCCTCACCCGCTGTTTCATTTCAGCAGAGTCTTTCTCTGAGTTCAGCTCCACCTGCCGCTTAAACTCCTCCAGGGCAGCGCCTGCCTGCTGGGCCTGCAGCCTCTGTACCTCCGTCACCCGCCTCAGCTGCTCCTCCTTCTCCCTAGAAAGTCACAGAAAATTTTCAGAGTTCAAGTATCAAATAAAAGAACAAGTGTGCTGGTGTAAAAGAGAGGCCTTTAACCCGATCAGTTTAAAATAGTATTCAGATTTCAATTTCCTGTCCCAGCTTCTGCCCAACTTCCCTTTGCAGGGCTTTGAAGAAGGCGATGGAAGGCCGGAGTTATTTTCGCTGTCTCCGATTGAATTTCATGCGCCCAAACACGGCGTCCGCAGCTCACAACAAAACCTCCACCTTCAAAGTCTCTCTTCACTTCAATGGCTCTCTACCCACCACAGAACCCCCTTTATTAATCTCATCTAATTAATAAAATTTAATAATAGGAACAATAATAAATAATAATAAATTAGATTTCATTAAATTACATTTAACACCCCCCAATACTTAAACAAACTCTTTTTAGCATGGTTACCTTTCCAGATTTAAAAAAACACCCAAGCCAAACAAGAAAATTATCACAGTGCCATCTTCGCTCAGACAAGGTGCAGGATTATTTCCTGCTTGTCATTAATCAAAATGCAAAGCAGGGTAATGCATGACACATGGTTCTTTCTTAATCTATTAGAAAGCCATAATGCTGGGATGTCTATTCAGCCTTTACAGTAATGACAGATGTTAAATCTCTGTGCAAAGATATTTCATATCAACAGCCTACATATTAAACACATATTAAACCTGATACATCTATAGAAATCAGGCTGGGTTTCTTCAGACTGGATGGTAGATCAATAGTAATCTGTCTAATATTTTATGTACATTCACATATGTGAAAAGACACATGAAAAGATAGACATTCACCATATTGACACAACACAGAAAAAAATTCAGGTAACTTATAAATATTTCAGAAATTTGAATGCGAATCCTCAAATATTACTAACTTCTATTAACTTGTTACTGGTTTTGCTATTTACTTTTCGTGACACGTTCCCTACTCCCACAGGTCAGTGGAGCTGCCTGACTTTGTGTTCAGACACTGGAGAACACGATGGTGGCATGGAGGGACAAAGCTGGCTCCACCCATGGCTTGTAACAGAAGACACATTCAAACAGACCTGGGGCTGACATTTTCATTTTCCAGGCAGAGGAAGTACCTCAACGATAAATTTCCCATTTTGACAGAAATTATTTCCATATAAAACAAAGAATCTGACACATAGGAGACGGAAAAGCCCAGCTAATCCATCTCGTCTGTCGCCTTGCCAGCGCTGGAGGAGCTGCTGCAGCGCTGAGCGAGCCTTTCAGAAAGGTCAGGAAGCTGCCAAGCCCAAAGTTACAGTATTCACATCCTCTTCTGTGGTTTGCAGACCAGACTTTGACAATAGGACAAAGAACATAATCCTACATCTTCACAAAGAGGCTGTTTGCAGTGCAGGAGAGCAGGGTAATTCCATTAGCAAAGAGATCAAAGAAATGCCACAAGCCCTGAGTCACTACATTGCTGTTTACTTCTAGAGGTTTTTTTTCATGTTGCATATTTAAAAAAACCAGATTTTATTTTGGTGCCTCATTCACAGATGATGGAATAATTGAGAATACAGACACTTCTCCTCTCCTTACATAAAATGGAAAATACCTTTCCTCTCCAGCAGAAACTGGAGGAAAATGGAACAAAACCCTGTGTCACCATTTTGGTGATGATTGTTTGGGGGTTTTGGTTATGTGTTCTCAGAAGACCTGTGCAAATTATCTTCAAATTTGCTAGATAGCATCCATCACCCCTCCATATATGTTTTATTTCTATGCCCCTTTGAGGGGAAGCACATCTGTGTTAATCTAAGGCACCACATTCCCCACTCATTTATGGGACAACAAATTACACAGCAAAAAACGGCACTACAAAATTCAACGCTTCTTTCCCCATCTAAACTCAAATGGCAAAATACCATTTAGGATTTAAATTCCTCCTGCAGAGGATCCAAAAGCTCCAAATTCCAAGTACTAAACAACTCCACCATCCCTCAGAATGGGCACACCAATGACACCTCCAGAGCAGCAAACTGTCTGATGGGTCAGTTATCCATCTGCTCCTGCTGTTTGGATCAGTTATCTCCCAAATCCCACATTCCAGGAAGCTGCTGAATACAGATATTTTAAATTTTACAGCTGTTTGACATTGGATTACATTAACCACATCACTCCCCTCTCCCACAACAAAATTTACCTCAGAAAGAAGAATATGTAAGAGCTCTGTCCACATTTGTTACCATGGAGCAGGGAAAACGTCCACTTCTCCTCCCAAAGACCCATAATTCAGCTGGGGGCCCCGGATAACAAATCTCTCTCCCTGCAAAATACATCTAATAATTCCACTCCACCCTGGAAGCAAAACCAAATAATCGAAGCTTATTTGAACACATCCACACTGCCAAGTGTCATGAGCTTTAGTCCAGTCAGATGGACACACAACAAATCTAAACAAAAAAGGACAAGATATCAGCCCTCGTGCTCTCAGTGAGGCTCCAAATTTGTGCATCTTCTTCCTCAGGAAGATATTTTTATTTGGAAATATTATGATGCAAACTTCTAGGAATGTGGGTTTTTTGCACCTTCCTTTTTTTATAGACTTAATCCCATGAATAAATGCAACATCTCATTATAAGCATGAAAAAAACCTTCATTTTTAAGGATGTGGGAGCCAGCACGCTCTACTTTTTGTGTAGTTCAGATTTGTACAGAAGCTTAGAAAACCTGTACAACAATGGCCCTCGGTTCACAAATATAAGAAAAGCTTCACTTTTTTTCCCAAGACAGCGAGCAATGTGCCTTGCATGAAGCACTAAAATATTCACTTTGAAGATTATTTTTTTCAGTTGGACTAGTTGTGGGGCCCAATACAATACAATTACATCACTTAAATCCCCTAAAGCTCAGCCGGCCTGAATATAAAAACAGGGCGAATTTACTCTTTGCCCCCAATTTAAAAAGCAGCAAACTCCTTTTGTTTCAGTGTATAAAGGACATGGCAACAGAATTAGGAGTCTTACATGGCACAAACCATCTCAGGGAAAGTTGACTGTGAAGTCTAGAATTTCAATTTCAGAAATCAGCACCCTGAAGGGCACTGATAAATGGGAAATACAAACACCTTACGTGCCTTCTCTTCATGCTTAATCATAAATATTTGTCTTGCTCTGTAAAACGTCTTCCAAGAAGTAACAACTAAACGCAGTGAGACTTTACAGCACTGCACTAACGAAACACAGGGCAATTCAGGGGTTAACAGGAAAGGTTAATTAAACTTGGGATGTCTCAGCAAATGTCGGATGAATCAACACCTTCCTGGAGGGCTCCCACCATTCCCTGAACCACAGCAAGGGCTGATCAACAGCACAAGGAGCAGGAGATGCACCCAGCTGGGTCTCAGCCTCATTAACAAATTAAAACCCTTTAGACATGAAGAGCCAGCACACACTGAACACGTGCACCCCTGTGGGATTAAGAGTTACACATCCCAGGAGCAAACCCACACCCAAGCTCCCTGTGTGTCATTCAGAGAGATCTTCAGTGACATGGAAAACAGTAATAGATCCTGAAACTCCTCATGTTTTCTTGTAAAATTATACCAGGCTTTAATTCACAAATGGGCAGCACAGCCCACTGAATGTCAACTGTACTGGAGAACAGAGGCAGAGCCAGGAATTTCTATAAGGATATATTTTGTCACTGAATAAGCTTCTGAAACTTAAATTCTGATGGAGTCCACAAGAGGGAGAGGCTCCATCCCGTGTCTAAGTCTCTCCCAGGTTGTTATGACTCCAGGTTTATGCCTGGAGATGAACATGAATCTCAGAACATCTCCAGTTGGAGGGGACTCATGCTGAGTCCAACTCCCTGCGTCTCCCAGGGCTACTTAAAACAAAACCATACGACTGAGAGAAGGCTGAGGTATGGGAAAAGCAGCGTCGTGGCTGAGCCTGCAGCCCCCGTGATGATGCTGAGATCCTGCTGGGAAAGGCCAGGGCTGTCCTGCCATTCCCACATTACACATACTCTAACCCTATGAATTCAGATTTGCTGTACTCACACAAGGCTTTGCCCATTCCTTCCTCTTTTCCTAAATATTACTGGTTCTGAGGGAAAATTGCTTTGCTCCCCACCAAACTGCAAACTATACACTTGCTGGAAGGCAGCTGAAGAAGGATATTGTTGTTTCTACACAGCCTTTTTTATTTAATGGCACAAAAAATAAAAAATTGACTCTCACTAATATGTACTGAAACAAAATCAGTTATCACCATGTACATAATTTGTTAGATTCAAAAAACCCTTTAAAAATCCCAATATAAACACATTTCCAAAAGACAGCACAATTTCTTTCATAATACACAACAAACTGTGTAGCTGAAAACACAACCTACATCAAAACATACCCAAATTTCCCATGCAAACCAAAATTCAGGAATTTCAGTTTAGTATTTTCAGTGTCTGCAGACATGAGGACCCATCCGGCGTACAGACACATACATTTGACTTTACATGGGGAAATTTAAGCAGAGCCACGTTCCCGCTCCTGATCCTAGAGAGTCTCTCACATGGAGATGCTCTGCTGCTGACAGGACTCCACAAAATTGCAGCAGTTTAATTAATTAAGTTTATAGCCAAAAGCAAGACCCACACTACCACTTTTTAGTGCCATAACCAGTAAAAACCACTCCCTGCATCACCCCCTCTGACCTAACTTCTAACATGCAGATATTTCCCTCCATAAATAACATATTCAGGTCTAAAATACCATGTATCTGTAAAAGAAGGGGTTAATGGGTTAATCGTTACAGAACAATGCTTCAGTAGTAACGCCCAATCTGTGAAATACACAAAAATCAAGTTTGCTTTCCTCCTCTGTTTTCAACACACAGCGCTAGCTCAGTAACAGCTTTGGGTCTCGCTGCAGCCATCCCAGCTGTGGCTGGAGCATCCCTCTGCAAGGGCTGGGAATCCCACAAACAGCCAGGAACAAGCAGGGCTCTCCGACCATGCCAGCCCCAAACATATGGAATATGTGCAGAACACTTCTTCTTTTTGGTGTGGAGAGGAAGAGAGACAGTGTGAAGTCATTCAAGCGGAATGATAACGAAACCAAAGCCAGATCAAAGGAGAGAAGAAGAAAGACTGAAATGTGAAGCTGAAATATTTATTGCCTTCAAAACATCATCCCTATCCTGTCCCTGGGCACTTTGAATATTTCGGAGTTGTTAGAAAGCATTCTAACTTGTTTCATCATTTCAAAGAATTAAAGCCAAAAAACATAAAGCCAAGAAATAAATATGAAGTGTTCCCCAATTATAAGATGAGCTTGCCTTTATGAGAAAAAGCACAAATACACTCATTAATTGTTTACAGTTTGTATAATTTGAGATGTTAACATCAAAAAGCAGGTCTGCATTCCTTCAAGTAAGCTCCAACAATGGAAGATATTGACAATGCAATTATTGTTTTAAACTATATACTTATGTTTTAAATAAATCATGAGATAATATTAAACTAAGTCACTCCTTAAAGCCATTAATGAATTCAGAGCAAATAATACTCCACACATGCAGTATCACACTGAAAGAAGAATAATGCATTACATTCAAAATTAATGGCTCACAAATTAAGTAGACATTGGTTAAACACACTAATAATTATTCTAACTATTTCTCATTACAGTAATGACAGGGCAGTGTTGTGCTAGGTGCTGTGCAGACAGAATAAAATTGCAACTGCCAAATGATGAATGTGATATGGGTTAAAAGGCTGGGAAAGTGTTGTAAATGGGGCTGGAAAGGAAAACTTGGTGATTTTGCTCCAGACTGCAGAAACTGCCTCCAAGATTTAGATCCACCATGTATTTGAAAGAGCACAGAGGCTCAGTTATCAAGGGAGGAGGATTAGAACAGAGATTAAATAGTCACGGCTTTCCCATGCTGAGACCACAGCTAAACCTCAGCAAGGACAACGCGGAGGGGAGAATTAGAGAGACAGGTGTAGATAATGGCTTAGAAAAGGGGAGACAAGTCTGTAATTAAAAGGTGGCCCAGAAAGCCAGCACAGACAGCAAAGAGATTCATGAGGTACCCAAAGAAGAGCAGCAGAGAAGGCAAAGATGGAGATCAGAGAACAGCGCTGTGGCACTGAGAGCTGGGGGGCGAATAAAATAAACCATCCAAGGACAAACTATGTGAGAAATCACCAGGCACAGCACAGAGCCAGGCAAGGAGAATCACTTAACACTAACAAAGCACAGCCCAGGGTGCGTGGAGAGTGACAGAGCCAACAGTGGTTGGCAAACCAAAGATGCTGAGGATGAACTGCCAGGAATAAGACTGTTCAGGAGGTACAAGGGCTCAGAATTCATCCTGTCATTCTACTGACGTAAGGTAACTATTTTTATGTTTAAAATAATTGGTTAATTCACGATTCAGAGTAGTAGTATTCATGATGTAGTAGATAATAAAGATATTTAATTCTGGGGCGCCATGAGTGTCTAACTTGGCTCATTGGTTTCTTCTTTCCAAGAGGACATGGATTGTCACAATTTTACTTAAAAGTACTGTTTGAATTATCAGCTTCAACTGCTCTGTGAAGGTTGGTTGTATTGTTGCCAAAGCTGAAGGAAAGTTGTACAAAGCACATAAAAAGCAAAAGCAAAATTAAGATTACCAAATGTAATTAAGTAGAGAGATCACAATCATCCACCAACAGCAAGGAACAAAGTTTTTCCTTGTACTATTTTGTAGACGGTTTCTAAGTGACCCAAAGGAGGTGACAGACTGAAACATTTCGTGTTTTTTAACAATTTTAATTCAATCAAGTAATTGAATTCACTCTTCTGTACAACTTTCTTTAGCCAACTGAAAGCTTTTCTCATTTCATCAATGTTTTGGGCACTGTATAATCTTGAAATAAGAAATAAGAAATCTGAAACATACACTGATGTGACAGGGAAGCCTTTGGAGTAACAAGGGAACAATGCAGCCATTAGTGTTGACTATTTTTATATTCATTTAGTCAATGTGACCATGATAATCCCTGACTACATTAATTATTGGAATAGCAATTTACAGCAATTAATGAAGTGCTACAGCACGATACAGCAATGCTCTTCACCTCACCAGGCAATACTTTTCATTTCCTAAGCTGTGCGCCATATCAAACCAGTTTCATAGCTGTTATCACTAAAAAGCTGTCATATGATATCTCTATAACCATCTTGAGGGACGTAACAGTCCCAGAGCCAAGGATTAAAAATCAACTGTTACTTTTTTTTTGTTACAACTGGGGCCTTCCTTTCAATACATATTTCATTATTGCCAGTAGGTCTCCAGAGAAACAGGGGTAAAGAAAATGAAAGGCTGTAAATAGTTAATAGAACACTTTATTTTTGCTTTTAAGTGAGACTATTAAACAAAGCTACCACATTTTTGAGCCCTCTGTTCATGCTCCACGTTGTGGCCCCTAGAGTGAGGGTTAGGGAATGTTTACAATATGCTGGAAACTTTGACTGGGTTTGCTCTAAAAGGTTTCAGATGCTCAAGCACAGCACCAAGTGGAGAACAGCTGCTTGGTTTTCCACTGATTCTTAAAGGAAGGAAAAAAAAAAAAATCAAAAACCCAAACAACAACAACAAAAAAACCCACCAAACCAAAAGCCACCCTACCAAAAAAACACGCACTTTTAAATAGTAAAACTATATCTCAACTCCTGAGCCACATCACATCACCACTGTTTTTAAATCACAGACGCGGCTTTTTTTCATCATATTGCAACTGCTGTAACAAGTCAGCCCTCAACATTTTAATAAAAGATAATGATGAACACAATGAACATGAGTATAAACTCTTAACAATGCTCTTTTATTGCAACACTTGGAATTAAAGACAATGCCTGCTCATATTCCTCTAATTATTTCCGGCTTTAAACAGTAATAGCTTTTCCATTCTGACAAGAATTCTCTCCACACACAAATACTTCATTTTCAAGGAAAAATGGAATTAACTGCAGGAAAATAGCTGCACTTAGGCAATTACCCTGAAAATATTAACAACAACAACAGGCAATTACTCAGAATTTGGATTCAACTTAGAGGAGCAAGAAAGGAAAAGAAGAAATAAAAAAATTAACTTGTGGTCAAAGCTATCACGCCCCTTATTTATTTATCATTGCATTGATGATTCTCAGGCTGCTGTGTTTTGCTGTGTGCAGTGGCATTTCTGACGCACACCGCTCCAAGAAGCCCTTACAAGAGGATTTGAAGGAGCAGCTGTTTAAATATAAAGTTCTCAAAGGGCTTGGTAATATCAAATTCTCAAGACCCACTGTAAATCACACTTTTTTTTTTTCCAAATGTAACTTCTGTATATTTTGAAAAGCCTAAATTTTATTTCTTTTCAAAATGTTGGGATCTAACAATTATGCAAATGTAAATTGCAAACAAATTAAATTATTTCCACTGCTATTTAGTCTACCTCCTTCTGCCAGGTCTCTTCACATGTTTATTTTTCCTTGCCTTCATCTGCTTCCCTCTTTATTGGGTCAGCAGCAGATTGTTCACCAATGATTTCTCTCAAATCTATGTCCCCTCACTTCTTTTACACTGTTCCTTTTGTGGTATTACAGAGAGAAGAAAAATTAAATCAACACCATGGGAATTTTGCAATCTTAAGGTCTAGAAGACCCCTACATAAAACCTCCTGTGCTAAAGTTTGATGCATTTTTAGGCACTTGTGAATAAAGCAAGAGCTTTTCAGATCAAACAAGCCCAAGTCTTCTCTTTGTGCATCAAAGCAAATCATACAATGAAAAATAAGTCATTACTCAGCCACAGCTGTAGGAAAAGATTCTGCAAAAGACGACTTCACCCTCTGCCCACTTTGGCCTTGTCCCCATCTACCAGTGCAGGTGAACTGGGAAACCCCAGGTAGAGCCAACAGCTGCTGGAGGGGGCCAGGCAGGCTCAGAACAGCAAAGCCTCAATAAAATACTCAGGGTGATGCCCGGAGTTTTATCTTCGCTGTGTTCCAGGCTCTGAGCTCACACTCGGGGTCACTCAGCTCTCTGCACACAGCAGCCACACAAAACAAATCCTTTTCCTGCTGCACACCAAGGACAACTCCCAGCCCCAAAAGCACCAACAAGGGTGGCTGGAGGGAGGAACAAGAAGGATGGGACCTCACAGCCCGGAGCTGCCATTGGACAATTCAACCCCAAAATGTGCAAATGCACCAGAACTGATCCAAGTGGGAGACCTCGTCACCCTTTGTCCATTTGGGGACCATTTTGGGGCCACCTTGGGTGCAGCCCTGGCCAGGCTCTTGTCCTGACCAAGTCACACCCTGAAGCCTTTTCAATAAATATCTACTTTATTCTCCAGCTCTAGCTCCCACTGCACCACAGCCCAGAGCAGCCAGGGTCCTCGTGGAAATCAAAGCAACAGAAGATGGGAATTTACTGACAGTGTTGCTGCTGTCCAGGCATTCCTTGTTGCAGCCTAAGGCTCCAGGACAGCGCTAATTTCACTTTAACTTTTGCTTTTAGCAAGGCTGATATCAAAGCCACCCTCTGAAGGCTTTACAGGTATCAACACCAAGTTTAAAACCACAGGAGAAGCCCGAGAATAGCTCCAGCTGCATGTATCTTGCTCAGTGTCAGGTAAGGAATGACCCAGAATAACCAAATGGCTGGCAAAGCACACCAGGACATGACAAGTGAAGCTTTTTTGAATAAAGAAATGACTGAGGTATCAAGAATAGCTGGTACCAATAAAAAAGGTATTTGCTGTTGTCTTCATCATTGAGATGGCCACAGCACTCAAGAGTGCTTCTTTAAAAACTTCAGGGGGCCTCAGGTATCAGTACCTCGCTACCTAAAATACCTTCTCTACATTGCAGACCCAAGTTATTTAAAAAGTCTCCCATTACCTTTGCTAAGTTGCAGCACTATGAACAACCCCACACAGCTCAGGCTCTTTCTCTCTTTCTTCTCTCTGCATTTCCAGCTCCCTGTCCCTTCCTCCTCCCAGCACAGCCAGCAGACTCAAAATGACTGACCACTGCCCCACCTAACTCAATTCTATCACCCACAGCTGTGAGAGCAGGGCTGCTCCCACTCTTTGCCAATTAACACAGCTGTAACACATTAGGGGCAAGAGAGCCTTCAGCACTATCTCTGTCTGTTCTCTCCTTGTTCTCCCACAATTTCCTTCCCTAAAGAGTATTTTTTCCACCTTGATTTAGGAAATGCGAGTGCACGTTTTTATCAGATATTTTCTGTGAGGCAAAACCTTGTAGCAGAAGTAACTGCTACGCACAAAGACTGAAATTTAAAATATAAGTGAGTACCAGTAAACACCTGATAAAAAACCCCTAGAAACAGCAGCCCAGCATGGGGAAGCACAGAGCATTGCTCTCACACTGGAATAACTGGAATAAAGCAGTGGGAAAAGCTTTTTTAAGTCTGCACTGAGGAAACTCCACGGCACCACTTCCAAAAAGAAATCAACTTCTTCTCCTTGATTCCTATGTCAGAAACCATGTGCATGTACACAGGTATATATGAGAAAAGAAAGGCAAATCGTTTTCATTTCTGCATTTTACTGAACACCTGCAGGCACCACCTTCACACCACACCATGATTGGAAAGATTTGGTCTGCCACCTAAACCAAACCCCAAAATACTGTGAGAACTGTCTGTGTGTGCTTTAAAAACCACTGTGAAACTACTGGGAAAATCTGCAAATAGACAGAAGTGGTTTTACTGGTTTCTTGAAAGTTTAACAGTTTAGTCCCTCTTTCTCCCCCAGAATTTTAAACAAGTTCAGACAAGGGGTAGAGAAGCCATGGAAAAAAAAGAGGTGTTGGTAGCTCCTTATGTAAACAAATAATTTTATTAAGTGAGTCAGAATGAAGCAGCTGCTCAGCATTTGCTCTGTATCATCCCCACTTGCAAAGTGCTGAGATTTGGCTCCATAGACAGACTTGGGAAAAAAAAAAAAAAAAGGCAAAGAGTGAGAGGGAGAAGGCTGTGGAACACTGGAGTGGAGATGTGTGGGCATTCCTTGATGCTGCAGTGTTTAATTACAGCATCTGCACCTGTACAGGGGGAGTTTCGTTTCAATTAATTTCATTTAGTTTCATTTCATTTAATTTCATTTCATTTCTCCTAATGTAACTTCTTAAAATTTGTTGCCTTCACACACCATGGAACTGAAGAACAAGAACGCAGGAAATCTGTACTTCAGGAGCACATGAAAATGTTATTTGTGTACGAGACAAGCAATGCAAAAAAAACATTAAATCAGATCCCATCATTATCTCCAGTACCTGAGAACTGTCACAAGCCTTATCATCCTGAAGAAATCAATGTGGTTTGCACTTCCCAGGAGGGTGACGGATGATCACAGCCTCAAACTATTCAGGATGTTTATAATGTAGTCTAAAATCTCTCAATCTCAAGATTGACCAGCTTTATGTGTCTGTGCAGCCACAAAGGCATTATCCCTGTCCCTGGAAGTGTCCAAGGCCAGGTTGGACAGGGATTGCAGCACCCTGGGACAGGGGAAGGTCTCCCTGGCCATGGCAGGGGTGGAATGGGATGGGGTTTAAGGTCCCTTCCAACCCAAAACATTCTGGGATTCTGTCATGATTGCAGAATGCAAGTGTCAAACCCAAACCGCCTCAAAACTGAGCCTACAGCAAATATATATTTCTCATAGAAAACTAAAAGTATCGAACAGTCTGCTACCAAAATGTAAGCAGAGGCAAAATAAATATATTGAATGAATAAACATCCAAATTCCACAGAACAAGACATGAGACGATGCTGGGAGCTGTTTAACAATGTTGTATAAAGTCAGCAAGACCTTTTCTTTCTCTTCCATGCAATCTCTTCAGCAGCAAATGGGTACAGATTTTTTTTTCCTCATTTATTTTCTGTTTCATTCTACTCAGTTTGTACTGTGACAAATTATATACCTCTATTTCCAACTCCTCACTGTGAGAGATAAGAACAGCAGAGATTCAGCCTATTTGCAACCCACTCTCATGACACGTTTTCTGCAACCAAACCACAGGGATTAGAGAAACAACCTTTCCCCCCAAGTAATTACAGAGAAGCTTTTCAAGAAAACTTTGTTCTTATAGAAATGCCATTTAAAGGACATTCTAGAAAAGCCCTTGCAGCACTTCTTAGAGTGACTTTTGCTATTAGGCAATGCCTGTGACATGCACTGCAGAAGTAAATATAAATTTTATATCTACAAGTCACCACCACGAGTCAGGAGTGTTGGAGCAATTCTTTTGCAAAAGGGTTGCTTTTGACAGATATTTCTACCATGAACTTCAGAAGAAGAAAAAATCCCTCTGTAAACTACGTAAACCCCTATCCTGTATTGAAACTGTGGCAATACTATATTTTTTTTATTTATTTTTGAAGTGAAAGATACTTTCAGAAATGTGGATTTTACTATTCCACACAATGTCTCAAATCACTTTCATTTTGCATCGGTGTGGATACGTTTGAAAGAGCAGCAGCACGGTTTGCTGTCACAGCACTGGAAAAATAATGATAATAATAACAAAAAAATCCCCTTAAATGCCTGCCACTTCCTTTTCCATGTGCTTGCAGCTCAGCAGCTACTCAAGATATAATCCTGTGGCCATTGCAGAATCAATGTGCATCCAGATCAAAGTAGTTTATGAGAAATCACTGATGCACCTACTGGGTTCTCAGTTGCAATTCCACAAGGCATCGCTCCTGTTGAAGATGCTGACCTGTATTTTCACCCACCTCATGCAAGAGGAGGTTGTTTTCTAAAGATTTACTGGGTCTGCCTTAGCTTGGAGTTACTTAACTTCATTCTGCAAGCAGTTAAAGAAATTCAGCAAAATGAAGCATTTTTTGCAGAAGATATTGGATCTTATGGATTCACGTTAATAGGAAGGGATTGCTAAAAAGAATAATTTTTGCAGCAATGGAAAAAAAAAAAAAAAAAAGCCGTAAGGAAACCATCTATTTCTGTCACAATAAATATCACTGCTCCTTATTTATTACCTATTTGTGTATCATATAAAAGCACACATATGAAAATATTGTCCAGGCACACTAAATGAATGGCCTGAACTGCAGAAAGCCCTGCAGGACTGGCAGTTCCTCTGTCCTGGGCATGTGAGTCTGTTCCATCCCTGGGCAGAAATGCAGAGGTCAGACCCAGAGCTGAAATCACAACCAGCAGAATATGAGCTGGGCTGGATGAGGGCACTGCATTTCTGCAAATATCATCTTTTTTGGGATCCTAAATCCATCCTCATGGAACTGCCAACTTCTGTCTCCAGCCAGACAAAACCACACTTCAAAGCTAATTTTTATTTCTATTCAATTACTTATTAGCATTACTAATTCCATTATTAATCTTAAAATTAACCTCAAACCCCTGCTATAAAACAATCAAGAGAGCAGTAGTATAGAGTTTTATTAAACTATTTCTTCCATTAAATGTTTCCATTTCAATCGGGAGAGGTATATGATTTAATGTTAAAAATCTCCACATTTTCAACACCCTGAATCCAAAAAATTAAATGAAAAGAAAAAGCAGAAGAAAAAACAAAGTGCCATAGGACATGGAAGTGACCCTGGGAAAACTACTCTACAATATCAAAGAATGTTCTCATTTAGAGGGAACCCATGGGAGTAAAAGCAACTTGTACAAGGAGACACTTTGAAAACCATACAGGAATAGGTGTTAATCTCTTGCTGTGGGGGAAACAGCAGGTGATTTTTAGCCTGTTGAACAGTGCTCAGGGCTCCTCAGTCCCAGGAGCTGACCCATGCCCAGTTTTGGCCAAAGGATTCACCCACGGGAAGTACAAGGCTGGGACTGAGCTCTGCCAACACTGTTTTAATTCATGGCCCTTGGAGCATCACCAGCACTCTGAGCTCTTAAAACTTGAGTCTTTCAAACCCTTACTCCAACTCCAAGCTACACCTAAGCTTAAATACAGCCAAGGAATATCTGAAATAACTGAGGACGTCCTCAGCTCCTGCAGGAGCCCCTCAGGTTCCGAATCCCCAGCACCTCACAGATCCTGCTTGGAGAGAGTTTCCTCTGCACCCACGTGGGGATCAACCCTGAGCACCCCCTGGGCTGCAAAGCCAGACTGGTTTTATTAACAGAACTAAGTGCAAACTGACACATTATTTCAAAGATGTGGAAGAAAATTAATGCAACTTCATTATCAACAAATCAGATGGTAAAATACTAAAAGATTAAGTGCACTTGATAACCGCCCCAGAATTATAAATAATAGTGTAAAGAATTTAAAGATTAAAAGCTGGAGGTTTTATTAATGTCTGCAGTGATTTAAGATAGGCTCTATTTATGCCAAATACCTCAGAGATTATAGAAATAAAGAAATACAGACTTCAGCCCTGTCACTTTTATGGAATAAAAGTATCTTTACTTGCCTCTCCCAGCCTAGATAAGGTACGTTGTGATATTAAACTGAATACTTTTAGCAAATAACTTCTGGTTTGTTTCAGAATAATGTGTTTCCCCTAGAAATTACTTCCACAGCTTTGACTTTAAACTGGATTAACACGTGGAAAGAATACTTTACATAATCAAAAATGGAAGGAGCATAGCAAGAGTTGATCTTGTCTTACGTGCATCTGCTGTACATAAACCACTCCCTTGCTCAGAAAACATCAAACTTCGTGCATCCTGATTAGCTGTGCATGGAAAAAGTCAGCAAAAAACTTGTTCCAAGTTAGTTAATGAAAGCTGTTTGCCACAGAGCAAAATCTCTAGCTCTAGATCCTTGTGAAGAACAAGTACTCCCACAAAGAAGTGTTGTAGCAAAGAGGAAAAATCTGCATTAGACTTGTAACTTGTGGATATTAAACATAAAATACAAAATCAGAGGCATCATCTACTAAATTAAATATATTTTAAATAAATACAGCTTCCAAATTTATTCCGTTTTCTAGAAGAGCCCAAAGCAACAAGTCTTTAGTTTTGATTATTTGCTTCCTGAATGAATACACTCTGAATTGAACCAGGGCCCATTTAATTGAGAGGGCAAGACCAGCTGACATCATTAACCTCAATCCTATTTTATTCCCACCACTTAAAAGTCACCGAATTTGGGTGAGTTGGTTCTTACTTTAGTTTTTTCATTTTTCTAGCTGATTAGAACCCTGAAGTTGCAGCTTTAAAACAGGGAAAAAAAACTATAGGAGGGCAGTTAGATGAGATAAAGCATAAGCTTATTTAATAAATAAATAATAATAAATAAATATTTAAAAATAGCAGGGATTGTTCAACAATTATTCCATATTCACTTACTTCAGAGCCTGTTCCAGGTGGCGAATTTTCTTTTGAGCAACGCCTCTTTCTTTATCCAGATCATTCCGAATGCCATGAATCTGCCATTTAAGGGAAAAAAACCAAAACAAAACAGTGTCTTGAGTTAAAATAAATCATTTTAAACTCTAAAAACAATTCCTTTGCATGTTCCTTTTCCAGTGATGCAGACAACCATCCATGGATTTCTAAAATTATGTGAAATGCAAAAGCAGAGATTAACAGAGAGATGAAGTATGAGAATGCAGCCAATGAGCTACTTTCCTTCTCAAAGTGAATGTTACTGTCTAAAATGAAGAAATATCAATAATAACATAAAAAGGAAGTGGATTTTCTTAAGGTTAAGTACAGAAAAGTAGACAGGAATCTGCTTAAAATAGTGACCTGTATTCTCCAGGGTGCAGAGCTCCTACTCACCAATTTGTGACCACCCAAAGTGAATCACTTCTGATCAATTCTTACAATAAAAAATATCAAACATAAATACCTTACATAAACATCCTAAAGAATAATAATAATAGAATAATTAGCAACAATAATCCTAAAATTAGTTACAAACCCCTCTGAATATGGCAGCTTCCCAGCTGTGGTCCAAACCATGAATTTTTGTAATGTTTTTTGCCAAGGGCAGGTTAAGTCCAAGAGTTTGTACAAAATCCAAGAGTTGCATTGTTTTAGAGCTGCTCAAGGAACAACGTGAGGATGGGACATACAGGAAATCCTTTATCCACCTAAAGTCATTTGTAATGTTCCAGGCTGTTACGATGCTACAAAAAGGAAAAATGTGTTTTACTAAGTGTGTAGGCCAGTGAGAAAACAAATTCACAGAATCTCTGCTGGGAGCATTTCCATGAAGGTGTTCACTCCAGGAACACTTAGCTGGTTTCCAAGAGCCTCCAAAATCCATGAGCTGTCTATCAGAGAATGAAGAAGCTACTGTCAAACCTGGTAGAATTCCATATATTCAACAGGTGGCTTGGGAATGGCTATCAGGAATAATCTGTCACTCTTCTGATGCTGAGCTGAATGTTTGGAAAACAAGCAGTAGATTATTTATAAAAAGCAGGTGTTTCCTTGGCTTGTAAAACCATTTAGCCTAACTGGTTCCTGATCCAGCAGATAAGCACATTTAATCAAACAGTGACATTTAAGGTTCCTACCTATGATTTGTTTGATGTTTAAGTATCCTCAGAGGCAACAGCCACTGCAGACTCATAAAGATTATTAGATAATGGGGAGGTTTTTAAGTGAACAGATTGCAGCAGAGACTTCACGACTCCTTTAGTTGTTTTAGCATTTTATGAGCCAATCCATCCTGGTTTATGGATTTATATCCATAGATCATTCACAGGTATTTTCCTTCTCGTCCTTTCTCAAAGATTTGAGTTTGAAGACAGTTACAGCTATGAACAAACTGCTGTCCAAGTTATCTAGAAAAAGAAAGGCTCTGCTTCCTTGTTTACTGATGCAAAATTCCAACTTCCCTCCCCGGGCTCAGTGGTTGGAGGCACTGCTGACACACTCAGCCCATGCTCAGGAGCTTTCTCCCAAAAGATCCCCAAACCTCATTCAAACGGCGCCAATATATTTTTTATTTCAGCCTGCAAATCACTCCAATCCTGGGTTTTTCTTGAGTTCAACATTCATAAAACCCACGACTTGACTAAAAAGACAAATGTAGGTTAGGTTTAAACCAAGGCAGATCCTGGAACAAAGAATGTTTTGACTTCAAGTCAGCAGAAGGAACTAACTCAAACCAAAACCTCTCTACAATTCATGTCACAAGTGCTATTACCAAGTGACAAGTAGCTGGGATCACAATCCATTATTTTATGTTATAAATTTGCCACATTTGGCAATGACATGGTTGAGTAACACATCCTTTCAATTAAACAGGCATCTAAGGCACCCTCTGGCTGCACATGAGTTGCACATATAATGTCACTAAAATTGAAGTTTAATTTGAAGCCTATTGATGTTCTGAGTCTAAAAGAGCAGGCAGGATTTGCAAAGTGCTTTAAGATGAAGTGTTTCTGATGAAAATTCCATTTTTCACTTTAAGTTTCTGATGTAGAAACAATGCCTGTTGACAATATCTAGAGAACACGTGGAGAAGGATGGAAAAGAGATACTCGGGGGGGAAAAGGAGTGTGGGAGAACACACGAGCACTGGCAGAGGTCAGGCCAGGTTTCATTCAGCTCATTATCCTTTCAGTAACAGCAGCTGCCATCAGCTGCCACCACGAGCAGCATACACACACAGGACAGGCTTCCAGGGGCACTTTTTTGGGAATGCCATCCCAGCCCCCATCCCTCGGCAACAGGCTCCTAAAATCAGAGCTGAGATCCCTGTGCTGTGCTTAAAATCTCCCTCGATTTTGTCCAATTATTTTTCCAAACCTTGTGAAGTGCTTGGACTCCCAAATTAACTATTTGGGGGTTTCAAAATTTAAACCTTTAAGTCCTGTACAGAACAAGATTGGAGGTGTGCAGAAGATGGGAAATTTTCCTAGAAATATTACCTGTTTCTCATACACATGCTGCCAGTGAAGCTTGTCCTGCTGAACCTTGTATTCTTGATCCTGCAGAGGAAAAGATGTGTATTCTAAATAAACAAATCCCATTTTTCTTCCATTTCAGAGCATTCAAACACAGACATTAGCTATCACACAGAACAGTCCATAAAAAAATAAAACCCCACTTTATATCATCATGAAAAAAATTCTCTGACACAGAAAAAAATTTCACCAACACCAAATAACACAACTATCTCAAAAGTCATGATTCATGCTTGCTAAAGAGAAACAGCAACTTGTTCTCCTGAGCTATTAAAATGCCATTCTGTACTATATCAACTGTGAAATGAAAGACATTGCAAGAAAAGTAGATGCCAAAACTCAACCAGGACTGATACATGATACAGATGTGGAACTCATTACCCTGAGATAGAAGGATTAATTTAAATGCCTACAGGAAGACAGACTATTGAACTGAACTATTAAACAGTGCAAATTAAAAACAATTTTGAAATTTTAAAAATGTTTACAGTTTATGAGGGAAAAAAAAAAATATGTTCATCATTTTTTGACAGGCTTCTTTGTAATCCACCGATACAGATTTAAACTCTTTTATTTAACACGTGAACTACAAGAAACAGCCAGAAAACTTCCGTGAAAATTCTGCTCTTATCTCTCTTTTAGCCACACTTTTTAAATCAACCTTTAACCATATGTGACGTTTCAAATATTTCCATTAATAAAACAGAAACAAGCAAGCATGGTATATCGAAATATATTTAAGGATTGATATCAAAACATTTAAATCATCAAATAAAGTTAAAAAGTTGGTCATTTCTGAGAAAGAAAGTCAGGGCTCACCCTCAGCTGTTTCTGCCTTTGATGTTCGGAGTCTTGCAACTGTTGTTTCAACAGAGCCATTTCATGCCGTAATTCTGCAATCACACCAGATGTCTGCTGGGATTTAACAGAAAAAGCAGTTTTGGGCTTGCACTCCTCATTAGCTCTTTTGCATTTTTAAATTTATTTCTCCAAGGTTCCCAGAAATTGGAAAAATTATCAGCTTGGGAGAAAAAAACCTGTGTGAGTTCATGGCTCTGGATATGTCAGTTCAGGCTCTCCGGTGAGCTTAGAAATGGAAACAAAAGCACCAAAAAACACCCCCAATAATTCAAAATCTCTACTAAAATTTGGTGGAAAGAAAAATACCTTGTAAACGAAATGGAGTAAAGTATCATCAAAGCTCAGAGATTTTCAGCAAATAAACACCAAAGACCCCACTTGTCCTATGGCTCTATGGATTAATAAATGGTACTTAAAACTTGAGTCTTTTCTACAATTATTTCACTTTAAAATCACTTTAAATATGCACCATCTCTGTACCTATGCACATTGGTAGATATCCGATGCTTTTCCAGAAACAAACCAGAGTTATTTCATTTTGGGTGAAACCTACACTCGCAAAATATAAAAAATATTTCCTTAAACACATAAATATTTAACACAACGTTCAATACTATGAGGCCTGCATTTTTCTGGAAAAAATATTTTCTGTCATGGAAGAGGCTTTATGAAAACATTAAGTCTTTAAGGGTGCATCCAGAATCTTTACAGCAGCACAAATAAAATCAGGTTAATTGTACCTTATCTGAATCAGCTCTAGAAATACACACACCCCCGAATGGCCAACCAACTTCAGATGATTTTTTCAGACAAATTTGGGAATGAAAAAATAAATCCCAATTTTATTTAAACTCACACTCATGACTAACTTGGGGAACTGAGCAATTCCCTGAATTGATTCATAAACATTGATGGTGAGGAGAGCACTTAAGAAATAAATCCCGTTTTCCTGCCTGTTGCACCTGGCAGCATACCTGAGCTTGTTCCTGCTTCAGAAAATCTCTATCAACATCAAATTTACTTTGTAGCTGCTGAAGGTTCTGCTGGTATTCATGCATAATCTGGTCCTTGTCTTTCTGAAGTAAGTTGTACCTACAAGGAGCAAGCAAAACAGAATATGGAAAAGGCTTTCATATTTTGGCATTTTACCTGCTCAGTATCAATTCCACGGAGTCTGCACGTCTGCCACGTGCTCTTGTCACAGCGTGAGCTGCTCATAAATAATGGAAATGTAAGATGCTCCTCAAGGTGCTCGTTTGGGTCACTCTAAATGAGTTTGACACCAATTAATACATTTTCACGAGAGTTTTCTAATGTCAAATGCCACTCAGCGTGCTCCTGGAACAAAATGAATAATGTTTGCTTCTGGAAATTCCATATTCTTAGAAGTTAAACCAGCAATTGTTATTGAATTACCTTACTTTCAGCTCCTGAAGTTGGGAGCAGACCTCCTGGTAACGCTGTTCTGCCTCAGTCTTCTCCTGAGATAATTTCTGACGTTGTAAATTACTATTTTCAGCCTCAACAGTCAACTGCTGCACACGGGCCCCCAGCTTTTGGACTGTCTCGTTCTAAAAGAATAGAGAATTGAGAAAAGCCCAGAATAAATGAGGGAACATCCCTGTTGTTATTCAGTAGCCTTGAGCAACGAGGTTCTCTGGTGATGCAGAGACACAAGAGTTACAATGGCAAAGCTGTCATCAAGCATGACAGTAAATTCTATATTGTATATAAAAAGAAATAAATCTTCAAAATATGGGTGTTTAATCCCCCTTAAAGTGACATCTTTTCTCTCTTATGCAAAACAGCATATGCAACTGATTTCGAAACTACAAATCCTTTAAAATGGGAGAGAAAATAAGATTTCAATGGAAAACTGCAGTGGACAATAATATACATAAAGCATTTTTAAACTTTCCAAAAATCTCATTCAGCAATTTCCTTTCAGTAAATCACAGGCAATCTCTCAAAAGTTGTATCTTTTTTCCTGCGTCTTCACCTCCTAAGATGAACAAATTTAAAAATCAGCAGAGTAAGAACGGGTATCCTAGGACTTCCCATTCTTCCCTAAATTTATGGTAATAGGCAGGGAAATGAGGGAAGAACTCCTCAGGAGGCTGGGGTCAGCAAATCAGACCCAGGGTGCATATCAGAGTTATTTTTGCATTAACAAAGGCCTGAAGATGAGGGAAGTGGAAGAGAAATTTCACCCACTCTTAAAGTAAAATAAAACCCCAAATATCTGCCCAACACAGCTGCTGCCCTGGCACTGGAGGTGACACGAACCTGAGCCAGTGCCAGAAATGTCACACTGACAGAGGATCACCTGAATGATCCCCTGAATCATCCACCTGAAAGGTCACCTGAGCCCTGGCAAGTGTCTGCAGAGATCTCACAGCCACGGCACAGCAAAGTTCTCCACCAGCGCCAAGCTGCTCAGCATGGGCTTGCTCTGCTGGGGGCAGAGGGTTGTTTTGCTTTGGGGGCTTGGGGTTTGGGTTTGTTTTGTGGTTTTCTGGGGGTTTGTTTTGTTGGGGTTTTTTTAATAATTAAAAAAGAGTAATTTTTAATATGTCACTGAATAGAATTGCTGGCTGGCCCCGTGGCCCTCAAGGAAGTTCATCCTTGTGGAGGGCACAAAGCCCTCCTCAGCAGCTCTAGGGCACGGTGGAATTGTTCAGCCAATTCCACTTGCTACCAGCACTGGCATTCCTGACAACACGAAACTCTGAACAAGCAAACTCAGAAATACCAACAGAAAAAAAATGAAAGAAATCAGGAGAGAGAAAGGAGAGTGAAAAAAAGAAAACTAATTTCCAGTGACAGTCTAGTCTTTCATCTTAAGCCCTGCCTTGAACTCTACCTTGTTTAATTATTAAATCAGAAGCTGCTCAGCAAGATCTGTCTAGTTTTGATGGTTCTTAAATTCAATCTTGCTGACAGACTGTGTCCATTTTTCTCTGTATTTACTGTTACCTATGACATGATCTGAATTCTAATTTTTAAATTCAACATTCATTAATAAAGGAATAAATTTTGTTTGACATTGTCTTTTCACTCATTCAATTTTTCTCATACCTCATCCTGATGAAAACTACAGGATGCTTTTCTGAGGTTACTTGTTAATTCTTTTGCTTTTTGCATCATTTATATAACAGGCACAAAACCCAGATTATACCTAATTACATGCTTATAGTTACTCTAGAAAGGAATTGCAATAAATTAGAATAATTAATACTTATTTAAAAGTCCTTTTAATGTCATCTTTCATCTAACAGAACCATTTGCTCAGTCAAAGAGGAGGTGGGTGAGTAAAAAAATCACATTTCTCTGAAAATAGATGTAATATGTAAACGGTCTACAAACCTGCAGAGACAAAAGTTCTGCTGACTTGATTCAAATATTTGTAATTAAGGGTTGATTCTAAGGTATCAGTGTAACATTGATCGAAGGTTAATTATTGATATTAATAATTGATATATTATCAATTGACAATAATTTAATTATTATCAATTGATAATATAATTAAGAATAGAATAGAATAGAATAGAACAGAATATAATTATAATATTGCTTAATTTTATCTGGGGAATAAAACCCCCGGTTGAACAAGCTGTAAAGACAATGTCCTCTCCCAGGAGCGAACACCTGCATTGCACTATCAAAAATAAGGATAAATAACAGAATCATGGAATGATTGGGTTGAGAGGGACCTTAAGCACCATCTGATTCCAGCCCTGCCAGAGGCAGGGACACCTTCCACCATCCCAAGGTGCTCCAAGCCCCATCCAGCCTGGCCTTGGGCACTTCCAGTCCACCTGAACACAAACACATGGAATTTAAGTATTTTAAGAGATACTTGTTGCGGTGAGAGGTTTACAACCAAACCTACAGTTGAGCGTGTCTGCTGCAAATACTCCTCCTCCATCTTGGCCAGCCGGGTATTGGTTTCCTGCAGCAGGTCCTGCATATCTTCCGTGTGCTTCTTCTGGATGTTGAACTTCTCCTTCTCCATCTCAGCCACGGCATCGTGGAGCTGCACCGGAACAAAAAGGCACAAATGACATCTACACCTAGCACTGAGAAGTTTTATATTATTGAATGTATCAGTGGAATCACTGAAAAGCCCAAGCATTCACACTTCTGTCCCCTCTGAAAATATTGTTTCTCTAAAACAAAAAAAAGACTGTGGCTGCCCCTGGATCCCTGGCAGTGTCCAAGGCCAGGTTGGACGGGGCTTGGAGCACCCTGGGATGGTGGAAGGTGTCTCTGCCCACGGCAGGGATGGCACTGGATGAGCTTTAACGTCCCTTCCAACCCAAACCAGTCCGGGATTCTATGAAAAAAAAACAAAAAATGCCTAACACTAGAGCCTTAAGATCTTCAGCACAAAGAACAATTTATGATTTGCCTTTAAGAAGGCAAGAATTAAACCCAACTTCATTTCTACATGCAGGGCTGCAAAAAAATTAAATTGTACAGCAATCTTCATGAAGGGAGGTGGGTTTGTCCTTTCTGTGACCCTCCCTCTCCTGAGAGGGGGAAGCAAGACAAATACTGACAATAATCTGGACAAAGGTGACACTGTCTCACAATAAACACGCTCTTCCCTCTGCTTTGCTGCTGTCTTGAATTGAACAATAAATAAAAATACACTGAAGAATTCATGACCCATCGCAGGACTAAGAGTTCAAAGGAATCACCGTGACAGCAGGTAGCAGCAGGTTTACCCAGATTAAAATTCCATGTCAGGTCAACCAGAAATAAACACTTCCCTAATACATCCAGAGACTTGCCAGGAGGCCAGATGAACCCCAGGAACACGGTGACCAGCTGGGTGTCAAAGCATCAGCAAAAAGAGTCTTGATTACTTCAGGAAAAAATAAAATCAGTGCAAAAAAAGTCCCTAAAACATATTCTGTATATATATATTTTTTTTTTTTTGAGTGTCAAAATGTATTTTCCTAGATAAACACTGCAGGAGTCTGTCAAAGGAGGGAAGTATTGTTCATTACCCTTTTCTCCCACTCATTGTTCAAGGAATCATTGCTTTGCTCACACATCTTCTTCAGCTCCTCAATCTGCTGCTCTTTGGCTTCTCTCACAACTTGGGACTCACGAACAAGGGTCTGAACTGTTAAAAATGAGAGAAAAATAAACAACCATTCAAGACCTTTGGGATTTTTCAGTGTTGGCAATAGATACAATCAGTTTTTGTCAGTTTTCCAGCTGACCTGGCTTTCTGATGGTTTTTGGCTCTTAAATACTTAATGCATGTGTTGCTTTAAGATGCAGTACTTAGATTCTGTGTCATTACAAGGTGTTCTCTCTTTGCTGTTTTGTTTACAGAATATTTCAGAGAGAGTTTTCCTTCCTGAAGGAGTAAATACATCGGGAAAATTCTGTATAACCTCAAAAAAACAGCTATTTTAACCTGATTTCATGAGCATCCTTAGGAGAAAAGGTTCTTTTGAAGGTTGAATGCCCAAGATATACATGAAAATGAAATTTCCCCAACTTAAATTCCAAGTGATGGCATCACCATTAATGGAAAAAGCAGGTCCATATTCCCACTTTCACTTTTTTTTGAGGATTTTCATTACCTGGAACAATGTGGTCAATTCCAACTGAACTTGTTCCAGCCAAGAGCAACCATCAGCCCACAGAGAGAAGCCCCAGATCCCTTGTTGGACAAATTACTTTCCCAAGGAGGAGGAAACAAAATACATGGAACACTCTCCCTTTTTTTACATAGATTACCAAACTTCTGTACTATTTTCTAGTGTGGTTTAGTCCATAGTGCAAATGGACTCCAAGGAATTCTGAAAGACACTAACATTGACAAACTGCTGACAAGCCACTCCCAGGGTAAGTTTTGTACTCGTGACACACTCAAGACTACTCGTGTTCGAAATCTCCTGCTGCAATAGTCTTAAAAATAACCCGTTGTGGTTTGATTAAAATGTACTGAATGTATAAAGAAATGAACTTTGAGCCAGGGATTCAAAAAAAAAAAAAAAAAAAATGGAAATAAATGGCCAAAACTTTTCAGTGGCATCAAAGAAACTTTTTTTGGTGACGCTCATAAAACCTGCGTTCAGTGTAATAGATCACAGGCCTCTTGGAACATTTGGGTTGGAACAGCAGAGACAACTGGACAAGAATCTCAGAATCTAAGGGAAAAAATTAAACCAAGAGCTGCAAATGATGAAAAAAAGGATGTCTACAGAAGGAACACGCAAGCCCATAGCCACAAGAAAATGCAGTACAATACCATCACACAGAAGACAACCATGAGGACAAAAATCACCTTTTTTCTCCAGTTTTCTTATCATATCCTCAGATTCTTTCTGTTTCTTTAGGTAGGTGGACTTCAGCACGTCTATTTCATCATTCTTTCTATCCAAAATCTGCAGAGAAAATTCAGAATATTTTAACATAAGTCCAGAACATTCCAAACTACAAACAATGCACAAGATACACCCTGGTCTGCAAGAAGTGCTCTGGTCATGCAGGACTAAGTGACTGAACCCAAACCACTCTTCCAGCTACAACTGCCAAGCCATAAACAAAAGACTGGTTTAGACAAATGTAGGAAAAAACAGATTAAAAAGAAGTTTCATGTTTTAAGGTGAGGTTTTTTGGTTTTCTTTTAAACCTGGGAAAATCCAGTGTTGCTTTTGTTGAGTTTGGAACTTTGATGGTGTCACTGCTGCAAACAGAAAAGATTTTCATACTTATGTTGCTTAATAGTATTTAAAAGCATCTAAAATTCTCAGCAGATTGATGAAATATTTAAATAAGTTGGTGAACTACATTACAGTCTTTTGTGCTTCACCAATTGAAATTCCTCACATGGATCCCAAGGAACAATGGACTGGAACAGAGCAAGTACGAGGGTAACTACACCCACATTTCTGTACAGGCTGAGTTTGGAAATAAAACAGCCTGAATATTTGCACACTTTGAGATAGTATTTTAATTTAAACTTTGTGTTTAAGATAAAGATTAAAGTCGCAGGAATTTTATAACAGTGCCCCAAATCTCTTATCAAACAGAAGCTTTCATCTTAAAACAATATTACTCCATCTGCAATAAACGTTTTGTGTCTTTAAAGATTAATACGACACTATTTAACCTTTTCTAAAAATCCAACGTTATTAAACGACTTCAAAAGACGGAATTCTAACATCAGTTAGGAAGGGATGACAACTCAAGGGATGAGAAAGCATTTAAACTATTCCTTATTCTCACAAAGCTGTTTCCTTTAGGCTCTCAGCTTTGCTCACTGCTTCTGCTCCAAGGCCTTGAGAACAGATGAGCCAAATATGCACCTGACCAAATATTAACATCCTCTCAGAAGGCTTTGATGTGCCCCAGAGTTGTGTCAACCAACTTCCTCCAAGCCTGTGACTCAGTCTTTAGGAAACAAAGCAGAGGCACTGAGTGATGCCGAGCTTACAGCGGGATCAGCACGGCTGGATTGGGATTCCTGCTCCATCCCTGGGATCAGAGCCCTGCCAGGGGCACCTCACAGGACTTCACCCCACCTTTAAAAGTGGGATTAAAAGTAACAGCATGGTCTGGGGTGGGTATAACCCTCCCAGGAGTGGTGTTACGTGACGCAGTAAAGACAAACCCAGCGTAACCCAGAGAGTCGGTGCCATGTTAGTGCTGCAAGAATTCAGAGTGCACAAACTTTAAAAATGCAGTAACATAAATAAAGGGGTGTTTGGTGAGCTGCCTCTGCTCTAAAACAGTGTCAAAACAGAGACAGGACAGCAAGCACTGCTGCTGGATGAGCCTGAACACATATGATATATCTGTGGGTTTTCCTACTGTTATACTTTGTATTTTGTTCATGAAAAATTAATTTTGTTCCCATTCTTCTCAACACAAATGTTTTCTCTCTAACAGAAAAATCCCGAGTTTATGATTTTCCACAGAAGTTGTTATGCTGGTAAAATAGGTTGTCTTGTTCTAACTAACAAATTGCCTTGTATTTTCATCTCCTTTCTGCAAGTGTTTTCCCCTTCCTAAGTATATTTTACCATAAAATATTCTGCATTTCTCTCAGTTTATGCCAACTGTTACCTATAATTTGACTTCCACTGAACATTAATTGCAATTGTGAAGAAGTTAAAAAACAACTGATAAATATTTATGATAATCATAGTCTCTATTATTGTTTAAATACACTACCTTTGGGAAAAAATACAAACACTTCTTACCTTTTGAACATCAGCATCGTGCTTCTGTTGTAATTGCAGTTTTTCTTCATGAAATTTACCTTCTGCCATTTTCATTTTTATTTCCAGCTTTAAAAGCAAAACAGCATAGATACATAATTTAAATAAAGAATAAATTACACCAATGACCTTTTCATAACTTTAAAATTATTCATTTACGTCTTTCAGAGGGCAATGGGAAATCACCAACAAAGAAATCTTATGGAAAAATCTATATTCCGTTTCTCAACATGTTCATATTTATTCGATACGATTGTTACAAAAGATGTCATTTCTTCAGAAAAATGAATTTGTAGGATGTTTTAGTTGGCAATAAACATAACTGCTACTGCCCAGAACAAGCCATCGTTCTCAATTTAAATAAACACTTTGGAATAAAACTTTAATATTTCTGTTAATATACCAAGTTTGGTAAACTCATTTTCATTTCTTCAGGCAGGTGTTGCATTTACACAAAGAATGTCCTTTAGCCCAGATGCACATTTGTTTTTGTTTTCTATTATTCACGGAGTTGACATTATAAACACATTTCCTTTTAAAGGTGACTTATGATGGGATTAAGGACTGGATCACTGAAACACATTTCCTGTTCTGCCTGTGTTTGTTCAAAGCTGTACTTGAATCTCTCCAACACAAAAATACGTTGCCAGCTCTTACTTAGGGTCTAAGTTCCCATCTTTCAAGTATTTTTGAATTGCTCGCATGTTTTCAGTAGTTAAAGGCTGTCTTCAGGACAGCTATGAGAGGAATTTCATGTTTCTCAGGCTTTTCTAGAAACCGAAAGTGACACCTTGAGCTCAGACTCAGGCTGTTCCACTCCTGCACTTATCAAGAGTCAGTGATCAGAAAGCAAAGAGGACTGAAAGGCTTTTTCAGAAGACAGACTCTGATCCCCCTCACTTTAGAAAAGACCAAACCCCCCCTCCAGATGACTCTAAGTGGTCTTTGGCCAACAGCAAACTTTGCGTTTGACTTTTGGGTGTTCTAAAAGGTGATGAGGACCCCTCACCTCAAGGCTGGACACGGCACTCCCATCACCATCCAGCCGCTTCCAGCTCCCACATTTTTATTTAGCTCAACTCAGAACCTGACTTGTAATATCCCAACTCACAAAATTCAAAGGAATTGACAGCATTAGTCATTCTGCCTTTATTTTCCATGCCCTTGACTAATCAAAAGTTGCCATAAAGCATGAGTCTTTATCTCACACAGACCAACTCTAAACACAGTACAAATTATTCATTTTTTTATGTGACTCATTTGTCTTACAGGTTTGTTGGGACTTGAAAACATCACAACGTTATCGTAACTTGAAAACGTGAGCTACAAAAATCCAGCTCAACTCAAAAATGCTGTGCAGGAAACAGAAGGCTCCTCAAGAAGTGAAAAGAGAAGGAAGAGAAGAAAATGGTTTCATTTTCTGAACTCATCAGCTGATAGCCAACAACCACTTATTACACCACAGATAAAGCAATCCATCTCTCCTATGTTTGCATATAGTCTTATGCAAATTAATGGAGGAGGAAAAAAAAGTTAGGTTGACAATTAATCCAAAGAAAATAAATCATATTCTCAGCTGTCAGCCAGCTCTTTTATCATCCCAAAATAAGCAGCATGATAAAAATGCATCTTCTATTCATGAAATCTACGCATATGTATATATAAAAAGAAATATATGCATATATCGCTGCAACAAAGTGACATTATAGAAGAAAATCTTAGCACCAAGTGATGAATAAGTGTTGATTTAATAAAAAGTGCACAATAATCCACTTCCAGATAGACAGCTTGTGAACATGGCATAAATAAATATGAAGGTCTCGTAAAAACACAAATACCAGAAACTAAACACGAAAGTGACTCCAAGCTACTTGCATTACGTTAAAAGCTTATGAATGACTGAGGTACAGCTACTGCCCTCACACAGCCACTAAATCCACACAAATTACATTTAAAACCCATTAATAACATCAGAATGTCTTGGCCGATGGAAATGAATCCCTGGTGGCTTGTATCAGACGAGAGTTGGTCAAGGTTTTATTATTCTGTACACTGAAATAATACAAAAATAAATTAAAATCAAGAATTTCACTTGGATTAAAGATGGACATATATATTTTCAAGTGCTGGTGATTGCTCTCAGCCACAGGATGTTTTCCCCCAGGCTGACAACAGAACTCCCTGTACCTGAAGCTGGTTCCCACTTCTCATTAATCTTCCCCTTAGCACCACCCCTGCACTTGCGCCAGTTCCCATCAATTTTAGCTCATTAATCCATAATGCCACTTCCACCAGGACAGCCATCTCTTAAAATGTCACAGGTTTGGGGCCGCTTTCCAAAAAGGAGAGCTAATTGCTACCAAACAACTGGGAAAAATGCGTCCAAGATACAGATATCAGCCTTTAATGAATGCAGCCACAGTAATAACAAAGTAGATTGCTTTTCCTCTGAATATTAGAAATAAAATGGAAAAAAAAAATAGGTGAAAAATTACACAGACGAACTCCTCATCAGGTGAGGGCTGAAAAGGGGACAGCTTGAAAAGTACTCAAGGTCCTCAACTTCTATAAACTTAATGAAGTTTTGGCACCCCAGGCACTTTTCTGCCCCATCTGCTTCATCTACAAATTTCCTAATTTTATTTCTACATATAAAGAAATGTGAAAAGTCCCATATTGAAGTGTCTGAAATTCAATCGTTGATGTGCACATGAAGTTTTCAGCTAGTGTTGAGAGGAAAGCTGTATTTGTACTAAGCAATTGGTAAAAAAAAAAAAAAAAAAAAACAAGTTAAAAATCTCCAACAGCATTGAAATTTTGTAATAGTCCACGGTTCCAAACCCACATGTATCTCCATCACAACTTCTGGAAGTGTGGATTTGTGCCTTTGCTGTTAAAATAATGATATATTGGTTTAAAAATCCTACACTCCATTTCTCGAGCAGAAAACTGCTTAGAAAAGCCAGAAAACATGAGGACAGCACCACAGCGTCCTATGGCAAAGCCTGGAGGCCTGGTTTCATTTCCAAATCTGCTTTTTGACCCACCCTCTCTCTCAGGCAGACTCCCAATCTCACTGCGTATGTCGATAAAATATTGAGTCATGTAAACACATTTTATGCAGTGATCTCATGAAGGCTGGGGTGGAAGCAAAAGGGCTCAGCTCTCCCCAGCTGGGACTGAAATGCCTCCCCTTCCATTTGAAAGCCGAAACACATCATTAAATACTAATTTCAATCAAGGAATCTCTTTCAAATTAAAGCCACACCAAACCGAGGTGGAGCCTGTCCGCAGAACCCAAATGTCAAATCTCAGCTTGTCCCAATTTCCTGTGGAACAGCTCTAGGTAACTGCATGTGCTGCTCTTCCACGCACTGCTCTCTGCACTTCGGCTTGACTTTATTTATTAAACACATATTAAGAAACAAAATAACCTGCAGCAGTACCAAAGACCTTCACAAGTTTTAGAGAAACCAGAAAAAGCCAACTTTTTAAAGTCGCTCACTTTGTTAAACGCAATTTACGGCACTCGTGCTCCTTGGTTTTAATATCTTTTATCACCAGTTAAGAGGCAGCAGAGAACATGAAATTTATGGCATGTTACCATTCAGACAAGGAAAAAAAAATGTAGATATTCAGCTATAGTTGGGAAGTTTGCAACTATGTATGAAACGCAGCCATTGCTGTTGGCTGAACATCATTCCTTCAGATTTCTGTCATTGTTTATCCTCCTCACAAAGAGAATGAGGCAATTAAACCCTAAGGCCATGTAAACAATACTGATGTCAAACATCTGTGCTGTCCCTGTTATTTAAAGCTATGAAGGGTGGTAGCAACAGAGTTGCTTTTATGTGCCTAGTCACACTTTCTTCCTCATTTAAAAAAACAAAACCACCAAAACCAGCAAACACAGTTACCTGAAAATGAAGTTTGGGGGTATCACTGTCCTGATGCCACAGCACAGCTCAGGTGCTAGGAACATTTAATTAATAACTGCCAAGCTTAAACTGTCAGAGTCTAATGTGCAACTGTCATAAATGTCCAGGGGAAAAAAGTGATCTCTCCTTTTTCAAGGCAGAGGAGAAATATTCATTTTGTCCTCATTTACAGAAATTAGTTGAAACATTGAAATACCTGATTTAAAACCAAATCAAAAAATGGGTTAGCACTATGAATCACTGAACTCCTGCCCACTTGTCTTCACTCCAGGGCTCACCCTCAGGCCAGGGGGGACATCTTAGAGCTTTAACATCCATCAGACTGGGGGTTTTGGCTATTCGACAAAACAGAACTTGTTGCTTGCCACGTTTTGGGTTTTTTTTGTTTTTTGTTTTTTTTTTCCAAGCCTATGAATATATGGGGGAGGGAGGGAGGAAGCGAGGAAGAGGGAGAAGGATGTAAACAATAAATGAGAACTTCAAAGTAAGAACTAACAATGCAGAACAATGACTTGTATATCTTACAGTACACGACAAAAGTTATTTGTCTTGGTGTTCTGCAGCTGCTAAAAGGAATCAGTGCACAGCACACAAAGCTTTGATATTTCCACAGAAGAAAAAGGTTTCTCAAAAAACATCAACAAACAACTCCAACTTTCTACTGAATTGTGCTTACTCAATTTTCACATGCAGGGTTAAAATAATAAATATTGATAATTTATACAGTGTTTTAAACCCTACAGGAAGGCCAAGTCAGAAGAGACTGGACTTGCAAAACAGTCAAGATTTATTATAAATACACACTGACTTCAGACTAAGGTAATTTGGAACAGGGTATTTCACTTCATCATTAACATGCTGTCTGATCTCATTGTGTTATTTCTGTATCACACCATACCCTCAAAAATTTTTAAGATTAGCTTTGAGGTATATCAATACTTTCCACATTTTACAAAAAAGACTCAGAGTATTTAAAAGAAAATCATTGGTGTGAACAGAGGAAAAAAATTGTATTTCATAACAATGTATTTGAAGAGAATCTTCTACAGTAAACGTAAATTTTAATCATATTGGAACCAATCTTCCATTTTCAAATGGAATAGCTGAAAACTTTGCGCTCAGTTTACAGGATGTGGAAAAACCACTGTTCACTTTCCATTTCAGAAAATAAACAGAGTTATAACTACATTTTGAAACAGTACATCATTAACCACTGCAGTTACAGCACAGAATATCATCGATGTTTTTATCCAGTGCAATGACTAAGGCGAAATCAATGTCTTGGAAAGTCTCTGTTGCAAAGAGCTCAGGAAACCAGAGATGGACTGAAATAAAAACAGCATCAAACAAGTGGAACAGCCAGAAATTAGAATGTAAAAAGCCCCTTTATAAACATGGCATTTTGCCCAGATTCAAAGGTCCCTCCACAAAAGTCCATGTTTATGATCTGAACTGGATTATTTGACCTAACAAACATTTATAATTCCCACCACATATCTACCCTTCTTTGTATCTTTACTCTTTAAAAACAATACAATTGCTACAATTCCTGTTGCAATATTTTTACACATTACTCTTTAATGGGAAACCAGATATTCGCTTAATCAAAAAATTAATATGACATTCTTATAACCCCTAAAAATTAAAGGTTTTGTGCTAAATCAAATTTTACCAGCTTCCCCCATCAAGAAAAATCTGACTTTTTAAATGACACTGAAATTAATACACATTTGCTCGATACAGAAAAATAATTGAATGGACAATTGCCCTCATTCATATGTAAATGTCATTAGGCTCTTTCAAGAGAGAACAATGTATTTTTCATGGATTTCCACGTTGGGGGTGGTGGGAAGAAGGAGAAATGCACCCAGCTCTGTATCCCAACAACTGTAATAACTGGAAATGGTATTTGTGCTCTCAAGGACGTTTTCTATAGCCAATAAACATAAAATGGATATTAGCAGTACAACACACCATGTTATTTAACAGCTTTATTTGCAGGGTCCCACTTCCACATGGAACAAATCTCTGCCACCAGTGGGAGACACTGACATCAGCAAGGACCAAAAAAAATTCAGTATACATCTAGAAATTAGGAAAGCTTAGCCACAGCAGTATTAAGAGCAATTTCATAAAAGGCAGCTTAAAAATGCAACAAGCTGTATCTTCAGTTGCAGCAGCGAGAACTGAACCCAGCTGAACCTGTGAGCTTGCAGGAATCACAGAGATTTCAAAGGGATTTAGTGAAATATAACAGAAGGGACCACTCGAGAATTTCATGGAATTCTGCACAGTGCCCAGCCCAGTGAATGAGTCTGAATACATTGAGTCACTAACACTGATTCTTTTTCCCCAGTGTTATTCCCCCTTTTTTCATGTTGTATTTTAGCAGCTTCTGAACTCTTTATACTCACTTCAAGATCTCCTAAATCAGCCACTAAAACTGCACTCCCACCTTCTTTTCACCAGATAAGATGTAGCCAGTGTACAGCATCTATTTTTTCTAGTCAATGTCTTTTCTCCCTTAAAAATCAGAATCTATACTTGAAAAAAAAAAAAAAAAAAGAAAAATCAAACTTTCTTCCTTTTTTTTTTTTTTTTTTTTTAAGAGAGAGACACTTTGAGGTAGAGATTAATCATGCAGCAAAAGATTAATTCCCAGCTGCTTGGCAACCATCTGGACATTCTACTGGTTAAAACACTAGTTTGAATTGCTAACCTACCCCTTTGATCTTTCTCAATGTCTCCAGCCCATATGTGCAATAATTAAAGACATAGTTCACAAAGTACTGCAAAAAAAATAAATAAATAACTGTCCACGTACATCTCGATCTCCACAACCAGCCTGACTGGTATCAGGAATTATAAATCAGCGGCCAATTTATGAAAACATGTCTCATCTTGACATCCACTGTGTGTCTCTACACCAGTCTAGCAATAAAATAAGGTTTGGGGTTTATTACATTACATTCCGAAGAGTTATCAAAGCAGGGCAGGATGTGACTTCCTCACAAGGAACACAACGGACAACTTGCACATGTTTTTGGGAGCAGGACATTAATCAGCCAGGAATTATGTTAGCAGCATTCAAGATTGCTGTGATTTTAAATATGAACGAACAGATTCCTACTCAGGACGATTACTCAGTGGTGAGAATCAGTTTACAATTGGATTCTCCATATAAATCACACCCCGCATTCAAAACAGACACAGGGGTTGTGGAGAAAAGGAGAAAATTCAAATGAACCAGAAAATAGTTGCTGTCACTGCCTGGAATATTTTCAAGGGGAAATGAAACAGTGTTTTCAGAAGCAAGTTGTCGTAAGAAAAAAGTTACAGAAAAGTGAAAATCACAATGAAAGCCATAATTATGTCATATCTGCCTTTTCTTGCCCCCTCACATGGGCCACACTTGTGTGAACAGTAAGCAACACACATTCTTACAATTTAACAAGAATATTCACCAGAATGAAAAACCTTAACAATTTTTACCCTTGGAAATCAGCATGACATTTATGAGCAGAAGTATGGCTTGAACAGTCCCCAGTGAACATGATGACAAAAGAAGGGGAACAGCAAAGGAAGAGATGTGGAAGAACCAAGGGATAATAAGAAAAAATTCCAAGGCTCCAGCTATTATAAGACTCAGGTTTTTTGAGACACAGTCAAATGCTTTCAAAAAGTTCATCAAAACCGCTCTCCTCCTGTTATTAAAAAGCACAAAGAGCCCCAGCACATCTAAGGAGGTTCCCTGAGCTGTATCCAGCTCTCCTGATTCCATACACAGATGTTTACGTATCCATCCACCAAGGTTTAAACTCTAGAGACACACACAGAGACTTTTAATTCAATATATTACACAAGAGAACAATGTATTTTGTTACCATCCTTGGAAGACTTGACCAAAAATACTTCTTTTCAATGAGGAAAAATATAAAATCCATGATGTAGCTAAAGGCACAATAATGTTAATTTTACAGTGGTTTAATTACAAGAGTCCTTGTTTTAGGATACTGTCTCTATATTTGGTTTATTTACTGCTCATATTTGGCACGAATTTCATATACTTAAATACCTCACTGTGGAACAGGACAATTAAGAGGAAGGAATCAAACCCAGCAGGACAATGCCCACTGATCACCATCTCCTAATTGCAGGGACTCTTATCTTCAAACGTTCTTTCCCTCCTCTTTTCCATGCTAACACCAGAGCTATTCACTCTCCTTCCAGAGTTTTACAGCTTTCTTTCCTCCCTGCATTCTTTCCCCTACATTCTCTGTATGGTCCCTCTTGGGGGAAATCCATATCACAGCCCTCATGCAATTTGCTCTGTTTCAAGCTATAATCTCCTGCCAGATAAGTGAGAAGCACAGTAAATCTGCTGCTTTCAACACCTTCAATCCAGAGCCCTTTTAGCCAGACCACGACTTAACTATATCAGCACTGCAGATTTTATCTTCATGTAAATATATCACTAGATCCCAACACTTCTGGTGCAGTAAAACCATATAAATGGCTTGATGATCTTTATAAACAAAATTTGTGTCATGCAGTAAAAGGGAGTGCTCATTCCCAAAATAAAAGGAGAAAAACAGAAATAAAGATTACAAAGATGAAGGTCTTAAATAGCTTTTTTAAAAGGCTGCATCCCTCAAGATAAGACTTCTAGAATCATAAACCCATAAAACCCTCTTCCGTATTACTTCTGGTCCTGGATCCAAGAAGATGCATTTTCAGGGGGAAAATAATTTTTAAAAAAAAAGTTCTTTTTTGTATTCTGTATGCTCTCTGTTATCTTACAGCACCTATTTCATCTCTCCTTTACTCTCCTCTTCCTCATTCCCTACCACCCCACATGACAAATGGGTGGAAGCTATCCCATAGGTGTTCTCCTGAAAACCCAGAATTCCTCCTCCCCCAGCTGCACCACCAGTCAGTCTGGGCTGTTTTAGTACACAAGAGGCTGGAAAAGCACCAATGGCTCCAGTGCCCAAAGGCTTTATCACTGGATTCCCAAAAATCCAAACTAAGGAGTGACAGGAGCACTGTGATAAACTCAACAACAATGTTGGAAACACTCAATGTTCTCCGTTAGCCCAGACAGATGAAACATCACAATTGATTGCATAAAGTATTTGAGCTTGCCAGTTTGTCTGAAAAATAAATAAATTAAGAACTGCTATACAACTCAGTACAAATTTGCTCCAGGTATAATCTTCAACTGAAAAGTGAAAATTATTTCCAATACGCCTCTGTTTTGTTTAGGTTTCATTTGTTGAGATAAGATAAATATCTTTGCTTACAAAATAATAAAACAGAAGGAAATTGAGAAAAAAATGCTAAGAATAAATAAGACTGACAAAATGAAAAATTAAGAAAGGGAACTTCTTTAAAGAAAATGTCTTGAAGTGATATATCAGATAAACTAGTTGCTTGAGAAAGGTTAAAAGAAATCAGTTGATTAACATAGCTGATTTTATTTTCTCATTCCAGAAGAATTCCAAACCTGTTTCTTAGCAATGGTACTGAATCTGTTTTTCTGAAAAATCGCAAATCAGACTTCTCCTTTCCCTCTCCCCTGCCCCATGGAGCTCTGGGTGACAGAGGATGGCCAGAGGTGAAGTTCAAAGGGACATTTTCCCTTTTTTATCAAGACAGGCCAATCACCCCATCTGTTGTGCTCTGCTGTCCTGCTGAACATGGATTTATTCCTGTTGGGTTGCCTCTCCCCTGTTTAAATCCATGATTTTTCAGTAATGACCATTTCCCAAATGGTTTAATCCATGTCAGAAGTATTTGGGGAAGAGATGACTAAAAGCCGCTGCCTGATGACATCGGCGTTCTCGCAGGGCTGTGATGTGGTTATCACTGCTCACGGCCATGTGTTCAGCATTACAGACTCTAAACAGGTGCAGGAATGCTTTATGAACAAAGGTCTAAAGGTTAAAAGCAAAAAACCCCACAGTTATCCTATTTTATGTTCTCCCCTTGTACTACAAAGAGGTTGAGAACGGTTAAAGGTTCCCCCGGACCCTTTTGTACAGCACCATTTCTCTGTTAATACATTCACATTCTATAAATGAAAAGGACTTTATTCCTAATTGAGCTTCACAAACAAAATCAGATGAAAACACATTTAAGTTTTCTCGTTAATAGCACACACATGGTGATTGTGAAACACTGTCTGTAACCTTTCCAGTTCAAACCAGCCCACGGTCGAGCACCATTAGCAAAAAGTCCTGGATTTTTTACTGTGTGGCTTAGAGGATTTTTCCACTGAACCAGCAAAGTATTAACTGGGTATTTTATGTAGCTCCTTGGCATGCACTCCTGTTTATTTAATTTGAAAATATTGTTTAAATGACAACATTGTGCTTTCAATTTATTTATTTCTTGGGCTATTTTCACATCTTATGAAACTGCCTCATCCTGAGGCACCGGTGGTTTGAATCAGTCAATACAAAAGAGCAGTCAATAGCAGAGCAGAGAAAGTGAAAGGCACGTGGATTGAGCAGCTGCTTGCTTGAGCATCCAGTCAGGCAGCCAGGTAGCACCAGAAAGCATTTCATATACATTACTTTAACAACAACTGAAGGATCTGCCAACCGATTTTACCCTCCTCTGTATTCTCTGCTAAAGATGTTTTCTGAATTGTCATGAAAGTAACTTGAAACTGAATTGTCATGAAAGTTCCAATCCATGTGTCCTTACAAGACACCATGAAAATGGAAGAATATTTTCCTGCTTTGCTGATGATGCCCTCACCTCCCCAATGCAGACATATTTGGGGTACTTTGTGGGTTTAGGTCCTCCTGGATCGTAGGGGTTGTACACGTATCTCTGTTTTCCAAGAGCATGTGGCTGAAATCAGAAATTTTAAAGACAAACAGAGCAGAGTGCTGGATTTGGTTTTTTGGGGTTTTTTTTTTGGGTTTGGGGTTCTATTAATTGTTTTCCTAATGCACCTTGGGTTCCCTTTTCTGGCCATTAATTCACCGTCTTTCAAAAAAAGAAAAGTGTTAGATAAAATGAGCAGCTTGTGACAAAGTATCTCAAAGCATGAAAAAGGTGAAAATGACCACTAAATTTTACTTTTCCACATATTCAAAGCAAAAAAAAAAAACATGGTGTGAGAGAATTAGACAGCCAAGCTTGGACAGTAATCTTAGGAATTCACGATGTTACAAAGTAGTAAAATAAAACCCCATATGACCAAAAGAGGATTGGAGCTCAATGAGGCAAATAATGTAGATCTTATCAGAAAAAAGGTCAAAATCTGTTAATTTTGAAAGGTATATAGAAAAGTAAACAAAAGTCCTCACTAAATCAAAGGTTTCATTGCCTCTATTAAAAGGTAATTTGGAAGATTCCTAGAATTCAAGCTTCGCTCCACTAAAAATTCTTTCCAAGGACCGCTAAATGTGTTCAGATATTCTTTTTTACTCCCTGAATAATTGGAAAATCCATGAAGTATTTAATGACAAGCCCTGTCACTTCAGCAAATTTCTCTTCCATGAGATTTTCTGCTACAATAACTTCCTTGTTAGTGCCCAATTTCCAAGGAAAATGCCTTAAAAGAACCCTACCTCTTTCTCCGGTGCTTGGAACTGCACACGGTGGTGCCGAGAGGGGCTGCTCTGCCCAAGGCCAATTTTAGGTGTCATCTATTGAAGAAAAAGTTCAAAACAACCAATGAAGTCAAAACCAGTAAACCCAAGCACGATCGATTAAAAATAACACTAAAGGTTTGTCTGCCCTTCTGAAATATCGAGGGAATATAAAAACCTACCAGAGTCATTGGCACCTGTTTTTCTCGCAGATATCTGGGGTTTTCTAACTGAAAAAAACAAGACAGAGAAAAATCAGCAGGTCAACAATGTCTGATTTAGTCCAAGACATCATAACTAAACTATACTTAGCACAGGAATGGCATCACTCAAAGAACCACAGGTGAAATTTCAACATGCCTTAAATGTTGTAGAAACAGGAAATTTTCCTAAGAGATCATTTGGTTGGAAATCTACTCAGCAATTTTGATAATGTAAACGGACCAAAAATTGCATTTTTTCCCTCCCAATACTTGTGGTTGTAAAAATTCCATCACTGCATACTGCAAAAATATTTGGCAGCTACACACATAAGCTTATGCAAAAGACTTCCAACTTTATTGGCTAAATTCTCATTGAAATCAGTATAAAGCTACAATATGCTTACAGATTATACTGATTAAAATCTAGTGCTTTTGAAAAATTACAGTTGGGTGCCTTGAAACTATAGCCACACATGTAAGTTATAGAGACAAAACATAAGGAAATAATTCATTAACATGGCTGTATAATTAAAACAACTCTCTTAATCACTATTTTTAAGAACTGGAAACAAAGCATTGTTCCCAACCCACTTCCTCTATCAGACAGCTCTATCTTTCTCATTTTCTCAGACGATGAGGCTCAAACATCACATCACAGAGAAAGCAGAATGCCCAAAAAAAGCTTTCAAGGGTATAATCTTGTAAAATGTGGCAGCGAGATTTGGAATATGAATGAGATTGCAATACACATTAAGAAAAAAGAAAATGTTGTAGGATTAGGTTGATCTATGTGGCATGGCAAATTATCAAATGCTTGCAATTTCTGCAATAGTATGAAATAAATTTGTGTGTTGAATCTATCAGTGGAAAAGAGGCTTAATCCCTCTGAAATTTCAATTTGATACAGCATTATTCATTTCCTGTCCCAAAAGGTGATGTAGGATTTCTGTCTGGTGTTGAGTTGTCACATTTCACCCAGAAGTTGTTGCAGATACTCATATTTAATACATACGTTCAATTTCAATGAATGGGTATTATCCAAATTTTTAATACATTAGCTGAAAGCATCAGGAAACCAAGAATTTAACAATAACCTCTTTATTGTCAGAGAGTTTAATAAAACAGTTACACTAAACTCTCTTTCACACAAAGTATCCTGTGTTGGCATCCATGGGAAGCCACCAGTGAATGAAGGAATCCTGGATGCACCCACTGCCACAAAATGAGGAATTCTGGACATAGAGAGATTTTAAGGAGAGCAATACAGGAGTGGGATCAGCCTGGAGCACCAACCACAGGACATCCGGTGGAGGGGAAGGAAAAGCAAATCAAGAGCAAGGGAAATAAAAGGTATAGAAATTCCAAACTGGAAAAATGGTGGAGGATTTTCTTTGTCCTACACATTTGTACCTCCAATAAGATTTTCCACCTACATTTTACTGGTTATTATGTTCTTCCTCTCACTTTAATTTGGCCACTTCCCCATCCAGCCCACATTCCTGATCACCCCCAGGGCTGAAGGTGCTTGCCAGAAGCTCAAGGCTCTCCCCAGTTTGGCATCAGTGGGAGCAGTGGAAGCCTTCACCAATACCTGGTAGAATCTGGAGGAGGCTGCAGAGGCACGTTTCGAAGGCTTAATGATTTCCCAAAGCCCTGTCCCCCATGCAGAATCATCCTTTACTTTGGCTTTTTTTAAAGCTAAAAAATTGTTGCAAATATTTACAGTTAATTGAAATCCTTTATCTGCCTGTGACATTCAGCTATTTGCAGCCTTCCCTTCAAAACCAAGCTGAAAAGCTTAGGTACACCCTACTTGTTTATGGGAAAGAAGGAAAATGTGTCTCTAATACTTTGTAGGGCCCAAGTCTTGCATTTTTTGATTTTGTAACAGCAGCCATATGTGCTTTGAAGTTAAATGTTCCCACTTTGTTACTTGTTGTGGATTATATCCACTTAAACTGATCTGTAAACATTTAATGCCTCAACATTCATTCTTTTCATGCTGGTCTTCTACAAAACTTCTTGTTCTCCAAATTAGACCACATTAAAGAGGGAATATCACAATAAAGAATGCCCCAAAAAAGAAAAAAAAGAGTCTGTATTTATGAGAAACATGCAAATTTAAAAATAATAAGCAAAAGGTCAAAGACAAGCCAAAATACATATGTATGAAACTGAAGGACTGCCATGAGACGAGCAGTAAATCACATGCTTTTTTAAGAGTATGAACCAAATAAATGTCATCATGAAAGACATCTTTATTTGAACTAGAACTGAACTCTAATTTGTAAATACCACTTCTTAACAGAAATGGTATTTTGAATCTCTTTGTAGGAAAGATTTTGGATTCTCCTGTTCTATTAGGCAGTCTGACAAGAAATCATGTTTCAATTTGTGAGGAGTGCAATGGTCACCTTCTCCTTCTCCTAAACCAGAACTGTGAAGGTGTTGGGTGATCAGATCCCTGTGAAGAAATCCCCATCACCTAACAGAGATCATCCACTTCACTTAAATAAATGTATTTTCTTAAATTGAAAAAAAAAAAAAAAAAAAAAAAAAAAAAAAAAAAAAAAAAAAAAAATCCAAAATTGCATTTCAGCCAAATTAGCTGCAATTTGTAACTTCAGTATTTTCAATTTCTATTTATTTTAACAATACCTAAAGTAGTCAAAACTAAATATTTATGAGTTATGCAATTTTAAAGCTATCAATGCAGGTAATGAGTGAAGCCCTGACAAAAGCTGAAATGCTTTCCCTCAAAAGCAAGGACAGTGCAGGAAAAGCACAATTTTGAGCTTTAAGCACTTCTACAAGTCTCATCCTCATCAATTATATTCCATCCCTCAGGCTGAAAATATTGTCCAGGCTTTCTATCTGTGCTCTACACCCCAGTCCAGAAACTCCCACCAAAGCTTTGCTCTTCTGCTCAATAAATACAACAATGACAACATCGAAGTCATGATTCCAAACTACCCCTCCAAAGTCCCGTTCCACTCTTTTGGAAGATGGTTTTCCAGGGATGGTTAGCTCCAATAATGCCCAATTGCAGCCCGTGCCACTCCACTCACAGAATGTTGTAAATATTAAGATTCAGGGAACAAAACCCTCACACAAGCATCTGCAGGCTCATTGCACGTTCCCCCTCAAGCTTCATCAAAGACAAAACGGGATTGTTTTCAAAACAAGGATGGCAAAAACACACATGAAAGAGTTAAGAACACTTAAGACTTTGAAATGGTAAACAACTGAACTGAACCTTGCCCTAAATTCTTACTTTAATCTACCAAACCCAGCCAGCCAGCATGTTCCCTACTGAAATAACTGCTGAGTAGCTTCAGGAAATTTGAGTAAGGACATTCTTATCTAACATCATAATTTGTAGGGAAGTTCACTTTAATGCTGCTGCTGCAGTCTTAGTGGAAGGACATTAAAGCACACCAAGACTGTTTGTCAGCATGGAAGTTGAATTTGTTTTTTGAAGTCGCAACACCACTTGGAGTTCACTGTGGGAAAGTTTTCCCAGCGCTGCTGCCCTCCAAGGCCACAACATATACAGTAGGTATGTTTATAGTAAGCAGCCAGACTGAGAAACCAAACAAAAGATAATCAAATGGCTTGTGCAGAAATGGTTGAGCTTAACTAGACTGGAAAGACACAGGCAGATGTGAGCCAAGCACACAGAGCAGGCACAGCATCCACTGCTGCTGCAGCCTCCCAGGAATTCCCAGCACTCCATCCATTTAACCCTGTGTTACAACTCTGCTCTCCAAGGAAGGAGAACGGAACACAACCAACAACCACCGAATTTCTTTGCTCTCAGTCTTCTCAAACCTCTGTTAGGCAACAACATTTCCCAGGACAAATTCTTCTGGGCAAGACTGAGCATCCAGTCAGTCCCACATCACGTCTGGTAAAAGCTAAAGAGTTAATCCTTGTCCTGGCTGGATTCCAGTGATGAAAAATAGTGTTCTCCCTGATTAAAAAGCCCTTTGCTGTTTTCCCCAGGGTACAATCTCTTTGTGTGCTTTCTACCTAAAATGATGTGCTGAATTTCCTGGGATGTTTGAAAGAGATGCTTTGTCACACCTAAAATCGGCTACAATTTGGTGACAAATGAAACTGCATCACAGGCATCATGAAAGAGAGAGTGAGAGACAGGCAGGTGAGGTAAGAATTTGCAGGGGTTTAATTCATTGCTCCCTCTTTGCGTAACTTTAATCTTCTTATCCAAAAATTATGTTTGTCAACAATCTAAAAAGCTCAGCTAAAGAGGAAAAAAAAGGCAGTTTAATTCCATTTTCTAAGGAGGTTCTTTTCCTGATGCTACACATCTTTCACAATATTTAATTATTTTTGAGACATAACCAGGAGATGGCCACCTTCCCCTCACTTACGATGTGCACTAGAGCTGCAACAAGATGCAGAAATTTATTGACAGCTGTTGATAAAATAAGACCACAGAATGACAGAAAAGTCTGGGCTGGAAGGGACCTTAAAGTTCTTCTCATTTCCTTAGCCCAGGTTACTTTTATTATATTCTGAGATGGCTGAAGAATGACAAAGAAAGTTCAAAGTAACAACTCAGCCAAAGATTGCTGGTATTTATTTGTCTCAGCTCCTGGCTCTGAAAAATTTTCCCTTCAAACAGCCACACAAAAGGATTTCTGCTTTTCTACATTGCAAATGCAGCTTCAAGGCATGAATACCTGATAAAGGACAGACCCCACATCAGTTTAGATAAAAGTCAATACCGGCTAAGAAAAACACATTTCATAATGTATGTAAAATAAGTGTAAATTAGTATTCCATGTATGAAAGGCAAATTTATCACAATCAAAACTCAACTTCTTTTTCCAACATTTACTCATGTCTGATTAGAATCTAAAGAACTTGAATAATAAAATGTCTGATAGGGATAATCAGGAATGCTGCAAGGAAAAGGGGAAAATTCTTTTATTACTCACAAAAAGTAACAGTATCAGCAAAGTAACACAACAGATTGACTTCTCCTATAGAAAATGTTATTATTAAGGACAAATATCTGAAGCCTCCAGATTAGAGTGTTAAGCTTTGACCTCTCAACTTAGTAGAGAAATCATAAAAGCATTTCCCAAAACTTTTCACAATATGTTTAATAATAATATTAAAAAATGTATAAATCTCAACCACTGATGTAGGTATATAATAAAAACTGAAAACACATCCAAAATGTGACCTGAAAAATACAAGAACTTTCAAGAAGAGGAAAGTTCTTGTAAGGAACTGAAGGACAACAGTAAAAATAAATTAACAATTTATAACTGGCCATTTCAATCCAGACAAGCCCAAGCTGGAGCAGCGAAGGCTCAGCAGCACCTCACAGCTGGAAGACACCAGGGTTGTCTCACCAATGTGTGTACCCAGCTGGGTATTTGCAGATTCTTGAATAAAAACATGGTCTCCATATAAACTTGCCTGAAATACTCACAGCTTCCTAAAATTACACAGATTCTTCCTGAGAAAAATCCTTGTATAAAGACTCGTATAACCAAGAAAAGCCAAGGGAAGTTAGAAAACCTTTCAAGATAACTGTTCTTCAGCCCAGGCAGCTCCAAGTGAAAGCCATTCTGTAGCTCCTCTCCTGCCTACCCCCACTACTGAAGTATTTTTGGGTCAAGAGTCTTCTGTATCTGAGGTGGGATCATTGTAAATAAAGTTTCCCAAACGCTTGCAGCTGGGAGTAGCAATTCAAGGACAACAAGATGCTCCTGTGGCAATTGAAATGCTTGCAAGTAACAGCAGCCACATCTGACACTCAGACCTTACAGATTCCAAGGGGCTGCGGTCGTTTAGTGGGATTTTTTTTTTTACTTTTACCAATGACATGTTCTTTAAGTGTGTGACACTCCACTTAAAACTTCCTGACCCTTTCAGAACCCACTGGAGGCCGTGATCCACAGCAGGGAAACGTTGTTCAGCACAACCCCTCACAGACCTCTCTTTTACAACCTCCAATCCTCTTTGTCAGGTGACTCCCAAGAAGTCTTATCAGGCAATCAAAGTCTCTCATGAGCGACTTCTTTAATTACCATCCCTGGAGAGGAGACTTGAAAAACTGATTTATGTGCCACAGTAGCCAATTTGTTATCCAAGGGAGCTCCCGTATCAGCAGAGGATCATCACAGTTTAATAACCAGCCATTATCAACACGACATGATTGCAAACTGGAATTTCAATTAGGAAAAGAAATAAAATACAAATAAAAGGACAGAGATAAGAGATAAGCAGGCAGGCAGATTGACACTGATATAAAAATGCAGGATATAAAGAGATCCTTTGTCAGCATCAGTTGGTGTAATTTGTAAAATGGCCATGAGCAAGTTTTCCCCCATAAAGCAGCTTTAAAAGCTCAAGGTATTAAAGGTTTCTCCTCATATCATCTAATGGATAAATACAGCCCCAATATCCAAAATCTGCAAGTGACTGCTTGCACCTTTGTTTCAAGCACCTGTACAATGCTGACACTTTCACCCATCTCCACCCTCAGCTTGGAAAGAGCAAGAGAAACACCAAGAAGGACAGAAAAACCTTAATATTCTCTGTTATTATTTCTGATTGCACTGAAGAGAACTTGGCCATCCATGAAAAACCTGGAGTGTAATAGGCAAGATTTTTAAATGCTGTCATATCCCTCTGGACTGACAATAATGTAAGAAGAATAAGGATCATTTGGCAGCTGATTAAAATGACAACATGAAAATACGTGGTTCTTTTTCAAAAAACAAGGTTGAGCTATCTCGTTAAACTCGCCCTCATCACTCCTAACTTTGGCTGCAACTCTGTGAGCTTCCAACCTGTGAGAATAAGCACAAAATGAGGAAGAAAAGAAAGAAGAAACCTCCCTGTTAAACTCAAAGGCATCTTAATAAAACTAAATTGCTGTAAGGATATTAATCCTAATGAAATAAGTTAAAAATTTGGTGGTACAAGTGAAAGGGTTACAAAAAAGAAAAAACAACACAATAGAAAAAATACATTAAAATACAGCTACAGCAAAGAGGTACTTCATTGTCACCTTAGAACTGTCATGGATTAATACCACAGAAAATACAACCAAGGGAATAAAGTCTTATAAGAGTAACAAATTTGAATTATTAAAAGGGAAAGAGGTGAACACACAGAAAAGCCTCCTGAACACTTTCAAAAGAAGGCACACTGACCAAAAAAACCTGAGTTGTATTAATGACTTGAAAATTCCGTATTGGTTAAAAAAAAAAATAAACACAGAAAGCCAAACTCTTCTTTCATTTATACAAGTATAAATAAAAAATAACGTTATGGAGTCATCAAGAATTAGTCTGAATTTCTTCCAGAGTAAGACTCTTGGTTTTGACCAGCAGCCATTATTTCACCCGATTTATGACTAACCCTATAAAATGTGTGAAGATTATTATGACTTAAAACTTCAATGTTTTCTTCTCATACATTCATAAATAACCCTTCCAAGCCTGAGCAACTCATTTCTAAAAGCCTGATTCCCACATGAAGGTAAGCTCTGAAAGCAAACTACGTTACTGAGACGTTCCCACTGCAAGCTAATAAATAAGTAAAGCACTCAGTTCATTTTACCCCAAGATTCCAACTATTGAGTCGTGCTTCAAGGTCATCATCATCCAATGCAAAGTTTCTTTTGTGTTGATCATCCTGGAACATAAGAAAAGTCAAAAGAAATATCAGAATTGCTGGCAGACATATAATTTAAAATTAAACTTCTCATTGACTTGGCCATAGCTACACTGCACTTCCTAACAGTCACAATATTTCTGACAGTTTTCACCTAAACAGCTCCAGAGGATACTGGGCTGAGAAAGCAGCTCAGAGGAGAAATTAGCCTGGCTCTCCATTTTAATGTTCTTCTTTATTTTCTCTATTTATTTCCAAAGCAGTAGTCTCCTTTACAGAGGGTGAATTTACTAAAAAACCCCAAATACTCCATTTTCAGGCATCAATTCATCTCCATAGCGCCTTTTCTGGGGCTAATCCAGAATTCAGAAATCACCTATCAGCCTCCAAATAAAAAACCGGATTTAAAAATGTAAGGAAAGCACAGCAAGGCAGGGATGGATATCAAAGCAGAGGACAGAGCAGCTGCTGCCCAGCTCAAGGGTCTCCCCTGATTTCCAGCACCCAGCCAGGGCTGTGCTCATTGCTGCTGGAGGAAGTAACGAGGAATTGCCTCTGAGAAGAAAAGTTCTTCCTTTGGGATAACAGTGACTACCAACATTTAATACAGCTAATGGGGAAGCTGGTGCACAACATTTTCCTTGCTGAGGTATTTAGAAAAACATCATAGAAGCCTGAATTACTTTGTCTCATTAAGTGAGGTTCGTGTATGGGTCTGCCAGCACCTCTCCTTTAAATCTCATTTGTCACAAGCATCCAGTGACCAGAGTTTGGGCTGTGGGTAATCAACACTTGGTGGAGGCAGCTCTTAATGTTTCTTACAAGTCTCCCTGCTCCTCTGCCTGGGCCTGAATGATGCCAGAACATCTGTGAAATCTCAGAACATCCCTGACAATGGAACAAGGTATCGTTTGTTCCAGCCAGCCAAACATTATCAAACTGGCAAAGCAAGAGAGGATTATTTCACTTAAAGGCCCTTTTAAAGGTGTAATCACGGGAGGATCCAGTACGTGGAGCTGAAGAACAGTGAAGTGCAGTGATTTGTCTAACAATGACCTGGAAGCTGCAGCAGAGCCAGCAATAACAGCAAAAAAATTAAAAATAAACAAACCAAAGCAGCAAAACTCCCCCACAAAACTTTAAAGCCCCAAATCCAGGTTTCAACTGAAGAACACAATATTTTTTACAATAACTCTTCCATAAGGAGCTTCCTAAAATAAAATAAACAGGAAACCAATAAGGAGAAGTGTAGTAAAGCCAGCATGTGGTTTTATTTTTAATTATGGCATTTCTGCATTTAAATTCCATTTGTATACATACAACCAACACACAAAAATCCACTCACAGCAATCAGAGCCTAGAGCACAGACACTGATTTCTGCCCACTGGGCACCTGTAAGCTGCCCTGATAAACCATCCCCTTGCTAATCCTCTATCCCAGATGCACAGCAGAACACAAATTTCCTCAGAAAAGAGCTTCCAGTTTATCCTATTTGCACTCCATGTCCTCATAAATCCTCAACTGTGCCCAGCTGCAATCTTTCTAAACTATTCCTCTGATAGAATCAAAAAAGAAGCGTGGGCAGAGCTGGAGGAACAAACAGGAAATTCAGTGTTCACAGAGGGGTGAGGGTTGTTCCAGGTGTGGTGAAGGACACTGCAAGGCCACAGAGCACATTTTGTTAGGTAAACAGCACATTTCTTGGTATCACATTTGTCAGGAGTAATTGTCAGAGCAAAGCTTGCAATTGCATAAAAAACATCATTGAATACTTTGGACTAAAAGGGTTTCAGACAAAGCCTGTTCAATGCCCTTTCATCAGTCAAAATGCTCAGTGTGGAAAGTCTGATGAAACAAACTGTCCAAAATTCACTCTTGCAGAGGTCAGCCATCACTGAACAGAGCCAGAGGCATCCATACAGCTTTCTTTAATCTGTTATTGCAAAATACAAGATGATGTCAATGCAGGCACGTTGCCAAGCCAGGGAAAACAATGCAGACACTGAAAACACAACACTAAACAGAGGTCAAGCATTGGGATGCACTGAGAGCATCCTACAAGAAATTCTTTTCCCCTGCACTGCAGAGGACAGATTTTGATGAGCTTTAGTCCTTCCCATCACTCCCTCCCAAATGTCTGCACCTTTACACAGGGATTATGACCCACACGGCTGGAAACAACAGCTTTACAGGGATTATGGAAGCAACTCAGGGAAAGCAAAATTTTAGGACAAAAAGGAGAAGCATCTTACAGACAGTGACGTGCCTAGGTCATCTTCATCTGTCCGGTGATAACAGGATATTACTGATGGCTTCTCATTGAATCTTTCCCTGTTGTTAATGACAAGAGGAAGAAGAAAGAGAAGAATTCATTTTCAGCAACTTGTGGCACACAAAGGATGATAATCACAGAATAGAATCGGCTAAAATATACACGAGAAAATAACTGTCAAGATGGAAAGATCAAAAAAAAAAGGAGGAAAAAAAGAGAAAGATTTCATGTTAAAGGCAAACAAAAGCCTTAAGTGTTCCATTAAAAAAACACCACCATAAAACCCCACACCCAAAAACCCACTAGAAATATTGTGTACATGACCGTACATTAAAAAGTGTTCTTTGCTTTTCTTTTACTACGTGACCCAACATCTCCCAAAGGATTTCAGGATAAATCCAAGCTAAGGAGAGGGCTGAGCTAAGAGAATGGTTTTGAAACAAAACTGCTAAGAATATGAAACAACATAAGATGGAGTCCAGTGATTCAGAGAAGAAAGAGAAATTACGGTGATGGCTGGTTGCACCCTAGGGGAGACTTTTAAGGCCAAAAAAAATAGGTTAGGACGAGGTAAATGATCCTGTAACACACAAAGGGCAAGAATGACACACACAGCTCTGTACAAAGGCAGGGGCTTGAAAGTCCACGGTGGAGGGGAGCAAGTCATAAAGATTGTCTTGGTTTCATTTAATTTCTGTTTTATGGACTAAAGAGGAGTTTATGGGGGATGGTATAGGAATGCCCACAAGACAGGACACAAGCACAGCATGACAAAGTGCTCTGTCCAGCACTTTTCTGGAAAAGCTTTTGTTGCAAATAAAACACTTGAACGGAGGGAAATGCAGATCAGCAGGTAGGCGAAGAGAATTGCCACTGATGCACCTGGTCACAGACATTTCTCAGCCATGGAACAGGGGAAAAAAAACCAAAATAAAGTAAAAGTTATAAGCACTTATTAGATGGGTTGATGCAGCAAAAGATCCAAAACAGTAGTGAAACAGCCTTCAGCACATACTGTCAGATGCACAGGTATTAAGGTAATTAAAAACTCCTTCCTATGACTGGCCATATTACATTAAAGTCAAATCAGACCATTCAATACCTCCCTTCCTTTCCATCTGGCAGCAAATGAGATGGTTGCCATGCCAAAAAGACTCTGAGATGAATGAAGTGTTTATGAACAGAACAACAACTGTTGGATGTACAATATAAACCAGTCACTTCTAGGAAGACAAACACAAAGTTTTCACAATGCACAGGGCCCCAGCTTTCATCAGAACAGCGGGGAACAGAGAAATACAACAACTGGGAGCGTACCTTCCCTTCCAGCACCAATAAATCCCATATAAACAGCACGTATGGATGCACAATAACAATTACAAAGCAGTAAATATTTTAGATAAGTAAAGTCTTAGGGGTAAAAAAGATCAAAAGGAATATGATAACACAATGACTGTCTCTTGCATTTCTTACCAAGATTTCATTTGACACAAAATTACCTTTAATTAAAGGGAGATAAATCTTTGCCTGTGAGTAAACCTGCCCTTTTATCTGATTTCCTTTCTGAGCAATACTCAGGTTACCAAACAATGGAATAAAGTTCCAATTGTTAAAAATGAGGGAAAACAGAATTCATGCCCTTGTCATTCAGAGATTCAGGAGTATCAACAAATACACGAACCAATCCAAGCTACCTGAAATATTTTCAAATTGACCAAAGGGAGAACAGAAGTCTGGATGTATTCTTGGTTCTGTATTTGCTCTTTTGAAGAGGAGCTGGAAAGGAAGCTCCTTTACTTGATTCTACAAACAGAATTTGGAAAGATTATTACAGATGGACACAATTTTGCTCATATCAAGTATGTACCACCTGTCCACTCCCTTTTCCAGCCTCCTGCTAAGGTAAGTCAGGCTCCAAAATGCACAAGATGAATTCATTTTCCTCTCACTGCAGGTGAGTGAAGGATGATCAGAGTTAGTAAATATTCCTTCTAGGAGCAAAGTAAGGCAAACTCACTGATTCCTCCTGGTCCAGCACGACTACACACCAACATTTAACAATGTTTTCAGGCCCACTCTATAAACACAGAGTAGAATTTTCCTGGGGTCATAAAGCCCAGGTTTCTGTTCAAACCAATCTAAACATTTCTCAAACCAACCCTCTCACGTTTCAAAATACAGCTGCACCTTTCCAGCCCCAGCTGGTCGGATTTATTCATCCACACCCCAGTTTGCAAGTAAGGTTTATCTATCTAAAGTTTTTATTTAAGTAGAAAAACAACTTCATAGAGAAAAGTCAAAGCCGTCCAACACAGAATTATCTGTATTGCAAGATAAAAATCACTATGAAAGGAATTTCTCTGTTTGTTTGGGTCTTTGAAAAGAGAGAATCTTGAGATAAAGAATATCAAGTAGTTACTCAAACATGTCTCACTGACATTATCTATTTTGCCCTGAGAAAACGTTGTAGGAACTGAGTCACGGCTGGAATGCAAAATTTTCATCCAACTACACAAATTCCTTGCCCGTGGATGCAGTTTTGCCCCTGCACATTCAGAGAAGACAAATACAGTGGAACTCGGTCACCATCTGCTGGCTCTCCCTACAAACTGCACAGACACAAATATTTAATATATTGCATTTTTACCTGCACTGATTGCTCATACAAAATTGTAAATGCAAAGAAAAACAGGATCTATACGTTGGATATAGGTAATATCTTAACATGGTCACATTTAAGTAAATATTAAATATGTAAATATATTGCGTTTTTCAAAACACTACAGCTGAAATATTTACCTTCAGTATTTTTCTGCAAGACTTGCAGGGAAATTAACTTTCTTATTGCTGTGCAGATTAATTTATGTAATCTACAGGACAATCAAAATTTTCCAACACAAATTCAGATTTCCTTAGACACAGCCCCACTTTTGGTCCAAGCATCCACCGGCAGAGCTGTGCCTGTACAAGTGATTTTTAATTCCCAGAGTCCTTTAAACCAGCAATATTATTCAATTACATTTACTTGCTTCTCCTGGCATGGAATAACCTGGAATCCAGAGACTAATTTGCAATGCAGGTGTCTGGAGAAGTCACCGGAGTCTTGGGAACCACTCTGATCACCAGTTTAGGCATTGCTTTGTTCCCACAGGATAAAAGGGGAAAAGTGAAATAAAAGCTTCACTACAACAAAAATTACTTTGGGAACTTTGCCAGACCAAGCTGAATCTCAGGTTCAGACACTGAATGGGAGAAGATATCAAATACTCAATACTCTACTATAAACCAGGTAGCAAAAGAGAGAAGAACTATGGCAAAGAAGAGAGGAATAGATGGAACCGCACCTCAGCTTTCCTCAAACCCCAGTGGGATGAAGGAGGAGGAATATGCAAGTCCCACCCCAGCTGGCAGTACAAGTCAGGAACTCAGAGTCATTAGGTGTATTTTTATATCACAACTATGGCCTTGTAGAGACAGCAGTGTGCTAAACTGGGCCTAACAAGGAGAGCTGTGCTGGTGCTGTTTTATTCCTGCTAACACCCAGAGTGATGCTTCAACTTGATGCTGCTGCTCCCAGGGACTGACACAACCTGGTCAGACCCAGGCCAGGTATCCTGACACAGCACAACAACAACAACAATTTATCCAAGGTCTCACAAAACATTTCTAAAACATGATGCATTCCTTGTTTTCATCATGTCAAATCTCATCCCAACAATTCTCTGTATCACCGAGCCCAAAGCAGTAATACCATAACTCAACTGGAAATTCTCCATTCTCTGCCTGTGGTTCTTAAACTACAAGTCTGTTATCAAAACCACAGGTTCTTATCACAGCATGAGTGCAAGCAACCAGAAGAGCCCCTGATCCTCAAGAAAAGGAGGGACAGAGACCTCAGACATAAGAGTAACTTTTTAAATGATTGCTAGAATTATGCACAGTTAATGGATACAGAAGAGGAAGAGTTTTATTGTATTAATAAAATTAATACAATAGTATTAATGTGATTTAACCTGCAAGTACCCATCTCTCACTTATCCAAATCGCTGCTGAAAATCTAAAAACATGAGTGAAAAATGATGATAAACAGCATAAACATCAGTGTGCCTACAAGAGAACAGCTAATGGTGGCCACTTATGAAAGATGTAAGTGAAGACATTAAAAAAGCATCAGAATTCTGAAACTAAACTTGAAAATGTATTTCTAATACAATGAAATGAAACCAGAAGCAGCGCAAACACTCACTTCCTCTTGTACAGCACCTACTGAGCTTTGACTGATATTCACTCCATGTCTAAGAGTGCTTCCTCCTCTAAGGATTTCAGAGAGGTTAAACATTAACTAGACTTTAAAATGGGCAAACAAGAGGAAATTCCATCCATGACAGAAATGCAGCCACATAAAGAAAAAAAAAAAAAGAACACAGATCTTGATAACCAGCACAAAGTTGCACTATGAAAGAAAATCCAGAAAGTAAATACTTAAGAACAGTAGATTAAACCAGAATTTACCTAAGTTTCCCACAAATTAGGACAGAATAGAGCTGAAGTTTTCCAAGTGTCCAAATGACCAGCTTGTCACTCCTTCAATACTGCAGGGGCATCTTTCTAAGCCAACAGGAAAACAAGCCTTAATAACATGACACATTTCACCCCTTTCTCCCTGCTGTAAGCAGCTCTATTTTCAGCTGATTGGGACTAAGGATGCAGTTTAAGCTCCTTGGCTGCTGCAAATCAAAAACCTAAATCTTGCTCAGCAAAACTTGTTTATCTGCAAGCAGCCACTATTCTGTTTCCTCTAAAAAACCTGTGAGCAACAATCATAGAACAATCTCTAAATCTACCGTCTGTATGCTTGTTTGTATTTCTAACCTACAGGGAAAAAAAAAAGCCATTAAAAATTATTTGCTATTTAATAAAACAGCTGCTTTCAGCATCATGGCCTTAGACTACAGATGTAGGCTTTGATTTTCCAAGTGTCTGGAACTGAAAGGAGGAGGAGAAAGAGGAAGGGAAAGAGGACAGAGGGATGGGACATTGGAGAAGATCCAAAGCAGTCTGAGAAGAAGACATAGTGGAAAAAAGTAAGAACAGAGCAGTCTAGAAGTTCTCATTACATGGAAGCTGTTAGCAGAGTTTCTGTATATAAAGCAAAAAGACTGATGGTGAGTCCATGAGGGAATGCAATAAATTTATACAAACTGAGACATCTAGAGCTTACATCTATTAAATACAAATCAAACACTGCTACAACAAGGACAGAAACCTTACCCATGTGCAGGAGCTGTTGTTGAAGGTAAGTCCTCCACAGAGGATACGTTACTGTCATGGTTTCCCAGCTCTCCCACCACCCACTCAGGTAAGGAGTCAGGGCTGCTGTTCTGAACTCTTGGTGAACTTGGCTCATCAAAATAAACTGACTAGAATGAGAACAAATAGAAAATCAACACCAAATATATTTACACAGATACATTCTTTACACCCTCAATGTCACTTCCTGCAGGACTATCTGCATTACAAACGTTCCTTTTCCAGTGAAGTCAGTGAGGGGTGCAAACGCCACCTTCCCAACTCCTGGGAATTCATGGCAACAGTGTAAATATTTTCCAATACTTCTTGCAGGATGGGTAGTTTTAGCAAAAATTGGCATTGTTATGTCACTGAAGCTGATGCTAAGGGTTAACACAGAATATTCAGCTCTTCAGAAAACAAACTGCAGCTTTAACAATGTCTGTGTGAATTTTAAAGTCTTCTCAGGCTACTAAAGTCACCACCTTTAAGAACAATTTTCCTTTCACAAGAACCATCTACCGTTTAGGACAAAAGAAAGCCTCAAGGGCCTTTCATTACATTTTTCCAAAGAACTAGAAAAATATTACCTTTCTGCTCCTTCAAACACCTATTTTCATAAGCATTCTAACCAGAATTTTGAAGATACAGGTCTCAAAAAGTTTTGCCCATTGAAAGGTTTTCCCAGCATCAGCTGCAAGAAATGCCTTTGTTTATCACACACAGTTCCACTCAACCAATTCACAGTCGTTTGTCACATTTTTGCCAAGCCTAAGACGGAATAGCAATTCCAGGATACATTTTAGCAATTTTGTCTCATCAGGAAATGACACTCACCATGTAGGCAGGCAAAGTTCTCAGCATTCCTTCCTCTGGTTTTTGGCTGAAGGGACCATCCAGAACTCCTCTCTGCAGCATGTGGAGCAACAGTTTTGCATACAAGTTTCGATTCTCCCTTCCCACTATTCCTATGCCTGCTCCTGAAGGTTTGCAGAGTTTTTTAATCCATAGTGAGCATCTTTTTCTTTCTGAAAATACAAATATATGTGGTCACTATACATTTTCAGAGCAAATCAAACACATGCAGAAAACAGAAGCCATCACTGGTCACCAATTTTGTAGGTTTCTTCCATCTACACCAAAGTTTAAAACAAAACAAACTCCCAAATGACCAAACGAAATAAAAGAAATGGTAAGAACCTGGAATAAAAAACAGTGTTTAACAATGGTTCAAATTTCCATATTGCACAAACATTTTCTATAAATTCACGTTTACCAGGAGTTTACATCACTTTTGGAAACAGCATGGAGTTGGAAACACCAGGAATTCTGTGCTCACTGCAAGAGCTGCCATAAACTACAACTTACAGCTTGCATGAGCATTAATACTTTAAATACACAATAAATCCTCATCCATTTAAAAAAGAAAATCTCTATTTGCACAAGCTTTGCTACCAGATGAGGAAATTATTCATTTGGTTAAATGTTTACACATAAAGCTCTTAATTTGTAGGGTTTGTGTCTTTAATAATAACCAGCTTGTAAAAATTAGATTTATACAACATCATTTATTAATCAATGTTCCTATTGTTACACATTGCTGAACAAATGTTAACAACTTTATAATTAAAAAATATTTGCTATCTCAAAAATAATGCCCTTTAAAAGCTTTTCGTTTCTACTGATCTAGGTTTTTAAAGACAGATGTTAATGTATTGATGCAAAAGCACATTTACATCATGAAAACAAGACAGAAAAGGTCAAACAATCGCAGTAGGTACCTAAAACATTCAGCTTTAGAAGTTGTGTAAACCCCCATCAAAACTGTTCCTTGTAATGTCAGAGATAAAAGTCCCTGGTTAAATTAAGTGGCACAACTACATATAATAGTTGTCAGTCCCTAAGACTTTGTTATTATTTGTTATTAGCATTTAAATGCACATTTTACCATATGTACCTGAACTATTCTGCAGGTTAAGGACATAGGGCTTCATAGCCACAACACAGCGATCTAATTCCGCATCCAATTTTTCCTTTATTTCGTCTTCAGTGCTCATTTTGAAAGCACACGAAGTAACCTGCAAAATTAATGACATCGACGCAGAAAAGGTAAAATACTGTTTTACATCAGTCTCTCTTCATTAGTCTATCATTTACATTTGTCTCTCTTCACCTTAGGCCACACAAAGATGCGCTTGGAACAATACAGGAAGTGAAACTGGACGTGTTGTTACATTGAAATAAACATGAAACTAACCGGGCTCTTTGTAAATAGCAGGCACTCAGTGTAATCTACAAGAACGTGCTTGTTTAGATTTGAAACTGAATAGCCAACCACACAATAAGTATATTAATTGCACCCACTTTGTATAAAACACCTCAAGGCGTTTGTGTGATACCGCACTCCTAACTTAGTATTCCTTAGAATTAGAGGGGGTTTTTTTAAAGAAGGCGGGGGGAGGAAGGAGGGAAAACAGCAAGCAGAGCGATAGCTCCAAGTAACAGAACCAACAATGCTGTCAGGACTGTTTTTAAGGAAGCAGCCCCGCAGGGAGCAGCGCTCTTCGCTGCCGCGCCGTTCGTTTCCCAGCGGAGCGGGGACTTTCCTCGGCACGTTCCAGCAATGAACGCGTCCCTGCGCCAGCGGAGCCGCACACGCCGGGCCCGCCCCGGGGCCCTGCCCTGCGCTCAGCCCCAGCTCCCGGCCGTGCCCCGGCCCGGGGCGCACACGAGTGTCCCCGGCACCCCTCCCTGCCCCGGCCGGGCCCCGCGGGCCCTGCCCCGTTACCTCGGGGGGCTGCGGGTCGCGGCCGCGGCGGGGCAGGGCGGCGGCGGCGGCCGAACGTTCAAACCGGCCCCGCTCCCGGCGGCCCCGGCCTCGCGCGTTTCCGTTTCCGCGGTGACCGCGGCCGGCCCGGCCCGGCCCTGGCGGCCTCGGCGGGGATGGAGACCCCGAGCACAGCCCGCAGCGGTGGGAGGGGACTGGGCTGGGGAGTTGTTCGTCCCCAAAGCTCTTTGGAGTGAGGAGTGCGAGGAAGACGCTGGTGCGGGCACCGCGGAAACGCAGTCACAGCTCTGAGAGGCACTGGCCTCTTCCCCTCTGGGGACGGGGACAGGAACCGGGGCACGGCTGCAGCAGTGCCGGGGGAGGTTTAGGTTGGATTTTAGGAAAAGGTTCTTCCGCCAGAGGGTGCTGGGCACTGCCCAGGCTCCCCAGGGAAAGGGCACGGCCCCGAGGCTGTCAGGGCTCCGGGAGAGTTTGGACAGCGCTGCCAGGGATGCCCAGGGTGAGGTTGTTGGGGTGTCTGTGGGCTGGGCTGGATGAACTTGGCAGCTCAGAATATTCTGTGATTCCTGCCCGAAGTGATGAATGTCACCACAGCCCAGCAGTGCGGTCATGGCTACACCCAATGCTCTCCCCCAAATTCACGTCCCTTTGTAGATAGTTACGGATCCACCCAGGCACGCACGGAAAACGCCTCAGGAATCCCCAGCAGAGCCTCGGGGAGCTGCGAGGGAGAAACGGGAGATGCCAAACGCAGAGTGCTGGCCCTGGGTTTGGCGATTCCCGGCACAAACACGGGCTGGGTGGAGAACGGATGGAGAGCAGTCCTGGGGAAGGACGCGGCTGTTGGTGGGTGAGGAGCTCAAGGTGCCCCGGCCGTGTGCCCTGGGCTGAGCCCCGGCGTGGGCGGCAGGACAGGGGCGATTCTGCCCCTCTGCCCCTCGATGAGAGCCCACCTGCAGAGCTGCCCCAGCCCTGGGCCAGCACAGCGCGGACCTGCAGCTGCTGGAGCCAGTCCAGAGGAGGCCATGGAGATGCTCAGAGGGCTGGAGCCCCTCTGGAGCCAGGCTGGGAGAGCTGGGGGTGAAGAGGCTCTGGAGATACCTCAGAGCCCCTTGCAGAGCCTAAAGGGGCTCCAGGAGAGCTGGAGAGGGACTGGGGACAAGGGATGGAGGGACAGGACACAAGGAATGCTTCCTACTGCCAGAGGGCAGGGATGGATGGGAGATTGGGAAGGAATTCCTGGCTGGGAGGGTGAGGAGACCCTGGCACAGGGTGTCCCTGGATCCCTGGAAGTGTCCAAGGCCCGGCTGGACATTGGGGCTTGGAGCAGCCTGGGACAGTGGAAGGTGTCCCTGCCATAGCAGGGGTGGAATGGGATGGGCTTTAAGGTCTCTTCCAACTCAATTCTACAATTCTGTGCTATAAATTTAATGAGATTGGTTCATTGATATGATATGCAGGGGATGGACTTGGTGCCTGGTAAGCACAGGAGAGCTGGACTTAGAAAGGTGAGGGTACAGCAGCAGTGGGGGACAACTCGAGGTTCTTTGTGATGTGTCATTTAATTCCTGATAGCTGGATATTGGCAACATCTATTTTTGTATCTTCATTATGATCGATTTTGAGGGGAAAAAAATGTTTCTACTCAGAGCTTACTGAGGAATACTTGCCACCCTGAAGTTAAAGGTCAATAAATCAGAAGTAGCTTTTCAGTCCTAGCAATGGGGGCTGGGTCCCAGAAACATGAGTGGGTAAAATGAGAATGAAATTGCAGGAGAACTTCTAATAATTGCAGAGCCAATTTTATCCACAGTTTCTGAGTAAAATCTGTTCAAGTATATTCTTGTAGGTAATGAAGTGTTTTTGAGCTCACTTTAAATTATTAAATATGCACCATATTGCTGATGGTTTCTGGGTTGTTCATGTCCTATCCCAAGGACAGAGAACATGAGGGGGTGTTGTAGAATAGAAGAATTTCAAAGCACATGCCTGACACTTCTGCACAAAAACCATGGGTTGTACTTGTTGTTTTGTAGCCATTTCAAGAAAACCATCAATTAATCCAAAAGAATTAGAGAAATCTTTCAGCTGTTCAGTCTCTTCCTTAGTGAATGAAGTGATTGTGTATGATCCCAAATAAACCCTCTGACCTCTTTGATTCATTTATTTCTCTTTCCCCAAAATCTGTCATGGGGTTTGCTCTGTGTGTAGTGTCTAAAGTGCTTTTATCTTGAACTCCTCGACACTTCTGAGTTTGACTCAGATGCACACACACATCAAACAAGAAATCCTTACATGTACGGTAGGAAATTGGCTGTTTTCTTTGATTTCTCAGCTAATCTTCAGCAGGAATGATTCCGTGGGGTGATAGCTCTGACAGCTACACTGGGGCCTAGTCTGAGTGCCTTAAACCCACATTTGCACAGAAACAGTCCAAAAATCAGTGATGGATTATTTTAACCACGGTAGAATCTCAAGAATACTTTACAAGGATGATTTATTACCTTTAGATTCCAAATTTAAAATAGTTGTCATTTGATATATATTGGAACACGGGACACTTTTCATCTGTGTTAAATCCATGGTAGATTCTTGCAGCAGAGTAGGGCTGCTGTGTTTCTGCACGTTGCCTTCAGATTTGAATACATCTTTGTCATACTCATCACAAAGTACTTTGAAAAACTGAATTTGTTGGAATATGATAAAAAAGAACATGAAGCCAAGCAAAATCAATGATTGGAACCACTATTCCAGGAGAAATTTCCTGAGGGAATAGATCCAGTTTCTGGGTCTGCTTCCTAAGGCAGAGCAGGGTGGCCAGAGAGGCTGGAGCCTACCTGGAGTGATTTGACAATTGCATAAATTCTGTCCAAAAAAAACATAAAGAAAAATAAAAGATTGAAGAAATGACTGAGGTCTTGTCTCCATCCAAAGCTGCAGCCTGGACATGAGGAGAACTGATGTGTCCTGACCCTCCTGAGGAGATCACTGTAAACACACTGATGCAGAACACAAAGATATCCCAACCAAAATACAGAACAAATTCCCAATTTGAATTGTAAAAATATGGTCATTTAAGTAAAACATATTCAATACTTTTTTTTGCACCACGTTTTACCATGTTCGCTTATCTCTTTAATTGTCTCAGCAGGTTGACACAAGTAACATGAACACAGCTTAAGGCATTTTTTTCAAACATCTCAAAAATACAGGAAAAAAAAATGAAGGCAGGTTTCACTGCCTCATACCAGTTTCTGGAACACTTTGAGTTGCAAGACGTTATTTTTCAGCCCTTCTGTGCAAATCTTTCATGTCTGGAAAGTTGTGATTCACAAACACCTCACTACTTCAAAGAGTTAACAGGCCACAGATTTTTTTCCCTCCCTCTTCTTGCTTCAGGAGAGTAGATAATAAATTCAGCATGTGAACATTGGCTCCTAAGGGTGATCCTTTCAAGTATTGCAGTGCTTCACATCCAGCGAGGAAGCAGGGCTGGCTGATTTGTTCAGTCATTATCCTGCTGCATGGGTAAGGAGAACTGGGAAAATCTCCTTGGCAAAACCTCTGTTTTCCCGGGGCAGCTGTTCTTTGTGCAAAACACAAATCATTTCAGGGGCAAGCAGCATTTGGGTGGCAGTGACTGCTTACTTGGCTTACTTCTGCCAACTTCACGGGGTTTGCTGTGAAGCACAAGTTAATATTAAACCGTGTTTGGTATCTCAGCAACTGTCCCGAACATCCCAGTCCTAGAGATGGATCCACACCACATTTAAATTTGATTTCCAAATGAATTGGCTTCTGCCAGCTGAGCTATGTATGTGTTAGAAGGACTTACGGGTATCTTGGCCTGTAAACATCATTTGAGGATCCCACCTAAACGTGTTCAGAACCAAAATACGGCACATGCTGCACCAACAAAATACCCACCTCAGTTGCCAGCATGAATTTGCCTGGCTACATTAGAAAATTAAATTGTTGCGAGTACAAAGTACTAAATAATAGCTGCCTCAATCTCTCCTTAAAAATAGGAAGCATAAGGACAAATTATATCAGTCATGCTATTAAAATATTTATATGTAGCCTTACAAAAAAGAAAGGAAGAAGAGAATTAGAATCTGTTCAGAGTTCTTTAATGGCAGCTCTACCATCTTACAAGCAGCTTGATCTTAATGTTAAATGGTCGTTGTAAAAGTTCTGTGGTGGGTTATTACTTACTGTGGAGCTCATGTTTTTTGTCAAAGAAAAGGCATTTAAACTGCAGAGGGAACCCTGTATGACTCATGATAATTTAGTATAAGTGTACCACAAATATTTCTCTATCACTTTCTAGTATGTTGAAATTAAAATTTCTTCTTCTGAATGAAAATACAGACATAAGCACAAAATTTGCCAGGCTGGCTCATACCAGTGAGCTGCTTGTATCATAAATCAAATTAAAAGTACAATTTACTTCAGAGCTGCTTAATGACCAGAGATCAGAACTGTTGCTCAATGGTGTACAGTTGTCTTTAAAAAAAAAACAAAAAACAAAAAAAAAACACCAAAAAACTGAAGCAATTATATTGTGTAATATTGAAACAGAGGTAAAAATTAACAGTGGTTTAAAACAGTTTCACATTAAATTAGAATCTCAAAAACTTAAATAGTCTTACTAACTTAAGCAATTTTTTTTTACAAATATTAAAACCCCCTTTATTTGATGCTATTGATGTTTAAATCATAGTTGGATACTTGTCTTCTAAACTCATTTGGAAATCTCAGTCTTTCTACTTACGTAAATTCTGGAAAACCCCAGGCTCATGACCCTCTGTCTATCTATAATTAAAGGTCCACTCCCTGTCACAGGGGAGTGGTAATGGAATCAGAGCCCAGTAATTACTAATGATTAAGGCCTTTTGCTATAAATCAGTCCAGAGCTAAAAGATCTGATGGATGATTAGGTAATATTAAATAAGAACACACTAGTGGCTGAAAAATCACTTTATTGTAAAGCGACTGCTATTGAGGAAGTCATTTACAGTTGCATAAACGTTGGGAATGTGGAAAGAGAAGCTGTAGTGCAGGGATTTGGAAGAAGGCAGGGACAAGAGAGTGGAAGTTAATGGCTGAAATGATGTTTTGGAGCTTGTGGAAGAGACTGGTGGGGAGGGTGGGAGGGAAAAAAAGCATTCACAGATTCCAGAGTTCACCTGGAAATTTACACTCACAGGACCTGAGTTTTCCTCTCGTGTGTGGAATGTTCTGTCTCAGTAAGGCAGAAATTTAGTACTGGGTTATTTCTCTGCTTCAGGCTTCATCTTCACATGCTTTCATGTCTGAAGGGTCTTTCTTCACCAGAGTTGAAAAAAAGCCACGTTCTGTTGGAGACAAGTGAAGAACTTGGGTTAAATTCTTGAAATGTGACAGCTGGAAACAACAGCAAGGTGAGCAGTCAATCTTTGCATCACAATGAAACTGTTGGAAGAAATACACTTTTATTTTCTATCTTAATAAAGCTGAGCTACGTGCATCAGAAGCCAAGTGTGAGATGTTTTCATCGTGCATAGGCTGTGCTTTTCTTTCACTTACAAATGAAAATAAAACTTACAAGGAGAATTCTACGCAAGGAATTATGACAAAACAAATGTGAAACATTTCCTCTTGCTAGCAAAGTTGGTAATGTCTGTTTATTTATTACAAAACCCTGCGTGCCTGTGAAGCTGTTCCTCCAGCATCAGTTCCTCCCCACAGCCCTCAGCTGCTTTTCAACACTTTTGGTCCAAAGTGTTTTCCTGATCAGCAAAAGGTGAGAATAACTCACCAGAATAGGAGGGAATATCTCAGGTTCTCAAACCTGCAGCAGTGTTCAGGCTTTTTATCCCTAAATAAGGTGCTGATCCAAGGATTTGCGAAATCCTAGAATACTTTACATGTGGCCTTTTCTTTGGGTTGGTAATGTCTAGAAGTAACATCTTCTAGAACAGGATAGGAATTAAAGCAGGGCTCTGACACAACCAAAAGAAAATTCTTGCTGGGCATTCTCTCCTCAAATACCCAATAATTCAAAAAGCCACTCAAGCAGGGCTTGAGGATGAATTATGACATTATCCCCCACACCCAGGCAGTTGTAATTCCACCAGGAGCTGCTTTGTGAGCAGCCTGGCTCGTACCTTTAAAGCAGGCAGGGAGCGTGAAGTTGCCATCCACACACGCCACATCTACAGTGTAGGCACAGGATTTTTCCTTGTTCTTGCAGAAGAAGGACACAGTTTCCCCATGCAGGATGCCATCCTTCAGGTCATTCTGAACTCTCTTCTTCTCACCGTTGTACAATACTACAGCTTTCTTAACTGGTATTTTACATGGTGCTGGAAAAAAACCCAGTTATAAGGAGCAGGTTTGAAAAGGGGGTAGATTAGATCTCGTCAGAATTCTGTATAGGTGACATTTGGGAATGAAAAATGTGTCCTATATATAGACAGAACTTCTGCTGGTATTCAAATGCTGAAGAAATTCAGACCCTGAAGCACAGGGTCAAAAGTTTCCCATAGAAATCCAGCCTCAGTGTAATTTCTAATGACATTAAATAGGGAGAGCAGAGGAAATACTCAGACAGAATAAAGTTACATGGCTGATTACTGAAGTCAATCCAGATTCATCATGTCATACAACATTCAGTGTTGGGAGCGGGCTTAGATTATCAGGGCCTTGCAATTCCTTTTGTGGCTTCTTTTTGAGCAGAGCTCTTGCACAGAGGAGTGACAACCCTACAGTCAGAGAGCAGTGGTCTGGTGGAAGAGTTGCATTTGATTCCTGGTTTCTCAGGGATGGGGTGTGCTCACCTCTGCAGACTGGCTTTGTGGACCAGTTTCCAGTATTCTCACAGCGGGAATGCTTGGATCCCTCCATCACATAGCCGGGCTGGCAGCCAAAGCTGACACTTTCATTGTAGTGATACGTCCTGCGCACAGCAAACTCGATGAACCCGTTCTCTATTCCTATCGGAGTGGGGCAGGTGACAACTGGGAGACAAAACCAAACCCAAAGATTTATCAGTGTCACCGGTCAAAAAGACAACTGTAAACCTGAAAAAATGTATAAAAACATTCATGGTGGTTCATTGCAGCCTCTTTCACAGGGAAACAACCAGGGGAAAAGACAACTTAAAAACCACAGAAAATAAATAAACATTACTTGCTTTAAACACACATCTGTTGCAATCTGTGGTTATAACATGACTTAAACGTGATGTAATTTAACAGAAAGCAGGGAGACTTTTAGGACTGAGGGTAAGTTTGGCTTTTTCTGAGGTGAATCTGAGCACTTAGAATCAAATGTTGGCTGCACGCTGGAGGCCAGGCTCAGGTTCCCCACTGTGCACCATGTTTAGCAGGGTTTGTTTGTGTAACCTTTATACCTGCAGCAAATGTTTTGTCAATCTCATGTTATGTGTCATGGGTTAGCAATCCCCTTGATCCACGAGCCTGAATGATTGCAGAATTCAGCTGCAGAACACTTGGCGCTGCGTGTTTGCAATTACGGTTGTAAAACAAATTCAAATATCGTTGTTCATTTCGTTTTGTATGTGCAATTCTCAGGAATATTTTTTGGCGTGGATCAAAGCAAGTTACTCACCCTTGCACACTGGAATGCTGCTCCAGTTGCCATTGGCCATGCAGGTGGCTGTCTCATTCCCAATCAGGGCGAGAGGAGGGACACATTCAAACTGGATTGTGTCCAGGAAATGGGAGACGTTTCCAGGATGTAGGCGACGGTAGGAGAGGACCCCGAATTCCGGCAGCGGGGGAGGTGCGCAAGTCACCGCTACAAAAGCACAGCATCCAGAAAATGAAGGCTTAAAGATCAAATAATTGTGGGATCAGAGGAGCAAGGTTCTTATGACTAAGTGAACCCACATGGAATCATAGCTGGCAAAACGTAATTTAAATTAAACGTGTCAGGGGCCTCAGAGTATGGAATTCATGAGTTTTGCTGGGTTTTTCAGACAATATCACTGCTCTTCAGTCAAGTGGTTTTGCAGGATGGGTTATAGCAAAACCCTGCATAAGTACAAAGGCATGACAATATCCTCTTTTTATACACAGGGAGGAGGAATTTGAGTGGATAAGCATCTTACCTCCAGCTGTAAATAGCATCCCTGATCCCGACCTTTTGTTCAGACCTTTAAACTGTATTTCTCTAAAACCCACACATACAAAACCAAATATGCAGCATCCTGCTTGATTTCTCCTAACCAGCTTTTGCACAGCACTGGAGGAGACTTCTGAATAAGAGTATATATAATTCTGAGCCATGGAAAGGAATATTTCTGGAACAGGAATAAGGATAGAATAGTTCTTTTTGATTGAAACACATACGTTGGCACTGTGGAAGAGTTCCAGTCCATTTTCCATCGGCCATGCACTGGCTCGTTCTTGACCCAACGAGGTTGTAGCTGGAAACAAACAGACCTGGTTATCAGAAGAGGGAGATCAATCAAAGACCTCTCATTTCTCATAAACAGAATGAAGAATTCAGCTCTGAAATCCTTCTCTAGTTTAGCAATTCCTGACGTCAAAGGAAGTTTAGAATCAGATCTGACCAACTGTTAATATCCAAATATTGCAAAGACCCAGGCAGAAGGCTCGATACAACAAGATGTTTTGTTGTTTCAGCTTTATATTCTGTTTTACATATTAATTTCTACAACGGATTGACGTATGCAAATAGCAAATATTGATTGCTAATGCAAATGCTACAGGTTTTTTTTGGGAGGAGTTCCCAGTTAATTATGGCAATTTGTATCAAATGCTGGAAAGAACTCAGTGCTCTTAAGAACTAAGGTCACCGAGGTGCATTTTAATCCCAGACATTTCAATTTCCATATGCACATTACATACTTCTCTCCCATCCTCTGTACTCACACTATTAACGTCTACTCTGAGTTTTAAAGAAATATTCATCACGTGCCTGGCATTTCAATATCACCCAGCTGAAAAGCAATAAATTAGAATTAACAAAATCAAATCACGCCCCATTGCTACACTTGGTGCCATAGTTGAATTTATTCATTCCTTATCTTGCTCCTCTTTTACAGAAGGAGGTTGTTGAGGCTGTTGACACTTTTCAGTGAGCTCTAGGCTGTGTCTCACCTGTGACCTTCCAGGTAAGCCCTGTTTAGTCATTAATCACCCAAGTACTATTAAATACCTGCTACTATCAAATTCTTCCCTGCATTGACCATAACTGTTTTTTTAAATGCATCCTTCTTCCTAAAGTAATGAGTAGCCTTGAGCAAAACTGCATTTACTGCAGGTGAGCTAGGATGAAGCTCATGTTTTTATTTACTGAGCTTGGAATGGAATAGAAACACAATTTCCAACCTTCAGAGCCCAATAGCATAACTTTGATGGAGATTATCTACTCTCTGCTATAGGATTTCATCTCATGATGTAATAAGAGGATTTGAAAAGCAGGGGAAAGCAGTCCAGAATAATTTTTTTGCATAAAATCTCTGCTATTTTGGTGGTTTCCATATTTGTAAGACTTTTCTTTGGAGTAGCAAAGCTCCATAATGTTATAGCCAAGACTGAAGACAGGTGGATCAACAGAGAGGCTTTTTCTTTTTTTTTTTAATGACTTCTGAAATGTAGATGAGTTTTTATGTGCAGTTTTCAATGTTCTCTGTCTTGCAGTATGGCAGTGGGTGGTACTACAATGTGATTTAGGTTGTTTATTTAGCAGCATGAGGAAGGGAACACTTACCCTGGATTACATGAAAAAGTTACACTACTCTGGTACTGGAGCTCTTCAAAATCCATTTTCCCATTCTGCAGGGGTGGAGGAGGGGAACATCTCTTTGCTGTTTATTAAATATTAAAAAAAAAAGGGTAATATTTACTCATAAAGCATGAAATAATAATTTCATTATAATGGGAACTAGTAGATCATAAAGATTCATCCTGGTGTCTTTCACATTTCTCCACTCCCATGCACTACATTCCACAAGTCTGGCCGTTCTATGCACCTATCAAAATCCAAGTTTTGGATATATACAAGGATTAAATATTTTTAACACTGGATTGTCTGAGGAATGTAAATTCTCTGCAATGAAATGATGAAAATGCCCCTGAGGGATGCAGTAAATGCAGGGGTTATCAAGCAGCACATGTTAGAGATGCCGGGCTGGGGGGGGATGAAGGTTCTCCCTGTCCACCTCCAATCTCCATCCCCACCCAGGAGCAGCAGCTGAAGGGCAGGTGTGGGACACAAATGGGAAGATCCTTTTCCATCACCAACCCTCTTCCACACCCTGCTTCCAACAGGCGAGGGAAGAACCACCGGAGAGAGATCCGTTTAAATCCAGCCGATTCCTCCCGCGGATTCGAAACTAACGCTGCTCAGGAGCACGAGGGCAGGAGCAGGAGCTGTGTGGTTACTCACGGAGGCAGAGCAGGGTGTTGAAGGGCCACTTGCCCGTCGGGAGGCAGGTGTACTTCCTCTGCCCGTTGTTGGGCATGAACCCGGGCCGGCAGGTGTATTCCACTTCCTCGCCCACCTCATACACCCTTTTGTCTACATTCAGGGTGGCAAACAGCACTTCTGGTGGCCTGGGACAGACTGGAGGAAAGGAGTTTACAAGAAACTGGGTAAAAAATTGGAGGGTTTTTTTTTCCCCTCTGTTGTTATGAGTTATGGTATGTCCCTGCCCTGAGCTGTCCTTTTGTCCTCCTGAGGCAGCTGATGGCTCAGAAAAAAATGTGTTGTTCTCCTTCTCCTCAGCAGCTGTACCAATGGTGCCAGTTAGATTTTGTGGCACTTTTTAAACTAAAATTTACTTTTCCTTCAAAACAGATTGATGAAGGGGATGCACAAAGTGAGTCAATTACAGTAAACTACCTTGGACAAAACAGAGTGAGAAGGATTTAGAAGCAAATAAATGCCTTTCATTTTTAATCCAGATCACTTTGGCAGGGATCAGCCTGAAATCAGGTATTTTTTTCTTGGAATTAAATTCCCTTTTTTTCCCCGATTTTTCTGTTCACTGGGGTAGACCCTCTGTTCCACGAGACAGCTCTGCTTCCCAAACAGCTTTAACACGGTGACAGCAGGAGCAACTCATCAGCCAGAGGGTGAGAACAGGAGGGGAACAGCGAGGGAGGAACGCAGGGTGCAGCCTGAGCTCCTGCTGAGGACATGGAGAGAGGCTCCTGCTGGCATCCAGGGGAGAGCACAGAGGGACACGGAGCTCAGGATGGAGAAATAAATGGAAAACACAGGGAGAGGAGACTGAGACACAGCCCAGAGCCCTCGGTGTGGGGGAAAGGAGGAGAAAAGCGAAGCAGGAGCTGTGTGAGCATGGAGGGGTGATGGGTGAGCAGGGATGGAGCAGGTTCATTCCTGGCGCACACGGTTCCCCCCTGGCACCCAGACAGCCTGGGCCCCACAACATCCGTCAGCGTTTCTCCTTTCTTCTGCTTTCCTTCACTGTACGCTTCTGTACACAGCCACTCACTCACCACAGGGAGAGACAGAGGAAAGAACGGAAAGCGAAAAGAGAAGAAAAAAAGACAAAAAGCTTTCAGAGAAAAGCCCTGTTCAAAACACTTTGGCTGGATTATCTAGAGGCTTTAAAATGCCGTTGTTTTCCCCAGTTTCCCCCATCCCCAGGTCAGGATGGGATAGTCGCTGGGAAGTGGAAGACACACTCACCTTTGGACGCGAGGGCGCAGTGGCTCAGAGCCACAAGGCACCCGAGCAGTGCCAGGGGCTGCATCCCTGCCAGTCCCCGATGTCCCGAGTGCCCCCCGGGCCAGAGCTCTGCCCTTAAAAACCCACAAAAGGATGGTTACACATTAACTCTTTGTGTTTATTGCCACGCCAGTAAACAGAAGATAAAAGCTTCCTTGTGTCTCCGCTAATAAAGGCTGAAACAAGCATCACATGTTGCGTTTGGGGCATAATGCAGGAATTCAGATGGCAATTTCTGCCCCACACAGGCTCCTCTCTGGTTGTTTCTGCAGAGCATCTCCTGTTGGGACCGATGGTGTTAGAGAAAACAGCGTTCTCAGCATCTGCAGAGGACGAGGATATTTGGAATGCAAAGTTGGGTTGAATAAAAAAACCCTGTCACTCTGAGACGTGTGTTTATCACTGGAACGTGGACATTTCTGTGTACCAGAGACCCCTGATAGTTACAGCAAAATCATTTCAAGGCAAAATGATCCATTTTGGAGCGACGTTGGTACGGTGATGTGCCCCCAGGGATGTACCAACCTCATGCCAGTTTACACAGATGATGATCTGGTCTGAAACTCGGGGCTTCGGGGCCCCGTTTGATCTGATTCCTGTTGTCTTCCAATTACCAGATACCCAAAAGCAGCCGAGACCGTGCTCAGTGCCAGCACTGCAGGAAGCCTGAAATGATGATTCCTGTTCTTGTTTGTGACAACGGAGAGTCATAAATCAGATTTCTGGGTGGCATAAAGCCTTGCTGTGGCGCTGCAAGTTTGGGGCATCAAGTCAGAACTCGACAGGTATCAGCTGAGGTTCTGATCACTGCAGTTCTCCTAACTTAGCAGATTTTAACTGCAGGAGCATCTGAAGAGCAACCAAAATAACATTTGTGTAATGATTGTTCCACAGTTTGGTGTTTCTAATCTAAGTATCCTCCTCCTGCTGACTCACAGCCTGTGAGGGGGAGTGAGGGACATTTGGAGCTCTCTGAGAAGTTGGGTTATGTCAAGCTCTTACTGCTGGGATCTCCAATAGTTTGTTTTTGTTTTATGAAATTTCTCTGTTTGTATTTGAAACATGAATTTTAGCCACAACATTAAACAATCGGGAACACGCTATTCTCAGAAAGAAAACTCTGTGAATGTCCTGCTCGGAGTATTTACCAAATGGACGGTGCCGAAGGGCAAAGTACCACTGCTAAACCAACAGAAAAAGATTGACTTCATTTTCTGTATTTACATCTGATTATTTTTCCATTTGTCACAGCCTGCTTTTTCCTCCTCTCTTTCACAAGTAGCTTTTCCCTTCAAGGCACGCTGCTTTAATGAACTTTATTGCCTCCGGCTCAAATCCTTCCTTAGATCTGCCCGATACCTGAATTTTATCCTTTTCTGTGTTTAAAATACCGGGAATGAATGGGAATAATTTAGGGAATTTCGGGTCGCAGTTCTTCCCGTGCGCAGCAGGGGACGCAACGCGCTCTGCCTTGGACGGGAAATTCCAGTTCTCGGTACTAAAAAACAGGGGGGAAAAAAAGAGTTAAATTACCTGCGCGTTCATTTTCCGTAGATTTTGAGTGTGAAAACTTTACCGCTCCTAAAACCGAGACTTAAAACTGCATGCGAAAGGGACAGGGGACAGAATATTTATGAATATAACTGTATAGTGACTGCCAACGTTGCGATTCTTCTTGAAAACTTATTCCCTGCAATAAGAAACATCTGAAAGTGTGTTACAAACAACTGTGCATGTTCCAGAAACTGGAGGACACTGAGTTAATCATGAGAGATGAGCTCCACTGCTCTGGAGCCAGGCTGGGGGAGCTGGGGGTGCTCACCTGGAAAAGAGAAGGATCCAGGGTGAGCTCAGAGCCCCTGGCAGAGCCTAAAGGGGCTCCAGGAGAGCTGGAGAGGGGCTGGGGACAAGGGATGGAGGGACAGGACACAGGGAATGGCTTCAGACTGACACAGGGCACGGCTGGATGGGATTTGGGGCAGGAATTATTCCCTGGGAGGGTGGGGAGCCCTGGCACAGGGTGCCCAGAGCAGCTGTGGCTGCCCCTGGATCCCTGGCAGTGCCCAAGGCCAGGTTGGACGGGGCTTGGAGCAGCCTGGGACGGTGGAAGGTGTCCCTGCCCATGGCTGGGGGGGTGGATGAGATGATCCTTAAGGTCCCTTCCGACCCAAACCATTCTGTGATGCCATGATTCTCTGATTCTGTGACTCTATGAAAATGTGACTATTATCGTATGGATTCACCTTGGCACAGCACGAGCAAAACCGACCCAGTTCTTGCTGTGATTGTGTGCAATTACATACATCAGCTGATTTTCCATCAAATCCAGCCCACTCCTTTCACATGTGAGCTATTTAATATCGCAGCTCCTGCGAACCAAAGAATGGAGCAGAATTTTGTGTCCTCAGAGACTGCACAAACACAGGGCAGAGTGGTGGTCTCTAGCCCAGACAGTGTCATAGCCTCAGGAGAGAAATGGCAGCTGCAAGCAGAGAAAGCAGTGCAGGAACGCTCTGAGGGGATATCAGCCAGCGTGATGTGAGCCAGAGCAGTGTCCCAGCAGTCTCATTGTTACCTGGGGTTGTGCTAACACAGCCTGAAGGGAGAACGTGCAGGAGGATGTGAACAAACCGCCTTTGCACAAGTGCTGCTGCCCAGCTAAAATGTGAAGGGCAGCAAAGCAGAGATCAAGAGTGAATGTTTGAAAAGGCAGCAATTAAATGATGGAGACTGGCACTGCTGGTTGATCAGAGGGGTTTCTGCAAGGAACAGGAGAGAGGAAGAGGGAAATCAGAAAAGGCCTTGAAAGTGATGGTAAAAACAAAAAAGGAGGGGAAAAATGGAGAAGAAGAAAAAAAACTGATGATGAAAGCAATGTGAGCAGCAGCATTGTTCATTGACACCATGATCAATTGGAGCCGTCAGAACAGCAGGAAAAGACATTATAATAATCGGGACACAAGATAATAAGATAAGCAAAGGCTTTCAGACTGGAATTGGTCTCTCCTGGAGTTATTATGCAGGAAGTTTTCGAGAACCAGGCAGACTGAAGGTCAGGGAGGTAACGGTTCCCAGCTAATGAGCCAGATTCTGTCCTCCCTCTAGCCTGTTGTTCTGCTTCTCTGGTTGATGCTGTCATTTTCCTGCTATTACAGGGTGTGTCACTCTGCTCCTGCCACTTGCTGGGGACCTGTCCTGCTGGACAGCGAGGGCTGGGTCTGCACTGCGCTGTTCTAAGATTCTATGGCTTTTCTCCAACCACAAAATGCACCACACAGCCAGGTCAACATGCAGAAGTTTCTCAAATCAACAGGGATGTGCTGACTGGGGACACTGAGGAAGAATATTAAGGAGAGGCCTGAGTGCAGCCATGTGCCAGCCCCTGCCTGCTGCAGATTTCCATCTTTGCCTTTGGGGCTGCAATGGGACCAGCAGTCTCATCCTTCTCCTGTAAGGATCAGATACTCAGATTCCAGCTTTTGTTTCTTTTGTTCCACCTGGTGGTGACTGGTGAAATGTTACATACTGGTGAAAATATATATATATTTATTATTATTATTATTATTATTATTATTATTATTATTTTATTTTTTTTAATATTGCTGAGTCTAGTGGAAGGTGTCCCTGCCCATGGCAGGGGGTTGGAACAGGATAAACTTTCACCTCCCTTCCAAACCAAGCCTTTCAACGATTCTCTGATGTTGGAGGTGAACATGCAGTAACACACAAACACATACTGACCTGACAGAATGTCTTGGTCACAGAAAAAGTAAATAGTGAGTATAGAATTCTTAAAAATATTTTTTTCACTCAGTAGCAAACTTTAGGGGGAAGTTGCATTCCTAGTTACCACTGATGTTTCTGAATTTTTTTTCTGAAGTTAGCAAAATAATTATGATTATAGTCCTGGATCTTAAATTACTTCAAGCACCCACTGTGGGTATTAAAATCCCCATTCCTGTGGGAATCTGAGATGTCAGAGGGCTGGCACTAACAAGTGTTCCAGGTGACAGCAGGCCTGTATTCTCCTGCAGAGGCATGAAGGTGTTCCAATTTTCACATACATTAAACTCACAGTGTACAAAACCAGAGAGCATTTTACAGCTCCTTCCTCCTCTCCGCCTTCTCATTTCCTGCACAGAAAACCCGGAGAATCTCTCTCACAGTTCTGCTGTGACCCAAATATTGTGAAACAGTCTGTTCCTCTGATAAATTTATCTAAATGCTGTCTAAAAAAATTCCCGTGTTAAGTTTCTTCCTCGGGAATGTCTAATTATGAAGCCTCGGGGGCAAATAATTCTCTGTGAGAGTTTGGATCTGCAGGGAGCAGATCTGCAAGGGACAACTTTTGAGATGTAAAAGCACAGCGTGGAGGCTGTAAAAGGACAGACTTTCTCTCCTTTTTTTTTTTTTTTTCGTCCCACCTTTTTAACTTCCCCTCAGAGCATTCCAGGGACAAGCCATCAGAGGGAACAGCCTCAGAGCCAGGGTGTTCTCCATGCTCAAGCCAAACTGCTCCTCTTCTCCCAGCAAGCTTGCAACAAAGCTTTCGAGATTCTCTTCATCATTATTCTTCCACTTTCTATTACACCAAATGCCACAGATTTCCGTGACAGCAGCATCTGACCTAATTTTCTTCGTTATTTTATATCTATAAATGTGTATTGCCTGTGGTTGTCATCTTGTTTACAAGCTGGAGAGAGGTCAGGCGCGGTCAGGATCTGCTGCAGGTTCTCCAAGGAGCACTCTGTGCTGCAGGAAAGCACTTTACACGGAGGACATCAAACTGCCATTATGGTTTTCCCACCCTGTGCTCCAGCTGAGAATCCTGGCCAGGCTCACCCTGCTGTGACCCCGAGGGAGGATTTCTGGCCAGCCCTCCCCTGGCACGGTGCCACGGCGCCAGCCCAGAGCCCTGCCACCTCCAGATTTATTCCCTGCCCCTCTGCGGCTTGCCCAAGCGAGGGATAAGAGGATCAGCCATGCAGAAGCTGTTTGGGATATTCATCCACGTTAAAACCTCCATCAAACTGGGCGTGATCAGACGCTCCCAATCCGAGAGCCCCGATGCAGAGATCCTGGGATCTGCATGAACCACGGAGATCAGCTGGGAGATTCTCCCTGGGCACGAGTCCAGAGTGTTCTGGATGATTGAATCTACCTTCTTTGTGACTCAGTTCCTGTGCAGTGTAATCAAAAAGTGGATACTGATCTCCCTTATCCAACCCAAACCCTTCCCACGCCGGTCCAAGTCCTGTCATTGGTTTCATCTGAGGCTTTTTTTAATGGGATTTTATCAGTGTTTTAATATGCGATTTGAATCAGGTTCTATGCAATAAACAAACTTACAAGATTAGGGTTTATTTCTTGCTGATCCTTATTAACCTACACAAAGTGCTGTCTGAGGTTTTTTTCTTATATATTTTTATAATATATAACACATACTGTATGTGTTATATAACATACAAAATAAAATAGATGTTGTATATTTCTATACATTTGTATCTAGCTCCTTATTTTTAAAGATATATATGTTTGTATTCTTAGCAAGTTACACTGAAGGGGGAGATTCCTCATTTCACTGTTGACTGACAAGCCTGAAAAATCTAAAAACACAGTCTCAGAACTGAAAACTCCATAAAATGCTGGATCCAGAGGGAAGACCATTGACTTTTACGAGCTGGTATTTAAGAGTGCTCTTGAATATTTAAACCCAAGTGGATGAGCTCAGAGCTAATGCCGTGGGTTCTCTGTGAGCTAAGAATTCTTCTAGAAACATTGTGCTGCTGTTGAACCTTCGCCTCCACCTCTGGGGTGAGGCTGTGCCCGATGCTCGTGGCATTATTCTGTGTCTGGATCCTGTTACAGATTTCTGCTGTACCACAGGGATGTTTCTTTTGTGCTGGGGACCATTAGGAAGATCTCAATAAACTAATTTCCCTTTGTGCCAGCCTCTAATCTGCAGCAATAAATCCAGGGGGAAGCTTTCCTAAGAGGAAGCAGATTTTGGAGGGGCCGGTATCAATAACTGGAATCAGATTTTCTGAAGGGCTCAAATCCTATTTGGGCAACGAAATGAAGGCCATGCTTTTAAAAGTGCTCACTTTATTAAAGTCCATTTTTGTGCGTTGGTTTCTTCAGAAGATGCAGTTCTGTCTTGTGGTTTCCAGAAGGCTTTGACAATCTGGAAATCTTTGACTCAGCTGCTTTGACAATCTCCACACGCGTGTGTTATCTCTAAAATCTCTGATTCCGGTGGTGTAATCTGCACCATCAGCAAGCCAGGCTCTTCTTGGAGTTTTGCATTTATTTTGTAATCTTCTGTAAAAAATAACAAAAATGAATATCAGAGGTCGTTTTTCCTTTATTCATTACACATGGGGATTTTTTTTTTTTCGTTGCCCAGGAAGACAGAATGATGCTGCCAGCATTTTGGCAACAGGAATGAAATAAAATTGCAATCGTTCCAGCACTTCCAGGACTGATATCAGTGACATTCTAGTAAATTCAAGTTCTGAAAGGAAAAGATGTCCAGATGTTTTGGAAAGAACAGATCATGAGCACTTTACAAGGTGAAGAATATTTATTACAGAAGTTGAAAATGCACAGAAAGCACAAGTATGCTCGCTGCGCATTTTGTTTCTTTTTTTGTTGCTATTTCTAAGCAAAAAAAATCTCATTTTTCTCCCTCATGTCATCTAATTATGTGGTCATTAATGACAAGGACATTTTTTTTCCGTGGTTAGCAGGCTATAGTCAAGTTAAATAGTATTATTCCTCTGTACAAGTTGGTTCAACCACTGTTCAAAACCTTTTTAAACCCAGCTCTTGTCTCATAGGCACAACACATCGGAAATAAAAGTCACTTTCGTACGGAATTCCCCGAGTTGTCTTTTTTTAACAGCATTGTGGGTGAGATGTTTGATTTTTAAAATTACATTTTCCAGAAGAAAACTATTTTAAATGCAATTCATGTTGAATTCTGTAGATAATCTGTAAATAATCAATAATTTTATTTACATCCAGATAGAAAGTTTGGTCTGTTGAGGTCACAATAGCTCGTGAGCCTGAAGGGCAGCATGAGACTGACTTAGGGCGGCCTGAGGAGATGTTCCCTTGTTATGATATGTATAAGTCTGCTAATCTTTCCAGTCTTTAATCCACAATAATGTATTAAAAGACCAAAAATAGTCTCCACTGTCGTTAAAGGACTGTTTCTGCTTTTTTTCTTTTTCTTAAATGTAAATTCTGGTGGGGAGTTGAATGAATGCTCAGCGCTGACAAACGGATTCCTTCCTCGCCTTCCTTCCCTGTGGCACAGAGGTTTTCCACACTTCATTTTTCACCACTCTGGACCTTGGAAATGTTTTTTTTTTTTAATTAATGTTAGCTTATTTTGTGCGTCAGTGTTGTCACTTCTCAGTCCTTCTAAATTAAACAAATGTTTTAAAGCTGTGTTTGTCCAGCCAAACTCTTGTCATTTCAATTATTAGTGTTTCCAGGAGTGTAAACACTTGTGCAGAGCACAGACGGACGCGGTATAATTGGAAATCTTACCATTGGAAATGGCATTCTGCTTTCCCCGCGTCAACATGTCATAATTGAATGGTGGCACAGGAAAAGAAGTGAATATCCTGGGTATTCCAGCTGATCCAAGTTTGTTTTTCTCTTACATTTATTCTCTGGAATAAACAAAATGCATCATGAAGGTTCCTATTTCTTCTGTCTCCGATAAATGCTATTGACCTGTCAGAAATAATAAGTTGAAGTATGAGATACATAATAACTATTTACAATTCATCTTCACAAGGCAGAATTCTACTCTTGCGAAATAATCATCCCTTTCAATTGAAGATTTGTGGGAATATGGTAAATAAAATAGCCCACACCTTTCTGCTCACATTGAGATGGGGGGAAATCTCATTTTGACTTCAGGGCCAGAGAAGACAAAGCACAGCCTACAACAGGGGAGGTTCAGGTTGGACATCAGGAAAAAATTCTTAATGGAAAGGGTGGTTAGGAATTGGAGGGAGCTGCAAAGGGAGGTTTGGAGTCCCCATCCCTGGAGGTGTCCCAGGAATGCCTGGACATGGCACTTGGTGCTCTGGGCTGGGGGCAAGGTGAGGATCACCTTGACAGGTTGGACTTGATGGTTTTGGAGGGCTTTTCCAGCCTCAGTGACTCTGGGATTCCCTGATCCTGGGTTCACCCCCATAAACAAACGGTGTCATGCCGCTCTGCCAGGAGCTCTCTGCCACTTCTGATATTCTGGAGCTGATGTTTCCCAACAATGCAGCAGCACAAAGTCATTTACTCTTTGTAGCAGTTTAACAGCGGAAAAGCCCTTTGGAGATTCCAACACTGCATCACAAGAAGGTTTCAGGACAGGGACATATTTTGTTGTCAATGCCTCACCTCTACATGTACCTACAGAGGGCCTTGACCTGCAAACTTAAACCCTCCAGGAACAGCTTACACTCTAATGCAAACACTGGGGGGAAAAATAGGTTTTTGAGACTAATTTTTGTCAGCTGGCAGTGTGAGTGTGATTTTTTTTTTTTTTTTTAATTAAAGAAAAATGTGAAAGCCTTAGAGATGGTGATGGGGGTGGTTGGTGGCTCAGGCAGGTCCCACCAAAGCCACCCAGTGCTTTGTCTCTGACAGGTGCTGAGGAGAAGGGAGAAAAGCAAGCATGAGACTTCCTCCGGAGATTCTCTCACTTTCTAAGCATTTTCCATTCAGGGAATTTCTGAGCCAGCCACGGGCTGTGTTTAGCCTGTGACATCCAGTTTCTGTCTGTCCCAGGCCACCCCACTGCCCGAGCCCACGCTCACACCCTGCACCAGCGCTGATCCCGTGTGTTTGGTTCTTCTGGGCAAGGAATTCCAGGGGTCGGCTGGCCCTGGCCAAACCCACCTACTTTGTTCCTTACAAACCTGTGCCCCATGTTCCTCTAAATAAATCACAGAGGCTCCCTTGTTTAGCTGGCACAAGAGCAGCTTGTTTTTTCCACATGGTTTGAGCGCTTTGTTCGTATTTCAAAGTCTCAGTCTTTCTGCCTTTTTTTTGTGCGTACAGTTGAAGACTGAAAGTTTGCCTACACAAGAGGATTGTTCTGATGCACTCAAAAGAGTGCAAATTCATTTTTGGAAGAGATAGTCAAAATTTTTCCAGTGATTGCTGGTGGGAAGGACAAAATCAGCAAAACAACAATGACAGCAAATACTCCAGCTAAGGCAGAAATTTTTGTTTGTACAATCTGGAAAATGACAAAATCCAGGAAACTTCCCAAAGGACCCCCATCACTCTTCAGAGTATAACAGCATCAAGATCTGATTCAGCTCTGTAGCTAGGAGAGATTTTACCGTGCTCCTCATACTCCTGAGATGAGCAAAGAAAGCAATGGGTTGTCACTCAGTATTCTGATAACTGATATTAAAAAAAACTCTTTTACACCCAATGTTCTGTATATGATCAGCCATTTCTTTCCAATTCTATGGAGAGCTGCTGTGAGGATAATGCACAAGCTATCTGCATGAGGAATGGGTTTTGCAAGGCTTTCAAGGAAACTCAAGTTGAAGAAATGGCATCATTTATCTGTCAGAATGGGAACGAGGATTGTCCTGATTAGGACATATTGATGGACTGCAATTTCAACCCCGGGAAATTATTAATTATTATAAGATACCATTTTTCTTTTCCCCAGAATTTTTTCAGGAATACTCTTTCTGTGACATTTCATCTCTCATAGGATTTTTTTTTCCCTCTGTACTTAGTGTTCTTTCCCTCTGTGTTTCAATGCAGTGCTGGCCTGTGTAAACAAGCTGTCTGTCACATGGAATAATTTAATAATAAAACCTGTCTCATGACTCAGGGCTTCCCAGCCTGCACTCTGAGGAACTTTGAGGAGAAAAGGGTAGAGAAGAAAATCAGTGTCACTGCAGAGACAGGGATAAAGTTGTGGACACTCTAAACACAGATGCTAAAAGACACAGAAAGATGCAGAAACCAATGCTGAGAGAAAATTATTTCCATCTCCTCACCGCTGGGATAAAAGACAGACAGCTTCTTACAGAAATGTGTCTATTTAGGTTACCACAGCCTACCTTTTTCTATTTCTTGAAAATATTTAAGGTATATTGTTGCCAAAGCAGGGCTAAGTACAATAAACAGGCTTTGTGTGTGTGTGTGAATGGATTTGTAGGAGGATCTGGAAAACCAGGACTGGTCAAAACATGACAAACTTAAGAATGGGAGCTTCAACATTAAACTCAATGGGTGATTTCAGACAAAGAGAGAGAAAAAAAAATTATATTGCACAGAAAAAATAAATTAGGAAAACCTCATTTCTTAGTTTATACTATGAAGTCCATGAGTTAGTGGAAACTGGCAACTGGTTTTGACCTAATTGTGGCAAGTAATTATCCAAAAATAATTGCTGATGGAGATGTCTCATGAGCTGGCTCTGTGGAAATTCCTTTAGAAGATGAGATTGGGCGAAGCAAATAATTTTTAGGCAGCAGTGTTGCAATGATCAGATCATCCTTCCTAAAAGGGCTTTGGAAAATAGACTTTGTGCTCCTGACTCTCTAGAGAGGGAACTGATTATGATTTGCTGTGAAATGTGAGGAGGAATTGGCTTGGGAACTTCCTTATGGGCCTCCAGCAGGAAGTGATTCCTGTTCGTTGAGCATTTCTCAGAAGCAGGAAATAATAAAACAGTCACAGTTGCCAAAACGGTTGATGGAGGTGTTCTCCTTGGCTCTCTTTGAATGGATCTGAGGCAGAACAGAGCCTGAATACGTTTCCTTTTTTATTGCTTTTTGATTAAAAAGTGATGCAGACGGTGGATTTCTGTCCCAGCAGATGAGTAAAAGCAAGCACATTTCAGGAGAAACCTCTTTCAAAATGAACCCAGATGCACTTAGAGACCTAGGGTGGTATTGATGAAAATATAGAAAGAACTTCAGAAGTAGTGCTTGTTACAGCAATAATCAAATTCTTTAGTGAAAAAAACCCTCATAAATCATCCAATGGGAACTTCTATCAGGGATGGTCTCTGGGATATTTTCCAAATATTCATACAGGAGTAAATTTGCTCTGAGAAGACCCCATAAATGGCACTTTGGAGTCAGGAGTTCTGAAGCTGCTGGCCAGGAGATCGGAAAAGCTGGGGCTCTGATTTAATGACCACGTATATGCCTGAACACAAACAGTGAAAATGCTGACGCCTCATCCAGATGGCCTGAACCAGAAGCAAATTGCAAACACTCTCCTGGACAGAAAAGCAAGTCATGAGCTGCTGGGGGAATGTGCTCACTCAGGAAGAGGTGGCAGACACCTTTCCTCCAGTTATTTGCAAAGGAGGGATGAGTTCCTCTGTCACCCACAGGAACTGAGTGCAGAGTAGGAAAACTGAGCGTCCAGGCAGTTAAAAACCTCCCAGCAAGAGGAGCTGGTGTGACAACAGCACATCCCAAAGATGTCTGGGAGTGGAACATACCATGCCCCTATAGTATCACTGTAAGAGTGGCCTGGTCACGGTGACAAAGCCTGATATTGAAGGTAAATATAATAAAAGCACTGTGTAAGTGCTGTGTATCCAAACTGCAGCTGTCGAGGGGGTTTTGTGTTAAATACAGTAGGGCAAGGATGTTTTATAGGGGTTTACCTGATTGTCTGGGCACACATAATAGAGCTCTTCTTTGCCCAGTGTGTCTGGTCACAACGTACAAATAATTGCTAGGTTTAAGATGAAAGAGATGCTTTCCAGAGAGAGACAGTAAAGCAATCCTAATGCGATGCTGTAGTGCTGTGACTGGTGCCATTTGGCTCTTCCCTGGGGCCTGACACAAGCCTGGCACACTCACCAGTGTTTCAGTGAATGAATCTGGTCCAGAGTCACTGGCAGGAAAGAAACTGGAATCCAAAATGATTCAGCAGGTCTGTGAGATTTTAAGGAACAACAAAATGCGCAGATTGCCCCAAACCCGATGGAATCCAACTTGTGTCTGTTTCAGATTTCCCAGTTTTGGTGGCTGTGTTTGTGATACAGCACAAAAGGAATGGAAATAAACATGTTTCGTTGTTTCTTGATAGAACCCTTAACGAGAGTACAAAATGTTTCTTGGTGCTCCTCATGCCTTGGCATAAGTTGATTAAGGCAAGAAAAATCTATCCCCTCTGAAGAGGAAGAAGAGATTTGAAACATGTGCAGAATAGGTGGAGACCAAATTAAAAATCTTTCTATTTCATTGGATTTCAGATCAAATTTGGAAGTAGTTGCTCACAAAATAAAATCCATGAAGCAAGGGCATATGGCAACAGTTTCTAGGGCATCTGGTGTGATTCTCTAAGTTGAGAAAAGCAGGGCCATCCCTGTCATTGGTTATTTGGTGAAATGCCACGGACATTCCTGTTCTGCCAAGCTGCACCCAGAAACAGAGGCTTTTAAATTAAGATAGCATATAGCAAGTTATTTCTCTTCTGTGCTAAGTGCCCATGCACACTTTTCTCATCAGCAAATAAGACTTAGTTTGAGTTAATTAGCTGGCTTTCATTCTTGTGAAATAAAACATTTTACACATGCTTACACAGACAGATGAGTGCGTAGATATACTGGAGTAGAACTTTTAATATGCATTTATTTCCCATATGTGTAAATTTGTAACCACAGGAATAGCATTTATTAAAAACAATATGATTAATGATTGGTTTCTTTATGTATATATTGTGGTATTACGTTAGCACAGTCATGATTTTTCTGAGTGTATTAATGTGAGAGGATGCCATGGGCAGATGTTTCTGTATCCAGGGCTTTGGGAATATTTTGTGTGTTGTGTGAGTAAATGAAGATGAACAGGTCTATTATTTTATGGCATACTGGATGACATAAATCCAAGGTAAAAGTCTGTTGCGTATGTGCTGAATGCCCTAATTCGTGAAGGTGACTTGGTGAATGTTTCCTACACTTTTTACTGAGGATATTGGTATTGAAATAAGAAATACTGAGGGATATTTACATTGATCCATAAAGATACACGGCACAGTGCAGTGGGGCAGGACGTCCTGCGGTCCCGAGTGATGCACGGCTGTTCAGTGCGGCCCCCGACAGCGTTCACTGTCTGTGGCTGCGTTTGAGAGCGGCAGGAAGGGGAAAGGTGTGCGGAGGAGAGCGCATGGCTGCGCTTCGTTTGTTGTGGTGCAGGAATAACGATTCTCGGGGTGGGTGCAGGAAGCGCGTGTGGCGAAGGCGGCCGAGGGCGGCGGGGTGCAGGCTCCCCGTGCTCTGTGACACAAGGTGTGCCGCTGTGCCGAGCCGGGGAAGGGAGGCAGCGCTGGAAGGGAGATCCAAGGGAAGGGAGGCAGCGGTGGAAGGGAGATCCAGGGGAAGGGAGGCAGTGGTGGAAGGGAGATCCAGGGGAAGGGAGGCAGCGCTGGAAGGGAGATCCAGGGGAAGGGAGGCAGAGGTGGAAGGGAGATCCAAGGGAAGGGAGGCAGCGGTGGAAGGGAGATCCAAGGGAAGGGAGGCAGTGGTGGAAGGGAGATCCAAGGGAAGGGAGGCAGTGGTGGAAGAGAGATCCAGGGGAAGGGAGGCAGCGGTGGAAGGGAGATCCAGGGGAAGGGAGGCAGTGGTGGAAGGGAGATCCAAGGGAAGGGAGGCAGTGGTGGAAGGGAGATCCAGAGGAAGGGAGGCAGCGGTGGAAGGGAGATCCAGAGGAAGGGAGGCAGCGGTGGAAGGGAGATCCAGGGGAAGGGAGGCAGCGCTGGAAGGGAGATCCAGGGGAAGGGAGGCAGTGGTGGAAGGGAGATCCAAGGGAAGGGAGGCAGCGGTGGAAGGGAGATCCAGGGGAAGGGAGGCAGCGGTGGAAGGGAGATCCAGGGGAAGGGAGGCAGCGCTGGAAGGGAGATCCGAGGGGAGGGAGGCAGCGGTGGAAGCAGGGATGCAGATCACGGTCCTGCGGCTGCCGGGCCGGGGGCAGGGAGCTGGCAGGGAGGGAAGGTGTGAGTTTCCATGGCTGACACCGGGGAAACTCTGTCTGTGTGTGATCTGCCGGGGGGGTGTGTGAGGGGGAGAGAGAAGGGGCTGCTGTGTCTGTGTGGGCATGGAGGGCACTGGGGCGGGTGAGAGGAGGTGGTCTGTGTGCAGGGCTGTGAGGGGAACCTCTGTGTGTGTGAGACAGAGATAAAGTGAGAGGGGACTTCTTTGTGCGTGCGTGTGCGAGGGGATCTCCTGTCTGTGCGTGAAAAGGGAACCTCTGTTTGTGAGGGTGTGATGGAGAGAGAGAGAAAGTGAGCGGGGAGATTCTGTGTGCGTTTTAAGGGAACCTCTGAGCGTGCGCGTGTGAGAGTGAGGGAAGCTTTTGTGTGTGCGTGAGGGAAGCTTGTGTAGGTGAATGTGTGAGAGAGAGGGGAACCGGTGCGTTTTGTGGGGAGGTGGTGTGCGGGAAGAGCCGGTGTGTGTGAGAGAGCCCCCGGTGCGTGTGTAAGAGGGAACCCCGGTGTGTGTGAGAGAGAGCCCCGGTGCGCGGTGCGGGAGCTGACGAGGGCCAGCAGGTGCTGCCGCCCCCCCGTTCTCCCCCGGCTCTCCCCGCCGGGGGCGGCCCCGCGCCCGCCCCGCCCCGGCCGGGGGCTCGCTCGCTCAGCCGCGGGCGGAGCAGCCGGCGAGAGGGCTCGGGATCCTCCTCCGCTCCGACGTCAGGCTGGGAGCGGGAGGCAGCGCCCAGCGCCGCCGTTGCCAGAGACTCGGCGGCCGCCGGACGGGGCGGACGTCGGGGCGGCGACTCCCGGAGCGGCGGGGGGTGGGGAGGAGGCGCTATGGCCGACGTGTTCCCGGGCTCCGAGCCCGGCGCCGACCCGGAGGCGGCGCGGCGCTTCGCTCGCAAGGGCGCCCTGAGGCAGAAGAACGTGCACGAGGTGAAGGAGCACAAATTCATCGCGCGCTTCTTCAAGCAGCCCACCTTCTGCAGCCACTGCACCGACTTCATCTGGTGAGAGCCCGCGGCGCGCGTCCCCTCCGCGCCCGCCGCCGCCCGGGCCCGCTCCGCCGCGGGGGATTCCCCGCCTCGGGCAGCCCCGGCTCCGGTGAGCCGCCGTCCCTGCCCAGCCTTCCCTTCCCTTCCCCGCCCACCCGCCGCCTCCTCGGGCAGCTGGGTCCCGGTGCCGCCGCTCTCGCCGGGGCCGGGCAGGTGACCCCGCTGGGGGTGACCCCCCGTGTCACCTCGCTGCCCCGGCGCTGTCGCATCCCCCTCCCGGCGAGCTGTGGGCGGCTGCCGCTGCTCGGGGGGCCCGGGGCTGGGCGCACCCCGCTTTCGGGACAGGGAAGCCCCCAAACTTGCCGGCTCTCGTGGGTCGCAGAGACCAGCAGACTCCGGAGCCCCGCGCCGGGGCCGTCGCTTCCCACACGGTCCAGAGCTGTGTTTCTCATCCCTTGTCCCCGGGTTCTGCTCGGCGGAGCTGGGCTGTGGGGCTCAGCCAGGCACAGCCGCGCTGGGACGGAGGGTGCCCGTGGCAGACCGGGGCGTTGCTGGGTGGCGAAACTGAGGTCACCCAGCCTTAACTCGCGGTCAGTGCCTGCCCTGCTCCCTCCTGCTGCCGAGGGCGGGCAGCGAGGCCGGGCAGGCACCGTGACACCGCTGCTCCTGTCCACGGCGACGAAAGGGAGGGGGTGGTTTTTGTGAGAGAAGGGTTCCTGCGCGAGAGGGCAGGAAAACTCCCTACCGACACCCTCATTGCTAAGCTGGTAGGGGAAAAATCCACCGCTGGGTTGGTGCCGTGCCGGGGCAGGGCGGCAGCTCCGCGCAGGCCGGGCCGTTCCGCGCCCCGTGCGAGCGGCGCCGGGCCCGGCCCGGGCTCGGCAGGGGCCGTGAGAGCCCCGGGGGTCCCGTCCCTGCACGGACCGTGCAGCACAAACAGCTCGGGATTCCCTTCCTTCGCCTCGCTCCAGCCCTGCTCCGCTGCTCAAGTTTGCACTGCAGCTCTGGGTGCCGAAAGCGAGAGCTGTGATTTATTTTGGCCAAAGTTGTGAAGGGGTCTGCGCGCAGCTGGCTCTGTGTCCGTGGCACGCTTCTTGCTCTTTTTATGTGTGTTTATGTGTCTGGACACCGACCTTTTCCTTCCTCCGTCAGTTTTCCTCTGCTTGCATGCTGAAGCAGACTGTGCTTGTCCCAGAAACGATTGAAATATATTCGCAGAGTAAAGAAGGAAAGCTGACATGATAGACTGCACAAGAAACAAGTCAAATTTCCAAGTTTGGGGGGTTTTTTGTGGGTTTTTTTGTTTGTTTGTTCGTTTCTTTTTTTTTTTTTTTTTTAATTAAAAAAGAAAGTGGGGTTGGGTATGGTAAAAGTGAGAGACCTTCAGAAACTGCTTCAAAGTTAATTTAAACCAGAAAGAGTTGGGAGGTGTGAAAAACCGCTGCAGGGTTTTTGCCGAGCGGTGTTAGTGCACACGAGCAGCACAATTATAAGACAAAGCAGAGCTCTGTCACAAATGACAGCGTGGATTTGGAATTGCAAGGGTATCCTGTGGCTGACAGGTGGCAAGAGCGACTGTGCTCTTGTCTTGTGCTTACTGAGCCTGGAGAAGCTCTTCACATTCCTTAGAAGAGCATCTGACTCCTCGAAAACTTGTTTCGTTTTCTGGTTTGGAGATGGGCCGCTCTCAAACACGCCTCGTGCACCATTGAAAGTGTTTCCAAAACGACTTGTGTCAGTTAACAATGTTTGAAGGTGTAAAGAACTGTAAACGCAACCTTTCAATGAACTATGCAAATAGATTCTTTTCCTTAGATTACATTTCATCAGGTAATATTTACCAAAATAGTTTAGTGCCACCTTATACTCTTCAGCAACTTTCACCTCTCTGCTTTGGTTCTGGAGTGTTGATATTTTTAAAAAAGAATTTTTACTTAAAAATTACATTGCAACTGCTCAGGGAGTGGAATGGGCTGCTGCTCTGCAGGGATTCAGCTCAGACAGTGAGGAACAGCCGTGCTTCTGGAGTAGATTAAAAAAAAAGGAATATTTGCAAATAAGTCTATTTCAAAGGAATAAAACTTACCTCAAGTCAGTTTCATGTTCTTAGTCCCGCCATCAGCTTTCCTGTGATTGCATTTCCACACTTCCAGCTTTTGAGTTTTGTGAAGATGAGTGGTAACAGTATCTGAATGACAGTATCGGCATGTGGGCTGCCAAGTAAACAAATAATTTGATTTTTCTCCTGGTTTGCCTGGTTCAGATCTGCTTATAGTAACAAAAAGTAGCGACTTGTGCAGAGAAATGTAGAGAAACGCTCTGTGTCATTTCAGCTTCCACCCGAAGGAACAGTGCACTGAAGGTTTTGTCTCTTCCATAAATAAATAAAAAAGTGGAGGAATTGTTGTTTTTTTGTTGGGTTTTTTTTTTTTAAGAAACCCTTTCCATAAAGTTGATAATTAAGCCACATGTTGTTAATTGCACACAGCTTCTCCAGCTCATGGCTTTTGTCTGTTTGTGATTGAATGTGAGCAGCTCCAGATGAAAAACAGGCTGCAAAGAAAAAGGCAGAGATATGTTTATAGGCAGGATACTCAAAACAGTTATTTTTGTGGGAAGAGAATGTTAGATGCTTAAAGATAAACAAATAAATCCCCAGCGGTGGAGTTTGGCAGAGGTATAAAATGTGCTGGAACTCTGGATAACGCTGTCATTGTATTCACTGCAGAAGTGTTACACGCACATTTGTATTTTGTTATGGAAATGGAGCAGGGAAGCTGGAGAATAATCAGTATGAAAACCAGGGGCCTGTCTTCTCATTTGTGTTGAAACAAGCAAAACTTTTCACCTGCCTGCTTTCCATACAGCAAACGGCTGGACTCTAGCTGAGCCTCACAACAGCAGCTTGTAATCCCAAAATTTGGATGAAACCCCAAGTCTGGTTTGTTTTATGTGCCTTTGCTGGAACTTGGAATATTTTATGTGGCTGTTAAGTATACATGTCGCATTAAACGAGTTGAAATATTATGCAGCAATTGCAGATGATGATAATTGTAGATCCAAAATAGCTTGTAAAATAATAATAAAAAAATTGTTGCCAGAAGTTGAAATTACATAGCTGGTGACAGCTATTGTTCTCTGCTTTGAAATGGGTGGGCTGGTCTGTGTTGTGTATTTGAAAATCTGTTGCTGTCGTAGCAGAACCTGAAGTAATTTAATATGAAGCTATTTTTATGTTTTTAGAGATCAATGAGTGGAAATTAAAACCAAACATACTAAGGCAGTTTTTTTCCTTCTTTATGCAGGGGATTTGGGAAGCAAGGATTCCAGTGCCAAGGTAAGCCACAACTGCTTTGCTGACACACACAGGTGGTTGCACCTCATTTTAAAGGTACCCAAAACTTATCAGCAGCAGGAGGGAAACAATCCTGGAAAAACTAAGCAAGCATCATTACCTGTGTGAATTCTTAAAGATGAAAATTATTCAATTAAATAATTACTGATATTTACATAATTTACATTGAGCAATCAAGTAATTATTCATATTGTAATAATATATATATTTTTAATATAAACCCAGCACAGTAAATATCATATAATCTGCATGCTTCTGACTCTTCATGGAAATAATCTGTGTGATTTAGCTTTGCAGAGATCATTTTTCTCATCAGAAGCTCTTGTCTGTGTGGGCGTTTTGGAAAATGGATTCACTTTTTAGTCATATGGCTTCTTTTCATAACCCAAAGTCCCTGGTTTTCATTTTCATACAATGCATGTTCAGGAGGACCTTTGGCTTTAATTCTATATTGGGACAAGACAATTCTGTCTTATGTAATATGAATTACAAAAAAAAGAAAAATCCACCTGTATAAAATCACTGACTTAATGAATCTGCTAACCTTGAGAAACTGAAAGCTGATGTAGTTTAGCTGTAAATGCTGTATTCTCACACAACCTGTGTTTCTGCCAAATACTTATCATTACTGAGCATTTAATCATGAAATCACCACACCCAACTAGTGCTGGTTTTTTCTTTTGTCATATGTTTGCTTAATTAGGATGAGCCTTTTTGTCGTTCCTCTCACTTCCCCACCTTCTCCCTGTCGCAGCTGCATGTTGTGTACTCATTAGTTTTCCTTTTTTCTTTCATGGCATTTCTGATGGGTATTTGCTCTTGCCTTAGAACACACTTGACTCTCCTGAACGTTGCTTTTACGTAGCAGTTAGGGAAGTGATGGATTCTGTGGTATTTTTGTGAAGGTTGAAGTGAGCTGATGCTTCTTGAAATTAAACCTCTGAGAAAGTGGATGTCAAAGACTGATGCCTTTTAAAGATTTGTGATAAATAAGTTTTCTTTAAGTTGAGCCTTGCAGACATACTCCTGATGGAGGTAAGCAGACGTCCATGATTTTTTCTCTGTGCCCCAAAACATTACTATTAAATTTTGTAGCTATCCTTCAGCTTTTTGCCACCCATCACATCCAAAGCAGCGCTGTAGATGAGTGTGCAGTGCTTAGGTGGTAATGGAATGGCATTTCCCCGGTCTCATTCAGGACAGCTCAGTGGTTCCTAGTTCAGGAATTATTTAGAGGTTCATTACAGATTCCTGTTGGTATACAGAGAACAATTGGGGCCGCATTTAGATGGTGCAGTTATCCAGCTTAGCTTTTGCAGCTTGCACGGTGCTGACTTTCTCCAGGATGCTCAGGCAGGACAGGTTCTCCCCTGCCCTGGGCCACAGATCCACCCTGGCCTGGCAGCTCATCTCCAGGGATTTGGATTCTCTGCCTGGAATTCCTTCTACCATCGTTAATTCTGGTGAGCCAGGAGCAGTTCTGCTGCTGAGGACTGATCTGTACAAAGCCTGGATTCAGTCTTGTTTCCCCTGCAGATGCCATTCATGGACTCTACCAAGAATAAAGGCAGTGGAGCAGCTCTGTTTATTTTTAAATGCCTCAGAAGTGATACTTTTTAGGAATCTAAACACGTTTACCCTTGCCTTTGTCTGTATCAGAGGGATAATCTATATTTCTCTTTAGAGACTTGTACCCAGTGGTTTTGTCTGAGTTCTTGGTCAAAATCTCTGAGAAACAGTCTGAGTTTATACATGGTTTGGAGCAAGGTGGTTTTTGTGCACTAATAAGTTTTCAGTAATGGGCTTTCTAACCGTAGTTCATTAAACTTGTGTTCAAAATCAGAGAGTTCATACTCTTGGGATAATACTCTTGAAAAATAAAACTTCCCTGATAAAGTTAAGCCACTGAATCAATGTTTATTCTGTTCAGCTTTCTGAAGCTTCTGTCTAAAAAGTCACTAGCTAAAGCTGGAAAGGCAAATTAGTGATCAAAATTACTGAGAACACGAGGAATTAAAACTAAAAGTCTGAAACTAGAAGGTAGGCTGCAGGAAAAACCCTGATTTCTATAATGAAGTGACTATCTTTACAGGGACAGATGATAAATGGAGAATAAAATGGAACTTTCAGTATGACATGAAGGAAAGAATATTGCAGTGACAGCTCTTACCATGACTGGAGTTCTTGGTCCATCAGTGTTTCTATTATAAAAACCCTTTTCTACTCTGTTTTCAAGAGTGATGTAAAATCTCCCACTAGACACAAACTTGATCTCAGGCAGAATTCAGAGCTGAGGGTTTTGTTATTTCCAGAGCTGTTTGAAATTCCTCTGTCCTCTGGCACCAAGGGGAAGAGGAAGGCCCACAGTAGTCACACACCGCACTCAAATGATGTTTCTACTATAAAAAAACTGCAAGTCTATCAATATTTGCATTATGGTTCTTTAGTTAGACAAAAGGTCTTAGTTTTAAATACTGCAGCAAACGTAGTATGTTGTTTATTTTCAAAACTTCCATTTAAAAAGTGTCCTACAAAATACAGTCCTAGTTTTATTTTTGAGATGTCCTCAAACAAAATATTTTAATATAGATTTTATTAGAATTTAAACTGTGCTATAGTGAAATGGTCTGATTTTGGACCATTAATACCTTTTTTTATTGGACTTGCTTAGATACCGTTTTCATTTGTATTTTATCATTTTGGTTTTCAGGTTTGAATGCCTGTTTCTGCTGTAGCGTTCAGCTTCAGCATTACATAAAGACATTTAAATGAGCTCTTTGGAATTGATGAGAATTAGTTCCATTTATTTTCCTAAAACATTTTGCAAGATAATTTTTTCCCACCTCCTTATTTTTGTGGGATCCCGATTAATTTGCTGTCTTTTGCAAATTCAATTTTACTGTGGTTTTAATGCCCTGGATGTGGCAGAGGGTTAGGTGCAATTGCATTATTACCACACAAACGCTCAGCAAGGGACAGTCCACGTCCTAAGTAGTTTGTCTTTCTTAATTGGGTGTATTTTAATGTGGCTGCTGAATATTCCAGCAAACAGAACCTCAGAAAGGCTGCTTAGCTTTGCAGCCAGGAGCTGGGATGTGTTAGTTCATGGAGAGGAGGCAGAATTCTGTTGCATGATTGGAAAGAATTTTTTTACAGAAGGGAGTTGAGGATCATAAAGTAGCAGTGGAAAACGTCTGTCTTTTTGGCCATGGGTGGGTTTGAAAATAAACTTGAAAGACTTCAGCTGGATTAATGTTCTCCTAGGGATAGGATTCAGGAAGAATTTCTTCACAGGAAGGGTGGGCAGGCATTGGAAGGGGCTGCCCAGGGACATTTGGAGTCTCCAGGCCTGGAGGTGTCCAAGGAATAACTGGACGCGGACTCAGTTTTCTGGGCTGGTGACAAGGTGGGATCAGTCACAGGTTGGACTCGACGGTCTGGGAGGTCTTCCAACCTCAGCGATTCTGGGATTCCATGAAATTTTTATTCCTGTTGTTAGAAAGCAGTTTGCAGTTTGATATTTGTGGTTTGTTGTTGATTTATAGAAGCATGAAGTACTTTAAATATTGTTTTTGCGAAACGGGAGCTCTCATTCTGCTGTTTTGCTTTTGCTGTTTGCTGTTGATCGTGTCTGTGGCAGTGCAAACACGATGGGATGATTATTCCAGGGAGTTTTGGCTTTGTTTTGTTTTCTTACGTTGTCAAGCAGGCCAGCAAGCTGTCTGTAGCGCTGAAAGCCTTCCTCTGATGTGCACCTGGAAGGATTGCAAGAGCAATGTGAAAAACTGAATAATTTAAAACCTTTTTCAATCTGCCACAGCATGAAAGTTCCTCTTTTGAGACAGCAGACTTTAAATGAAGCAAGCAATTAAGTTAAATTTTGGCTTCATTATTCTTTTGATAGACTGTTACACTTTGAGTGTAACCTATACTTGTTTCTTTCTGTTGAATTTGTAAGAAGTGTCTTTCTGGTGAACAGAGATCAACAAATAGGAACTCAGTAAGATATAAGGAACAAACGTTGTAGAACATGTATTTATGTAGGTTTAGAGGTTGTTTTGAGTTCAGCACTGAAGGCTCAGCACATTTCCTCAGGGCCAAAATATTTTTAGTTACAGTAATATAAGTGTGATCAGCTCATGTTCCTGATTTAGGGTCTATTGTTAATTCTCTCCTAAATAGTCAAAAATTTTAGTTATTAACAGCAAGTTTTCCCTCTTTTACATGGTTGCTGCAGGCTTTACTAAAGTGCAATATTCTGCTGTAATTCAGCTGTGAAATACATTTGGCTTAAGGATAATAATGAGCTAAGGAAGAGTTTCACGTTTTTTTCCTAATTTACATAAATGAAAATTAGAGAAATCAATTAAAGCAGATCATTATGCTTCCCTAATCTGGGCAACTATTGCTCTTTCCACTGTTTTTTCCTGTCTTCCCTCAATTTATTTTCAGCTCAGTTTTCTCTGAGTGTTGAATTTTACCTTCCGTTGTTGTCCTAAGCTTCTTGGAGCAGCTCGTGCCATGCTGGGTCTGGGCTAGGCAGACATCTACAGCAATTCCTTCACTAAAGAGGGAAATGGGGGCATTTCATTGGTGTTTAATATTCAAATATTGTAACACTGGCACTTCATTTCCTCTGCATTGTTTATCTCTTATCTAATGGTTCTTGACTTCTCTTCTACAACAAAAAGACCAAAGAATCCCCTTGTGCCACCTCATTTTTAAATCACGTATTTTCATTTAAAATGTTGTATTAAAGGTCTTTATAGTGATTTGGTTGAGAAACTAATTTTTAATGCTGTGTGATCTGAAGATTTGAACCAATGAAAGCTCTGACCACTTCCAACCTCGTTCACACACTCCGTTTTCATCAATCCTCAGTGCTGATATATTTATAGTAGAAGCAGCGCCGTTTATTCTTTTTTGTGTATGGATCAAGGCTTCATTCTTGGTTTTCCATCCCCAAGGCTGTGTTTCCCTTACAGTTTCTTCTTCCTTTTACAATCTTCATTTTCCTTTGTAACCTAAGAAAGAAAAATCTGTTGCATTGCTGCGTTGCTTCTCATAAAAATAATTTATCTTCCTTACTTGGAAATGTTTTTCCCAAAGGGTGGACAAGACACAAAGCAAGTTCCACTTTCTATGCCAGAACTGCTTCTTTTGAATCATTATCATTTTTGTGGCGAGATGGGGTATTACAGACCAGGGCTTGAACAATGTGGGTGTTTTTCTTTGTGCTCTTTATATTATTTATTAGTCATGTGCCACAGTTTACATTAACTAATGTTGCTGTAAGCCTGAGATTGAGAAATTAATTCCATGGAAGGCTGTGACTGTGGAGCTTGAAAGTCAGCCTGAAATCTGAAATGGGAGCTCAATAAAAATACACTTCCAGCAGCTGCCTCGTTAATGTATTTTCATGTGCAAAACTTGGAGGTATCTGTTAAAAAGTGGAACGCCCCAGAGCAAAACCTACACACTTACACACACTCCCCAAAAAACCCACAAACAAAATAATAAACAGCACCTGGGAGCATGAATTGTATCTGCATGCAGTTTCCACGATTCCTCTCTCTCCTTCGTCCTTTCCATTGGCTTTTTGCCCCCAGCCTGATCTGTGGACTGTGTATTTCTGGACCCCTTCTTGAAGGGCAGTAATTTTACTGATCTGCAGATAATTTGACATACACACAGATACGATGCTTGTTGTGCATTTGTCTTGTCAGCTTCTATTTATTGCTCCTCCCCTCCCTTGGCTGTCCTTACTTTAGCAACATCTGACCCATTTTATGAGGAAATATGGTGCCATTAATTGCTGATGCCTGTGAAAGTTGAGATTCTGTTCCTATTTCTGCAGGTGAACTCTGAGACATCTTTGAAAAATTGCCTGTGTTCTGAGTTTTTCCTGAGAAGAGCAGTGATGGGTGAAACTCATGAGTGTTAATGAGTGCAGACACATCAGTGCTGGTTCAGATCAGGAGAACCCTTTGGAAATGTGTATCCCAGTCATCCCAGCTTTGTCTGTGTTCCTGGGTGGTCCTGGAGTGTGGAACTTGATTTTCCTTTGAGTGCTACAGAGCAGGTGCTGGAGGGTTTTGTTTTCTGGATCCCACTTCAGCTCACTGGACATAAAAGCCCTGAAATTGAGAGCTTAGTTCACAGCACTTTCTTCTACAGATGTGTTCCTGTTGGAGCATTACCTGATGATGTAGATGCTTAGGTTCTGCTTTCAGCCATTGCCTTCTGTGCTGGGAAGGGGATTTGTTGTCCCTGAGCTGGGTTGAAGGGGCAGCAGGACATCTGTGTCAGGACAGGGAAGGTGGCTCTTTGCGTTGGTGAGGATTCTTTGTAACTACAATCACGTGCATTCACAAAAATTCGATATATTGAATAATTCAGGATGAGTCACCATTCCTGGAGGGATTTCAAGGGATGGATGTGGCACCTGGAGACGTGGTTTAGTGGTGGCATAGGCAGTGTTAGGGGTTGGACTCGATGATCACCAGGGTGTGCAGGGATAGGACTGAAGGAGGGCAGGTTTACTTTAGAAATTGGGAAGAAATTCTTTCCCAAAAAGTTGGGGAGGCCCTGGCACAGGGTGCCCAGAGCCGCTTTAGCTGCCCCTTGATCCCTGGCAGTGTCCCAGGCCAGGTTGGACTTTGGGGCTTGGAGCACCCTGGGACAGTGGAAGGTGTGGAACTGGATGAGCTTTAAGGTCCCTCCAACCCAAACCATTCCATGATTTTTTGCTGATCTTCTCCAGCCTAAATGATTCTGTGATTCTTGATGCTCAGTACACAATTAACTGTATAATTCACTCAACACTGAGCATGGCAGTTAAATAAATAAATATGGCCTTGTACTCCTGTTTTTCTAGAAGATTTCCTTGGTGATACTGTGCTCAGCAAAACTTGAATGTAATTAAACTTTATCTTGCAGCAGACTTTTTTTTTTTTTCCCCCCTTATATTCCATTTCAAGAGCAAAACCATCTTCACCCTTCTCATATTGTAACATGTGAAGTGTTGTTTTATTTTGTTTTATTTGCATTGGTCAGATGTCCTAGCAGTGTGTTCCACTGAAGAGACTGACTGTTCCAGTGCCCTGGATGCAATTCCTTGAAGTTCTTCAGCTTCTAACTGAACATGTGGGAGTGATAGCTCATCCCAAGGTGACAGATAAACCAGTTTGAGGCCTGGGCGAGATAAAGTTTGGCATATTCTTTATTTTTCCCTCTGCCCTGGTGTAATCCTGCACATCAGCTGCTGTTACACAGCCACATATGGTGTTCATTTATTCATTTTTTGCGGATGCCACGAGCAGAATTTAATGAAATGTTGGAAAGAAAGTTGCAGGAAGATGAAGCAAACAGATTTCCCTGTTGGGATGCATCAATAATTATTTCTTTTATGTTTGCTTTTGTGGCTGTTTCTCTTTAGGGTGAGAGGTAAAAATAATAAGCTGTTTAATAAATACTTTAGGCTCAGTTTCTCAGCTTTTCCATCTGCAGCAGAAAGCGTGAAAGTCTGAGAGAAGGACTCTCTTGTGTATAATTAATAACAGGAACTACCCTTTAAGTGTTCTTAAATTCTTGTGCATGCTGAACATTTTAATTCTGTTTCCAGCAGTGCCTGTTGAAGGCTTGCAGAGGCTGGGAGTGCTTGGGGCTGGTTATCAGCTGTTAATTCTTCAATTGCAGCTATTTATGAATAATGCCTTCTATAAATGGGATTAATGGCTGTTACCTTCTCAGTCAGGCAGCCAAACATGCACATATGTAACTTTCTATGCATTTCAGTGTAATTTACTTTGGTTTCTTAATTAGAATGTGATTTACATGAAGATTTTTAGTTCCTTTTTGCAATTACATAATAGAGACCATAAGGTACTGCAGGCACATAGGTCTTTATTTCAGTTTATCTTCTAGTTGACTTAATTTAGATTTTGAAATCACATTATTATATCAATTAAAATCTTTTCATCAAATGAGCTTTATTAGAAGTCTGGAATATGTCTTTATACATGTAGAAGTCTACTGGAATTACTATTTTTGTCTGCCCTGTCTAGTTTACAAAATGTCCTTTTTAATTTATTATTTAGACCGATACAGAAACTCACTTTTTGAACTAAAAGCTCAAATTCATCCAGAAACACCAAAAATACAGTCATTATTGCTCTTAGTTTGCTGCTTTTTAGTTTTTAAAATGAAGCTGCAGAAGTCTAATTAATGCTTTTCTTTATACAATGGCCTGTCAAGATTCAGATTTGCTCATCGTTTACAATCACAAATAGAGGTTTTGCCTGTCAGAAGTGTCAATGGATGGACAGTGATCAACACAAATTGCAATATCAAGGCTTTATTTGCCTTGTGTGGGAATTGTCAAGTTGTCTTCTTTTTGCTAAGAAAATAGCTCATATTAAAAAAAGTGGTTTTTAACTACAGTTTCAGCCATTGCTCTTTATTTGCCTTTATCTCCAATTAAAAGGCTTATGTACAGCTCTTAGTATTGTATACACTGCAAGCATTTCTGTATGGTTAAATGAACCTTGTCATTTATTCTGGAAGCAGGATTTTATGGAGATTGTGTTCCTGAGAATTCCACATTTTTATCCCTCTAAATGATCCTTACACTGATAGCACAATTGAATATTGGTGGCAATTTGTCCTGCCATTTTCAGATATAAAATCTACAAGAATCAGATGTTTAGAAATTGGGTTCTGTGTGCCAGGGTTTTGAAACCAGGATGTGCATGAGAGTGTCTATTTAGAGTACGTTTAAAAAGAATTAGTGACTCAAAAGTGACTCAAATACTGACCTTGCTTATTTTTCTGCTAAAATGAGGGACAGGTACATATGGCAAGGCATGGGCTGTAGATAGACATTCTCATTTCAAAGTGCTGAAGGTTATTTCCAATGTAACTTTCTTCCCAAAGCACAGATACTTCACTCTTCCTTTTCCTTTGAAATTATCAGCATTTTTAACTTCCCTGGAATGTGTGCTGAATGTGGTATTTCAGCTCCTTAGTAAACAAGCCGTTATTCATGTACAAGGAGGAGTTGGAATAATACTTTATCTTCTTTCAGCTTCTAGTCTGTGTGGGTTTATTATTTTGGTTTTTACTCAGCAGGATTAGCCAGAATCCACCTCAAAGTATTCTTGTTCTCAAGAAATCGGCCTTCCATATTAAAAAAAAAAAAAAAAAATAAAAAGGGGTTTTTTTAATGTTCTGAGAGTGCAGAAATAATCCTTATTTTATGCAAAGTTGTTTATATCAGTGTTTTATTGGGTTGATGCAAAGTTTCTTTGTTTCTTAAGGCGTTGCTATTGGGAAAAATCCCCCTCATAGTTATTTTTGCTCCTCTGTCACCCTGTGTGCATTTCCATGGCATTTCCTGATTCCCTGGGAGAGGTGTTAACCTGCTCCTGTTCCCTAGAACCTCGTACCTGAAATACTTTTCCATTGCTTGCATCCAGGCTTTGATGCCCAGAGGATATTTGTGTGTCTGAAGGTGACACCCTGCGAGGTGCTGACAGGTTCTGGGCAGCTCCATTTTTCTCCTGTTCCAGAATTGCATAAAGTAGATTTCAGCCTAACACTTCCCTGAACTTGCTCCCATAAAAAATGTTACAAAATAATGATAAGCATCGAAGGAGACTAAGCAGCTGAGTTTATTGCAAAGTGTATACACAGTTATTTTCATGTTCTTCCATTGTGACAGGTTAGCTGATTGAATTTGTGATGTGCTGTAAATTTAGATTTTTGGTTGTTCCTACCTTGTTTTCAAATTTTAAATTAATTAAATTTGAGGTTATTCCAAGTGTGTCAGTTTTATACTTTTTTTTTTTTTGTCATCAGCTTTTGCAAATTCCATCTGCTGAATGTAACTTTACAGAGTGAAACGTCTCTGTTAAAACAAGTGATGTGGATGCAGCAGAAAGCAATAGATAGATTCCTCTGGGTGGGTGTTTCTCAGTTCTGCTCTGTGCATGTTCCACTGAGAAAAATGCTGCAACGTTACAGAAAGAATAGAGAAAAACATGATTTAATTTATGGTCTGTTTCAGATAGTTTGATTCCTGGATATTGCTCAGAATTCCTTTTGATCTTGTTGAGAGATACCCTAAGTTGTGAACCTTTAAAACACAGTAAAAGCTCAATAAATCTCATTTTGCAGCTTAGTTAAACTATATTTTATGGTGCTTTTAATGCAGTCTATGGCCAGGAGAAACACACAACTCTGGCAGCTACCCGAAGACCCTGGGGAATATTGTGTTTTGTTAAATATGAAAACTTCCTGAAGTATTATTCTTAGCCAAGTATATCAGCGAGAAAAAGTAGTATTTTTTAAATGATAGTTTATTTCTCTGTATTCATAGACTCACAGGACAGTTTTGGCTGGAAGGGACCTTAAAGCCCATCCAGTGCCAGTCCTGCCATGGCAGGGACACCTCCCACTGTCCCAGGCTGCTCCAAGCCCTGTCCAAACCGACCTTGGACACTTCCAGGGATCCAGAGGCAGCCACAGCTGCTCTGGGAACCTGTGCCAGGGCCTCCCCACCGTCCACAGCCAGGAATTCCTTCCCAATATCCCCTCCAAACCTGTTCTCTGTCAGTTTGAAACCATTCCCTGTATCCTGTCACTCCATCCCTTGTAAAGAGTCTCTCTCCATCTTTCCTGTTGCTCCTTCAGACACAAAAGGCCACAATTAGGTCACCCCAAAGCTTCTCTTCTCCAGGCTGAACAATCCCAGCTCTCCCAACCTTTCCCTCCTAGCGGAGCTGCTCCATCCCTCTGATCATCCTGGTGCCTCCTCTGGACTCTCCAGCAGCTCCACATCCTTCGTGTGCTGGGACCTCCTGACCCGTGTTGGTGCCACCAGTGCAGATCCTGCAGTGTCTGTAACTGCTATCCCTGTGCAGCAATATCCCTGCTTTGCCTCTGAAAAAGAGCACTGGAAAGCTGAAGAGGGTTCTGAAGTGCAAGTGGTGGAGATGTTTTATACATTTTCCTGGGAAGCTGTGTTGTTTCCTAATGGATCTGCAGTCGTTATGCCAACTGCACAGCAGGTTGCTGCATTAGAGGGTTTTACGTTCTGGCGCTCCCCGTGTGCTCTTGCCAGTTGTTGTTTCACTGAGCAGTTCTTTTAAGTGTTTTGTTCTTCCTCAGGTACCCAGGTGTGCCTGATGGGGCTGTAAAACTGATGCCTGCCCTTGTTCTCCTACAAGGCAGCAAAGCTCATCCCTAAGATTTCTGCAAAACCCAAGTCTTGTCAGCGTCTCTTGATGCTGTGTAATGAGGAACAGCTTAGTTGTCAAGTTTATATAAAGTGCTGATGATCTAATTGAGCTTGAGCTTCTTTGAACCCTTTGCAAAAACAGAGTTTTGTTGTATATTATTAAACCTGGTACAAGGCCAGGCATCACTTTCATTTCAGAATATAAATGTATTACATTATAAACATTTAAGGCTCGTGTTTTATTCAGTGCTGTACCGTTATTCTGTGGCAGCAGAGGTTTTGCATGGTTTTTTTTGTGGGTTTGGATACTTGACAAATATGCTGAAGGCAAGGTCTGTCAGTGTCAGGGGTTCTCCTGAAAGTCCATGAAGCAGCAAATCCCTGGAAGCCTGGGACTGCTCAGATACCTTGGGCAGACATAAAGGAGCACAAATGCCTCACCCTGACATCTTGCTCGATATGCCTTGTCCAGGTTTCTTTTTTTCATAAATGGACTAGAATAGGTAATAAACCGCTGTAAAATATTTGCAAATACAGCTATTTCTATTTTGGGAAGGGCGAGGACAAACGTTTGTCACCGCTGCATCCCTTTCCTTGTTTCTGCAGAGGGTCTTTGACCTCAGATTTCTTTGTTTTCTGCCTGCACCCTGAGCTTCCCTGGCTCTGTGCTGGTGCTGTGCATATTTATAGTCACAGGCTGCAACTGCAGCTCTTGTTTTTAAACAACCCAGGCACCATAATGGACATATAAAGTCTCAAGGGTTTTTATTGCTCCTGTCATCTCAAGTGCTTTTGAATCCTGATTACAGAGCAATAAAATGTGGTTGGTTGGGTTAATGTGACTGACAGGGGACTCTGTGTGAGAAGGTATTGAGTGAACAAATCCATTGATGCAAGGCCGTGGATTTATGGACATTCCGTAACTTTGGAGTATTGATTATATAAGTAAATGTGTAGCCTAAGATTGATGGAGGGAGTAAAAGACCTCATATATCATTAATGCGTTTGGGAGGTCTAACTGGGATTTTATAATGAGCTTTCTGAAAGAAGCATTGATAAATAAGTTCAGTAAATTTTAATGAAGTCCTCAGCACTATCTATGAAGCTTATTTTGTAATTTAAATCAATACATTAGACAGAGTGGTAATTGTAGGACTTACTGTAGAGTTAAATTTTTAATAATTCTTTCTTTCTTGGCTTTTATTCCACTTATGCAAATATTGACCTTTGAATTCTTACTGTTGCCTGTGTTTCATTTGAGCCTCACTTTGAAGGGGTGAGGGGACGTGTGGTGTGTGTCATCTTTAAGCTTTGGTTGTAATAATTAAAAGGGCAATGTCAGACATTGGATCATTTGACATTTAACATGGCAAAATGAAAAGGAAATCAGTGATAAAAATCAGTGGGGCTAATTTTAGAACTGTCAGATTTGCAGAGCAGAGAATGCAAACCGGGCTGGCCAGCAGGTGTGTAAGTGATGCCTTTCCAGAACTTCCAAAACACAGTTTGTCCCACTTCTGCACTCTTCATGAGAGTGTAGGATTGCGTTCATGCTGAGCTAATAAATGTTCTTAAAAATTTTAAAGCCTGGATCTTGCGATCTGCTTTGTAGAAGGGATCAGTATCACGGTCAGGGAATATTTATCTATTACATTCTTCTATATGGAACAACTGTTGGGATCTGACCTTAATCTGTAGTTAATAGTATGGGCTTTAATGCTTATTTTTATTTGCAGTTCAGAAATCCTCTGAATAACTGAAGCTTCATATTATGCAGAGTTGTGCATTAATATTTAGTAAAGCGAGCTGCCCTTGATACAGGAGGTTTAGTAACCTAGAGAGACACGAGATGTGCTGATATGTGCACATATTATCCTCTCACTTTCCAGATGTACTTTATGAAGTGGAAATTATTTGCTGGAGCTCAGTATTGAAATTTCAATTTGCTAGCATGATGAGGTCTCCTGAAGTTTTGCACAAAAAATATTCTGGCACATAAATAGTTGATATAATTTAAGTTATGCTTTTTGTGGCTGTGTGTAAGGACAGAGCTGTGAACAGCACCTGAAGCTTTCATGGGATGCTTGTGATGAGAAAGTGGCCAATCAAAAGGATCATGCAAAAAGAATTTCTCATTGCAGACATCTCTTGTAGCAATGATTAAGAGGCACAAGTGAGAAGATGCAATCCTTGGTTCCTAGGAAGCTCAGAGAATGGCTTCATGCCCTGTGCTTGTGTAAAACATAAATACACCCTGTGAAATAATTCATATGATTTACTGTGGCACACATTGCTGACCCTGTAAGGAAAAGCCCACAGCACCATTCCTCAGAGTTATGCCAGGCTTAATGATAAGGAGATGATTTATTTTCATCCCCTCCCCTCTTGTTTTAGGATATAGTTATCAATGGAGCAGAAAATTACATACTTAAAGCTTATTCTCCTCAGGTGAGCCCTTCTCACTTAGTGTGGGGTGTTTCCTGCTGTGCTGTCGTGTGCACAGAAAGCTCAGGTGATGGCTCTGCTGTGTGTTGTGGTAGGAGAAACTCACTCCTTTAGCCAAGTTCTGTCTGTAGTTCCCAGTGAGTTTTAGGGTGAATGAATCCTTCCATGGAGGTTGTTTTGTTGTACATAGTTAGTTGAATTAAGAGGGTCTCAGAAATCAAAGGGCTAATGGGAGCAAGGATGATCTTGCTTGAGAAAATCAAGAGGTATTTTCTCTTGTGTTAGCTATAAAATTGGTGAGAAAATATTTAAGTTGCTTTTTAGGTTGTGGTTTTCTTTTCTTTCTCCTATTAGGTCATATTTTGACAAAATAGAAGCCTTAATTCAAGATCCTGTTGCACGGGCACATTATTTATCCCCAGGTTGAGGCTTAAAACCAGAGTAATTTCTTCTTCTGTGGTGTCTCTTTCTGCAGTTAGGCATTCATTCTGCCCTGATGGCGAGATGCAGGGTAACAGATGCAATCTTTGGAGCAACCAGCCACAGCTTTTGTGTTAACCAGTCATCAGGAAATATCACTGAATTACCGGAGTACAAAACGCATCTGTTGGAAATAAGTTTCAATCTTTCGTGAAATAGGATGGGAAAAACATGCCTGGGCTGGGGATTGGCTCTGGAAACAGCTGTGCTGCACGAGGGAGCGTGGGGCCAAGTGAATGAGCTCTTTTCAGAAACCCCAGCAGTTCCACATGGAGTTGGGTCCATTGGCTTCTCTCCAGCTGTTCGGGCTCTCTGGCTGTTGGGTGAGTGAATTCTGTGCTTTGGGGTTTCTCCTAGCTGAGCTCTGCCCCTCTGTGCAGGTTGGGTGTAGGTGACTTCACAACATCTAAAATTTGCAGGGTTTTGTGCTTGTAATTCCTGTTTTAGCCTTGACTTGTCTGTGTGTGTTGGCTCCTTTTTTTTTGCAAGAGCGCCATCTTAATTTCTGCATTCCAAAGGAAAGCGTGAAGCTACAAATCCACCCTTTCACATTTGCCTAGCCCCCAGCTTTGATATTTTATTAATTTGCTTTAATGGCAGAACCCGTGTTGCCATGAGAATGCTTTTGAAGGCTGCTCTCAGGAGCTGATGTCCTGCTGAGTTTTCCAGCAGCCTGTCCTAATTCCGGCGTGTCCCTGGCGCAGAGCTGCCAGCCTGATCCCTCCTCCCTCCTCACACTCTCTGCAAAGGCATCACAAGCCTCCCCTACCTGTTCTTCACGGCACCAGCACTTGGCAAAGCCTTGGTGTGGCACCTGAAGCAAGATAATGAGTCCTGGATTAGTTAACGCAGGATGAAACATCACTTTCTTCCAGCACTTTTAGCCATGAAGCCTTCAAAAATTTCAGGCTGGAAACAGAAAAAAAAGATTAAATCTTTCTACTCTTGCCCGTTTTGGACTTTGGTTTTGGGTGCAGTAGAACACTGGTTATTATTTAACTGGTGTAGTACCTGCATAATGGTTCTAAAATTAGTGAGTTTTAAAATGGTTTTAGATGTCAATTGCTTTCAAGTCAAGTTGGGATATGAAAATCTCTCTCTGTAGGTATTCTTTGTTATTTTGTGAGATCAATTTCCACAAAAATTCTGTTGAAAGATGTAGAATGTCAAAGCTTGCTCAGCTCCAAAAACAGATGTGTCCAAAATGGTTTCTGTGTTGACGGGAGACTTCAAGCTTTCCCTAGAATAATGCACTAAACTAAGGTGATACTCAAAATTCTGTGTTTCCAGATTTGTTTTATGAAAAGCACCAGTTGCGAAGATGATGGGTGATTTTAGGGTTAAAAAAATTGCGTGCTGTCTCTTGAGGAGATACCAAGATCTCTGATAGCACAACCTTTTATTTATAGATTGCTGATGTGTTTACAAGACAGAAATTTATCAGCAATCCAGATATTCTAGTTTTGCTAATTAACTTGTGTCTGCACACCCTTGGGCTGTCTCATCACACTTGGACCTGCAGATCGTAACATGCTTATGGTATTCAAACCAAAAACGTGTCAGGCTTTCCTAAATGCTGTTTTAAGACAGCGCTCTGCATTTGTCATTGATTTAAGACTCTCCAAAACACTAAAAATGGATTTGCTTTGAGTCTTATTTGTATGTTAGACGAATAGTGCCTCCACCTGTAAAAAGGGGATATTTAGCAGTGCTTGGGTTGCACAGACTGTTTCAGGATCAAGGAGATGAATGTGAGATAAACGTGAGACAGGACTTGTTTTGTTTTGGTTTTCATTGCTGTGGTACAAAGTGTTGTGCAAAGATGTATTTATGCTCCCTGAGTTCCTGGTCCTGAGGAGTGTGAATATTAAAGGGATGAGTCAGAATAAGAACAGAACCCTGCAATTCTGACCTCTGATGCAGTGATCTGGTTGTACAGTGTTGCATGAGCAGAGTTTCTCCCCTGTTTGCCCTTGCTCTTGATTCTGCAGGGTAAGGGTTGAGCTTTTGGCTGGTGGGAAGTTGTAGTTTTTCAAGCGGGATATTGTAGAAGAGATCACTACCCAGAAGCAATTTTGTCTTTCACTGAGGAATTATTCTCATAACTTAGTATATCTGAAGAATGAGTTATGTTTTCTTACTCTTCCATTTGTTTTTCTGATGGGGAGTGTATTCTCATTTAAACCTCTTTTGCCTTCTCGAGCACGCGCCATGACTCAAGGGTTGTTTATATGAGAATAAATGTGTCCTGGGTCCCTTTCTCAATGGCTGCTTGCTCCCAAGTAATCCGTTCCCAAGATCATCCATGTGCCTGGCACCAATCCAGTGATGAGTTTCTGTAAACTGCAATAACCCTGCCCATGCCAGACCCAAGCTTGTCTCTGCTTCAGTGTTGTCATTTCATCACTCTCTTGGCAGGTGTGGATTTAAATCCTGATTTCAGAGTTAATATGTTTATGTATCTAGGTTGGGAAGTCAGCGAGTTGCTTCTCTTTTAGTTCATTGCAGGATTTAACTTGAGACATCCATACACGCCTGAGATTTTTTGGATATTATTATGGGTACTGATGGTATCTAGTCTGGCTTTGTAAAATCCCTCTTTGCAGCTGACAGGCTGCATGTAAGGGCTGAAGTAGTGAGCACATGTTGAAGTTGGAGTGAGATTTGTACTATATTCCTGCAATTCCGAATCCTCCTCCTAAACCACGGCACTGTTTTTTGGGTCATGGTTAACACGGTAAAATTTTATCCAGTCATGCTCACAGAATCTCGTTACCATCGCTGAATTCTGCTTCTGGAGAAGAAATGCTTTAAAAGCTTCATGCAGATGGTGTTCCATCTTTGCAGATAATGAGATTAAAATGTGTGACGAGGCGCCTCCAGAACACACCCGGGATGGCGTTGGGATCCTGTCACAACCTTTGTGGAAGTGACAAATGATGCAGGGAATCGATGTCTTGGCGAGTTTGATTCTGGGGGAAGCTTGGTACAGCTGTGTCTTAAAAAGCCTGGGAAAACTATTTATAGGGACTAATTTCTGCAGATAGCAACAAATCCAGCATGCTGTCACCATCCTTGGGTTGTTTCCTTATTTGAAGCTGATGGAATGAAACGGAGATACATTAAAAATCCAGCCTCCAACAGAGCTATAAACCCTGAGTTCAAGAAGTATTTTGGCTTCCTGACTTCACTTCTTTCATCCAGGAACACCCTTTGGCCTCGATTGGAGTCAGATTTTTTTCTGGTTTAGCAGCTCTCAAGCTGGAGGGAGAGCACATAATTTCCCCTGGAGATGAGCCTGGTGCCAGGCTGCTTCCGAGCAGGGCAGAGAGTTCACCCTGCAGTGCCCAGGCAGTGAAACTCGTGTGGGCTCGTTCTTCTCTCTCCCAGCCTGCAAAGGAATTTGGGCCTGGCAAGAGGAGACCTGCCCTGAGCTTGCACCATCACCAAAGGGATTCCTGGGAGCAGAGGAGGAGAGAGGAGCAGGAACCAGGGAAGGGACAGCAGGAGGAACCTTGGAGAATGGGAGTGCCCTGAGCAGAGAGCTGGGGACCCGCCTGGGCATCCTCAGGGTGACAGGAGCGGCTCTGGAGTGTGCCAGCAGCTGGGTTTACACTTCCATGGCTTACTGTGTTGTTGGAGCATTTGGAGAAGGAATGGATTCCAAGAAACTGAACCTTCCACACTGTGCTGCTTTGCATTTATTTGAAAAACTTCCGTTTTGTATTTCACCGCTGTTTTTCGCTATTGGGATTTTATCTGACATTAAGCGTTTCCTCTAGTCCTTGCTGAGTCTGTAGGAGGGTTGTTTTGTGGGTTTTTTTCAGTTACCCTTTTTTTTTATTAGCAAGATGTGAAATATGGCTTGCAGTATTTAATTTCATTAAAGCTTTGTATGCTAGAATTTCCATCAAAAATGAAACTGCTAACAGGCTCTTTTTGTTATTTTGCCTTGCCACTGTCAGTCATTTTCACATAAAATATTTCAAAAATTTATTCTGAAACAATTTTTTAATTCTTTCAATATGAAGAGCATTCATTTAAATTTACACTTAGAAATCACCTTGTAATGGAATTCCGTGTGACCTCCATATTTTCCCTTAATTTACTGACAGATTAATTTTCTTTTATTACACTCAAATCACACTCTGAACTGCAACAGTCGGCTGGTCTGGGCTAAATATAACCCCTTCCTTATATACCGTGGCATTACAGCCTTTTATTTACAGATACATTATAAGGAAGAATAACTTCTATGACGTGTAAAGAAAACTCTGACACACTCTGTTTACATTATTGGAATATGGTTGAACATTACATGGGACTTGCTCTGCCAGGGGACAGAGAACCTTTTAGCACTCTCTGTGGTGGTTTGACCACTGTTCCCCCCAGCCCTCAGGTAATTTTCTTTTACTTTTTGAGGACTGGATAAAAATGTGAAAAATGAGCGTTATAGTTCCTGCCTATTCTGTTTCTCATATGTGTTTGAAATGTTTGAGAACTGAATTTGGGGCTGTGCTGTTTTTAGGTTGTCAGGAGAATTCCTCATCCCCCGTGGTTTGAGTGGTAAGATTTTTGGATGCCTTGCACAGGAAGATGTGGAGCAAAGCTGCCCCAGAGGTTAATTATTGCTTTTTAGAAATGATTAACTGAGGGCTGTTGGTGCTGCCAGCCCCATCCTGGCACCAGAGGAGCTGTCCCTGGCTTCTCTGCCCCAGCACTGTCTGTGTCATCCTCTGCTTCCTCCTCCTCAGAAATTCCAGTGGCTTATTTGCAGGGTTTCATTTCCACTCATGAGATTGCAATAGGAACTAAAAAGATGATTTTAAACACCTTGTTTCCTTCCTCTTAATGTTCTCAGGGGTGTTGGTTGTTGGAAATCATTAAATACTTGACTGAACTAAACACTGTGAGTATTTTTTGAATACTCCTGCCTGCCTTTTTTTCTTCCTCATGTAGATGTTTTCCTTCCTTTCCTTTTTGTCAGCTATCCTGTAAATAGATTACTCAGATATTGTAAAGATTTCTTATCCTGAGCTTAATAATGATGGGAACAAGAGCTATACATACCCTGAACCTTGCTCTATGTGACCATATTAGAAAGTTTGGGGGGAAAAGATTGTACTTACCAAAAAACAGTCTCGAAAGAATCATTTTAAGAAACTGAAAGAAAAGCAGTGGTGTGAATGGAGGAAATTGGGTTTTATTTCTGTATTATCACTCAGTTTGTGGAAGGGTTCTAAGGGTTTGTTCCTGCTGTGAGTTATTTACATAGGCTAGGTGAAAGGCAGTTAGATATTAAAAAATAAATATTGTTGAAACTCACTTTTTCCTCAGATTATTTCAGAAATATTGCATTCTCATTTATATTCAATAATAAACCATATTTAGATAGAATACTCCACAGTGGAAGTTTTTATCCAGTGCTCAAATTTAGGGAATAAATTGTCTTTACCCATTGTCTTCAAAGTCAAATTGCTTAAATTAAATGCTGTCATCTCTTACTTTTATTTTTCAGGGCTTATTTATATTAGAATTATGGTGCAATTATAGAATTTAAGACTGAAATATAGTGAGGGGGTAGAAGTAGATGATTTTTATAGCCCCTTAAACACCAAACCATTCTGTGGTTCTATGATTTATTTGAAATCTTGGTGTAATCAAACTCCCGGCACATTAGAAGGAACTTTTGTATTTCCCCCCAAATATTGTAGATTCTAATATTCTGAAATATATCAATTAATTTCTTAATTCTTTGTTTTAATTTTAAATAACAGTAAAGCCTCAAAACGTTTATAAGTGAAGCTTCCTTTGTGTGTGATTTTGATGACGAGCCACTGTTTCTTGACAGTGCAATACTGAGGCATTGTTTATATTATGTTGTAATAGAAATAAATTTATATGTAAATTTATTTTTAACGGTAACTAACTTCCCTTCCTCAATTTAAATATAGCAAGAGTTTAGGATGAGTGATGCCCAAACCAGTGCTCTCCTCCTTGAATGGGCAAGGTTAGGGAGGTTGAGGTGTAGTCCCACAAACCAACCAGATGTCACGTTTGATGTATTTTATTGTCAATCTTTTCCCACAAAATTAATTAGTCTTTAAACTCCTATAATACAGAAAAATTCTAAAAATAGCCATAGTGCTCATCCCCTTGACTGCATTTTGTTGAGTATTAGGTATCTCTCCTGGCTGCTCTGTATGATGCTTATTTTTAGGGTCTCTATTAATATCTTCAAAAATATGATGTAAGAAGACTTGAGGCAGTGTTAAATTGGAAAAGTTAATTACTGTCTTTGTAGTTTTCACTGTTAAATATGACCAGAAATCAATACCAGTGTTTAATACAGGAAGTTTTAAAGGGAAGAAGCTGAAGTATGTGACAGCATTTTTGGTATTTAAAAAAGCCCTAATTTAAATGAGGGGAAGCTGTTGGTGCTCCCTAGCTCTTTACTTATGGGTGCATTTTGCATTATTTGGTAATTTCTGTAGGAATCTGCGTGGTCAGAGTTATTTCAGTTGTGAAATATTGATGAACTAAACATAATAAATGGAGAGGTTTCCAGGTAGGCAGTGCTCTGTGCACATGCAGGATAAAGGTTCTGTAACTATGGTTATTCTCAGCTGTGTCTCCTTGACAGTGTTGCGAAACCCCAAGTGTCTTAGATGATGTGCTCAAGATTTTTTTCACCACATTCTGGTGTCCTAGAAAGAAAAAAAAAGGAAAAGAAAAAAAAGTTACTGGGGAGCTTACTAGCCTCTGTTTTAAACAGAAATTCTGAAAGTTTTGCTCTCTCATCAGCAGCAATTTGAGAACAATAAATCACCTTTCTAATGGCAGCACCCTCGCTTCCACCTGTAGTTTTCTGCTTTTGTTATGGTGGGACTGGCTGACAGATCCTGAAGATTCATTTTCACTGAATATTGAAGGCAGCTGCTGTGCATTTAAAATCCAGCCTGTTATTTCAGCACTGGTGAGCTTTTATTTTCTGCCCTGCACCTTTTCCACTCACAGAGCTGCCAGTGACATTTTTATCTCAGAAGTGCTTGGATCTGGTGCCAGTGATTGTGTGTTAATTCGAGGACAAATAAGCATAAACTTATTGTTAATAAGTTTAGGATGGAAATTGCTGATCTTCTGGCTGCTGGGGAGCAGTTGTCCAGGAATAGCTTTGTGAAGAGATTAGCAGACCAAGAAACCAAGTGATTTCAATATGACCTTCCAAAAAAAATGGTCATGGTTGCCAGCAGGAGCAAGGAGCTGGATTCAGTTACCCTTAGAGGTTCCTTTCAGTCTTCTGGTCCTAATTAAGCAGGATTTTGTTCTATTCAGCTAATAAGTTAATACTGATCTTGTAAGTGCTGATAATATGAGCTAGGAAAAAAAATGAAATTAATATCCTATAATTCTATAATGTATAGAAGCGGCTATATTTGTGGAAATATAAAAATATGATCATATGAAGACAAGCATGAACTCAAAGGTTTTAATCAGATTTTGTATATTTTACCTCCTTAAAGGCTGTCACTGTTTCAAACTCCGTTTTGGAGAGCTTGTTTTGTTTTTGTTTCTGGGGTTTTTTTGGCTTTTTTTAATATGATGCATTTCAGTAATCTCCTTGTAATCCCATGATAAACTGCTTAGTTTGATGGAGAATGTCAGATATTATTAGTAAAATAGTTGGCCCCTGTGAAATCAGTTCCATTTGATGACATGCTTTCAAAGGATATACCCTTCCCAGCTGTGTGGCTATCCTTGCATTAACCCAATCAACCTCTTTGTGAGAAAGGAGGTATGTCCTGGATTAAATTCTTAAGATTGGGCCATTGGGAACAATACTGCACAATCTGCTTGATTTTAGGATGTTTACTCCTTTTATTTGTGTTCTGCTTTCTGATAAACCTTTCTTGGTTCGTAATTTTGCTTTTTCTTCTGTTGTTGTCTTGCTGTGTAGACTTTTTCTGGAAGGCTTGCACTGGTTATTAAGAGAATTTAACAGTCTTGTAGGCAGGTAAAAGCTGCATATATTTGTCTCTTTCCTGATTGCCTTCAGGTCTTCTAAGCAAGATAAGTACTTCCCTTAATTTGTAGGACAATTTGGGGCATAAATATGTCATAAGCTTGTTAAAAACACGTACAGAAGGTGTTGAAAGTCCCTATTTGAAGTAATTTCATATTCATTAGAATACAGCATGCTCCTTAATTCAGCTTTGATGTTTTCTTGCTGATTTTTTTTTCCCAGTCCTTTCATTTTCATATGCCAAATAGACCTAAAATGAGCATATCCCCCTAGGTATAAAGAAAGGAGCGCTCTTGTTGCTAAATTATAGATGTGGGGGGAGGGAGGAGAGTGGTTGTTTGAAGATCCTCTTATTTGTGCAGGAAACGCAGATGGGATTTAAACAGTTTGCTGGAGTTTCCCTCCCAGTCTTATTTCCTTGCTTCAAGGAATAAATATATTTTTTAAAAAGCTCTGCATTTAGGGAGGTACAGACACTCCCATCCTTTAGATAGTTTGCTGTTTTTAAAATATTCAGATGACATGGTGTTTGGAAAAAAAAAAAAAAAAATTGCCTGTATCTTCTCCAGCACTGAAAGGGAGGTCTCAGGAAAAAAAATAAAATAGAAGTGAGCTACCTGGATACAAACTGCTTTCCTTGGCTCGGTTTATAAATTGCACACCTTGTTGGCTTTGGGCAAGGTATTGAATTTTACTTACCTGCAGTAAAGTGCCTGCACTAATGGAAGGTTTGGCAGCAATTTGCAGCAGAGCTCCAGCATCACTTGTGAAGGTGCTCAAGTTCTCCTGTGTGGGAGGGGGTTTGAGTGCTTACCTTGAGTGCTTATCCTGTACTTCAGGTATCTTATAGAAACTCAGCCTAAACGTGGATTTAACCCCATAACAGCCTGGAGCCTTTGCTTTGTAGCTGAGGTAGATTGATTCCAAGGTTGCTCTATTTTTAGGTTTGTAAGCCTAATGAGTGAAGTCCTAGAGAATCTCAAGCTTTATGTAACGCTGATGTTTGGCTCCGTTTGTGGGGCTCCTGGGAATATGCCTGGTGCTTTTTATAAGCAGCTTGCCTCCCTGTAATGGATAGCTGAGATAAATCTTGTTCCTAGAGCGAGCCTGATATTGATGATGACACAAGTGTATGAACGGGAGCTCAACTAAAAATCCATTTTAATTTCAGGCCCCGTTAGTGATGCAGAGAGAAATCATTATTTGGTAAACAGAAAATAAGGACTGATACCTCTCTCAACTGTTTGTTTCAAACCCAAAAGTCAGTGTAATAAAATACAAACATGTTGATTGATCTTGCTCTTTTTTTTCATTATTTCTTTAGCTGTTTGAAAAATGAACTGGGAAAAAAAAAAATGAGTAGACTGAGGTGAAAATAAGAAAGTGTACTGTGACATGAGATGGGGAGGTCAGAGTGGATTTGTTTCTTTTTCAAGCTACTCGTGTAGTTGCATAATTATAGTCATGTTTGGAGGTTGAAATAAGTACTAATCCTCAACAGGTCAGGAAAGTGTTAAGTGATCTAAAAGATTTCTTTAAAGTTTTTAATGTTCTGCAAAGATTTTTTCCCTGCCTAATTGAGGACCTCTGTGTTATTTAAGATTGTGTTGCCTCTTTAAAATCAGCATTATGTGCAGCCTCAGTGGAGATTTCTCTTGTCTCATCTGGCTTTTCTGGGAAACATTGACCAAACATTTGCTCTCAGTGTTTAGTTTTTTAATTACTGCCATACTTGTTTAATTTTAAAAGTTTAGCATTGGCTTTTCAAGCTATTGAGATAAAATGGAAGCATTTTATCAGGAGTAACTATTTCTCATTGCTTGGACCAAATCTTAACTAACGGAATCCAAAACACTTGAATCCAAACACTTTTTTGGCCTAGCAGGTGTCTTGAAAATGGGAACAGTCTTAATGACAGCAGGACATTTCAGGACAGCAAGTTCCCATTAAGGTGCACTGGATCACATAACTGAGCCCCAGTTTTCCCTTATATCTCATTTTTTCCCCTTGAGAGAAACCTTTCAGGGGACACCATCCTCTCTCTCTCTAAATTCACTTCTCGTTGACTTCCAGAGCGTTTGGGTTCTGTTAGGTTCACACTGACAGCTTTTTGTGCACTGCTGAATTCCTGGTGCTGAACTCCAGCGTGCAAGAGCCTGAACACTGCAGCACCCAGCAGATGGATTTGGGGTGTCCCTAAGAGCAAGGTGACAAGAAGTCCCATTCTTACATGGAATTCCTCGCTGGCTGAGAGTCTGGAAACACGCGAGGTCAGTTCCATGCTGTCTTCACTGAGCCTCAGGGAGGTGTTGCAGTGACTGCAAACAGTGGAAGTACCCAAGGTTTTTAAACTTCTGCAGCCAATAAATTCAGGGTGACACGGGGCTCAGCAGGCAAGTGTTTGTGCAGTCTCTCAAGCGGGTTTTAAAACTTAAACCGAGTTACCCTCCTCTGCAGAAACAAATACACTGCTTCCTGAGCTGGCTGCTTCAAAGATACTGCATCTGGTATTGCTGCAGTCACTTAAAAATGTCCTAAAAGGTGCATTTTGCTCAGGTTCCTTGGGTGCAGAGTCACAATCAATCATGGTAGCACTGACAATATTCAGATGTAATAATTTCCTCTGATATATTTTTTCTAGCACAATTAAGATCTTTCTTTGAAGACATAAGTATGAAAATCTGGAAACAGCAGGATGCTGTCACGTGTACTTTTTTAATTGCAGACAGTTTTTTCTTTTTTTTGGTTTTGGTTTTGGTTTTTTTTCCTTGAAAAGAAAATAATTGCTGTCTTTCATGTAGTTCTGTTGTCAAGAATATGGTCTGTGTCCTTATGGGTACATCAGGCAGTGGTACTGTCTTAGGAATGTTTTTGTAGGTTTTTTATGCTTGAATTACAACGGTATATTTTTCAACCCCCAGTGTCTCTTAAGTGTAAATGTTGTGGTGAAAGTAATGGGAACAGGGACGAAAGCAAACAAGACAATTACGTTGCTTGCAGCTACATCAGGCCGTGCCATGCTTGGCTGGAGTGTCAATAATACATAAGGTAACATGTAATGACACTTTTTACGTGTCCAAGTTGTATAGAAATCCATGTGGAATGAGAATAAATCTTTCTGCTGTTAGTGCTGCAGTATCATTGCCTCGGCCTTCTGATAGTTCTGGCTTTGTCAGTGTTCAGAGAAATCCCTTTTCTGAGCTGGCTGAACCAGTGTGCTTGTGCTCTGGGGATATTGCTAAGTTTAATTTTGGCAGCTCTTGCAGGTGCTGAGCGTGGGGCTGTTTAGAGCAGCTTATGGGTTTAGAGCAGCTTAAGCCTGTGGCTTATGGGTGACACCCTACCCTGGTTCTCACTAATGACAGAAATTTAGAAGTCAAAACGGAGGCCAGTAATGAGGATAAAAGGCAGCATTCCTGTGTGAGCTGTGTGTGCCCCAAAGCAGGCAGGTGCCCTGCCAGGGGGGTCTGACCCTGCTGCTCAGGGGTTTATCAGCCTCTTCATTAATCCAGATGTGGGTGAGGATAATGCACTGCAGCATTCTAAAATCAGCTGCAGCCGCATGAACTCAGCACTTTATCCAGAGTTTAATTTTTTCTGGCATTTCTAGACTTTTGATGCACTGACACCGGCAGTGCTGATGCCCGCTGGTAAGGGAGGTGGTGAATGATCTAAGATTACAACTGAACTGTATTATTGTGCTCTTGCCATCATCTCTAATTAACAGATAAGCAAGTACTAGGGGCAGCACTGTCAGCAGAAGCTCCAGATGAAGCTTTTATCTAACTCTTTGCATTATTTGTGAACATCAGTCAACGGTAGAGCTGCAGTGGGCGGTAATGAAAGTAGAACATGACATTTCTTTCCTTTCCCCATCTAATAATCTGACCTTTTGCATCACTCTGCTTTAAAGCAGCCGAGTATTTTGAGAGTAAACCATTTTCCCCCACCCCCACCTTTCACTTTTCCATGTGAAGTGGAACAGAAATGCCAATAAGTGGAGGTGGAAGGGGCCTCTGAAGTCATTTGGTCAAACTCTACTTTGGATCAGCTTTGAAGTTTTGCTGGTTTGCTCGAGGTCCTCTCTGGTTGGAGCTGGGATATCCCCAAGGACAGAGCATCCCTGTTCTGGTGTTTGACCTCCTTTGGCAGGAAATTGTTTTTCATCGTACCTTGTTGGAATTCCCCCTCCTGCATCTTGTGTGCTTCAGGCTGAGTCACTTGGCTGGGAGACGCTGACCCAGTCTAATCCTACTGCTTCCCTCCCAGTAAAACCAGTCTGGCACTGAGGGTTACTGGTGGTCCCATGGGCTGAGCTGGGCCTGAAATTGATGTTTTGTTCATGAAAAAGTTCATTATCCCAGGGCTGGGCTGTGCTTGTGTCCTGGTGGGTGTGAAAGCACAGGGCTCAGTCCTGAGGAAATGGTTTGTTACAGGGATAGCTTCAAGGTGCATGATTGGGATCTTTATTGCCTCTCCAGAGCCGGATATATGGCCAAGCAAGCAGCCAATATTATTTCCTGTATGATGTGCCTGGGGAAAAAAAAACCAAAACCAAACAGAAACACTCCAGAAATATCTATTAGTCCTACCCGTGTTTATTTATCTATATAAACAGATTTTATCTCTGTCTATCTAAACACATTTTTGCATTCTTCATGACCTTCCCGATTTCTTTTTACCTGATGTTTTCATTATTGTTTTTTCTTAAAAAGCATTGTTGTGACTTTTTTATTCTTTGTTGTACAAAAGGAGGAATTTTTTTTTTTTGTAGCTCTCTGTGACTTTCTAATGGCAGAAATCAAGAACAGTCATTTTTATTAAAGAGAATTGCAGTTTGCTTGTAAACTTTTGTGGCTTCTATCTGTGTCTTGTATGTCCTGTGAGCTGTGAGTTTCCTGACACCCAAGCAGGGATATGACACAATATTCTGGGTTACATGTCCTGCGTGTTCCCCACCACCACCACAACTCCTGCTTGTGATGCTTTATTAATCTCATGGAAAATTCAGAGTTTGTGGGGTTTTTGGTGTTGGCCCAGCAGTTTGGTTGGGCTGTTGAGAAGAACATGATATCCTTTGGCCACTTGTTTCCAGTTGAAATGACGCAGTGGGGTCTAGCTAGAAATGGATTTTCCATACGAAAGAAGGAATTATTTTAGGAGGTAGAATAAGCAAACTGTTAAAAACTGACAGAACTGTTATAACGGTGTCAAATTTGGGGTTTACCGTGAGAATCTCGTTGCCTGAAAATTTTAGGCAAAAGATTTAGTAAATCTGTGGCCTCTCTGTATTAGACCTGTCAAAGAAGTGTGTTGGCAGTGGCTCCTTTTGCCTTAGCATCGTTTTCTGTGAAATTGAGCTGAAAATATCCTGGGAGATGTATTGAGCCAGGCTGGAGCTTTCAGCTGCTCTTTGGTTGAGAGCACCACCCAGGCTGCTGTCACAGCCACACCTGGATTTCTGGAAGCTGCTTCTTTGTGCAGCCTGTTCTGAGCACATCCCCTCCTAGCTGCTCACTTGTACACTGAATTTCAGAGTGCAAAAGTCCTTTTGCATTCAGCGTCAGAATTTCTCTCCTGCAATGCACGAGTTGGGGAAGACAAAGGAGCTCTCAGTGCCTGTAACACAGATGAGTCATGGCTCAGTATGTGGGTTCAAAATGCTTGGTAGGGATGCTGTCTTTGGTGGATCCATTAAAATACAGGTTTCTGACTAAAACTTTATTCTGTCATCTCCAAGAAATGGCAGAATTTTCAGATGCAATTAGAGCGCAAGCTCATATTCTTTTGTTCATGTTTGTTTCTTGGTAATGGATCAAGATTTCAATAAATTCACTTCTCTCCTGCATTTTTTCTAAGGAGTTTCATTTCTTCCACTCACCTCAGACCTCGTAGTGCACAGTGTCAGCTGGGATTTTTGATGCCCTGAATAATCAATACAAATTGCATTTGCTAAATTATTTCTTTAATGAAATTAGGTGCACATTCTTTCCATCTCTTGAACACAAGCTTGGGGCAATACATTGAAGCTGAAATTAGTAGGAACTGCAAGTAATGAAACTGCTGTTCACACTTTCCAGGTAGGAGGGATTTAAGAATTTTTTTTTCTTTTGTCTTGATGGTTAAAAATCTATGGTTAAAAGGTTTTGGTGTTGGTGTTTTGGGGTTTTTTTAAGCTAGAGAGCAGCAAAATCTTTCCTTCAGAGAAAGAAGTTATTCTCTCTGGTCATCCCCAGCTCTTTAATCATGTTCGGTAAGGAACGTTGCCCAAATTACCCTGAAATATTAAGCTGACTACTGCATAAAATTGAACAGCCATTTTTATTGTTTTTCAAAGCCATGGAAGGGGCTGCCCATGGAGGTGGTGAATCCCTGGAGGTGTCCAAGGAAGGCCTGGATGTGACTCTGAATGCTCTGGGCTGGGTGAAAAGATTGGGATCAGTCACAGGTTGGACTCTGTCACCTCAGAGGGCTTTTCCACCCTCAGTGGTGCCGTGATCCTGGTGGTATTTTCAGTGCAGAGATGTGGTTCTGCCCATTCACAGCTGCTTTTCTCCTCTTAAAAAAAAAATTATTGTAGCAGCAGTTGTTTGCCTCCTTACATTCAATAGGAATAATTCCGTGGAAGCTTTGGCTTTTTAAGTATTCACAAGGATGTAATTACCCATTGTTATTAATTTATTAATATTAATATTTAATTAAATTCCAAAATAATTAAACTAGCAGTAGTGTCTTAGCTATCCCGTGATCAGTCTGTCAACACTTCAACTTTCTCCTGCTGGATTTTTCTTTTAGTACATTCTAACTAATTTAAGATTAATTGATAGTGAGAAAATGGTTCTCCTGTAGCTTAGCAGATGACTTTGCACATGTATATGAGTCTTCCTCGTTCCATCCCATCCATTTCTTTACATATCTAAGCAACTCTAGACGTAAAGTTGGCTCCTTTTTTTTATTTTAAAAATAAAATGCTGTGTCTTCTATACTCTGCAAAGATGATTTTTCAGTCCACCATCAGATTAGAAGCTTCTTTTGGTTTCGTTTTAGAAGATGAAAAAATCTTAAGGAGCAGAGTAGGTTGTGCGATGGGATAACTTAGAGAAATAATGACCACTGGAGGTGTACTTGAAGTTGGTATTGGAATTTGATGTACTAGAGGATAATATTGTCTGGTGTCAAACCTGCCAGTAGAATTTTGGCCAAGTTCTCTGCCTGTTTGTCAGCACATTTCTGCTGCATGGTTGACTGTGACCAAATTGCACTGTATAAATCCCCAAAAGATTCTTTATCATGGAGTACAAATACTCCTCAGTATTAAAGATATGCATATTCAGAAACTGTATCCTCTTGGTTCTTGTTATATTGAGCTAAAAGCCTTGGCAGAACCATTTCTAGAAAATTCCCATTACTGGGTTTTGGGTATGGACTTGCTGCTCACTTACAGCTCTTTTTAATGACAAACACTACTTGGAAATGGCTTAATTGGATTGTGTGCTTAATAGCATTAGGATTGTTGTGCTGGTTTAGCTGAGCTCTAATGGCCCTTTGCTGGTTAAGAGATCAGTAAAGCAGCAGAATGCAGAGAGAAACTTTAGATTTGAGAGAAGATTCTTTGCTCCTTTGAGAACTGCTACCCCTGAAAGAAAAGGAGGGGGGCTGCTGAAGGAAATGCTGAATATATTCTCTATATTGTTTGACTCAGTTTAGTGGGAGTGTTTTATTGCTGCTTCATAAATGGTTCAACAACTGCACATTTCAGTTTCTGGTCAGCCTTGAGGTTTGGCACAGATTGTTGTGCCAGCACAGAGAAGATTTTTGAGTTCTAGTCACAGCCTTGGTCCTACAGCTTTAAAAGGGGATTCTCTCAGTCACAAAACCCTGGGAAGTGGGAGAATAAACTTCTGGGTGCTTTTTGACTTTTTTCTGAAAGTAATTTCTGAAAATACAAATTATGCCAAAGCCCTTGTATCTGGAGAGAAGAATCAAAAGGAATAAATACCCAAGTGTCCTAGGGGAGAGAAGGGTTCAGTGAATTTTCCAGGCCATGGTTTGCAGACATTCTTTATTGAGGAGAACATGGGTTGAGTTTGTGTGGGCAGTTGTGTTGCTTTATATTTCTTCTGGCTCTCAGGGAGTTTTTGCAAATTGTTTGAGATGTCTGGTTCCCCATTAGCTCAGTGTCCAGAGAATGCTTCATTGGTCCTGCTCTTTAATGTGATCACAGGAGACTACTTAGGCTGATAAAAACTCCTTTGTTACAAGTATATAATACATATTTAACAAAATTCCAGGAAGCAGATGGCTAATTAGATAGCTTGGTGATGCTAAGATGATCATATGTTCTAGCTCTAAATAAAAATTTAACAAAGCTTCATTTTAGTATTTCAAACAGACTTACATAATGTTTTCTAGTTAGTATTAAGTAGGGTGGATGAACACTGTTGGGATTGTCCACTCTGATGTGAAAAGACATCAGAATTCTGTTCCCTGTTGGATTGGGGTTATCTGGTGTTTGACTGGGATTCTTTCTTGAGGCAACACAAACTCAAGGGAGGTTTGTTGTCATTTCACTCTGCACATTTTTTAATAACCCCATCCAAAATGAAATCAGACAAATACTAAATATACATGGAAAAATTCATTACTTTTAATAGCATTTCTACCTCGATGAAGAAATTCCAAGGCATTACATCATTGGAATAACTTATTTTTGTGTGGTGTCTTTCTGACTGTGTGTCAAGTTGTTTTTACAGTTCAAGTTGTTTTTACAGTTAAATTCAGGAAAAGAAAATACTACAAGAACCTTATGAATAAAAACACGTAGAAAAATACCAGGGAGGGAGAAAAAAGGGATTACAAAACTGCTTGAAATTCTTATTTGAAGGTAAATTGAATGAGTGAAGTTCACTATGGAAATTTAGGGAAGACAAATATTTCCCAACAGTGAGTGTATAGTGGAAAAAATGAAGATAAAGTCATATAAGAGATGTGTGTAAAAGGGAAGAAAGAAAATCCAGTTAGGTAAGTAGGGAAAAGGAATTCTTAAAGTAATGACAGGCAGCTTTGTAATTGGATTTGGGATTGGAGAAGTCATTCAAGTGCTCATAAGCTTATTTTGAAGAATTTTGTTTCCTGAGACTGATCACATTTATATGGTGCCATACCTGACTGTTTGGATTAAATCCATTGTGTTACAAAGGTGAACTGAGAACGCTTCCTACACAGTGCCATGGACCACAGGAGTAGTTTTTTATGGAGGCCATATTCTCATATATTTGGTGTGAAGAAATCAGAAAAGTTCTCCTCCCTTTCCCCTTCCTCCTTTTCATGATCGTGCCTTTCAAGTCTCAGGCTTGATAAGCAAAGGTGGTGACCTACATTGTTTTTAGTCTTTGCAGAGGCAAGAAGTATAAAATGCTTGATAATATCTCAGTGTTTGTTAGCTTGATGAACAGTTTTTAGAGGCTTTTTGCAAGACAAACTAAAATTTAAGCTTCTGGAATGACATCAGAACAAATCTAAGTTCCTTTTTCCTTGCAATCCAGTTGCTCCTCTGCATCTCCACAGAAGATTTTCTAAGTTCCAGCCTCAAAAAAGGTGGACACTGTTGGCAGACACATTTGTGCTGTATTCACATGTTGGATTTTATTTAAAGTAGTTTCTCTAGGCAGGGTCAGGAGTGTTATTTTCAGTAACCTTGCTTTTTGGTGCCAGCTGACGGAACAGGGCTGCTGCCATCCGTACAGTGGGGCTTGGCTCTTCTGAACCACACAAGAGGAGAGGGAGAAGATATTTGCCTCTCTCTTTTAATTGATTTCCTCTCTCCCTCTCCAACAAGCTGTCAGATTGGAATGTTTGCCCCAGTTTTCTTTGTCATATGTAGAGGTAGTGGGTTGGCTGTTCAAAGCTGGCAGGAGCCAGCAGAAATTCTGCCAATAAGGAGAATTCAGATGCCATAGATGCCTTAGAATATTGGGGGAAGCAGTGGGATTCAGGATTCATGCTCTGAATTGCATTTACAGGGCTGTCACCACCCAAGTACTTGGACACTGAAGAGTTGTTTTCCCATATGGAACTTTCCCTGTATTATTCTCAATGTTAAGCTAGTGTTTGTAGTTCTTCCTAAGTCAGCTGTAGTTCTCTAATTTATTGAACTTAGTTTTAGCTATCATCTAATGATTAAAAAAAAACAAAAAAACCCAAAACCCTCACCATTCTAAAAGACTCCTGTATCCTAATTTTACATGAACTCAGCACTGGTAATTTTGCACAAAAGAACAGATTGGAGTTAGAGGAATAATGTGAGTCCACACAAAACAGATGAGACTGGCTCAGCACTGATTCCTATTTGCTCCTGCTACCTTGGAAACAAAGGATGGCATGACAACAAAAGCAGTTCAGAAAGAAAGGTTAAACCTCCAAAATACTTGAAATGTATTCTTGTGGGGAAATTCTTCCTTATTGTTTCAGGATGGATTTTCAAGTTTTAGTGTACATAGGTGACAATTGTCTTTCTCTGAACCTCATCCTAGGCTGAAATCCAGACTTCAGACTAAAAATGCAAAGAGCTGATTTTAATGTATCAGTACCTGAAATACTAAATTTTAGGAACAAAAGAAAAAAAGTCTAAGGTCTATCTGTAGCTAAAATAAGTTCTAGTCTGAGCCATTCAAGGGTTTCTTTGGAATTTTTTTGTCAAAAACTTCCTAAAACTGGGTACTTCTTGCCTGGATGGAAATAAAGGTAGGGGCCATAAAGACAGCAGTGTTCTTGGCTAAATTGCTGCATTTTTTTCTTAGCCCTGCAGTGCTCTGAGGTCAGCATGGTACAGCAGTGAGGATCACTCAGCTCGTGCTGCACCTGGGGAGAGGTTCTGGAAATTCTGTCCATCCTTCTGTGTCCTGAGGGGCTCCTCACTGAAGCTGGGGACAGCAACCCCCATACCCTGACCATGAGCACACCATTAATGTTCTTTGAAGTGTTAGGGATTTCTTTAAATTACTATTTTCTTTTTTTTTTTTTTTTTACTTGTGGTGCTCTCTGTTTTATTGTTCATATCTCTGTTCTGCAATTATCTGCCTTGATTTCCCAAATAATCCAATTTATCCAGGTTAATGATACTAAAGACAAATGTGAAAATATGTCAAAAATCAAATGCTTGAGCTCACATTCAGAATGGGTTCTCTGTAGAAGGGAACAGCATTATAGCTTTCAAGAAAAATGGAATTTTAAACATGTTTTTTTATAAGAAGTTGACTTATATAGGTGTAAGCTCCCTAATTCATTAACACCATGTTTTGCTGTTTGGTTGGGTCGTTCAAAGGCTGTGCCAAAAGAGGAAAGAAAGGAGGTATTTATGTTTTGAATAAACAGATCTGGGTGTACTTTGAAGGTCTCTTTATTCATGCTGAGGCAGCAACGAGGTGAACAAACAGTGTTTGCTTCTCTTTTCAGTTCATCCTCCAGAAGGGCTTTTCTTATTTGGTTGGACTCTTTCAGTGCAGTCACCCAGCAACTTCCAAGGGCTTTTGATTCAGACATTAATCTCTAAATGCAAAACCAGACAGAAAACAAGGGTCCTTAGAGAACCTAAACTGGAAACCTGTGAGTCCTGAAGTTCTACTGCAACTCAGGAACAAGCCATTTGCATGACACTGGAATTCTTAAATACACATTTCCAATGAGGACCAACAATTTTAAGATTTTTTTAAAGTCATTTGCAAGTTACTACACTACCAAACATGGTTTGGGAACTGTACATGTTACAATATTACATCTTTCCACATGACCACATTTTTTACAAATGAGGATAATCCAATGCCAAAATACATGTTTAAACTTCCCAAACTGAAGGTAGAAGAATGTTTCCAGCAGGAAACCCTTGCATTGGTTTGATTCCAATTTTAAGAACTGCATCTTCATACTCCAACAAGCTTTTCTGCAATTCAAAAGAAATTTTCTTTTTATTGCCACACAAGAGTGAAGTACTATAATTCAAAAGATAAAATGTATTACAAGTCAATTTTAGCAGACCTCAACCTGTATTTAGAAACTGAGAGGAAAGAAAGGGCAAAAGATGTCAAAATTTAAACAGAAAATGTAGGAACTATTTTGGTACAGAGGGTGTGTCTTGGAACAGGCACAAGCTGATTCCACTCAGTTAATTTTAAAATTTAGACATGGTCATCACTTGATTGGTATTGTCAGTGATTATTTTTAAAAACACAGTAAATGTGTCTGTTCTGTCCATTTGCCCATATTTGGGAACACTTGAATGATCCTTCTCTAAAGTGATACAATATGGACAATAGAAAAGGACATTTATTACCTTTTAGCTATAAAAGTGAAACTCTGAAGTGCTAAAGAAAATGAGGCGAAATTTTCTTTAACTCCTGCAGTTTTCATCAAGGCATTTCTAATCCAAGGGGCTCCCAGTGTGAGACGCTTCTGCTTGTCTTCCGTGGCTCTACCTGTCACAGCAACTTGGCATTTTGCGGGGAACTCCTAATGGAAATGGCATTCTGCTGGAATCTGTCTGCTCCACGCAGCAGGAGCATCCTGGGCTCCGAGTCCTTCGCTTCAAATGCTTTTCTTCTGTCTTAAAATTAAACCCACATGCACTGGACTAACGCTAAACTGTTTGGGGTTTTTCCCTTGCTGAATCTGGGGGGTGTTTTCATTCTCTCACCCAGCAAAATTCACTTTATTAAAGTCCTCTGCAAAGGGATGACTTTGTGCTCGGAACTGGGAAAATGTTTGGAATGTCTCTCAGTGAAAGTTGTAATAGTTCTGTTCCATCAGATCCCTGGAGTGTTTCATATATTTGTGAAAAGGGAGAAACCTCAGGAGTCATTTCAGCTTGTTCTCCCTGTTACTGAACTGCACCATAAATATCCTTTAGTTTTTTGGATCTGTTTGTAGGCTCTTCTTTCCTTACTCAACTGTGGAAGCATTCAAACTTCACATCCTTCTGATGTAATTTCTTTAGAATGACGTTTAAAACAAGTCTTTTACTGGGAAAATTACTGAAAGAATGTTCATTTCAATCTGTAGTGGAAATTAGGTATAAAAGGAGCTCTATTAGTCATTCATACATACATTCATTTTACAGAAAACTTTCATAGTTTTTGGTGTGCGTTTCTTCACAATGCTTCCCATTATAACTGTTCTGTTAAAATGCTATTTTATTGGACCTAAATCAGGAATTCTCTGAAAATATTTTTACTGTGTAGCACCTAGAATTTGGCTGTAACTTGCTGCCTACAAACTTCCTGCTGCTTGGTGTTGAACTGAGGTGGGGGGAAATTCCTGCATCCAGACAGGACAGAGCTGTCAGCAAAAGTCATCTCTGAAATGGCAAGGTTCAGACTGACAGGAAGGCTCCTTGTGTTTTGGTTACAGACTTTGTTTATATTCTTGCTGGACCATTTTTTAATACTGATTTATTACAGGAGAAAATTATGTTCAGAGGTCATGTTAATAGCTTGAAAAATCCGCTTAGGAAGCAAGAAAATTCCCCAAAACTTAGAAATATAGGACCTCCTTTAGTCTAAATGTTGTGTAGATACCCTGATAAAAGAAAGAAGCTGTGATTAGCTACACCAAGAAGAAATTTGCTGCCTGAAGGTTAGAGAAGAATGGTAATTGGAAAAATGAATATATTTTTGAAAACGTGGTAAGGGAAAAATTATAAGCACAAAGAGGCAAAGGATGGTAGTAGTCATATTTTTCCAGGAAATTACTTAAACTGGTGTGAAAGAGTATCATTCATGATGGGACTGGGCTGAAGGGAAATACACAACTCTATATTCTGCAGTCAAATTCTTTTTCAGGCTGTCAAAGGCCATGAATGAAACATTCATACTTTGAATGAACACGTTGTCCCTGAAGACAGTCATGTTTTGAGCAGAATAAAAATAGTAGTTGAAAGAATGGAAAAGAGTATTAAGTGCGTTAAGCAAAGGAACAAAAATTTCTACAGAGCATAGATTTTATTATAATACAGCTTTGGGTTGTTTTTTGTTGCATTTTCTGTGTTCATGTGTGTCGTAAAAGTGAATAAAAAAGAACATTTTGGCAGCTCAGTCACTCTGCTCCCACAAAGCGAGCACTGAGGGAGGATAATTGCTGCACCTTTGCCTGAGGTGAGCTGTTATTCCATCCTCATGACCCTGGGCACTTCTTCCCTCTTTTGCCCAGGTAATGCAGCAATAAAGCCCTCACGCTTTCTTTCAGTTTGGAGACGCAGGAGACTTTCTAAAAGTAGTTTTCAATTACTGTTTCTGTTGGGCATTACACAGAGAAGGGATTGGAATAAGAGTTTAACGTTATGACCGGCTGATTGCTTTTTGTATAAAAGCCTATTATTCAAACTGGAAATTCCACAGGGATAGATACTCAGTAAGTGACCCACGATACACAGTGTGCACTGTACCTCTGTTATCTTCGTGATACAAGTGATGTATTAATAGTTTAAATGATAAAAACAAAATTACATTAGCAGGAAGTAATCAGTGAAATGCATCCTTGCTTAAATCTGCTAAATCTACTAATACTTTTTTGGCTTTTAGTGCTGACTGATGCAGCAGTGTAAGTTTGATGCAGCATGCAGTCCAAAAGCCTCTTAGGCTCTTTTAATCTTAAAACCATGAAATGATGCAACTGCCCAATGTGTTGCTTCATTTGAGGACCAGGCTCCTTGCTATAAATGAAGACTTATCACATGAACACAGATTTCCACTTAGAAATTCAAATTTCTTACCAGTTAATCCAAAAATTGCATTGCTAATGTCGGTAGTGGCAGGCTGCTCTTGGGGTTTGCCCAGCCATACAAAGAGGAAATATATCAATTCTCCTCTTGAAAAATAACAGTAGCAGAAGTTACACCAAAACCTCTGGCTCCATTTTATATTCATCTTCGAATTTCTATGCAGAGCACGGTCAGACAGTACTGGTTTGTGAATTTGTAAATTTACAGGCAGTTTGTGAATTTGAACACCACTGAAAATTACTAGATTTCCACTACCTGAAATTGTTAAATATTGATGAAAAGGTACATGTAAGTTAAAATTACTTTGTGCATGCTAGCCCAGTATATTCCATAAAAAGGTATGAGTTTAGTCATAGGTAACAGCCACTACCTTGTCTAGAAGCCAAGAGCCCAAAAATCTGAAGTTCTGAAACATTTAGATGGGCAGAGGCTTCCTGTGAGTCCTCTTAAGCCTGTGATTAAGTGCTGCACATAACTCAATCTCAGAGAACACGGAGTAGCACCAATTCTCATTAAATTTCACTGATTTCAGTTAGAAAACTTAATGGCAAAGCTTGGAACCTTGAAAAGTTAGAGTGTATTCTCCCCATCAGATAGAAAAGAGGCAATTAAGACATCATCTGGGTCAATGAATGAGTCTAGACACACTAATAGCCACCGGGGAATTTGCATCTATTCTTTCAGTGCGCATAATATGGCCAGAAATCGGTCCAAAAAGGGAAGGAATGAAGGGAAAGGGCTGAAAGTCAGTGTGCTCTATTTATAGGGGACTTTGGTCTGCCTGTCCTTACACACTCCCCGGTCCTAGAGGAGCTCCCTGCAGCTCGCTCTGTGTTTGGAGCGAGGCTCAAAGGCCTGAGCCCTTGCTGTGGGGAAGGAGGGCAGCACTAGAACAGCAATAAAGCAGTTTTTAACCTCAAACCCCAGCACAGAAGCCTTCAGTGAGTGTGGGGCTGATGGAAGCAGGAGGCAGAGCATCAGTTCTTGTCCCGTCCCAGCAGCACAGGGGATCCTCCTGGCTCAGGGCAGAGCCAAGCACAGCAGCCTCAGCCAAGCAACAGGGGCTGGCTCCCAGCTCAGTGCATACACAGATCATCCTATTAATTTCAACCTTATTTTACTTTGTCCAGCCTATACCATGAGATCAATCTGCTCACATTTAAATGCCAACGTTGTAAATGTTATGCTGAGACACATCTTGGATCACTTTGTAGCCTGTGGAGAAGAGTGAGCTCTGCTCAGATCTGATTCATGTTTTTAAGGGAGTAGCATCCATCTTTTCTAATACTTTTCTTTTTTACTTTTCCACATAATGCAAGCAGTTTACCTCAGGATGAGGCAGTGCTTTCAACAGGCATGCCTGCTTCCCTCCATTGATTACAGAGCCGTGAGCTGAAACAAACACAACCTCTGTTCAATGTCTAAACGTGCACATGAGATAAATCCCAGTGGTGCTCATTTATAAACCTGTAATCATCAGGCGACCCAAGACAGGCCCCCCCAGCTCCGATTTGCTCAATCATAACGCTCCAGCCAGGAAGGATAACAATTTTATTTACAAAGAAATGTCAGTGGTAAACAAGTGAGAAACCAAGTTGTGTGTTGCTCAGCAGAAGTGAAAGCCTGGTTCTGTTTTGCTCGTGTCCATTAGCTGAGCAGGGAGGAGAGCTCTGCTCCCGTGGTGGTTGGAGGAGCTGGGAGGGCATTAACACAAATTTATTAATGCCAGTGTGAGCAAAGCTGTCACATGAACACAAATGCTTTTCCCTCTTAAAGCAAATCAAGCTTTATTGTCAGTTCCTTGCAGAACAGAAGGATGAACGTGTACAGCATAGCTGGGAGTGGAATTTAAGTGCAGGAAGAATTCACTGAGAAGGCTGAAAGTCTCCTGAGGATGCTGAGACTTTAATAATTCCTGAATCAAATTGAATAACTACCCTGAAGCAGGAATAATTTTCCCCATGAAAGAGATGGTGTGGGGTTTCATTTTTGTCCTTTTCTTGTTGTCATAGGCCGTTTTTAAACCCCTTTAACCAAGTCTTACACGTAAGATCCTGAAGTGAAGATGCCAACAGAAAGCATGACAGGCCAATTTGTATTGTACAAAAGCTCCTGAAAACAAGCTAAAATCTGCATCTCTGTAAATTAGAACAGTGTGTGCCAGCTGCTGTCAAAACAACACAAGTATAATAGAAGTTTGACAGATTATGGTTGCATCTTATTCCAAAAAATTGATCTAGTTAGTGCATAACATAAACTGTTACAAAGTTAAACTCTTACTTATGTTATTTCTTTTTGTTTCTATTTGTTTTGCATCAAATGACAAATTTACAAGTGCTATGAAGCGTAAAGAGCCAGTATTTTGAGCCACATGGGGTTTCTTTGAAGGTGCAGGTCTGGCTCTTTTCATTTTCTTTTAGTACTGAATCTAGTGAACTTGCAGTTTGTCACTAACCCACATCAGCCTCCTTTTTTCCCCTCTCCCTGTAAGGTTTGGTGATTCACTGACTCTTGGAAGGGAGCAGAACCCAGCTGCCAATGGCTTGTGGCAGGAGACCACTTGCTAATCAATATCCTTCCATATTCCTTATATTCAGCATGTATTTACCAAATCTGTTAACGGCAGCACAAAATGAATTTCCTGAGGCAGTTTGAACAGAAGAGGTCAAAGGTCATCTTTCCTGGTAGGATTTGGGGCATAGGAACTTTTTGATGAAGCATTTTCATGCAGGAGGCAAATATCTTACTAAATATCAGGAATATGTGTTGGGATGAAGCCTTGTTTCATGCACACTGTACAAGAACTTGACATTTCTTATAAATATCTTGCCAGTAAAAATAGGAGGTGTTTTCTTTTTTTTTTTTTTTTTTTTTTTTTTTGGTCTATTCATGACAGCAAAAATGGGATTAATGGCAGAGCTAAAGGAGAGCTGAATAACAGATTCAGCCAGAATTTCTTAGTCATGTAAAATGTTCTTATTAGATTAAAGTATTAAAAAATCCCAAAAAGCTCAGAGATTTGCATATTCCTTTAATGGGTTATTTTGAGCTTCCATTGAAGCAGATACACTTTCAACAGATTGACTTAAATGCCAGTTGGCTAATAGGGCAAGAAGAAAAACCATAATCTTTTTCTTTGGAGCAGAGTCATTTACAGCTGAAATATGACTAATTACCGCAACTGAACTTGTGATACCCCTTGCACTTGTTAATAGACTTACTGCATTAATGTCTCTGTGAATAGATGTAAAACCCAAACAAAGAAAAAAAGCCCTTTTTGTATTTTTAAGATCTAAATACAATCTTTTGTTCTCCCTCACAAAGAAATAATACGAAATACCAGTTTACACCACGCAGCAGTAGTTTAAAAGAAAAGTTTATAATTTTTGTGGGTTTTCTACAAAAGCTTAACATAACTGAGATAGTTCAAATCGTTTTAAAAACTCTGTTTTGCAGAAATGGGAACGAGGTTCCATTATGCAGCAGGGAAATGAACCATGAATTCCTGATTACAGCAATACCTGGCATTACTATTATTAGTTGTAGTGTCAGCTGTTGCTTAGCAGAAGAATGTCCAAGAAGAAAATGTAAAAAAAACCACTTTTAATTCTGCAGTTGAACCTTCAGGAAGTGCAGAGAAAGAAGCAAATCTGAAGGCCTGGAAGGAAAGGAACTGGGCTCTGTCCTCAGCAGGGTCAGTGCGAGTTGTCAGTGCCGCACGTTTTAAAAATAATGGAAGACATTCTTTCTGTTCATTATGTTTTGTTACTCATTTTCAGTTCGTTCCAAATTCTGAGTCACTTTCATAAATCTGTTTTTAACGAGTTTTAGCCAGTCAGTGACTTTCAGAACAAATGCATCCTTTGGGTTTCCAGCTGTAGAAATCCTCACCAACTGCATCCACTGTAACTCAAGCAGCCTAGAATTTAACAGTCAGTTAAACAATTAAGACAAAATCCAACCTTTGGCTGTAGGGGTAAATAATGTTAAAATAAAGGGCAAGCAGGTGGCTGGGGAAATGGGGCTAAACCCCAGAGAGGAATTTTCCTGTGTGATTTCTGCCGTGAAGGTGCTGAGCCTTTGCCGACGGCTCTGGTGTCCTTCCACAACCCAGGTCAGCTGCTCCAAACTGGGAAGAACCTGGCCCAGTCCTGGAGCTGCAGATCAGGCACTTCCCTAGCTGATTTCCTGCTCACCAATCCTTTCCTAGGCAGGAGCTTGGAATATTTTGCTGCGTCAGCATAAAAGCAGTGCTGATGTGCCCAGGAGGGAATGCTTGGATGAGAAAATGCCTTTGTGCCCGCTCATCCAGGTTTGTCTGCAAAAAGAAGGGTCTGGTCCAGGGCAGGAATGAGGATGGAAATATTTCCTTCAGCAGAGCTGCTGCTTTGTGCCCTTGTGAAGCAGCTGTGGAACCACAGCCTAATGCTCCGTTCTTCAGCAGGGTTTGACAGGCTGAGGTTGTTTTTAGCTTGTTTTTAGCTTGTTTTCTGCCCGTCAAGCACAGTCAGTCTGTGTCACAGGAGAATTCTTGCTGCACTGCAGCTGTGGGCTTTGGGTGTTGTAGCTTTGCCCTCCAATTTGAAGGGATTTTTTCACTCATGCTGGTGAAGAAATTGATTTTCTAAAGAAGCTTTCTATGGAAAGAGTCTGGCTGGAGTTTTTTGTGACCTCTCACATTCTCTCCGTCTCTCCTGGCCATTTGCCTAAGACAGTTCAGTCCCTTTTGAAGCCCCATTCTCTCCACTGATTTTAGGAATTACATATTTGCAAATTAATTGTGACAGCTTTAAAGAAAAGCTCCAGCTCCGCTGAAAATCTGCAGTGCATCCAGGTATTAATGGAAGTTTGATCTCTTCTCATGTCGTTTGTTGATGTGTGACACTATTCTGTGTGTGGAATGCACTTGTCCAAACTTTGGAGCCTGAAATTAGTTGTACATTTATGATACCCCCTCAGCATAATTCATGCAGAATTCATCTGTTTGCATGCCACTTGGAGCCTCCTGGAATTTGTTATTTTCCATCTGCATCTCTAGCAGTGTCACATTGTTTATGGAGAGAAGATGCAGTTTTCTATAAATCACTCGCTTTCATACAGTTTTACTGTGCATTATTTTACTCAATTTGTGAAGGATTTAAGCACCCTGCAGTGTGCAGCATTACAAGGCATAAAGTGATTGAAAATAAAAACTATTTTTGGCTGAAATAATGGAATATTCACCATCAGAAATATGAAACTGCATTTAAGTGTGGGTGAGATGTAATGAATGAGCTGCATTATATAAAAGGGGATTACTCAGGCTATTAATTATAAGGACTTAAACGCAAATCTTGCAAGGGGAAAAAGTGGCTTTTATATCTTGCTCCAAACTAGAATGATCTTTGTTTCCAAACTGAGGTCTAAGGAGAAACATTGCCAAGTAGGGGCACTGTTCAGTTAGAACTTGGACATTCAACATTGAATATTGAATTCAACATTTAACCTTGAATTCTGTGATTTGGGAAGCAAGAGATGTGAAAACACAGATAGGAGCTCTCAGGAAACTGCTGCAGTGGGTGACTTGCCCCAGGCTCCCTGGATCATGTACCCAGTCCAATAAACCTGGAGGTTTTGTCCTGCTTTCAGTTTTCTTCTTTTCCCATCATCACTGCCCGGGCTTTAGAGCCCAACAAAGAAACCTTGAAATGCTTTAATTTTGGCCCGTGTGCCCTGTGTCACTGACTGCTCCCAGGTGTCACTTGGGGGCTGCGTGCCAGAACAAGTGCCTGGCTTCTCTTGGTTGGGTTTGTTTTTTCCTTCTTTCCCCTGACTCACTGAGAGTGCTGCAATTAAGCAGAGAGTCCACTGATACATTTCTGATGTGTTTAATTCTTCCTGCAAAAAAAGAAAAAAAAAGAGGCTCCTTCTACCTTATCCTCAGACCTAATGAGAAGATTTATTTATATGATGTCTCTAGCAGTGACATCACTTAAAATGGATACATCCACTAGTACTTTTATTAGTTCTGGAATAGTATGACATTTCAGGCACCCACAAGTGTATTATGGACACTTTGTTAGGCTGTAGTTTCTAATTATGTTAAATGCATATTGTAAAAAAAGAAGCATTGCTTTGTTGCACTGTAAGTAAGAAGAGGGAGAGTTAGGGGAAATAGGTATTATTCAGGTCAGACAAACTTTGAAGTCCAAAAGCAAGTGGTTTCAGTGATTTCTTTTTTACTAATAAAGTTGTTATATTTTTAAACTCCTATGAAAAAATAGGTTTTCTTACTTTAACTGTTAGCAGTTGGTGCTTCTAAAAACTGTCAACCTGAAGCTCAAACTTTGAATCTTGTATCCCTTGCCGAGTTACAGATTTGGTGTTCAGATTCTGATGTTCACAGACCGCTTTAATTTTTTTCACTTGCCTTTATGCCTTTACAACCTGACTTCTAAAGTGCCAGTGCCATGCAGTAAAGCTTTGAATAAAACCACTCAGCAAAGACAGTAATGACAGAAATTGATTTGCTTCGCTTTTGCTCTGTACACCCTTAATGCATGTTCTGTGGTGAGTGGGAATGAGTTGAAATCTCATCTTTCTTCTTTTTTTTTTTTTTCTTTTTTTAATTTTGATTTGAGTCATGGCTTACTGAATTCCAGGCCCTTACTGCTGCTTGAAAATTCTTGGCCTGTTGGAAGCAATATTCTCGGATGAATGTCAGCTAATTCATCACTGACATTCGTGCCTCATTTTTCATTTGTGATAATATATTGCTTTTAGTAAATACACGGGAGAAGGAATAGTGTTTACCTTTCCATATCATGAGAATACTACTCAGTCTATCTGACAGAAACGAAGAAATGCTGTTTATATTGCTGCTCCAGTGAGCCAGGAAGGACTGCACAAATATGTCATGAGCATGCAGTGGAAAGTGCTCTTATACAATTTTCACAGTCAGGGTTTTAAATGACTTAGTAGCAAGAATAATCATGATTGTTTCTAAGAATTAAGAGCTCAAACATAAACTAAATTTTGGGGAGCATTTTGAGATATTTATCGGGTTCTTGGAGTGTTGTCTCTGCTTCAAAATGCTTTGAAATCCCTGTCAACCAGGTGGACAAAGTGGAGAAATTGTCTCAGTTCTTTGACCTAATCATGCCAGAAGGATTGTTTCAACACTGATACAGGTTCTTATCACATGGATACTTTCCCTGCTATAAATCTGGGCTACTCTGGTGGTCCTGCACTTCTGTTTCTGTGCTGTGTATTGAGTTTAACTTGGGAAACCGCTGCAGCTAAAACCTAACGTTGCCAAAAACAATAGGCTGCAGAAGTGTTTGGACATAGAAACAAGCAGACAGAGCCACTGGTTCTGACAGCAATGTGCCCTATGTCAAATTAAAGTGGTCACTTAACCATGGCTGAGGAAATCATGGCTGGCAGCTCAGCGTGCTGAGGATGTGCTGCCCCAGGAGTGCAAAGAGCTGAGCTGGAACAGAACTGCAGCCAGGCTGGGGCAGCTCAGGAGGGCTTTGCATGCAAGCCTGCTGCTGGGGTCACAGACTGACGGGCACAGTCTGCTCAAACGTTCCCAATTCAGCTCAAAATGGACCTTTAAAAGTTCCGGGGAATATAAGGAGAGTATTTACAAGAGGCTGTAGTGACTGGATGAGGAGCATTAGATTAGAAGATTTAGATTAGAAATTAGGAAAAATCCTTCTCTGTGCAGGTGAGGAGGCACAGGGTGCCCAGAGCAGCTGTGGTTGCCCCTGGATCCCTGGCAATGCCCAAGGCCAGGCTGGACGGGGCTGGGAGAACCCTGGGACAGTGGCAGCTGTCCCTGCCTGTGGGACAAGATGATTTTAAAGTCCCTTCTAACCCAAACCAGTCTATGGTTCTGTGATTCTACCTGGTGAAAAATTCCACTGACTGTTGCGGTAGGGTTTTCTTGCTGGAAACCTCCTGTCTCAGCTCCTTCTTTGTTTAGAATTTTTTTTTTTTTTTCATTAAATGGTTTACGGCAAGTGTAAATAATTTGTTCATAATTAAATGAGATGTTTCCATGGTTTCATATTTTGTTATTTATGTATGGCCAACCTGTGAGCCCACAGGTACTTCTTATAAATATCACTTTTGCTGTTGGAATGAATTACTGTAACTTATGTCTTTTAGTCAAACATGTAATTTTGATAACTACCAAACCTACGAAATTCATCTGCTTGTTATGAGTAAATAATATACCCACCAAACATACTGTGGAAAAGAAATCTGAGGGTGAAAATTCTTAAGTCTTTAATTGGTTTCCCAATGTGCATGTTGACTTACATTGGCAACAAGCTTCTAATTGTAATTAGTCTAATGTGGAGTTCACATTTTTTTGTGTATGTTATTTTTCTTCCTGAGGAGTTGCAGTTTCTTGGAGATGAAATGTTTTCAGTGACTGATGAGAGCAGGAAAGTGATATTGAAGTTTCTAGCAGATGACCCTTTAATAAGATGTATGTAATTGGATAAGACTTGCAACAAATATTGGGCATCTGTTGGGTAACATGGAAATAATGAAGAGAAACAGGAACTGGGAAAATCTTTAATTAACAAAACCTCTTCAATTTCTTCATATAATACTACTGCTGAAAGAGAAGGGGTGGGTAGGATTAAAAAAAAAAAAACTAGCCTGAATGCTTTGAGAAAAGAATTCTTTGTCTAAAGGAATTATTAGCTGGTTTTATTAGTAAATAGGAATTATCAGTTGGTTTTCTTAGTAACCCTTATGTGCAAAAGGAGCTGAACTTGAACTTTTTCCTCCATAACCTCGGAAAATTTCAGCTGTGTCTTTCAAACCTGTTTTAAAGTGCTCTTCTCTATTCAAGACACACTTTTGCTAGGTTTAAGCAGGCAGAAGATAATTGCTGGCAAAACAAACCAAAAGAATGTGTGTTTTCTTGGAATGGAACATGTGGAGGCCCCAGGGCAGGATGGCAGGAGGCTGCTGGCTCTTTGTGAGGTTGTAGTCATCCAAAAACCTGGGGAGGAGAGGAGGTGAGAGGCTCATGACCATGGAGCACCACAAGCTGCTGCTGTGTGACATCTTCTGACATCGTCCCACCCCCTCCTTTGCACCTTCCAGTGCAGCACTTCACATCTGAAGTAATCTGGTGGTCATCAGTCACCTTGAAGCCTCTCAACTCTGCTCATACAAATCTCCAGTCAGGATTGTGTCCTAACAGGTGTTGCAGGAAGTTTATTTCTTGTGCTTCAGTGCTTAGGGTATGGCTCTGTTCATATCGCGAACAGCTTGTTCAGTGTCATCCTGGCCTCACTTCTTGCCTTCCTGAAGAAAAATAAACATTATTTGGCAATAATGGAATTAGTGTGTGGCCTGTGTTTGCTGGCAAAGGAGGTTCATTAATTAGCGTGTTAAAGGGTTTCTCAAACACAACTGAAAGCCTAAATTCAAAAATATCCCAAAATACTTTAATGCTCAGCTCTTGGCATTCAGCTCTGGCATTTCACTTATTGTATTGGTGTCCTTACAAATCATACTCACAGGAAATATTTTGGTTTACAGCTTGGTATCATGAAATTGTGAAATAAAAACAATTTTACTTCAAAAAGCTGGGAAAAACAAGCTATAAGGTTGCTATTGAAGAATTTGTGGTAAAACCTCACAGCTGTATGAGCGTGCTTTCCTTGTTCCATCAGTTTTCCATGCTTGGGGCTGCGAGGGGGATCAGCCATTCCTTGGAGCGTGGTGCAGGTCACGTTCAATTGACCATGGAGGTGATTTAACGTGAGAGGAAAGATTAAGAAGCCACCTAAACCTTTCAGAAGTTTGTGTTTGTGCATTCCCCCGAGTGAACAGTGTTCAGCTGGGCTGGGAGCTCTGGGCAGCTCTGCCCACGGCAGCTCCTGGGCCGGGCTCTGCCCAGCTGGTCCTGAGCTCGGGCACTGGAGGCAGAACTGGGAGAAGGCACAGTGGAGGAGTGGCTGCTCTTCAAGAGCAAAGCCATGGCACCTGCTCTTGGTTCCAGAGATGATTTACTCACTGAGCACCTCGTTTTTCATGCTGCACGATGTGACTGTGGAGGTTGTCTTGTAACAGAGGCTGCCGCCGTGATTTTCCAAAAGCTCTTTGCTTGATGTTCGTGTCTGGAATTCCAGCTGTATTACAGAACAAAATGCAACAACAGCTGCATTCTGGAGAGCTGGTTTCATCTTGTATCCCATCATTTTGCACAGCCTTAAAATAAGTACAGCCTGTGCTGTTTCCTCCTGCTCCCCCTCCCAGCCCTTGGGTTTTGTGCTGGGTGATGCCTCAAAGTGAAGGAGCTGCTCTGTTTAAGACATCCCATTTCTGCAATTGGGGTCACTGCTGAAATAGCTGAAAAATCTGAAGAAGAACTGCTCAGCGTTCACAGGAAGCAGTTCTGGGCTCTCCTGTTGTGTTAGCTCTTTAATTGGAAGAGCTGTGCTGTTCCTCGCTGCTGTGCCTGTGCTCAGCTCCAGAGCAGATGAGAGCAGCACCCAGAGGGGCTTTGTGGCTGCAGAAAACAGTAAAAGGAGCAACTTCTTCAACTGAAGTGAATTCAAGCTGCAGAAGTGATAGAAAAAGTCTGTGATTGTGGGTCACCTTTTTTGTTGGGACAAGTTCTCAAAATAGCTATTTCAGCACCGGTTTTGATAGATGGTTTCTGGGTTATTATTCATTTATAAAATGGGACACCTCAAAGGAGGGAGATTAATGGTTTTGTGAAATTTTAGCAAGGGCTTTACATAGAAACAGTGTTCTCTGTCTCAGAAAGTATATAATTACCAAGTAGATTGAAACAGTGTTGAATATTTCATATTACGTTAAATCCCCTAATATTTTGAAACTCTTCCTCAGTTTTGCAAATATTATGCTGCAGTTTTAGTAGAATAAACTATATCATGTACCTTCTTTTTCCTGTAATGGAAGGCAGAAATGACAAATCTGGTATAATATGTATCTGAATATAGTATTCAGACAGATCTGAATATATTATGCGAGGTATTTTACTAAATCCAAACCGTTTCAAAAGCGTGTTAGGTATAAATTTCTAATTTAAAATGTGCAGGTACATATTTATCACTTTATCCCACGGTACTGCCAGGTCTGCCAAAGTTGTTTGGGTAAATGTAAATGCATATGCATTCCCTGCCAGGCACACAGCCTGTATTTGCACACTGTTGTGGAGCTTGCAAAGCCAGCTTACCAGAGACATCCATCTGTTTTCTACTTAGTGTAAAGGAGTTAATGACCTGAGTAGTTAAGACTGTCCAGACGATCTGTATAATCCTTTCACACAAATAAGATATTGTTGCAGTTAACCGTTGCTTTCTCTCAAATTAAAAAAAAAAAAAATTTAAACAGCAGAGTTTACAGTCGTTTTTTTTCTGTCCTCCACCCGAGATTTTTAGGCTAATTGAACTTGACCAAGCAGAAAATCTGTGGCAAGGTGAGAGGCATGAATTTCAGATTAAGCAGAGCAATTATTAGCAGGTAGATGTGGCGCTTTAGAAATAGGAATCAGCCCTGATTTATCAATATTGATTTCCTGTATTTCTGTACCTTGGCCCCAGGGTAGGTTTTTGAGAAGGTAGCTTGAGTTTTGCAGAAACCACGACGAAAATGAAGGTAACCCCCGAGCCAGGGAATGTGGAGCATGACAGAGATGAGTGCTGTGAAGGTGCTGTGTGACCTTGTGGGCTCACAAAAGAGCTCTAAGAAGCTTAGGAACAGGTTAAGGTGATGGGCAGGGACGTTGTTTTTCTTCTTCACTATCTTAGCTTGGAACAGACTGTGTCTCACTGGGCTCCAGGCTGATTTAGTCAGAAAGGAGTGGGAAATGCCAAGTGGAAAGATTGCATAAAGCAGTTGTAAGTGTTAGCCTGGCTACTCTCCTGAGACAGCACTTCCTTCTAGGGAGGGTGAAACAGTGGCACAAGAGCAAGCTGGTGTATTGTAAATTATATATGTTGGAAAACTTAGGGTAATTTCGTTTTTTAAAAATTTTCAGTGGGTTCAGTATGTCGGTAGCAGTCAAAGGTAGGGCTGGCTGTGACTCACATTTGCTTTATTATCTACAGCCTGGTTTATATTTAATGTAAAAGGGATTTTCATTACGTTTTTACAAGTTGTATGTTCAGAAGAGGAGAAAGACAAATACTGCTACATCCTATATCTTAATTGCTACTCTTCTTGTTTATCTATTCCTAGTAAACTTATTTAAACAGTACTTATTTAAACAACAAATGTAGTTGGTATTTAATTGATTTGTCTATTTTGAAGTACTACCCTATTTCTGTATTTAATTGCTATATTTAATCTGAGGGTGATCTAACACGTGCCATGTGCCACATTCATTCATTCATTCAGTGCTTGGTGTTGTGCAGAAAACCCAGGCCAGCCGCTGATATGGGCCCCTGGGGGAAATTCTGTGGCCTCAGTGAGATTGCAAAACATGTGAAACAGCAACATGGCAATGACTCCCTGCTCCAAAGCCCTGCAGAGACTCTAAAGTGCTCCAGAACCCCCTGAGAGTAACCCAGAGAGGGTTTTGTTCTTATTGAATTTCTGTGCTAGCTCCTTAGTCCAGTTCAGGATCAATTCCTATTTGAAAGCCCCAAAGCAGGAATCCAACAACAAATACAGAGTGTGCCCAGAGTTATTTCCCTCTTGCTGCCCACGAGACCTCCAGTGCTGCTCCTTTGAAAGAATCAGTGCTTGAAACCTGGAAACAAATTACGTGCCTCTTGTTGTGGGGCACCCAATAATGCCATGACAGTGGAGCCACAGCTTTGGGGTTGGTTCAGAGAGGAAAATATGTGATTTCTACACTGGTTAAAATGTTATCCATTCATCATTTGAGCTGGGACAATAGTCTTGGCTGTTGGTCAGGGGGCAAGGTTGGACTTGATGGTCTTGGTGCTCTTTTCTGTCCTTGATAACTATGATTACAAAAATGAGTCAAAGATTACTTGAAAAAGCCTCACTGATTTCTCTGTAGATGACAACTGGCAGTTCAGTTGGACTCTCTGGCAAATATATTCTCCCCACCCTTTAGGTTTGCAGCTTAACTTGTTGTACTGAATAAATAAATACTGTGGTGTAGTAGAGCTATTTATATCTAATGGAAAGGATCACCTACTCTGTTCTTCTTCTTCCATAAGTGGGAGTTTGCAAGTGATTTGAAAAAAAAATAAATCTCTTGACCTTTTCTAATAGTTCTCAATTGCAAAGCATGTGACTTTTGTCTTGATATATTTTTACCCGTTGTTCTTTGGAATGGTTGTGGTTGTGGAGCTCTTCAGACATATGGCTGAGTGATGTGTGGGCTCAGCAATGGCTTTTCTTCTTTATAGATCATCTAATAGAGAAGATTGCTTCTATTTCTGTTATTTATGGTGGCAGTACTTCACTTTGGTCTCATCCATCTGTGTCATATATGAAAGCCATTAGTAGCAGTATTTTTTTAGCAGAGAACTCTCACCCGACCGTATATCACGGCAGTCTTTTCACTCCACATGATTTGGAACAAAGCTGGAAATTTACAGTGGAGCCTTGTAACTCCAAGTGACGACAATATATATGTGTATTACTGATAACAACATGTTTTTTCTCAGTGCCTGGACTGAGAATGAATTGCTCTCCATTATGTAAATCCCACAAGCCGTGTCAAGCATCTTCAGATTATTTGCTCTGAGGATACACTGAGTGCTGCTTCTCAGGTTCTTCCTTGTTTTTGTGCTGCCCAGTTGGCATTTTCTGCTCTCTGGAAGGGCAGGGAGCAGCCTGGGAGATGCCACATGCCAGCAGAGGGCCAGCAGTTAGTCTGGTTTTGCAGCACAAGGCCTGTTTTGTTCTCCGCATCCCTCCCAGTTCCCCTCCCTGGGCTTCAGGGAGCCTTTGGCTCCAGCAAGTCCAGAGCTGGAGAGGATGGGACCTCACAGCCAGATTCTATATATACACCACAGATCAAAATCACACTGTCAAAACATGAAAATACCTCAATAATTTTCTTTTTTAATTTTAGCTGTCAGCCTCGAGATGCCACTTTGCTCTCGAGCTACTCTGCATAATGTGTCCCAGCTCACTTCAGCTCTTGGTAAAGTGTAAAGGAACAAATTTCCTGGCAGCCTCTGCAAAGCAGTGTAATACAACTTTCATTACATGAAGGTGGTGAACGTAATGTGACTTCTTAACAGCTGCAGTAAGTGATGTGAAGCTCTGAACATCTTTTCAAAACAAGTAACAAGTGAGAGGTTATTTTTCATCTCTATTCCTAAAAAAAAAGAGACACGTTATTTTAAGCAGATGACACTTCGTTTGCACTTAGCTGAACTAAGTAAATTATTATATGAGTTCTCCAGATCTATGTTGCTCTGTGAAATAAAGAAAACATTAAAAATAAATGCTAAAATACACCAGCGGCTGGATTTCAGCATGAAAATCTGGATGTTAAATTACATGTACAGAAATGGTGGCTGTCAGATGGATTTCAGTTGACACTTGTTCTTTTCCCTTTGGATTTGTGATTCCGTGAGAGTTGCTTGTTGCATTGTTTATTTCTGTGTCAAAATGTTTGGTTCTCACTGGAGTATTCTCCAAAGGTGAGATGTGTCTGATGCTTTTGGATCACCTCTTAAGGAACCAGGCTCTTTGGAGATAAGTGACCCATTACAAATGGGAAATAAAGGAAAAAGACTCACAGCTGGCCATGTTGACTTGCCCACATCAGGCAGTCTGTTATTAGGCTGGACACAAATTCAGTTTTGAGGGTTCAGTAACCAACACTGACAATCAAACCTTTAGCATGCATTTCTGAGGTGTAGCCCGAAGTCCGAAAGGACAAATTCTCTGTGGTTTGCTTACTCTGGCAGCTGAATTGTCCTTTCCATTGCAGTGTGATGAGCATCATTTCCAGGGAAGTTCACAGCTAAAGTTCACAGGCTGGAGCAAACAGTGGCACTCCTCTTCCCACCTCTTAATCTCGATGCTTAAATCATATTAAAAACAAGGTCAACATTGTCTCTGGTTGAATGAATTCCTTCACACGCTCTGAGAGGCTGTCAGCTCAGAGATAGGACATGACTGTGGGGTTTCAGAAATTCTGCCCAAAATAGGTGCCCAGATATTCACTTTTCCTTACGCACATTGCTGGATAAAGGCAGAGCTGGAGCAGCCACTCCAAGGTCCTGATTGGAATGGCAGGCATTGGTGAAACAGGTCCACTCTACAAATTTCCAGATATTCCCATAATATTTCTCAGATCTTTTGCATTGATTGTCACATTATATTTTGCAACTTCTACAAAAGTATTTAGTTAACTTCTTTCCTTTCTGAGTGATATACCAAGATTTTTATTTTTTTTATTATTTTGCATGTGGTTTATTCCTGAAAGCACAAATCAGTCTATTGTCCTTGAGACTGGAAGATCTGGAACCAAAAATATGATCTGAAAGTAAAATATGACTCAGCTGCAAGTAATGTGAATGGTAATTGCCACTTAGTGATCTTTCAGTTGGTAGAAAACAAACCATCAAAATGATAATTGCAGGATTCACTGGGATTTAGGTTGATTAACAAACCAGACAACCAAGTGGGCAGCAGCCACTGAGCCAGAGCTCTGGCTCAAGTGGAGTCGGCAGAGCTAATCTGGAATCAGTGGAGCAAAACCCACTTTATTCCCTTTGCCCAAAGAATAAACATATGCCACGTCGGAAGTAGAACAGTTGGAAACAATTTCTGCATGGGATACTGATGAAAAATAGCTGGGAGAGAGGGAAGGGTGATTAGACTTCTTTAAAGGCAGACTTGGGGGGTGGGAAGGAAGCCAGCTTGGCATTAATGGGGTCAGGGCTGTGTCTGCAGGGACCTGCAGGTGCACCTGGTCACAGCTGTCTTCACTATTTACTTAAGAAATAAATTCATACGTGTTTTAAACGAGAAAGAGAAGTGTTAAAGTTGCCTCATGCAATGAGCTCTTCAGAACAATTTCGGTAATTTAGTACGTTTTCCCCTGAAGTTGAGGAAATTCAATGTTTGCAGTTGTTAAGTAATTCAAATCTATTTTATTCTTGAGATTTGGGAAATAATGTGTTTCTGTGTGTTGGAAATGCAAAATTTCCTGGTATACAGAGAATGCATTACCTATAAACAAACTGTGAATTGCTTTAAAATTATTTCATTATCATCTCCTGGCTCACCGATGGCATGGAATTTATAACGAGGTTTTTTCAGTCTCAAATCTTGATTGTTCTGTTGAAATGTGGATTAATTTCAAAATATCTGAAGTTTAATATTATGAAAGAACCTGTAGCAGGGGTGAAAAACTGGAATAGTGACTCTTAAAGTAAGCACCCTCAAGGTGATTGTTCTTCTGATGTGGTTTGGAGGGACCTGTGTGTCCTATGCTCTGTGACAACCTATGGCCTTAATCCCATGGCAGGAGGCTTTTTATCTCAGAAAGAAAAAGTTCTTTGAGATCCTTTATAAATTTTAAATGGGCTTCACATTACAATCAGGAGCTAATTTTCTTTTCCCATTATCTCCTGCCATTCTGTGCTATGAGAACACTTTGTTCTCTCCAACCACCTCACTCAGACAGAGCTCTGGTCCCTCACAGAAGTAATTAACTGGGAAAGACTTTGGGTTTTTGTGGAGCCCTTCCCCAGGCGCGCAGGGGAACAAATCCCACACCTGAGTACGGGTTTCATTCCAGCTCCACATTCCTCACTTCTGCCTTCTGGGTGCACATTGACAGTTCCTGTGGCAGAGAAGGATGTAGGTTCAGGAAATGTGGCTCTGTAGAACTGCTCACTCACACTGTGTTTGAACACCGTGAGCTGTCTCCAGCATTAAAGATTTATCATTGTGTAGAGTCTCTTGGTTTTTAAATGTGAATGTTTATCTCCTCTTTAATCACGGTGTTTGCTTGATGTCATGTCTTTATTTCACATGAGGCTCTGCTTTCTTTCGTTGGCTTACAGGTGAAATATTTGGGTTTTATTTTATATTAGTTACAAAAGAAAAAAAAAAGTAACACCTCCACCAACCGTTCTAACTGTTGTTTTCCCTTTTTTTGCCAGTTTGCTGTTTTGTGGTTCATAAGAGGTGCCATGAGTTTGTTACCTTCTCCTGTCCTGGGGCTGACAAGGGACCTGACACTGATGTGAGTACATTGACATTTCAGACACTGCTTTACACAGATTTGTGTTGTTACACCCATGAGAGTGGATTACAAACAGGATCAATGGGTTCTTCATGACAGATGATTGAGTCCAAGTGGGTTTTAACAGTTGTGAAGTGAACATTTATGGACTAAAAAATCTAGTTTTGGTAAGAAAAATAAGCTTGAGTGTGTGACCAAGAGCAATATCCTCGGAACGTGAAAACCCTGAGGCGTTCACCCAGCCATGAATCAGCATTTTATTTCCTTTGCTTTATGCTGGATGGATTTGACATTAACAATTCCCAGAAAGGCTGGAGCTTTTTCTGAGCTTTCTTTGCATCTCTTATCTCAAAGCGTATCTTTGGAGCTGTCTCTGATCCTCGTCTCGCTGCACGCAAGGATCTGTAGCTCCAGTTAAATGACAATTTAATCTTGAGCCAGCTGGCTTATTGGGTTTTTTATTTTATTTTCATGTTTGAGCTAGTCTAGCAGTCTGGATACTCCCATTCCATCCTGCTCTGTCAGTATTTCTGTAGCATTTTTGGTCCATAACCAGCTTTTCCTCTCAACACATCTGCCTGCGTGGTGAGACACATGTGCAGGATCTTTGTGTCACCCTGCTGAAATAATAAACTGATCTCGTTTGTTCACATAAAAATAACATTTCTTTGGGTTTTATAAATCCCACTTTACAGTGAAGTAATCTAACATCTGCTTATGGGAACAATGCATTCCAAGTGTTCTTTGTCTGAATGGCTCTGTTTTGTTTCTTATCACATATTCATGCTCTAGATTGTAGGCTATTATCTCCTCTGATAAAATGCACCAGAAGAATTTTCCTGCTAGGTTTTAATGAGCTTCTCATGAATTGTTTCAATATGCCAGCCAGGAGGTCAGTGAACGATAATATATGGGCAGAAGCCACAAGGGGTCTTAGAAAATTTCAGATATTAAAAAGTTCTCTCATTTTTAAATTTAAATATGGGGAAATGTTGAAGAATTGAGAAGAATTTTTAAAACTTCAATTTTTAAACAATTCATGTCATTTATATTTAGATGCAGAAGAAAAATGCTAAAGTTAGGAGTGTAATTACCCTGTTCATTATCTCTTGTTTAGCTGATACAGACTTTACTAATAAAACACTCATTAGACAAGAGCAAGAAACCAAAATTATCCTTCATACCTTTGCTCTTCTGAAAGTTCCTGATTCCTTTAAGCTTTGCAGTGGGGCAGTTGGCCCTGTACACATAGTTTAACAGCTAAAGCAGGTTTTGGAATTTGGGAGTTGTGTATTTAAAATGCCTTGAACTCCAGAGAGGCTGAAACCCAGATCAGCACTGTCCAGGTGATGTTCTCATCCCTGGTCTGTCTGGAAGTGTTGATGGCAAAACCCCTGTTGAACCCAAAGGGGCCACAATTTCAGCAAAAGTCTGAACAATTAAAGAATATCTGCTGAATTCCTCATTCTCTGAATATAGTTCATACCTACAAGCAGTGATTTGTAGGTATGAACTATATACCTCCATTTTCTAAGGAGAAAATGACTTCTGGTAGACTTTGGTCAGTCCTAAAACCACAAGAGTAATCCAGATCTGGTTTTAGCTTAATGCTCGGTTGTGATGTAGGATATTAATGGAATTTATTCTTGATTGAGAGTGTTAGTGGTGACACTCACAAGTAGCTCTGCTGTGTCTGTAATGAATGGTTTGGCTCTTAAAAGTGTTCTTGATGATTTATTTTTTTTGTAAGATGGCTCTTTGGGGTTCTTCACCTGAAGTTCAGAAATGAGAGCACACATTTGTGTGTGTGACCATTTATTTTACTGAGAATCTTTTCGGGGTGACAGAATCTGTGAGAGGTTGTAAATGGTCTCCAATATTGCTGACTGCATTTCGTGATTTGGGTTTTTGGCCTTGGTGATTCAATAAATCAGCCTAATGCCTCGTTTCTGTATTTGAAATGATCATTTCAATATTTACAAATGATCATTTTCAATATTTTCACAGCAGCAGTAGCTCAAAAACAATTTGAAGACTAAAAGCAATCAGAAAATAAATATGTTTTAATAAAACTGTGCTACATTAGTGGGTACTATTACACAAAGAGGATTGTAGAGTATTATATTTTAATTTACGGAAATGTTTGACTATAATTTCAAGCCTTTTACGATTCAGCAACTTACTCCTATCCCAATTGCCACAAGCTTTGTTCTGAAATGTAGTGTGCTATAAAGCTTATCATAACATTTAGCAGATTTTTAAATATTAAAACATCCTTTTCTAAATTACTTTTTGCAGGTGCACAATTAATTTGTGTACTCAAATACTTCAGTGCAACCTTTCCATTAATTGTAATACTGTCATTAATAAAATTAATTTTCCAGAGCAATGATTATAATAATTATAATCATTATATAATAATAATTGTTGTGTATCAGAATAATGTTAAATTATGGTGCCCCGTACTTTTAGTATAATCGAGGCAGTCCTTGCAAAACAGTGCCTTAATAAAGGTTGAGTGTAAAAGAGGAAAGCTTAAAATGAGTCTCTTCTTGTTTTACTCAGAGTAGCTGAAATGTGAGGTTGAGACATCTGTGTTTGTGCCAAAAGGAAAGTAATACTTGGGATTAAAGTGCTTATCCTTGAGTGGCATTGCAGTGCTGGTGTCTGGGGAGCAATATCCTGTTTCAGCGAAACAAAAAGTCACGTAATCAAAAGATTGTACGTTTCCTTATTCCTTGGCAGGGTGTGAGCTCTGGTTCCTCAGCGAAAAGCAGCCCAGGAAGTCGTTTTCCTGCTGTCTAACAGCTCTCTGGAGTTTGAACAGAAATTATTCATCTTCTCTTCGTGGCCACCTCTTTATGGTGATGCTGTTAGATAGAGTTTAACAGCTCCTGCTGCTGCTGCTCTCCAGAGTCACAGGAAGCAGCATCTCCAGGTGCTCGGTTTTGGAAGATGCTTGATGTTCTTAAAACTATTTGAAGTCATAGGTGAAATGCTTAAAACTTGGGTAAATCAGTGTAAAAATGTAAGAGCAGCCTCAAAAATGGAGTGCTGCTGTAATGGGCTTTGTTAAGATGGGGGCAATACTAAGGGATAATTGGTCAGCTTCCTGAAAATTTAAATATTTGTTGTCTTTGTTAATGGAATTCGATGATCAGGAGGTGTCTTTTTATATATTAAAATGTTCCTAATTGCATGCTACATATAATGAAAAACCCCAAGCATTAATTTAAAATAGTGTTTGACTGCACTACATTTTTCAGTACGAGTTTATAAGACTTTGAGTGCACAAGAACTCACAGAACATGGCCTCTGGATCAGCATTATTTCCCTTTCAGATTGTGATAATAGAGAATCCAAGGGAGGATGATAAGAAAAATAAATAAAAACTAAAAAGTGAAAATAATTAAAATGAGAGCGAGTGACTGAATAGTGAAAGGATTTGAAATCGGACTGTACTTGGTGAGGTTTTAATCTTTAGGCAACCAGGAGAGAATGGATGGGAAGATCCAAATGTGTCCTCACATAAAATCAAACAGCAAAGCCCTCTCATCATTGCAGGGTAACTGAAACCAGGGATGTCAAAGGTGAATATATTTCAATTCCAAGTCAGTTACCCTCTTGATACTGAAATTATTTGGGAGCTTTATTCTCTGAAGCACATTTGAAAGCTCAGTGTGAGTGTGAACAACTGTGAGGTTCTGTGGGATGCTGCAGGAGTTGGCTGTTCCCACCAGTGGGTTGGATATTGGGATAATGCAATTCTAGAGTGCAACATTTCAGATTTTTTTTTTCTATGTGTTAAGATACAATTTATTAAAAGAACAAAAAAAAATTAAAAAAATACTTGCGAGAGGAAGGAAAAAACAATAAAAAGGCAAAAATAAAAAATAAATCTGTGTGAACTGATCATGAAGACAGGGTTTCAACAGAAACTGAAGCAGGACTTTGGGTGGGTCACAAACTCACTGCTGGCCAGCCATGCACCCCTGCTACAAATGCAGAGGTGTGACAGAAATTGTTGCTCTGTTTTTCAGGGAGACATTTTATCTCTGCAGCTCTTCATTTGGAATTTGCAAAATAATTAAGGTGTTAAAGGTCTTTAAAGCATGATCTTTGAATATTGTTTTGTCTCTTAAAATTGTGACCAGGTCTCGTAAGGGCAAGGGACAAATAACTCCAAACAGTGCAGGGTTTGGGGTGTGGTGATGGGGAATTGCAGCAAGGGGCTGCCAGTAGAAGAAATTAAGATTTTTGTCTTGGGGTTCCCTTCTCTGCACAGTGCTGTGGATATTCCCTGAGTCCTCTGTGAGGAGATGGGACATGAGCCCCGTGAGGCTCCACTGTGATTTTCATTTTATGGTTTCTGTGATTCTGGAGTTGGGAGGAGAAAGACTGACCCTTAAAAATTCAGGTGCTGGGGGACCAGTGGGAAGAACTCTAATTCAGGAGTGCTGATGTTCAGGGTGGCAGCAGTGGGTTGGATTTGCCCTGAGGTGCAGGGAGTGCTGCTGGCCACATTTACTGCACTGTTACACTGCTCATTTGATGGCTGGGGCTCTGAGAGAAATGATTTGAAGAATCACCTCTGTACTAAGTCAGACTAAATTAATATAACTGGTCTGCCCTGGAGGGTTTAGGTGTCTTGACCAGATTTCTTTTTCTGTTCAGTTCCAGGAAATGCTGAAATCTTTTCTTTTCTTTTCTTTTTTTTTTTTTTTTTCATTTTATTTCCCCCACTGGCATTTAATCACGTTTCTAGATCATATTTACATTAGGAGGCTGGCTTCAGAGTGGAAAAAGAGAGTTGCTTGAGGGAATTAAAAAAACCAAACCAAACTCATGAGAAGCAAAGGCAGTAACTGGAAGCACGGTATTAAGATTTACTGTAGAACTAGTTAAAAAGGGATTTTAATCAGAAAGCTTTGCAGTCTTTTTCCAAGGATAATGAAATGCAGCAGCAGGGCTTGTCTGATTTCCTTTTAACTCTGTATTTTTTTACAATGGAAAACAACTGTTATAAATGTTGGACATCTTGAGACTGGAGCAGCAACAAACAGAATTCGATAAAATATCACAGAATCATAGAATCACTTAGATTGGAAGGGCTCTTTAAGATCATCAAGTCCAACCATATGTCACTAAGGTTTGGGAGGCAGGTTTTATTGCTAGTCAGAGTTTTGAGTAATTTTTCCCAGAAATATTTTCTTTTTAATTAAGATTAAAACCTTCTTGCTTCATCACAAAAGATACACAAATGCAGGGAGACCTGGCAAGAAATGGGTCACTGCTTGCCAGATTAACAAAAATGTTCTCTTGAAAAGAAGCCTGTATGAATTTTTGGAAGTGATTCTTAAACAGCTCTGATGCAATTTTTCATTGCGTACCCTAAACAGAAAATATAAAGCCTCCTTTATTTACAGATTAAGGAAACAACTCAATGCGTTTGTATGTCTGTGGTTTCTAATTATGATAATTATTAATCACATCGATTTTGTTTGCAATAGACATTTTAGATGCAGGCAGTAGGTAATAGTCTTACTAAGAAACAAATACAATGCAAACATACTTTTGTCAAATTATAGGTGTTCCTATAATATTCCAGCTATATTATCACTGCCTTTTCCCCAAAAGCATGTGCTACATCACAAAATCAGCGTGATCACAGGCAATGCAGTGAGTGATGCTGAAGGAGCTCAAAATTTTTATTCTTTTTGTTATTTATCGTAAGTACTTTAAAACAAATTTTACAGGACAGCAAGATAATTTTTCTTACAAAAATAAGCATTTTCTTTCTTGTGGTTACCCTGACTTTTGAATCTCTGAATCTCTGAAGAGTATCCAAAGTAATTTGATACTCAAATGGTTTTGACTTCAAAAATTTAATTGTGGGGGAAAGTTGCTGGGTTTTCTAATGTTTTCATTGGTTTTTTTCAATGGTGCTGTATGACAGTGGCTCATTACAAAGCGTGGTTATATTGACAATGAAATTCCAATTTGAACAGAATCAGTGCAGAGGTAAGATTCTTTTTAATGGAAGACAGAGAAATTCAAGAAGGAAACCTGTCCAAAAGGGTTCTGTGCATCCTGAGTATACGTAGAGCTCATTTTCCTCCAGCAGTGGGGGGAGGTTCTGGTCACAGAGATTCATGGAATTGCCCATCCCTGCCTGTACAGAGAAGTTTGGGGCACTGCTCTCCTAAATGCCTTCTTTTAAGTAGCTGCAAGCAGCTTCCCAGGTTACCTGAAAGCAGTTCTTGTGCTGGAATGTGTTTGAATTAATCATCCCTCGAGAAAACAGGTGTACCTTCTATTCCTAAATTAAAGCACAGGCTCCTTTTATTGCAACTGAAATGGCTTTTAGCCGCAGTGAACGATCCTCAGAAAACCCAGAATTAAATTACAAAAGAACAGGTTCATGAGCTTTTATCACTACTGGTAATTCTCACCTTTTCCCTGCAACCCAATTTCCAAACTCGCTCTGTGTCCATCTGCATGGAAATTTTTTCCCTGCGGTGTTGAAAGGAGCTGTGTGAATCCTCTCCTTGAACACCCCATGGGGAGGAAATCCGTGGTGGGTGGCTGCCTGCACAGCGTGTAACTCCAAAGGAACATGTGCTCACATCTTCTTCTGCAGCTCTTCAGGCTCCCAGTTCATGGAGGTTGTGCCTGAGACGCTGGGAGTGCAGTTTAGAATTTTGTTACAGCCTCTGAGATTTGAAAGTTCATAGCTTTTTATTTATAAAGAATATTTTCTTTTTATTTTCCCAATCCAGCACAGTGCAAGTGCTGAATAGCTGTATCATAAAATTTAGGCTTTATATTTTTCTCTCTAGCCATTTCTTGTGCAATATATAACATAACATAGGTGATGCTGGTAAGAGTTAATCACTGAACAGAGCTCTGCTGAGACACTTAGGAAATGTATATAAATGGTGAACCTAAAAATATCCCTGATTTTCACAAGTTAGCACTGCAGAACAATTAGGCAGTGGGACTGTAAAAGGAGAACTCTCAGCTAAGTTATTCCCAATAGTAAAAAGAAATCTCGTGGATAGGGTGCAGTTTTGGTGGCAGCAGCTCCTGGGCGATGATTTTCATCATCAAAACGCTTTCTAACTCCCCAAATTGAAGCTGGCATGATTCCAGCAGCACTTATTTTCCAATTGTTAAAGAGTATATTGAGTTCTGTGCAATTTGGGTTGAGTTTCGTTATTTCCTAGTCAGCTTGTGTTTCCCCTTGGCAAAAGTCTGTTGTGTCAATCTTTAAACTCCGTGTAAACGTGCTGGTATTTGGGTTTAGGGGGGAAGAATGCCTAAGAATTACTAATAATCTGTTTCGTTACATGAGAGATCATGTGTAAAAAATGCACCATAGACATTTCTATCAGGTTCCACCCCCACAGCTGTGTGGGTTTTAAAATTAAAAAAAAAAAGTGATTATGGCACACTGAACTCAGTAGCTGGAAGAGACACAGACCACTGAGAGAGCCTTGCAGAATGCTGGCAATTTTTAGCACTGTCTGTTTGTTGAGGTGGCAGTTCTTGCACCAAAATTAGATTCAATCTTAATTTGGAATAAACCAAGCGGGCTAATTTTGAGAAGCACTGCAGATCCCATATGCTCCAAGTGATTTTAATGTGTCACCAGAGTGTCCCCATCTCTGGGAGTTGCTGGGGCTCTGTCTCTGGGGCGCTGATCTCTGCTGAGTTGAGCTGGTGTGGCCTCAGCTCCTCGGTGTAAATCACAGCTCCAGTGAACTTCTCTGGGGGTGGGGAGGAAAGAACAACTTGTACTCCTGGGAAGGAGCAAAGCTCTTTCCTGGAGGTGTTTTGACCCTGGAACAGAGCGATGAGAGAGAGAGGAAAGGCAGGAGGAGAGGTGGGGACACCCTGGCTGGGGAGGGAGCAGCTGCCACCCTCGTCCCCTGGAGCTCCATTGATCCGTCGGGTGCTGGGAAAGCAGCAAGGAACCTCTGCATGGACAAGAGCAGTTTGGTTTCCTTCCTGGCCATTGCTCCTGTATTTTCTGCTTTTCACTCTCCATTGCTGGGGACTCTGAGGGGATTCAAACAGCTCACAGATTTTTTTCTTCAGCCTTTGGGACAGATAGGGTTTGTCTTGAAGTAATCAGTGACCTCAGGGAACATGTATTAAGTGTTATCTTAATATTCTGTCATTTTACAATTGATCTGGTTTTTCTAGCAGCCCAATGAAACTTGATGCAAAGAGATTTTAAGGCAATGGGGCATTACCTGTGCTGAAAAAGCAAATCCTGATGCTTCTGCTGAAGTTAACACCATGCCAGTCATAATTCCCTTCATAATTTGATTTTCGCTGTTCCCTTGCAGATAAATTAACTGTGGCATGGCCTGTGTAATTAATGAACCCCAGTCCTTAAAGCACCGATCAGTGCTGAGCTCATAAACTAAATGCAGAAGCATATCATAAATTCTGCTAATGAGAACTTAATTGATGGAAGAGTCAGAGATTGATTTATTCCTTTTCCCTTCTGTCCCCATGAGAAGGGTACCTGCTGAAACGAGGATGAAAGAAATGTCTAAGTGTTGGGAAAACCATTGTAATCTGTATCAAAGCACCTTCAGGTCTGTTTCTATGGCAACAGGAGCATCAGACCAGCAGAGAACGGACCAGAAAGGAGATAAAAGCTTCTACAAAAATAGTTGTAAGAAGTGTCTGCATAGCTTTGGCTACTTTTCTTTCTTTTTTTAGGAAAGGGAAAAAAAGAAAAAGCCCAAAACTTGGAGTTTTTTGAAAGCTGGTTATTATAGTTATTTAGGTTAGACCCTATTGGCAGTGAAGGATTGGTAGAATGTAGTAAATTATTAACTTCGGGGACATTTTAATTAAAGCGTTTATAATCTTAAATCTAAACTTAATAGAAACAGTATGATTTTTTTTTTAAGTGATTTTTATGTAAACCCTCTTGAAAAGGCATTTTCTAAATCTGAAGGTCTTCATTCTTTTTTATAAAAGTTATAACAAGATGAGAAATGATCCATCTTTAGTCTGCAAATAGCCTTTTCTCCTATCCACCTAATTGCTTTATTATCATTAAATTGTGCACTTGGTGTCTGATTACAATGATGGGAATTGTAAATCACAGACTGGGAGTCCGTGGGGTCAGTATTCTTTGTCTTTGTGTTGCCAGAGATTGGGTAAAAATACGTGAAAAGGAATAAAAAGCTTTTTCCTCCATCTTTCAGATGGACTATGGTCATTCCAGTGGGAAAAGTGGCCTGGAAAAATCGCAGGAAGATGCAGCTTTAGAGACTGAATTCTTGGAATGAAAAGCAAATTATGATTGATTGGACAGGGACTCCAGCGAGCACCAGAGAATGGTTCCTTTCAGCGTGTTTGTACAAGTAGAGATGTATAAAAATTCTGAAATAACCTGTCCAAAAATAGGATAAAAAGCAACCTGACTGCAGCAATGAGGTTTGAGGGAGTTGGGAACAGATGGGCATAAGAATATACAGAGGACCTATGTTAAACAGGCCATACATAAATACATGGAAAGTTTGTGGAGAAGCTTCTTGGTTTCTTTGTCCCAGGTTTTATTATATAATATTTTTTTTCCCCCTAGAATCCTTTGGAACCTGGGATTAACCCAAAATATTGTTTTCCTTCCTGCAAAAATTCTTTGCATTTAATTAAAGATAATTTGAGTCCTACAATCTCACCATGCAGCAGGAAGAAGACCTGGGCATCCCTTCTTATAAATGGCTTTGTAAAATTCTTCCTTAGTCAAAATCCACTTTTATTTTCCATGGTCTGTATTAGTACCTACAGATTGGCCTAGTTATGAGTACAGATGTTGGATTGTTAAATCTGAAGCCTGAAGTCCCATTCCTCAATGCATATTAATGGCATTTCCTTTTTTAAACCTATATTAAGAGCTTTTTACTTCCCTTGAGAAAGAAAAATAAGAACTAAAGGCTTTGGGGTTTGAGGTTATTCTCAAATTTTTAGGGTTTTTGGTTTGGGGATTTTATTTTTGTCATGTTGGTCTTGTTCTACCAAAATTCACTTGTCAGTTTTGAAAGATAGTGAAGTCAATACTCTGCTTTAACACCAAATAGAAGAGAAATCAAAATACTTTGGTATTTTAACCTGGGGAAAAGCAGGACCAAAAAAGATAGGACAGTTAAAAAAAACCAAAAAAACAAAACAGACCCACTAGAAATAAAAGCAATCCTGTAATTTTTAGGAGAATTGTATAAATCCCTCAGAGTTTTGTTTAACATCTGCTACTTGTCTCTTCATGTGCCAAGAGCATGATTGGACCATTCAGGAAAATAGAAAGAACTCTGCAATCAAGAGACTTTGTTCAATATTCCTGCACTAAGGGGACTCTCCATAAATAATACGGAAGACTTTGGTCAAACACACACAAATGGGTTTATATTTAACATGTTTGATTTAGAAACCTGCCCACACAGAGGTAAAATTAAGAAAAATAGAAACACACTTTTTTGGGGTTGGTTTTTTTTGGTTTTTTTTTTTTTAATTTGCTGGAAGCGCATTACAGAAGAGAGGGGTAGAAAATGTTCTATTCTCCCATTCCAGGCTAATCCTTGGCTCTTCTGTGAGAAGGTGCAGCTGTTTACTGATCTTACAAGCTCAAATCAAATCAAAGTGGTTCCCAGAGCTTTGTGTTTGGCAGCAGCAAAGCCCCGGGGTCAAACGAGGAGACAGCACCAGCACAGACCCCAGCTCCTCCAGGCTCCTCACGAGGAGTTCTATGTCTAAATCAAGTCACTCCAGTGACACAGCAGTCCAGAAATGGCTCCTCTAATAAAAGTTTCTTTTCAAGTAGCTCTAAAATAAATGAGGAGAAAAGCAGCGGTTTATTTTCTCCCACTCCGGCTGTCCCTTGCGCCGCATTTCATTTTCCTGTCGCTCTGCTCCTGTCACGGCCTCTCCTCTCTCAGGTTCATCGCGGCTTGTTTTGCCAAAAATTGGGATGCACTCCAAGAATTTGGGTTATTACTCGCTGCAATAAAAGGCCAATGCATCTTAATCGATGCAGCCTTCCAAAAATTAAACATTTCCTGAAGTTGGTGTTCAAAAGGATCACGTTAAAAATCAGGTTCCTCCTCTGTAAGTAGCAGGCGTTTTTTGCCTTCATGCCTATGCATGGATTTATCTGGAATATGAGATTTATTTTTTTTAATTAAGGCCTTTTGGCACGATGTGCCCCACTCTAAAGGGGATGTGGAATTCCTCATCCATGCGCAGGCAGGCGTGTGCACACAGATATTGTCCATTTGCCACGCTCATTAGTGTTTGTGTTCCCCAGCAGAGCCAACACGAGCTGCGAGGAGGCACTTGGTGCTTTTGAAAATTAGGTTAGTAAATCATCAACACCTGATGTGGGAGTTTGTGAGGGTGTTCTGTGCTGTTTAAAATACAAGATATTTGCTATTTGCGCTGGATTTTTGTTAATGCAGTTGTGTATCTACTTGTGCATAAACATCACCATATATCCAAAAGAATTTATGGCATAAATTTATTTTGAAAACATTGCAGTTCCACAAATACCTGGGTGGAAAAAACCTGCAGCACTGAAAGTTCCGTGGCTCAGCATCGCAGTTTTAAGAGATCCCTTGTTTGTCGAGGGAAAGCTCAGTAAAAATGTGAACTGCTCTGGGCTGCAGGGGCCAGCAGCTGAGTTTTGCAGGATGTTCTGAATGCAGGGTAATGCTCTGGAAATCTGGAAAGTGAAGAAAAATTCAGCGAAAGGTCTGGCAAGCAGTGGGTTTCCAAGCATTTCTAACATTAGTACAAAATCTACATCTGAGTCAGTGGGAGTCTTTGGTGCTTAATGAACTGTGCTTGATTTACAAACTTGGTATTGAAACCGTTTCTTTAACGCAGAAATGGAGAGCGTGTGAGATTTACAACTGCGAGAAAAACGAAAAAGATGCCAGATTAACTGTGCTGCATCTATTCCACTCGGAGCCCTCAGGAAAATGTTGATTATACAAAAGAGTTCAGTGCATTTCCTACAAAATCCCAGGCAGGAAGAGCTCCAGCTTTGGTGGTGACAGCACCAACTGCTGTAGAAATGATAGGGAGTGATGCCTATAAAACCAGATAAAAAATTTATAGTTCATTTAGTGGGAAATGGAATTTGAGATGCTGCTGTGGGTTTAGGGTGTCCTCCTGCAGTCCTTGGGATTTAGAAGACTCAAATAACCACAGCAGGGAGAAATTTCTTTTGCAGATGAAGAACTGGGAACTCTGTTCCTGCAGTCACCACCATCAGCTGGGCATTTGCTGCAGTTTATTTGAGGAAATGTGCCCACCATCACCATCTAGTTTGTCTGAAATGCAGAGCTCTGCAGTCACCCCATCTTTTTTTTATAAGCTTTGCAGCTTTTATGTATGTTTTATTCATTGTGATTAAAAAGAGGTGGCGTTGTAAATAAGGCCAGTGGCAGGAAACTGTTGGTTCAAAAAGCTTTCTGGAATAATAATTTCAAAAAGCAGGCTAGAGAAAACCTCTTTAACTGGATTTCTCCAGTCTTCCCAGCCTTGTGCAAAATCATCTGAGCATAGCCAGTTTTTAAAAGACTGTTAATGTTATTCTGACTTAAAAGATGATAACTTAAAAGTGAAGTCTGTCAATAAAGGGAGAAAAAAAATAGGTAGTAATCGAAAACACAAAGGAAAAAAAGAATTATGGCCTTGCTAATGATAGTCCATAATTAGATCTCCTTAATGGATGGGTAAAATAATCTATTTAATTTTAACTATAGTTTGTGATAGATTGCTGTGCCTTATTGTATTATGTCCCTGTAATGAAAGAACCAGCATTACTTTTGTAGTAAATAAATGCTTCTCAGAATGTATTTTTCAGTTTTCTCAATTTACTCATCATTTGTGTAGGACCTCGTTAAGTTTTTCCTTATTCTTTCTGATGGGGACTAATCTTTTAATCCTTAGGTGGAAATTGCCCCAATTTCTCAGTTATGCAGCAAAGCTTTTGGCCTTCCGTATTTTCAAGTATATGCTTGTATTTAGTGATTTATCCATCACTGGCAAGTTGAAATGTTCTTTATCTACAGCCTAATTAAACTAAACCATATACCATCTGTGTCTAGTTCAATTAAAACAAATTGGACAGATTGACCTCCTTAATACTCTTCAAAGCATTTTATTAGTCTGCAGAGTCCCCTCAAGATAACTTGTTACCTCCTGAGACAAAACTTGCTGCCTGTTTGAAAAAAGTTGGGGGAAAAAAAAAGGCAGTGTGCATAAAAACAAACAAACAAAAATCTTCTTTTTCCATTTAAAACCAAAAAAAGAAGTAAAGCCCTTGTGGAGGTATATCAGGTGGAAAGCAGCAGTACAACCAGTCCAAGCAGTCTTTGACACCCTCCTTTAATGGACATTTCTCCTCAGCTTTTATTCTATTTTAGGTCTTTGCTGTGGGCTTTTCCTGGTTGGTTGGTTTGTTTGTTTTCAGAGCTCTTTGGGCAGGTGAGGATGAAAGGACCAGTTATCCACAAGCAATAAAAAGCTGCTCTTCCTACAGACAGAATATTTTACTTGGCCAACAGAAATATTCCTTACGTGTCTTGACAAATGCTCCAAACTACGCTTAAAATGGGGACATGTGAAAATCCTGACATATTTAAGTATTTCCTCAGTAACTTTTCCAATGACAGTCAACAGTGTTGAATTATTCCCGTGCATCTGTGCTTTCGGTGGTGTCCTAAATTTTATTCCTAAGTGATTTCTGGGCATGTCCTCTTGATAAACAGCAGAAGATAAAACCAGTAAAGTGTGGGGACTGCTGATGGCTTTTCAGGTTCTGACCTGCCTTCACTGACCATAGTGGTCAGATGTAATAGTTCTTTTCTTCTCTGTGTAAAATGAACTATGATTTTTGTTTCTTCTATTGTGATTAAAGGGATTTCACGTTCGTGGACGTTGATACTTTTCTTTCATTTCAGGGCTTGTTTGCTCTGTTTAATTGAGTTTTTAACACAATCATTTTTAATTGTTTGTTTCCCCGTTGAGTCCTGACTCTGCCCTTTTCCCGAAGGGCTGATCAGGAGCTCCCCTTCAGTACAAAGCCCCTGTTTCCCCTGCTCTGGCCATGCAGATGTGTTTCAGTTCTTGCTGGGAACAGTCTCTGCAGAAGATGCTGCCAAAGTGTCTTCACTAATGGCTGGCAGAAGTTTTGAGCAGTTGACTACCTTTCCCTCAGATGCTAAAATCATTTTGTTTGGCAAAACATTTAGATTTTCTTTTAATGGCCTTTGCAGCTCTCCTTGGAGGAGTGAGAACTGGTGAACACAGCAAAGTTCTCAGGTCTTGTCAACAGGAATGAATTTCCTGAGATTCTGATACTTCTGTTAGCTATAGTTCATCCAGGAGTTAAAAATGGAAAAGAGAGTAAATCCTTTATACTTCAGATTAATTAGTTGTAAATAACTCTTCATCAAACTTAAAGGACTGCCAGTCTTAAGCGGGCATTTCTTTAATGGCATGGCTGAGATTAAAGCACTTTGTGCCTTGTGCTGCTTTGCTGAGTTGGGTTTTCCTTTGGGATATTCACTGCCCTGACCTTGCATAAACTTGCTGCTTCCAGAATATCCTGTGTGATCATATCCTGAGATGCTGAGACTGTGCAATAATATTCTATAATTTTCTTTAAAACTCATTGTAATGATCTTTTAAAAAAAAAAAAAAAATTGGAAAAAAAAAAGAGAAATATATTTTAGTGATACGGAACAGCAGAGAAGACAAGCCATAATCTTTGCTGGTTATTTAGGTGATTCAGTGAAGGCTGACTGAGCATCTCTTAAGCAATTTGAAGTTGGAGACAGCTACAAAATTCGTCATCCTGCAATAAAGAGGGAAGTTTAATTCCATTGTAAATATGTAAGATGAAAATTTACTAAAGCTCTGTGTTACTGTGAGTAAATTGAGTTTGAATTCATTAGGAACTTTGAATCAATCATGAAGTCAGTAATGAATCATTAGCAAATGCAAAAGCAAGCCTTCAATATTAGCCCAGGTTTTGTTGATGCTTTGCTGGGTGTTTGCTGCTGCCGCCTCTTCCTTCTATTTTTTGGGCTGGTTTTGGGAGGAAACTGCCTGTGTCATATCAGGAGCATCCTCCAGGTTGGACTTTTCCTCTTAAACCATGTCAGAACAATGATTCCACCTGCTGCTTTGTCCTCCTGACGTTTCCCCACGAGCCAGGAGCTGCGTTTGGGTTTGTGCTGAGCAATCCCCGAGGCTCTGCAGCCCCGGCGAGGAGAGCTCAGCCCGACACCCCAACTCCGCACTCAGCACATCCCTACAACAGGAGGACTTTGCACACAGCTATTTAACAAATTGGTAATTAGACGCAGAGAAAATGAGTCCAGCCTGGAGAGAACTCCCACTCTCCTGACCTCACGTGGGTTCTGCACCCCCTGTTCCGCAGAGCTCTCCGTGCCATCCCACAGCGCTGTGAAAATAAAAGCTCTTTGCTTCTCAGCCTGAGGAAATGTTTATGGGGATAACATTTTCCGGTTGGAGATTTGGAGAATAAGGTTTCTGGTCTCTGGCATTATCTCAGTTGGTTGGAGCCAGAAACACCCAAGGTTATGTTTGATCCCTGTTTGGGCCATTCCCTTTAGAGTCGGACTCGATGATCCTTGTGGGGCCCTTCCACCCCAGAACATTCTGTGATTCTCTAATCAGGAAGAAATCCAATCCCTTCCTTAACAAGGGCTCCATTTGGGTTATTGCAGTGAGATATTTCAGGCATTTATTTCAAGGCCATGTGAGAAGACTGTATCTTTAAAACACACCGGAATATTTAAAATGAGTGTTCTAGGAGGTCCTGAATTCTCAAGGGACAGATTAATAACTTCAAGCTAAAATATTGCAAAATAAAAAAGAAAATATATTCCGATAAGTTTTTTGTCTCCTTAAAATAACCCAGCTGTGAAACTGGAAGTATGTGGTACTAAGTGTTCTTTGTTCAGAGTTTAAAAATAATTCAAAACCCCAGGGATCTGGAAGCAGATGTCTGCTTCAGGAATCATAAGGCCCCAAAAATGCGAGCATCTCCTTGTCAGCATAGTGATTTCAGAGTCGCGTGGCACCCATCAATTCACTGAAAAAGTTTCTTTTTCCACTGGTTAAAACTTCATTTTCAGCGATCAGGGTTGTGGTGGTGATTTTTTAAATTTGTTCTATTTGTTCTGAGTGCTCGGGATAAACATTGCTCCAATCTGATCCAGCATCCTCAGATATGTCATAGAATCATAGAATGTTTTGGGTTGGGAAGGATATATAGACATAGATATGTGTTTATATATTTATAGAAGTAATCCAATCCCTATAGGATGGTGCAAAGAGAACTTGCTCTTCCAATACCACCTACTGTGATGTCTCCAAATTTCTGCTTCAGTTTTACCGCTGAAATTACAGTTTTATCTCTGTTCCTTGGTCCTTTGCCATATTTTCGCCCTAAATAATCCCATCACATTCGGTGGCTCTGTACAGGTATGTCCCTCTCTGAACAGAGGGGTTGTGTTTCAAATCATTGTTGCCATTTAACCCTGCATTTCCAATATAAATAATTCTTTTATTAGATTGATTACTTGCTCTAAACTCTCCATTTCATGATGCTGTGGGCATGATAAGTAAACTGGTAATATGTGAGCACAAATACACGTTTTATCAAGGAGCATTATAGGAAGCTGTAGGTTAAGGATTTTTGTTTCTTTTTCATTAACACCAGACTAATTAACACTTTCCTGTAGTGTTTTTCATTGTTCATTTGTTAAGCTGCAGTTTATGTAAAGACAGTTCTCTGTGGAGGAGGTTTTAAACATACAATCTTAGTTCACAAACAGTCAGCATTCATATTTAGGGCTTTATTTCAGTCCATGTATTCAACATTTCTTTATGTTACAGAGAAAGCTTTGATTTTAAAAACTGTTTACCTGATTGACTGTGTCTGATTAGACATGAGAACATTTTTCTGCTGGGTTTAATATACTTGCTTAGTACAGTCTTGGGGCAGGCAGAAAACAAACTGTTTGTGTTACATTAATTATATTCTGTGTATTTATTGGGAGCCAAGGCTTTTACAAGAAGTGGATTGCTTATTCTCTGTGAAATCAAAGCTGGGCTCAGTAGATAACCTGTTTTCTAAACTCTCACCTATGGCATAATAAAAACTTAAGTCCCACAAGGTTACGTATTTTAAGAGACATTTGAACATATCTGTGCTGATAGTGAGTGTTGGGGCTGAAACCTATTAAAGCCAGACTAAAAAATGAAATTATTCAGTCAGGCAGAAGGTTGAGCTGCATGTGGAGCAGAAGTCAGACACGAGAGGTGAATGTATTGACAGAGTAGCTGGTAGGTAGAGGAGAAATGATCAGCCAAGTGCTCGGATAAAGTCACTTGTGCAGTTTTAAATCTGGATTTTATTAACCTCTCTCACCACCCATGGATCACAAGCAGACAGTGGGGCCGAGCCAGAGCACTGCTGGAGATGAAGTGCAGTAATGCAAACATGTCATATATAATAGGGACAAAAAAAAAGTGCACAGATGTGGGACTTCAAATGAATATCTCTTCATCATAAGAACTGCTTGAGTTTTATTTATGGAGCGCTTGGGAATTGTTCTTTTTGCAGGGTGAGACTTCAGGTGTTTTTTCTTTCTTATCTGTTGTGCAGTGTCATAGAAAAAATAATAAGGAAGAGAAAATCTGACTCATGGCATCTGTATTTATCTGTGAAATACGTGGCTCAGTGGTGGTTGTTGCACAGATAAATGTCATATTTGATCAAACCTGTTGCAATCCTTTCTCTTAGTCATAGGTATGGACTGGTTTGCTGGTAAAGGACTGTCAGCAGCTTAATGTAAAATCTCTGGAAAATAGTTCAGTGCTTTCCAAATGGAAATATTTTGTTAATGATTAAAAAAAGAAGGTGGGAGACCTTTACTTTGCATGTTTTAAAAATTTTTTTTGAGGGTCTAGAATAGTGGTTAACTGCAAAATCCTCAAAAAAAACGCACCCCTGGCTATGCTATACAGCTTCTGCTCTGGGAATCTGACGTGGCTTGTCAAAAAGCAGGTTTGCTGTGACCTTTGAGGCTGCCCAGATCACTCTGTGGGGAAGATTTCCACCGTGTCTGGCATTGACTAATAAGTTAACTGGATTGTGCTGAGCTGACTGGTGCTGTTTTCTGTTGGACGTTTTCTTTTGCTGCTTGACAGGCCCAAAATTTACTTTTTTTCTGAAGAGCTTCTTGAACAAAATGTTGTTGCTGTGGTAATAAAACATGTCTAAATGCTTTCATCGAGCTTTACGGATAGTTCGCATAATACAGAGATGAGAACGTGCCTGCCTGTATAGGGAAAATTCTGTGGTTCTTTTAGGTGCTTCCCCATTAATAAAAATAATAGCAATAATAATAATAATAAAATAATAATAATAATACAGCATAGAGCTGTGCTTATACTTCGTGTACTTAAACTTCTATTAAGCTCTGATAACAGCTTTTCTCTTGATGCTGTGTTCCTGCAGCAGAGTAGCCTCGTTTGTTTTGCCTGACAGGAAATATGTAAAAAAATAAAAATAATAGCACAAGACCATGCTCTGTCACACTTAAAGTAGCCGTGGGAGTTGAACGGAATGAGACTTGATAAATTAATGATGCTGAGTGCTGAAGGCAAATGGGGAAGTGATGAATGGAAGGAGAGAGGTGCCAGTCTCTGATCCTGTGATTGACGAGCCAGGCACAAAGGTAATGGCAGGAACTGTGGGCAAAGGAAGAAGGCAGTGCATGAATTTAAAGCAAGTTGGTGAATTTGGGACTAAAAGTAACAGCAGTTCACAGAGACACTTTTGTTATACCACTTGTAAAACCATGTTTAGTTTAGGGAAGATAATGTGATTTTTCTGAATAGTTAACACTCTCATTACTTGTTTTCTGTTGTAACCATGTTCCATTTCACTGCAAATTTAATTTGACTTTTCCAGCTGATATTTATGAAACTACGTTTCTGTTTCAGCTTGAACTGATCTTATTTCTGGGCTACAATTTATTTTTTTCATAAATAATGCATTTTTATAGATTTCTGTGCCAGATGCAGTCGGTCACGATCAGCTGTGGGATTTCTTGTGGTTTGGACTTTTGTCACCTTGCTCACAGTAACCCAGGGCAGGTTGTTTAATGTTAAGTCAAAGCCTGTTGCAATGCCTGGGGAGAATCTTAAGGCACAGCAACAGTAATTGGCATAGGTGCAGAAAAAGTCTGTCTAGCCTGGGAATTGGGTTAGATTTGGCTTTGGTTGCATGTCAGAAGAAGTCCACATCAAGGAAAGGTCTTCTTACTCTTGCCTCTCCCCAAATGCATGCTGAGATGGGGATTGCTGCTGCTGTGGGTGACAGCAGAAATGCTGAATTAATGGGGGTTGTTCTTGGTGTTTCTGGTACCAGACAAATTCATTTCCTTGTGATGAAGGGCAGTTACAAGTTCTCAGGTAACTTTTTGCAGTCAGAGGATCTCCTGAGCGTGGCTTTTCCTTCCTCAGTGACTCATTTGCAGAAAATGGTTGAGCAGCTCGTTCTCAGCAGCTCCAGCCCTGCAGTGCAGCCTGAATAATCCTCGTTTGTGGGGCAGAATCCCTGTTTGTGGAATGGATGATTTGTGCCTCGTGGCTGAACTGAGGTTTGCCCTTCCATAGCTCGTGTCCTGCATTATTTGTCTGGAATTAATCCCAGGGGTGGGAGGTACAATGTCAGTGACCACTTTTGGCTTCAAAAAGATGCCAGCTTCCTAAGGAACCTGCAAAGGCTGAGTCTGCTGGGGCAGGGAAGTGCTTTGTCATTGTCCCTGCCACTGTTTCAAGGCATTAAAGCTGGCCATAAATCTCAGAAAAGAGCCATGGAGAGAAGCTCTAACAAAAATCTAAGCAGCATTAATACTCAGGTATGATTTTGAGCAAACAGGAATGTCCAAAATGTGGGAAAGAGGTTGAGATGTTGATCCTATCTGAATTTAAAAAAAAAAAATATATATCTTTGTAGCAGGTATTGTTTTCTGTTTGCACAACCCCTCCATGAATTTGATGGAGATGCCCTAAATCTGGCTTAGTCCTACACCTTTGTGTGTTCTGTCCTCTCCACTTGCTGAAGATTATGGATTCCCCCTGTCCTCTCTGATCAGAGACACTTCATGTCAGTCCTGGATCAGAGTACAGTACATTTTGCACCATGACTGTGGCTCTGTTGTGCAAAACCTCTGATCCCTGTGCAGCACAGGGAATAAAATGCAGTAAAAGATTCTATCTGCTTGATGCAGCACATCTTTGTTTTATTGGGACAGATGAAGCGTTTCGTGCAAACTTAAAATCCATCAATGAATTTATTTTTATAAAAACCAAAAGCCCAGTGAGGAACAATGAACAGATTTTTTTTTTCCAGAGTATTAAATTCTCTATATAAGCTGTAACAGACGGATTTATATCAGTATTAAGCTTTGCCATGTTAATTGCATTATGTTGCCATCTAATAACTTCGATTATGCGCATTGTAAAAGTATTATCTGGAACCATTTGTTGTCTCTGAAATGTGAAAGTTCATCTGGAGGGCACACATTATTGTTTCCTTGGGTTTGCCTCATGTCATGGTGAGGATGCATCTCCTGTGATCAAGTGAATTTTCTTAAGCACCCCTGAAGTTGTAATTTCTAGCCGCTAATTCATTAATATTTCCTTTGCATTTAAGATTTTCTATCTTGTGCACACTCAGCAGTCAATCATGGAAGCATTTTTCTCCCGGGGTTTTATATTTAGTTTAATCTCCAAGTAAAAAACCACCTCCAGCTGCTTCTTGATTGGCTGTGGATGTCCAGATTGTTGCCAAAGTGGCCACCACAGAAGGACGGACGGACACCTGAGTGTGTGAGCCACCAGGGATGTTCATGTGGTCCTGCAGGCCCAGCTCCTGACCAGTGTTAGCAAAACTGCCTTTCTGAGGTGTTTTCTTTGCGTGTTTATCATAGCGGATTTTTCTTTTCAGCGGGATTAATATTATGCAATTCCATTTGTACCTGGGATTAATTTTAATAATTGTTTTTGATGCAGCCTTGCAAAGGCTTAGCTGGCAGTGCTAGAAAAAGCCTCTGTTAATCTGTAGATTGGTATTATAGAGGAAGAGCAGTTTCTTTTCTTCTTCTCTCAAAAAATTACATTACTTGCAGATGAGGAACAATGCCCTTACTCTGCTGCCATCCGTGCAAGCAATTTTCCTGGATGCCTGCTGTAATCCTGATAAACATTGCTCTGGAATACCTTTTATGAATAGAAAATAAGATCTTTCCAATTTTTTATTTCCTCTGTGGCGATATCAGCCTGCAGAGCTCCCAGCTAAAGGCTGGATCTAAGTGATAAATGATGCGACGAGCAGACAAGTGTCCAACCTCGTGTTGGCAAATTAATTGCAGTTGTAATTACAGCTGTCATTGCAGGAACTCCCAGTGCGTGTTTGGTGACTGAATTTTGTGAAATGAGGATAGAGCCAAAGTGACACAACTTTTCCCCTTGGTAAAGAGAACAAAAAAAAGCTATTTATTCATTAAATTAAAGCTTGTTATGAATTTTTCACTCTTTGTCTGTTGCTCTTGCTTATATGTTTTCTGTATAAAACAGATCTGGTAGCACTCAAGAGGATGAAGTTTAGCAATGATGGATGACAGGCACAGCAGCATTTAGGACACCATAAATTTACACTGACTGGGAGCTCTCAGGCCGAGGAGGAGGAGGAGGAAAGAGGAATGTGTGCTGAAGAGTCTTTCTTGACCTGTAAAATCAAGAACTGTTACAGTCAGAGTCACAGACGAGGATTCTTGGAGAGTTTGGCTGTGGTTTTTAGGTTTATGTTCCAAGTAACAAGGAAAATGAAGTATTTTTAGAGGTTCATGGTGCCCTAGTGTAGGTGAACACTGCAGTGTTTTCTGCAACAACGAGATCTTCATCATCAGAGGCTCCTCTGAGGGATGTTCTTACCCACAAAGTGATTTCTGAGAAATAAAAAGTAGGAATCCAAACTCGCCTTCCCTTTGTTTGGAGCACTGTGCCAGCAAAACGCTTCTGTGCAGGCTTTCTTCCAAACCCAGAGGCTTCAGTGTAATCTGGGAAGCTCCTTTACCATCAACAGTCTTGAGAAAAACACTCTCATTAAAGAAGGAGAAGGAAAAATGCTTAGTACTGAAATTTGTGTCCACGGATTGGTTTTGGGATGGGCACACCCGAAATAGCTGAGGGAGGAAGTTGCCATGTTACTGAATGGTTGGGTGAAGACTTTCTGTATTTCCTTTTTTTTTTTTTTCTTTTCCTTTGAAGGGGGCAGAGTTAATTGCCAGACGTTAAATATTTATAGATTTCATTACAATTCATTGCTAAATGCTGTGAGGACTTTTCCTGATGCTGTGAAGCAGTTCAGACTCATCCAGCCTTTGGAGCGGCGTGGGGATGGCAGCCCTGAGGAAATCCTTCTTGCAGCGCTCCCAGCACTCCTCTGGTGTGATTAAACAGTCCTTATTGTGTTCAGATTTTTGATTAGAAAACCTCAAAAGGGTCAAATTCGACTCAAGGCACAGATTTGTGTCAGTTCTTATTTTTAATCTGAGTGTGCCCTCAACTGTGGTCTCAGTGAAGCACTTTTGTCCCTGAGAGTGGCATCGAATTTTGGGTTTAAAACACAAACAGAGCTACCAAATGTTGGTGGATCAGGAGCCTGTGCTAAAAGCCTGTCCTTCTTTCAGGGGTTTTACGGTGCACCATTAACTTTTTTTTCCAGTTTCAATATTGTTTTCTGAATTTTTAATGGACTAATAAATAGCAACTGCTACATTGGCATGGAAAAATGTTACGGGCCAGACAGCTTGGCTGGGATCTCTGCCATTGTAAGGTCAGGCTCTGAGTGCTAAAGCATGTCAGAGCATCTTGCACATTCACTCTGAGCTGCCTATTTATGTTTTATAACAGAGGAGTAAGATTAGTGACTTTTTACAAAGAGAAATACCGACTTCCCTACAGAAAAGATCCCCAATGTTCTATAAATACTGACGAGTCTGATGTCTATATTCCTTGGTCTGCAAAATTTAACGTGCTTGAGTTACTTTTCTGAAGAAGGGTTATTTAGACATATGGAAAAACATCTGTTCCATGCAGAAATAAATAGTGTTTGAGTGGTTATACAATGTAAAAGACCATCCAAGGACTCTGTGCCTGAGCATCTCCCATGGTGTGATCATGGCTATGATTTATTGAGAGCAGAGTTTTTCACACTGAGCTGTAGATTTGGAGAGAAACATAATTGAATCAAATCCTTCAGTCATTGATGGGGTTTGTAGGTAGAGATCACTCGTGGAAGTTTTGTCTCTGGAGGACAAAATTCTCTGCCTGTGTGGCGAAATGTCTGCCTGGTTTATGGGTGGTACCGTTCATACCCCTGAAAACACAGAGCTGAGCTGCAGAACAGAGACATGGGGGTTGAAATTATGCATATTTTACCCTCTCTCCTGCCTTTATTTTGGTGCTTAACCAATGTATAAAATAGCAGGCAAAAAATGAATTATTCAGTGAGTAACTTTGAAGGCAGTTTGCTCGGGTGTTTCAGATTCATGTCTGTCTAATAAAGTTTGTCAAATGGAAAGCAGCAGGCCACCCCACAGGTTCTGGTGTGAGGGAGCTGTTGAGTTGTGAAATTCTGATTGATTCTGAACCAAAAATTTCTCAGACTTCAAAAATCACTGTTTCTGCCTTTTTTTTTTTTTTTTTTTTTTTTTCCCCTTGGTTCAGCACTGTTTTGCCATTGTACCAGAATAAACAGATGGGTCGTTGTGTAAAGGGCGAGAAAATCTAAAAATGTATTTATTAGCTTGTGTGTGGCTGACAGGGATGTGATACCTGCTGAAACATCAATGCAGGATTCCAGTGGAACGTGTCCAGAAAAATTACAATTGGTATGCCAGTTCTTAACTTGAAATAAAGGAGAGATGCAGAGCTCTGGGGAGTATCTCACAGGATGTTCCCTGATTCTGTATCACTCCCTGGGACAGACCAACTTCTTGGATTTCCTTCTCAGTGTGCAGGGAACACCCTCCTGCAGCACTCAGTTTCCACAAACAAATCAGTACAGCAGTTGGTGGGGTCAGCTTCAGCTTTTGGACCACATGTTGGTGTGTATATATGGATGCTGCATGTTGCTGTTTGGTAGCAATGCATCCAGACATAAAAATGTCTCTTCTTGGAAATCTGCTGGAGTGTGCAGCTGCCTCTGTGGGAGGTGGGAAGAAGAGAAGGAGCAATGTAAATAGGTGGGGAAGGGTTTAGTGAGAACAAGTGAAGGTGTGCCTTTATAAATTGGTGGGTTCTTCACCATTTTAGAGGGGAAAACGGAGGAGGAGTGGGAAATGTAAACCAGTTATTATTCAGGGCCTTGCAAACTGAATCAGCTCAGAGGCAAAGGCAGCAGCTCAGCGAGCTGCATTCCTTATCCGCGCTCACAGCGCCGCTCCCACTGTGCTCTGGGGGTTTTTTTGGCAAATCAGCTCAGGATTCTGGGCTCGAATCTATCACTTAATAGTTGTAAAAACCTTCATTCAAACCAGCCTAGACAGGAGTAGCTGAGGGCAGGTTTGGCTTTACAAATAAAAGCTGGAGTTCCTTTCGGTTTTGCCGTTGGCCGCGGTCAGGAAGTTTGGGGTCACAAAGACTTTCTGAAGCTTTAATTTGCCAACAGTGAACTTCATTTAGGGCTGAGATTGCTTCCTCAAGGATGCCTGGAGCCAGTCCCATTTCCCCCTGAATTCTTGGATCAATGTTCATACAACTCCCTGTAGGAACAGAGTTCCAGCTCCAGTGCACATTGAATTGTTTGACCAGATACCTCTGTCCTCAGGGTCACCACTTCTGCAGGAAATGGGGCATTTCAGGTGATACTGGTTTTCAGCTTTTCCCTCCTTTTGTTTTCTGTTGGAGGGAATGAGATGGATGATAGGAGCTCTGGCTGAGGATAATGAGGAAAAACAAAGTTGTATCATCTCTATCACGAGCAAGTTGGCTGGCAATGAAATATTTAAGAATAGGAAGTTCTTGTGCTCAGACATATTGAAATATTTAAGAAGCGAGGAGAAATTATTGTACAGAAGTATATTGATGTAAAATAATTCTCATGCAACCTGATGTCACACAATTAATTCCTTTATCACTGCACCCAACCCCATTGCAGATCCATTGGAAAGTATAGAAACTCCACTGTAATTTGGAATGTTGGACAATTCACCATATTGTAGCTATGGAGAAACAGCAATACTCTTCTACACAGCAGGAATTTATTAAAATTACTTCCTGCCTCTGATCATATGAACCTGTATTTCGTAACATGTGTTCAAGGTATAAAGGGTGCACTGTGTTGAAAAGCGTATCTGTTTGACAGATTAATGAACAAATCACAAAATTATAAAGTTAATAAATGAGGGGGTTTAAGCAAGAAATGTCTCTGGCTTTCTAGTAGTCCTTTTGAATCCAGATCGCTGGATTTCATCTTTGTTGAAATGGTCTGTACACAGTAACACGATGGTGAGTTGTATCTGAAACAAAATCTCTCTCCATTTCCCCAAGTCGTGAATCATTTTCTAACAGGATCTTTTGTTTGTGCACTTTCTGTAATTACACTGCAGTTTCTTCATTAAAAAAGAATGAAGAAAAAATAGCCGGTAAACACCAAGTCCCTTCCGGATTTATGTGTCTTTCTAGTAATTAGGAAATTACAAATCCCTGGGAGTACAGTCATGCAGATCTTTCTCCCTTTGCCAACTCAATCAGTTCTATTCTGTACAACAAGAACATGAACAAAAGGCAGCAATCAAAATCAGTTGATTCAATGACCACCTGTTTCTTTTAATTAAAAATAATAATTTACTGTGAATTCCAGGAGGGGACTGAAAAATCTGCCTTTGAATCATTTTGAACTGTGTTCACGTTGTGCTCTTTTACACAATTACAGAGAAGAGACACTTGATTGAAAAATTCCAATTTTCTTTAAAGACGGGTTTTTTTCTGTTTGTGTACTTTCTTAATTCTCTGGAGAGCAGTAAATAATGAAAGTGGTCTTAGTAGCACAATGGGAAAAGAGATTTTTGTTGTCATTTTTGGCTGGGGTGTCATTTATAATCATAAAAGACTTTTCTTCTACATCACTTGCGAATCATTCTTCATTTCTGAATGTCATCCCAGCCCTTGAAGCCGGGGAGGAATGGGCTGGATTTTGAACTTGCTGTGCTGCAGCTGCTTTCAGGTGCTGGTGCGGGTCTGGCAGAGGCACTGCAGGGTTTGCAAAGGTTAAATCATCTGTATTTTTGCTATTTATGCTTGGTCTTTATTTCTCTACCCCACCAGTACTGTACACTGTTACTGCAGAGTCTGTTTATGCTCTGAACATCTCCCAGTATGCTCAGGTTTCCCATCCTGTAGGAGTCAGTGGATTGAATGAATGAATTCTTTCTCCAAGTTATTCCTTTGAGTCACTCCAAACTCCCCATTCTGCCTGGAGGAAGATTCCTGGAAAGAGCCTGAGTGTAATTTCTCACCAAGCAGGAAAGCGCACTCATGCCATTCGTGTCCTCCAGTGCAGGAAGGAGCTCTTGGTGTGTGAGCCTGGGGAGGATTTATTTGGGTGGATTTGGAGCTCGGAATGTCTTGCAGCTGGGCAGGAGTAACCCCATGAACCAAACCCTGCTGATTTGCCTCACTTTGAGCCCAGTTTGGGCACAGGAGTCTCAGAGATCCCAGCCAGCCTCTGCCCTTCTAAGATATTTTTGATTTTTAGGCAGTAGAAGTCTGATTTTGAAGTCTGATGTTTTATTGTGCTTTTCTGAAAGCAATAAAACTTTTCCGCACCGAGGGGAAAATACCAAATGAGCTTTAAGCATTTATACATTTTATATTAAAAATTTGTATGATCTTAATCATTCCCAGGAGTCACAGATTCTCTTTGCTCCCAGTCTCACTCAGCCAGGGAAGAACAAAGCTGGTGACCAGCTAAACAAGGACTTTTTCCTCCTGAGCTCTGATGACAGAAGCCGTATTTTGAGCCCTGGAAGTTACTTCCAGTAGAAGCACCTGGCTCCTTGGCTCTTGCAGCTTCAAAGCTGAAGCTTTTTTCTTAAATTAAGAGGCAGAGCAAATCACCAATCAATATTTTTGTTTTCTCTGTACAAAAATAAATAGCAAACAGAGAGAAAGTGTCCCAAACAGGTGTGATCTGAGCGGGATCCTGGATATTGTAGCCACTGCTTGGAAGGTGTTTAAAAAAGCTGGAGACCTTCAGAACTGAGAGGGAAATCTGCCTGAGGACAGCGTGGGCTGGGTGTAAGATTTGGCTCTGTACAGAGAAAACCACGCTCAAATATATTCTCAAATATGTTTTATTAACTCGGTATTCGCTCGGGGAAGTTAAAGCTGTTTTAAGGGAAATATGTGCAGTACAAACTGCGGTGGTTTCATCGATCTCTTGCAGCAGATCCATACTGCTGAAGATATTTGGAGGGGGGACAAAGAAAGATGCAGGATTCCGTGGTGCTGTCGGAGCAGGGAATGGTTAAAGGCTGTGTATTAAAGTGAGGAAAACACCTGCCACTCCTTCTGGGCTTTTCCATTGGTAAAAGGAAACTGTGAACGTGTATCTCTTGAAACAATTTGTGAGTTGTTTTGCATATATGGAATATATTGTCACCCCTGTTTTCAGTAGAAATGCAAACATACCACAATTTGTACTACTGACATTCAGGAGTTACTTTTTTCTTTTGTCTAAGTGAAGTAGTTTGAAAATTTAAAGCTTTTTTTTTTTTTCCTGTACACCTTTTAAATTACTAATTACATATATATATATGGAAGTTTGACTATGGTTGAAGAATAATCTTGTGGTTCTGCTATGGAAATACAAAATGGAAAAGTGGGTACATTTGCATTTCTTTACACAAAATTGTTCTTTGTTGCAGTAGGCCCTGGTACAACCTGAGGACCTCAAAGCTCATTTGCAGAATTCCTTTAAGGTTTTTTTTTTTGGAAAATATAATTCTGTTTCTCAAAAAATGGTTTTACACTTGCACTTTTGCATTTCCTGCTTCTTAACAATCACAAAAATAGCAGTTCAGGTAGGGAAAAGTAATTCTTTCACCAACTATAAGCAAATTTTAATAAGTTAATCTTATCTCCTGCCCAACACCTTGTTAACGTTTGTGTGTTGGCATTACTGACTGAAAATGGTCCTTTTCCTCCCACCTTCATCACCAGCCCAGGCTCTGGCACTGATGTGTCACACAGTCACAGAATGGTTTGGGTTGGAGGGACCTTAAAGCCCATCCCATTCCACCCCTGCTGTGGCAGGGACACCTTCCACTGTCCCAGGCTGCTCCAAGCCCCAATGTCCAGCCGGGCCTTGGACACTTCCAGGGATCCAGGGACACCCTGTGCCAGGGTCTCCTCACCCTCCCAGCCAGGAATTCCTTCCCAATCTCCCATCCAGCCCGGCCCTCTGGCAGTAGGAAGCATTCCTTGTGTCCTGTCCCTCCATCCCTTGTCCCCAGTCCCTCTCCAGCTCTCCTGGAGCCCCTTTAGGCTCTGCCAGGGGCTCTGAGGTATCTCCAGAGCCTCTTCACCCCCAGCTCTCCCAGCCTGGCTCCAGAGGGGCTCCAGCCCTCTGAGCATCTCCATGGCCTCCTCTGGACTGGCTCCAGCAGCTGCAGGTCCGCGCTGTGCTGGCCCAGGGCTGGGGCAGCTCTGCAGGTGGGCTCTCATCGAGGGGCCGAGGGGCAGAATCGCCCCTGTCCTGCCACCCACGCCGGGGCTCAGCCCAGGGCATCCTTGGCCCTGCTGACACAGCTGTTGACACAGTCGAGGTGCATCCCATGAAAGGAGCTCACAAGCGATGATGTGATGTCAAACCTCCCGTGCCGCACCGGCGCGCAACGCGGGGTTTGCGTGTGTGAAAATGAGAGGCGATGTGGTGATTTAATGCCTGCAGAATTATAGCAGGTTCAGTGTTGCTATCAGGGGGAATAAAATCCTGATCAAAAGGGAGCTTTTAGAAAGAGTTGCGAGCTCTTAACGCTCATGAGCTGTTTTGTGCTGTGTTAAGGCACAGTTTGACATGTGCTGCTGGTTAACCATGCGCTTTCAATTATTGCACACCCCCGCCTAAGAGCCACAGAAATTATGGAATGATTTCTCACAGGGGGGTGCTTTCCATCGCTGCTCAATAAAGGAAATGGGTTCATTTGTGCTAAACAAAGGAAGAAGGCAGGGATGGTGGCAGGGGGGCTGGACGTAGCTCAGTGGCGGTGGATAGCTGGAAAAATGTGTGGGGTTTGGGGAGATGCCTCCGTGTTCTTCTGCTTCCCTCTGCTGGAGTGCGGCAGGATTCCTGGCTGAACCCCTCTGAGCACATCCAGAGCTGCCTGGGCAAGCCATTTCTGCAAACTCATTATTGATTTTGTTTCTGCTCCACTTTTGGGGTGTTTTTCGGTAGTTCCACCTGGTGCCGGTGTGTACAACCCTCTCCTGGTGGGTCCCTTCCTCTGTGGCTGCTCCTCTCTGTAATCACGTCTCAGCTTGGAGACTGATGAATAATATTCTGATTTTTGCAGAGCTGTGTGGGGTGTAGATGCCTGGTTCATCTTTATAGGGATGCTACACCCATGTTGTGTCATTGCAGGCTCTGAAACCTCAGTCTATTAGAAGGCATGCAAATGCAGAGGTAAATTTTTGCCAAAGCAAAGGTTTTTCAAAGAAAAATATCTAAATGTCTGTCATATCAATTGCCCAGAAGTTTTTATCCCATTTAATGACACTGTATTGCATTAAGTTGTACTTATAAAAATGGAGGACTGTTTTAACATGGCAGAGAATTCACTTTTTAGCATGAAAGTAACACAGATTTTAATAGAGCACATCATCCATCGCTGCTGAGCAAGTGTTTCTCCATTGCTTTCCCGTTGCCACTTTCCCCCCTCATAACTTTGATGGATTCTGGAAACAGAAGTAGGTTTTCCCTTTAGAATTTCACAATTAATCTATGCCAAGTTTAATGCAAAGTTCAGTTCTCTTGCAAATAGCAGCCATTATTTGGCAGTTCATCTGTCAGATCCTGGCTTGGCTCCCTGTGTTTACTACAAAATGGGGCTGCCAGCTCTGCTTTGGGAATTATTGAAAGTTTACATTGGTGAAGAGGGGATTTTTGAAGAAAATTTACAGGAGCTTTCCTTTAGCTCCATAGTTTGTCTTTAGCCAAAAAATGCTAAAGGCAACGGGATTTCATCTGTGATGCACATAAGTTCATTAATGCATATTTAACAGTGTGAACCTGTATTAACAACTGATAAAATAATTGCTGGTAATATAAGTAATTACAGCTGGCAATGTAGTAATTATTATTAATATGATTGCTTATAATTAAAGCGCAATGTATAGATTCAAGGGTAGTTCTAAGTGCGGGAGAAATCCTTGTAAATAATGGTAATAAGATGAAAACTTTTGTCATCTGTGATGAGCAGTGACCTCTTGGCTTTCTCTAGGTGGTCTTGGATTTGCTTCCTAAATAACAATGCCTTCTACAGTTCCATTTACAAAAAAAAAAAAAAAAAAAAAAAAAAAAAAAAACAAAACTAAAAAGTATGGATTGAAGCAGAAAATAAAATAAAACACTGATGAAAAGTGTACTCTCTTATGTGCCAGGCTTTAAATGTTTTTTAGGTTGTACTATTAAAGGGTTCTTAAAAGTTTCCAGTTCAGGAGCAGTTTTGGTGCTATTTTCCATTGTCCTCTTCTTCTTATGAATGACTTTGTGTGTGCTTATAGAATAATAGCTAATAATAGTCAGAGCATACTTGCTTCTCCTTCCAAAACCTGATTCATTTTCAGTTGTTGATTTGAAAGGCCCCACAGCAGGAATTTTCACACAAGGATAGAAAACTAAGTTTCAGTACGGAAAAAAACACTGATTCAAATTATGTGTACATTGAGTCCTGCAGGGCCAACTCCAAAGTTTGATCTGACTTGATTTATTTATTTATTCATATGGCTGGTTTTTGTTATTTTCCAAGAATGCTTTTCCTGGGATTTTGTAGCCACACAGAGCTTTATAGTCAGACTGAGCCCTCAGTTGTGTTGGTTTCCAGTGAGTGCGGAACAGTTGTCCTTAAATGTCACAACATTTTTAAGCCACACACCCCTGCTTAACTTAATTACAGGCACATTCCATTGTTTGGAATGAAATTATCTGGCAGTGTTCCATAATTCCAGTATAATATGAAAGTTCAGTGTATTTAGTAGACATAGACTGCAATAAGTATATATAACTATATATATATTATTTTTTTTCCCTCTATATCATTACTTTATACTCATAAATGCCACTTATTCCAGGTGTCAAACACAACTTTAAAACTCTGTTTATTCAGTGTCATTCTTAGGAACTGTGGCTTTTGTCCTTCTCAGCCACAGATGTCTTACCGGAGTCATGGTTATGTGTAGATATTTATAAGGCAACAAGTCCCCTTCTGTCATCTAAACAAAACAATTTAGGGAAGAATTAGCTTCCCAAGTGTGGTTTAAATGGTTTGGAAGGCACAGAGTCACTGAGCCACCAGAGAACCCTTGTGCACAGCCACGTTCCCATGACCCCAAGCCACCAGGCCCATCGCTGTGCCTTTAATAAATAATGAAACAGATGTTCTCTGGAGCCCTGGCTGTCACTCCATTTAGGTTCACTGTGTTTACAAAATAAATACAGTTGGTAGCAGTTCGCATTTCATGTCTCAGGCTGCGCAACGAGCAGAATTACTGAAATAATTTCAATTGGAATCGGTGATATGAAGTCTTCACTTGTTTTCCTGGGTGCTCTATGATTTCTTTCCATACAGTGAAAAGTAGAGGTTATAGATTCACTGCAAAACTTAGAATCGATACCAAAATGAATTCGCATGAAGAATGCTACCAAAACACTAAAACCCTTCGCAAAGGGTAATGTGACAAAACAGTAAAATTGGAAGGCAAAGTTTTGCCTTCTCATAGTCGTATTTTTGGGAGAATTACTAATCAAAGCTCCCAGATTTCTTCAGAAAGCACTTCTACTAAAGAGATCTTTTCATTTTGAGGAAAGAGTCAGCAGGTTTTCCATTTTGAGTAACATGCTGGGCTTCCCTTTTGATTTTTTGGACGGCTTTGATTGGCAGGTAAATTTTAAAAATCAGTATAAGACAATTTAACAGTTCGTACCCAATATGAAGGTGTTATACAAAATGCAGACAGAAGGGAAACCAGTTTTGCAGTTGTGTTTTCATTGAGGGTGTTTTAGACCCTGTTTTCATGATTTCCATGGTCTTCCTGAAAGGAGTGTTAACAAGGATGGATTTCAAACCCCAGTGTGGTTTTTAATGAAGAGTTACTGCTCTCCCCAATTTCCCTGGGCTGTGCAGGGATAGTTCTGACTGAGATGCAGCTGAAATGGTTGACTGAAATAGTTCTGACTGAAATGGAGCAGGGAGGGGCCATAAAGGATTCGAGGATAGAGAGGGTGTGCACAGGGCAGGGCCATCACCACGTTTGTTTTGGCATTGCACATCTGGAGCTCGGGATGGGCCTGCAATGGGTGAACATATGAAAGATGTGGTTTCTTCCTCTGAAATAAATGTTCCTGGTTTTCCAGAGGGGACCCTTACTGCTACAGAAACAGCAGATGTCTTTGGATGTGTTAAGTGTTTAAGTGATTTGGGTGTATTCCCTTTCACTGGGCCTAAATTAGGAAACATTTCCAAGCTGGTGGTGGCTTTAAAATATCCTCACTCTGAAGTTTCTCTGCTCAAAAATCAGATGGGAACTGCAGTCTCTGTAAAATATTTACTGTGTGACAAGTTAGAATTTGTTCCCTTTCATTTACAACAATAGAGATTATAAGGTTGCAGCATTTCAAGATGATCCCATCTGTAAAATCCTGATTTTACAGTCGTTGGACTGTGTTCCAGATTAGCCCATGAACAGTTTCTTCCCATTTTTCCTCCTGTATTTTGTGTCACATTTCAGAACAGTGACAATAACACTCTGTAATTAGTCTGTGAGTCTTCAGCCACAGGCTGAACACTGCCATTAAACTTTATGTATGTGAGCAGTCAGTAAATGAATTTTAGTGTCCATAAATCATGGGAATAAGCCTGAGCTGACACATTTCTTCTTAGAGCACCATAAAAAGGAGAATTAGGAGCTGAGGGCAGTGTGCCTGTGCCAATGCAGGTACCGCTGCAAGGCAGTGAACAAGCTACACGCTGAAATGTATTTTCCTGCAGCATAATTTGCAGAGCTGGAAAGCTTTTGATATTTGAAATAATAAATTAAAGGTGTGTCAATTTATCTTTTATGACTCAGAACCTGTGTCTGTTTTTCCCTGCAGGATCCCAGAAGCAAGCACAAGTTCAAGATCCACACCTATGGGAGCCCCACCTTCTGTGACCATTGCGGGTCGCTGCTCTACGGGCTCCTGCACCAGGGGATGAAATGTGACAGTGAGTGAAGTTTTCCTTCTGCTGCCAAAGGGCTGTTCTAGAAAGGGACTGGAAGCGCTGGATAACAGCTTCTTACTTGGTTTCTCTGGAAAATACCATTTCAAATGGCTGCTATTTATAGTCCGGATATATTTCAAGTGGATATTTCAGTACTGTAATAACTTACTAATGAAAATCACCTCTTCTGCTGAGAACATGGTGTATTCAGCTTGATGTGGCTGAAGAGCCTTTGTCATGGCAATTTTGACAAAGCCTCTTTTTGGTCTGTCTGGGTGAATACACCCTCAAAGACTAGAATTTCAGTTCAGTTTGTAGTCAAGGTCTAGTCTTTTCCTTGTGTTCTATTTGTCTTGAAAGACTCCCACTAGCAAAACCTAATAATCAATTAAACCTGCCTCTCTTCATTGCTGACGTGAATACTCTGTTTTCTTAGTCATATTCCCAGCAAGTCTTCATTCCATTTTCAATTCTTTTTCCCCTTTAATGATATGTTTAGCTTTCTGAAGTAGATTATTTTATTTTCCGTGTATTAACTCTATACAGAAATTATTGCAAGATGAAAACCAGCCGTGGCCTTTGGTTGAAAACCAGGCAGCTATAATCTGAAAATCTTGCCAATAATTAAGCATTTAGTCTTTAATTTTCACTTTTAATTCATTTTGACTGATTTTTTAGCTTCTCATGGGTATCTGAGCCATTTTTTTTTTGTCCACAGCCTGTGATATGAACGTTCACAAGCAATGTGTGATAAACGTCCCGAGCCTCTGTGGCATGGACCACACAGAGAAGAGAGGAAGGATTTATCTGAAAGCTGAAGTCACTGGTGACAAACTGGAAGTTACAGGTAAACAGCTCATTTAGGAGTGTTTCAGGTTCTATAAATGTATGATACGCATTGTGAGTTTGTGTACCTTGGTCAGATCTTTGTGCATTAAAGCTGCTGATGGAGAATTTCCTTCCAGGAGTGGGGGGGTTTTGTACAACATGCCTTTGGATCAAGAAACTCTATAAAGCTGTATTCATAAGAATAAGTAGAAAAAGTGAAATCTGTAGTAACAGCTTTAAAAAATTGGAAATATTAGGTAGAAAAATCACTGTATTGTCAGTTTTCCTTGTCAAAAACAGTCCAGCAGGATCAGTTGCTGTTCGGGAAGTTACCCATCATCTTCAGAGCATGAGAGATGCACTAAGCTTTCATCAGCTGAGGAGTTGTTTCCTGTATTTCAGACCATTGAATAAACAAAAGCAACTGGGATTCAATCCCAAATACTACTCCCAGTGAGTTTTAAAATTAAAAAAAGATAGTTCTCACATTCTATAAGCTTAAGGTTACCAAGGTGGGGAGGAGGCAGAGAAAGGAAGGAAGGGGAGGGTGGCAGCTCCTTTCCTTGGAAGTGTTTCTCTGGGATTAATGAATAATCTGTGGTTGTGGACACCCACACCCCCACAGACCCATCCCGAGCCTGAAATACCAGCAAATACTCCAGGAAACCAGAACAGGGTACAGTGCTTTTATCACTGCCTGTCTGGTGTTGCAAAATGGAATTGAATTCGGGGGTAAAGTCAGAGCAGGACAAAGTTGGAGGTTTCTTAGAGCATCTCCTTTGAATAGAGAAAATCAGACCATCACTGATTTTTCACAGCTTCCAGACCCGGCAAACTCCCTGCTGACATTTTTCCTCCATGGCTTTGTTCTCTCTAAATCCAAATACCTCCATATTCTCCTGTCAAACCCTGTAAAATGCATTGAGAAGAAGTTTGATAAAATTTAGTTAGAAAGGATCAGAATAGATCCCAAGTGATGCTTAATTGTGGCTTAACTTTTCAAAGAGCTTCCTGTCAACGTGGGAGGGGGAAATTTGTCCAAGGTGCTGTCATTAACAGAAGGTGGTTTCACTTAGTAATGAGGCGTTTCAGAGATGGTGATGCGGCTTCTAAAAGTAATTGTGCCATGAGAGGGAATTAATTTAAAAATCATCCGAGTGACAAAATTTAATATTTGCTTTATTCTGGGCCGCTTCGCAGCAAAGCTCTTAAATATGGCTTAAACTTTCTGCAATAATACACATGATTTGACAAATAACATGTGCTTATTTCCTGATGATTCGGTTGGGTTTTAATCCTTTCAGGGACAAAAGCGTTGATCGCAAGTCATTGTGGAACCGGGGCACTGTACAGTGATTATACAAACAAGGATTCTTTTAGTTCACAGTTTTATTTGAAAAAGTCTTGTCTGAGAGGTGAACGTGGTAAAACTGTAGCAGGTATTTTGTAGGTTTCCTCCATAGGCTCTTTCTGGTGTGAGTGTACTTGGCAATTGGCATTTCTATTTTGTGTATAAATAAAACATTTCCCAATCTCCCAATTAAGTTGGTTTCTGGACAACAAGAAGAATGCTTGCTATAACTTTGTTATGTATAAAACAATTACAGTGCTGTTGTTGTGCTTGAGGCTTGTCAGCACCTCCAAGCTTTCTTTAAAGAAAAATGACAATTGTCCAGAAAGCAAGCTGCTTTTTTTTGTTTTACATTAAAAATACCATATGGACTAAGCCAAAATGACATTTCAGGTGCCTTTTCTGTATGTTTAACTGAAAAGGAAATTAGCAATTGCGAGTTCATGGACATATTACAGAATGCAAAAATATTCTCCTTGAATGCCTCTGCTTCTCAAATATTTATTGACAAAACCTTTGTTAGAATATGCAGTTCTCAGAGCTCCCAGGCACAACATCACTGCCTTTAGCTTTAGGAAAGAAGGTGAATTTAATGTCCAGGAGCAGCAGGAAAAATAAGTAATGATTGACTGTTTGGTTTGAGCCTTTGTCTGAATGTTTTTCAAAGGAGTTGCTCCGTAGGTGTTGGACTCCTTCAGCTGAATTCCTCGATACCCCTGCTCTGCTTCCTGTTTTGATTGTTAATTAGTTCCTGCTGATTCTTTCCCAGCCAGCCTTGATTGCATGCAAAACATTGGTGCTGCTAAATGGAGACCTGCCCCTGGTGTTGGCAAATTGCAGATCCAGGGGCATCCCAACCATGCCAGCCCCACCAGGGCACAGCTGGCAAAGGACAGCTGCAGGATGTGGTCCTTGAGGGGGCATGGTTTATTTAGCACATCCCAGTTTTTCTTTTCTGCCCGCTTCTCTGGGGGGTTTCGTGGTGCCTTTTGTTTCCAAGAAGCCCCACAGCACACACACACTGAGTGTTTTCCTGATAAAATGTTGGGAATAGGGCTGGGTTTTAATTTCCCAGTGAATTCTAGGAAGGAGCTGCCCGGTGGCTCCTTCAGATTTATCCACAATCTCTGACTTGGCAGGTTCTGAATGAAATTAATGGTGGGAATTATTCAGTCCTGCGTATAAACACATTTAATTCCAATTAATGAAGATCAGATCTTCGAGCCAGGTGCATCAGTGTGGACACACAGGTTTTTCTGTGGGAACTATCAAGATTCTGCAGCACTTCTTGACAGAGGAGTTGGAATTTTGGATTGATACCCTCTGCCATAAGCTCACCATCTTCTCCAGGGCTGCTCAATCTGCCCCATTCAATGCTCATTTGTGCTGTACCTCTTAAACATCCGTGGTTTATTTTCAAGGGTTGAGTTGCTTGTTTGAGAGTTGCGTTGAATATTAATAATTTATGGCACTTGCAGTACAGAAATGTGGTAGTTTTCTTTTTATAGAAACGCTCTTGAAAAGCATATTTCTGAAATCTCTGAGTTCGTGACCCTTTCACAGGTTGGATTGACGTGGGGGGTTTGCTCTTAAGCATAGTAAAGTGCTTTTTGCTATTCTTAATCTCTGCTTTTTTACACTGAATTTTCTTCCTCCTGATGTGTGCTAAGAGTTTTTTCACTCTTACATTTACTCCTTGACCCTTCTTATAATTTAGGGCTCTTCTGAGTGAGCTCGTAGGTGGTTGAATCACAGTTCTTTTTTAACTTTTTTTTTCGGATTATTTTTATATAGTGAATGAACAATAACCTTTGGGAGAAGAATAACCCCATCTGGTGCACTGAGATATAAAATGCTGCCACGATACTGGGAATTTAAACTGTGACCTCTCAGGCACTGGAAGTTGGATGTGACAGCAGCTGACAAGGAGGATCTGCCCTCCTGACACTCATGCAGAGACAGGATGCTGGTGACTCTCTGGCAGCTAATGCACCCCCCGTTACATAAATCTGATTAAAGCACAGATAGGCACTGCCCAGAATTTTCGAGGGGGTTTTAACTGTATTTTCCTAAGCTGCAAGGATCAGAAATCTGGTTTTGTTCTTCAGTGATGCTTGTGTTATTTAAAAGCAGAGGAAAGCACACAGGAGGCTCTCCAGCAATGATCTCCCCAGGAGCTCTGTGTTCCCCACTGGACATTTCCCAGATTATTTATGAATGTAGGAATGCTGAGGCATCTCCTGGCACTGCATGTTAATGTCCTGTCGTGCAGCTGGGGCAGGAGCCTGCACCCAGACAGGCTGGGGACACAAACTGCAGAATTTTGGCACATTTGAGGAGTCTCATCAAAATTGCTTCCTTAAAAGACCCCACCATGCACACTCTGATAATTTTATTTTGATTTTCTAGGTCAGTGGTAGTGTCTGTCTTTGTTAGCATTAATTTCGTAATATCTGCAGCTGATTTTAAAAGGGATTATAAAGGAATATTCTGGCTGTTTGACCAGCTTTTAGTACCAAGTGCCTGTTAAGGGATCCCAAATAATTGTTTCCATGTGGGAGACATTTTTAATGTCTCAAAAACCATGAATCTCATGGTTTACTTCACTAATATATTCTTTTTGACATTCCCAGAATCTGCAGGGTTGCTGCAGTCATTACAGGAAGAGCTGTGCCTTCAGCAATGCCAGCCCTGGTGACAACTAAAAGCTCCCTTCCCATTTCAGTTCATTAAATTTACTTTACCATGAAGAAACAGGCACTGCAAGGTGTTTAAACTATTAGTTTTTCAGTAATGGCCATCTGCATGCATCCAAAAGTATTAACTAGATCCTATATATTTATATAAGATAAGAATTAGAAATGTAATGTCCTGAAACCTTTTCCAGATTATTTGATCTATCTTGTGGTAAGATTTTTGTTTCATTAAGCAGCTGTCCTGCCCAGTAGTGCATATATTTGAAGGTGGTATTTTTTGTAAAGATAATCTCCACTAAAACTAAAATAGAATTGCTTCTCTGAGATTTCCAGGTGAACTTGAGCCTGAAGAACCTATTGCAGATGCAAGAACTTAGGAAGCAGTGTTAGGGATGGTGGCACATTTTTTGTTAGTGGGAGAGAATATCTTTATAAATACAGAGAAATCAAGTCTCATGTGACATTGGTTCATTTTTCTTCTTGTTCTAGACAAGGATATTCATCAACTGGTATTGTACCTCACCTGTACTGTGCAGCTGTTCATTATGTTGCCATTTTTCAGGGTTCAGGCACTGGGCTCGGGAGGAACATGAAAAGAAATCTTCACCAGGCAGGGGAGTACTTACGGAACAGAGGAAAGTCTCATCTCTGAAAGCCCTTTCAGCGATGAAAACTAGAGACTGACAATTGCCTGCAAAGCAGGATTTGAGTCAGTTGTACCTGTGAGTCACATGCAGCTCCAGAAAAGAAGCATTCAGTGAGTTTTAATAAAACCTCCAAATCTTCAATGAAAGCTGAGCAGTTTTGGAGGCAGCTTTGGGTTCTGCATGCGAGGAGTACAAACCCAAAAATGGGAGGAAAGGCTATTTTCAGTAACAGGTAAATCTTTTAAACTGTGATGGAGGGGTGCAGGAGGGTACTGGGGAGAAAGTTCCTTGGCTGGGAGTGCAAGATCCTGTCACTCACTAAGGCAGCTGTAAACCAGGCAGATCAGAAAATCTGCACTAGAAACTTCTTCAGGAGGCAATGAGGATTTTGGAACAATTTAAGAATGGTTTGTTGTGAGAAGATAGGAACTTTATGATGTATTGGAGCTAACAGCAGTCCCTCTTTCCCTTCATTTCTCTGCTTACTGTGCCAGGTGAGACCACTGGAGTCTTGCAGTGTCTCCTAAAAGCAGCTTTTGGCATGAGGTAGAGAGATTTCTGCTCATTGAAGCTGCCTGCAGGACTAAAAGATTGGCAAGAAATGGTTGCTGTGATTAGTAAATTGTTTTATTATCCACATTTGGGAATTCAGGAAAAAGGGAGGCTGTGACTCACTTGTAAAAGAACTGACTGGACTCATGCACGAATCATTCAGCTTTGTCCTAGGGGCAGAAACATTTGTTTAGGCATTCCCATGATTAAGTTTATCTGCTGGTACCACGACAAGCTGTAAATCCACAACTGCATGTGGCTTGCAACTCTTGACCTGCACAATCTCATGGAAAAAGTTTCAGCTTTGTCATCCTCTCTCTGGATTCCTTAAAATCCTGCCTGAAGTTCTTCTCTTTACATGAAATGTCAGTTGTTCTCTGCCAGCCCACTCTGTTTTATTTAGGTTTTTATTTCAAGTATGAATACCTAAGAGCCAGCTCTGTATTTGCTCATGTCCTTACACTATTCCTGGAAAAGTGGGTGTCCCAATTTTGGGCATGGCTCCTGGGTGTATACTGCAGGTTTATGAGCAGCACTTGATAGAAAAGCCACAGGAAAATCATCAAATAATCTGCATTTTCCACTGAATACACGTTTATGATCTCCATTAACAAGGAGGAGGAAAATGGCACATGTTGTCCATAATGCAAGATGACAATTATTTCTGGGCTTTAGAAGAAAACCTGAGCAAGACTGGATTTGTTGGAGACATCAGTCCATACTTGTCTTCGTTGTCCTTTTATCTGTGGGCTTTCTCAGTCCCCATTAGGAGCCCAATCTGGACAAAACGTTAATGAATTTAACTGGTGGCAGCTGCTTTGCTCAGTACAGAGATTATTAGCATCCTTAGTATTTATGACAGAAAACTGACAAGTGGCATTTCAGGTTTCTACCCAAAGTGAGGCTGAACTGCACCTGCCTTCAACCTTCTCTAATTTGGAGTAGCATCTCTATCACAGTGTCGAGTTTAATTAACCAGTAATTACCAAGCAGGATGAGATTGCTTGCTATGGTTACAATTATAGCAGAATTCGGCCGCTGTAAATTGATTTATTTTGGTGGAGTTATTTTTCATTTAACTTTCTCAACCACACACAAGAGATACTGCCTTTGGTGGGGAGGGGAATCTCTTCTTCCTGTCAGTTCTCCCAGAGAAACCTGATCTGTCCTGTTAAAAATAGGGCACGTGGAAGAGATGAACCACTTGGATGCTAATTCTCGATAAGCACTCTTTAGCACAAGTATCATCACGCTGTTTCCTCAGGAAAAGAAGTGCTAAGTCACTTGGAAAAAGATGTCTGAGGGTATTAATTATGCAGACAAAAGTACAAACGGGCCAAGATATCTTAAAGCAGGGAGTGAGATAATGGCTTCGTTAGCAGCCTGTATTTATACATGTTGCATTTTTCCTTCCCAATTAATCTTTGAGCTTCTCCTTCTTGCATTTAGAGGGGGTTTTGGGTTTGGTTTTTTTCTATTTTCTGTGCTTGCTGCAGGAGAAAGAAGCAATTTTACACATGCTGCCATGTCCTCCTGCTGCCAGAGCTGATTTGCAGCATTTATCAGGGCTGGGCAGGGGTGGCTTTGTCCAGGGATCTCTCGGTGGCAGAGCCTCCACATCCACCCAGCCAATCACTCAAAATTCTGCCTGTTTCACACTGGGCCTCTGCAGGTAAAATTTAAACATAAAAGCTCAGCCTGAAGACGGTAAAATTAAGCAAATTTGTTCTGAGAATTTTAGTGGAACACTTACTAGCGTGTATTTTTAGGAAGCTGTGGAACACGTGGAGAGTTCTGCTCCTCACTTATGGCAAAGTGCAGCGTAGAAATAAAAATCAAAAAGTGGATTTGGAAGTAATAGCTCCTGTGCCAAACCTGGCAGTGCAGTCACAAAAGCTATGCAGAAGAAGACTGAAAAAACCCCACCAAAAAAGCAATAATAAACTCAAATATAGGATGAGAGAAAGCAGCTTGCACTGAAAGCTGTCACTTTATCCTTCACTCGCTTCATGGTTCTTACTTCCCTTGGGATTGTAAATACTTAGCTAAAATAAGTTCTTTAATCTCAATGTTATTCCTTGGAAGTATTTGAAGATTCTTTCCAGTGCACTTAATTTTAAAAATTGGGTGGTTTAGGTTTTTTTATCATGGGTTGAAAAGAAATGTTTTTCCAGCTGACCACAGGTGTGAAGACCCCCAGAGAGCAAATTTAGAGTAAAGGAGAGTGGGGACAATTTCTCTGGCCTGAAAGAAATCATTACCCCAGCTGCAAAACCCTGTCAGCTTTACACATGGATTGTGGAAAAGTACAAATGAAATGGTCTGCAAGAAAAATGCATGGTTCTGTTCTTTTCTTTTAACACAGTGGTCTTTTTCATGATATAATTCTTTGATGTATACACACAGTGAATAGAATTACCCTTTTCTTCTAAAATTTTAGCACATAAGTATTTTCTGTCTCTCCTTCTAAAACCAAAAATTTAAGAAATTTAATCAATATCAACTGTTGGGTCAAGTTAATGTGATTCGTTTTCAGCCATGATCTAATTTAATTAATTAATTTACATCAGAGTATCTGTTCTGTATGGGAATTACCTTGACAAATAAAGTGGAGTCTTCCAAATCAGTAGCTCATGTTCCTGTACTCTCTTATTCTATATATAAAATAATATTTCTATTGTTTGGATGCCTTTTAACCTCCATGTTGGGAAACCACAGATTGAAATCCTGGGAAGGTTCAGAATGTGGGAGTTGTAGTATGAAAATGCCATTTAAATCTGTTGGGAAAGGAAGACAATGTCTTGAGCAAAGAGTAAATATTTGTCACTGAAAATCCTGACACGTTTTTTTCCTTTTTTTTTTTTTCCTTTTTCTTTCTTTTTCCTTTTTTTCTTTTTTTTTTTTTTTTGCATTAGCTCTAACTGACTTTCAGTGTCTCTAAAGTCCAAATTTCTGTAGGAAACACTTTTCATCAAGAAATATTAAGTTGCTTAAAGGTTGATCTTTCCTAAATTTCCCTTCAGATTTCTTCAGTTAGGCAGGTAAATTTTAGAAAGCCCTCCTGAATGAAAACTGTGGCTAAGGGCAGTGTCAATCCTGGAAAATCTCTCCAGTGGCTCTCAAAGGCTGGAATTCCTTCCTCCCTTAGGCACCCCCAAAGCTTCTTGCAGTCTTCCTTCCAGAAACAGTTCTAACCTTAAACTCTGACTGTCCCAAGGGAATTCCTTGCTGGAAGCTGTTTTTTGCCCCAAACAAGCCCAGGGGGTCGCTGCCCCCAAGTTTTGAGATGCCCAGAATTTGTGAGCTCCAAATTCCCCATGCCAGCCTGATGCCAGTTCATCACAGCACCGGCTGGTTTGGGTGGATTTCACAGCAGGAGCGAAATTCACCCTTTATCCTTCCGAATTCTTCTTGCAGGGTGTGGGAATGTTGCTCAAGTGTGTGCAAGAGGGAGGGCAGTGCTGGCTGTGCTCCCCCTTTGGGGGACCCTGCCCTCCCTAGCTGCAGGTTCCTCGGTGTTCTCTCTCTCCTCGGGGATCAGGAACAACTCCAGATAACCTAACTCACTTTGTTTCTTCTTTTGGCATTGTAAAAGCTGCATTAGGCTTTTGGTGAAGTGTTGGAGTCCAGGGCATTCCTTTGGCTGCCCTGGAGGGTCTGGGACCTGGACAGGGGGGTCTGGGACCCTGGCCCAGAGCCCAGAGGGACACTGGCTTTGATCTCAGTCCATGGGAAAGGTTTCCTGCACTGTGGGAAGGATTGCAAGCCACAAGAGTGTGAAAGATTGGAGTTTAGCTTATCACAGGGTGAGAAAACATTAGTTTTGGGGTTTTAGTATGGAAGTGAATGAGAGCAAGATGGAGGATTTGGGGCATTGTCTCCTGCTTCTTCTTTCTTCTTCCCTCACTCCATTTTCTGCAGTGATGGTGGCACAAAGTAGTTTAAGGAGATTGGGTCAAAGTAGAGATGACCTGTTTAGTATAAGTGATAGGTATTGGCAAATAATGATAAATAAAGAATACGTAGCAATTAGTATAAAAGACAGCGACAGCCCAGTGCAGGAGGAGTCGAGGGGTCGCCAGATGCCCGAGCAGCTGCACAGACCTTTGTTGGGCACTGAGGAATTTGTAAGATAAGAAACAATAAACGAAGCGTGCAACCTTGAAAAATCACAACCTGAAGACTCCATCTCTTTCTTGCATTTGGCTTAGGGCTTTGCAGAAGGCAAAAAGACTCTAAAACCACCTGAATATCGGAGAAAAAACCCATGAGTGAAGCTGGAGCTCCACTTGTGTTCGCTGCCCTTCTCCTTTGGTTGCTGTCATGCCAATGCTCACACCAACTCCATGTGACAGCTAATGAGCCGTGAATCCGTAGGAAGGGTGGTGGTAGAAACCCTCCAAAGCGGGCTTGTGTCAAACACCTGATCCTCTGCAATCCCCTGAGAGCTGGCTGTGGCTCCTACAGCATTGGGCTCTAATCTGTGGTTGTATAACCTAAGAGCCATGAGGGAATAAAAGCACAAAGAATTGGTACCTGCTTAGAAAAATTACAGTGATGGATTTGGGTATTTAATCATTGCACTGCAGGGAGAGCTGCCTGGAAGCTGCGTGTTGCTTGTGAATCACTCTTCTCTCCTGTCATTGCTCCCTGCTATTCTTATAAATATCACTCAGTACAGCCTTCCTTTACAACGAGTAGTTTCTCCCATGCCAAGTCTGACAAGTGGGCTTCACATCTTATTTATTTGTCAGCATGCTTCAATAGCTCTGGTCTGACATGTAATTTATTTCTTAACGGTGATGTGTAATCCTGTGTTTTATATTGACAGTGAGAGAAGCAAAAAACCTCATTCCCATGGATCCAAATGGACTTTCAGATCCTTATGTCAAGCTGAAGCTCATCCCAGATCCTAAGAATGAAAGTAAACAAAAAACAAAAACCATCCGTTCGACCCTGAATCCTGACTGGAATGAGTCTTTCACGTTGTGAGTTGAACACCCTGATTTACTGGGGACGTCTTTGGATGCATTCAGTTGTTCATTTCAGTGTTGACAACTCCTCCTTTCCTCTCCTTTTTTAGTAAATTAAAACCTACAGACAAAGATCGCCGGTTATCCGTCGAGGTCTGGGACTGGGATCGAACAACCAGGAATGATTTCATGGGATCTCTCTCTTTCGGGGTGTCAGAGCTTATGAAAATGCCAGCCAGTGGATGGTAAGAGTTTCTGAAAAGAGAAGGAGAGAATGTATCACCAGAAGTTTTAAACCTGTCATTTTTTTTCAATGTGATCTACCTTTTTTTTGAGCTTTTCACTGTGTTCCAGGCTATAAATTCACTGAAAGTGCAACTAAACCTAGGAAACACAGGCTATATATAAATAAATATCAAAGGGGGATAATAAAACAATTGCTTTTCTTTCATGGTGTTCCTGAAACTTCTGCTGGAGCCAGGAGCTGCTGTGAGCTCAATTCTGTGTACATAGTCTTGTGATACAAATTTTATTTTTATCTCCAATATGATGTGTTCAATTCTAAGTGTATCATGTTATATATAGCTCTGCAAATTCAAAGCACATGGAAACTGATCTGGTAAAATGCCACCTCATTACCTGCCAGGAGAGGGGTAGAGCTCATCACATCTCAAAAAGGACATTTCTTCAAAGACACTTGTTTAGGGCTATGGAAACACTGGAGACAAAGGTTCCTCCTCGGGGTTGGCATCTCCCATCAAATCCCAGGATGAGTGGGAAGAATCTCCTTGTCCACTAAACTGCCTTGACTGATAGTTTGGGGTTAAACATCTGGTTTCAGGTAAAATATATTCTATTTCTGAATTTGCTTCAGGTCTTTGAGATCAGTTCTTTGCATACCCGTGATATTGCTGCACACCATACACTAACAACAAAATCGGATTTTAAATCTGTCAGGTAAAAAACGTAAAGTCACCAGTTTTTTCTGAAATCTACCACAGGTACAAGCTGCTGAATCAAGAAGAGGGAGAATATTACAACGTTCCAATTCCAGATGCTGACGAAGATGGAAACGCAGAGCTCCGACAGAAGTTTGAGGTGAGGGTTAAACACCGATATGTGCAACTAAATATTGCATTTATTATTCACTTTACTACAAACGAAAAAAAAAATCTGTTAAATGATACATATGTTAGAGTGCTCCTATTTCTGTCCCTGTGACAGCTCTGTGTGTCTTTGGTTTTTTTGAAGATTGGACCACATGCTTTAATTCAGAGGTGGCATCATTTTCCTGACAGTTCAGCTTCTCTGCTGTGACACTTAGCAATTGGTATTTTAAAATATTTTATGTCAAGTATATGTAATAATTTCAATGTCTTTTAACAACTGCTGCAAGATCTGCCAGCCACTATCGCTGCTATCTGCATTATTTGACAAATGAAATTCTCAGAAACAATGGTAATTTAATACTTTGAATGTTTCACGCTGTAACTTGGGGCGCTTTAGGAAAATACTTTTCCATTTTCACGCTTTGGAGCTTTGAAGTCTTTGCAGAAGGTTTTTATGTGAAATTCTGATCTCTGTAGTGTGGGGAAGGACGTTGATGTTTGTTTAAGGATCAGAGGTGTTGCTGGTTATGTACAAAAAAGAAAATCCAGAGAAAAGTGATGCTTCCTGCAGTGTCTTGCCTCCTGTGGTGCCAGCTGGAGAGGTTGGTAGCCACAAGAATGGTCTCACGTGCCACACAAAGGAGTTTTCTTGTTAATGGTCAGACTGTGCCTCTTCTGACAACCACAGCCAGAATTACAACAAAATACTTGCTGGCCACTGAGCCCAGGAGCAGGACAGGTATGGCCTGGGGTGGGAGGGGTTTGCTGGTCCAGCTCCTCTCCCCTGCCTGCTCTCCCAGCTGCACACACAGCCAGGAGCTGGAAATATTCCAATCTGCACTGTTCACAACCTTGGCCAAGCTGTTTATCCAAAACATAATGAATGTACCTGTTGTGCACAAACAAACCTGCCTGTTCCTTTCAACCTGAAATGGCAATTTTCTATGTTCACCATCAGGCAGGATTCTCCATTGTTATTATAAAAGATGGGTTAACCCACGAAAGTGAGGAAAAACGGCACATGTTCAACTTTCAAGAAAGAAAAACAAAAGGTGCACCAATTTCTTCTGAATGCATTTGGGTCAGCTCCCATGTCTGCAGCATGAACTATGATTTTTGTTAACATTTGAGAAGTATTTGAGCCTCCATTCCATTTTCTTTTCTTTACAGTCGTGATCTGACCAGTGTGATTTCATTTTGCTGCACTAGGTCATTTGCTATTCAAGATCATTTTTATTTTTATCCTCCCTGGAAAGAATAGCTTCAAAAGCAATTCTGTCCATGTTTCTGTGCATTATGCAGAGTCTGGAATTGGGTGGATATTTATAGATTGGTGTTACAGGTATAAAAATTTACCTGTTTTTTCTCAGGTCAGAGACAGCACAGAGACAAGTCACTCAAATTGTCCGCTTAAAAATGTCAGATATTGCAAACAATGTGTTTGCATATTGAATTTACAGTCTCTGAGGTTGATTCTTAATCCTGCTGTAAATACTTTGGTTGCAGGAGGAATAATCAGGGTTTATCCACGTCCTGCAATTAAGTGGAGGAGAAATCCTGAGAGGATTCGTGTAAAACTACCAGCCCTGGTCCTAGAGACAGCAGCTCTGTCTCAGACCAAGGGGCGGCTCTGCCTCAGAAATAATTAGTCTGTCTCAAAGTCTAATTAGTTCAGCCTCAGCAGTGTGTATTTGAGGCTCTGTCTGCTCTGGGCTAGCCTGCTTGGTGCTGTTTGAGTGGCTGAATCAATCCAGGGACAGGAACGGGTCTTCAACAGGCACATGGTGTCTCCAGTAATTGCAATTTCCCAAGCTGGGCAATGAGGAGTTTTAAACCTTAGTGATGATAAATGAGAGTATTGGTAGCTAAACAAATTCTGTAAATGTAAGGAAGCCGAGGCTGCTGGAGTGTGGTGTTTCATGGCTGAAGGGTTTGGGTTCACCCTTTTACCCTGTCTCAGAGTTTATCATTATGAGAAGGAGCAGAGGGAAGCAGAACCCTCCATGGAATATTCTCCCTTGGTTTCAAGGGACATCACTGTGGTGGCTTCTAAAAATTCGCAGCACAGATGTCTGAATGGTGGCATTTCACTTATTAGCTATTCTGGTATGGCACATAAGTGGTGCTGACTCCAATCATCTTTTCCTTTATTCCTGTTATCATTTATATCCTGGCTTGCACAGGAATTTTATTTTAGGTGCCCTGTAATATGGAACAAGTAGACAGCATGGAGAAAAAGGCTGTTATTTGTGATTTAATGACATCATCTAAATAAGTATTTCCACTGCTCTAAAATCAGCATTTAGGAAGAAGAAGGAAGAAGATTGGAGGTCTTGACTGTCACTTTCTTGTGGGAGTGAATTTGTCAGGAGGTTAAGAATACAGATGGACCAAGAGCTCGCTCTGGGCCAGCTTCCCATTTATCAGTTTATGGAAGGAGTAACTCCAGAGTTCTTCCCAATCCAGTCTGCACTTGTAGTGCTTGGTCAATTGTTTCATATATGACCACATGATTGGTAGCCTGGCTACACTGATTTAACTTTGAGTACAAAATGACAACAATTTCCACAAAAATACTTCATTACTTATATCAAATACTTAAAATAAATAATGGTGGCCTTCAGAGCAAAGGGCTGTATACAAACCTAAGCTACACAAGCAGAGAGAAACTTTAGGATTAGCATTTCATTGCCTCAAAATAAGAAAGAATAAGATTATTTTCAGCTTAGAAAAGACTAGAGAGCAAATAGATGTAGGATTTCTGAAACCACTTTCTGATCTTGAAAATTCTAAGATGTTCTGAAAATTGACTTTGCCATTTTGACTAAAGTTTAGAAAAGTGGGCTAGTAAAACCTCCAAGACCACTTAGGAGCTACTTCCCATTTAAATCAGAATTTTAAGAATATCTGCCTGCATCTATGTTTCAACAGGCAACTTAAAGATTTGGCCTCAAGCTCTCATTGATCTCAAACCATTTACACAGAACCATCACATCTGTCTTAGCACATCACTTTCAGAGCCCACATTTCTTTCAGAAATGTGGCTCTTAGCCACACAAATCTCATGGAAATGCTGCTTTGCTCACTGGACCTCCTGGCACATAATCTTCAGTCATTTATTCAATGCAAATCTACCATAAAATAGCTATACAAGATTATAAATAAGTAAATAATAATAGATTCAAGCATTCTCTTCTATTTGTAACTGAGTGCTAAAAACTATCTGTTGTGAGAAGTTCTGGTCCATTCTGCTATATCTGAATCAGTTGAAGAATGAACACCCAACCTTTGCCCAGAATGGATCCTACCCAATAAATGGGACCAAATTTGGAAAAGAAAGGACTGAGGATGGTGCTTTTTTTACCTTTTATATTTTATTGCAAGGAGTTTTCTTATTATATTCTATATATATCCATATGAACCTGTATCTAGAAATTGAGGTAGATTATGCAGAGGTGCAATGCAGTATTTTCTATACAACCAATTTCATTCAGTCTACATATTTTCTGGATCTCACCTCTCAGTAAAACTCACAGATCTTTTATCTGCTCATTTAGCAGTGTGATCAAATCTGTCCTCAGTGATTTATACATGATACATCATTATTAATATTTAGAGATAAAAATACACTCCTGGAGGAAGTGGAGGCAGGATAAAATCTGTCACTGTTTTTCAGTTGGTTTTAACCTTTAGCTGTGGATTTTCTCTTTGGAATGGCATTATTTGTGGCCATCTCAAAATGAAAACTCCCTTCTCGCCAGGCATATTCACAATAATTGTCCGTGCTGAAGTTGCCATGGGAACTCCCAACAGTCCCAGGTGCCGCCATGGACCCAAACTAGGAAATCTTCTAACTGCAGCATCTACTCTTTGTTACGTACTTGTTTTCGTCTTGCAGTACTTTTCTAGTCAAGGAAAAAAGCAGAATATTGAAATAATGCAACCTGCTGGTATTTTTTTAGAGCTGGTTGTGATTTGAGCAGTAAGATGCCTTTGCCATTTGGGGCATCATTCCTTTTTTCCTGAATGTGGGGGAAAGAAATGTGCAAATTCTAGAACGAAAAAATTGTGGGGAATTCTTTGAGTTTGGTCAAGCCCTTTTTACTTTTCCTGCTTAGTAAGGCACTTCTTGATACTTAAATATCACCTTAGAATAATAATAGAGTAATACTGATTTAAAAGTAGGCTGGTGAATTGTTCTATGATCTCTCCCCTTCTTTCCACATCACCAGCACTGGGAAATGTTATTAAAAATAGAGCAGCTGTTATGGTCCATATAAATGATTTTTTTTAATTAAACAAAGAACAGAGCAGCCATAATCCTTTCCCATGGACACATTTGCTGAGCACGAGGTGTGTTGGTGATGGGAGAAGCTCAGTCACTACACCCAGCTCTGGCAATTGCAGTGATCCAAGCACGTTGTTGTGAGGGAATGGGATTCTGCTCGTAAAATCCTCCTTTTAGAGCATCTCTGGGAAGACACAATGGTCCTCCTGGTGCACACTCTTCACATGTCAGATATGTTCTTTTGTTCTAATGGCTTCCTTTAGTGTATCTCTCTGGGTGGCTTTGACAGGAACAAAATCCTTCCCTTAATTTCTGAATGCTCCAACTCTGTCCCACCACAGGGAATCTCCCTGGACCCTGGGAGGGGACAAACATCCACATCCCTGGCTTTGAGTCCGTTAGTGTGACAGATTCCAGCTGCTTTGGCCATGGAATTGCTGATGGAATTCCTTTTTGCAGCCCAGAATGTGAGGAGGAGCAGAGCTGAGAACAGGGTGGATGTCGTGTCTGAGCACTGGAAGTGATCAGTCAGTGGTGACATTTTGGTGACCTCTCAGTGCTTCTAAACAGAACTATCATTATGATCCTAAAGAAAATGTCGTCTGAAATGCCTTATCATTATTATGATCCTAAAGAAAATGTCTTCTAAAATACCTTATCTTTTTAAAGATAACAGCATGGATGTGGAGCTTGGCCATCAGGCTCATCTATAAATACTGGTAACTTCTCCACTGATGGAGGATCTGAGAGATATTTCTGTTCTTAAGCTCTTCCAGGATGCTGGGCAGCACTTTGTTTGACCAAAGTCGTGTGTTAATCCTTGTGCAGGCCCGAATTTACAAGCCAGAAGCCTCAGGCTGTGTATGTGTGCACACAGAGCTAATTTGGATTTACACCATCAGTCCTCTCCTTGTGGCAGCACAGCTGGTGTTAAACAGGACCTGAAACTGTCCCCAGAGATCAAGGCACAGCTAAAACTCTCTGATGAGTTTTTTTGCTGTTACGGTCTAATGCTGAAAAACCTCTTTCATTTATTTATAATTTCTTTTCTGAACATCAGAACATCAGATTATTTCAGGGCAGGCCCTGCATTTCTTAGACTTTTACCACTCCTCTTAATTTCTTAAAAGCCATCTCTGTCTGCTTCATTAGAAAGGAGAAGGCCAGGACTTTCTTAATCTGGCACTTTTCTGATATTCACAAAACCTTTAGGTTAAAAGGACATTATATTTCTTTCCTTTAATCAATGGTCAGAATTTCCTAGAACTGTCGTTATTCTGAGCTGGAGGCTGAGCAGAAATGTTACATTTGCATAGCCAGGGCCATAGCAGAGACTCCAGGGACTGTTTCAGTGGCTTCTTAAGAACCCAGAGAGTTTGCTAATGAAATCTATTTTCATTCAAAAAACCCACCCCAAACAAACAGCTACAAAATCCCCAAGACAAACTGTAAAGGAGTTTGTGATTTTGTTAATTTGTGCGTTAAGTTCTCTAGGTCTCTGTTACAAGGGCTGTGAAGGAAATACTACTTTTACATCTTTGAAGGATGGTGATGTTTTGCCTCAGAGCTGTTACACTGCACTTATTTTAAATTTTTTTTTTTTTTTAATAAATAAAAGATATGGTCTCTTCCATATCTGTCTCTAACCAATATGTATTCTCACTTTGAAGCTTCAGGCAGGTCAGCAAAGGGGACGTGGAAAAGAGAAATAACATTGCTGACACTTCAAATTGCAAATGACAAGATTAAATTTACTTTTCAGGAAACAGAAACTAAGCCACACTGAAATCATGACCAGCCAAAATATCACTGGCACATCAATCCACACTCATTATGCACATAGAGATATAAAAAGAAGAGCTGCTTTTTTTGGCCATGGCACTCATTCCTATTTTTAAATTGTGCGTATTTAATCATTAGAGAATAGTTTGCAGCGTTATGGAGATGCTGTTAGATGACTCCATCTGTTCTGTACTATAGTTTGGCAGGGGGAATTCCCATATGCAGTTGTCTGGAGGTTTCCCATCCACTCACCACGGCTCAAAGTGGAGAACTTGCAATTTCTTAACTAGACGGCACAAATCTCTGCTTTCAGTTGGCATCAGCTGCTGATTTCCTCAAGGCTCTTCTCAGTGGGCCGGGATTTGAGGTGAAGAACATAAAAAATCCTGTTGGTAGCAGGGATCTCCTCCTTACCCAAAGGTGAAACGCGTGTCGCAGAACAAGGCGAAAACAAGGATCCCCGATGCCCTGTGTGCTGTCCCCCCTGTCGAGGTCCTTTAGGGGTGAGAGTGCTCCTGCCCAGCTGTGCCCAGCTGGAGGTTTGGCCACGAGCGTGTTCCATGCATGGGCTGTGTGTCTGTGAGCTGAGGTGACAGCAAGGAGCAGCACAGCCCCTGCCTGTGCTCCCTGCCCTGCTCGGGTAATTAACACCCATTGATTTGTGCTGGGTTGTTTTGTTTTTTTTCTGTGCTTAACAGACGTGTCCATCTCTGTATTCCCGCTGCTGCTGTGTCTGTATTTGTTTATTTCTGCTGCTAATTGTGGTTGCTGTGCTGTGCCAGCCCGTTACTAACCACGCAGTGTTTCTCCCTCTCCTGTCTCTTGCAGGACTGTCATGTAAATATCCACTTCTTCAAGGTAGTTTTCTCCTTGGTATTCTCCTACACACAACCTCCTTTTGCCAGCATCTGAAGTTTATTGAGTTGAATTTCATCCTCACCATCTTTTAAGGATGCACTTGTTTTTTTTTTTTCCGCTTCAAGCTTTTCTAATTGATTGAAAAAAAAAAATTCGGAATTTAAGTCTTTCATAATTTGTTATAAAGCGATCCCCGGATTAGAATCTTACTACGAAAAAAGAGTGATCAAACCTGAGTAGATGCAGTGTGCCTTTCTTTTTGGAGGAATTAGTTAAATGAGTGCCACCTTCTCATGGAAAATGGAAAAAGGTGCATCTTTAATTTGAAAGACATTCATGGAAGTTGAAGTAACTTTCACAGATAAAATAATGCTCATGGTCACTATGTTTAAATGGATAAATTTAGATAATAGAGCATGCATGTTCGATGATTTAACACTGTACATCTGTTTCTGGATGTTATTTGGAGTATGCTATATTGTAAGAGGTATTACCCATGTGCACAGATGCTCTGATACCTGAAATACCAATTCACCTCTTTATTTCTCATTTTGCTCCTTTCACTACTCCCCACATCGCTGAGTTACTGCCATAAAAGTCACGTCTCAGCATTGAGAATGTACATGTGTTTTGTTTCTATTTGCATGTATCTCTAACAAATTATTTTGCTTTATTAGGGCAACGGCCACTGGCACAAACCGCACTTGCAGTTTCATACATTGGTTAAATTACCATTTAAATGAAAATTTGAAGCTCCTTTGTTGTAAATTGTTCCAAGACTCTTAGATTATTGAAGCCATTATCATCTTCAAATAGTGTTTTACAACTGAAGTTGACCTGGAGCAATTTAGGTTATTACTTAAGGCTTAAAATACTTAATTTAAAAATGAAATGTTATTTTTAAGAGTTGTTTATATTATTAATGCATGATTTTAACAAATGTTCTAACACTGAACCGGAAAAATCTTAAACTTGATTTTTTATCTCAGAAAAGCCTGTACAGAAGAGAACTGCCCTTCTTCAATCCTTTACACCCCTTCATATTTGGAAATAAAATCACATGGTGGCTTCATTGGTGAAACTTGTTTTATGCTGGGAAGTTGAAAGTTTCTCTGCTTAAAGAGCAGAATTCACCCTGATAAAATGCATCTGGCATAATTAGGAAGTTTTGTCACCTCACTGTAAAGTCCAGGCCTTGAAGAGCTCTGATTTAAGCTGACAAAAGTCCTTGGTTAATTTGTGTTTCCACCATAGGGGTGCACCCCAAAAAAAAAAGGACTGAAGGGTTTCCCACAGCTGCTGCTTCACGGGCAGAATTCATGTTTGGTCCTGGTGGATTATAAACATGAAATCCATCGGGGAAAGCTGGCACTGTTTCTATGGGACACTCTGGAATTCTGGGTTTTTCATGGAAAAAACGACATTTCCTTGTTTATTGTCTGTCTTTTCCCACTGGATCACCTCAAATCCCCATTCCCTGCTGCTGGCAGTGAGGCTGAGCCCTGAGCTCAGCGCAGGAGCATCCCTGGGGGGGATCGTGGTCCAGGAGATCCCTGTGCCAGGAGCATCTTTGGGAATGACCTGTGGGAATCAATTCTTCACATGGGGCTGCTGGCGAGGTTTCATGCCCAAGTTTACGGGGTTGGAACTGAAAGGGAGCAGCAGGAGGAAGGGCTGAGGATAACACAACAATTCTGAGCTAGGAAGCAGTAAATGCACGAAAATTAATTTAGAATATCACAGCAAATGGGAGCTGTTGTGAATAATTGTGTATGGAATAATCAGACATTGGGAGGGGCCACACACCTATCCTGCATTTGTGCCGCTGCAGAGTATTTACACAGATTATTTAGTGTATTTAAATAGATTATTTCTCAACATCATGCAGAAAACACCTTCATCTGTGTGTGTGCGTGTGTGAGAGGTAAATCATTTCAGAGCACATTAAGGTTTGGATACGGAACCCCAAGGTTTTAAAGTCAGTCCTGGTCTGCAGCTTTATGTGGCTGGTGGGGTTTGATTGCAGGGATTTGCTTTAAGATCAGGGAGAACTGAAGTCCTTAAAACTTCTTTTAGAACACAATTTTATTTTCTTCCCCCTTATTGAAATAAGTTTATGCTTAAGAGCAAATTCCACGCTCGAGGTTTTTTTATTATTGAAAACTAGCAGTAATTTGCATAATTAAAGAATGGAGCAGCATCTAGAAAAGCAATTCTTCTTTTGGCACTTAGGGGTTCGTGTTGTAGCATCCCATTTGCTTTGGGGGATTTTTATTGCCACCACCACAGGATACTTCTGCAAGAATTCTTGAATATTATTCCTAGGCAGCCTCTTTAATTACATTTCATCTCGTTAGGCACTGCTCTGTTGCAGGGGAGAGAGCGTTTGGCAATAAAGGCAGGAAACAAAGTGGACTCAGGTGGCTGCAGGATTATTAAACAGATTAAACATGTTGACAGTGCCAAATGGGGAACTGGAAACTCTTCCCTCTCTGGATTTCACAGCTCACACACACAGACATTGTTGTCCAGGGCAATATCCCTTGAAATTCCTGTCTGAGGATAGACCCATCCCTTTTCCAATGTCTTTCAGAGTCATTTGACTTCACTGTCTCCGTTTTCTAAGGAATACGGTTACCTTCACTTTGTGCCCGAACATTTAGGAATATTTTAGAAATCGTGTGTTCAGGTACTTCACCTGGTTCTAACTTCTATCCAGCAAGACAAAAAAAAGTTTAAGAAAAATAATTGAATAGGGAATTTTGTTATAAACCCCACAAAAAAGGTCCGTTGAGGAGTTCCATGATATATTAAACTGTTGTATTATCCTTTCAGATTCCCTTTTTTTCTTTATCCTAAATTGAGGTTGAGAAAATAACTTCTCCTCAGAGTGAGAAACCACAAGAGGTCAGCAAAGAACAGGGAAAAACTCCCAGAGCTGAGCTGGTTCCTGCAAAAGGCCTGAAAAGAAGGAAATCATCCACATTGTTTATGTATATATATACACTTAGAAAATACAAACCCGTTAATCTAAACCATCATTTCAGTAAAATTCGGTCTAACATTTTTCACACAGCCCTTTATTCAAGTTTGCTAACTGGCACTGATGAGAATTTTCCCTCTAATCAAAATATTTTATAATTGCAGGTGTAAAAGCAGGTACCGCTCTGCTCACCTCAGGATTGCTCGGCCCAACACTTTGGTGGCTTCAGGACTGGGGTTCCTGTGTCCTTGGACATGATTTCTGCAGAAGGCGTTTTTAATCCTTTCCATATACACCACAAATATTTGTTGCAGGCAAATCCTTTAATTGAATTTACTGGTAGCAATTAACAGGGTATATATGAAACAATTTTAAGAGGAGAAGGAGAGGAAGTGAGGGGAAAAGTAAACTAAAGACATGTAATAGTTGGTATTTAAGTCCCAGGCAGAGTTTTATCACCCACCTCATTTATATCTTTATGAAACATCCCAGTTGCCCTCATGCCTTTTTGCTAGCAGTGAGAATGCTATGATTTTTTTCCCAGCTCTTTTTTCAATAACTATTTTAGCCATTGAAAGAAAAATGCGTTTTCATTCTGATACATTGCATTTCTTACTAATTACATCATAGTTCGCCATAGCGACGCTGTCATCATGAAAATGAATCTCAGGGTGCTGACAAACAGCTTTTTCGTTATTTACATCTCTTCAGTGTTCCCCTTGCTGCGGAGAAGTGTAAATTCACCAAGGAATGGCTGAAATCCATGTGTGAACCTCAGGAATCCTTGATGGTGTCTCTGGTACTGGGCACCTCCCTGGTTTCCAGCAAAACTCACTGATGAGTTATAAACTGGCCTTAGGTTATGGCATGAAGATTAAACCTCATTCTGGTGAAGCATTAGGTCTTGCTGGGGCTTAGAAATGGACTCCTCTCATTTCAAATTCTCACCATCCTGGTAATTAAGTTGTAGAAAGTCGGAAATTGATAGTCTATCATAGCATCTGTAATTACATGGAATTGGAAATGCAATAATACAAGAAACAAGCTGCCACAATGACAGAGAACATTTCACTGAATGGGAGGGCTTTTCTTCCAGATTTGGACTTGAAATTTATTGGATTTATTTGCTTTATTAAAGGCTTGCTAATGGCTCAACACATTGATCAAAGTCCCCACTTTGTGTGTACATGACTGGAAACCTGAATGGGTCCTTCCTTGAGACTTGGATAAATCATTATTATCTCAGTTTTTCCATCCTTAGTATGAGCTTTGCTGGTTCTATCAGTGACATCTTCAAGGTTTGTCTGAGATCTGAGCTGCTCTGATGCTCCATGTGCAGGGTCCAGGTAGCAACAGGCAGAACTGAGCATTCATTTCCCACCTGCAGCCCCCTGGGCTGGAATAGTGAAGCTGGAATTTTACTGTCCAGGCTGTTCCATCGTCACTTCTCACCATCCATTTTGCCATTTTTGTAAGTGATAGGCACAGTGTTACCTGCAATGGCTTAGAGTTAATTCAAGAATTCGGAGCAGAAAGCTTTGCTCCAGGTGTGGCAGTGTGAGGTGGCTGATTCCTTCCCATGGGGGCATCTTGAGGGGTCTAGCAAAGAACTGCTGAGAACTTCTTGCCATATGAGAAGCAGGGTTTTTGCTAGAATTTTTAGAGGGATTAAGTCATGGCAAGGAGACATTCCTGCTCCACAAATCTCAGTCCTTGGGACCTGAGATAGGTTGTCCAGAGCAGCTGTGGCTGCCCCTGGATCCCTGGAAGTGTCCGAGACCGGGTTGGACAGGGCTTGGAGCAGCCTGCTCTGGTGGGAGGTGTCCCTGCCCACGGCAGGGGGTGGAGTGAGATGATCCTGTAGGTCCATTCCAGCCCAAAGCGTTCGGTGATTCCGTGACTCTGAGCCAAGCCCTGTGCAGTCTCTGCTGAGGCTCGAGCAGCCGGAGCTGCGCGGTTTGGAGCGGAGTGGAGAGCGCCGCGCTCCTGTTCCATCGCGCGCTCCCCGTTGGCAGCCGCTGCCCGGGCAGAGCAGGGGCTGGGGCTGGAACCTGCGGAGATGAGGAGGGAACGCTGCTGCTATCCGTGGGGAGCAGAGCTGGGAGAACCCAGAGCGCTCAGCTGGGAACAGATTACCTGGATTTACCTCCCCGCCAGGCGTTGCTGGAGCCAGTAAATAAAGGACGGACTGTGGCTCTCCGCACAGCACTCTGCTCATGCGGTGGGAATTCAGCGTTGTTGTTAAATATTTTTTTTCATTTATCTCTTTTTCCTCTTTAAAATGTGGTGTCGGGGACGATCCTACTGGCATCTGGGAACTCGCTGGGAGTGAGTTTCCCTGACGACAGAGGAACACATCCTCTAGTGAGCTTCTCCCAAGTCTTGGTGTTTGCTTGGATATCTGTCCACGGGAGAGGGTGTGGCTTTCACCCTCCTGTGCCTGGGAGGTGGGAAGGGGTGGCTGCAGATTTGGGCAGGTTTGGATCCTGGTGTTGGTTTCCCTTGTGGGAACAAAGCCAGTCTCACCCAGCTGAGTGTTGCAAACAGCAGCAGAAGAGAAGCAGTGGAGGAGAGCAATACAAGGCGTTAAAGCATTGACATCTTGGAAGGAGACTCATTGCCCTTAGGAGACTGCGAGTAGGAAAGGGAATTTTGGATATATATTTTTTTAAATCCTCACAATTGTTTTTTATTACTGGCTAATGTGGAAAATTACCAATTAAGGGGGTTTTTTTCGCTCTGTAATTCCTAAGATTCTCTACGACAGATGCACATGGAGGGCAGGAGAGCCAGCATTCAGATTTATTGTTTTGTCCTATTTGATTTTCTTCACAGGGAAAAATCAGAAAGTTTTGAAAAGAATCATCAAGAATAACTGCAATTGCCATAAAGAATAAAGAATTACTATTCCCTAAATCACTTCTGTTCCTTCTCTGCACCACGCTTCTCGTTACATTTCGGATAACTTTTTTTTCTTATTTAATTAAAAGTACAATTGTTACTCTTAGATTAAAAAGGAAATCCAAAGCATTTTTACTGCAAAACCTGAGATATCTTTTCCAAAAAGCACCTACCAAATTCCCAGAGTCTCTCCAGTGTGGCAGACTGTAATTTCTTAACACTCCATGGAGAAGTGAGTTTGGGCTGAATATATAAGATATGTCTCACCTGTGGTTTCAGGGTAAAAGAACTGGCCGAGATAAGGTGCGTCCAAAGCAGAGGAAGTAAGATGATGTGCATGTCTTGTTTTCTTTCTAGATTAACTTTCCTGCTACCAAGTGCAGACTAATTTATCTTTAACATTCTGTTTTCCTGGTTGGTTTGCTGCAAGCTGGCTTCGTTGTAACAATACCGTGTTTTTATCCAAGATAATAAGCCAAGGAGTTTGGAATGTGGATAGAAAATTAATCCGGGGCCTGAAATGCTGTCTACAACTTCAGCAAGTTTTAATATCCATAAAATAAAGGGGGGTTCAAATAGGATTCTGCAATTTTCAGTTTTAGTCATGGTAGGAAAGGCAAAATATCAATCTTTTCCAATAAGCTTTTAAGAATAATTTGAGTTTGTGTCCCTTCTGTAGCTGCAAAATTGGTTTTGCTCTGGCAGTCTGGAAGAGGATATTGGCTGCGTGGCATTTTCTGCCTGCTACAGCCAAGGTGTTTTTAGATATAAAACTCATGATAGAGCTCAGTGAAATGTCTTGAAATTCCCACTCTCTTTCCACTAGGACCTCAAGCCAAAAAGCAGTAACGGGAATTCACATGCCAAATGTGAAAAAGGGGTTTTTTGCATGCTTCTGAAAGGATGCTGGCTGGCCAAGGTGATGGGAAATAAGGACCTTTGATAAGGTTATGATAATTTCATGGGTTCCTGCCACTTTGGGGCTACGTGCTTCCTTGGAGTCAGTCTGGTTGTTCCCCAGCGTTCCCTGGCTGCCCTGTGCCTGGTTTTTCCAGCTGGTTTACAGCAGGATTCTCTCTTTACCCCTCCCATGGCAGCTGAGGCAGGGGATGACCAGGATTGTCACCTTCCCACGGGCACAGGTCACTCACGGCTCAGCACATCAGGGATCTCCTGTCCTGCTCACCTCCTGCCTGGGTCAGGCAGCTCAGAGCCCACCTGAGCACGCGGGAGGAGCCCTGTGTTCTCCTCAAAAATCTGCCAGCTGCAAAAAGAGATTCTCAAGCTGAGGGTGACATCCAATTGAAAAAAAGCTGGAAAATGGGAGTGAGAGGAGCATGTCTGTGGCTCCTTGAATCTCAGTGCTCAGAGGATGCAGAGAGGCCTTGGCTGGGTTCTCAAATATTATTTTAAGATCCTGCCTTCGGATCCTGACAATTCCAGCCTGTGTTGACTCCGAGTGAGTGCAGTGCCTCCAGCTCTGGAGCCAGCAGCAGGCACAGGAGCCTGCTGGTGAACCTGCCATGCTTTTATGTGGAAAAAGTGCTGGAAACCCCAGAGCCTGGGATTGCAACGCTGCAGAGAGCGCTCCCCACCTGGTTGGCAGGTTTGTACCCGAAAAAACAAATGGCCTCGGAACGAAACTTGATTTTTTGTTTCGAGTTATGCATTTTTCGAACAAGCTGCCAACAACCTGCCCAGTGGGTTTGAAGTGTAAGAAATAAAGCTGGTGTTTTTCCATTCAGGGCCTGATTTATATCTCCATTTCTCAGTGAAAAGGAGGATATTGAAATTGCTTTGTGCATCAGAAAAGCAAGATTTTTATCTAAGATCCCATTTGTGGGAGCATCACAAAAGGCATGGCCAGCAATGCTGCTCCCTTGAGCCACGTCTTTATCTTGTACAAATAATGGATATTGGGATTTGGTTTGGTTTTTTTTTTCTTGTTTTGCTCACGGCTCAATCTTATGTGGCCTCAAAAGGAGCTTTGTGCTGCCAAAGAGCTCCAGCACAGATTTGTCCCAGCAGCCAGATCTGCCCTGGGAACATCCCTTGCAGCCTCAGGGATTTAAGCTGACGTCCGGGACTGGCTCTCCCTAAATGTTTGCACAGCTCTTGATCCTGATCAGCATCTCCGAGTGCTGCTTTCATGCAAACAGGTAATAACATTGCTGTGGAAGAAATTCCCCATTCTAAGCTGTATGACAAGCTTTTTAATAAAGAGATCTAAGCTTGCAAAACTCATATCCCTGTGGCAGGGCGTAAGATTTTCTGCACTTACAAAGTTGCAGGAAGAGTCATCCAAGCTGAATATGGTTTTCAAGTGACAGGAGGTTATTTTGTCAGAAGATTATCTGACATTACTGCAAAGAGTGTGTGAATCGAGTGCCTCTCAATTTTATGATTTTAAACTCCTCTGGGGAGGGGAAAGTTTGTAACTCCCAGTTTCCAGTGCCAAAGGTGTATGCCAGGCATGGCTTTTAAAGGGAGGTATTGTGTGACTTTGAATAAACCTCCATTTCTATGATTTTCTTTATCTGTAAAAGAGGGATAATATGCAAATATTGTCCTTCTGTGAAGCAAAGAGTCGTTATCCTGAATTATCAAACATCACTGGCAAAAAGTAAATTAACCATATTAGAGGTTATTAACCAGACCAACACACCAGACAGATGGGGAAAGCACTTATATCCCAAAGAATTATTAAACCTTATTGGCTTTGCTTCTGCTGGTATATGGGATTATTTTGGGGGGGGGGGGGGGGGGGGGGGGGGAAGGATATTATCTTGTAGCCTGCATTATCTATTGGTGAGTGTTACTTTTTTCTCTTCTATTAACTTTGAGATTTGAAATGCAGCTTCCCTGAGCCATGCCATGGTGTCTCATGTGAAATACTGAGACTTGCAGCCTCCTGTAAACCAGAGTGTCTGGCCAAGGCAGAGCCCTGGTCTGTAATATTCCCCTTCCTCCCTCTTCCAGATCAACCCTTGATTGAAAATCAAAGTTGATTGTACTGCTGGTTTGAAAGTGGCCATGTTCATCTGCATTAATTCTCATGTGTTGTGGGATTTTTTAATGCAGGTACTTTTTCTTAGTGCATGTCAAAATTCTCTTAACTCTTGCTATGCGGTGACCTGAAGAATTCCATTTTAAATGAGAATGTTTTGAGGAGGTCGTTTATATCCTAAAATACCTCATGTACATTACAGCATGGTATTTTTGGATAGCCTCTTCTTCTTTTTTTGTATTTCAGAACAAAAGCACCATTTAGGCTGCTTTTGGCATGAAAGTAAATGATCATTTTTTATTTTGTTTCTGGGCTTCGCTTTGGTTTTGCTCTTTTAACCAGATAAGCGTGTGTGCTTTATCTGGTTATACATAAACACAGTTTCCCACTTTAATTCCCTCAATAATGTCAAAACTATTGCTGGAATGAGTCTTTGAAAGTGTGTCTGTGCATATTTTGTTATGCAGCCTTTCACCTGGGAATGCCACCTCACACCTGGCCATTTCCAATTGTAACTTCCACCCAGAGTTCCCTTCTGCCGGGAGAACTTCTCACTTTGCTGTTTTTGTGTGTGTATGTGTGTGTGTGTCCTTCAGAAAGCCAAACTTGGGCCAGCTGGTAACAAAGTCATTACTTCAACAGAAGACAAGAACTCAAGTGTGCCGTCCAACAATCTGGACAGGGTGAAGCTGACAGATTTCAACTTTCTCATGGTTCTTGGAAAGGGGAGCTTTGGGAAGGTAGGAGTCCTTCAGAATTAATCCACTCACATTCCTTTTATTTTTTTTTAATTTTCCTTGAGGAAGAATGAATAAACAGCTCTCTAAGAAGAAAAATTCAGAGTCAAAAGGATGTGCAATTTTGAGTAAGGATTTCGTAGCAGGGTGTAGGGTTATTCCCCCTAAAGCTTAGCAGAGTTATGTCCTGATTGGCAGTTTTCTTGAAAAAATGAAAATAAATTTAAAAACTCAAGCTGTTAGGCAAGATGGGAACTCGTTGCTGACTTTCAGATCCTCTCTTCTTGGCAGTTTCAAGGAAATTGTTTACTTTTCTGGCTTTAATACCTAGGTCACTCTGCCAGTTCTGGAAGTCACCAACATTGACTGAATATTGAGTATTGGAAAAAACTGTATGAATATTGGAAAAAACTGTATGAATACTGGAAAAAACCCCAGGAATTGTGTGTACATATATTAGAAATCCAATAGTTGAGAGAACAGACTGCTATTTTTCTGCCTGTTTGAACAAAACTCGGGTGATAAAGTGCCCTTTACTGAAGAAGCCTCCTGGGACTTGACATTTTATCAGCCCTTCAGCAACGAGTCCACAATCAACCAGCAGGTTTGGGCACAGGCTCTCTGAAATGTGCAATGATCATGGTTTTGGAGTTTTAAACAAATTTATCTATACAAATTAAAGAAAAAGCTGGCTTGCCATTTCTCTCAATCTTGAGGCATCTTGATGCCTTGGGAAGGCTGACCTGAAACAGAGACTGGACAGTGCTGGAGAATAAAGTAGATTTTTATTAAAAGACCTTTAGCATCCACCTTGGGCAGGACAGGGCCTGACGAGGGTTACACCCAAGGTGGACCAAGAATGGTCACAAAAATGGCTAACCAGTCACAAGGTCTTACATTTTTATAAGTTTTGGTCCATTTGCACTCTGGGGTTGAATTGTCCAATGGCAGCTCCGGGCTGTGAGGTCCCATCCTTCTTGTTCCTCCCTCCAGCCACCCTTGTTGGTGCTTTGGGGGCTGGGAGTTGTCCTTGGTGTGCAGCAGGAAAAGGATTTGTTTTGTGTGGCTGCTGTGTGCAGAGAGCTGAGTGACCCCGAGTGTGAGCTCAGAGCCTGGAACACAGCGAAGATCAAACTCAGGGCATCAATCTGAGTGATCTTCCCTCCCTGGCCTGGGGAATTTTCACCCCGCTGTTTCTCTTTCCTGCAGGTGATGCTGGCAGACAGGAAGGGCACAGAGGAGCTCTACGCAATCAAAATCCTGAAAAAGGACGTGGTGATCCAGGATGATGATGTGGAGTGCACCATGGTTGAAAAACGAGTCCTGGCACTGCAGGATAAGCCCCCGTTCCTGACACAGCTCCACTCTTGTTTCCAGACAGTTGTACGTGAGCTCTGTCATTTTTGCCACCCTGATGTTCCCCAGCTTGTGGATTTTATCACTCCAGTAACATTTATTATCATCCAACCCATGTATGGTAGCCTCTGCACGTAGAAAATGGTGAAGAAAACCCACATGTGATTACCCTTTGTATCTTAAATATAAAAAATAATTCTAAAGATTTTGCTTCATGCAGTCATTCGAGCAGGTCAGTGTGGCAATCCCTAAATGCAATTATATGTGCTTTGCTAAGTCAGAGCCTCAAGCCCTGATTCCCAAAGGTCCCCAAATGTTTTTAAAGCTCTGAGGATAGTACTTGAAAAGGCTTAATTGCTATCGTGGGGTTATTAGTCATGAATCAGTGTTGGTGGATTTAATTTTGCGTTCTGTCACTTCTGGGTGACACTGAGGAGCATTTTTCTTCTTTGCTTATAAATAAGTGAAGTGGATATTTGCCCATCACATTGCAAAACATCTCCCAGTGACACATTTGAGGATGGACCTGATGGCCCAGTGTCACTGTGCCAGCCTCTTGGATGACATGGAATTATGGAATTACTGAGGCTGGGAAAGTCCTCTAAGATCACCAAGTCCAACCATCAGCACATTCCCTATGAAACCACGTTCCCAAGTGCCACATCCATCCACACCATCTTCCAAAGGAAAACTTACTAGGATCAATCAGAAATGGCCCCAAAGCAAAATGGAAATTCTTACTATCTTTGATTTGATTTTTTTTTAATTTATTTTTAGAGACAGGTTTTTCAGGCTGAGCTATATTTGTATAACTCTGGAAACGGTTAGATACAAATAATCTGTAAAACATGGCACTAAAATTGGCAAAACTAGACAGATCTCATCAATCATTTACTCTTGAAGGTTGAACAAAACATTCCGCTTTCATTTCCTGATCTATAATTTTTTCCCACTCCTAATAATCCTAAAAGCTTTTTAATAACATGCTAGTGACTTTTTTTTTTTTTTTTTTTGGCTGATCAATGAATATCTAATACTGTCTCTAATGTATTTATGTGCCTCTTTAATACTTTTTCCTAGGACCGGCTGTATTTTGTGATGGAGTATGTCAATGGTGGCGATCTCATGTATCACATCCAGCAAGTAGGAAAATTTAAGGAGCCACAAGCAGTGTGAGTGTTCATGTATTTAAATCGTATCATCATCCTGATTTTACACTGTAGGAGGGTTTGGTTTCTTCTCTTCCCAGGCTCAGGATGAAGTCCAGGCTGGCCTTTGTTTGTTTTTCAGGCCCAAAACCTGAACTTTGTGTTAAAAATGTTGTTTGAACACACAGACCAAAGGTAGCTGTGCCTTTTTTATAAAATACAGCACAAAGGCAGGAGAGGCTTACTTGAAAAGTGACAAGAATTTAAGCAGGGTAGCAGGAAATTAAAGATGTTACTTCATATTCTGATGTTGCTTTTAAAATCAAATATTAAAAAAAAAAACAAACAGTGAGTAGAACACTTCAGTCTGGATTAGTGCTGTAGAGAAAGGCAGTACAAATAGACACAGCACTGTAATATAAATTACAGCTTATGCAAGATAAATTCAATGTATAGCTTGTAAGAATTTCTGTGATGTATTTGTGAGGAGTTAACAAGGAATTAGGAGTTGTTTATCTACATGATTCTTTTCAGGTAATTGTACATCTGGCACATCAGTGAGCAACTGAAAATGATCTGTAGCATATTAAAGAGTGAATAGATCCATCAGTACCATTTTAGTCATCCTTATAATACCTCATCACCACTTGGTGGTGTTTCATAAATCAGTTACTAATGAAACCCTAAAATCAAGGGTGACCAACTGCTTTAAGCATTCAGTTAAAATAATTTCTCATTTTGATTTAAGCAGTTGGGGCTTGTTTAAACGAGAGGCCTTCTAAACAGAAGTATTTCAGATGCAGACAAACATTTTCACAACTCGCTGAATCAAACCGAGGTGGTGTCAGATCATCCTCGGCTCCCAGCTAATGCAACTTGCCAACACTTGACAAAATCTGTGGTGCTTCATGACAGCTTTTGCCTGTGCTCCATCTTCACACGTGTTCACAAACACCTCTGATCGAGTGCTGCAGAGCTCAGTCGCTTCCTCTCCCTTGTGCTGAGCCTAAAAATTAATCTCGCCTTTAAATAATCCTCTCGCACGTAATTTGCACAGTTCCACAGCAACCAGCTTCCAGCAGCTACCACCAGGATTCTATACCTCTTAACTGCATTCAGCAATTATATTTTATATGGTAATCATTTTAATTAGCTTCGTGTAATTAATCCATTAACAGGCTGTATAAAGGAACACTATTTCTGCGGATTATTTCATGCCATGTGAATTGCAATGTACATTGAGCTGCAGCCTGAATTCATCAATCTGTGATGGGAGATAAGGACCTTTGCAGCAGAGTTAGTGCAAAAAAAAAAGCTGTGCTCCAGCTGCACCATTTTTTGTGGTCCAGGGAGCCATTTTCCAAGTTTTGGGTTAGATTCTGCATTATTTTATCATCAAATACTGAAAATGTATCTGTTAACATCCAGCTGAAGTGATATGTCTTTTATGTCACCTGTATTTATATATATGTATTTATATATATATAAATTACATATTTCATACTCTGCTATATTATCATCCTTTAGCATGATTCATTTCCAGTTTATTTTGCCAGAAGAAAATCATGAGGCATAAGAAATCTGTTGAGATTTTTTTTTCCCCCACACAGGTTCTATGCAGCTGAGATCTCAATTGGGTTATTCTTCCTCCATAACAAAGGGATTATTTATAGGTGAGTATGATCTGACATAAGTAATTTCTGAACTATTTTTAAAATCCCAAAATTATCAGTTTCTTTGACATTTCAGTGTATTTTTGAAGCACTGTAGAGCTCTTTTTGTTGTGTTGCTGCTGCTGAGGTGGAAACCCAAGCCCTGTTTAACCTGACCTTTCTGACACCTGCTCTGCCCCACTCAACAAAACCTCTTGAAAATGGAAAACGTTATGTTTTATATCTCTGTGTGGTGTTAAATGATATTACACATTTAGAAGTCTCAAGTGAGGGGTCAGACACAGCCGCCTCTCCATTCGCTGTCCAGCCCAGAGCAGCTGTGGCTGCCCCTGGATCCCTGGAAGTGTCCAAGGCCAGGTGGGACAGGGCTTGGAGCAGCCTGGGACAGGGGAAAGTGTCCCTGGCCATGGCAGGGGGTGGAATGGGATGGGCTTTAAGGTCACTTCCACCCCATTCCAGGATTTGAAGGTCATTCTTAGATGTCTGCCCAGGTCCCTCCAGGGTGAGCCAGCCCTAGATGTGCACCCTCAACCTCCGCCCACAAAGAGCTGCAAATATTCCTTATTCAGAATAAACTCACCCTGTCTGATCCCAAACATTAACCTTAAATTACTGTGATTCTTCTCAGAGATCTGAAATTAGATAACGTGATGTTGGATTCAGAAGGACACATTAAAATTGCTGATTTTGGGATGTGCAAGGAGCACATGTTAGATGGAGTAACAACCAGGACCTTCTGTGGCACTCCAGACTACATTGCACCAGAGGTAAATTTTGACCCTTTCAGGAACCTTTTAGTCTCTTAAAGGAAATTGTCCCTCCACATTTTATACCACTGGGTTTGGGTGGCTCTAACTCCAGATTCTCCAGGGATGGCACCATTAAACTGCTGCAGGTATATTGGATTTATTTGTGAATTCCTTCAATGTACTCAGTAAGACTTAACTATTTTAAGAAATACCTGGTTAATTGAAAAACTAACTTTTTATGAGGTAAGATTTCGTTCATTAACAAAAAACTTAAAAAAAAAAAAAAACCAGGCTCACCAACTTCTGATCTTAAATTTGCAGCCTGGAAATGCTGTTACACTAAACTTTGTAGTTTGTGAAGTTATACAAACGTCATGGGTGTTGCTGAGATCAGCAAATATTTCACTGGGAGCAAACAGTGCTGCTTTAATCTGTTCCTCCACACAGCTGCCAGCACACATTCAATTAAAGGATTATTTGGCATTTTCAGGAAATCACAAACCACTCACTGGTTTTTGGGAAGGGACTCAGGAAGTCTTGAAGCTTTTTGCTGACCTCTCTGTAAAACCACTGTGGTCTTCTCCAGGCCATTGTCCTGCAAGGGCTGCACAGGTGCCACAAGTTGCTGCTCTTCACCTCAGGAGTGCTCCTGTCATTGAAAGCCTCTTCCAAAAGCTGAGAGATCGGGCTTTGGGTGGAGTTGTTGTAATAAATCCATAATTTGCCTTGAGTTTTCCATGACTTTCCATGACCTGTGCAGATTCCAAGCCACTGAAAATGACATTGAAGCCTGAACCAGCTGCAGTGGGTCTAAAATGAAAATATGATCATGAGAAGCCCAGTTGTGCTTTAAGGCACCGGGATAAATATGAGCTTAGAATTAAGACTTTGAGTCTGGATATGATTTGTATTTCCATAGTTGAGGCCTAAAGAATTGAAAACAAGCACATGTGGTGATTTGGATATAATTCAAATATATGAATATTAAAATCTGGTCTTCGTGCATACTGAGCTTTCAAGAATATTGATTTGTTTGGCAGCAAATTTGATGCAGGAGGTTGGATCCTGATCCAAGAGACTCAGTTGTTCACTGAGTACTGAGCAAGAGGCAGCTCTGGCTGAAGCATTTCTGGCTGGAATTGAATGTTTGTTGGAATAAGGGAGATTTATACACGGACAAGTAAATTAGTGTCTAAGGTGAATTTTGTCATCGCTGGGAAATTGGAATGAAAAATAGTTTGGTTTTTTCCCGGTTGCTAATTCGTGCTTTTCAGAGTGAAATATTGTGTATCATGCACCCTTGTTTTTTCACCGTTCGCTGTTGCTTGCAGCAGGATATCAGAGCAAGCAGAGTAGTATTTCATTTTCTTCTGTCAAAACATAAATGAAGCCAATATTACAAATTAGTGTCCTTTCTGTGGCAATTATCTTGTGCCAGTTAATGCCAAAGAACATTTTGTCAATACCAGAATGCTCAGTGTGGGTCAATGCTGGAGCGAATTATTTCACTGTATTTGGAAATTTCATGTAAAGAAATAAGCCTTTTACCAAAACATCCAGCAAGTGAGAGAAAATTGGTCTGTTATCTTACAAACAGATTTGATTTGATTTTGTTTACTTGGCTGATTTTCTTTTGTCTCTGAACACACGATTGTGACTGACAGTTTGCTAACTAGTTCAGTGGTAAACTTCAAAGGAATGTTCCTGTTTCACTTGCAGGGGTGTTGCAGCCCGTGTTTCCATGGGCTAAAATTTATAAATTTCTAATAGATTTTAATGAGAATTCATTTGCACGGTCACATTCCCTGCTGGGTGGAGATAAAGGAGCCAAAACTAAATAAACTCTTGAAGGTATCTGGAGTATAATCCTGTGAGTGGGCTGCCGTCGAACATGCAGAATTAGCTCTTTTCAGCAGCGTTTGGGGAAGAATGTGGTGGCTCTCGTTGGGCTGGGAGAGCCCACACTGCTCTGCAGTGTTGGAGTCCAGGGCATTCCTTTGGTTGCCCTGGAGGGTCAGGGACCTGGGCAGGGGGGTCTGGGACCCCAGCCCAGAGCTCAGAGAGACTCTGGCTTTGATCTCAGTCCATGGGAAAAACTTCCTACACTGAGAGAAGGTTTACAGGCCACAAGAATGTGAGAAATAGTAGTTTACCTTATCACAGGGTGAGAAAATAGTTATTTTAGATTCCTAGCATTGAAGTGAATGGGGGCAAGATGGAGAATTTGGGGCGTTGTCTCTTCTTCTTCTCCTTCTCCTTCCCTCACTCCATTGCTGCATTGACGTGGCACAAAGTAGTTAGTGAGGATTGGGTCAAAGTAAAGATGACCTTTTTAGTAATAGTGATAGACATTGGTAAGAAATAGTAAACAAGAAATATGTAGTAATTAGTATAAAAGATATGGACAACCCAGCTTGTGGGGAGACTTGAGGAGTCCATGCAGCTGCGAACATCTTGTCGGACTCCGAGAAAATTGTAAGATAAGAAACAATAAACGAAGTATGCAACCTTGAAAAATCTAAACCTGAGAACCCCGTCTCTTCCTTTGGCTCGGCTCGGAGCTGTGCAGGGGAGCACTGCAGGACCTGCCCACAGATGGATCAGAGAACACACAGCTGCAAGGACCCTGCAGGGACAGCTCAGCTGGTGTCCCCAGCCCCAGCTCTGCCTGGAAAAGCAGAGGAGTGCAGTGCTGCCTTCAGCAAAATGAACCCCCCAATTTAGTGTGCTGCAAAATAATGTTTTCCTTTTTTTTTTCCCCGAGTGGGAAAGTTGCCATTTGCTATTACCTAGGTGTATAATGGGCTGGAATTATTGGTAATTTTCCTACGCTGTGCAATTTGAGGAATGTGCAGAGGTTAAACTGGTGGGATCCCAGGTCTGACAGCTTCTCTCAGGCACAAAGTGGTTATCTTGTACAGAGTATTTCCTGATGTGCTGAACTTAAAATATTTGTGGTCGGAGTGGTAAAATAGCTGTGAAATCAATTAGCACTTTGTGTTTCCTTGACCAGTCAAGAGAGAAGGAGGAGATGGATGTCAGGAGGATTAGGGGGAAGGAATTCTGCCAGCACAGAGCCCCACCATCAGCATCCCTGCAGGAGCCACAGTGCTGATTTTGAATTTCAGAGGAATTTAAATTAGAAACTCCATTTCCCTTCTCTTCCAGCTCACAGCCTCAAGACCTTCAGTTCCAACCTTGAATCTGCCGTTATTGTGGGAGGCAAAAAGGTTTAGAAAGTGCATTTGACTGTTTCTTGTGCTAGTAATAATTTATTTCTTTTAATAACTGAGTTTTAACTTTTCCAGCACACATCATATATGCTCACAACAGATTTCCTCATGCCTCTGGGATATAATCTTTTCATCCCAACTGGCTACTAGCTGCAATGATCTAAACATTCCTACAAATTGCTGATATTAATCTCTGTGTCCTGCTATTAACTGTGCCTTCCTTGGAGGCAAAATAGAGAAAAAAAAAGAAAAAAAAGCAACTCCTTCTGCCAATTTTGCTTGATGAGAGAAATTCCTGAGCTCTTTCTGTGTGCTCAAATCCACAGAACCTGGAAAGGCAGAGCTCTTCATGCATGGCAATAGATGGGTAAAATGGGACATTTGAAATGCAAAAGGACATGAAAAGGGCAATCATTAAAATTATTGATGGAGAAGGAGGGGAAGGAAGGATTTCCACTGCTGCCTGGCCGGTGAAAATCAGGAATCATAGGTGGAGGAGGGTGCAGGTCTTCATTTCTAGGGACAGGAACTCCCTCACTGCTCTGGGTCTGCTCTGCACACCGTGGTGAGAGAGAAGGACATGTCCACATACCCCCATTTGCTCTAAAGGATGCCAAAATTTTTACAAGCAGATAGAATGACTCTGGCAGCTGCTGCCAGGCAGGCAGGGATGGCTTTGAGTGCAGCAGCTGGGAGGTAACACACGATGAATTCTGGGCGATGGGGAGGGAACTACTGAAAACACAGCGTTTAGAACTTGCTGACTTTGTACCAATGCATGTTTGCCTGTACACTGAAGGCTCATCTGCTTCCTCCCACGTGTAACTCCTCCCTTGAAGTGAGCATTCTTCCCTCTGGTTTGCACTTCCCAATTAATGCTGTGAGCAGCTCCAGGGTGAGGAGTTTATCTGCGGGTTCTACGCAGGACGCGCTCACTGCGGAATCAACAGCTGCTCTGGGTTTCCCTGGTGCCACAGCCTCACCAGGACCAAGCTGCTGATTCAAACTGGGTGTACTTAGATGGGATTAAAGGAAGAAAACTCCCTGGGTACAGGAGCAGTGACAGCACCACCTTTTCCTGCATGGAGATAATTGAATGAAAAAGGTGTTGTCGTTGCATTTGCAGTGGGACTTTTCCAGCCTTGGTGGCTGTATTCACATCTCAATTCACACTCTTCCTTCACAGACTGGCTCAGGTGAGGGAGGTGTGTGCCAGCTCAGAGGGGCACTGCTCTGTTCATCAGATGTGGCATCAAACAGCAGAAAACTTGGAGTGATTCTGACCATCCGTTGGAGCTTTTTTCCGTGTTAATTCTGCCTCTCCTGAGGATTCTGTTTGATATTCTCTCCCAAAGATTTCATTGGGGAGGTTGCATTCCGTGATGGAAATGCTGTTTACAGAACCCAGCCTTGACTCACCTCCTGCTGGATAAAAATCAGCATCAATGCGTCTGTGCTTTGGTACAGCTTTCACTGTAGGACATTGCGCTGCAGCATTTAAGTGATTTCCTCCTCTCAGTAATCCCATCAAACTCCTTCACAAGAGGGACACAGGTGGACTGTGTGCTCCTGGACAGACCTGGCTGCCAGGTACAGAACCTTGGCAGTGTGGCAGCTTTTTCTTTCTCACTGCTGTGGATCCATCTTTTTCTCATTTGCTAATTGAAAGAAACTGTTCCTCCCAAAACCCACATACCTGGACTGCACTTGTTGTACAAAATGCTCTGCCCTTACAAATCAATGACCTGAAAAATATCCCCTCTTTTATATAAAATACTCTTCTCCACAAGGCAGGGAGACATTGTCAGAGAAGGACTGAGGATGAAATGTTTTGTCATTTTCTGTGTGTAAAGGCCAGTATTTTTCCTGGATGAAAGTTTGAAAGCGTTTTGTGTTTCAAAAGGCAATATTGATTCCAGTGGGAACTTACTGGTGATGGAAATGGAAGGGAAAGTAACCAAGTATGGCAACTACTAGAAGATGAAATGAATGTCCCAAATATATATTTTTAATCCCATATTACTGCTAAGAGACAACTAATATAGACTGCCTTTACGTTGGCCCTTCCAGATGAGAATCTTGTTATTATCTCTGGTTGTCTAATATATTCCAAAGCACAATTGATTTTGAAATCCTTCGGTTAGAAACATTGCAGTAATTTTTAAGTCGTGTGCTGCTGTATCTCAGGATACAGCAAGGACATATATCCACACAGAGACCATAATTTTATTCAGTAGCCAGGCAGTCCTGCTTTATTGCACTGGTGACTCACTATTTTCCTGAGCAACTGTGGAACTTGGCAGTTCAACTTCTCTTTCAGACAACTAAAAAATTTAGGATGTGTGATGTGTACTTGACCGGGCAATTTATTTCACAGTGAATAAAAACACAAGCAAACAGGAAAATGAGATGCAAGCCCCTCTGGAGTTCTGACTGCCTCAGTTCCCTGCTCATTCCAGTGGAGTAGAGATGTTGGAGGCTCTGGTGGTGCCTTCAGTGGGGTTGGGCAGGGGCTGGGATGTCCTGCATCCCTTCACAGTTCATGTCGCTAGACGAACACGAAAAGAACGACACTCACGCAGTCAGGTTGTCAGAGCAAAAAGAGCATTTATTTCTCGACCTCCATTTATATAGATTCTGGACAATGATGAGAGATTGGAGAATGAGGTTGCCACCTCTCCAACCCCACTGGTTAAACTAGAAGTCCATCAATTGTCCCTCCTCCAGAGAAGAATGCGAAAACAATCACTTTGTTTATGTTACAATCCGTGAGAAACTCCACTACAAAAATGCAAACATTCAGAAGACTGAAAATCAGGGCAACAACTCACAGCATCCCTTCACAGTTATTTAGGAAGAGATCTGAGGAACACCTGCACCTCCAAGCTCCTCCACCCCATCACCAAATGCAGCTCTTAAATAAATGAACACTGATCTCCGAGGAGGCCTCAATTAAAGAGGATGATGCAGGAAGGGACCTGGATGCTGCTGGCACTTGCAGCCTCTCCTTGTGTCAGAACTCAATTTGTACTGCTCTGTGAGTCAGATGTGAACCCAGAGCATGGAAAATACTTGACATTTCCATTAGTCTGAACAGCAGAACCCCCTTTCTTTTTGGTGTAGTTGGTACTTCGTACTGAGTAGCACAATCATGTGGCTTGGGAAAACTTGACTGGGATTTTTGGAGTTTTGTTCTTTTCCTAAATTTTGATTCCTTTTACAGCAGAACAAAAATACAAATATTGAAAAGAAAGGTCTAATTATTGATAGCCCATAAGTTAAGTGAGCTTCATGATTTCAAACTTTGACACAATGAGTTTTGCCTTGTCTCCTGCATTGTGCTGCTGTACTTCCTCCTTTGCCCTCGAATGCACATCCCAAGAGCTCCTGAGAGCTGCATTTTCCACCATATAAGGGTACCAAGGGCGTGGGTGGGTTTAGACTCACACTTGCAAAACAATCCGACTCCCACTGAAACCCGTGATTAGCTGGAGTGAGGATTACAGGATTGTCTTTCTGGCCTTTTCCAAGGAAATCTGTCCCTCTCTGCATGTCACTCACGTACCTAATATGCCACAAGGCTGGGGGTTAGTTAACACAGGTTTTTTCCTTTGTTTCTTTTTGTGATTATGCAGATTATTGCGTACCAGCCCTATGGGAAGTCGGTGGATTGGTGGGCATATGGTGTGCTGCTCTATGAGATGTTGGCTGGCCAGGTAAGATTCCCCCTCCCGTGCTGTGACCTCCTCCTGCCCTCCAAGGCTGCTCTGTTTCAAGGCTCCCTAAAGGTTTAGACCATTACAGGATAAGATTGAAGCCTTTCATTCTGCTGTTATCTCCTTGTACTCTTGACTGACTCAACGGAGAATGTATTTAGGCTTTAAGCTCTTTATGTTGCACCCACATAATCAAGCTCTGCCTTTGAATACGGCTCCTTTGTACTGCAATAATGTTATAAATAACCATCTTCAGAATTGAAAGGGAGACACTTGAGCAGGAAAATGCATGTCAAGTGGAAGAAATACCATTTAGGAGTTTGAAACCACAGGGAAGCATAATAAGAGTGTGTGTATAAGCTCTGCATTGCAGTTAAGTCCCAAGAATACAGTTTTTGTACTGTATGTCCTGGGGGTAAAATGTGGGTCTCAGCACCGGGAAATGTGCTCAGTTACAGACGCCTCATTCTGCACAGATAATGAGAGGCTGCTCTCTGAGTCACTCGGGGAGGGAAGCAACACTGTGCTGCCATAAATGGCAGATAAGCACCCGCTTCCAGGAATTCTGTTAGTCTTGAGTTGAAAAAGATCCCTCCAGTTGGATTTTGGTGAGTGTTAGGTAAAGGTAGGCATTTCCCAAATTTAAAACATACATTTGTAACGAATGCCTTCTTTAAGAGTTTCCCTGTGAAATTCCAGTGGACCTTTTAGAAGTTTTAATGTGTAGCAATTGCAGCTGTTAACATTTGCAGGCTGAATTGCAAATATTGGCCATCTGAATGCTTGGCAGGAAAGGAGATTTGCTATTAGCTGGGTCTTGCACATGGCCCATATCTTGGGAATTTATCCATGGGCACTTTCCTGTCCCTGTATTTTATAATAGAGTGCAGCCCTCTCTTATGATAGCCTCAGAAGCAGAATCTGCAGCTGTGACATAAAACAAAGTGGAGTTTTACTGGAATTCAGTGAGGAATGGATGTACCTTAGCACAAGGTAATTGAGAGTTATTCTCCAAACTTCACTCTTTGAAGTGTTTTGCCTGTCTGGTGCACAGTAGCTTTCAAAACTGATGAAAGCCGATCACAAAGATAATCCTGCACACACTTCATTAACCTGGCTGCCATTCTGGGGACAGAAATGAACATTTCTCCTTGATTTTGATCTGAGACTGTCAAACACTGAACTTCTGGGTCTGCAGATATCCAGGCTGCAGATTGCTGCGAGTTTGGGGGATGTTCCTGGGCAAGGAGCCCTGCTGTATATGGATCTCTTTAGGCATGGTGTTGTCATACCATTTCATAAAAAGTGGAGAATTTAAAAACATAGAAAGGAAAACCCAGTAAGTTACTCACTTGTGATTTGTTTTCAACAGCCTCCATTTGATGGGGAAGATGAAGACGAACTCTTCCAGTCCATAATGGAGCATAATGTTTCCTACCCAAAATCGCTGTCCAAAGAAGCTGTCTCCATCTGCAAGGGGGTGAGAGAAAATGTTATTTATCATTAAGTTCCTTTTTGGCAATCCTTGTGAAGGGCTGGGTTTGCCTGGCTCCGACACAGCACTGTAGTATTTAAAAGACAACTTCTGTCAGGCTGTGTTGTCACTTGGTGTCACTGGTAAGTGCTGGGCTCTTCCCGCGGTGCCTGCTTGTTTTATGGAAAGAACAAATGTCAGAATGAGTAGCTGCCAAATCCAGAGCAGAATTTATAAACAGGACCATGGAGTGAAGATTCTCCCCCTGCTTTGCCTCTCGGCCCGCGGCAGAACAGCCCCACTTTTGCAGGGTGAGATTTCTCAGCTTGGCTGGAGGTACTCCAGCAAGTCCTCAGCCCAGAATGCCTAATGACAGGATCAGAACACAAGATTTTAGGAGAATCATTTTTAAATGTAGGTGAAGATGAGATGATGTGAAAATCTTCAGCATAAATGCAAGGAAACATTGGGGAAATTCTGACCCGGTGGTACCTGTGTGGCCTAAAATTGGTCTTAGATACTATTTTTTTTTTTTTTTTTTTACTTTTGAGGAAAATAATAGATTTGGCTTCAGGGGATTAGTTTAGGAAGAAAGAATTAATTTGACTTTCCTTTGATTCCACGTGATTCTCCAGAGCAGGATCAGTCTGCAGTTTTTCCAACCCACCACCTGTAATGGGTTATTTGATGTCTGACTTACACTGATAAAACACCACTACACTTAGTTAATTTGATATTTGCAGTCTTCCTATACTTTTCAACCATTTATGAAGTATTATATGTGAGCTGGATATGAGTCCATTAAAGAAAATCACCAAGGAAAAGAAAAGGTGTTTAGAACAAGAAGGTAAAATGAAAGACCAAGCTAATTTTGGAGCTTATCCCAGTGTAGATGTGCTGGCCAACAAAAAATACACACGATGTATTTTTGTAAAGTACATTCAGATTGTTGCCTTGTGAAAATCACGCATTCAAACAGCACAGTCTGAACCTGGTGCAATTGCCCTGTTTTCAGCTCCTCTGTTTGCTGCTTTCTGGGTGCTTATGTCAAGGGAGGGCAGAAGGCTAAAATTACCCTGCACCTTGAGATTTTGGGCAAGTCTCTGTGATACTGACATGGTCTTCATCTGCATTAAACTGCCAGATTAATCTCAGGTTTCAGTGGGACTTTTTCCTGAGCTAAGAAGTCAATACAAGAAAGTTTCTGACCCTTGCAGTCAGTGGTAGCTCAGCAATCCCAGGACTGGGCACCATTGGGCAAGACAAACGTGGCCACTCTGCTCTTGGAATTGATTTGTCTGCTTGACTTCCATTCCACTGATTGAGAGTTTGTTGGTTTGGTAAATGCAACAACTTTGGAAAGAATTAAAACTACGGGAATCAATACTCCCGTTTTCTTAGTTATCACCTACTGTTAAAGCAAGGGGTTTGGAAAAGGTAACAAAAATGGGAACATTGCTGTTAATCTTGAAGAAGGTTGTGATTCCTGCCCAGTGCACAACCACTTCCCAAACCTGCTTAGAGTCACTTTTATTTTAGGTTCAAAACTGGAGTCAGATCAACACAACATTTGGAAGGAGACTAAAGTGGTGCTGAGGTTTTAAGAAGATCTGTTGAGATATCACTCCCAGCAGTACATTAATTATATATAATTTGTAAAGGAGCTTCAAAAAGTCCCCACAAAGCTGGAACTGAGAGTTTAAGGCTACATTGAACAATTCCCAGTGTACACACCAATTGGAGAATGCTGAGGAACTTGTTAATTAGGGAGCACATTCCAGTTTCTAAGCACACCAGGCTGGTGATTTGGGGCTGTTTTTTTTTTTCTAAGTCTGTTTAATCTCTGTAACTGGGTATAGTATTGACCAGGATGTCATTAAGAATGCAAGGGAGGAAACACAGATTAGATGTTGTCAGCTGGGTGCCAAAGAATTGGAGGCTCTGTAATGAGATGTCTTGAACAAGCTCCAGAAAAATGAAATGGGAATGTGGGGGGGGGTTGTACTTCAGGGAGCTTTAGTGCATTGGAATTTATGATGTTTAATTGATTGTTCAGTTTGGGGCAGGAGCTGTTCTGGGGATCTGTAAGATTGAACTAGAGATTGGAGGTGAAATTCAGGAGGGAGTTGTGAGCCAGCAGGGACGGCAGCGTGTCCTGGGCACCCCCTGCACCTCAGCAGCAACCTTTGCCCACTGGGAAAAATTTCCCCAGTGCAGCCCCTAATTTTGCTGCTGATTTGCTGTCTCCAGTAATAAAACAAGAAAATCCTTCAAAATATTCATTTTAGCTTTTTAAAACAATTTTATTAGCAGTGTGTATCTTCAGGAGAGGAGCAGGAGCACTGCAAGCAGGTGAAATGCACTCTCACTTTCCTTCCAGCATTAAATTGAACGGTTTGGTGTTTTTCTTCCCAACAGCTAATGACTAAACATCCTGCAAAACGCCTTGGCTGTGGCCTGGAAGGTGAAAGAGACATCAGGGAACACGCTTTCTTCAGGAGAATTGACTGGGAAAAATTGGAGAGCAGAGAGATTCAGCCACCTTTCAAACCTAAAGTGGTGAGTGAGGTGCCAGGTCCTTCCCTCCGCGGCTGTGACTGCAGCCCTGCTCCCCGTGGGGTGAGACTGCAGATCTGGGGCACGGCTAAAACGAGGCAATTTGATAAGGGCAGAGCTGTCTGTGAGCCTGCTCGTGTGTTTGGCACCGTGGGCTGTAACCTGGGGAACTTTGTGCCTTGCAAAAAAGCCTGGCAGTGGTTTGAGCCCTGCCTGGAAGGTGACGTGAGGAGCTGAAAACGGGGAAAATTGGCACATCCACATCAAGCACTTGAGACTGGTAATAAGTGTGGGTAACAGCTGTCTCCTCTGAGCAGCATCGAAAGCTGGGATCTGACTGAAGGAGTTGGATTAGAGGGGTGAATTTCCTCCATGGCTGGCTGCCCTGCACAGGGGGTTTTATTCCCCATCCTACAGTGATGTCTGGTCAGTTTGCAGGATTAATCCCTGGTTTATTTTCCGTGTTTATTACTGGTTTGCACACATGTATCTACAGGAACATTTTAGAAATCCAAGCAAGTGGAAAAATGTCCTTGCAAAATAGAATTGGAACAGCTTTGCTTGTTGAGCCAGAATTTCATTCAGCATGTTCTGTGCTTTACTGACAGGCAAAGAGAGGAGTTTGCACACAAGAACACAAGCTTTAAGGAACTGCTGTAAATTTTTATGTCCTCACATTGAGCCTTTCTTCTGTAACCCTTTTATTTTTCAGCTGAGAATGCTGGCTGGCTTTAGCACTTCAGGTGTGGGGTGGCTGCTCTTTACACTGATTTATTTGCCAATACAGACACACCAGTGAGGTATCACAGACTAATGAACAGAGGGACACCAATACCTGAATTATTCTTCACTTTTTTCATACAAATGACTTTTTGGCATCAGTAGGAGGAGACTTACAGCTGAGAAGGGTGTTTATTGCTAAAGGAAATACCTTTCTGCTATGGTGTGGATTTTGCATGCAGAGAGGGATGTAAATAAGTGAAGAACTTGTGTGGTGCTGCCAGCCCTGCCCAGCCCATTCCCAGAGCTGGCTGTGCAAAGGGGAGCTCTTAGAGCGTATTTTATGGAAGATTTTTATTACACGCTTCTCAAGTCAAACTTAAAGCTGATCATAAAGCAGATCTACCTTCACATCTGTAAGTTTTATTAGCTCAGGAGCTGAGTGCTTAGAGTCTCCTTGAAGTTAAAAGTAACACCAGCATGAAGGTGCTAAAAGCTTGAAGTGTGGTCTGGTTCCATCCGAGCTTCCTGGCAGATCCTGGCTCCTCCTCAGAGCAGCTGTGCTCTGTCTCCCTGGTTATCATGACCTGGTTTGTTTGCACAGGCTGCTATTAAAATACACCGAGGCGGATTCACACCGAGCCCGACTCTCCTAGACAAAAATAACTAAAACCCAAGTCTAGTATTTCCATACCCTGTGCACAACTTGTTTATGGTGAGTGCTGATTCTATTTGTATCAGTATCATACAATTATAGAATTGTTTAGGTTAGAAAAGAACCTGAGTTACAAACATTATCCCAGAACTGCCGAGCCCACCACTAACCCATGTCCCTAAACACCGTCTCTACACAAGTTTTAAATCCTTCCAGGGCTGGATATTGATTTTAGAAAACAAAAAACACACAACCCTTATTCTATTTGAAGATATGGATGTATTTATAGGCTTTGTGTGGGGTGATTTTTTTTTTTTTTTAGGAAACCTTTGTAGGTGCATCTTCTCTAGGAAGTGCTTTCCTGCAGGAATAATCCTGCTGCTTCCACAGCCCTTACTTGAACAAAGAGCTGCAGATTTGGGGTCAGCAGTTGGGTTCTATCAATAACATATTCCCTTCCTGACTGACATTTCACAGGTTAGAGGCTATAGAAGATTATTTGGCAAGGACATTTCCGATTTCAGGGGTTTGAGGAGTCCTGTAATTTCAATTGTACTCTAACACTGCCTTAAGGTTCACAACGGCAGTGCTACTCTTTCATGTGAAGATTGTATCATTGAAGATATAATTTTATTTATTAGTTACTCTGTTTGCACCCAAAATATACCCATGTTTTGTGTGATTTATTTCTTAGCCTCTATTAGCATAAGCAATAGTGAGAGACCTAATGGTCTCAGGAACTTTGATTTCAATGTCCAGCTTGTTTGAATACTTTCCACTTGCTGAAAGAAAAGAAGAGGGAAAAAAAATTTAAAAAGAAAGAAAATAGCATAATTTTTTTACAGGATGATGCTTATCTGTTGAGCATCCTTTTAGCAAAAACTTCCTTTTTAGCAATGAAAAAATTTCCTTTTGTGGCTGCTCTGAGCTGGCTGTTGTGCCTCTAAATTAATTTGATTTCATTTGGGGCTACATGAGCTATCATGCCAATAATTCAGAGGTTTTTTTCCTTATCAGGGCTCAGCTCTTCCCATTCTTATTTTCCAGAGATTCTCTCCCAAAATGCAGAGGCTCAGTGGGCACTCGATGAGTGGTGCAGAACCCTGGGTGGAGAAAGCTGAGCCCCGTTAGCTTGAGCGTGGTGCAGTGTCCTTGTGCTGGTGTTCTTCCAAGGCTGGACAAGTGTCCTCTGTGAGCCCTGGGCTCCAGGACCTGAGCACGTGCTCGTTGTCAGAAATAGGAGCCAACGTGTGCCCGAGGCAGCCGAAGTTCTGTGAGCTCAGCTCAGATGGCAGGGCCAGCCTGGCACCTGCCAGGTGCTCTGTGAGGAGGTTGGAAACCCTGACTGGGCTCTTTCCAAACCTCTCACTCTGAATCCCCTCAGTGGGCCCCTCTCAAGTGCATCCTCCCACAAATGCACAGATTCACTCGTGTTGCATTAATTCAGGAAAAAATATCAATGTTTAATATTGGTCTATTGTACAAGCCATATTCTGCCCTTTCTGAGTTATGCTCTGAGTCTGAAGATAATAATGTAATTTTACCCTTTATATTCACGTGCAGGGATGCTGAAGGGATGGACAGAAAGGAAAGGGTCAGGAGCAACAGGAAGAAACATTCACTGCCTTTATCCCACACCTGCTTTGTCCAAGGATCTGTTACAGTAGTTTTGAGATGAGCACATTTACCAGTTCCCTACCTCTACACAATATTCAATACCTAAATTTCCTCAAATATTCTTTTTTTTTTTTTTTTTTTTTTTGCATACAAGCTAATTTCATTCCGGTACCCACCTTCCTATTTTTCAGGATTAAAACTTCCCTGCTTATCAAGTCTTTTCTGCGTTCCTCAAAACTCTTCTTTCTACAAACTTGGTTTCTTTTGTTTTCTGTTCTGAAGGAGTTGTGCTCAGGCTGTAGCTGTATTTAACCCCCTTCTTGGCTGGACTTTGCCCAAAAATGAGTCTCTTAAGAAAATAAAGGAGAAAACGCGTGATAGCAAGTTTTGGAGCAAGGATCTGTCCCGGGATGTGCTCCCTGCCCAGCCCTCCTGCCATCCCAAGGACTGAGGCCCTGCTGTCATTTATGAATTTATAATTTATACCCTGTTCAGTGAGGACTCAAAGCACATAAATGAAATTTAATTAAAATGCATTAAGCTTTTTTGCAGATCATAAAGGAAACGGAGACTAATAGGAAAAATTTAATTTTGTGTTGTAAAGCTTTTAAAAAGAATGAAACGACTTGACAAAGAAAGTATCTCTTGCCAACATATGTTTATAAAAAAATTTCCTTTTTCCTTTTGTATCCTAGTCATGCTGAATATTTAAGCCTCTTTATCTCGTCACCTCCTGCTGACGGATGGAAAGCTTTCTGACTGCTTTTTATCAGGATTCAGCTATTAAAACTTCACTGTTTGTCTGGGAATTTTTTGTCAAAACAGCTGAAAAGAAAATTTTCCCTCTATTTTCCCTTACGAGTAGGCTTTCCCTATTCGTAAGAAACGAGGGAAAGCCTTGCATGTATCCTGACGACTCTGCTGTTGTATTGCCGGCTTTTCTCAGCCTTTTTTCCTGCTTTTCTCTTTCCTTGCAGTGCGGCAAAGGGGCTGAAAACTTCGATAAGTTCTTCACACGAGGACAGCCGGTGTTGACGCCTCCAGATCAGCTGGTCATTGCCAACATAGACCAAACGGATTTTGAAGGGTTCTCTTACGTCAACCCCCAGTTCGTGCACTCCCTGGTAGAAAATGTAGCATGAAACAGCAGAACAAATCCCGCCGCGGGGAACAGTTGTAACCCTACAATTTTTAGGCTTTCGCCTTGTTGATTCCATTTGGGCCTGGAAATTGTAGGGTTAGAGGGTGTAAGATGAGGGAAGGGCCACTCAGTCAGGATTTGGGCTTTGCAGATGTTGTCTTAACAGGAGATAAATTAGTGCACGGTGCCCACTTTTTCTTCTAGGAGTCGCCACTGACTTGTTGAAACTTACCCGTGTTTGGTACGTTCTATATTTTGTAACTTCCCACTGTCCTTTTGCTCCCTTTTCCACTCTGTTGTGTTGGAAAAGCGTCTGACACGTGGTCTGAAGGAGAAGCCACCTCGAGTGTTCATTCCTTGGGGGCGGATGCCGGGAGGTGGGAGCGTCATCCCCGCGCTCCCAGGAGACCTCGGGGACAGATCCAGAGACTGAGCGGGGTCAGCTCCAGAGGGGAGAGGCATTGCAAAAACATTGCGGAAAGCGTTTGCAAAATACGGCAGGAAAAAAAAAGAAATAGTTGGGAATGGGTGGGAGGGGGAACGAAATCAAATTAGACCCTGAGGCCTGGCGAACCGATGCTGTAAGATCCCAAATAAAAGCGCTCCGGTGGTGGCCGCATCTCTAGGATTTGTGCTAAGAGTAGCATGTGATAAACTCAAGGGTGAAATTTTGTCTTTAATAATAATGATAATAATATAATTACGATGATAATAGTAATAATTTTAATAATACTTTTGTGAATTTTTAATCTCCATGAGATTATTCTGTGATCCAGGGTGCCATTGTCTGTTCAGTTGGTTTAATTTACACCACTCCTCAAGTTTACTGTTAACTGGTTCTAATACCAAGATTTTACTATGAAATTTATTAACCTGGAATATAAAACAAAACTGTAATTCCTTGAATCTTATTTACGTGTGTTTATTTATAGTCTGCAGTGTAGGGCAGTAAATTGAAGAAAGCATTATGTATACTAAATTAACAAAAAATGCAGCCCCGAGTGACTTCCTGATTTCTCCAGAATAACTCATGAAAATCAAGTGAGATTTAGTCTTAAATAATCAGTTCTAATTCAGAAAACTTAGGGCTGTAGAATAATCAAACCTGAAAGAAGCAGCACCTAAAACTCGTTTTATTGGTAGAATGGAATTTAATACATTTTACATATGCTTCATGCAATGAATTTTGCATGTTTAGTAATAACTCTTAATAATAAGGGTTAATAATAAGCAGATCTATATTATTGACATAACCGTATCAAGCATAAAGAGTATTATAAAAATTTTATAAAACAACTTGTGCTTTATTTGTGGAAGTTCTTGTTCTGAATGACACCATTTAGATTTAGCTAAATGTTTTCTTGCTATTGTTTTGATTTTTACTTTAGGTTTTGAATATTGTTACTGGCTTAGGGTATAATCTCTTTTTTTTTAAAGTAGATATACTTTTAAATAATAATCGCTACCTGCAGGTTTTATACGAGGTTCAATTAGGCTTTCATTTCACATCTGCTTATTACTTGCAGAGAAGGAAATAGACTTTATTTGCAATGATGAACACTGTAATTAATGCAATCTTCTCCTCTCCTATCACTTAGATTAAAAATTTTGATATTTCCTCTTACAACTTACCAGATGATATTAACTCAGATATCAGTAAATAATGTTTTGTGCATATTTTGGTTTTGTTACAGCATGTAAAATAGTAGTCGGTGCATTTCCCCCTTTTTTTTTCCCTCCTGCCTTGATCCCATTAGCAGCCACAGGCCCTTTTTGTCTGTCAGATGTGCATGATGATGCCAGAAGCATGATGTCTCTGTTGCTGCATGCAGACTGAGTACAATTTTTCCAGCATGTAAACCTATTCAAAAAAGTAAGATATTTGCCATAAAATACTTCAATTTATACTAGAACATGTAATGGGGTGGGGTGGGCAGGGGAACCTACTTTTTAATTATCTTTTATGACAATAAAACGTGGAACCTGTGCCAAAGATTCTGTCAGAAAGATCCAGTCCTGCCAGGTGGGAGCCAGAGGGGTGGGTTGGACCTGGGGGCTGACCTGGCTCCGTTGGGAAGTTGTTGAGGGAAGCGTGGCTGGATGCGAAGAGCGACTGTGTCGAGCTTCTGCACCTGCAGGGCCCTTGGGAAACGTGGGTTCGAGGCCAGGATGTGCAATTTCCACACTCCAGGAGTCCAGCTGTTGCCCTGTCTCAGTCCTTTCGTGCCCCCAGCTCCCACCAGGAGCATCTTGGAGTGATCAAACCCTGACATTCCAAGGTGTAGCTCACGAGGGGCGTTGGGCAGCTGACAGGAACCCAGATCATTGCCTAGACAAACAGGACTCCAATCTTCTCAGACATTTTCGGAGCAAAATTTTTAAACTTCTGTGTCAAATATGCTGTCAGCCAAGACTGGGAGTTCATTTTCTCCTTTGTGTATTAAGTACTTCAAAAACAGTGGTATTCACCATAAAGCATGTGGCCTAATGCAGCATTCATTACTTTTTTTCTTTTTTCTGATTATTATTAGCCTGACAACGTTTAGTAAAATCTGGGTAGAAGTCAAGCTGTAGAAGATAATAGACTGAACTAAGATAACGGATTACTGAGTCTCAGATGTTAGTAAAGAAGGGGCTCTCATCTATGCCAGTCTGCCAAGAGGCGCCATTGTGCTCGTTTTTAAAATGTGAAATGAAAAAGACACTTTTGAAAAAGGAAAATACTGGGAGAAATACCAGCATACAGGTTTGGGGAGTAAGCAAAGCAGAACGGGGGCAGAACTGAACCAAGGCAGAAGCTCCCCTGGGTAGATGTTCCCACAGTTCTGTTTTCCTGATGAAATCTGGATTTTCCAAGGAAGTCCCATTGCTGGCACAGCGGTGACCATCAGTGCTATTCACACCAGGACACGGTGGCACACGGCTGGTCTGGCACTGGGACAGGGGACAGACCTGCTCATTTTTTGGCTACTTCTCACTCCCAGTTTCTTCAGCCTTTATGATTGTCTCCCAGTTTTTCTGACGTAGAAGCAGAAATTCCTCTCTAACGCCGTTACCTCAGGTCCCCGGGCTTGTGACGTGTGTGCTGTCTTCTGGAGGTTTCTGTAACACTTAGGAAAAGGTTCTGTGAACTCAAGGATCCTGCAGGAGCAAGGCAGGGTTGGATAAGGCAGGGATTAGTTGTGTTACCCCTCACTGCTCTTCCCAATGCCCTCACATGCTCTGACCTTTCCCGAGAGCTCCCGCTGGCTGCTCAGAATCCAGAAACTTAAAATGGCAAGGAAAACCTGAAGAATCCAGCCAGAATTTTCATATCTTTTTAGAGACAGATGTTATTTATATAATATTTTTCACAAGATTTGGTTTTTCTAGAGAACATGTATCAACAGAAGGAGAGGCATTAGAGCTGCTTCTCTTTCACTCGTGTTCGATAGCAAGTGTAATCCCAACACCCACGTTGCCACCAAGATTCCCAAAAGGCAAATTGAAAATTGTACTGCTTTAAAGCTGGGGTGGAAGTTTTGGGAGCTGTGATTGAAAATTGTACTGCACTGAACCTGGGGTGGAAGTTTAGGGAGCTGTGATTGAAAATTGTACTGCACTGAACCTGGGGTGGAAGTTTTGGGAGCTGTGATTGAAAATTGTACTGCACTGAAGATGGGGTGGAAGTTTTGGGAGCTGTGTTTCCATCCCTGTTCTCCAGTCCCAGATGGTTCCAGGGCAGCCCCACTCCTGCCTGTCACAGGTCTGCCCTGTAAAACTTCCAAGGGGTTTTCAGGGATCAGATGGGATTTACCTGGCTCCTAGGCAAATTTTGTCATTATTCAGGCATCTGGATGCTTTTGTGCACCTTTGAGTGACCAGAGCAGGGTGGTGGGATTCCAGGACAAGCATTTCACCCAGCGGCCAGGGTCAGTGCCCTGAGCAAGGTTACCACATATGTGAGAAGGAGAGAGCACATTCCCATGGTAAAATACTCCTTAATCCAGCTTAGAGGAAAAATTCAGTTTAGCTTTCTGATTGTTCATTCTTTCCAGAAATACAATTGAATTTCCTTTTACAAACTGAAGAAAGTTGTTCTGGAAATCGGCAGTTGTTTAAAAAAACCTCATCACATCTGAATGCTGCTGGCCTTTGAAACCCATCCTGCCTTTTGGGGTGAATCCAAACCAATAATGCTGAGCTTCTATGAAATTGATAAGGTCGAGCAAGAGAGGAACTTGTCTTCTAGCTGGAAAGATGACATGTCCAAGGATGGAGTGGTACCAGTTGAAAAGTGTTTTCTGAGCTGGTGCCTCTGGATGCAGTCCCAGTTAAATGCCATAGGAGACACATGCAGTGAGCAGGGGGGCAGATCCTCCTTAGCAAAGCATAGCATTGGAAATAATTAATAATAATAATCATCATCTTAATAATAGTCCAATAATAAAGTTTTGATACGAGTAGAAAGCATGTTTACAGTAGGCTTTTGGACCTGCCAGGAAACTTCTGGAAATATTTAATGTGATTTTCAGTTCTTTTAGTCGTTAGCATAAGTTATTGTGCATAGGGTTTTTTTGTCTCTTTGCAAACGTGAGTGTGGGCCGTGTTTGATGTGTCCCCTCTGTAGGAGGGCACTGAGCTGCCAAGTAGTCAAGAAGTAAACAAACTAAAAAGCACTTTTTTCCCTCGGCCCCGCGCTCCCAGATGGGATCTGAAATGGCTGAGCTGCAGAAATAAGTAAGATTTGACTCCATAACCGTGCACGGTTCCCTCCCTGTGCCAGTAACAATTGGGAATTCAATAGCCTTATCATGAATAATCATCGTGCACTACAGCCCTCCTGTTCCCAGGAAAACCTTGAGAGGGAGAGGGCAGCTTGTTAACCTCCCTGCCTCACTCACCTCACCTGTGGAACGGGGTGAAAAACACCTCCTGACCCCACAGGGAGGGGTGAGGACTTCTTAGGCAATGTTTCTAATTCACTTTTAACCTGAAAAGAGTTGTGTAATTATTATTATGATTTTTAATATTAAATCAGCTTCTTGGATTCACATGGTACTGCTGGCTATACCATGCTGTTTCTACTTTTTTATAGAACTTTAGTAACTCTGCTGAAACCGTTTGAAGAGAAATAAAATCAGATCTGATAACGTTTCTTACAGAATCTGGAGTCCAGCTTTTGTACCTGGAGTCAGGCTGTGGCGGGGAGTGATGCTTGCTGATTGTGTCGGTCAGCTGCACTTACCTCTTTTCCAGCTACTGAGATTTTTATGTGCAATTTAAAAATTCCATGTCGATGGAAGTCTTAGCAGAACTGGTTCTTGGAGGGGGAGATTCCCTTTGGGTAAATAAAGACAGCACGGCTGTTTTTTAGTACCATTTTTACTGACTCCTGCTGAAGGAGGAGCTCTGTTCTTTGTGCAGCTGGTCCGTCCATGACAGGTCGATATTTTCTGTTGATATTTTAATGTGCTTCTGTGTTGTAAATGTGTCTTTGTGCTTTGTTGTGGTTCTTTTCCCCCTTTGTCTGTGACACCGTGGTTCAAATTTAAAAGAAAACTGCTCCAGAAACTGTTTATTTCTTCCACTGATGTCAGTTGACCTAAATAAATAAATTAAGTCTGTTAATGATTTGAAGCAGTGCAGGATGAGTAGCAACAACATTGACACTCAGCTGCTGCTGAAGCTCATTTCTCACTCTGGTTACATTGGTCACTCTGCAGCTGATGCTTTCATTAGTTTTATAATTACTAATGACAGGGTCGTTTAAACAGAAAGGAAAATGATGTTCATGAGCTTTACAAACATTTTCCTGAGAAGTATTTGAATTTTTTTTCTTTCTCTCTGAGCCCCTTGAGGTGACAGTGCCACGGGCTCCATCCTTCAGAGCTTCACACACTCCTGGCTTGGCACCCAGGGAGCCACGGAGCTCCCTGGGTGCTGAGTGCTGGGCTGAGAGCCCCAAGTCACTGAAAACATGAATTATATTATCAATTTAGAAATTTATAAATTCTATCAATTTATAAAACCCGAATTATATTATGTGTTTGCACCCACTGTTGGCCTTGGAGTATAAAAGCAATGTTCTTGCAGGGGTGATAAAAACTTCATCTATGGCTCATTCCCCAAACCTTTCATTTGTTCTCTCCCATGTTATCAAAATGAATGTTAAAAAAAAAAAGAAATTTCAAAAAAATGAAGCTTGTTGGCTCTTTTTAAAATGTGCATTTCCCAGCTCTCTGTGGTTTTGCACAACAATACAGAGAACACCTGAAACCTCTCAAATGACTGTATGCTACTTTATTTTTTTTTTTTAAAAATGGACTAATGCCACCTTGAGCTCATTAATATTTTTAATATTATTTGAAGACCCAAATGTTGTTTTTGTATGGAGGAGAACATTATTTATTTTCATATCATTTATCTGCAAGATGCTACCAGAAAATTTGGAGAGGCCATTCATTTTTCAGAAGATTTTTTTTAAAAAAATAGCTATTGAAAGTGTAGTGGACAAGACTGATGTACAAATTACAGCATCTTTTTTTGTCTGTTTGTTTCATAACTCGCAGTATCTCCAATCTTTGTTTGCATGAAATGCTTTTGTTAAATATTAATTGTAGTTTCAAAGCAAGTGTGTATGAATAAAAATACTGATCATTACTTTTGTGAGTTTGCTCTGCCTTGATGAAATTTCCTTTCAAAAGGAAGGAGGCAGGAGGCTGCAGAGAGGTTGGTGTGATCAGCCACAGAAGACGCCCAGTCGGATTCTTCAGAGACAGAATTTTAACCTGGGTTTTCTGGTTTTAATTCTTGTGAGTGAATCGAGAGGGGGGAAAAACCAGCTTACCTAAAAGAATATGTGTCTGTAAGAGGATTTCTGTGTGCCAACCTCGCTTGTGCTGGGCTGCTCCAGGTGTGGGAGCCAAAGGGAGACAGCCCCAGGAGCCAAATGGGATCTCAGATGGGAGGCTCTGGCTCCGAGCTGGATGTGAGCCTCGGTGCTGCAGGATGTGCTCTCCTTGGGAGCAGCCAGATCCAGGAAACTCAGATTCCAGTTGTGTCTTTGAGTGTGGGAGCCCTGGATGGTTCATTCCATCCTCTGCCACTTCTTCCCGGGAGGAGGGGCTCTTTCAGTGCTCGGTGACCCTCAGGGCCCCCCCGTGCCATGAAATATCTGATTCAGCGCTCCTGGGGTCCAGGCACCGCCTCCCAGTCCCACCAGCCCCGGCCACCCCACGCCAGCCTCGTTTACACTGACATCGTTGGTTTTCAGAACTTGAAAGCGATGTCCAAATATTGTGACAGCTTGACAGACAGCTCCCTTCCCTGCCTGCTCTCGCAGGATTCAATCTCGAGCTAATTCACTGACTGGGTTCGCTTCCTTTGCAGAATCTGGCTGAGTGTGCCCAAAGGAATGGTTGGAATTCTGGGGTTTTTTTCCCAGAGTCAGTGTTCCCAGGCTAGTTCACGTCAGCCATCTGACGTGCTCAGCTTCTGAAGCCCATGAACACAGACAGCTCTCTGCAGAGCAGAACGGGGCTTTGGGGGTCCATCACTGCCCTGAGCTCGTGGGCACAGAGTCGGTGCCTTAGGGCAGGAGGAAGGGGGTCCTCAGCTCTCCATTTGACCAGAGCTGCATCCCCAGCCCCTTGGCTGGGATTTGTGGCCAAACCACCACAGTGCCCGTGCAAGGGGCTGGTGGCTTTTGGGGTGACAGCTTGGACATGAGCTTCTGAACGATCTCCTTGGGGAAAGACAAGTCCGGCAGAGCCATGGGTGGCTGGACATGGACTCAGGGGTGGGAGAGCCTCTGGCTGCCCCATGGCCACACTCTGCCTCCTCCCACCTCAGACTGGTGGTCTCAGGAGCAGGACAATCCCTCAGCCCGCAGTGGAATGAGTCAGCTGTCACAGGAGGGTGGTGAGAGCCTGCATGGGCTGCTTTGGTGTGACGGGGGGTGGAAAGGGGAAAATGTCTGCAACAGTGCCCCTTTCTTTGACTCTAAGCAGGCAAGATTGAACTGGTGCTTCTGGGGAAAATGAAGTGTTAAAAGCTTCTGCAGGAGAGGCTGAAGCTCTCAGTGCCTGCCACATCCACGTGTGAGAGCATCTCCATCAGGAATGTTTCCAGCACGATAAATCACACCAAGCGTTCGTGCCTGCCTCCCCCAGCCCCAGCCTCTCTTTAGAGATTTGGGTATTTGATTCAGAAATCTCAGAATATTTTTACAGAGCTGGTGTGTGAGCTGCAAATAAAACCAGCTCCTCCGAGAACTGCTGGGGTAGCTGAAATGATGACTGCATTAATTACCACGAGGTAATTATAATCCCACCTGCTCCCTGGGGAGCTGTGGTAAAGCAAAGGCAAATCAATCAGGGGCCCAAATCAGGACAGCTGTTGCCATGTGTGGAAGGCTTGTCCTCAAAGAGATGTTTTCCCTGGCTGCATCTGTCACTTGTCACCTTCCCAGGGTGGTGCTGCACCCAAAGAAACGGGGATCTGATGAGGAGACCGGTCAATGGCAGGGCTGGACCCACAGAGTTCCCTGCAAAAGGGGTTTCTGTTATTTTTTTCCCTTTTTCCCAAAGGAAGGGCATGGAATGAGGCAGATCTTGTGGGAAATGAGTCAATGCTGTTTCCTTCTCCAGGGGCTTCCTGCATTCTCTGCCAGGGTGACAGTGTCAGACACCAGCTGCCACTTCCAGTGCTCATCGCTGGTCCCTGAGTCACTGCTGACATCCTGCCCCAGCAGAGGTTGTTGCACAGTCTGACGAAGGAGAGGAAATAATCCCAAAGCCAATTTAAGGCACCCTACCTGGGTGAAGAAAAAAAAAGCCAAAGAAACAACCCCACAGTGGAAGTTTGCTAAGGAATATTTTAGATCTTACTCTTGCCCATCGAGGCTGGCAAAAATCACTTCTCTCTTCACATGCTGGGAATGAATTTTGTGTGTGTTTCTAAGAGAGGGAAAGAGAGAGTTGGGTCCACACCTGTCCTATCTTTCCTATTTTTCCTATTTGAGGCCTTGATCCATCCCCCCTAACCTTGCTCCTCTATTCAGAACGCTTCATAAAACTCAGAGCCCATAACAGGGAGACTTCCTAATCCATATAAAACCTTCTGCAACAGTTTATATAAAACCTCATTAAAGCTTCAGCAGGGACACCTCCAGAAAAACACTCAATTTTAACAGGATGCATTTGCTTCTCCTTCAAGTGTAGCCGTGTCTGGGACACTGATTACATGCGAATTCAGGAAAAATCCATCAGCCACAGCTATAAAAGCCACCAGCAAGGGCTGCAAGGGCAGAAGGAAGGAAAGGCCAGCAGTGAGAGCATCCCAAAAGCCCCTGGATCAGTTCCTGGTCCTTTTGGGATAAGTCATTTAGCATCCTTGTGCCTGATTGACACTAACATCATTAAAAGACTGGTAATGAATTTCAGTGCTATATAAATCACACGGAAAACTATTACCCTTAATACAAGCGTTACGAGGCTTTAATAATTAATGTCATCTAAATCTCTTCCCAAAACGTGACCTTTGAAACCAGGCTGCTGTGGCCAGAGCCATTCCTCATCCTGCCAGCAGCTGCTTCTCAGCCTGGGTGGCTCCAGTGGGGCTGGGCTGGGGAACCTGGATGGGTCCAGGTCCAGGAGCAGCTCCCAGAGGAACCTGTGCTGGTGGGAGCTCTGCTCCTTGTGCACTGGGGTAGCAGGAAACACCAGCAGTGAGAAAAAAAGCACTGCCAGCATCAATTCCAGCTTGCCTCATGCCCTGCAGGGTGAAAGGGTGAGATGTGGGCACTCCCTGCTCTCTCAGAGCTCCTTCCCTCCCGTGTGGAGATGCTCAGATCCCCAGTGCTGGCACCTGCCCGCCCTGGAACATCACAGGGGCTAAAGGCTGCACCTGGGAAACTCCTGAGCTGGCACATCCTCCTCTTTCATGAGCTCAGTTTAGCCCCATATGATGACAGAGGGTATTTTATTCCCAATAAAATCTCTTAACTTCCATTCACACGTGTGCCTTTGTTGTTCCATGAGTCAGAGCCACTCGGGGAGGCTGCAAAAGGCTCTGCACATTTATTTTTATTTTTTTTTTTTTAGGCTTTCACACAGCATGTGGGTGCTGGGTTAAAAATAATGTGGCACCTCTCCTTGAGCTTCCTCCCAGGCAGTGGATCCAGGCAGAGGGATGTGCAGGGGAAACAGCAAATGGAGCCGCAGCTCCAACAGCCCACGGAGTTAATTCCTTTAATTTAGTCATGGTGCAAGCGGGATGTGAAAACCCTCCCAGAGAGAGGGGAAGGGCTGGTGTTCCTTGGTGCTGTGAGTTTTACGTCTTTCCCAGCTCTCAGTGTTTGAAAATTAAAACAAAAAGGCTGCTGGGATAAGGAGCAGAAGTTGTGCTGAGCTCCTTCAGGACCTGGGTGAAGAAGCCCATCCCACCCGCACAGGTGCTGTGAGTGCTGCAGGTGTGGGTCCCAAAGCCAAGCTGTGAAATACCCCACAAACACCACCCATGAGAAACAAAAACCTCTGAAGTCTCCCTTCGCACGTGGTTCCCATCCTCGGGGAGCTGCCCCGTGGGTTCCCTGAGCGTTGTGCCGGGGCTGCTCTGCTTTCTGCCCTCTCCCCGAGCCTCCCCCCGGCCCCGCTGCCCACGAAATGACAGAAAATAGCGAGAGCTGAAGCAGCTGGCACGGAGCATCCGTCACCTCCCACACGAGTCACAGCAGCTCCAGCATCCCAGCTCGTCGCATTCACCTGCTCGCTCTCCTCTTTCCTCGGGCAAACTGCAGCTCCTGGCCGAGGCAGACCTCCCCTGCCTGTGCCCAAAATTCCTCTGCCAGCCTGGGGTGCAGGTAAATTGCTCAGAAGCTGCTGTCTGACACCAGGTCAGCGCCGTGGGTGGGCTCAGGGGTGGCTGCCCTTTGCTGGGCGGGTTTGCTGCGCAAATAATTCAGCAGAGAAGAAATTTGAGGGAATAGGAGGGGAGGCAAACCTGAGGTTTCCTACCTGTTGGTGGCCCAAGCTGACAGGACCAGCCCTTTTATTTCATCATAACCTGAGTGCCTTCAAGGTGGCTTCTGCTGATAGGGAATAGAGCAGGGAAAATCATCCCTGCAGATGTCACCTGTCAGAATCAAACCCCTGTAGCTGAAATGAGACGTGCCCACCACCCCCCAGTGCACCGCTGACAGCCCAGGGAGAGCTGCTGGAACGAATCACTTCTGTTCTGAGCCACTAATGAAGCTCAAATCCCTCCTCAGTAATAAGGTTTGACCTTGGGAGCATCCTAAAAGCTGCTGCTGCTGAGGCGTCCATGGAGCTTCGAGCTTCCTCACTGATTAAAGGGTGGTACAAAAGGCTGCTGCGGTGGCCAAGGGCTGGCAGAGCCCAGCCCTGAGGAGTCTGGCACAGCTGTGGAACATCCTGACCTGGGCAAGGCCCCACCCAGCTTCACTCGGCCCACATGTGGCTGTGGAGGAGGATCCAGGGGAGGAAAGAGCCCAGAAGGAACAGTGAAAAGCGGGGAAGGAAAAGTGATGCTGCCAGCGGGTGTTACGTGGAACAATAAACCAAAAGAGCTGCTGCAGGATTTGGCAGGGTTCGGGGGGATGCTGAGGGGATGCAGAGTGCTGATTGTCCTGTCTGGGACAGCCATGCCTGGCTTCTGTCCAGGAGAAAGATTTTCCACTTCACCGGTTTTTCCCATCATCAGGGAAATGCATGTTATGGAGAGGAATTCTGGAGAGCTGCTAACGAGGTGGGAGAGTTTAGCTGTGCTGCTGGGGTTTGGGGAGGCATCACCGGTGCCCTCTTTGATCCTGGCTCTGGAATCCTGTGGGAAATGCTTCTGGAGTGAGTGCTGGCACTGTGCACGTGCTTCACCAGGGCAGAAGTTGCTCTGTGGGACAAGCAGCAGCCGAAAATCCACCCGAGTGTTTTAGTGCAATTACATTTGCATGGAAGCAAAGGGGAGGGGAAGAAACTGAAGCTCAAAATGTGTATTTCTAATTGATTATATGCATGGCTGCCGGGGCCCTCTCACACTGTGTGGTTAATTATGTCACTGTGTGAGCAGTGCCTTTATTTGTGTTGTATTCCGACGATTCCGCCCAGAGCCCACGCAGCAGCAGAGCAGGTTGTCTGTCTGGAGAAAAAATGAAGGTCTGCTTTGTTTGGGTTTCTTTTCAACCACACAGAGAAAAGAAAAATGATGAACAGCCAATTACTGTGGTAAAACCCTCTACCCTGATAGCACACGGGGAACATCCAGTTCTAACAAGCCTCCTGTAGCTCGGTGATTTTATTGGTAGTTCCCTTCTCATGGTCTCCATCCCAGGGAAGCCTCTTTCTCCTGGCATCCCCTGAGAGCATCGCCCCTCTGGTGCCTTTTCCTGCGCAGAATCCATTCTGCTGACCAAATCCCCGCTTTGTCCTTACTGTCAAACCCCCAAGGGGTTTGCTGTTTTAAATTATGCCTCAAATGGGAACAAGAGCCCAGGAAAACATGCTGAATCCACTATAATTTAAGTATTGCTGTAACTTTTTGTGAAAGAAGTTGTGTGGTGCAGTCCCTCAAGGACTAATAACCAAAAACCAGTTTTCTACTAGTCTGGATCTGGAACTTGCCTGTTTTGGGCTTTATCATGTTCTGGTTGAAGAAATCAAAGCCTCCACATCTGCATCAGCTTCTCTTCTTCCTGTAAATCGAACAGTGCTCGACAAGCCTGAGCACACAGCTCCATTGATTCCAAAAAGCCACCCAACAACACCTCCTCCGCATCTCATCTCTCGTTTTATTTTGAGTTATTCTATTTAAAGCATTCATGTTTTGCTAACTGGGGACGCCTCGGCAAAGATGCAGCACGTTTTAGCCAAGGAGTCGGGGACTGTGGCGTGTGAGCAAAGCCCCTGCAGGGAATGAGCTGTCCCTGCAGAAAGTTCCATGCAATCCCGAGCTCCAGGTGCTGGGATGGTGTCCATGAGCTCCCCGGGCCGGCACCTCCTGCAGCAGGAGGTCCTGCATGGTGTGTGACCCTTTTCTTGTCCTTCCTGCTGTATCCAGGGACGTGTCCCATTGCTGGACACCTTGGTGCATCCTCGTTCTTGGCTCTGCCTCTCATTTTCTGTGCGTTTTGGCTGAATCACCCAGTCTGGCAGGGGTTTCCAGAGCCCACAGCCTCTGTCCCTGTGTCCCTCTCTCCTTTAGCCCTGGCTCTCTCCCTGCCTTGGTGCCAGCCCTGCCAAGCCGGCTCTCTGCAGCACTCCGGGCTTGCTGCCCTCCAACCCTCGCTGTGTCCTGAGCTGTGCATCTCACACCGCGGGCTGGAGCCGCTGCTCCCTTCCCCAGCTCCCGAGGGAGCCGCGTCCTGCCCAGCGCTCGGAGCGGAGTTTGTACAGGTGTGGGGCGCGGGGGAGGGAGGAGGCACGGAGGGGCAGGAGCGGGGCTGAACGGGAGCCACCGGGAGCAGCTCAGGGACCGGCACAGAACGGGGGAAGCAGGAGAAGGGAAAGGAGGAAAAAAGCGAGGAATGGAGAGAAAGTGGGGAAATGAAGGGAAAGGGTGAAAGGAGAGGCGGGAATGGGGAAAGGAGGGATAGAGGGAAGTGAGCGGGGGTAAGGGGTAGAGAGGAAGAAGGGGTGGATGGAGAAGGAGGGAGGGGAGAGGGAGGGAAGAAGGGGAGGACGAAGAAAGGGAAGGAGGGATGAAGGGAGGGAGGGAAGGGGGGCATGGAGGGGAGGGAGAGGTGGGCTGGCCCCGGCGGCGCCATGTGATGCCCTCTCCTCCCCGGGCTCTCCCGGCACGGCGCGGAGCCGAGCGGAGCATCCCCGGGGCCGCCGGCCGCGTCCCGCCGCGGAGCCGGTGAGTGCGGGACTGGGATGGGAAGGGGAAGGCTGAGGCTCCTTCCCGTGTCCGGGCCAGGCTGCCCCGGGAACGGGGGGAAAACGCTCCAGGAGGTGGATTCACGGGGGTTCCGAATTCCATGTAAAGCCCTGAAAGTTTAAAGCCGAAGGAAGAGGGATGGGGGTGCTGAGCCGCGGTGCTCAGGGCAGGCATCCCTGAGCTTTCCGAATTCCCCTTGGAGTGGGAAGGGCCGGGGGACGGCGCGGGCACCGCCCCGGGCAGCATCCGCAGCATCCCCAGCGCGGCCCCGGAGCGCAGCGAGCCCCGGCGGGCGCGGCCGGACCGGGGCGAGGGGGGGCCGGGTACCCCGCCAGGATGAGGGGACCGGGGCGAGGGGGGGCCGGGTACCCCGCCAGGGTGATGTACCGGGGCGAGGGGGGGCCGTGTACCCCGCCAGGGTGAGGGGACCGGGGTGAGGTGCCCCTGTGCCCCGCCAGGGTGAGGGGACCGGGGCGAGGGGGGGCCGTGTACCCCGCCAGGGTGAGGGGACCGGGGCGAGGGGGGGCCGTGTACCCCGCCAGGGTGAGGGGACCGGGGTGAGGTGCCCCTGTGCCCCGCCAGGGTGATGTACCGGGTGATGTACCGGGTGAGGTGCCCCTGTGCCCCGCCCCGGGACTGGCACCGCTCGGGTGCCGGCGTTTGACTTCAGCCCGTTCCCGACGTCAGGATCTCAGCACGAGGAAGCCGGAAAATCCCGGCTTCATCCCTGAGCTCTCCATCCCTGAGCTCTCCATCCCTGAGCTCTCCATCCCTGAGATCTCCATCCCTGGGCTCTTCCCCCCCAAGGCTGCTCTAGCAGAAGCCGTCCCTTGGGCGCTGAGAGCATCCCCGTCCTCAGCGGCGACTTTGGAGGGTTTTTCTGAGGAACGGATGTGTATTTTTTTCCCCAGGGAATATAAAATCTGCGGGAAGTCAGGCTGTGAATGTTTTCCAGTGTAGCCAACCCCTTGGAGAGGGGAGTGTGAATTGAGCGAGGCTATCTGAGAAAAACCTGACCTGGTTCTTAAGTGAAGTGAAGTGCCGGGGGGGTGAGGGGAAAAGCTGGGTCGTGTGTCACCATATGAACAGGGAACGGGGACACGGACGGAGCCATGGGGACACGGACGGAGCCATGGGGCACGGACGGAGCCATGGGGACACGGAGAGCCTCACTCCACGCGCTGCTTATTCACAGCTGGGGAAGGTGCTGAAATGTGAAACAATGTGAAATAACGTGAAATAATGTGAGATGTGGTGCTCCAGCCACCGCGGCGAGCAGGGAGGGTCTGACACGGCCTTTGGCCCGTGATGAATTGCCGGGCGTTTCGGAGAACTCCCTCAGCCCCTGACGAGGGATGATTTTTGCACCTTTTGGGGTCGGGACTTCCAGGCACGGAGCTGCAGGAGCTCCTCAGGGGTGCCTGGGGAGGGCTCTGACCTCGGCACCGCTGTCACCACTGTGTCCCTTGTGTCCCCCAAACCCCCTGGGGGAGATTTGGAGCTGGTAGTGCCTGCAGGTACAGGTGAGCCTTTGCAAAGGGCAGCAAGGCTGTGGCATCGCACTGCTTCAGCCAGAGCATTGCAAAAGTCTACTTCAGCTAAAAAAAGATAATTTCTGCTGAGTTTCCTGCAGCAGCAGTGAGTGCTGGTGGCATGACCCAGGCTGGCAGCTCTGCTGGAGGAGCGTTCCCGTGTTCCCATCACGGCTGCCCTTTGGTTTCACAAGTGCCTCGTGTCTGGGCTCCTTTCAGAGGCTCCTCTGCCGCTGTTTGAGCTGCACATTTCGGTCTGTCAGTCGGGACCCACGTAAAAAGCCAAAGGGCAGGAGACTGGCTCGCAGCAGCCCATCCTGTGCCACCACACCTCGCCCTCCGGCTGCCCCAAGTGACACCCAGGGGACAGAAATGCCTCCGTGTGGGGGTTTCTCCGATGATCCCTCACTGTGTTCTTGTAGCTGTTGAATATATTCACTGAGCTGAATGAATTCCCACCTGGCAGCATCCATAGCGCAGCTTTTGCAGCTTCAGCTTTATTTATGGAGAGGGGAGGGAATATAAAATACAAAAGAGAAATAATGCACAAGCCTGCAGAGATTTCAATGTTTTCAGTGAGCTGTGCGAGGCTGGAGTGAGCACCAGGAGCTTTTCCGAAATCAGCTGGGAAGATTTAAACCCCTGGGTTTAAATGGCACTTTTAAAAAACTTCTGACCTGGAGCCCATCATTTAGTTATGTGGGGATTTTAATCTCACTGAAATTAAAGACGGTTTGGGTTCTAGGTGTGTTCTAGAAAGATGGTTTGGTGTGAAAGCCACACCGATTTTTAAAGCTGTATCGTCACAACTTCTGATATTTGTAGTAAAACATTTAGTGGCAAAACGGAATTTGTCAGAGGACAGCACACATGCCATCCTCAGGCTCAGAAAATGGGTTGTTACAGATGAGTGGAGCTTGTGTGTGGTCTTTTAGGAGGGCAGGAATTACAGTTTTTCTTTTATTAATGAGAGAGAGATTGCTTATCAGAGAAAACCCTTGTTAGGGCAGTGTCAAGGCTGCACTGAGGGCGTTACTGGAGCACAGCAGATGCATCCACTGACCCAGGACAACTTGTGGATAATTAATTTTCCCATCCAGTGCTTCCTGACAACATCCCCACGTGCAGGGAGCAGGGGCTCAGCTCTGCCAGGGCAGGACCTGGCTCAGAGCCCCACAGGTGGCCCTGGCTCCTCCCCAGGAGACACAAAATGGTGACAGATGTTCCTTTTCCCTGCAGCAGCTCTGGCTGGGAATATCAGGTCGGGTGTGGGTGGCAGGAGAGGGGCTGCTGGGGGGGTGCTGCAGGAACCTGGTGGTACAAAGGGAACGGGGGAGAACCGTGGGCAGGGACCAGGCCAGGTCTCACCTGGGAAAAGGTGCTGGCCTGGGGGAAGGATGGAGAAGAGTGAGACCAACTCCATTCCCTGCCTGTTCCCACTGACTTTCCCAGGATTTCCCTGTGCTGAGCAGGACAGGTGAGCCCCTGGCCTCCTGACCAGCTCGTGGTGCCTGTGACTGTTCTCAGGCTGCTCCACGTCATGCATGGTTTTCCCTGCCCTGTCTGCCAGGACATTTACTGCTAAACACTGGAACGAGTGACAAATCTTGCTGAAATCTGGGTGGCAGAAAGTTTAGCACCTCCAGTGATGTATAAATACTCGTTGTGTACATTAATATTCCTGATTCTTAAACCCAACAAACTGCATGAAGCAAAGACCTTTCCAATGTGAAAACGGGACCAAACGCAGCATCAGACCTTGTGCATGAAGACATCACCAGCAGCTTCCAAGGAGCTGTGTCCCAAAATGCTTGAGCAAAGCCAGATGGAGCAGCTGCTGGCCTGGGTTTAGTGGCAGCCACGAGTGTCACCGGGGTATGAGGCTGTTGCCAGAGGTGTGGCTGACACAGCCCTGTGCACTTTATTCCATCATTTCGCTGCTCGGAGGCTCTGCAGAAGAGCTGGTTTCTAAGCAGGGAAGGGAGGATGCAATCTCCTGGCTAACCAGGCACTGCTCCCTGCTATCCATCATCTTTAATCACACCGAGGGGACGCAGGTCTCTGCAGCACGTGCTGCCTGCCCAGTGTGCCACTTGTCTGCAGCCCTCAGGGGATTTCTGCCTTTCTCTCATTTATCACTCCGAAAAGACTCATAAAACCCCTCCAGCTGCCAGCACTGGTGCGAAGAGCCGCTGTGGGGGAAGAGCTGTGGCTTGCTGACTCCCCAGCTCAGGTACCCACGGACACGGGGGAGTGCAGGAGCTTTAATTAGCTCCTGATGCTATTTTTACCTCCCAGCATGCTTAATTTAGCTCAAGCTGTCATGCACTGATGGTTAAGGGGGAAAGAAGGAACGGGAGGTGTTGGCCCCTCCGTGCTGAGCAGCCTCAGCCCCTGAGCTTGGGCTGTACCTGGGGCTTTTCTTGGACCTTCCGCAGCAATGGAAGTTTATAGCCCAGAGACAATTTCTGGACAGCTCTTGAAGCGCTTACACCGAATCTGGGGGCTCTGCTCACACCCACCTCAGTTTAAAACAACATCAACATCTTACAGAAGCGGTGCTTGAGTGCTTCAGTCGTTACCTGCCTTGCTGCCGGAAGGACACGGAAACCTTGAAAAGCTGCAAGGAAGAGGATTCTTCTCCCCTTTTTAATCTGCCAGGCTATTGTAGGACTTTGTGCCAACTTAAATGACATTTGGAAGCCAACAAGGAGCAGCTGTTAAAGCTTTAAAAGCCCAGCCGAGCAGCACAGCCCTGGTGCTGGGGCGGGTGGATGTGCACAGCCGAGCCAGCTGCTCCCCCTCGTCCCTGGGTCTGTCCCTGTGCCAGCCGGGGCGAGCAGAGGGCAGCTGCAGCCTGGACAGAGTCACTGCATCCTTGGGTTACTGCAGTTCGTGGATTGGGGATCTCAGCACAAGGCATGAGGCACCTCAGGCAGAGGTTAATGGGCAGGCACTGCTCCCATGGCAGCGAGGTTTCTGCAGCTCCCCTAGCACAGTTCCCCACTGGTTTGCTTTGCAGCATTAGATATTTCCCTCTTTCATTCTGCTTTTGTAGCTCTTTGCAGGGTGTTGAAAGCAGCAGTTCTCCTCAGGTCCCTGAGTGTGAGCATTGTGACACACCGTGGGCAGGAGAATTCTGTGTCAGATTCGGCGGGGAGCGAGGACATGGGGAAGGGCTCTGCCAAGGGCAGGGCTCAGCTGTTGTTAGGGTTGTAAACTTTGGACAGATATATAGGTTACAGCTGGAGAGCTGGACCTGGCTGTGGGGGCAATATTGCAAGCTCACAGCTTTAGCACTTGTTTCCCTCTCGAGAAATGCACTTTGTGTAATTTTTGTGCGCTTTTCTACAACACCCCAGGGCAGGAGCTGCCAGCACGTGGATGCAGAGACCTGCCTGCCATCTGCCTGTCCCTGTGTCCCAGCACTGGGGGACCCTGTTACCCTGGTTTTTCTGAGTTTCTTTATTAGCCTTTTGATTTTCATAAATAGAGTCAGATCTTTTCGTTACTGTAGAATATTAGAGCAGTTTTCTACCTTTCCCACAGAAGTAATATAAACAAATCCTTTGTTTTTCATTCTCTGTCCTTTGTTTGCATATTTCTAACCTGAAAACAATTGTAACTGACAATTCATCTGGCCACTGAGGCTGAGGGGTGGAAACCCCCAAAAGCCAATCTTCTGCTAGACCCACAAATGTATAAAAAGTAAAAAATAAACAAAGGGCTCTCTTCTCTCCGCTCTTTCAGCTGGGGGCTGAATCAGAAGAAACTCTGCGAAAATCTCTTGTCTGCGTGTGATTTCTTTGTGTGTCTCGGTGACACCAGCACCCTGCAACCCTCCTGTGGGTCGGCCAGAGCAGGAGAGCTGAGGCTGTGCCCTCCCTTCAGGTCCTGCCTGTTTCCAAAGCCACCCCACTCCCAGCTGCTCCCAGCCCATCCAGCAGCTGAAGCCTCCACTGAGGACCCTCATCCTTGCAGCTGATCTGCCAGAACTGCTCTTCCCACCTCCAGCCCCATCACAGGTTCTGCACTTGCCAAAGCATCGCTTCAGCTGGGGTTAACAGAGGTAAGAGCCTGAGACACCAAGGGAAAAGGAGAAACGTGGGTGGGATGGGTTCTGTAAAAGGTTTGTGGGGGATCCAGAAGGACCATGTGAATGAGACTGACTGTACACACATGGGCTGTGCCAGCAGCCTGTGAACCAGGACCATCAGGGCTGTTTGCTCGAGGATTTTATTTGCTGGGAGCTGCTGCCTTCACCCAAAGCCGTTAGTGTGAAAGAGCTGGAGCAGTGCCATTGCTCCAGCGAGTGCAGCAGCGTGGCAGAGTGGTCAGCTTGGGAAAGGGTCTGCTTAAGGAGGACTGGGATGGGAAATAAATCTCAGTTCCTTCTCCATTGACCTTGGGAATATCATTTGATCTCCTTATATTTGGCATTGGAGCTGAGGTGTGCTCACCCATCAGCAATAACTCTCTACAAACCTGACCCAGGCAAAAGGGCAGGTTTTGAGCTGCTCACAGCAAAAAGGCTGGTGTGAGAGAAAGAAGGAGAGGGAAGTGGGTCAGCCTTGGGGATTCGAGTTATGGTGCTTCCTATACAGCATTTCCATCGCTCTTGCACTGCCATAGCAGGATTTTTTTTCACCAAACTGTGAAAAATAACTCTGGCAAGAAATGAAGCACAGGAAGTGCTAGGGAGAAGAGAACTTCTCAGAAAAATTATGTAAGTCAAGTTTAAGAGAGAAAATCCCAAGTAATCTCATTACCAAAATCAGTTAGTGGTGAGCCTTGCAGAGTGTGAGCTCACAAATTGTTTCCTACTGATTATTTATCAGGTGTTCCTTGGGTGCGGTGACAAGCACAGAATTAATAGGTTTGTTATTGCTGCGGCTCAGTCTGGGCTTAAAATACTCATAACCAGCCTTCTTTTTTATTCATTTATTTATTTTGAAAGCCTCCCTGAGAGCCTGTGAGCCCAGTGTGCCCATTGATCCGGCGCTGCCGTGTCCATCCGTCGGTGATGGCAGCGCCGCGCTGTTCCCAGCTGAGGGGAAGCTTCCGAGCCCAGTATTGATCCTTTTGAAGTTTGTTTGCTCGCAGTCACGGTTACGAGCCCTTGTTCAAACTGCCATGAGATGGGCTGTTTTATTTCTTAATATCAGGCTAAACCTCCTCCACATCCAAAAGATTTATTTCTGCACTTCATTTTTGCAATCCGTGTTTTCTCTCTCAGAAAGCGAGCTGACATTTCTGTGTGACACTGCTGCAGCTCTTAAAGCTGCCTGATGTATTTCTGTCTCCCCATGTGCCAGGGGAGGTGGTGGGTGCCAGCAGCCAGGACAGGGCACCTGGGAACCCTGTGGATCCGCTCCAACCCATATCCTCTTTGGAAATTTCCTTCTCTCAGGAGACACTGTTTTTCTCAGCAGCCAGCTCTGCTCTCTTCAGCTGTTCTGTGGAACCACAGCAGCCCCGTGTTCCTCTCCTGCCTGCAGCACACCTTCTCAGCAGGGTCTCTTTCTTCCCAAGCACTAATTCCAAAACCAGAACTATCTTTCCCAGCTGCCCAGTTTTCCAGGTCAGGATTGTGGAGCTGCTTCTCCTGCGATCCCAGATGGAGCCGTGGGTGCTGCCCTCACCATCTCCTCCTCTTCCTCTCCTCAGCTGTGGTTAAAGTCAGCTCCCCATGTGCTCCTCACACTGGTCCAGCCCTCTCAGCCAGCCCAACATCCTGCACACCCTGGTTTGGGACCGAAGCCTTTGCACCCTTTGGGTGCTCCGTGAGCTCGGAGGGATCGCTCTGTTTCACCAGGGTTATTAATGACAGGATCAGCCTTCTCTGGATTTGCCCCCGAGGGAGCCGGGGTGGGTTGTGCTGTCTGAGGGAGGGTGACAGAGCAGTGGTGCCCTCAGCACAGTCCTGCCTGCCTAAGCACTGCCAGCTCTGAGAAGTTTTGCTCTCCTTGACCTATTTTGGTTCTTGCCCACATCCATGATCTGTGTTGTGTCCTGAGGAAGGGATCACACTGCCTGAAGGCCCTTTATTTTTAGCCAGCCCAATTTCTTGTTGCAGCTTAGTGGGATCTGGTCCTTTCAGTTCAGCTCCATCACAGCAGCTGATTTCTCTTGGCCCTTGGTTTGCAGCAGGCATTCACAGCCACAGGCCACCAGGCTTGTCCTGGACCTCAGCACCCCTCCACACACAAACCCTTCCCTCCTGTCTGCTCCAATATCCTTGGCAGTGTTTCCCTTCCTCCCAAATGTCAGGAAATTGGAAATGATGCCACATAAAAATCAATGGCTTGGCCCTGCTCCTTCTGCCTTTACCCAGGGCAGGAGGGAGCTGCTGTTTTCTGCTGAACTCAGAGCAGTGATTTACTGAGGTGACCCATCCTGTCCAGGCAGCTGACCAGTGACACATTCATTTTACTCAGAGCAGTGGCTTGTGCTTGGCATTAGGCCACAGACGTGGGCTCAGAAGTCTGCCCAGGATATTTCCTTTGTGTGACTGTGAGCAGCAGGTAAGGACTTACCCCAGCTCAGGGCGATCTGCGTTAGAAACAACGCCAATACTCATTTCATTTCCCAAAGGGTTCAGGCCCAGCAAGGACCATGTGCTGTTTCCATCAGCAACTGTTGCTCCAAGGCAAGGAGAAATTCATTACAAAGCCTGCAGATTACATTGCAGGCTGCCTTTATTATTCCCTGGACTACTACCAGAATGCACAGTGTGATTGAAGGAGCAGGAACAATTCTAAGGTTCTCTTTCCTGGAAATCTTTGGGGCTCTATTCATTTCATTTAAAACCCAGCTCCTGTTGGAAGCCATACAGCCATAGGAAGCATAACACAATTGATAAAGGGCACTGTGGACTAAATCCTTCCTGATAATCAAGCCAGCTCCTCTTCTTGTCCTTGAAAATCTTTTCACCTGGGAGCCCTGTGAATTCTCCAGGCACTGGACCTGGGGAAGGTTTGTTCCAAGCAGATGTTCTGCACCATCCCTGCCCTGCTCCCCATCACATCAGGCTGGATTCCACGTGCCAGCGAGGCAGTAATAGGCACCAGTCTCTAATGTATCCGTGATTTCACAGAAATTGAAGTGTGAGAGGGAAAAGGAATGAGGCCATTGAGAGGTGCAGCTCTGATGCCTGACCCCTGTCCCTGCTGCTCACATCACACCGGCAGAAATGAGACCAAATGGGTCTATTTTCCGGTGCCTGATGTTGGTGGGCAACAAATCACAGGAAATACTTTGTTGTTCCCCTCTAAGTGTCTTTATCTGGACCTTCACATACTCCCTCACTGTGATTTTTGGCTCTTTATTAATGAAAATGTGCAGGGAGGATGACTGTTGATGATACATGAGCCAAGAATAGATTCCAGTTCCTTTTACCATTTCGATACCAAAATGCCAAGAGGGATGAGACACCCTGTAGCAAATGCTGCTCATTTTGAGGCAGCAGCTAGAAAATATGGCTCTGGCTGAGCCATGAGGGATAAGGATGGATGAGCCAGAGGATCTGTGTTTTGGCAGCTGGATTGCTGAATCCAATGGGAATCTACAGAGGTGGGAAATGGCATCTTCCCAGGAAACGGCAGGTGCAGGGCTGATGTGCTTTTCTGCCCTACAGCCACAAGTTTCTTCTTCAGCTGCTGCCTCCTAACCCTTCAGGGGAAAAGGAATTTGAGCAACCTCTGAGCACATTTCTCCTTGCTCCCCTAGCAGGGAGGTATTTCTCCTGGGAAAACATCCCACTTTTCTTGAGCTGAGGGAAGCATTAAATAACCACATTGAAAATGAGGTTGGTTAGCAAAGCCAAAGGTGGAGGGAAAGCTTGCAGGAGTGTGAGCTGGAGCTCTTGCTCAGGCTGTCTGGAGACAGCAGTCCCCTTCCTGTAGGTTGGAACCTTCTGGGAAAAGGCACAGCGTGAACGTAGGAAGAGCCAAAGCCTTAATTTCATATGGTAGGGAATTGTCAAAGCTGTTGCAGCGCTTGAGGGAGCGAGTACATCTGCTCCCTACCAAGATGTACTTGCCTGCTTTGGGCTCGGGGTCAGATCCCATAATTAAAGACTCCCTCTCCTTCTCTGTCTTTCTCTCAGGAGTTTGACACTCTTCCAGCAGCATTCCCTGCTCTTCTCTCATGTTGCTGCCCAGAGCAGTGAGCTGGAGGGGCACACAGACCTTGGATGTTGCATCTGTTCAGTAAATGCCTTTCTTTGGACTCCACAGTAACTACAAGGTTCCTTCATGTTAATTTAAATGAAACTGCTGCAAACACAGCCCAGGATGGGTGTGGGGAGCTGGTGCTGTGGATTTGTGAGACAGGAGTGCTGGGGATGAACACTGCAAGAGCTCAGGGCTCCCCAGGGTGCTGGAGGAGCAAAAAACCTCTCTCAGCATCACCTACTTGCTTTCACCAGGAGGGAATTATGGCGCACCATTATCCTTGGAGGCTTTCAGGTGTAAAAGTACAAGCTGTGAGGACTTTTGGCATCTCTGAGAGTCTGTGTAAGCAAGTGAGAATTAATATATTTGCATCTGAGGCGCTAGAAAAAATCACCTTCCTCCAGTCTGCTTGGCCGTGTTGGAACAGGGAGTTGTCACCTCCTGGTCCAGGCAGGATTTGTGTCTCCTGATTTAATCACTAAACCCACCGCCTTTACTGCAGTGATAACAGCAACAGGACTTCTCTTCCAAGGAATCTGTTCACCAAGGGAGCACAGGAGTGACGGAGCCACTCCTGAGGGTGTGAAACAAAACTAGTGCAGTTCCAAAGGGAGCCCAAGGAAGATGCAGCCTGCTTATAAAGTCAGTAGCTTTTGTAGTCTGGCTGGATTTAGATATTTTTCCTTATTGCTTGCAGAGCTGAAGAGCAGCAAAATGTGCCTTGGAAAATATACATGACACTTATCTGTGATTCATTCTGCCTTTATAACAGCAGTCAGTAGCACTATCTGCCTCCTTGCTACTCCACACAAGACCGTCTCTCACACGCATCTTTTTCCTTCTTGCTCTTATTCTCACTCCTTTAATCTTTTCTTGCTGTGAGTTCCCCCCTCCCAACACTAATTTCACTTTTTCTCCACTGTACCAAGAACACTGATTCTGGTGCTGTTTTATCAGTCTGCAGGGCACCATAGGAATGGCTAATTCGCCCAAAGTAGCAAATGTGCAATTAAAAAAAAAAAAATTAAAAAAAAAAAATAGATGCTATACATAAGTGACATGGGGTTGAGGGAAGCTTTTCCTTTAAGGTTTGCTCAGGGCCTGGCTGCAGCTCTCTGTCCCTGTTTCCCTGCCTCCCTCCAAAGCACAAGGTGGGTTTGGACAAGGGTGGGCACTGGCAGCTCTGGCAAGAGCAATACAAGAACAACAAAAAAGCAGATTATTGTGTCATGCCGCTCTGCTCCAAGTTGTTTGATGATGTCACAAATGCAGCATGGCTTTTACAAAATTAGCATGACCTCCTAACTGGAAAATCTACCCTGGAAGTGGAAAAATGTCAGTGCTGGAGGGGAGTGGGATGGTGATGGGAGCAGCTCGGGGCGGGGGCTGGAGCAGCAATTATGAGCAGCTTTGCTGATCCCTGATGGTGGTGTCCATGATCCTCAGCTGCTCCTGAGCCAGGGAACGGCAGTGATTGATAAGGCTCTGCAGGGAGATAAGATAAAATAAGATGCTGGAGTTCTCCTCCATCCTTGGGGGGATCAGTGCCAGCTCTGGCTGGGGCAGCAGGAATTCACCTGCAGAGAATGCAGCTGTGGCTGTGGCAGCAGGAATTCACCTGCAGGGAATCCAGCTGTGGCTGGGGCAGCAGGAATTCACCTGCAGGGAATCCAGCTGTGGCTGGGGCAGCAGGAATTCACCTGCAGAGAATGCAGCTGTGGCTGGGGCAGCAGGAATTCACCTGCAGCGAATGCAGCACTGGCTGGGGCAGCAGGAATTCACCTGCAGCGAATCCAGCTGTGGCTGGGGCAGCAGGAATTCACCTGCACAGAATGCAGCTCTGGCTGGGGCATGAGGAATTCACCTGCAGCAAATCCAGCTGTGGCTGGGGCAGCAGGAATTCACCTGCAGGGAATCCAGCTGTGGCTGGGGCAGCAGGAATTCACATGCAGCGAATGCAGCACTGGCTGGGGCAGCAGGAATTCACCTGCAGCGAATGCAGCACTGGCTGGGGCAGCAGGAATTCACCTGCAGCGAATGCAGCGAGCCAAGGGAGGAGCTGCTCCCGGCCCGCCCGCACTGTGCCATCCCCACATCCCGGCTGGGCGCGGGGCAGCAGGCGGGTGGGGTTTGCTCCGAGCTCTCCGCGTGTCAGTGATGGTTTCGATGGCTCCTTTCAGCTCAGAGCGCACAAGCAATCCGGGGCAGAGCTTGGTGTCCCCGAGAGGCTCCGTGCCCGGGGCTCCCCGCGCAGCCCCGCTGCCCCCGATGCTGGTGGCGATGAGCGCCTGCAGCAGGAAGGCGCTGACCCTGCTCAGCAGCGTGTTCGCCGTCTGCGGCCTCGGCCTCCTGGGCATCTCCGTCAGCACCGACTACTGGCTCTACCTGGAGGAGGGCACCGTCCAGCCCCAAAACCAGACGGCCGAGATCAAGCTGTCGCTGCACTCGGGGCTCTGGAGAGTCTGCTTCCTGGCAGGTAGGGTCTCCCAGCCGAAGGCAGCCCCTCGGTTTGTTGTGTGTCAGTGCCACCCAGCAGGAAAGGGCCAAGAAAAATGGGGTTTGGGGAGGCTCTGCCCGTTTCTGCTTCCAAACTCAGCCCTTGGCAAGCAAGGCCGTGTATTCGTGCCTGACTTTAACAGCCCAAAGGATCAATGTGCCTTTGCGCACAGGCTTTGGTGAGTTGGCTGCTGCCCTGCCAGACCCCCTGCCCTGTTCCAGAACTGCAGCCACGACGCCTTGGGCAACAGCTAAAAACTTTCCATGTCATCCCTGCAAAATTTAGATTCAGGTCGGCTGGACCATTCCCTCCGTCTGTGCCGGGTTGGATGAAACAGCTTGGCCGCAGGGACAGAGTTGAATAGAACCCAAGGGAATGGGAATCTCAAAGTGACCAACCTGAAATGCCACAAAGTTCCAACCGCTTTGGAAAAGTCAAGGGAGAAGTGAGGAGCTCTGGTATCGCCTCTGAGGTGACCTTAAACCCCCTGGCTTCAGAGTTCACGTTTTTGTCTGCGTCTGCTGCAGGTGAGGAGCGCGGCCGGTGCTTCACCATCGAATACGTCATGCCCATGAACATCCAGCTGACGTCTGAATCCACAATCAACGTCCTGAGTAAGCTGCTTGGTGGGGTTCCACCCTTCACATCCTGCAAATCACCGAGTCCCGAGCACTAGGGACCCTCCCCAAGAAATCCTCTTTGTGTCCTTGCCAAAGAAGCTCTGAGTTCCTTGACAGTGCTGCCATACAATGATGCAACTACATTTTTTACTATGGGAATTGCCCAGTGTGCTCTGAGCTTTTGGGGACATCCCTTTCTGATGGCAGGATGCCCACGGAGGCTCCAAGCTGTACAATTTCCTGTCACTGGCTATTCGGCACTGATGTTTATCAAAGTGTTTGGCTTTTTAGTCTGCTCTCCGTAATTTGCAGCTGTATTTATTCCCTAGCAATTTTACGCATTACATCGCAGGATGAATTAAGGATGGAGCTTCACAGCTCTCACGATGAATTCTGCAGTCATTTCTGATTTAATAAATAGAAGTGCTCTGCAAACACTTATGCAATGAAGCTAGAGAAAAATGCAGGTTCTGATGGTTTCCTATGCAACCCTTCACACAGGAACCCTCAGAAATGCAAACACCAGCAGAATCACTGGCACAGAGAGTTGCCCAGAGAGTCTGTGGATGCTCCATCCCTGGAAATGTTCAAGGCCAGGTTGGATGGGGCCTGGAGTGACCTGGGATAGTGGAAGTTGTCCCTGCCTATGGCAGAGAGATAGAACAGTAAGATCCCTTCCAACCCAAGCCATTCTGTGATTCCATAACCCTCTGTTTTATTCAGCTCATTAGCAAGGAGAGAAACTCCAACACAGCATGGTCTGAGCAGGAGGGTTGGAGCCCTCTCACTCAGCCAAGCCCATTTCTCACACTGTTTAGGGAATATTAACCTGTTCTCACTCCCCTCTGCTCCTCTCTCACCAGAGATGATCCGCTCTGCCACCCCCTTCCCTCTGGTCAGCCTCTTCTTCATGTTCATCGGCTTCATCCTGAGCAACATCGGCCACATCCGGCCCCACAGGACCATCCTCGCCTTCGTCTCGGGGATATTCTTCATCCTGTCAGGTGAGTTTTGCAAGGTTTTCTCCTGTCAGCCCCTGAGCATGGAGCACATCGGCTTTGGTAACTCCTGGTGCTCTCCTCACCTGCCCTGGTGGCTCCTTGTCAGACTCATCACTCCCAGCTCAGTCCCACAGCCTCATCAGACCTTGTGGGATGGATGCAGAGCTTTTTGTGGACATGTGGGGAAAGGCCCCGGTGCAGGAGCAGGTGCTGGGGGAGAGGATGCTTCTTGTGGCACATCAGCTGCAAGAGAGATCTGAAACTTCAAACTGCTCAGTTGGGCTGTGTCTACATGAGAAAAGTGAATGTTTTATTCATGGTGTTGTGTGAGTGCTAAACAAATAGCTGTGACAGATGAGCTTTGAAGCAGCTCCTACTGGAGGCAGATCTCTCCTCACAGCGCTCACAGATTTCCCTGCGCAGGGAATGTTTGACTGAAATGAGACGAGTGTTCTGGGTCAGAGCAGCAGGAGGCCAGCTCCTTTCCCCAGTTATTACCAGCACACTCCCATTTTTTTTTTACTTTCTCCCAAAGTCAGGCCTTCAGGAAGGTGCTTCTTCAGCAGCTTCATCCCTGAAGCATTTCCCACTGTCCCTCTCCAGGTCTGTCACTGGTGGTGGGGCTGGTCCTCTACATATCCAGCATTAACGATGAGATGCTCAACAGGACCAAGGACTCGGAGTCGTTCTTCAATTACAAATATGGGTGGTCCTTTGCCTTCTCTGCCATCTCCTTCCTTCTCACAGAGGTACCCACACCCCTGATACAGGTGTATCCCATTCCCAGGGGTGGGCAGACTGAGGCTGTTGGCAAAAAGAGGGCTCAGGCGGGGCTGAAGGGAGAGCTGTGAGGGTAGGGGGCTAATTTCAGTGTGAAGGGGACGTATGGGGGGACAGACCCAGCCTGGAGCACTGATGGGGCATTTGATCACCGTTTGATGCCAGGCGTGAAAAGCAGAGATGTGCTTGTGCCGCATTGCACAGATCCAAGGCGTGGGGCAGGGAAGCGGCGCCCTCGGGCGCCTTTGAGCATCAGCACCGGCACCGAAAAGGCGATTTCGGTTTTCCCCCGTTCGGTGGTGGCGCAGCCGCGGGCGGGGAGGGCCTCAGGCCGTGTCTGTGTCCCGCAGAGTGCCGGGGTGATGTCTGTGTACCTGTTCATGAAGCGCTACACGGCCGAGGACCTGTACAGACCCCACCCGGGCTTCTACCGGCCCCGCCTGAGCAACTGCTCCGACTACTCGGGGCAGTTCCTGCACCCGGACGCGTGGGCGCGGGGCCGCAGCCCCTCAGACATCTCCAGCGAGGCGTCCCTGCAGATGAACAGTAACTACCCAGCCCTGCTCAAGTGTCCTGACTACGACCAGATGTCCTCGTCCCCGTGCTGAGCCCCGGCCGTCCCCGCCCGCTCCCGTGGCCGCCGCGTCCCGACTCCGTTTGTCGTTTTTTCAGGCCGCTCTTTCTGGCCAGTTCTCTATTTATAGGAGCGTAAAAATAACCAGAGAGATTGGTTATATAACCAATAGTGTAACCTAGAGAATTGGGATGTTTCCTTTTCTTTGGTTTGGTTTTGTTTTTTGTTTTTTTTTTCTTTGGGGTTGTTTTATTCCTCCCTGCGTAACTAAGGATGTCTCCAAAGTCCTCTTCTCTCGGCTCATCCCGCTGAGCAAACAGCAGTTCTGCCTGGGGGATAAATCCAGGGCTGGGCTCAAGAGCAGGAAAAGAAAATAGAGTAGAACTAAGGAAAAAAGGTGTAGTTTTTTGGTGTAAGTAGGTAGACTGATAAAGTTTGTGCATTCAGCTGTATCGTTGAATTCTATATTTACTGGCCTGAGTGCCAGCAGGCATAAAAGATTCCTGTAACTTCCCAAGAAACAACCAGCATTAGAAAAACATAAATTTTGTCTTGACTGCTCGGTATCTCTCACTGCTGGATATCACTTCCAGCCAGGCTGGAATGGGAAATAGCCATCCTTTGGTGACACCTCGGCACACTTGGACGCCGCAGATTGTTGTTCCTCTCTGGCCACTTGCAAACTGTTAAATATCCCAGCTTAGACTGGAGGCACTCTGGGGTGCTGAGCTGGAAGGATGGCTCCAGCACCCAAATTTCCTCTGCCATCCTGTACACGGGAGGTCTGAAGCATAAATGGGAGAATTTCAGTGCAGCATCAAGTGGAACACAACCTAAACCTTTCTCATGGGAAACATCAGGTGCAGCATTTAGTGGAAGGAAGTTATTTCAGTGAAAGACAAGATCCCAAACTGGTGTAAAGTGATGTAGCTGAGATGATTGGTACAATTCCACTGCAGCAAAGTAGTTGGCTTATATTACATTTTGGCAAGAAAATGGTATTTTCACTGCTTTTTGTGTGTGTTTGTGTGTATAAATGTTATTTTGAGGTTTTAAGTTTGAAAATTTCATTTGATGCTTTGGCATTTTGGCCTTAGCCAGCTGCCAGGGGAGAGCATCACTGATGGAAAACAAAGGGCAGGGAAGGAAAAGGCTGTGACCCCTCGTGCGAGCCCCAGCTTGTCACCTTGCAGGAGAAAGAGTTTTGTCCAGACTTTACTTCTGTTCTTGTTATTTTAAACCTTTCTGAAAATTTCCTTTCTGCAAAACAAAACCGTCTGGGGATTCTTGGTATATTTGAGCTTGTTTTGTCTTATTGTTAATTAAAAGAAATAGAATATATGCAGTTTTAACCTCATTTGTAGCACACTGCGTAATGAATGTTGGCTCTCTTCGTTGTTATTATTTAATATTATTATTTATTATTTGCTATTAAATATTTATTATTTATGAACTGCTCCAAAGCAAGGGCCAAGTCCTGGTGCAGCACCACAGTTTGCATCCATGATGACAACGTTTCAGGACGTCACTGCAGGAGTGTACCCAGCCAGCTCTGGAACAGGATTATTCCCCTCCAGTTCCTCCAGAGAAGGAGTAATGCACATCTAGTGTACATCTGGGTAGACTCCTAATCTGCTAAGTTTTAAAATCAGGGCATCTTTTTGTAGACACAGCTCTATTGACCCTCACTTAAGCCCCAGTTTTTAAGTGCTGTGTGGCAGGTTGGCTGCTGGGAAGGTTCAAGAACTAAAGCACAACACAGCCCCACCTTGCAGTAACACATCCGCTGCTCCTCTCCCGGGCCCAGCCTGATAAACCAGCCATCATCCATCTCCATATTCAGTGTGAATTTGGCTCCAAAAAAGCACTGGAGTTCACAAGCAATCATTTTGAGTTTCCCCGGGCCTTACCTGGTTTGCTGGGCTTGATGCTGGTAATTTTTGGTGGCTCAAAGGTTGTTTCCTTTGCACATAACTCATGATGGATCCTGATATTCTCAGTCCTTGCTGGGAGTGAGATGTTGAGGAACACCAAAACTGCTGATGCCCAGAGCCACAAGGGCTCTCCCATGGCCACGTTCCTCCACTCTGGGGAGTCATCTTGTGGGTTAATCCTGTGCAGTTTCATGAGATGTCCCTGACCCTGAATGGAATTTTCCCTTGCACTGATTAAGTACAGAATTATTCATTTTATAAATTAAAATGTTTGCCTACACAAGTAGGAGAAATTAGAAAAACGTCATGCCTTCCTCAAGGCCCCAGAAGGTTTAGCAGAGTCTAGGGGCAAATTAGAAAAGTAATTATTTTAATTCATTGGAGAGATACTCATCATGTGGCTGCATTTGCGAGCCTGGGAGTTCATTCATACAATGAGCACAAGTGCAGGACCGCCAGAAGAAGTCTGTTAAAATAAATGTTTGCTGTTGGTTCAGTAAATGCACGTTTTGGGTAGGGTAACATGGTGATTGCAAAGCACAGGCAGCAATGGTTGCGCCTCTGGTGCTGTTCTGTCCCTCCCAAAGTGCCTGCTGTGGCAGCAGCTCTCACTGTGCATGGCTGGGGGCCTCCTCATGCAGTTGTCACACCTTTGAGGGCTGTGGAGAAACTTTTCCAGAGCCATTGATCCTGGGAGACGCGGCTTGGGTGAGCCCTGCCACCCTGCCAGGCTCACCTGCCCCAGGAACCACCCTGGAGCTGCAGTTCTCCAAGAAACTGGAGATTTCTTGGAGATAAACGCTTAGTAAGTACATGCAGCACCCCCTTAGGATACCTATTAATGATTTTATTACCCCTTCTAATTACTTGGCATGGTTTTACCCCACATCCTTCCTTCTTGAGGAGCAACACTCGGTGCCCTCCTTCAGTCTCTCTCCCACCCACTTCAGTGATGGCCTCTCGCTGTGTTCTGTGTCTGTTGCTTTGACTGCAATAAATAAAAAGTGGAGTTTGAGGGTAAACCACCAATTAAATTAGAGGTTTTACCCAGACGAGTCCTCAAATTCACCCGATGGGATGAGCCAAGCCTCCCCCAGGCCCGTGGGAAGGTGACTGTTGTCTGACACTGCAGAGAAAATGGTTTGTACCTAGAAGCACAAAACTCTTGTTTTGCATGAATGACTAATTGGTGTCAGAGTCTTCGTGCACACGGCTCCGTCTCCTTGAACAGCAGCACCAGTTACTGGGATTGGGGGGTAAATAAAGCCTGATCCAGCTGCAGTTCCCTGCTCCAGGGGCTGCTCAGGCCGGCAGCAGGTGAAGCTTTTTCTGTCCCTGCCATCATCCTCCTACACACACACATCTCCATCCCACAGCCGGGGTGTCCTGTGGATCCACAGCAAGGAGAGGGATGGATGGACGGATGGATGGACGGACGGATGGATGGATGGATGGATGGATGGATGGATGGATGGATGGGAGGATGGATGGATGGATGGATGGATGGATGGATGGATGGATGGATGGATGGATGGATGGATGGATGGATTGGATGGATGGATGGGAGGATGGATGATAGAGGACTGGAGGGATGGATGGATGGATGGATGGGAGGATGGATGGATGGATGGATGGATGGATGGATGGATGGATGGATGGATGGATGGATGGGAGGATGGATGATAGAGGACTGGAGGGATGGATGGCTGGCTGGCTGGCTGGGAGGATGGCTGGCTGGCTGGCGGCTGGTGGCTGGCTGCTGGCTGGCTGTTGGCCTGCTGGGCGGGCTCTGTGGCTTGCTGGCTGGCTGGCTGGCGGCTGGCTGGCTGGCTGGCTGGCTGCTGGCTGGCGGCTGGCTGGCTGGCGGCTGGGCGCTGGCTGGCTGGCTGGCTGGCTGGCTGGCTGGCTGGGCTGGCTGGCTGGCTGGCTGCCCTGGCTGGGCGGCTGGGCGGTCTGGCTGCTCGGCGGCCTGGCGGCTGCTGCTGGCTGGCTTGCTGGGATGGCCTGGCTGGCTGCTGGTGGTGGGCCTGGCTGCTGCTGGCTGGTGGGTTGGCTGGGCGGCTGGCTGGGCGGCTGTGCTGCTGGCTCGCGCGCGGGCTGCGGGCTGGCTGGCTCCCTCGGTGGGTGGCTGGCTGGCGGGCTGCTGGTGGCCCACTGGGTGGCCGCTGATGGGAGGATGGGGGCTGGGGGATGCTGGCGTGCCGGCCCCGCCAGTTGGATAGATAGATGAATGGAGGGGATGGATGATGGAGGGATAGAGAGATGGATGGAGGGATGGATGGATGATGGATGATGACTGAGGGAATGGCACGTGGGAGGTGAGTGAACCACCGGCTCAGGGGAGGCTGGCTAGGGAGGTGAATGCACTGAGATCTTCTCAGGGAACTCCCAGGAGCCACCCTCCCCCTCTGTGTCTGGGGTTTTCTAATCAGATCCCCTTTATGTAAGCCCAAAGAGGCATTTGGTGACCTGTATCTCCTGAGCCATGAAAGCTCCTCTGCCAGCATCCCCAGGACTCTCCTCATCCCCTCTTTACACCACAACACTCCCATGGCCCCAGGTGTGATAGGGCCCTAGTGGGAACCATTTTCCCATTAGCAGTGTGCTGAAACCGCCCCCTGAACCATGAGGTGTGGATACCAGAGGTTAATTAAAGACCAATCACAAGCAGTAATGAAGTAGCCAGGAATAATATAAGGCTGTGCTGGGTCTTGTTCTCCTCCAGTTGCTGCTGGAGCGTCTTGAGGCTCCAGAGCCCTTTCTTGCACAGTGAAAAAAACCATGATTAAATATATAAATTCACATATAGCTGCAGATGACCTGCCCTCCAGTGCTGCTCCCCTTGCAGCTACGGTGGCAATGGGCAGGAGGAGCCACTGGGAAGGATCGGGTGAGGCAGCAGCTCCTGTGAGGCAGCAACCCCCCTCTCCAGGTGAGGATGCAGACCAAGAGCCCTGGTGAAGCTGCTGCTGTGGTGAGATGAGGTCTGGGCAGATGTTTTGGGGCAAGCTGGTGCTGCTCTTGCCCAGGAGGGGGGCACGGAGCTGTTGGTCACATAGGCAGGGAGAGAGCAAATCCTTCTGCTGGGGAAGCCCCAGATGAACTCTGCTGCTGCATCAAGTGGACACAGGGTTAAAGACCTCTGCCCTTTATCAGCTTCAAGCAGACAAGACCCAAAGGTATTTTTAGGGTTCTTTCCAGGCACACACCACTGTGGCAGGGTAAGGAGACTTGGTGTACACAACATGGGGGTTTCTAGCTCACAGTGCTCTGCTCTCAATTCCTTGTGTTGCATTATTAATGCTATTTGTCAAGGTTGTGTATTCATTTTCCCAAATGTGAGTTGGCCCCATGGGCTATTCAAGGTGTGCTAAGAAATTAAATAGTCTTATTCTTCCCTGCTGATAGCTTGTTAGCTGTGCAGAGCTGGTGTGCCTGGGCTGGGGATGCTGTGTGAGCAGGCAGAATATTCACCTGAGTAAATATTCCTCCACTAATGAGAAGTAGCTGAGAGATATTTATTTTCTTCTTCTTCCTTCCTCATGGGATTTATTTATTTACTTCTTGTTTTTTCCCCCAAATTGGCAGTCAAAGCTATCCAGAAAAAACAGGGTTTTTTTTTTCCTTCTTGTTTTCCTCGTCCCCAGTTTTGGGGTTTTGGTAGGGTCTCCTTCACCCCACTGCAGCACCCTTTACTCCACCAGCTCTTTGTTCCCAAGACCCACGTCAGCTCTGTAAATCTTCCTTCTGCAAACTGGCTGCAGCACAGCACACAGGAAAGCTGTGACTGCTGGGCAGGGAGCAGGGTGTCCCCAGGGTGTCCCCAGTGCCCCAGCTGCTCCGTGGGTGCCACCACGGCTGGGATGCTCCACTGACCTTTCCTCTGTGCACTGCAGGGTTTCTGTCTATAGCCATTGTGTAGATGTCAAATCCCAGCCTGTTCCCATGGATACAGTAGAATGTAGAGAGAGAAGAGCTGCCTGGTTATTTTATCTTCATGCAGGGTTTTATATACCTCAGATTTTGGGTTATGGTGGTCTCCATGGGCAGTGGCTATAAAGGGCAGGAGGTGGCTGCAGCAATTACCCCGTGTGTCCTCAATTGCAAGCCAGTCTCACAAAAGCAACCCTTCTTCCTTTCATGCCACTTCATCTTTGACTCTCTTGTCAATTCAGTCTTTGTAGAAGAAAGACTCCCTTTTTTGGTTATTATTACAATTTGTAATACAGGAAACCACTATTTCAACAACAACAAAAAAATAGCCTCACTCCCCTGTGTTGCTAGATTCTATCCCAAGGGCTGGATTCAAGGAATACCTTGACTCTATCTGGGTATTTTCATGTCTTGAGCAGTTTGTACCATGATGTTCTGTGGGCTTTGTCCAGCATTTTTAATCAAACCACCTCAGCACTCCCCAAGCCTCATCCTTCTCTCCATCTCCAGTGAAAGGAGAAGTATTCACACAGAAATTGTGATTAATATGCCTTGAAAATACGCAGCACCAGCAGTCAAGGTTATTCCCCAAAAAGCCATTTTTTTTGTCATCATCTCCGGACAAATCTCCTGGCTGTGATGAAATGCAGCTGCTTTTAATCTTTAATGTTAGGACAGCGTGCATTCATTTTCTTAGAGGCAGGCCAGGGGTGACAGGGGTGCAGAGAAGGTGTTCCATGGCTTGTGCTGATCCAGGTTTTGCAGCTGCTTAGACCGAGGCTGCTGCAGCTCCGTGTGCCCAAAGGGCAGAGCCAGCAGCACCTCTGCTCCTGGTTAAATGGCTCATTTTGGATCAAAGCCATTCTTATCCCAATTAGTCCCAAGCATCATCAAACACCTTTAAATCTGCATGTAGATAAATCCCCAGGCCTGCGATTCAGCTTTGTTGCTAATTAGCAAAGTGTTTAGGCATCCCTCGGACTCCAGCAGGATCCCCCAGGAGCCAAAATTAAGGCCAAGCAAAGGTCTGCTGAACAAGGGCTGTGTCTGTTTAACAGCACTTGGTAGCTGGGTTTTGTATAGAGGAGCTGGAAGGCACAACAGAGGTGACAGTACAGAGACATAATCATAAATTTATTATTTTCTATAGTGATAACTTTTTTTTAATGAGGTGCATGTTCACAAAAATAAAACCCTGAGGTTCTCTCATCAGCCTGACATCCTGACACACGCCAGCTTCCTGCTGCAACTGCAGAGGAAAACCTGCCAAGGAAGCTGAAAGGTGTTATTTAATTAATAACAGCTAATTTGAATAAATACTGAAATGTCACTCAGCTGCTCCCAAGGGGAGTGTGGGGAGTTCACCTCCGTGGGAAAGGGAACACGACCGGTGTCACGCACAGGAGGAGCAGAGTCTGTCCTGTCAGTGCAGGTCACGTCCTGCTCAATTCTTTGTGTTTAGTAAATCTAAAGTATTTATGATAAGTAAATCTATGGTATTTATGTTTAGCATAACTGAGGGCTGGAGGGTTCTCAGTGCTGGTTTATTCTGTCTCCAGCTCGGCTCATCGGTGGCTGCTGAAGTGAGGGGATAAGAGGCAAATCAGTGGCACTGGCCAAGGCTGTCTAGTGCCCATCCAACCTCTTAAACTGAGGTAATATGGCTTTTAAAGCTGCCTTGCTTCAATGCTAAACAAGCTCAAATATCTGAGTGAGAGCTCTTGATTATCCTGGAAAAGCAAATTGTGCTTTACTTAAGCAGAAATTACAGGGCCTGTTTCTGGAGAGAGCATCCCCAGCTCCTGCTGCACTTAAATTTTGGGATGACCCGTGTTCATCCAGGACAACAGGATTATATATTATTTACAGTAAATATTCATAATTCAGATAAACATAGATGGTATCTCCAGCAGTGCAGAACACGTACGTAGAAAATCCCCATCAAATTTTTTATTTCCATATAAATTATGTACTGTCAAAACTGTTCTACTGATCTGAAGGTTAAAGGCTTCATCATGGAAATGCAGCAGCTCCCTGTCATCTTGATCAGAATGTGATTATTTACAGGAAAAAAGCATCCTAGTGGGTGTGGATTTCCTACTGATCTGCTTCAGCAGTCCTGTCTGACCGAGAACAGCTGAAATACATGAAATAAAAACACAAACCTACGGTTGTTTTATCTTCTCATTAAAAAAAAAAAAAAAAAAAAAAAAAAAAAAAAAAAAGTAGGTCATATCCCCAAGCGAGCTGTATTTTATTCATGTAAATACATTTTTACAATTAAAAATGCAACAAAAACTATGTTCATGTCAACAGAGCTGAGCCTGGTGAAACTGGGTTAGGGCTGATGCCAGGGCTTCCTTGGGCAAAGCCTTGCTGATGGATGAGCAGCTCCCTCCCGCCTCTGCTGTGGGTATGGGAGCCCAAACCACATATTTTGGAGCAGGGAAGTGAGGCAGGAGAGGAGTGAAGGAGCTTAAAGCTCCCCAGATTGAGCTCTATACAGGAATAATTGTGGCTGCTATTTTCAGGAGTTGTTTAATAACGTTAAGCAGATGACAGGCTGAGATTATAACACTGCCACCTCCACGCTCCTGGGGGCTTTTTCTTCCCTACTCCCACCCCACAGCCAGTTCTGGTATATTTGCATTTCCCCAAGGAAATTATCATGCTCCAAAGGCTCTGGAGCAAGCTGGGAATCACCTTGCACAAGGGGAGAAGGCTTGAACCCCTCTCCTGGTGCATACCTGGAGTTTATTCAGCAGCAGCATCTGCATTGTTATGCGGTCCAGGAAAATATTTTGGGGCAAATCAGAGCTGCTTCTGGGGCTAAGAGGTCACCCCCCAGGCAGCACCCTGCACGTGTGGGGCTGCAGCTTGTGGGAAAGCACACCTCAGTCTCAGCTTTCCTATTTATCAACCAGAAACTGTTCTCTCGATAGGGACTTGGGGACCTTCAGGTGAAGCGTGTTGCCCTTAGCATGCACACAAATAATGAATGATTTCTTTTCTGGGGGTTTAATATCTCCTTTGTGCTGCCTGGTGATCAGCACTGAGCTCCTCTTCACAGGATGCTCGCTCCCCAGTGAGGGGCCTGCAACAGAAATTGGAGCTGCTTATAGAAATTGTCTAACAGGGATGTCAGGGCTGTCTTAGGGACCTGCATTGCCGAAAAATTAGAGCTTGAAACAGAGGCAGAAGAAAAAAAAAGCTAAAATAATGGTGCTTTGTGCCACTTTTTTCTATTTTTCTGGTTCTTCATTTGTAATAAGAGCAAAAAAAGTAATTAAATAAATTAAATAAAGGGTTTGGGTGCAGCTGGCTGTTGTTTGAGAAGGAGGGTGAGAAGGTGATGCCCTGAAGTTCCCAAAGTCAGGGGTGTGTGCCTTTTCTGCAGCTGGGCCATTAATGGTCAGAAGAAAATTTATTTCCTCTCTTTTCCCAGGCCTGTCCTTGTTTCAACTGATGTCATCAGCTGGTTGGTTGGTTGGTTATTTCTCGTGGTGTTGGGGGTAGAATTGTCCTTTCCATGCACATCACCTTTTCCCAGCTGGCAAGGAACAGCTGTTTTTCTGCCCCATGCTGGAGCAGCATGAGGAAAAAGAGGTTAGGAAGATTAAAATGCAATTTCCAGTAGTGTGAAAATAGATCTGTCAACCTGGCCTATTTGCTTGAGGGTCCTTGGGCTGTGTTTGGTTGAGTTTTTTAAGGTGTCAGGAAAGATGCTGGAAAATAAATTAGGTTTCATTTAGCTCAGAGTCACAATTAAAACTTGGAATGATCAGGGCCTGTTTAGGCAAATCAATTAAAAGATTGGCACATAAATGACATGTTCCTTCACCTTCCACCATTCCTGTCATGCTGGGAGAGCTTCAGACTGGGACTTTTGAAGGTGAGGCCACTAATCCAACATTTGTTTCCACCAGCCAACCCTACAACTGCCCCTCCTGACCTTCTGGCTGGTCTCTAACCTGGGGAATTCTGGGCTTCTCCCTCAGGAGGTTTTGTCCATCATCAGCTCTTCCAGCCTCTCACATCTGAAGCAATTTCACTCTGCATGCCCAGGAGTTTGAAGGAGCAGGCACATCCCACTGTCTGCTCTCAGTGCTGAAGGAATCTGCTCGTCCCGCCCCAGGGGCCGTGGCTCTCCAGCAGTGGGATAACCCTTGGGAAGGGCAGAAAGCTCAGAAGCCCTTGGGAAGCGCAGTCCCTGTTTCACACTCCCTCAGCAATGGACCTAATTTTCACAAAGAAATACATAGAAAAGAATTGCTGTTTAAGCAGAGAGAGCCTGGGGGCACCATGGGCACAGCACAGAGGATATGGGACACAGAAAGACGTTGGATACAACGGGACCCTTCAGTCTAGAGGAGCCTGGAATGGGACAAAATGCAACCAAAACTGTGAAAGAGAAGCTCCTGGTCTCAGCTGCAGCCCAGCAGCCGTGCTGGTGCTCAGGCTCTGGGGCTGTTCCCAACACCCCGGGCTCAGCAGCAGGCTCGGGGAGAGCAGTGCTGCTGCGGGGTCCCAGCTGCAGCGCTCATTGCATCAGCTGGTGGTGATCCAAAGGGACGCAGGGAGCTCCCAGCCCCCTGCCCGTGTGCCAGCAGGGCACACTCCAGGCAGCCAGCACAGGATCTGTGACACCAAAATTCCTCGGGAGGGACTTGAGGGACCAGCAGCAGGGCTGAGGGAAGGCTCAGGGGTTGAAATGCTGAAGGGCAGCCAGGATGGTTCCCTAAAAACCACCTCAAGGAGGGCCTGTCCTGCTCTGAAGGTTCTGTTTGTGCTCCAGCTGTGGCTGAAGGAGAGCAGCAGCCAAACAGCAGCTGGGAATGATGATGGACACACACACACTCACTGGATGATTGGCAGTGCGGGGATCAGCCAGGGCTGGGGACAGCACCCAGCATCACCCAGCCCCTGCTAGGGGAGCCTCCCCCCCCAAACACTCTGAGGGATTCCTTACCCCACACAGGTTCTGTGCAGTGAAAACTGGGATAAAACCTGCTTCTCCTCCAGTTCCAGGGCACAGGGCCTGCCCTGCCCAGCACAGGGCTCCAGGGGCAGGGCAGGCTCCCAGCTCTGTGCTCCCTGCCCAGGCTGTGCTCAGTTTCAGCGCTGGAAATTCATGACATTTGTTTTTTCGCTTGTAAAATGCCCCAGGGTGCCAAGAGCCCAGCTGAGAGGTGCTGTCACCCCTGGGACAAGGGCTTGTCACCAGGGAGCAGCCTGAGGAGCCCAGCTGCCTGGCACAGGGGAGTGACCCCTGCCAGCTCCAGGGCTGGCACCCGGAGCAGGCAGGGATGGATAAATAACACCACCCATTCCTCCTTCGTGAAAGACACAACAGGTTGTAAAGTTCACCTTGAATCCCTGAGAAAGAAAAGCTGAAAATGTTTAAAATGTGGAGTTTTGAACACTTTCGTGCCTTTTTTTTTTTTTTCCCCTTAAAAATACAGCCGAATGAGCATGTGGACCAGTTTCCACCCTGAACTGCTCGTAGCTGGGAAGCTGAAACGCTGAGTTCCAGAGGGATTTGGGAATAATTTTTTTCCCCCTTAGGAGAAAATATCTTTTCGGGGTCTGGAGCTGGGGGGACAGCGGGGGTCCCTGTCCCTGTCCCCGCAGCCGCCGCCGCCGCTGGTTTCGCAGCACCCTCTCCTGCTCCTGCGGCGGAACAGCAGCTGGCTCCCAGACTCACAGAAATTGCTTTTTTTCCATCTCCACTCATCCTGTAAATGCTCCTCAGCGACCTTGAGCCCCACTCATCGTTTCTGGGAGCACAGGCTGCTGAAAATGCAGGTGAAACTCTTTCTGGGGAGGTGATGGAGGGTGCTGCCCTCTGAAAATGATGCTGCTCCTGCAGGAAGTTTTTTGTTTGGTTGTGGGTTTTTTGTTTGGTTTTGGTTTTTTGTTTTTGTTTTTTTTTTTTCAATAACTAAAAGCAGAGCTCAGAGTCCTCTCTCAGGTGTAATTTTCACAGGCTGTCAGGAATTTAATAAAGCAAAAAAAACATTTTAAAACAACAAGAAAATGAAAACTAAAACAAGAAAAATACTAGGGTAGTCTTAGAGTTTAAAAAGTATAGATAAATACTGTTTAGAGCAGAAAGAAATAACTAACAGGGGCTAAAAAGTGTAAAGTCACTCAGCTGGTGACAAAACTGTTGTTTTGGGACCGAGCAGTGAGCAAAGAGGAAGGAAACCTTCCCCACCTCTGGGCAGTGCTCCCACTTTGGTCCTGCAGTGGTCACAGTCCCAGCTGCTCACTGTGATTTAAACCAGACACGTCCCTGCTCCAGCAGAAACCCTGGGGCTGCAGGAGGGGTGTGAAAAATGTTGCAAGGGAGACACAAGCAATAAACAACCACCAGAGCCTGGTTCCTGAGGGGCCTGCGGGTGGATCCTCTGCTGCCTGCTGGAGATTCATTCCTGCAGCAATCCTTCCTCCAGGAGAGGCTTTAGCAGCCTCCTCCTCTTCCATCCAGCTGTTTGCAGTGACTCTGAAGCACCCACGCGTTGTTCCAGCTGGGATCCTGCATCAAACTGAAACAGCTCAGAGGTTCAAAAGGTGCAGACAGAGACTGACAGGTCCCCATTGTCTTGGGCTGTAATGCTGGATGTAACCAGCTGTGTGTATTCTACTGCCAGCTGTTGAAAAATGTTGGGGAGGTGTTTTCTTTATCTCTTGTATGACCCATCCCTCCTCACTCCGGGTGGATATCATCTGTTAATGGCCAGCTGTTAATCCAGGTGGGGCAGTGTTCTTTATCCCTTCCAGGACCCATCTCTGCTGTTCCTGGGCCATCCAGGCTCACTGCAGGGCTGAGACAATTCCAGCATCCATCGGGAGATGCTGCACCCAGGGGAGGAGCCCGGCATTCCCAGCTGGATCACACCTGGCCCTGGGAACAGCAGCACAGCCCGTGTGCACGGGATTGCCAGAGGAACCCCGGAGCCATCCCAGCACCACGGGAGCTCCAGAGAGAACTGCACCCTGCTGCAGGATCAGTGATCAGCAGAACCACATCTGTCACTGCAGGAGGCTGGGCTGGGCTGTGACCAGCACCCTGACCAGCAACTCTGGCAGTGGTTTCTTTTTTTTGTTGTTTGCTTTTTTGTACTTATTTATTTATTTATTTATTTATTTATTTATTTATAATATATATATTATATATATTTTATATATATATATAAAATATATATATTTTATATATATATATATATATATATATATTCATTCCTGGTAAAGAACTGTTATTCCTATTCCCATATCTTTGCCTGAAAGCCCCTTAAGTTCAAAATTATAATAATTCAGAGGGAGTTTTTTTACATTTCTCCAGTCCAAGGGAAGCTCCAGCTTTCCCTGGCAGACACCTGTCCTTCCAAACCAGGACCGCCATCACACACTGACCACATAAAACAGGTTTTCTTTGGAAGGAATAGTTAAAAAAAAAAAAAAAACACCCACCCTGAAAGTGCTATAGATTCTCAGCAGACAGAGAAAATGCAATAAAATATGAAAGGGCAGAGTAAGGGACCCCTGGAGTACCACTGAAGTAGTGCGATGACAGGGGAGATGTTGCGCCATCAAGCAGTCAAAGCCAAACAAGAATGTGGGCTTGGAAAAAGGAATCAGGAGGCACAGAAACAAAGGAGCCATTTAAAGCAGCATGGAGAAGAGGAGGGAAGTGGGACAGCACCCAGTCCTGGGCTGGTGGCAGCAGAAAAGTGGAATTGGGGATTTTCTGGCAGACAGCATCAAAGCCATAGCAACAAATATCCAGGTTAAACTTTCCTGAATTTCCTTTCCTGAGAATCCGCTGGTGGTGGTCTCAGATTGCCAGTCCTCCTGCCCCCACGTGGAGCCTCTTGGAGCTGGATAATTGATTTTGTTCTGTATTTTCAACTCACTGGTGGCTCTGAGCTCCGGGTCTGGCAGGAAACCCTCCCTGTGGGTGTCAGGGCCCTGCTGCCAGATGCTGTCACAAGTGGTCACTGATGATTTCAGGGGACCCACATTTTCTGTGTAGAAATGAGGAGTCTATACATTTCATGAAAGGTATCTCATTCCTGCCTTTGCTTAGACATTGAGGATGCTCCATATTTGCACTGCTGGGCATGGGAAAACAGAAAGGAAGCAGATGCCCCAAAAAGGAAAGAGCCTGCCACAGGGAATATCCTGCCCTTCTCTAGCTCCATAGCTCCAGGGCAGGAGCTTTATCATACAATAATGGAGCAGGTTTTTCATTCTGACAAACAGATGTGTCAATAAACACCTCTTTGGTGCGATTTCTGCCAGCTGAGCTTTGATTCGTGTGGCCTCTGCAGCTACCTCAGGCATACAGCTACACAAAACACATGGATTTTGTTGCTAAGAGTTGAAAGCCTCAGTGGGGACAGAATTGACCCTTTAATAAATGCTGTCCTAATAAAAGCTGCCTTGCTCCAGCCAGGCTGCAGCAGTGGGCAGCTCAAGCTGGGTTGTTCCTGGTTAACTATGGACAGCCCAGACAGGGGGATCAGGGAAACAATCCCACAAAACTACCTGGCAAAGGCAAGGAAAGGAGGAAGAAAGGCAAGGAAAGGAGGGAAGATGGGACAGAAAATGCCCATCCTGTACAATGGCAGGTGAATGCATCCTCCTTCATCCAACAGTGGTTTGCTGAGGACCAGCGAGCTCAGAAAATTCCTTATAAACTAAGGATCTGCAGAGAGCAAGAATCCCCTGAGTTTATCTGTTATTATTTTGAAAAGAGAAAAAATGAAAATGTTTTTTATTATTAAAAGAGCCTGTCTGAGGAAGCCAAAGGCCTCCTCAAAATCTGCTTGCATTATTAAAGGGAATGAATCATTAAATGCACTTTGAGATGCAGTCACAGGTACCAGGATAAATCAATCTCCCAGAAAAAGAAGCATCAGCCGAGGGTCTTATTTTCAAATGCTCTTCAGAGCAGTTTCAAGGTGTGCAGGTCAGCGCTGCAGGAGGGCACCTGTTTCCCTGACACCAATAACCCCCTGCAGCACACGGATCTCAGGCCAAGGAGAAAAGCTGCTGATTTCTGGGCATCCATGGAGGAGCCTGGAGCTGGGCTGGGGAGAAAACAGCATTCTGTCTTTGTAATGGTGCTAAAGGAGAAAAAAAAAAAAAAAAAAGAAAACCCACAAAAAACCCTCAGCTCTCAGCAATAAGAGAATTAGCCTGACAGATGGCTTGCAGAAAAAGAAAAACTATCTCGGGCTTTGAGATTTGTGCTGACTGAGCCGCGGAAAGGAACTATTGCAATTAGCATTTGTGCCGAGTAATTGAGGAGCATTGAGAGAACCAACCCAATTTGCCACCATTGTCGAGCCTTCGTTGTTCTTGATTTTGTTGTTTTGGGGTTTTTTTTCCCATTTTCCCTTCAGTCACAAGTCTGGGACAGACAAAGTGCCACTTGGGTTTTTGAATTGTTCCTGGGGAGGCAGGAGCTGGGCTGGCGTTGGAACCATGATCACTGAGAATTTCAGGCTTTCTGTGCTGACAGGCACTGACCCCCAAGAGAGCACCACATTTGACCTGAGGCCGTGGAACAGGCTTCCAAAATCGAGTGATGGCACTGGGATTGTGGGTGTGGAGTTTGGATAAAATTGTGTCCTATCACAGGGTGGGAAACTTGGAGTTTAAGGGTTTAGCATACAGTAATGTATATAGAGCAAGATGGAGGATTTGGAGCACTGAGTAGGTTCTTCTTTCACCTTCTTCTTCCACCTTCTTCTTCGTGGCTTTGGGTGGTGTTTTGTAACTGGGTGAAAAGGTCTGCATTGTGGGCCACGGGCGGTCGGTTATTGGCTTAAAAGTAAAACTAATATAGGTGTCATCTCGTTATTGGATAATTAGTGCTTAAAAGACCTTGGGAAGCGATAGAGACAGAGCCATTTTTCACCTTGTTAGCTGGAACTCACAACTTGGGAGACTGTCCTGTAGATGAGAATTAATAAACACCTGAGTCCCAACACACAAACCGCATCTCCCGGGCGTTTCATCGCGGCTCTAAGAGAAGACAAGAAGATAAGATAAAGCCTCACAGGCTGGGTGCTCATCCCTGTGATAAACGCCGATCACTTGTTTTAAACTTTTAAAAGTTTAATAGTAAATAAGATGGTTATAAAAATAGAATTAGAGTAAAAAAATGGAACAGTTTTAGAGTTAGGACAATACAAGACAATAAAAACAAAGTTACAGACGTCTGGGTGCCTCTCCCGAGGTACAAGCTCTGAAGAAGGACCCCTGTTAACAAAAAGTTATTTCTTAAAAGCAATAGCCTGTTGAATATTCATACAATTTATACATGATGCATAAATTCCATTCTAACTAAGAATTGTCTCTGGTTAGTATCACTTTTTTCCTTTAATCTCTATGGCGTCCACTAGGCTGAGAAAAGCAGGAGGAGCTGGTCTCTTCTGATAAGAAAGTAGTAAATTCTTTCTTCTTTGAAAGATTTATATTTTCCTGTGGTTGGTACATAAAAACTACATTTTAACTACAAAACTACATTTACCATACTATCAAAATATTAATACCACATTAACAATTAGCACAACCTAACACATATAGTAAATATCTTGCGTAGAGCCATATAATATGCACTTCTCACATCCCCAAGGTGGCACAGCCTCCCTGCGAGCCCGGGCTTGTTCAGGTCCATCGGGGAGCCAGCGCTGCGATTCCTGCATGGGCTCCGCAGCCCCGGGGCCAGTGCAGCTCTCATCCCGCATTCCCGGCTCTCCCTGCCGTGGAATTCCTGTCTCCAGAGCACGAACCCGGGGAAATGGCACCGCACACGCTGCGAGCCTCGGCCCTGGCACCCGGCAGGTGTCCGTCACCTTCTCTTCGGAAATTAGCCTTGAAATGCCAGCGCTTCTCCTGCCCCCCGTGTTTCTGGGCTGTGCCTGCGCCCCAAGCTCCGGCACAGGGCACACGGCAGTGGGGACCGACCCCAAACTGCCCAAAAACTGCCTCAAACTGCCCCAAAACTGCCCCAGACTGACCCAAACAGCCCCAAAGTGCCCCAGACTGCCTCAAACTGCCCCATACAGCCCCAAAACTGCCCCGGACTGCCCCAAACAGCCCCAGACTGCCCCAGACTGCCCCAAACTGCCCCAAAATTGCCCCAAACAGCCCCAAACAGCCCCAGACTGCCCCAAACAGCCCCAGACTGCCCCAGACTGCCCCAAACAGCCCCAAAACTGCTCCAAACTGCTCCAAACTGCCCCAAACAGCCCCAAAACTGCTCCAAACAGCCCCAAACTGCCCCAAAACTGCTCCAAACAGCCCCAAACAGCCCCAAAACTGCCCCAAACAGCCCCACAATTGCCCCAAACAGCCCCAAAACTGCCCCGGACTGCCCCAAACATCCCCAAACATCCCCGGAACTCCTCTCGCTGCTCCCTACACCCCAAAGCTGCCTCCGCAAAAGGGACAATATTCCTCCATGCGGGTTATATCCTGTCAGGGACAGGAGGTGGCAGGCGAGTTTGCTCGGAGCGCCTGGAGAAGCCGCTGTGGCATCACCCAGGAGCTGAAAACATTGAATTTCTGGGTGGTTTCCACCCGCCAGCCCAGGGCAGCGGCCCCGCGGGTGCTCTCACCTTTACCTGGCACAGGCTCTGCTGGAAAAGCAGCGCTTCGCCCAAAGCTGGGTTTGCTAAAGCTCGAGAGTTTCTGTCGTGAAAAATTATCATGGTTGTTTGTTAGCTTTTTAGCGGTTAAGCTGCAGGCGTGGCAAAGAACGGGGCAAATCGGGATTTAAAAAAAAAAAAAAAAAAAATCTTTCAACTTTTGGCATTTTTCTCAGTGTTTGTGCGGTTTTTTTTATTGTGAGGTGCTCCTATAGCCAGCGCCCAAGGGATATCGGAGAACAGAGCAGTGGAACTAATCCTGGCATGGCCCAAGCAACACAGGCAGGAAAAATCCACTTTTTTATTATTTTTTTTTTTAATTTTCTCTGCATCTGTGCAGGACAGTAATTTTTTTTTCCCAGCTCAGCAAAAGAGAAGACATCCCTTCCCCACGGCTGGCTGCTCCAACTGCAGTACCCACAGCATCACCTGCAGCAGAAGGTCTCATCAGCAGGAAAGGGCACACTGGAGGCAGCAGGCAGAGAGAGGCACCTCGTGTGCTGCCTCCTCCAGCGCTGCTCAGAACCCTGAGCTCAGCCAGGCTCGGGTACATCCTGTTCCCCTGAGCTGCTGCCTGCCCGCCCTGGACAGCAGCTTTGCTCCCAGGCTCCCGTGGCTTTTGGCCCCCGTAATTTGTGCCAAAAAAGATGGGGAGTGTGGGGCTCCAAAAGCTCTGCAGTGAGCATTGGGGCACCTGTGGACAGAGAGCTGCCTCGCTGGGTGGAGGAGGGCGATGGCTCAGGTAAGAATCCTCCTCTCTGCTCTGGCATTGCTGCTTCCCAACTGAAATTCGTCTTATTTTTGAACCTGATTTCCTCAGGAGCTTCTGCAGGCATCAGCACAGGTCCCCGGTGCTGAAGAACCTGCTGGGGTTGTGGTTTGAGCCTCAGGAGAGGCTGCACTGGGGTACCAAACCCTGGATCCTGTGGTCTCTGCAAGGTCCAGGCTGTGCTGGAATGTGTCATGGGCCTGATGGGAAGGAAGAGGGTTTGTGGATGTGAAGCCTGTTGGCTTTAAAAGTCAGATTTTAATGTTCCTGTCTTTAAAAATAGGAAAAAGCTCTCCTGATCTATCTATCTATCTATCTATCTATCTATCTATCTATCTGTCTGTCTGTCTGTCTGTCTGTCTATCCCTATGTATGTGTGTATATTTGTTTGTTTATATAAATATATGTATATATTTATATATCTATGTATTAGGATCGTGTGTGGATAAAGGCAAGAGATGTTGCACCCTGAGCAGGAGAAGGATGGGGGAGACAGGCCAGAGAAAATAATTATGGTCCTGGCGAGAAATGCTTGAATTGAAAATACAAATGGGTTCCTCCAGCTCTGAGTCAGAGAATCCTGTGATCAGTGGTCAGATCCCGAGTGGATAAATCCCGTCTCAAATCCCCTGATCCATCTTTCACTGCAGCAGAGCTCCTGTTGGGTTTTCAGCTTTCACCTCATTGTCAGGCTGCAGCCGGATGTTGCTCAGCACCCATTCCCTCTGCTCTGGGACAGATCTAAACTGTTGGTCAAAAATCACATCTCGCACAAAATCTGATTTTGAGAAGGGTTTGACTCAGCTGCCATCTCCCAAAACAGGGAATTTCAAGCTCCCAGGCGATGATGGTTGTGCTTTCTCCCCATACCAGGATACTTCATTTGTTTATTTATGTTTCTATCAAATTCAGAGGAAAGCCCTGAGCTTAGGGTAGAGCTGGATCCTTTGAGACCTGAGCTGGAGGTTTATGACCAAAAGCCTTGATCTTAGTGACGCTCATTGACACTATGAACAAATAAAGGTGAGTAACAAACCTCCCCTACCCAAGTTAGAACAATTATTGGTAGTTCCAAAGTGTAAAATGAAGGATGACTTTGCTGTATTGTAGCTTTAGAAAATGGGCAGGCCATGCTCTGTCTGGAGACAAACAGGACAGCAGCAGGGGTGGATCTGTTCTATTCCATTCCTGGCTAATAACCAATTTACAAGGAGCACCTTTAGCTGGGAATTGTTTTCAAATGAGTTGCAGGGGTGCTGGCAAAAAAAAAGAGCTGTATTGCATTAATGTTCTCTTAAAGATTCAAAACTGTTATGCAACAAAAAATTATCAATTCATGCTACTACTTTAATGGATTTCCTAATGTATACTTTAAAAAAATAATCAAAAAAGTGGATTGCAGAATTCTCTTCCCAAGCTGTCAGAGCTTCCATCAGGAGCAGCTTCAAAGCCATTTTTCTTTTCATATGCTCGTCTGGTGTGTCTAACTGAGCATGATTACTTTTTCCTAAATGAATAGATAATTTTGCCTTATTTATAAGTAGAGCACCAGGATTTTTTTGGTCTGTGATGCTCTTGGGCTGAATCTCAGGATGGCTTTGAGTAATGCACGTTCATTATTTAATGAAATTTGTTTTGTGGGGTTTTTTTCCTTCCACCTGGGTTTGTTTCCGAGTCATATATTTTTGCCATAGAGCATTCAAACACACTTGAAATATTAATGAGGCAAGTAATGGCCCATTTCAATTGAAGTTTGCCATAATAAGCAGGTAATCCCTCACAGGTCTCTGTTTTAGTAACGATGGTGATTAAAATGTCTCATTTTCTCCCCGGCCGAGGGTTCTGGTTGGGTTTTGGGGTGTGACAATTGTTAGCTCCACAATGGCTGAGCTCACTATAAGTGCTGGGAAAAGGGCACTTGGTGGGTGAGTTATTGATGTAAAATTGCTTTTCAGGCCACACGCTCACTTTTGGCCAAATTTCCAAGGCCTTCAAGAAAAAAGTCAGGTGCTGGAAAAAACTCTTAAGGCGGTGAAATGCTTTCATGGCCTTCATGACCCATAGTCCAAAGTTTGAGGCTGTGCCACCCCAGCTTGGGCAAGTCTCTGAGCTTTTCCTGGGGTTGGATGGGAGATGAGACTTTGACTTCCCATGCCAACCCCACTGTGCATTGCCCAGCCCAGCTGCTCCCAGGCTGGCACTGTCAGCAGAAGGCCCCTGAGATGATGTTGCCTTTGCAGAATGTGCCTGAAGGGTCAATGTGGGAAAGAGGAGCACAAAAATCTGCCTGTGGAGCCCAACATCACTGGCAGGATGGCTCCTCGCTGCAGTGGCCAGCTCAGAAATGAGGGCAAGAGCCTCAAAGGAGGATGAATGACTACAGAGAGTTCAATCTCCAGCTTTTACAAGCAGCTGTGTCAGAACTTTTGCTAATGTCATGACTTTCCTGGAGTCTCAAACCTCTCAAAGCTGCCTTCCAGGAAACTCAGCTTCCTTTGTGACCCCAGAGGAGAAAAGAGGTTTTGAAGATGTTAAGAGGCTCAGCAGCTTCAGAGCGAATCTGTGAGAGCTTTGCATCACCTACAAACCCATTTTCCTTAGATCCCTGGCTTCTTTCAGGACTGTCAAGCTGTTTTGTGCTTCAGCTTTGTTCAGACCTTGCAGAGAGGTCTCTGTGATTCTCTGTTGCTGTGAGCACAGAGCAGAAGCTGCTTTGGAGTGGGCTGGAAATGTGCACTCAAGTCCTTTCCTGCAGCCCTGCCCACGGGTTCGGTCTGGCAGGGGCTCTGCTGAGGGCTGTCCCAGCCAGCACTGGGTTCTCCACTGGACTGAATGAGAAGGAATTGTGGTTGACTTCAAGCTGCAGAATACGATGTCAACAGCATGAGCTGCTTGGGGAAAATTGATTGAATATAATTGACATAATTCAATATATTGAATTATATTTCAAGCCAAAGATGTTCTGCATTTTGTGCCTGTTTTGTGAAGGCAGCAAGAACCCCTCCAGGATCGGGGTGTGTGGCTGGGTGAGCACAGCCCCTCTGTGCTGAGCACCCCATCCCTTCCCTGCTCTCTGAGCAGAGATGGAACGAAAAAAGGAAGAAAAGCAAGACGTGGGTATTCCTGCTCCATCAGGGAAATTGGCTCAGAAAGTAAACAGCTACCCCAGGGAGGCGGGATTACGTCCAAATCCTGGGAACATAAATCACTCTGCAGTGAGTGCTTATCTGTAAGCCCTGATGGGGAGAGCCAGGCACCTCTTCCAACTCCAGCTCTGCTGCAGATTTGCAATGGGAACTTGAGCCTCGAAGGTACCTGGAGAGGTACATTTACAGGAGGAAAACCTGTGGGTCCCTTGGAACTCTTGGAAGCCTCATATTCTTGTAGAAGGGATCAGCAGCCATCCTTTCCTTTTCCCGGAGCCACCAGCCCCGGGGCCAAGTGAGCTGCCATATTTCCTGCATCTCCTCTCTTTTTTGTTCTCCATTTCTCACTGCTGCCTGACTGTTATGGAAATTATCATGGTCCTGGTACATGGTATGTGCATCACTGGGTTTCCAGACTTACCACAGGGATGACCTGGCAAGTCACTCGTGCGTTTGAGCTGGTAGTTTGGCTCCAAAATTGTTGTTATTTCTTAGGCTGCCATAAAAGAGAGGGTCTGCATGTGCTCCTGGCAGAGATGCAAACACTCCACCTTTCTCAGAACTCCCTACACATGGGCCTGCTTAAGGGATGTTTCTATATTCCCCTACAGAAATCCAGCGCTGTCTCTCTGCTGGTGGACGTGGGTCATGCCCTGGTCGCGCTCACGCTGCTGTCAGCTGGGTGTAACCCCTCTAAAGCCAGAATATAAAATGCAGCTCCTTGCCACGTTTACATATTCTGCTCCTTACAGCATAATTTGTCCTAGTTTTATAAGCACCGAATCCCTTCGTAGGAATTTCATTGCAGAGCACACGTTTTGTCAAGTGCATTCTGCTAGTTTTGCTGGAGGTTGCTAAGCATAGTTGTGGTGTTTTTTTTCTGAATCCTTTGTACTGATAATTATATTTGCTCATGCCACCCAAAAATTAAAATACAGCATGTAGGAAAACGCAGCCTTGTGTCTCTTTCCTGGGAGAAAACGTTGCTCTTGTAAGGGCAGAACTTTCTGTGCTAGGAAAACTATCTCTGGTGACTCTTGGGGATGAAAATGGGGACAATCTGAGGGTAATTCGGAGATCTCAGCCTTCCTACCCAATGGCACAGCAGTCAGTGCTGATAATTGATTTCAACCCATCTGCAAGATGAACACCTGCTGTGCAATATGGCTCTGTAGGATTCGTTCTCCCTACATAGCTAGATAAAATCTCCATTGTTGACCTGCAAGATTGGGTGCCTGTTCGCTAAAATCGGAACCACATCCTACTGTGAAGTTAAGGGTTCTGTTGCAGCATATTTTAAACACACTGCCTTGACACTTCTGCATTTCTGTGGATTTTAATGGGCTTCTTTCTTTCTAAGGAAATTTAATTCCGTTACTAAATAATGCATTTGGCCTCCAACCTGCCTTGTGCTAATTACTCACGTGCTGAATGGGCTTTAAATCTTGTTTGGAAACACTATAGGGCTTATTGTCTTATTAAAAGCACCTAATGTGAGCCGTTCTTTTTAAGAATGCAATTGGTCCCTAATGAAACCAAACAGATAATGCAATAATTTTTCACTAAACTAATTATCAGAGCGGAAGATGCTAATGTGTTCTGCCAACTGTGTCCGTGTCTCCTCGGTTAATGTGCAGCATGGCCACGGCTGCTCAGCAAGACTTTACATCTCTGCAAGCACTAAAAGGAGGCTGAATTTAGCTCAGGCTGTACCACCTCTGCCTGCACTTAGTGTTAATCAAATGGGTTTTCTTCCACAGAGGATTTGCAGGGACCTCATTTGCACGGATTCCTGAGGGGGTTGGATCTTTGGGTTTTCTGATTGCAAAGGTCCCAAGTACCCAATTCTCAAAAATTACATTCAACTTCAACTGTGTTGGAAATGGAGGTACCCGAAGTCAATGGCCACTTGAAAATATCCATGAGATGTTTCTTCAAGCATTGAAATAGACCTCTGTGCACAGCTATGGGATCCTGACCACATGTGTGCAGGGGCTGACAAAGTGGTCACAGCACCAGACCTGGCAGAGCTCAAGGAGAGCGTGGACAATGCTCTCGGGTGATGGTGTGGCTCCTGGAGATGGTCCTGAGCAGGGCAAGGAGTTGGACTCAATGATTCTCGTGGGTCCCTTCCACCTCAGCCTCTTCTGTTGTTCTGTGTATTACTGAGAACAACCTCCCACTTTCCATTAACTGCAGTATGCAACAAGGGTGGGCTTTAAAAAGGGACTAAACAAATACAGAGGTTGCAGAAAACCCGGCCTTAGATGTGCAAAGCCTGCAGAAAGCCCTGAGTGCTGAGAACAATGTCCTCTCCTTGGAAGAAGAAAAAAATGAAGGAAGAGAAGCGAAGTTTCACCTTGAGCAAATGCCACGTGTGCTTCCCTAGCTCTCCTCAGAGCAGGCTACATTGAGAACAGAATTGCAGCTTTGGCAAGGACTGGGATTTGCCTGTCTGATTGCTGTTACTTCCCAAAACAAATAAACAAAACACAATTATCTTTGAATGTTACCCAGGCTAATGTGTAGAACTGGCACCGGGGAGTAAGGGAAGTAGAGGACACCAGGCTAAAGTCATTAATTGGTAATGGAGTGTGTATATTTGTCAACAAGATGCTCAGCTTGGAGAGCTGAACAAAAAGAAAACAAGCTGCAGAAAAACAAATGCATACCAAGCCTTGTCACTGATATTTATTTAACAGCCTGTCACAAGCAGAAGATGTGGATCAAAGGTAGGAAAGGCAAGGAAGGAGCAGTTTGAGTCCAAGGCATCTGTTCTGCATTGCATCAGGGTTCACTTCTGGATCAGGGCACGTTCTGCCACATCGTGTTACATCAAGCGAGTTGTGAAATGATGGAGCCTAATGCAGAGTGAGTGTTGGGAATGGGAAGGAAAACAACAACCCGTTGTTTTCTTATCCATTACTCGCCACAGGTTTGGGGGTTATCCAGGAACAGAGATGCTGTTTGAAGTGAGGCGGAGAGTTCAGATTGTCAGGCTGTGCTTGGTAAGAGAGCCCTGCAAATTGCATGTGGGATTTGATGTTGTCCTATCCTGCCTCCAGAACAAATCACGCTGGTTTGGGTTTTCCTTTCTTAATCATTGGAAAAACCTTAAGAGAAGAACCCTTCACTCTTAAAAATATATATATATATATATATATAATTGTCTTCCTTCTTTCTAAGTTTTTTCCCGTCTTAGTCTCAGATCCTTTTACTGGGTGCACCTTCCTCTTTCTCAGCTCCTCAGATGGATCCTGCTCCCTCAGTGGAAGTGCAGGGTGAGGTTCACTGGGTTTGTTTGGTGATGAAGGTTGTGGCACTGTGCTGCTCTGCTGGGAATGCTGCTGGAGAGATGCACATTTCCCCTCGGGCCACCTAAGCAGAGGTGACGGCTGGCCCCGAAGGACCAGCAGAGGTAACTGCCCTCTGATGTGTTTTTGGCCAAGCAATGCGAACACGGAGCTTAACTGGAAAAGAGATGGGAACAGCTGAGGGTGCAGAAAGAAAACGCCAGTTGAAAAATAAGCATTGTTCAGCTTTCAACAGAATGAACTTGAAATTCAACGCATCATTTTCATGTCTTTGCTTCAGAAAGCACTTTGGGAAGGGAATTGATTTAAATGGTTGGAATTTCTTTCAAAAGCTTTATGGGCTTCCTTCCTAGCCAGCCCCGGTGCTAAGGAGATGAGTGATCAGCGAGAGAAATTGCAGCAAATAATGGAAGCAACTGGTTTATGATACTGTTCTGTGTCAAACAAAAGCACTGTGCACTGACCAGCGTTGTTCTGAGCGTCTCTCCTCACACCGAGCCCACGTGCCTGCCCTGAGGATGACTCTGCAGGTCTGGCTGGCAGCAAGGAGCTGCCTTGGTGACTTTCCACTTCCCTCGCGGGTGGTGCTGATGGAGCCGCGGCCACCGCGGCGGCCGGGTTATTAATCACCTCCCCAGCTGCAGATCCTGCACCTCCCGGCCGTGCTCGTGTGCAGCGAGTGTCGCCTCCAGGATTAATGGGTATTGATGAACTTGCTTAGCAACCTCATCCCAGCTGGCAGCCGTCCCTGGGGATGCACAGCCTGCCCGGGCTGGACAGAGACGCACACCCAGTGCAGAGCAGTGCTGCGCCGCGAGCGCCGACTGAGGATGGGCTTGGGCCAGCTCTGGGATTAAATCCGAGCCCCGTTTATGCTCTACGCCCAGACCGGTGGCTCTATAACCCAGCTTTGGTCCAACGTCTCTAGTTCCAGAAGTGTTTCTCATGTTCCATTAAGCTGCTGGCTTTGCATAGGAGTTGCAGCGGTAGCGTGATCCACGTGCTGAGGGTGCCTCTGGAGAGTCAGGCTGGGGATAATCACATCCTTTTCATTCTGCTGGTAATTAACTATTAAAACAATTTACTAATGGATGTAGTGGCTTCTTTAAATGATGAATTGATATGATTTAACACAGCTATGAGATATGGGCTTGATGCAAGTATTACTGAGTGCAAATCCAGCCTGCATTAGAGCCTGTTGAGGTCAGAATCTATTAGCCATAATTCCTCTTAGCCTAAATTCCCTTCATCTATGGAATATGTTTTTCCTACAGAAATTATTCTAAAGCCTTCAAACCCAGAGCTGCATGTGCTCTTAGCATAACGCAATGTATGCTGTCATTCTCTAAGTGGAGGAGAAGAGTGTTTATAAAAACTCCAGCAAAAAATAAAGTATATATAGTATAAAATATAATACAGTTTTACCTAATGTGATAAAATTATTGGATATTTTTTTAAAAAATGGATGAACCTTGTGTTCCTGAATAGATGAAATTATATTTACTGGCATGACCCAAATGGATTTAGTCAGAGTAATGGCTGTTGAATGGGTCTAACATCTATTAATTGAATATGGAACTAGTTTTACCTGAGCCTTTCTTTTAAGAGGTTTCCAGTATTTACACAACATAACTGTCACAGGAAGTTTAATTAGATATCTGAGAACTCCCATATCTTGTCAAATTAATTTCTGAACTCTTGACATTTCTGTGACAATACTGTCCTAATTCTACTTGTAGCATGTTCTTAAGACAACTCTAATAACTAACAGTCATGTCTGACAAAATAAAGACAAGCTGTTATTTCTCTCGAAGAGATGACAGTTCCATTTTTCAAAAGCCAAGGGAAGGCTGCTCACTGTTTTACTTCCTGCAGCAGCAAAATTTCCAGGCGTGGGACTGGCAAAACAAAGAGTTACTTGCTGTAGGTAAAGGGTTTTTCTTTGCATCCAACAACTGCGCTCAGATGGAAAGGTCAGGTGTGTCAGGGATGGTTAAGGCTTTGAAGAAGACAGATGTGTGTATGCAGAGAGAACATAAAGGGGATTGGAATAGCTTAAAGGAATAAGCAGAATTGGAAAGATCTGGGCTTTAAACTGGTTCTGCTATTGAAGTCATTGTTAGTGCTCTCCCCAGCTGAGGAAAAAATGTCTCGGGGGAAAAAAAGCTGGGAAAAAATGAAATATTAAATCTATTTTTCTGGCTATCTCAACTGCTGGAATTGTAACAGTGCAAATTACTCCAAGCTTTTAGCAATAGAGTAGAATCCATTTGACCTTTCTTTCCTCTCCAGCCTTATTTCATCTGGAGCCCTGGGTTGGGATTGTGGGGACAGGTGCTACAAAAGTGGGAGAGGGAGGACAAAAAGGTGCCTGGCAGGCTCCAAGCCCAGAGAAGGCAGGAGAGAGTGTGTGTGTGCAGCCTGGACCTGGCTGTGCTCTCATTCTCAGCCAGGCAGGATTCCACACAATCACTGAGCTGGGCTTGCTCAGAAGTTTAGCAATCAAACCCTGCTGCCCATCCACAGAGGAAGGGAGCCCCTGTGGTCCCCATCCTGTCCCCACACCGTGACAACCCTGCCCCACCTCAGGATGGAGAACAGCAAAACCCTCTGCATCCCCAGCCCTGTGGGAAGGCTTTTCCCCACATTCAAACTTTCATTTTGTGAGGATGGTGATGGAGCTGTTGCTGTGTCCATCACCAAACCCACGAGGTCTGCGTGGGGTTTGCAGCTGAGCCCTGTGGGGATCCCTCACACCCTCCCCCCCTCCACGAGGCTGCACAGAACTGTAAATAAAACATCACACTCCGTCCAAACAAGAAGAAAAACCCCAGCACATCATCAGTTTCTAGCAAATGGGAATGGCTTCTGGCACTTTCCTGGGCGAGGCTGCAGCCTGGGCTGGCCGTGGGTGTCTCGCAGCAGCCGATGCTCATTAAATAATCCTGCTGCCCCGTTTGGTTTGTCTGCCTCCACCATGGTCCATCAGGGACTGATTTGGGAGATTGAAAAGCTTCTGCATCTCCTCATTACCCTTGCAATGTCCCCTCTGAGAGGGGATTGGAATTTCTGGTCCCTCGTATGTAATTTTCACCGTGCCTTATTTGCTACTTCTATTTATTTTCCATTTTAACGCTTGTAAGACTGGAATGGACTTTTTATATATATATATATATATATAGGCATTACTGTTATGGGGAAAAAGTCAACATCTGCCGGCTCTTGCAGTAGAGATGCTGTGGGTTTGTTATTTTTTTTTTTCCTTGCTACCTAGAAACCATTGTGTTAACAGAAATCTTGCTGGAATGTTTTCCTGTAAAAAATGTAAAAAAAATGTAAAAAGGTAAAAACGTTTTTATTTATGTTAGAAATGATCACCTAAATAATGCAAAAAAAAAAAAAAAAGACCTGAGTGGGAATAGGGTGAGGGGTGGGGCGGGGCGGGGGGAAGGGACAGGAGAAGGATGGGGAAGGATCAGATGTTCACATTTTGAATTCCTAAGTGCCATATAAGAACATGTACATATTTGAAGAAAAGAGGGCATTTTGGGGGGGGGAAAAAAAAAAATTGAAGGCATGATTTTCCTTTGAAAAATGGAATTAAACAGGACAGTTTTAATGAGTTTAATCATGAAGTCTGACAGTAGATGTTGACCTGGTAATGGCTCTCTGCTATGAGAAAATGGGTTATTTACAACCAGAATCGCTGCTGCTATTTTTCATTCTACTAAGTAAATTATAGTAGAATTATTCACATGATACCATTGTTGTGCAGAGCTCAGTGGAAAACTAAGTCCTTTCAGCTTTTTGAAACCTCATCCTCATTCTTTAACAGTTTCTTCATAGATTACAAAAAAAAAAAAAAAAAAACACCCACTGGCTGCAGCCACATACTGATGAACCTAAAAGACTTGCTAGAGATTTATCTATTAAATTTCCTATGCACAAGTTTAATGGATACACCACAAAACAGGACATTACTTATTTGTTAATTGAATTGAATAATTATTCTATTGAGTCTTATATGTGAGGATTTTTTTTTCTTTTCTCCATTAGCAGAGCTAAAAGCACATGGAAAAGCTGTAGGTGTGTTCCAGCCCTTCTTCACATGGATCACTCAGAAAATAGTGTTATTTTAATAGCAGTGGCAGTAACCATCTAATAACCTGCATTACGAAGGCTCTAACACTTGGCAAGCGTTTTCTGTTCCTCCGCGTTAAATATTTTGTCAAGGCTTTTCACAACTCTGGCAGCTGCAATTCCTTGTCTTTCTCCAAAAGTCGTTTTCTTTTGAGCTGATGAGGCTCTTCTCTTGGGCAGAACCTCGTGTTTCCTGGATGCTCTTTGGCAGCCCTTGAGAGCCGCGTCGCGCCGGGGCGGCATCGCCGCGGTGCCGTCGGCTCCGGAGCGCACGGCCTGGAATTGCCCTTTCCACACCCACCGTGGGGAAACCAAAGCAGGAGCTCGGGGCTGGGTTTGCCCACCTCACCGGGGCACGGGGCTCTGCTGCTCCTCAGGCAATCCGAGCTGCCCTTGCGCTTCCAGCTGATGCCAAATCGGTGCTTCCCTTGGGACGAGGGAAGGGTTGGGCTGGGCCCTCGCAGCCCTGGCACACCCCATCCATCCCAGCAGGAATGCTGCTGGCACTGGAGCACTGCCAGCTCAGCAGCAGCATCCCCGAGGGGCTGTGAATCTCTTTATCTCTTCCACATTCTTCTCATTATTTTTCTGGGAAGAATTTATTGATGGGGAACAGAGAAGGTCATGTTGGTTCAAGGTGCTTCTGAATTTTATTATTTTTTGACGTTTTTAAGAGGTTTTTCTTCGGTGTTGCTTTTGATTTGGTTCGTATATTGGCTGCTGTAACAAAAGCCTTCTCACAGAATTTTCTGCATTTACAGTTTATGGATAAATGTCTGTTGTAGAGCTCTTCTTCCACTCCCCAAAAACAACAAAAAAAAAACCCACACCACCATGGGAGAAGAATTTAAACACAACATACAGGTGCTGCCAGCTGGATGTCCTTAATCACTGTGATGAGTATAGAAACTTCAGCTTAAACTGTGCCAAGTTTAAACCATTTTCACTCATGGCATTAAAACAGGATGTAGAGTGTTACTGGTCCTACCAGATTTTCTTCCAAAAAACATCAGGGTCAACATTGGGTCTTCTTGGAAAAAGAAGGGGAGGAGAGGAAACCCTTGGGACCTTATGCTGATTAAATGCTGTCCCAGAGAGTTCATGGCTCAGCCACGGAGGAGGTGTTTGCTGAGTAACTGTGCTGTCACCTGGCTCTCAGCAGACAGGCAGCATTTGAGGTGTGAAGAGAGATAAAAATCAATAAATACACCATTTACCATTTACTCAGCCCAAACAAAATACTTCATGGAGACATTAGTGCGGCTTTAAGAAGTGAGAGCACAGATTACAGTTCCAGTGCAATGTGGACAGCAAGGCTTCATGGAGTTCTGCTGGCTATTTACAACTCACTTAAAATACTGTGTTTTGTAATTATTGCTGCAGCTTTTCTTTCTCTTCTTCTCACTGCTCCTGTCATGTAATGGTCTGTGGAAAGGAGTTTCTGCCACTCCATGCACAGTTGCTAAATGAGGAAGAGGTGGATGGATTCTTCCAACATTTACTCCACCTCAATTAATTCATGAATTAGGATTGGGTTTAAAGTTCTGTTCTTCCTCTTGGCAAAACCTCCCCTTGAGTTGCCCCGTTTCTCACCTCCCCCCACTCGCTGATTTCTCTATCTGGAAAAATAATTGCATTAAAATGGAGAAGAGCAATGGAATGAGAAATGCTTGTCAGGGACAGGCTTAAATCCTCTCTGTCTAGGTAAGCTCAGCCCAGCTAGGAGCCTCCCAGCAAAGCTCTGACTACCTGGTTCAACATCCATCTCCCAAGTGTGATTCTATGGAAAAACAGCTCCTCAGACCCCTGCTACAAACACCTGACCAAGAGCATGTTTCTGATAGCCGGTGCTCAGCACCAGAGGCTGCAGTCCCAGACGATGCAAAAGGATTTCCCGGTCTCGTGTAGAATAAAAGCACCAGAGGACAGGGAAGATAAATCCACTTCTGGCTGCCTGTTCCATACCTGATCTCTCAGAAGTAATGACTAGCTGTAATTTCACCTTCTAATTTCATTTTTTTAGCAGGCTGAGTGTTTATAAAACTTTTTCAAGGGAGCTGCTGGAGTGTGCTCCTAAAAGACCATTTCTCTGGTGAATAATCGGCTGAAATTCTAATGAGGAAATCCTTTCAGTGGCCAACAGCCTTCCTACTCAAATGCTGCATTATCAGCTCCAAATTATTCAGACAGATCTGAGGAATTTACTTTAGGAAGCTTAGGAGATAAATTCAGTGCAGCAAGTTATCGTGATTGATTTAAGTATTTAAGACTTATCCTAAAAACCTGTTTTGCTCAATCTGCCTCCTAACACGCTCTCATTGAGGCGCATTTTTTTCAGGTTAAAAAGCATCCTGAGTGCAGCAATTTCCCTTTCACTGGCCAGGGGTGATTCTCCTGCACCCTCTGAGGCTGTGGGTGATGCAGTGCTTCGGAAGCAATGAGCTTTACACCAGATTGCCTCATTTTTTACACTCCATGACTCCAGCCACGCCACTCTACGGCACCTTCCCCCTTGGGTCTGAGAGGGAGCATTTGCTCCAAAGAGGATTTATATATTTATTTTCTAAAGGCTGTTAAAGAGAGTAATGTTGCTTTGTTTGTGGGGACATCAGGAGCTGGTGCCCAGGAGTGCTGGCAGGATGAGCACAGGCACTGTGGGCTCCGGGAGAGCCCTTGGAAACACCATCCATCACCAGGACATCCCACGCCCTCTTCCACCCCCCAGTCTGGCTGCAGTCCATGTGGGGCTGTGTGGACTAGCTCTGGGTGTGTGTTTGTGCAGCACAAACAGGTGCAGGGTCATTTCCTAGAGGTGGCTCCTACTGGTTGGGATGAATGAATCTCACAGGTATTTCTTTTTTCTCTTTCTCCACCCTCCCCGTCATTGTACCGTATTCCCAAGGAGAATTTGTGTTTCCCTCTGGATGCTGCCCTGAGAGTGAACACAGCTCGTTCCAGCAGTGCCTTGTCTGGGTGAACCCAGCACATCTGCTTCTCCAACACTGAAAAGATTAGGATTTTTTTCACTGGCCTCTCAGCAGGTTTCTTGTGCTAGAAACTCCCGTAACGTCTCATCAGGACGCTCCTCTCCAAACCTTTCGAAATAGGATGAAAATCAAGAGTCTTATTAACCACTTGCTCTTTCTCCCATTCCCTTTTTCACACTCCAAACTCACAAATAACCCCTGCTCATGGATTTAACTCCTTCCCCAGGTAATTCTTTCTGTGCCTTTTGCCGCTGCAATGAATTTCTCCATGCTTAGGGCAGGGACAAGAGGTGGGACTTGAGACATGGAATCGCATTGCAGGCAACAGGCACAGTGAACTTTAGGTCTGTGAGGCGTGTGCAAAATTAGCTCATTCTGTAGCTGCTCTTGATATTAAACATCTTACCAGGAGGGCTGAGTGTTTGAAGGACAAACACTCATAATTTGCTTTGACATTTGACATGATCAAGCAAGTAAAGGAAAAATATTCCATTTCTCCATTGTCAAAAAAGATAATGAGTTTCATAACTATTGGTATTATGGGAAAAATAGAGCCTGTGTAGTGTAAAATGTGTGAGAGCTGCTATATATTCTTCTATAAATTGCGTATATCATGTTCTTTTGTTGGCCCTATTCAAACACAGCATGCCTATCCTTTTTAATTTTCTGGTTTGCTGTGCAAGTCTCTAACAAAAAATATTTCTTTTATTTTTTAATGAAAAAAGTTTTCTTCAGATTATTTATAGAAAGAGCAGTGCTGTCATCGAGTCTGTCTCATCAGATCATTCTTGGGTACCAATTTCTAGGCTCGGATGACGAACCATAGCAGCCACTTTTCCAATAGCAGCATCTGGCTTCCTGGCAAACTCAAAATGCAGTTATCTGGAAAGCTTCAGAGTTGCTTCTGAGCACATTTTATTTATTAGAAAGCAGTTGTGTTGCTTTGCTTCCCATGACTAAGCCAAAGAATATTTAATATATTAAAAGGAATAATAGGATCTAGGCCAAGCTGTTGTCCCTCAAGTGGCAAGGAATGACAATATTTTTCCTTTAAGATGACCATTTGTTCAGCTCTGAAGGACAATCTGAAACTCTTTGCCATCACTCCAGATGCTCTTTGAAAGGACTGAAAGAGAAATTCAGTCTTATAATGCCTGAAACTAAATTCAAGTTCACCCTTTCCTAGACTGAACACTCTGAAAAGTGTTGGTCACTTGTCTGCCCGCCTTGCTGGAGAAAGGAAACCCTCTGCACAGTGGGGCGCTCTGAGGTGAAAGATAAAATGTCTTTGCAATTTATGATGAATTCTGATAGAAGGAATAGGTGGGTCTGTGGGTCAGGTTCTGTGCCATCCCTAAAAATGAGTGAATTCAGCCTTTGTTTCACTACAGAGTTTATGAGATCGATCATTTGGATCCAGCTCTGCAAAGATCTCCTAAGGTAATTCAGTAGATATCACAATAATCTGCAACATCTGATCAAAAGTGCATGAAAATACAGCTCCTGGAACAATTTTAGTAGTACTCCTTAAACATACCTGCGACCCCACTGACACCTTCTGCCACATCCCAGTCTTCCAGGGCTCTGTGCTCAGGCTGGAGAAGTGAAGCTCTGCTGCTGATCTGGTGGTTTAATCAAATCCCACTACTGCCCTGGGGATAAAAGGAGATTATCCAACACTGTACAAAATGGATGAAGCATCCAGCTCTCCATACACAGCATAATCTGAAGGAGGTTATTAAGGATTTTATTTCCCCAATATCAACATCAAATTAGATAGGAAAGACACCAAGACTCACAGAAGATGACAATCACCAGTAATACAGATGTCCTCATAGTTTTAGGGCATTCCTAGATGCTAAAATTCATTCTCACATGCACAGAGCTAAAAGCTGAGAAAGAACAAGGGAGGATGAAATGTCTGTTGCAGGCTTTGATGATGGTTAGCCTGTATCTGCATCAAAAGCCCTATTTAATTGAAGTGATTATTTTCATTCTGAGAAAGAAATCTCTCGAGTTCTTCTTGAGCAATTTCCAAAAGTTTCTTTCAGTGAAATGCTAGTGTTATTTTTCTAGATGATAGATTAAAAAAAACTGAGAAAGCCTAATCTGTTAAACTCAATATGTTTGACACTTAGCAGCAGTAATGCTAAATGGTAACATCTTGCAGTTTTCTTCCGATACCAGAGGTGTCTCTGGGGCAGGATTTTATTAGTGACAGCTCTCACTGAATTCAGTTAAAGCCAAAGTTTTGTCTCCAAAGTAACTGTTATTCAGTTCAGAAATAAAATGATCAGGCACAAGATTTCATTTAAAGCTTTGAACATCAACGTCAAGGAATCAAAACAATTCTGTTTCAAGATTCTGTTTCTCCAGGGTAGAAATTATTTCTGGGTTTGGACTCTTGTCCTTGCACGTTGTCGTGCTGAATTACAGGGAGAAGCTGTGGGGCTTTCTCTTCTCATTGTCCTGAGCTTCTGCCTCTGGTCTGAGCTTGGAACAATTGGATCTTAATTCTGATTGAGGACGGAGGAGGCTACTGCAGTGCAAAACACCCTGCCAAGGCTCTCTGCTGCTACATTCAATGGCACTTTTATGAGGCTGGATCATAAGCAAAGCCTGCAAATCAAAGGTGACACGTGGGCAACCTGTGCTGCATGCAGTGGGTCAGAGAGATTTCGTGTTTAAGGAAAGACTACACGCTTCTCTGCTGTTGAAGAGCGTAAGCACTTTTGCCTTCTTTCCGCCACGAATGGAGATTATTCAATGGTTGGATTTAATGAATTCAAAATCCTTAGAAAATCACTAGAGCCAGACATCAATGTAAAATACTCCACCAGCTTTCTGTAGTGGAATATAATATTAGCTCTCCCACAATCTACTTCATGCATTTCAAAAGAATGGAGAACATTCTTAAACTAAAGAAGATAGCTTGGGCAGAAAATGATTGCCTGCCTTGGATGCCGCTCTGTAACCCTTCAGGAGCCTGAGTTATTTCTCTCGGGGCAGGAGAAACAGAAACTGATGTCTTCTTTGCAAAAATGGGAGGGGGAGGAAGATGAGCAAGATATTTTATTAATAAATGCTGTTAATGTGCTGTTACCTTGCACAGTCAATAGGAGCGTTGCTGTGGGGCCGGTGGCTCTGAAACCCCGGTGCTGTGTCCCCTTTCTGCTGGTGGAGGCTGCTGAGAACCCACCAGAGCAGCCACCACCCTGCCTGTGTCCTGTGGAATGTCTGCGCCGGGAGTGCTCCAGGAGGACATTTCAGTGCCATGTGGAATCCCTGCTCTGGGTACACCCCACCCAGCTCCCCCTCCCTCTGTTCCAGCCGTAAGCATCTCTCCAGCAGCACCGTAATACAAATAAATAATATTAATTAAGGCTTGATAGGTTTAAAAAGCAATGGAAATAGCTTCTCTCCTGCTGTTTCAGTATCTCATTTCCCCGCTCTGTCCAAACCCCCAAAGCCCAGAGGTACAAACATATATTTCAAATGAGGAGTTTGTTGAACCTCATTAAACTTAAATGCTCAATCCAGTTTTTCAGAACGAGGTTTCACTGTGCTTTTGAGTTTACCTGATTTGATTCTTCCATCCCTAATGGAGATATTCATTTAGAAGGTGATTTTTGCAAAGGCACTTACACACCTACAAAACCCCAACTGAAAAGAAAAGCATCGTTTACATTTTTAAACCAAGCATCTGACTTTGGAGCTGTTCTATGTTTATAGGCTTCACGTCTGAGCAATTCGCCGAGGCCTCTGCGAAATAAAGACCAGCTTTTAATTTGGATTTGCTTTTTGTTCTCCCAGGGTTGGTTTGGTTTTTTTTTTTTCTGAAATGGACGAGCAGCTGAAAAGCCTCTCTGCGTTGGTATGCCGAGCATTGGAGTCACACAGGCACCTGCAGCCATCCACGCACTGCTCGGCAAGAGCACTGTATTTCTCGAGGTTTGTAGCTCTTGTCCTCCCACTCCCTAATTCATATACATAAAACTGGTGTGCTGCCACGTTCTCTCCACACAAATGCATTAGCTGATCAGGAAGCCTTCCCATTCATCTGGCTTGTCACTTGCATGAGGTGGAGGCAGGACCGGCTTGTCAGCTGGCGGTGATGAGAGTGAGGGGTGGAAGACAGGAGAGTGCGACAAAAATGGTGGAGATATTTCTCCCCTTGGTTTTCCAAGGGAAAATATTTTCAGGTGCTGGATTGTCTCCATCCCCTTCCAGACAGGAGCAAATCAGCAACCCAAATACTTGCCTGCAACCTCCTTCTGTAATTAATCGCAGAGTGAGGCTGCAGGAGGGAGTCATGGCTAACCCCCCTCGATGGCTCTGCTGTAGCTCCCGGGCAATGTGGGCATCTTCTTGGAACTGCGACGCCTGATCCCCACTGTGTTTGGCACCGTTTCCACGGTGATTTCCAGGGCAGCCCGTGCAGCAGGAGGAAAGTGCGCAGAACCCACCCAAAAAGGAGCAGTGAAGGCGCAGAGCTTTGCACCTCGAGAGTGGGCAAGACCTCCCTGCAGGGTTGAGAGCCAACCCGGTTCACACTCACACCTTCATCCCCTGTGAATTTCAGAGAATGACAGAACGTTTTGGGCTGGAAGGGACCTTAAAGCCCGTCTGGTTCCATTAGACCAGGTAGCTCCAAGCCCCGTCCAACCGGCCTCGAGCACTTCCCGGCACGGAACAACACGTCAGACGCGGCAGAGCCCGCTCAGACCGAGGGACCGGAGCGATGCTCGGCGGGCATCGGGGGCCGGGCTCTCCCCGGCGGGGCGGCATCACGTCGGGGGTCGGGAGGCTCTGCGCCCCCGGTGCCCGCGGCCGGGCCGCCCCTCCCTCCCCGCCCGCCTCCCTCCGCCCGTGCCCGCTGCCTGCGCGGCCGGGGCGGTGCGCGGGGGCGCGGCCGGCGGCGGAGCCCGGCCCCGCGGCGGCGGCAGCGGCTCCCCCCGCCCGGCTCCCCCCCGCCCCGTGACTCGGAGCCTCCCGCGGGCGCGGCGGCTGCCGGGCGGTGTCGTGCGGCCCCCCGCGCCCGTGCGGGGACTATGAAGCACCATGGTGTGGTGTGACCGTGGCGTCCAGATGCTGCTGACCACGGTGGGCGCCTTCGCCGCCTTCAGCCTCATGGCCATCGCCATCGGCACCGACTACTGGCTCTACTCCAGCGCCCACATCTGCAACGGCACCAACATCACGACGGACGAGGCGCAGGGGCCGCCGCGGCGGGCGCGGGGCGATCTCACGCACTCGGGGCTCTGGAGGATCTGCTGCCTCGAAGGTACCGGGGCCGCGCCGGGGAGGGGGGGGAGCAACTTCCCGGGGGGACCGGGCTGCGCTCCCGGAGCCGCCGGGCAGCGCCCGGGCAGAGCCCGCCCGGGGCCGGAGCCGGAGCCGCCGGGCTGAGCCCCGCCGGAGCCGGGGCCGGGGCCGGAGCCGCGCCGCTGCCTCGGACACGGCCGAGGAGGAGGATGGCGTTACCGTGGCAACCGGCATCTCCGACATTGCCATGGGAACCGGCGGCGGGATGCGGAGCGCTGCCCAGGGGAGCTCTGCCCAGGGGGGCGACCACGCTCCGCGACCATCGCCGGGGGTCCGGGGCTTTGGGGGCTGCCGGCGGGGTCGGGGCTTTGGGCGCTTTGGGGCGCACCTGAGCCCCGCAGGCTTCGCGGCCGCCCCCTGCTACCCCCACCCTCCCCCCTCCGGACTTTGGCTTTAGGAGCTTTGGAGCTCAACCACAGCTCTCGGGCAGGACAGCGGGAACTCCAGTTCCTCCCAGTCCGCCCTCGGACAGACACCGGCAGCTCGGGGGAAGGGGGTGTTGCCGCCGCTCGGGTGCTTCGGCGTGGGCTCGGCGTTCCTGGATCCAGCCCGAGGGTCGGGCTGAAGGACGGGAACAACAAAAAGATGGGTGTTTTGGCGGCTGAGCTGGGCGGCAGGACCCCGCTCCCCGCAGAGGCCGAACATGTGGCTCCCGCTCGGAAAATGGAGTTGTAGAGAGGCGCGGCGGTAACTGCGGGGACAAAGAAGCACATGGGTGCTGCGAGGATTTGGCAGAGCAGGTCGCAAAGCCCAGATGAGAAACCACATCTGTCAGCCGAGAGCGAGGGGCTCCGGCCGTGGGGAAGCGGAGCATCCTCGGGAAAGGGACAGGCGCTGCCCACGGTGGCTCTGAAGCCCCTCACCTGCTGATCCATTTCTCTGTGAGCCGCCAGCGGAGCCTCCGTGGTGCCGGGAGAAAGGGAGAGCCTGGGGGAAAGGGAGAGCCTGGGGGAAAGGGAGAGCAGAGGAACGCTGGTGACTTGTGCCGAGCCGCTTTGTGCCTCGGGGCTGGGGCACCGGAGCCCTGCTCCCCGCAGGGATGAGCTCGGGCGGGCTGCTGTGCTCCTCATTCCATCAGCACGGCTCCGCACACGGGAACTTTGCAAACCCGGCTTTGTGCTTTATTCCGACTGACAGACGGCTCAGCCCAGACGAGCCCAGCTCCAGTTCAGAGTCGCAGCTGTGTTCATATGGGTTTTTTTTTCCTCCCCAGAAAAGGTTGTGGCGTGGTAGAGAACACCTCATTCTCACGTCTGTTCTCATCTTCTCCTTTAGCTAATGATTTAGGGCTACAGTGTAACATGATTTTTCTCTTAAAATACCGGATTTGCTACCTACTAACAGTGGTGGTGCATAGAACAGCTGTAGGAAAAGGAAATATTTTTAGATGCTAAAGAGAGAAAGAATTATTGAAATGTGAAGGTTTATGGGTAATAGCAATGCTTGGCTTTATGACTCTTAAAGGAAATCTAACACTCAGCATGGGCTTTTATGGCACCTGGAAAATGCATCTGAGAGCTCCTGAGTTTACTCGAGAGGTGCTGAGCATCCTCCACTTGAACTGAATCTTGTGATCTGCACTGAGCTTGTTCCAAATGTCTTCAGCCTCCGTTTTTCACGGAAAATAAGTTTGTTTGCATCTTGCAGGACTTGCTGAGCTTGTTCAGCTAGGCTGGACCTGTCACCTGCAGGAAAAATCCCTGAGCTCCCCAGTGTCAGGATTTCTGTGGGGTCTCCCAGTAACACCATTTGTAAAAGTGGAGTGCAGCTTTGACTGAACCTGGTGGGGTTTCTCCAAACCTCAATTTCACCTGCTCAGAACTTTATTTAGGAGAACAGCAGCCAGGGGAGCTGTGAGGAAGGAGCAGTGAGGAAGGAGCAGTGAGGAAGGAGCAGTGTGGAAGCAGCTCCCAGTAACGCAGCCGAGCTCCAGCCTGGCTGCATCATTGATGCCCTGCTGGAACTCCCCGGGGAATTTGGTGAACAGTTGCAATCAGGAGCTGTGTGCAAGGAAAGCTCAAACCCTCATCAGTTTGGGGGATGAAAAGGCGTTTCATGGGACGCATCAATCCGACAGCAAGGGAGCTGTTCTCTTCCAAATTCAAATGCTCATAATCAAATTATGAAGTTACAATTTTTAAAGTTGTCAAATATGTGCTAAGAATGCCCAATTTGAGAAAGCCGTCATCTGTTCACAGAGCTGAGGAGCAGAGACTACATTCTCTCCTCCTTTTTCAGTATGTTCTGTTTTGTAAGACAAAATCTATAGAAATGGTAAATTATTCATGTTTTAAACCATGCCATGGGACTTGGATTTCAACATGGAACCTTTGTTTTATAAAATAATAAAAACCGTTTCTAGATGCTGATTTAAAACAACATTCCCTTGACCATTGCAGAGCCTCGCTCATTTGAAGTGGCTGAGCCTTTTAGTAATCTAATAGTAATATTGCAATTCTGAGGAGATACATAGCAGGAAAATAACTTCAGTTATGGATTTTTATATGTGATTAAATGGTCTGGCTTCAAACCTATTTATAGAATTCTTCTGGTGTTTTGGAGGAATAATTGTTAAAACCTCCTTAATTTATTTTGATGGTCTTTATTGCCATTTCAATCTTATGTTAAAAAGGCAAATCTGAGACACAAAAGTGCAGAAGCTGAAAATGCCTTAAACAGCCCCTGAAATTGCTTTTGACATACATAAAGCATTTTGCTGAGCAAATTTCAGGTCAATTGAAATTTCCCAGTAAAATGTTTTTCAACTCTATCAATAAAACAACTTGTAGGCTGGATTTTGAGCAATCACCTGTTCTGTAGCCCCAATTCCAAGACTTCAAACGAAACTGCTGAAACAGGACATAAAAGGATAACCTTATAATTCAATTATCAGGTGCTCCTCAATGTTTTCCTGTTTTTTCTTTGAAACAATATTTTACAACAAATTGGCATCGTAATTGGAGTGATACAGCTTAGGGATCAAGCATATTATCTTTGTTTGGAGCTGCAGGGATGAAATCATGTTTCAGTAGTAGTTGATACTACTATGGAGCTTAGTCACTCAAGAAGCAGAGTTAATGATACATCAGTCAAACTCTTGCCTGTCTGATCCCAATCTTGTTCTTTTAGCGTGTTTGTCAGAGGTGGAGGTAGCAGGTTCATTGAGTGGATTTTTAATAATTGCACTGTTTCTGCGTGGATTTTTAAAAGTTATATCCAAGGTAACTGCCTTCGGTGGGAACGTGAAATAATTCCTGGTGTGGATGTGCAGAACAGAAGTGGCTGAGCCTCTGAAGATTGCCCAGGGCTCCCTGGCAAACCTGGGGTTTGGTTTTCTGGGCCCAAGACAACCACAATAGCTGCAGCCTTGGCAGCTGAAGTTAAAATGTCACCAGAGGGAGCTTCTGATGGAGCCCCCATGCAGCCAGTCAACCTGAAACAAATTCAGCCCACAAATTCAGAAGAAGAGCAAACCAGCCCCATTTCGGGTGGCTGCTCTTGTGTCCCATGTCCACACTCGAGCTGCAGTGGCTGTCACAAGCTGTGGGTCCCTGGGTGCAGAGCAGGGTCTTGCAAACACAGCAGATGCTGTGTCCTGTCAATACCCATTCTGTGCCCAAGCTAACCTGAGAAAAGGAGATTAAACCACTCTGATGTCCCAGCAGCCCCCGCTCCTGTGGGAAATGTGCAGCACAGCTCCGCAAGCCTCGCACAGTCTTACTCACAAGGAGGATCTGATTAAAATATTTGCCTAGGAAAAAACAATGTTAAAAACACCACTTTATCCACTGAAACTGCTTATCTCGGTGAACAATCGTGCTGAAGTTAATAGGACAGCTCACAATGGAGCGCTCTGCAGGCTCTGTGACATCAAGATAGGAAATCAAGTAATGTACTTGTAATTTAAATTTATTCAAAGAGTATTTTATTAAACACTTCAGCCCATGAATCTCTTTGAACCCATTGTGTGTACTGCTTTTAGTATTCCCTGTTTGCCATTTACTTTTCAAGTGGTGCAATTGGCTATTGAATTCACGTGGGCCCACGTGCCCTTCCCGGCTGCGTGGCTGGAACATTTATAATGGGGAGGAAGGGCCGAGTAAATCATTTATGACTTTGAAAACTTGCACAAACGTGAATTTGCACAATTATTTGCCAGTCTTCCAGCTTGGATGAATGCGCACAAACACGGGAACTGCGGCACCCGCATGCGCTGCTTCCATGGAGACTCCTGAAAACAAAATAAAAATGCTTATACCAATGTTTGAGGCAAGCAAATAAAGGCAGGCTGCTATCCATCAATAGTGCAAATTCATGGCTCATCCGAAAAGAATGAATATTCCTTAGTATTCTCCAAGTACAACTATGAAGCTCCAGCACGACCACTTCGTAATAAACTGAATAGAACGCAGACTCTTTATTCCAGTTCTGTGGCCAGAGTGTTATTTGGTGTAGAGCAAATGTTAGATCACTCTAAGATCAGATATGACCTGCCTTGGAGGTTGTGTCCACAGGCGCATTATGAGGTGGTTGCTCTTCTCAGTCTGTGCAGGCACACGAGCTGTGCTCACACTGTGAAAGGAGAGTGGCTGAGTGGAGAATACGCAAGTGGGTGTCTCTGCTCTGAAAAACTTGTTTGGTGATGCTGCAGCCTATTTCTAGGACAATATATACCTACCATTGCACCCCTGAAGAGTGAACTTTCACCCGTGAATCTTTCAACACAAACATAAACCCATTAGTGAAGGGCTTTGCTGAGGTTCAGACCGTGTTTGCACTCTTTCACTCCATACATCCTGCTCACACCGTCTCCTTTTCCTTGGTAAAACACACGCTCCTGAGAAGGTCCGTGTGCTTTACTCACTGTTTTTAAGAGCAATTCTTAGCACTCTAATATCAGCTTTGCAATCCTGGCTGAAGCAGAGCAGTTTTGCTGGCAACTGATGGAGGGATTTTTTTAAAAAGCCTTTTTAGGTTAAATTTTTTTTTTTTTTCAGGAGCATTCTGTTTGTTAGAGTTTCTGAATTTGGAGCTGTCTTTATGGACACGAAGTTCAATCCATTTGAAATATTGCCCATAGTATAAAATACTTTAAAAATACTGAGAAATTTGGTGCTGGAGGATCTGTCAGCAGAGGATGAGTTAAGGCATTATCTATTCTCAAATGAAAAAAAAAAAAAAAAAAAAAATAGCATGTGTCTCCTCAATGCACCTCTTTGAACATTTGTGCAGAAGCTCTCAAATGATCTTATTGATGTCACAAAACATCCGTTCTCCCCTGCTCTATAAAACAGGGATCTGAAGCTAATTGACTGAATATATGTCACTTTAATGAATTAATTTTCTTTCTTGAAGTCGATCTACTCTATAGCCAGTAGGGTGCTATCAGGCTACATGAAGGTTTTGGTTTTTTCTCCGTGGCTCTCAGCATGTCAGATATCCCAGTGCAAAACTTAGAGCCCACGGACTCGGTGTGCATTAGCGATGCTCCCCGAAGCCTGCAAACCGATAAAAGCACATTTGTAATCCAGCTGTAAAGCTCTTTCCACTGTGCAGAATGCAATGTGGAGAATATTAATCTCACCTCGCTTTCAGGATTGTTCTGGGGAGGCTTCAGAAATGTTTTGTGTCGAGTCAAGGAGGCGTTGGGTCGTACAAACAGGATCCTCGTGGCTGTGTTGTGCTGCAGTCACTGTTTTATCCTGTATATAGTTACGCCGCGTGTTCTGAGGACTTGACAGATGGCATTTGTGGTAGGATCTGTCAGAGCCATAGTAACTCATTTTGGGGTTTGTGGGGACCTTTGCAATGATGTAATGCAATCTTTGGGCTTCGTCCAGCAGCTGTTATCTTTAACTGACCTTCCGCCATGGGTTTTTATTGCTCCTTTTAGAAGCTGCCTTCTGACAGCTCTACTGACCCTCACCAGCATAAACTGGTAAAACAAGTCAATACAACGGTGTGGGGTTTTTTGCTCCTGTGAAATTTCAGCACTGATTATTCCTCCAGTACATCCTGTTCCTTGTGCTGGGTCACGCAGTGTCACCTCTGCTCAGGTCGTGCTGTCCCACCTGTAGCTTCAGTCAGCCTTGCCAGGTGCAAAACACCTCATAAAGAACTCAGGGAGAAGGGGAGTGTACCTGATGTCTCCATCCTGTAGTCTTGTGTATTTTTCCAGAAAGAGAGGGGAAAAAAGAACAAATATTAGGGAAGGAAGCAAGTGCTTTCATCTCATCTCTAATTCCTTTGAGGAGGTAGCAGTACTTTGGTACTGAGTGTAATCTGAAGTCTGTTATTAACACCTCTCAGCTCCCAGATATTTAGCTGGTGTCTCTGTGGTTTATGTGTTAAAGAGCAGCAATTTCTGTAGAATTCCTGTATTCCCAAACTGAAAATGAAGAGGAAGGAGGAGGAGGATGATGATGAGCTTGTGGCTCTGGGCTTTTGTAGGTTTCCTGCTTGATCTGGGGCCAGTTACTTTATCTTCCTGCCCCTCACTAGGAGGGGTAACTGTGCTTCCTTTCCACCCACTTCCCTCTCATTCTAATAATAAAATGGAAACGAAGATGTGGAGAAACTGGGACACGGGGAGAGGGCTGCCCAGCTCGGGGAAGACGTATGAACACATCTCTAACTGGGTTTGAAGCACTTTTGCTTGCAACTTATGTTTTATACATGCAATATTTGGTGTTTAAGCATGTCTTCCTTGAGGGACAGGATTAAGTCTGATTCTCCACCTACGGAAAGTTAACTGCTTTCTAGGAAGGCGGTGGAATTATGCCAATATGAAGCCAATATAGGAGAAGGGATCTCAGATTTGTCCCTTCAGCTGGACCTTTTCCTGCTGGTCCTTCTTTTCTGAGCCAAGACTCATCTCAGGAAATAAATCAAACTATCAAACTGAAAAACTGGTCCTGCTTCCAAACATTACTTGGTGCTTATCTTCATTTTAGATTTCTGTTTACTGCTATTTATTATGTCTCAGATTTATGGTTCAGCATCCAAATTCTTCCCAACAGATGGCAAGGCAGGATGCACAGGAGTAGTAAAATAAACAGGATAAATGCACAACTGCCGATATGTCTGAGAGGCCGATACACATTTATGACTTCGGAACAAAAGGATGTTTGCAGCAGACAGCAGCAGTGCTGGGCAGGACTTCATGGGTTTTTTCTGCCATGTTCTGAAGACACTTTTCCAGTGTGTTTTGATCAGTTAAACTGCAATGTATTTTGTCCTCTGTCTTCTACTCCCAGATAGTTCTTTCCCTTATAGTTGTCTCCACCTCTGAAGCACATCTGTTCATTTTACCTTCAACATTTTAACGTGGAAGGTGGCTCTTTCCTGGGCTTTAGCTTGTGTCTTTTCTTTCATCGTGGCTGTGACTCTTTTGAGGGGCACACAGAGGTGCTGGGGACCACAGCAACATTTGAGGCTTTTTCTATATTGAGATTGATCATAATATTAATGACAAGTGGCCTCTGCTATCTCAAAATAGCAAGCCTCCAGGCAAGCTGCCTGCAGGATGGATAGCCCAGCCTAGACAGACTTAGCTAGATTTCCCTTCAGATCTGGGGGCATTTTTGCCAGTTGTTGCATGCTGGGAGTCAAATGCAGTGGAAGCGTTGAAGCAGTTCTTGATTTAGCCTGGCAGAGAGTCCAGCCCCTCTTTCTCCTCCTTCCCGTGGCATCCTGTCAGCTCAACATCTTTGTTCTCTTCCTCTTTTTTCCCTCCCCTTGTCAAAATGTTGTAACCTTCCTTCAGCTAAGGAGATGCCTTTGAAATTAGCTTTTCGATGACAGCGCATGAGTCCCTCTTTAAAAAATGAGTAGATACTACCCTAGGTTGAAATTTAAGATTTTTAAATTCTCTCCTTAATTCTTGACCATCTCTGTGCCGTCCTGCCAATGAAAAACCTGTAATCATTTACTTGTCCAAAGGTATAGTCTGGGCTCTCTTTTTCTCTACTTGTTTTATTTGTTTCCCAGGATTTATCCAGGCTTCTGCCTACTTAACAAATAACCCTGCAAATTCTTCTTCAATAGAATTGAGTCATTTCTTGTCAAATGTAATCCATGAAGGAATGATAGATTATAAACACACAGTCATGGTATGAAGAGATGAGTGAAGGGAGAGCACGTTATGGAATTACAGTATTTCCTGTACCAATTGCCAAGCCCTGATACAAATTAACCTCTTTTATTGTTCTTTTTCAAGCATTCCGCCTTTTAATTGCTGTTTTGGAATTGTGCCACTTAGTTGTGCCCTTTGAATGTTTCTCACTTAGCCAGTCCTGTTAGCTTGATAATGCCAAATGTTTCTGAGATATTCAGAAGCGCTGAACATCCCCTGCTCGAGTGGGAGAGGGACCCAGCTCAGGCAGGAATTAGCACCCTTGTTTAGCTGCCAGGGTTTGGGGTTTTTTTTCCCAGATTAAATTAATAACCATTTTTAAGTCACTGCCAATTCTCTACCGGGGTTTCAGATCAGTCGTCTCCCATTTATACTTTTTAAATGATGCAGTTTTGTGTGGAATATGGATGACTGGATATTTTCTCCTGTCCAAATATATAGCATTCAATAACACTGGGGTTGTTATTGTCTTCCTTGCATCCCGGAGGCACAGTTTATCTCTTGGTGCTGCAAGGCATTAAAAAAGGAACCATGGCATGTCACAATTATGACTTGAAATAGGATCTTGCCAGAGGAACATTGCCTAAATGTAATCAAATCCAAACTATAACTTATTGCAAATACCTATCAGAGCTGTGCACACCTATCTCACAGCTCGCTGGCTATCAGTGATAGCTGATAGCGAGGCACTGGATGATTTTCTTGGAAGAATTGTTGCGCTGTTGGGGTTTTTTAGAGTTCAGCCCCCAGCACTCAACTGCCTGCAAGCAAATGAAGTAACAAACTCTCAGTGCTGGAAGACCTTGTGACTATTTAGGCTGAGCTTTCAAAGGTATATCCAGATATGAAAGTTTGTGATACTCCTCCGTGCATGACTCACTAATGGCAGTAGTGGGCTTTAATCATCTTTGTCCAGTGGATATTCTAAATTCAAGTAAACCATAGCAATGCCTCTTTACATAATGCATATATTTTAATGCAAAAATCTCTAGGCTTGGTTTCTTTGTGTGTTAGATTTGTTTTAGCCAGATGATGAAACAGCAAGTTGCATTGTGTCACATCACATTTTCATCCACGGGGATTGTAGACAGGGTTGAATCCCTCAAATTCACTGAACAGAGCTCTGTTACTGGAGCTAGTGAAGCCAATAGCCCAAAATGGATTGTTAAACTCCAGATATGGCTCTGCTGAGTGTGGGAGGGTGATCTGCAGGCAACTGTGAACTACCAAAACCAGGAATTTGATTTCCATTGCAGAGGGAGAGCTCCAGACTCTGCTTCCTCCCAGATTTAACATCTCCTGCTCCCACTCTGCCACCTGATGTACACCTGACTGAAGGCAGTTTTTCCTGTACAGTTGGAGCTCAGGAACACTATTAACCATTTCAACTGGGTTTTACTAGGGGAACTTTTGGAAAGCATCAGTATCAAGCAGAGCTCTCCTAAACACGATAAAACATCAATCAGTAAATCTGGGAGCTCAGTAACAGTTAGGAAACATTTCTTACAACAGAGTTGCTAACCCAACCCAGTTGGGTTCTCACCCTCATCCTTCTGCCAGCCAGCAGGGGCTCAGTTATTTGCCATGACAGCGATTTGGGGGTCACCAGAGTGCTCTTTGCAGAGAGACTGACCCCTTCCAGATGGAGCAGTAGGACACAGACAGCTCCAGTCCAGAAGCCCCTCTGCACACACTGAACCCAAGCCAATGAACGTAGCAAGAGGCTGAGTTTCTTGGCTCATGCTTGGAGCTGCTTGGATGTTCACACCTCGTGTTTGGATCAGAGCTGGTCCACATCCCCCCAGCTCTGCCCACTATGAAAACACATTTTTGTCTGTCGACAAAAGATGCTCCAAGACAGTGAGCAGGTTTTCCAAAGCGTGAGGCTTCCGACCTCTATCCAGGCTTACATTGCACTGAGAGTCAACCAAATTTCATTTTTTAAGTTATTTGGGAGTTTCAAAAGATATTTATCCAAGCCTATGCCAATATCTGCTCACTGTGAGATTAAACATCCCGTGCTTTGCTCCAGAGGATGGGAAGCATTTCTCCTTTGCTCTGCACGTTTTGCTGTGCTCTTGTCCTTGTCTTTAGCGCTGACAAACGCTCATGGTTCCGAGGTGCTTTGAGATCCTTAAAGATGCAAGACCTGAAATAAACCACGTAGCATTTAGGAATGATGTTCCCAGCGCCACTTCTAATTATAGCCGCTCGAACAATTCATTTGCATTGTCCCGCTACGGTTGTTGCTTATTAAAACAGAATCCTCTTTACAGTTTGGTAGCAAATTAAGAGGGGAAAACCACAGCTATCCCGTTCCATCCCATGCCTTTGAAAGAGGTTTACCTTCATCATTTGCTTTCTAGGGATATTTCCCTTGTTTTCACTTGTACTCCTGGTCTGATTTTTTTAATGACTTACACGCTGTCTCTTGGTAGCCATTTCCCAGTGACCTTTTTTGCTCATTTTATTTTAATTTCTGTGTATAAATGGCAGCATTCTAGCTGGAGACATTCTTTGGCCACATCACAAAAACCCCATAGGGAAGGAAAAACCGGCCAGAAATTTTCCACCTGAATTTTAAGCATTAACCCCGGTCTTTGGCCACACAAAGAGCCAGCACGCTCAGCTCACACGCCAGAGCTGGATCCTGGGCCAGGATCAGGGCCAGACCCGGGCAGCTGGACCTCACCATCAGCTTCTCCAGGCATCAGCACTGGATGCAGCTACTCCCACAGGTTATCCCATTTTCTGGCATGACTGCTGTGCCCCAGGAGGGCCGAGCAAGTGCTTGCAGCTGGCCAGAATATGGGTACACAGCTCCTAATGCTGATTTTATAGCATTAATGGGCACCTGTTTTGGTGGCCAACTGGCACCGTGCTCAGCCTAAAATGTCTGTGTAAGCTCTGTATTAAAAGAGGCATAAGAATTAGCATGTATCAAACATGTCATTAGACACGTGTCTGGTAGACATAATGCAGGATAATGAATATGATCACAAGAATAAATTAATAACTGAAAATATTTTTTATACGTGTGCACACTTAAAGCAGGGTAGGGACTAAGTGACACTTGTGTCACCAGTTTATAATTAAAATGCAGTGCTTGAATGGAAATGTAAGCTTCAATTAGCCAGCATGACCCTGCTTCCGGCTTTACTTCCCACTGAAAAGCAACGATAACAAGCTCACATTTATTATCAGAGTTTTTCCTGGAGCTGTGCACTGAAACATGCTCACATCTGAGCCCTTTCACTGAAGACATTTTTTCGCTTCAGCAGTTTGGCATGCCATACAAAGGCTCTCTGATTTTTAGTGATGTTCACCTCCTCTTACATAAAAATGTTTTCTGTGCATATTATTTGGTTTTAGTTAAAGTCCAGGTGCACGGGTTACTGAAGAACCAAAGGGATGGCTCATCACAGAGCACAATGGGTAATTATTGCTGAGCTTCACTGTATTGCACAGACAAATCCTTTCTTGGAGCTCAGCATTGTGCCTGTGAGAAAGAAAATACCTACGATCCAGCCCAAAGTCCTACCAGGGTAAGAATAGATCCTGTGGGAGATGCTTTGTCCATTTCATTTTTAACTCTCTCAAGGGACAGAGCTTCACAGTTTTGTTTAGAGACGCTATTTTGCATTTTAATTTCACCAGTGGGAAGTTAATACATATATAAATTATGAAGGCTCATGTGTTCCCATTTCATCCCAAGAGGATGTTAGGCTTTTTGTAAAATGGCTAAATAATTCTCTGGGTTCTGCCCCCCATTAAAACCAAGATTTATCTTGATTTATGATCCAAATTTTGCTGTTGCTTTGCCTGAGGTTTGAGCTTAATTTCTGCAAGAGAGGCCAGAGTCCTTGGCTGTGCAGGCAGGGAGAAAACCCATTTGGCTCCCGCCCAACCCCACACTTTGGGTACCTGGCTCAGTGCTCCATGTGAGGGGCAGAGCCATTCATGAGAGATCCAGATCCTGGAGGTGCCTTTTGAGAGATCCTGACATCTTCCCAATCCCCCCAAAACAAGAACCTTTTAATCTAGGGCTTATTCAGCCCTGTGTTCATGCAGGAGATACCATTTGGGCATTTTTACACCCTTCAAACTGGTCCATGTGCAGAGCAGGCTGCAGGAACCTGGGTCCCAAATAACAAGGATGGGGAATGGGCACCACAGCCAGTGCTTAGAGGAGCTGGTGAAAAGCACACAAACCCCAACAGCCCCGAAATGTCAAGACTGAGCAGCTAAGCCTCACAAAGTATATTTAAGAAATATGTCCTGTCTGACAGGGATGGACCAAGTGTCCACACAGATATCTTTTGCAATGCCTCCTCCAATATTTTTTTAAGCAATTTCTACGGGCAGAATTCTTGTGATGTAGGAGTGGATGTCAAGCCAGGATATCTCAGCTCAGAATAGATATGTGCTCTTAGCTTTGGGTCAGGCAGTGACGTGTGGTGGAGCTAGAGCCTCCAGGAACTCTTCAAGATGTAAAAACTACAAAGCTCCCGGTTTTTCGCTGGTGCTGTTCACATGGGACAGAGTGACCTCTCCAGAAAGCCCTTCCAACAGCAGCCGCAGTCTCTCTCAATAGCATTTAATAACTACCCATGGAGAAAATTACACTCTATTTAAAAGGCCAGAAAAATCATCTTCAGTTTAACTCTGCTGACTTTGGTAGAATTACACCAAAATGGGTTCTATCTGATATCCTTTCCCATACTAATGTTCAGTGGCTGGGCATAAAAAGCTTTTCCAAGGCAGATTAAACACTTCCAAATGGTGAAATATTCTTTTAATTTTCTTTCACACACGTTATTTTAGGTGTAGCTTGGAACTCTGCCCTTACGAGAGGCATCCCTTTAAATATTTATACAGCATCAATATGTAGCCACCTTCATACGTTTTTAATGATATGTTCCTTTCTAAATTAACCATTAAGTAACCCTGTCCTGTGGTGTTCTGTATTTTGCACTGCATTTATGCTACCCGTGGATTTTTTATTTTTTATTTTCATTATTTCTCCGTGGAACAATGAAGATGTCAAGGCAAGGCCCAGGGGCACCGTGGAAATCGAATTCTTGGAGCACCACTGCTGTTGCCATGTGGACACACACTCAATAGCAACTCTGTGTTGCCCTGCAAGCCAAGGGGACGCAGCCCCAACCCCACTGCTGCGCCCTGGCAGTTCAGTGCCAGCACAATGGCAGCTCCTCGCTCCTGGGAATGTAACTCCCAGGATCAGGGGGGGAAAATATTGAAACAAACCCAAGCAAAGGAGGGACAGGAAGAGATACCTCCATTTTGAGGTTCTCCTTGAGAACCGGTAGGCTTCTGGACTTCCAGAGATTTTTCCTCTTTTTTTTCTTCTTAATTGTGTTGTTAAGATGCTACAAGGTGCCAAGGTGAGCAGGACCAGCGCCATCAACTGAGTCAAAGATCTTTATTTCATTATCTCTTTGCTCAGCCCTGATTCAGCCTGAAAACCCACAGATGAGTAAAAGTGTTGGTACAAGCCATGGGTTTTTATAACTCTGGGATTTTTGAGTCCTGTTTAATTACAGCACATTATCATAGCAAAGCAGTTACTGCAGAAGCTGCTCGTGGCTTGTTTCCCCTCCCTCCCGAGGGGACCACAGGAGATCACGCTGCAGAACCAGACCCTTAGATAGACAGACAGAAAGACAGCACACTTCTCCCAGCTTTGGAACAGAGATTATTCCCCTGACCAAAAAAAAAAAGGGACATCAGGGTTTATCCTATGCCCTGTTATACTGAAAAGCATTCCCTTATGCTGCTTCGCAAAGAGGAGTCTCACCCTTCAGAGCTGGATCCAACCTCTCCTCCTCTGAAGGGACCTTGCCCTGTACTTGTTCTGTAAGAGCTTCAGTTAAGGCAGCAGAGATTTTGTCTGATGACAATGGGCTCAAGGAAACAACGAAATGCAATTTCCCTGAGTTGCAGGGTGTTGAAGGCAGAGATGGAGTCACCAGCAGTGCCCTTCCAGCGCCGGAGTCGCGGATGGCGAATCGGTCCCAGGCAGGATGTCGCCATCTCCTACACTTGCAGACAAGGCCCTTTGTAAAAGGCACAGGGGTATTTTTCTGTCTTCCCTCCAGTGAAGCAAATCTGGCAGGGTTTGGCTGCAGCAGTGACTCGGTTTCTGGGTTTTTAAATGCACCGGTAAAGGGACATTGTTTGCTCTGAACAAAAGCCGCCTGGGCTTGGCAGTCCTGACAGGTGCCTGAGGAAAGGAAAAGAAGCCAGGCAGCAGCTGAAATCCAACCAACTGCTCCCTTCCACCACGGGAAAGGCAAGGTATGGCCAAGCTGAACTTGTGCTGTTATTTGAGGCTTTTCTTTGGGTTCCAGAGGCAATTTTTTTTTTTTTTTTTTGGGGGGGGGGGGGCAGTGTTTGCTGCAAATATGTTTAAATTCTCCCTTTTTTGGAGGCAAGTAGTCAATGCATCTGAAGTGCATACTTGACATATGTTTCTTTTCACATGCTGTCCTCCATTCATTTCGTGCAGCAGATGCTCAGTTTACCACTTTAAACGTATTCTTATTTACTAGAAATTATTTTAGAAAAATAGCGGTTTGGAACTAAACATTTCCAGCCCTTCTTTTGGGTGCAGGGAGCTCCTTTTTGCAGCTGTCCTGGGTGGCTGCATGCAGATGTTGACAGGTTAATTTGCATTTGAAGGGCTGGATGCAGCGAGCTAAGCGAGGGTTTTTCTTCCCTGCCTCTGAAGGCAGTCACTTCACACTCCTTGCCAAATTTAGCCCGATGCTACTCAATTAACTAGAACAACATCCAAGCTGAGTTTGGCCCATTGTTAGCCGGCCATTTATTACAGGGTTGAATTAAACCCCTTGGCCGTGCAGGAGAAAGGCTTTTATTCTGAAAATTGATTGTACAAAAGTGAACCGCAAGGACAGCCCTAATTCACAGCAAGGTGGTAGACGCAAGCTGGTTTATCTGATTTCCTCTGTCCTGTCGCCAGAAACTGCAAGTCCAACCTGGTTTTCCTGCCTGCTGCACACTGCTGAGGTCAGAAATGGTTTGGCAGAAAAGGAATCCTGATGTTAAGAAGAATGCACAGCTCACACTGCTCAATCCCCCTTCCCGGAGAGTATTCTTTCTCTTCTTGTCTTGGGTTTCTTGTTTCCCTTTAAAAGAAGTTTATATCAAGACTGTGAGCACAAAGACCCAGATTTAGACTTCAGTCCCGTCCATTGCTGTAGGAAAAGGCAGAAGTCCTGATCCACAGCCCTGCTGGCAGCCTCTAGGAGCTGTTGCTGCTGGTCTTTCATGTGCCTCATCCATCCACATCGGCTCAAAGCAGAGACCAAAAGCTTCCATGCCGCAGCAGGGAGAAGAGCTGGCATTCAAAGAGTTGCAGCCCTGTCACCACCAAGGCCCCCTTTGCTTCGTCTTTGGTTTCTTTTCTCCCCTTTAGATGTTACAAAACTGTCAAGGAAAGCTACATCCTGTGGGTATGAAAGCACTGAGCTGAACCTACAGAGACATGGGAAGACGTAATTAACGTTTCTCTGGCATTTTTTTTTCACCTTCTTTTCACCACACTGCCTCATCTCTGCCGGGACCTGCCGTGGGCAGATGCTGGTCTCACTTCTCCCCCCCCATAATCTGGATTTCAGCTCAGTTTTCTGTGCATCCCCCTGGCCAAGGCTGCCGTGGGGGCAAAGTCACCCATCTGAGGGAAAAAATTCCCCTGCTAGATTTATCAGTTTTGATGTTTATTTGCAGGCATTAAATGAACACTCGTAACACGTTGGATTCAGCCTGCATTCCTGGCAAAATTCTTCCTGGTCGTAGTCAAATGCAAACTAATTCATCACCCCAACTCTGTATGAGGGAGGTACTGGCACAGTGCACCGTCTCAAAGGGAAGTGTTTGCTCCAGCCCATCGTTTGCATCACACACGAAGCTTTTCTTGGAGATATCTTTGGGTTTTCTACGTAAGAACTTCAGGGGAGAGGATGGGAACGGAGAATGTTGCTGTTAGACAGGCATGATTCAGGTACCCATGGCGACATGAGATCACTCTGCATTGTCACCAGCACAAGGAGATTACCTTATACAAGAATAACTAAGAATAGAATTTTTGACCTTCAATATTTCCTTATCTGTAAACATTAGATCTGCAGAGCAGTGCAGCTCTGCTTGTCAACAAGAAGAAATAAAAGAAAAATAAAACTAATTTAAAACCCCACGGTGGCAGTGGAATAAATTCATACATTTATCATTTCAGAGGTTCCCATCACTCCTGCCTCTTTTCCTGCAAGGTTTAAATGATTACATATTTTTTTGTGCGTTATGTTTACTCTTCTAAGAATAGAACACACTTTACAGAAGCTCATATGGATGAAAAAGCATTTTCCTTTTGCACTGTTGCTCAGAGTTAACGTGCACAAACCTACACCTTGAGCTTTCCAAAGCCTCGGTTCATACCATCAAATAAATCAATGACATATGCAGAAATTTCTTTTTAAGTCCTTAGAAGGTGAATGTTTATTACATGAATTTCACTTTAAGAAATATCATGGATCTTAGAGATTGGTGCAACACTTTATCTAGTCCAGCAAAAGGGGCAGATTCTTCACAACACTTGCACCTGCCCCTGCTCCTGCCAGCACTAAAACTGGAGATACTGGAATGAAAAAAAGATCCTTAACGTGAAGTAATGCAGGATGAGGTTCTAAGCTTACCATAACAGCTGGAAAGAACTTTGTGAAACGAAATTCAGCATCTGCTTCTGTAGATGTCTCAGGTTTTAAGTTTCTGAGGCAGAGGGTAATTTTTTAGCAGAATTTTAACTTGCACATACATGAATTATTTCTAGTGACTGGCTCAAAAATAGCGATTTGAGCCTGCGCAATGTGTTCACACAGGGCTGGAGCGTGGCCAGGCAGCCTGGCCAGGCCTGGGACACCAAACGTTCTGCACACACCTGGACCACGTACCCCGCCTTGGGTCTGGCACTGTGGGATGGGGACATGCTCTGAGTGTCCCCTGTCCCTTCCTGGGCATGGGTCATCAGGGAACAGCCAGGGTTTGGGGTCCAGACACCTTGCTGAGGTCTGAGCTGTAGTTTGGGGTCACTGGAGGCCCAAGGCACAGTGCTGGTCCCCGGGAGCAGGGGCTCATCGTGCTGTGTGACCCAGAGGTGCAGCTGTCACAGCCTCCGTGGCTCCTCCTGTGATGGGAATGGCTCAGGCTCCGTGTTGGGATTGGGCTTCAAGCCTCCATCCAAGCCGTGGTGCTCAGGCTCCTGGTTTGCTTCACTGGAGAAAGGACTTTGCACTCCTCTGAGAAGAAAAAGGAGGCTGTGGTGTGGAAAAAGCAACTCCCAGGTTCTCACTCCTGAGAACACTGTTAGGAAAAAAAAACAAAAACTCCAAGAAGAAACACATTTAAAGAACAAGGGGATGGCAGTATCCCTGCTGGAGCTCCCCAGAAGTCCATGAAGGAACCCCTGGTGTATCCAGCATTCACAGGTTAGCAGGACATGGGGCAGGGTTGTGAGGAGCTGCTGCAGAAAAGCACTGATGTCTCATGAGGAAACAGGAGTCTCCTGCAGGAGCAGGTCTGCAGAGGAGTTTAGGTGATGCTCTGCCTAAAAAGCCAAAGCTCAGCCTACAAACCCCAGTGCCCTGGACAACAAATGGCACTGAAGAGCAGAGCTCAGGAGCTGGACCCTCATGGTGAGCGGGCTGGCATCAGACCTTCCCTTGACAACCCACAGGGCTGATGTTTGGGGCTGTGCTCATCCTCAGGGATGGACACCTGGAGTCAGCAGTGCAGGAGTGCACAGCCCACCTCGCCCTGGCAGCACCACCAGAGCCCCATGACCAGGCACATCCTCACTCTCCAGCAGGTATCTGCTGGCCATAACCCGGTGATTCCAGTCTGCAGAGCAGAAGTAATCCACAGTCACTGGGCAAACTTTGTCCAGAGCTTATTTGGGAGAGAAAGCTCTGCTGCATCCTGCTGGGTGCAGGAGAGCTGCTGGAGCCGGGTGATGTTTCGACATGACTGAGTATTTTTAGAGCCATCCTATAGTGCCGGATTTTTAACTTCCATTTCACAGCCCTTGGAGCCTGGCAAACTTTCATTAACATTTGATGCCTTGAAGTCATGCAAGGTCTGGGGGGAAAGGGAGGGGAAGGAGGGAAAAGGAAGACAACTTTTTGGAAGTTACTGGGAAGCTTAGAAAAAGCCTCCAGTCCCTTCTTTTTGTACCAGGTGGTTTTAAGGGACCCCAACAATTCAAATAACAAAGTTAGAATTCCAAACCGTGGCTGGGTGGAAGAGTTTTAATTAACATGTGAAATACCTGGAGTCTCTCTGGCCCTTGGGGAGTTGAGCCCCACCACCCTGCAAGGATCATGCCTCTCTTCTTTGCCCGTTACTAGGCAGCTATGCACATACAGGGCTGTTTGACCCATAAATCCCCAAATTTTTTATAATCCATCAGGCATCCATCCTCGAGCAGAGAACACAAGCAAATCAAAGGACTTGCTCCCAGTTCCCACTGCCCTCGCTGCCATTTCTGCCCAGCACAAAGTAAGGCTTTTTTGCCCAAAGTTATAGCCAATGGAAACACTGCTTCCCTGGCTACAAGGCAGACTTTCAACTGGAAAATAAGTTAACAGAAACTCTATTTTTCCCCCCTCTAAATATACACACATACACACACACACACACAGAGCGTCTCTTCGCGCGCACAACTGAGATTTTTCATAGGCTGAGGGAGTAGGAAGAAGAGACGTATTTTTGTCTCCTTGGCAAAAATACATTGGCAGCATATCACTGAGTTGTAAAGATTGAGTAAGTACCAGAGCACGGCCCCGTTAAGCGGGTTTTGGAAAGCTGCCCTTTGGCTGCCTCTGCCCGTCTGCCAGGGACACTGCGCTGGGGGGACTCAGCCTGAGGAGCCCCAAACAGCCCACCCCGGCTACTGAGGAGGAAAAGAAGGTTGCACTACGTGAAATGAGGAGCTGTCAGCTCTGCATCACGACACACGAGGTGTCTGAAGGGGAGAGGAGCTGTAAATCTCCCCCTGGGCATGGCAGCGTTCCCGGGTGGTCGGAGCTGCTGCCTGACTGACTCCTGATGTGGACCTGGCAGGAGGTGTCACTGAAGGGGTGACAGACTGGTCCTCCCCTGCTTTCAAAACTCAAGGGGAAATCTGGTCCCCAAGATGTTGTTGTGCAAGGGCAGGGAGAAACACGAAGGGCTGAGGGGGAAGGAGTCAGTGGTACAACAACCACCGCAGCCAGGCACGGGGACCTGCCCTTTGTCCAGTCTTCCCAGCAAAAGGAAAATGTTTTGGTTTTCTCCCAGCTGTAAACATTCCCAGCTGCTTCCATTCCCCCCCAGGACAGCAGAAGGCAATGGGCATTTCTGGTTACAATGGCAGGTGTGCCTGATGATGGTAAGGGCTAAGACTCTCAGATGCATTATTTAAAGCAAATTCTGGGATTCTAAATACGATTGCTCAAAGCTCCCACCAGCACTGTCCTTTCCCAGTGCAGGTAGAGACATTTCATAGTAAAACACAATCCTGAAATACTGAAAGTAAACTCAGAAATCTCGACAATGAAATATTTATGAGTCTGTCCTTTGGTGCATTGTAATTTTGCATGATATGTTTTGCTTTTCAAGACTGACTAGATTAAGGCTCTTCTGATTCATTAAACACATTTTCCCAAATGCTGTTTCTACAAATATTGTTAGGTCATTGTGTTTAGTTGCATTTATTAGCCGGTGTAACAAGGAGCGTACGTCTCCCATAAACCTGAGAGGAACCCGCTTAAATGCGTTGCTCTGAATCTCAGCAGAGAAGAAAACAGTTCTCATGAATAATTAAAGCCTAAAGAGGTCATGCTGGTTTCGCAGCCTCATTTTTATTTGTCACTGCTTAGTTTGCATTAGGAAATAGGAAGTTTCAGATGCGGGAGCCAAATGGAATCTCTTCTGCATGTGTTCATTTAAACAGATCTATTTGGTAGCCGTCACCATTTTTATGTATTAGGTCATTTGTTAGCTGTAATAATTTAAAACAGTCCTGGGAATTAGAAAGTTTAAGGTTTTTAATTTTCATCAGGCAGTGGCTGTGCATCCCTTTGCCTTTGTGGAAGGAAGGAGCACTGGCTCCTCAGCCAGGCAGGGCTGGGATACAGGCAGGGCTGGGATGCAGGCAGAGACGGGATTCAGAAACCCTGGGATGCAGGCAGAGACGGGATTCAGGCAGAGATAGGATTCAGGTAGAGATGGGATGCAGGCAGGGCTGGGATTCAGAAACACTGGGATGCAGGCAGAGATGGGATTCAGGCAGAGATGGGATTCAGGTAGAGATGGGATGCAGGCAGGGCTGGGATTCAGAAACACTGGGATGCAGACAGGGCTGGGATTCAATCAGGGCTGCTCAGGAAGGACCTGGCTCACCCTCTGCTCCACCTCTCCACAGGCCCCTCCAATCAGCCAAGCCCCTGCTCTCCTCCCAGGGCCCTGCTCACCTCCAGCCACTCCCTGTCCACCCTTCCCATCTCCTCCTCATCCTTCTCTCCCTCCCACTTTCTTCCAAGCACCTTTTCCTGTCCTCTGTGAACTGCCTTTCATTCCTCCACATTCTGTCCCAAAGTGCTCCTTTGCTCTTTTTCTGCTCTTTTGCTCTTTTTTTACATTGCTCTCTGCCTTTCTCCACAAAAGTGCAGCACCTTTCTGGTTGCACGCTCTGCTGGGAATCAGGAATAACAAGGCAGTAGTAACTTTAATTCAAGTGAAAATCCTACATGCCTGCCTTTATATTCCCTCGCAGGATTTAATAATGGTGAAATACTTTTGTTCCTTTCATTTTTTCCCACTGGAAGCTGCTCAGTCTCTCCAGCAGCTCTGTTATTTGTTCCCAAGGTTAGACACCAGCCCTGGGTATTCAGCTCGACATCGCGGACAGCACTAATCTCTCCTGGTGGAGTGTCTTTTGCGCTGATACATCATGCAGATGATCACTGGAACCTCTGCCTTGCATTTCCCAAATCCAGCCATCAGCAGGGTTTGGCAGTTCCACCCCTTTCTCCCAACCTTTAGACTCCCTGTTGTCATCTGCCTTGTTTCTGTCCCGCATCACTGATTGTGCATGATCAATCTCTAGAGGCTTCGCTTCTATGTATAACTCAACAAGCTGGCAGAGAGACCAGGAAGACTCATTTGTGTGCTCCAAAACGAATGGAGATCCAGCTCAAGGTCACTGCATTCCAAAGACAGTCACATTACAAGCATTCCTTTCAACTAAGATGATTTATGGAGTCTTATTTCCCTATTGCTTCTTCAATATCCAACTGTTTTTCTGAATGCCATCATCTTATGATGAATCTCCATGGATTGAAGAGATGTGGAACCGCTACAAGATTCCAGGAGTGTCCAAGTATCCTGCATATTCCTAATCAATTCACTAATCAAGGTCCTATAACACTACTTTCCAGTGTAAACCTCATGCTTTTTTCATTAAAAACCCCCAACTATACGATGTATGAATGAGCCAAAAGAAAGTTTGTGAAAAAAGTCCGGCTCTACATGTCAGGTCAGAGACATTCCCTGCTATTGGAGCAGACAATAAGTCATTTAATGCAGAGAGGTAATTATTTAGCGCCTTGCAAACTTCTGCTACACCAAGGGACATCTCCATTAATAATCAGAACCATCAGTAATCAATTCTCAATGTTCATTGCATCAATAATATGAACCGTCACCTTATTGATAAAGTATCAATAGTATGAACCATTAATAATATATTTATTTTTTTTCTGCTTGCTAGATCTGGAAGGTTTTTCCATTAGAGAAGAAGACACTAGGTGCACCCTGTGTGTGTTACCCCAAACATCCCCAAGGATTTCCCAGGTCCTTGTTCTGGAGAGTTGTTTCTTAAATTTTAGACTGCTGTATGCCAGCTGCAAACCTTGCCTGGTGTGAAATGAAAATGTTTCAGAAAATGGGGGGGTAAATTGCAGTTTAAGAGGGTCTAAAAGCAGAAATTATGAAAAGGAAGACAACAGTTGGATGTTGTGCATGTGTGAAAGCTGAAATGGCAGGGGAAAAAAATGGGGATTAAGCATCACACATTGCACTGTGTGTGTTTCAGGTAGCTCAGGAAGCAGCCCAGAGGTGACCATGACAGTGACTTAAATTATAAACTCAGTAGAGACTTTGAAGAGACATCAATGTCCATTTCCTTGAATTCCACCCCCAGGAAATGCCAAGCCATGGGACAGGATGTGCTGTGATCCTGAAAGGTGAACCCATCGAGCTCTGGCTGATCACCATGTTAATGAGGGAGAACGGATGACTTACCAAAGGAGGGGAAACCATACGGACTACAACCAAACTACCCCTTAAGGGAAACTCGATTCCAATAGCTCAGATGCAGGAAAAAGGCATAGTTTGACATTGTGAAAATAAACATGATTTGTCATTTTTCAGCATATGAACTTCACCAGGCAAAAATGAGGGTCTGTTCTCAGAACTGCACCCGCTTTGGCATTTCAGCCCTCTCACAGTGACCGATGGACTGGCAGCAGCCTTCCGGGCTGAGCAGTCTTTGTACCACTGCATCTGTGTCAGGGTCAAGAATACTGGGGGGAAAGAACAGATTTGGGTCCAAATCCTGGCTAGATTCAGGCCAGCACTGTTCATTTCCCGCACTGAGGTCTTGGAGCGGTGATGGTCACTGTGGGGCCATTCACACTTGTGAAAAACGAGTCAGTCTCTGACAAATCGTGCCAAAAGCACTGCCAGTTACTGAAGTACCTCTTTAAATTAAGGTATTTGGAGCCAGCATGTAAGTAAGAGCTGGAAACTCATCGGAGGATGACTCTCAGTTCAGAGCTCTGATGGATGAAGGCTCTCACCTAAGAAGCCAACACCAGCTCCTCAAGTGTTAGACTAATTTTAGCTAAGGTAGAAAAGCCAACTACAGAACTTTAATGGAGGTTTCTATCCAAGCTCCAAATTCACTTTTAAAGGACGAGGAGATTATATCAGCCACCCAGAAACAGCCTCAGCAAAGTGGCAGCAGAACAAAATATGGAAGTGAGTGGTGAGACAAACTTCTGGGCTGCCGGGATAAAGGACTGTGGCAGGAGATGCAGGACGAGACGAGGTGTGAAGGCAGAACACAGTGAGTGTGGGCTGTGGTGGTGGAGAGAGAAAAGCAGACACAGAGAAGTGAGTTAACAACCCCACGACAAACTAGAAATGTTGACAGTTTCTTGGGACTGAGCCAGGCGTGAGAACGCTCACCGTGGCAGGGCTGACTTGTGTCTGACTTGAAAATGTTCCTCAAACACCATCACCAGTGTGGCCCCAAAACAACCACGTCACACCCAGGCTGAGGAATTGCCGGTTTCCCTGCAGAGTTGATTTACAAAATGCGAACTGAACATCAGGGCTGGAAGTTTGTCAGTTTTTCTCCCTAGAAAACACAGAGTCATTCCCTCAATCAGCTCTGTAAGAGCCACAAAAGAGACTAAAAGAGAACCCCCTGAAATTTGCCCCACTTTGCTGTCCAACCAGCAGCACGAGAGGATGTGGTTGATAAGGAGAAAATTGCAAATTGTAGCAGGAAGACCCATCAGCAGGGCTTGTGGAATTGCACAGCACGCTCCAGTGTAAGCTGCTTGGCCAAGGAAAGGCAGCTGGGAAGGGACAGGAGCACTGCTGAATAACCTCAGTCGTGAATTCCGTGGCCAAAATGCTGGTTTATGAGGCAAACACTTGAAGGAAGTGGAGACTGAGTAGCCTAAAGCAACAGGTAACCTACAGCCTTCTCCTCCTCTGCCCTGCGTTTCCCTGGTACCATTGGTATTCACTGTGGCAGCACAAGGACACTCAGTACTTTTGGCAGCAGTTTTGTAATGACTGAAGAGAATTCAAAGGACAGCAGCCAGACACTGATGTGTTTTATTAGCTCCCAGATGTGCAGGTGAGGTGAATCTTTGGGAAATGAGTTTTGCTGCCACGGGTTCTCTAACATCACTCAAGGTCTCAAAATCTTATAATGGAACAAAAGGCTGTCACAGAATTTGAAAGGTATCTTTGGCCAAGCGTCTTTTCTGAATCTGTTCCTTTCTTACACAGAAATACAAATGCACAACATCTCTGATGATATTTGCCCAGCTGAAAACAGGAGGTCAGCTGCTGAGGCTGTGTGTTTTCCACATGAATTATAAGTGACTGAGCCTCTGCGGGCGTTTCCTGGGCTATCTTCTGGTGTAGGTGATCCAGAATCTGGAGATGCTTTACCAGGCTGTATAAAATCGTGCTTGGTGCCTCCTGGATTGCAGACCATCAAAATAACAAAGCATATATTGCTCAGAAATTTATTTTTTTCCTGCCAGAATTAGAACTCACCCCTCCCAACAGCAGAGGTGCTCCATCCATGGAAGTGTCCAAGGCCAGGTTGGACAGCGGACAGTGGATGGTGTCCCTGCCATGGCAGGGGGTTGGGACAAGATGAGCTTTAAGATCCCTTCCAACCCAAACCATTCCGTCACTCAGTGGATTTCATTACCACACAAGCAAGGTACTTGGTGCCCCCCTCTGCTGTGGGGGCAGCTTCTCTGGGAAACAGTGAGAATCCCCTGGCATCTGGAGGGGACCAGCCAAGGCCACAGGAAATTCAGGAGTGATCGAAAAGGGGTGGTTGTGACACGAAGCTCGAACTGCCCAAGCGGGAACCTCTCCAGTCGCTATTTGCAGCTCTGGAATTGGCACCCAGACCACTGGAAGTAGCTCCTCGGCCACGCCAGGCCTGAGCTCCGCTGCAGTGTGAGACCCCTGTAAGAAAAGCAATGCAAGGAGCGCAGCAGCACAGCCTTTGTTCCACAGGGCTGTGGTGAAAGAAGGAGCTGTGAGCGGTCTCTGCCTCCAACAGAGAGGGCTTTGTCCAGGAGCGCCAGGCAGAGGCTGCAGGCGGCCAGAGGGAATCGGATCAAGCACCGCCACAGTGCAGGCAGGTTGGGAAAAGCAGATGAGGATGTTCTGAGTGCTGGAGAGTGGTGGTGTAAGACAGTCTACGACAGACGCGGGAGGGAGCATTTACTACGCAGAGGTAAGAGAATGGAGTCAGTGCGTCAAATGAGAAGATAAACCAAGACCTGTTCCTGGAGAAAACGTGCTTCTGCCAGACTGGAGGGGAATGTGGAGCACTAAATACAGGCCAGGAGAGAGCTCCCTGCCAGCCCCAGCTCCTCTGCAGTGCGTGGGCAGCAGCAGCTGCTCCGGCATCTCCTCCAGCTCCTCAGAGCCCTCCCGAGGTGCTGAGCGCACCGGGAAGGTGTTCTGCCTTTAAAAGCCTTAAAGAGGAGCAAAATGGAGCAGGCAGCAAATCCTGAGTGGTTGCTCCTCACCTGACACCGAGGGGACTGACGGGAAGCTCTGAGCAGTGGAAGGGCTGTAGGCAGCAGAGGCGGAGGACTGGAAAAAGGGGAAGTTCATGTCACAGCAGAAGATAAGAAAATAAGAGACTTGAGGAGGAGTTTTGCTTTGCTCACCAGACAATTGAAAATAGATCAAAAGGAGAATCCAAAGGGTTTGTTTGAGATGACAGCTCCTAAGGAAGAAAGTGGGGCAAATTTCATACATTTCAACATTTTAAAATAATATTCTTTCTGCCCGGGAAGTAGATGGAAAGGAAATGAAAGAGAGTAGGCCAGATCCTGACGTCACTGGGTGAGACCGATTTCAGTCCACTACAGGGAAATCAAAATCTGACCCAAAAGTAAGCAGCTCCTCTCCCTGCAATGAGAAACAAGTGAGTTCTGAGTTAGGGAATGAAAGATGGAGAAAGAAGTAAAGGACTTCTATTAAGTGAAATAAAAGATTAATTTTTTCACAGTCTCAAGAACTGTAGAAAAACATGGTTAGGAGTAAGGATTAATTCCTTTTAGAGACTCAGCTGAGCTGAATTTGCTTAGTCCTGACCATGGCACACATGGGCAGCTCGTCCTGCCCACCTGGTTTATGGCACCAGGGTACCCCACAGTTATGGGAATAAAATCCTACTCTTTTTATGTCCTGAGCATTTTCTGAACATGGAAAATGGCAAAAGTATGACAATAATCCCAGGTACGAGCAGTGTTCTTCATCAAATTCATCTTCAGGATGAAACAAAAATATAAACTGTCATATAGACAAATTTCCAGGACTGGCAGGACTCCGAGGGTGTCAGACAGAATCTGCCTCAAAACCAGCCTATGCTTTGAAGTTTCCAGCTCTCACAACAGCCAAACTTTTTTCAAAGGCAGACACCCAATAAATGCGTATTTAACCTCCTGAGGCTTCTTCCTCTGCTGGCTCCATCCTCCGCGGTGATGAAGGCGGCTCACAGCAGCGTTGTGGAGTAGCAAATTCGCATGAGGTGTGTTTTGCACATGACCTGCATCAATAGTTCATGATTTCTTTTATAATGACAGCATTAAACATCTCCAGGCAAAGGCTCATGGGATCCGTGCTCATTCGAGTAACTTAAGGACAGGCTTGTGAAACTCTTAGCAACCAGCAGGAGACAAATAATCAAACTCGGGACAGTTTAACACAGAAAGTTCCAAGCTACAGGAAAATATCTAATGCTGCTCCTTGTGGTCTGAGGGGAGAGCTCAGGACTAGAATAATCCTGGTTTGACCAGCAGCACCACAACGCAGGTTTTGACAGAAAAAGGAGGTGCACCCTCTATTTCTCTTCTCGAGGGTTATTTTATGACAAGAGGAATGAGAAGAAAACAAAGGCAGCAGCTGCGTGTGCTCTCGTGTCAGTCCAGTGAGACAGGGGAGCTGTACTGGTAGAAAATCAAACAAATGAACGCAGTGCACAGATAGATATTTTTGTGGAGAAGAACATTTTTTGGCATGTCTGATCTCCTTTGCTCACTGTTGCTCAAATCACTCGGCAAAGCGCTTCAGAACCTGTCAGCAGAGAAATCCTCCAAAGGAAAAAAATACACAACTGTTTCTCTTCTCCCCTGGCAGAGTCCAGCACTGAGACACTCTCACTCACTATAAATAGAGGCTCTCCACTGATGTCCAAGAGAAGTGTAAAGCCATGCCATTAAGGAAACCCAGTCCTGGGACGTGCTGGGACGGACACTGTGTTCAGGCAACTTCTGTTACAACTGCCCCACTCTGCTGGTCACGCTTTGCTCGTGGTCTGTGATGCTATCTATCAGTCAGCCCTCTCTGTGCTGATATAGTCAGAAAAGTTGTCATCTAAACATTCAGATATTCATGTGTTGCAGTAAATCAGGCTGGCAGTCAGCTCTGGAACTGAGGCACAGAATTTAGTCACAGAATAGATGCAACAAGCAGAACCATCAGTCCAAATTTCCCATGGCACCTTACTAATTGCCTTATCTTTAATATACAGTCAGCTCCTTGCAACTTGTATTCCCTGTTTCTGCAAGCACTTGCTGTCAAATGATCCTGAAAATAATTTCATTCCACGTCCCCAAACCATCCCAGAAGTCCCACCTTTGCCAGAAAGCAATCAGCTGGTTGGTGGGGTTTTGGGGTGGATGGCTGTGGGTGTGTTCACCTGCCTGCAGGTGACTGCTGAAGCCAAGTGACCACTTCTACAGCCCTCATGCCACTGGTGCAATTCTTTTGGGAGAATCCCCTGCTTCACACTATTAATAGCGTGCATGTGTGTTCCAAGAATCCACAGCTGCTCGAGAGCTGCGGGAATGTGGCATCTTGGCAGGGCAGGGTTTGATCCAAGATATCGCCAGTGTCTGGTGTCCCATGAGAAAACAAGAAAGGTTCCTCTGCCAGGCCCCAAACCCGGTGTTTTCTGCACAAAGGAGGGCTGGCAGCGGAAAGAGTTGATGGAGCAGTGCCTCTGCAGAAGAGGATGGAGAAGGAGGGAGCTGCTCAGCCCTGCTCTCCCACAGTGTCTCCCACTGCTATCGGACTCCTGTGAGCTCCTGCTCAGCACAGGGAGACAGAAACTGCTGTTGACAGGAGTCCCCCGCAGACAGGGGTCTGCTGCAGAGCTGCTCCAGTCTGGAGCGCTGGAAACCTATTTTAAATGGCAACAGAGCAGTAATGCTAAGGGAAGGTCTTGTTGTGCAGAGTTTTCAGGATTAGGGCAGGGAGAAAACAAAAGTTCAGCCTTGTTTTGACAAATATTGTCTGACATTTGAGGGCTCCGTTTTCCAGTGCTGATTTGTGCAAACACTTCCAGGGCATCAGGGAATGTTGTCATTGACAAACACTAACCACGGGAAATGGCTGTTCTCAAAGACATGGCTGATGGTATGGACAGTAACAGGATCATGTAATGCATGGCCACCAAATTAATAAGCATTTGCATCCTAAGCATTAACCTTCACTCTCAGTCATCAAAAAAATAAAAACCCAGTAAAAAAATAAAATAAAATAACAACAATCTGCAGTGATAGAAGCAGGATTATTAAAGGATTACTTGAGATAGAGCAAGGAGAAGGCAGTATGTCATCAGAATTTGGGATCACTACTTTGATCTGCTGTGGAAGCCTCTATGTATTTTGAGATCTCAAACCCCAAAACAAAGCTTAATCTTCACGTAGGGACTACAGTTGCCTCCCTTATCACGTTATCCGAGTACATCACACTCTAATTATAGCTGTCTGAACAACACTTAGTGAGATTGGGAAGTACTAACCTTGCCAGACAAGCCCTTGAACATTGAGTAGAACCAAGTCAGAAACGTTTTTTAGTTCCTAAATGCCAGCTAAGTATGCTGCAACCAGTGGAAAAAAAATTGCGCTTACACCATCAACAACACTTCAGAAAATTTACCTCTTCATTATCATTAACGCAGATCCTGAAGTCCTGGCTCAAAATTCAAAACAAAATCATTGTTATTATGAGGGGGAAAAATGCATTCTAATATTTGTATTTCTAAAAGCATCATTAAAAACATATCAGTAATCATTCAAAGAAAGGAGTAATACTTACAGCATCTCAGTGGGATATTATATCTCACTCTCAAGAGGCATCCAGAAGCGCTTCTCAATATTTTAGTATCTGTTAGGCAGTGATTGCAGTTTATTTATCTCTCTCTAGTGGGTACAGCAGTAGGAGTTAAATATTTCATCTTCCACTCCGAAGGATATAAGGGACTGTATCCCCAAACTCAAGCAAGGAAGAAAATTTCTCTCCCACAGCCTCTCCTGGGGTGGGAAATGTCTTTGTGTGCCTCAGTGGGTGTGGACCTGTGGCCACGTTTGCCTGCACATTTCTTCAAGGCAGCTCCTGAGAAGCCTTGGAGGAGAGCTTCAAGGAGCTCAGCCATGAGCAGGTGCTTGCAGAACAGTTGTTACTGGGTTTAATTGAGGCATTTCCCTTCCTGCCACCTCTGCCATTCCATGACTTTTATTCTTTTTGCACCGCTTTACACGCCAAGGCATGGACATGGGTATTCCACCAAATTCCAGCTTTGCTTTGTTTTTATTTTTCCGGTATAAATACAGTTCAGACCCTGCTCTTGTGCTTCTCCAGCTAGTTCTAATTTTTGCCAAATCCGAGTTTCAAACTCCATCATTATGAAGAAAAGAGGTATTGTTACTTTTCCTGGCAAGCCTTTATTTCTGATACTTTGTGGATTGAAAGAGGCCTCAATACCCTGTAGATCACCAGAGCACTTGATAGCAACTTCAAGCCTCATTGAGAGTTTAATAATCTGTTGCTGAATTACATTGCACTTGTTAAGTTTATAGAAAAAAGTTATTCAGTCTGCTGCTGTTATTAGCTATCAAATATCACAGACACTAGAGAGGACTCTTAACCAGTATCTCTGGTCTGAGCTAGATAAAAAATACCAGGGAGAATATTTGGGATTCCTAGGCTTTGATACAGTTCCAAATTTCACAGTCATTTGCTATTTCTATAATAATTTAGCCAGACAAATAATGACCAATCCCAGTATTTTTAAAACTGAAAATAAAAAGAAACTCTCAAGCTCATCCAGATTTTTTTTTTTGGGGGGGGGGGAGGGGAGGGGGGGTTAGGGAAGGGAGGTGAGTATCCTGGTTTTTTTACCTCTGCTAGTCTTGCTAATACTCTCCCTTGTGAAAGGCTCTAGAAGATATAAGAGCCAGGAGATGAAGGTCCCATCAGTGCTGTCCTGCTGGTGCATTCCAGCCCTGCAGTGGAAGGAATGGCTTCATGGCCTCTGTGAAAGTTCTGCCGAAGGGCTCATTTCACTCAGCAGTTTAATTATGCTGAGCCATTTCACAGAGCCCAAACCCCTCCGCCAGTCCATCAGTGCTGCCACACCAGAGGCTTTGGGAACGTTTCAGTCTTGCAGACTCCTCGTGTGCTGAGTTTCTGGAAGTGAGGTGTTTGTTTGGGGTGTTGCCATGTCCACACCCTGTGAACGTGCAGGAGCCTGTGGTGGGGGCACAGAGCTCTCTCCTTCAGGCATCTCCCTGTCTGCACCACAGCTCACAGACCTGTGATACTTCTGCTTTTATATCACCTCTGGATAAACTCAACAAATTACCCTGACGTTTATTGGAGAATCATAGAATCACAGGATGGTTTGGGTTCAAAGGGACCTTAAAGCTCACCCAGTTCCACCCACACCTTCCACTGTCTCAGGTTGCCCCATCCAACCTGGTCTTGGGCATTTCCAGGGATGGGGCAGGCACAGCTTCTCTGAGCAAACCCTCACAGGGAGGAATTTCATCCTAATTCCCCCCCTAACCCTGCCTTCTGTCAGTGTGAGAGGGACACAGAACACAACACCTACAGAGAGAGAAATGTGTGCAGACTGAGAGATGGCCCCATACACACCCCAGCACAATCACTGAAAAGCCTATTTCCACGGGAAATTAGGATGGGAAAATTGTTTCGATTTCTTTTCCTTAATAAAATGAGAGAATAAAAATCGCACTCTGAATGTATTTCCTGTGAATTGCACACCTTAACAGAGGGACTCAATGAAATGATCATCCAATCTCAGAGGCTCAGTAATGCTGGGGGTGATTCAGCTCCCATTGTGTGAACTGCCATGAAAATAAGCACCGGGATCTTTAAAATCTGAGTTTTGCATTGCCTTGCCCGAGAGCCACGAGGAGCAGCAGCCCCCGTGGTGGCCAGCACAGGGACACACGGGCACACAGGCTCAGCAGGAGCACGCCCAGCTGCAGTGCTCTCCCCACCTGGCAGCCAGGACAGGTGTGTCACTTCCAGATGTGACATGAGCCACTTACATCTTGTTCCCAGCCTTTGAAGTGCTGTGCAGAGAAAGCCTGAGCCGTTGCTGCAATTAGGGCTGATACATCATTTACTGGAAGAATTAAATGCGCTGTAGTAGCAAACCTGCGGTTGACACTCACAGGGTGCAATTTAAATCCTCCGGATTAGTAATTCATTTGAGATCTTTGTAATCATTGGTAATAGGTAGTGAAATAAATCCACATTTATATCCTACAGACTGCAGCTGCGCTTCTGTTAAAGTAGTATCAACTGATGGGTTTTAAATCCTTCTGCGGGCTCGAGCTGTAAGCGCCGAGACTCCTGTGCAGGGATAACTCAGCCTGGGTGATGTGTTCCTGAGCAGGAGAGCTCTGGTTAATGAATAATGAAAGCACCATGGCACAATCACAGCTCAGGGCTCCCTCCTGCAGGCAGCTCTCTGGGGAGAGGTCCCCGTGTAGCTCCCTGTGCCGCAGCGACCCAGCTGCAGCTCCGAGTGTGGATAACTGTGACAGACAGTGATAACTGTGACACAGAGGAGCTGTGACACAAAATGCTTGTGGACAGCTTTACCTGCATGGACAAAGTGCTGAGGTGCCCAGTCGAGCGAGGGGTCCGCCAGCCAGCTCTGGTGTTGTCCTTCCACTGTACCCTGACTTTACTGCCCAGGCTCCCAGTTAGCTAAACAAATTTGCCATTAAAATCTGAGCCAGCCTTGAGTGGGACATGCAGGCTAAAGCTGCAGCAAGAAGAGATTTATGGACTTGTTTTCACAGCCTAGAGAGTAATTGAAGAGTCCTCAGATAATTCAGCACTTCCAGCTCTGATAAGGGAAGGCTGCACTTCACGGGGATGAGATGGGAAGGGTGATGGGAGTGAGACTGGCACTGGGAGCCCCAGCCACGGAGCAGGGACCCAGCCTGACAGCCACTCTGGGGACAAAAAGAAGCTTTGCAAACTCAGTATGCTTGTAAGATAAGCACAGCGCCGATAAAGTAAAGCACTTAGAGATTAAAAAACTCAAGAGGACGATATAAGTGGCTGAAGGAAAGAGCCCAGGAATCCTGGCTGTCCCTTCCTTCAGCCCAATCTGCCCAAAATTCATTACTTTAGAGATGATTTCTTGACAGGCTAAAAAAAAGCACATTTACCTGGTTCTCTTCCTTATGGCTTCTGTTTGCTTTGTTTCCACTTAGGGATCTACAAAGGACATTGTTTCCGGATCAACCACTTCCCTGAAGACAATGACTACGACCACGACAGCTCAGAGTACCTTCTCCGTAAGTGACCAGCGATACCCAACGCACAGATGTGGCCAGAGGGGCTTCCCTGGGCTTCTCCTCTGCACAGAGCAACCCTAGTTTTACTCACTGCCAGACTGGCCCAAACTGGGCTGCACAGCCCAGCAGTGCCACGTGTCCACTTCATGCTGACCCAGCCATCACCCCTGGGGCCCCCACTCCACAGAGTCATTGAATCATGGGTTGGTTTGTGTTGGAAGGGACCTTAAAGACCATCTAGTTCCAACTCTCTTGCCATGGGGTTTCAAGGGTTTTTTCCGAGGGTTTCCTTCAGCCAGAGGAATGCTCACGATTTTGGTGCTGATTGTCTAAACATCAAATGACAAATTTTCAAGTGAAAACTACAGCTATCATGCCCCAGACTGGCAAGGATATTTTACAGAGGGAGTACTTACAGGGTTAGAGTAACAAAACTCATTTGAGGAGTGGGTTCCAGCCCATTAGGAATCTTTACCAAATGCTTAAACCCAACCCTTACTCAAGCCTTAGTCTTTGCAGCTGGTGAGCCACCTCCCCCTGAAGTGAATTTACTGCACTGTAGGGAGGAAGCTGAAATTCCTGTAGGTAACAGCAAAATCCCAGCCTGAAAAGGGGCTGTGGCTTCCCTGCCTGGCTACTGCTGCTCCACGCTGCTGTGCAATTCCCCCCAGAAGGGATTTCACCCTCCAGCCTGGTGCTTGAAATAAGGGCAGTTGTTTCATCCCCTCCACATGACCATTCTCTCAGCTGATGGCAAGTCATGGAGCCCAACCATGAAACCTGCAAAGCTGGACTTAGATTCCCCTTCCCCAGAGGACTCCTTGCCTTGTTGCTCCTTCTGAACAAAAGAGCTGAGCAGCCAAGCTGAAAGCAGTGCCCTTTACCAGGGAGAGGAACTGCAGCTCACAAGGTGTTGGAGAATCAGGGTGCGGAGAACAACACTGCTGGCAAGGCAGAGAACTCCTCAATTACAATATTAATTACCTGAAACACCATTTAGAGAACCACTCTGCCCTTCTGCTCACTTCTGGGCAAAAACTTCTAGTTGCTAAGGCATGAAGAAGGAAAAAAAAAAAAAATCTCTGAAAAGTTTGCCTCACCAGAAAACCCAGATGTTTTTTTCCTCTTTGCTCTTGTCGATTTAGATCAGTCATAGCACCCAGGTGACACAATTTCAGAGCGCAGGCAAAGGCAGAGTGTGAGCACACCTGCATTTATCTTTCATACAAAGCCTTGGAAATAATGTTAAATTGATGCCAAGTCAGCTTTAGGAAACAAACATCATTAGTAAAAGGAAAGAGGAATTAAGTAGCATCTTGATAAAAGCACATTATGCCTTCTTTATAGGGAGAAAAGTGAGAACTGGGAAAAACAGTCTCTAGCTCCATGTTAAGATATGAGACTGGTAAATTGTTTGTAAGTGTGCTTGTGACGGGTGTTCCTAAAAGCTGTTTGCAAAAGTGACTAAGTACAGTTCTTAAAAACAAGTCGGTCCGACCCTTTATGTCTTCTGCAAAATCAGTCTCCGGTGTCTCCCCCGCAGAGCAGAGCTCACCTCACAGTCTGCATGAAGACAAGGCTCCTTGGCTTTAACTTTCATTAGAAGAACTGCAGTTTCCCATGCACAGAGTTGATTTAGAGATTACTGAAATGTTACGTGTCAAAATCCAGAGGAGATGAGCTCATACCTATATGTAATAGGGACCAAATCATTGTCTAAGACAGGAGGATGTTTGCATTCTGTTTCAGAGGGACATGAGAGCTTCCATCCTGTTTTTGCCCTCTGCAACACCTTTGCAGTCTACTGGCTCCATGTCATTCTCCAGTATTTCTGGCCATTTCTTGGCACAGTTTCTCAGAAGAACATGTTGGGACTCACATTTATTTTTCCTGCCTGGCTTAGACAAAGGCACCCACACTCACATATTTCATGCTCCTGAAGGAGCAGCTGAGGGGTCTCAAGCTCTTCCACGGTCCCCAGTTTAATTTGGGCTTCAGATAATTGCAAACACTGTAGTGCTAGCAGGATCGAGTCCTGGTTCAAAACCCCACGGAAATCAGTGACAAAAATGACGGATTTGGGGAGATTTTGGTGTAGGGAATGGGTAGAGGCAGGAGTTTGGATTTTGCTCTTTGGTGTTCAAGCTGCTCCCTGCAAAATCAAGCGAACAACAGCGCAGTGACAAGAAAACACGTGCAGAGGAGCTCAGACAAGACCCTTCCTATTGAACCTTCCCTGTGGCAACACACGCCCATCTGTGCATCTAAAAAAATCCCCCTCACATGCCTGAGCAGGGCCCCAGCAAGCAGCAGATGTCCCAGTGCCAGCACGGAGAGCCCGTGCGATCCCCAGGCTGCCACCACATCCCCAGCGGAAAATGCGCCTCGGCTTCCCTCATCTACTGCTTCTCTCACCTCCTGCTTCCCTGTCTACTGCTTTCCTTGTTCTCCTGCTTACCTCATCTCCTGCTTCTCTCACCTCCTGCTTCCCTGTCTACTGCTTTCCTTGTTCTCCTGCTTCCCTCATCTCCTGCTTCCCTCGTCTACTGCTTCCCTCATCTCCTGCTTCCCTGTCTACTGCTTTCCTTAACTCCTGCTTCTCTCATCTCCTGCTTCTCACCTCCTGCTTCTCTCACCTCCTGTTTCTCTCATCTCTTGCTTCCCTCGTCTACTGCTTCTCTCACCTCCTGCTTCCCAGTCTCCTGCTTCCTTCATCTCCTGCTTTCCTCATCTCCTGCTTCCCTCATCTCCTGCTTCCTTCATCTCCTGCTTCCCTCTTCTCCTGCTTCCCTGTCTCCAGCTTCTCTGTCTCCTGCTTCCCTGTCTCCTGTTTCCCTCATCTTCTGCTTCCTTGTTCTCCTGCTTGCCTTGTTCTCCTGCTTCCCTCATCTCCTGCTTTCCTCATCTCCTGCTTCCTTCATCTCCTGCTTCCCTCTTCTCCGGCTTCCCTAGTCTCTTTCTTCCTTGTTCTCCTGCTTCTCTGTCTCCTGTTTCCCTGTCTCCTCTTCCCTGTCTCCTGTTTCCTTGTTCTCCCATTTCCCTGCTCTCCCGTATCCCTGCTCTCCCGTTTCCCTGCTCTCCCGCATTTCTTCGGGCACACAGCCCCGAGCTGTTCCCCCCCAGCGCGGCACGAAGCACAGGCAGAGCGGGGATCTCATCCTCGCTGTGCGCTGGGGATGTCGGGGCTCTGCTGCTCTGGGCAGGGGACCCTGCTTCAGGGGCATCTCTACACTTTCATGCCCTTCCCCTTTCCAAAGCCATTCCCTCAGTTCCTGCCTTTCTGGGGATTAAATTCCCGAGCCGAGCAGGGTTTGCAGCGCCGTGGGGAGGAGCAGCGCGGCGGCTCCAGCGAAGGAGGTGTCACCGCACATAGCGGGGCACAGCAGGCGATGCAAACCGACAGGACAGTAAACAACGGGGGGAGAAAAGCCAGGGAGAAAGCAAAAACCAGATTGCCTTAATGTTTTTTGATGTGCTGTCATTTTATCACCAGTATCAGGAGACATATGTAAATTCTACGTGGTAGCTTATGAGCTTCCTTTGAAATTTCAGAGCTAAAAGTAAACATCGTATGAAAAAAAAATATACTGTGGATTTTTTTCAGGAAGAGAACACTGTGTGTTTTGTTTCTCTTCACATTAATTACCTACCATATAAAAATTATCACTGGAGATTATCAGTACAAATAGAAGAACCCACCCCCTATATTTGGTACTTCTGACAAGTTCCTTCCAATGATATCACTGAAGCATTTTGGGAAAGCTCTTTGATTTCCTTGAAATCACTATAAGCAGCATGACCATAAATTGCAGGAAACAAGATCCAGAAAGGGTGGGCCAGAGGAGATCTTAAGGCTTCATCCAGGGCACAGACAGAGATTTGGGGAGCCTTAAAGTCCAGCAGGAGACCCTGACTTTGAATCTTTTTCTAATAATCGACTGAAAAAACCTGACTCAAAAGCCAAAGTGCTGTTAATTCGTACCACACACGTGGGGATACACCCAGGACATGGGATCAGGCTCTCACCTCTGGGCAGGCTTTGACCAGAGACCTTTCAGCCGCTCACATCAGTGGGATTTGGCAGTTCCTGCAAGACGCGGTGTGAATAGCAATGCACCCGCCTGGCCCGGGTTCAGCTCCGGCTGGAAAATGCCCCATCTGTGAAGGAAGGACACGTGCAGCGACGCTGCCACTTTGGGAAAGGACGGACTTTCCTCGCCGTTGCAGATCGATACAGGCAGAAGCTTCCCAGGCAGGCTCTGTTTTTTGGGTTTGTGTCCGTCCCCTCCGTGCGGGGCACAGGGAGGGGTGCTGGTGTGGAACCCCCAGCCGCTGGGAGCTGTGCCACCAGTTAGCAGGGGAATCGTTAGGAAGCCATTCACTGAGTCGGGAACACCACGACCATCGACAGCAAGATGAGAAAGCAGCAGCTGGAACATCTGCCCACGTTCCAGCATGGGCAACGGGCTCGGCTCGCAGTGCGTGTCAGCCAGGAGAGACCGCAGCGCTCAGGGCACCCAGATGGCGTTTGCTGCTCTCCCCTCCCTCAGCCCTGCACTGCCTGTGGCCTCCCAGTCTGCTCTGGGGTATCCATGCTGCTGTGGCAGCAGCCTTTGACTCTCTGACCTTGGCATCCCCCCATCCTGGCACCCCTCGCTCTGCCGGGGTTCCCCTCCGTGCCCTCGCCTTTTCCCGGCGTCCGGGTGATCCCATTTTCCACAGCAGTATTCAGCACCTTATCTCCCCTTCTTCAAAAAATAAATCCTGTCTCTACAGCAATAAAACTCAGTTCCTCACTCTGCCTTTCAGGAACCCCCGCCAGCTTTTACCCCTTTGGTTTTTACAGTACAGACATCGCTCTTCTCATGCTTGTTTATTTTTTCTCAGCGCTTTTGTTCCCTCCCCTCCGCTTCCCTGTCGATTGCTGCTCTGCCTTGTTGTGGCCTGACTTTGAAATCTGGCTTGAAGTGGTGATTTAATATTTTTGTGGGGGATTTTATACGCTGAAGAATGGACTGAAGCATGCAGAATTTTAAATTACTACTTTTCTGTCAAGAACCTAAACACAAATGTCTAAAGACACACTTGTTAAAATTCCTTCCTTAGAAATTGGAAATGTTTCGAAGTCCTTAATATCCAGCAAAAGAAAATGGGGTTATTAGCCATGCTTGCTGGCAACATGGATGCTGCTGACTCCAAGAGCTGTAATTTGCTCCCCATGTGTGTGCACCACGGAGCAGATCCGTCTGCTCCAGCTGTCCCAAACGTTGTAGGGTTCATAGCCAGCTCATGAATTTTTCACTGCTGCTCCCTGCGTGGTGCTGGGTCTTACTGTCACTTATCTCGTGCTTTGCCAGAAATATTCTGCACACGGTGGCATTGGAAAATGGCAATAACGCTGGACTTCCTGGGAGAAAGCACAAAAGACTGAAGCCACTCAGTTGAGAGTCTGTGTCACACCAGCCACCTCATGGCTTTGTTGTCCCAAAAAACTGCCCAGAAACGCAGAATCAGTGATAATTCTAGCAAAAAGGGATAAAAAATGGTAATAAGTTAGATATTAGGAAAAATTTCTTCACTGAAAGGGTTATGAAACACTGGAACAGGTGTCCCTGAGCACGTTCAAAAGATGTAGGGATGTGGCTGGCGCTCAAGGACATGGTTTAGTGGTAAGCATGGCGGAGGTGCTGGTTTCACTGTTGGATTTGATGATCTTAAAGATCTTTTTCAACCCTAACAATTCTCTGGTTCTATTAAATCATTCTTCTTAATGATTTTAGGGAAAAAAAAAACAGGGGTTTTGAGACTCTAATCTCCACACTTGCACCCGAGGAGGCTCCCAAAATGATTACTCTGTCTTCCCTCCCTACCTGTCTCCCTGCAGGCATCGTCCGTGCCTCCAGCGTGTTCCCCATCCTAAGCACAATTTTGCTGTTGCTGGGAGGACTCTGTATCGGAGCAGGAAGGATTTACAACAGCAAAAACAACATTATTCTCAGCGCTGGGATTCTCTTTGTTGCAGCAGGTATGTTCCGTTTAAATTGAATTCTTGCGAAGTGCTGCCGTTTTCAGCTGGAAAAGGGTCTGGAAAAGCTCCTTGGCAGTGTTTTCTCTGCACCTTTTTCCTGGACTGAGGACATTTATAACAACACACCAGGCAAATTTCTAAAGACAAAATTATGCTCTTGAAGCCCCACAATACGTATATCCTAGAAAAGCTTTTGGTTTTCCTGCAAGAAGGAAGTGAAATTCAGTAACAAGCATGTTTTACACTATTTAAAATGTAATAAATGTTAGATGAATCAGGCATCTCTTATACCTAGGGGCTTTTTTTTTTAATATGAAGGCAGAAAACATTCACCTCTGATAGGTGAGCCCGTTTTTCACACTAGAAACATCTGAGAGAGCCAGCCCCATCATTAATAGCTCTCCCTGCAGCCTGTATTAAGCATGCTGCATTTAGATGAAAATTCAGCAAGGTGGAAGAGAACTTATCCTGATCAAGGTGAACAGCCATAGCCCTGAGCTCCAAATGTATTTTTATCATTCTTCTGGATGTTAGAGTCCCACTCACAATATTAGCAAGCTCCCACTGTGGTGCTGTTTTTCCACTGTGGCAATGAAGAAATGAGAAGAAGTCCTGCTGAGTATTTTGGGATCCATGTGAGCACACATGACCTATATGTTGATTTTAATCCTTGAGATAAATGGAAGAGTAAATAAATATAATAAAATTTCCTTGTCCCAGCCTTAGAACCATACAGCTCCAGAAAGTACCATGGCTTGAATTTTATCTCCCCAGCCACATAAACACTGATTTATGTTTTTCTTCCTCTAGGTCTAAGTAATATCATAGGGATCATTGTCTACATATCGAGCAATGCCGGTGACCCAAGTGACAAGCGAGACGAGGACAAAAAGAACCATTACAACTATGGCTGGTCTTTTTATTTTGGAGCCTTGTCTTTTATTGTGGCCGAAACCATAGGTGTTCTGGCTGTGAACATTTATATCGAGAAGAACAAAGAGCTGAGGTTTAAGACCAAGAGGGAATTCCTTAAGACTTCTTCCAGTTCTCCCTATGCCAGGATGCCAAGCTATAGGTACAGGAGGCGGAGGTCCAGATCCAGCTCCCGATCCACGGAGCCTTCTCCATCCAGGGACATTTCTCCGGTTGGCATGAAGATAGCAGGCACCATCCCCATGAACGAAATTTCCATGTACACCCTTTCCAGGGAGCCTTTGAAGGTTACCACGGCTGCCAGCTACAACGCAGACCAAGAAGCCAGTTTCCTGCAGGTCCACAACTTCCTCCAGAAGGAATTTAAGGAAGGACTCCACGTCAACATGGTCAACAGGAGAACGACGCCTGTTTGAAGCACCTTCCTTCCTCATGCTTTTTGAAGAGATGCCCGAACAGAATGGATCTGTCAGGAGCGATGTTAAAATACCCTCTCACCTCTTTAATTGTGGCATGTGTTGAGGTAGCAAGTGGAGATCCTCTGGACCAACTTAAAGATATTTACACACTCATAGCTTTTTTTGAAGCTATTTGGAGTTTGTTTATTTCCGTTCTTGGTGTCACAAGATGAAGGCAGTTCATGTTCCTGCACTTTTGTAGTGTGTACACAGCCTTGGAGAAACTGCAAAGGACTGGCAGCCAGTGTGTTTTAAAGGATTACAGAAAAATTGTTGTACTTTTTTTTCTATTATTGAGATCCCTTAATACAAACTTGCAAATATAATTTATAACCAAGCCCAAGGATGAAAACGAACTACTCACCAAGCGAGCCACTTTTCTTTGACACAGAGAGCTTTGCCTCTTTCAAAAAAAAAAAAGAAAAAAAAAAAGAAAAAAAAGAAAAAAAAAGAAAATAATTTTGAAGGCAACACTTTCTAAAACTGACCTGTGCTACTGAAACCATAGAGCACCCACAAACTGAGCATTACAGACTCCCTAATGGGGTGGGAAGGGGGTCCCCCATTCCTGGGGTAAGGTATCCCTTGGGGCAACACAGGCCAAGGAGCAGAGGGTGGGTGCATCTCGAAACACCTAAAAAAGGGAAAAAAGATTAAAGTAGGTGGGACTTGAGCGTATTTGCAAACATCATTTCTTGCCTAACGTTTAGAAAACTTGAATTCTCACTTTGACGAGCCCTAGTGCCTGATCCGGCAAGGTGCTGAGTGCTGGCTGTCAGGAGCCCCTGGAGACTTCCCGGAGCGCGGCGGGGAGCAGGGCTGAGCCGGGGCAGCCGCGGAGCCGCCCCGCCACCGCGCTCCTGAGTTCCTTACTGCTTCACAAGTGCAACCCTAACGCTACCGCAAACAGAGATCTCCGAGCGGCGAGGAGCGAACGCGCCCGGACTAGCGAGACTTCCCGCAGCAACGGGAGCAACGAGCGTTAACAGAGCAGATGACAACTTTGTATTTTTTAAAACAGAATAGAAACAGGAAAAAAAAAAAAAAAAAGAAGAAAAAAAAAGAGAAAAAATTTAATCACCGTTTATGAGATATTTATTAAACTCTTTTTATTATGAATTAAGTGCCGCATGGTGCAAGGTATAGTTGCTTTTAGATGGAAATGGTGGTTCGACCTAATTTAATTTATTTTGTAATGATGCATCTACTTACGTGCAGAGAGCCCACAGAAAACTCTATGCAGCACGTAAGGAGGGAACTAATTTGTACCCTTTGCTTCTGTATGTTTCTAAAAGAGTCTGAAATATTATTTTTTTCTTATAAATTCCTGCTTTCAGTTTTTACACTTAGGCTTGGATCTCAAAGCTCGAGGGCCTGACTCAAAGGTAATTTAATTTGAGAGTACTCATGGTGATTTTAGTGACCGCTCAACCAAGCCATATGAGAATGAGGTGCCCAATTCCCCTCATATGAATTAGATGCAGTGAGAGAGGAGCATCTAATTCCTGTAGATTCCTTTGAATATCCTCATCATCTTTGCCCAGAAAATCTTTGCTAGAAGATGAGACAAGTGGCGACAAGAAAAAAATCCATAATTTGGAAAGTTTGCATCACTGGTAGTGGGAGATCTCAACCAAACTGTTAAAACTTCTTTAGTCTTCATTTATCCTATGACGGCCCCAGAGCCAGAGACTCAGTGGTGGTTTGGATATGAGGCTTTCAGCTAGTGGAACCAAGTCCTCCAGGGAAATCCTGGAGAAGCTGCCTTAACATCCCAAAAAGGAAGTTGAACCCCCTCTCTCCCCAGAGAAACCCCGCTCAAGCCTCTCTCCTTGCAAGAACCAAGACACAATTCTCAATTTGAAGCGAGAGTCTTCCCCTGGTCACTGTTGAGCTCTGCCTGGCCCTCAGCCTGGCACAGCCACTTCGTTATTTTGGCAGAGGTGGGTTGGAGCCTTCAGCCCTGCTCATTAAGAGTTTCCATTCAGGTTAAAACTCCACTGGGATCCTTTTTTCAAACCTCTGAACTCTGAGAGCTAAAGCGAATGGAGCGATGGAAACGATTTAAAAGTAGAAAATATTGTGCTACTTTCTGTATCAACACACTATGGAGAAAGATGTTACGCAAGCTTTTTAAAAAAATTCAGAGGCAGAAAAGAAAACTTTTTTACCTACTTTTCGGCTAGGACAACATAAAAGGGTTCTAAAACTATTAAAGTTCTTGATGAAAGGTTTTTTTTACAAGAATCTTTATGCTTTCAAACAATAAATTATTTCCTACTTTTTGAGACTTCGTAATATTAAAATACTTTGATTAGCTATGATAGAAGTAGAAGTTTGCAACGAAAAAAAAACCAACCTTCTGTCTCATTAGTGTGTCATACTAAGTGCTAATTAATTTACATCTAATTATAGTCAATGTATTTTTCAAGTGCAATTTCCCAGGACTATTTGTTTCCCACTGTGTTAAAAAACTAATAGTTAGAACTAAGTCCTCATCCGTGTTGACTGTAATTAAGAATAAAAACCATTCCCTCCCAAACCAGGAGTTAGATGTAGGCTGTTTCTCTAAACTCATGTACCTTGAACTGGAAGTGGACAGTGTGAGGTTTGCTCTGCGCGTGGGTTTTGTTCTTTTAGTCGTCGTTTTCCAGTGGATGTGCTTCAAACCACCCATCTGATTCCACACTAAGTCCAAGGTCTTCAGCCCGGCTCAGACCTGCAGAGGCACGTGCAGTATTTTTGGCAGAAAATAAAAATCTAACTGAGCTTTTGGGGATGTTCCTCTTTGCCAGAGCCTCCTCACCCAGGGCAGGGCTGGGTCCAGCAGCTCTCCAGGAGTGATGCCCTGTTTTGGTCCAAGCTGGAGCATCTGCTCCTTCTCCAGCAGGCACCTTCAAGAAATGGAGCTGGAGTAGGAATCATGAGATGCTCATGGGATCTGGACAGGGAACAAAGTCATGGGCAGATAACGGGGACCAGAGCTTTTGTCCTGTGGGATAAGGGCTGCAACTGAAAACTCAGCAGTTAAGTTGCAGTGCAGCAAATAGTTCAACCAAAGCCAAAACCAAAAAAATCCATTTGACAATTCCAGTTAAAAAAAAAAACAAACAACCAGACAAAAAACCACCCAGTCCTTTCTCATGAAAAACTTTGATGCTGACAAAACTGAAAAGTTTGCAGCATTCCTTCCCATGGACTGTCTTGCTCCATGGTTGATCTATCTGATCAGAGTTAGACTGTGCTCAGACTTTGAAACCACCCAGTGATAGTTTAAGAAAAATCATCTGTTCTTGCACATCTCTCTGGTTTCCCTGGACAGCATCGAACAAATGAGCCCCATTTCCCAGCAAGGCCTGCAGATATCATAAACCCATATCATTAACAATAATCGGTATTTTGGTATATAACATACTGTAGCAGCAGAACTAAAAAAGAAAATAAATGCTATTGGATCAGATTTGATTTTCCAAGAAACAGTTTCAGGTATACCATGAGCTCTCTCTTCCTCATTTCTCATACACAATAGGAGCAAAAGGAGAAATCACTTCAGCTGCCCAGACATCTAACAATAAACTATTTTTCTATTTCCTTTTCTCTCTGTATGGATCACATATCCACAAGGGCTAATATATCATGTCCCTTGAGGCTACATTTCTGTCTGCAGTTCTAAAGTGTTATTTCCACTGTGCTTCAGTTCTACTGGTATAATCACAACCATGTATAATGTACTTAATCCTTACTTTTTAAATAAACCATTTTAAATGTATTTGGTTTTGTGTGGAGGAAGGTATATAGATTTTTAATTATCAAATTCTTCGAGCTGAGATTTCTGTTTATTTTTTCATATTTTCCACTGTTTGATTGCAGCTGGCCATGTTACTGGGAGCCAGTATTTCAGAGGAGATAAAATTATTCTTGTGGTCCCATAGACCACAAAATCTCCAAGTTAAGCAATCTTCACAATATTTTCAGTTATTTGGTGGAAAATTAAGAAAACCTTTTCATTTCCATCTTAAACCTGCCCCATACGAGACCCACTGTGATCTCAGCGCGCAGTCTGAGCCTGGTGTGGTGGCCAGAGGCCACTGCAAACCACCCTTGAGGGAAACAACCCAGTGTGCTCTGAAGCGCCCTCCCTGAGCCTGAGCTTTCCTCCAGCCTCTGAGCTTCCTCATGAACTCACCTGGAGCAGCCTCCTCTCCCTGATCTTGCCCATTTTGCCTGAAGGAAGGCTGACCCCACGTGCTGCAGCTCCACACGGCCCGGCTCTGATCAGCACCTCGAAATCCCAGCGGGACGAGCGGTGCCGAGCGCGGGTCAGCAGCCGAGCAGCCTCTCCCCACGCCCAGACGGCCCCAAACTCCCCGAATCACAGACAGTGTTTCCTCTTCAAATGCTTCTTTTAACTTCACCTCCCAGCTCCTCAGCCTCCAGACTGTCTGCAAAGACGAGGACTGGCTGCCTGTCTCTACCCACCTCTCCCAGGCTCCTGATGAATTGGCACGTCTGGAGGGAGGCACAGGATTCATCTGCTCAAGCGCCTCTGACACACGGTACTGAAGCCATTTAGAGCTCAGGCCCAAAGCTGCTTCGCTTGGACTGAGACAAATAAAGGGTTTTTCCCTCATTTTATGAGCAAGTCCGTGGGGAAATGGTGACCCCAGGAGCTGTGGCTGCCCCGCTGTGATCAGGGCATTGGGAAAAGTGCTGATGTGTGAGGAGGGGGGAAGCAGAGACGGGCTTCGGAAAGTGGAAAAAAGAGGATGTGGCATTTCCTTGGAATGAGAGAACCAACAGACAGGGGCAGTGCCGAAATGAAACGTGAAAGGAGAGGCTGTGCATGTGTCTGCAATCCAGCTCAGCTTTCAGCCGTGCTCCCAGAGCCAGGGGATCGCTTTCCCCACGGCACAGCCGGCGGTATTTTGGGAGCACGGAGCTGTGGGTCAGCCACAGGGGCAGCAGGGATGGCCAGATAACCACAGCGGGGTGGGAGTCTATTGAAAAATAAAATAGCCAGCCAAAACACGTGCATTTAGCTCTTGTGTTCCATGATTTCCACCCCAGAATTAGGGAGATTTCAGGGGGCACCGTTGGTGGCATTCCCAGGTATGGATTTGCAGACCCAGCCCAATCCCAGTGCTCTCACCACACTGCAGGCTGGGGAGCTCAAATATTACTGAGGAGACCCTGTCTGAAGAAAGCTCTTTGCTGAACTCACATTTAAGCTGAGAGCAGAGCAGGTGCTGCCTCCCCCTCTCTGGGTTATTCTGACCTGGGAAGGGTCTTGTGCAGAGCATTGTTCTGCAAGCAGGGAGCCACAGAGTCGGGTTAATCTGGTTGTGGTAAATGCTGAGGCTGGTCTGAAAGAAATACAGAGGAGTGCAAGTGCTGGGGAGCAGAGCCAAGTCACCACCTCTGCCAGGGAAAAAAAACAACACAGTAGTTGGGCTTCAGGCACCTCCTCTGGCATTTTCCCCAGAAGAGAAACAGAATTGTGCCCCTCACTCGCTGCTGCTAAAGTGCAACTAATTGCAGCCCTCCCCGCTTTCCAACAGGTCCTCCTTAATAATCTGTTTATATTTCACGTGATATCGATTTTTAACTGTGAATATTTACCAGCTGACACAGGGAGGCTGCAGGAACCGTTCCCAGAGGTTTAGGTATCATGGTCTTCTGGATTTCTGGATGTGCAGAAAACTTCTAGGGTTTGCTTTAATCCTGTGCTCCTCCAGAAATCTGTTTTGTCTCTGCATTTGCTAAATGCCCACAAATAACCCAAAAACCCCCTTTTTCCCATGGGCTGGAAGCTCTAGGTAATTCTTGGGGGGCTGGAGAGAGTGTTTCACCACAGCTGGAGCAATGTGAGCTTGGGAAGCCACTGCTGCCCGTGCTGGGGCTCATCGAGGCCTGTCCACACTCCCAGCTCCACTCAGCACTAGGGAAGGATCAATTATTCCCTTCTGATTCCACTTCAGTTGTTTCCTGGAAATTAGGAAACTCAAAGCCAAATCAAACCCATAGAACTCCTCCAGAATGAAGGATCTAAATGAGAACAAAAAGTGTGATTCTTGCCAACACTGGAAGAGGCACAAAGACCAACACCAGTGAAAAAAATTAATGAGTTCCCACCCCTGCAGTCCTTGTAGGTTGTAATTAGTCGAAAGCAGGATCATTAGCGCTTGATGCCTCAGCAACCAGAGCCCCGCTTTGTGCCCACATTTGCAAACACACATTCACTTCCCTCTGCTCCACCTGTGGAGCTTGGAGCATCAAGGAATTGAAGTCAAGATGCAGCCCCTGAGATCAACTGATGTCTACTGAAATTCAACAGGAGTCTACTTCAAAGGAAAAGGCATTACGTCTTCAATGCATTTCTTTTCTGGCTTAAAGGGTGCTCCCTTTAGGCCCTTCTGCTTTCATGACAACTCTTGCTTCTGGTTTAAATGGAAGCCTCTAATATCTCTGCCAGCCCCAGCATGGATGTGCCTGTGGTCCCCGGTCCCTGCCTTGCTCCATGTCGCCAGTGCCCTCCCTGGTCCCCTTCCCCTCCAATTTGCACCAGATACCTTCACTCCTGCCCACAATTTCCACATCCCAGCAAGAACGGGGCTCCAGATGCCACCCTGGGTGCCCACATGTCCCTGTGCTCCACGGGGGTGTCTAAGCCATCCCTGTCACACGTCAAGCAGAGTAATGTTAACCCCTCCAAGTCATACCTCAATCACAGTTATTTTGGGCCTATATTTTTAAACTCACACTTTATCTTTCTCTCCCTTTCCCATGCTCTCCCTACACTTTAATTCCTTGCTCCACATCGCCCTCATCAACTTGAGCTGACGCCTCTGCACCTCTATTTTGCCATCAGACTGTGGTGTTAATAAAGAGGCACTGGAGTAGCGCTGACATTATCTCGACACAATGATATTTGCAGCTTTCCACTGGCATTTTTTTAACCATTCTTTTAACATTCAGGTACTGTCACCTTCCTCAGTTTGACATCACAATTGTAATGTCACCTCCACGGTGGCCTCTGCTTTGACATTACCATTAAATTGGCTTTACAATCAGCTGAAATATCAAAAGGAGGGAGAGAGGCTGGCCCAGCCCCAGCAATCTGGGCTTAAAGAAAGAGAAGTCACTTCTGGAGAAAGGAATGGATGTGTTGGGTGGCTGCTGGAGTTACTGCAGGCATCGAGGGGAGCCTGGTTGATAGGAAAGCAAACAAGTATTTGAACAATACTGCATTAGAAAAATAATAAGACCAAAAAAAAAAAAAAAAAAAAAAAAAAACCACTAACAACAAAAAAAGCAAAACAAAAAACCCACAAAAAACCTGGAACCCACAGAAACCCACAGCTACTCAGAACAGTTCAGGTTAATTAAAAATTATTATAATAAAATCTTAGAATAAAAATAACTATAATAAAAATAAATGATAAAATAAACTAGTTGGCTTATTTTATCACTCTCTGCCACAGCTGTGGGCTCTGGAGGCACGTCCACCTCTGAGCTCCCGTGGCGTGGGGCTCCAGGGCTATTAAACTGTTTAAGATCAGTCTGCAGTCAGGCCCAGCACTATTATAAACACAGATGTTTTTATAACCTCGCTGAAAAGTTAATCATCCTATTAATGCCTATTTCTGGGCATGCTGCAAGTCAAGAGATCTCAGCCCCTGCGCGGCGGCTGCAGCCCCTGCGGCGAGCGCCCGCCCGGCCGGGCGTGGGAATCCAAAACAACCCGGGTGGGACGGGGCCGAAAGCTGAGCTGTGCCCTGGGAGCCTCCTGACACAGCCCAGCAGCTGCCTGCGGCCCCGGGACTGACATTTCCAGGCACTCAGATGCGCCAGGACTTCGGGAGGCCTCGCGAATCCGGCGCCGTGCTCCGCTGGGAGCCCGGTGCGAGATGGACGAGAGCAAACCCCTGAAGGTCCGGCTGACGTTCTCCGTCATCCTGGTGGGCATCTCGCTGCTCTTCGCGGCCGTCGTGACCGACCACTGGGCCGTGCTCAGCCCCAGCGTGGAGAAAAACACCACCACCTGCGAGGCGGCTCATTTCGGGCTCTGGAGACTCTGCACCAAGAGGATTTTCATGCAGGAGCAAGGTCCCAAAGAGAAGAGCTGCGGGCCCATCAGCCTGCCAGGAGGTACGTGAGCACGCACAGGAGAAATCCCTCAGGAGGTTGTGGGGCAAGGCAAAGCAAAATAGGCTCCACGTCCCCCATGGCAGAAGGAAAACAGGCACCGAGTTTGGGACGGGGCGCATGGGGCTGTTTTCGTGTTGGTGTGCAAACACCCCTCGTCGCCATCCCTCCTGCTGGGGTTGCTTTGCCATGTTGCCTTGGTCTGTTTGTGACCGTATTTGAGTCTCCCGTGCAGCAGCGACAGTGGTGGGGAGAAGGGGAGGAGGATTGGGCACAGCGGGAATCACAAAGGGACGTCGGGATGGAGGGAATCTTGCTGAACCCCAGCCAAGGGTCCTACAGGCATGTTGAGAGCAGCAGGCAGGAGAGAGGATTTATGGATCCACCAAACCCAGCTGGATGTTTAAGATTCCCAGATCCCTATAATCCCAGAGGCACGGCCCATCCGCGGTGGGCACTGGGTTGTCTCTGAGCTGTTCCAATAACAGCCATTCCTCAGGGCAGGATGGTTTGTCAGCTTCCAGAAAAAACAGAGTGATAACTGGAGTTTGAATCAATTTCTCAAGTACTTAGGGAGCCTCCTCACCTCTCACCAGAGGCACCTGCTCCCACACACGTCTCCAGCTCCAGTTCAGTCGATGGGGAGGGCAGTGGGCACGGCGGCTTTCCGGGAAGGCTGCTCCATTCCCATGGTTCAAGGAGCTCATTATGTTTTTGCTGATTGCCAAGTCAGCAACATCCGTGCCGTTTGCACTAATACACTCCCTCTGTGACTGAGCCACGCTGCTTTTTTAGAAGGCTTATAGGGTACTGGATGCTTTCCAGAACAGAAATAACAGGATTGCCTTCACGTTAGACTCACTGCTTGAAATGAAATATATGTTAACACATATTTGAAAATTTCCTGTGAAAAATCTTCCTGCTTGGGCTGACGGTATATTGCCTGCATTACTGCAATTCTTTATCTCTTTGGCCAAATTAGATGTTGTGAAGAGAGGAGCTGAGCCTCAGCATGTGGATCTGCCTCTAACCAAACTTGGGAGTGTGTCATCCATATGCTTAATGTCTCTCAGGAAGGTACTTACGTGCCCAGAGACGTGTTCCTCGCTGCACGCCTCCCCCCACGCACGGAGAGCTCCCACAAAAGGAAAAACAATAGAAATTGGTGGATAAACAGCAAAACTGCACGACCGTGGGGGTAAATATAAAACTCATAAATATCCAGCTGTCTGTACAAAGCAGATTCGCAGGCAGGGCACAGGAAAGCAGCCACTATCTTTGACAGACATCAGCATGTGCTCGCACAGACGTTGAATCGCATCCCAGCGCCGCATTCCGCCAGGCGCAGAATGACTGGGAATTATGGAGGGGCTGGGCTGTCCCCCCACACCAGAGCCGGTTCATGCAGTTTTTAAGGACATTTGGGAATTCGGGTGACACAGTCACGTTCCAAAGGGTGAAATTTGCACCTGAATTATAACACAAATACCTTCATCCCTGTTTGAGCCAAGGGGAGGGGAGCAGAGCCCCGGGGCTGGGGCTGCTCAGGAAGGCTGCGGCCGCACGGCTCCTGTTAGATTGATTTCACACTTCTGGGAAGGGATGTCGGCAGGGAAACACCAGGGCTGTGAAACCTGCAGCAGTCGAGAAAATGTGAATGAACAAACACGCAGTAAAAGAGCAGATGCAGGCGCTGCCTTTCCTGAAAATCATGAGATATAACCAGGCATTACTGCCAGGACTGGGAAAGAGGCATCAGAATTTATCACTGAATTAATAACCATTTACCAGTCACTCCCTGTGGAGGAAATGGATGGCATGATTAACGTTATTTATTAGGCTTTGAGCTCAGCACAGTGCAGAGTGGGGAGGATGACTTGGCTCACAGTCCACAAAGCAGGGCTGTGATTTAGGCAGAGCTTTAAAATTTTACAGCACCCGTCCGAGGGTGCTGACAAATTGAAAAGGGTTCAACATCCTGCTGTAACAAATAAAAAGATCAGGAAGATGGTAGTTAAAACCAGGCAAATTCAGATTAATACTGAGACATTTTTATCTGTGGTCAGTGGGCACCAGGGCTTTTTACTACCAGCTGTAAACAGAGATCAGCGTCGCTGCCCCTAACTCTGATGCTGGTGCTGTTCTGAAAAGTGGCTGCTGTGATCTGGGCAGCAGCAGGGATGGTCAACAGCTTCAACAGGTCCTTGTAAACACAGGAACCTGAGTGCAGGCAACTGGAGAGGAGAAGTGCTCGAGCAATTGGGTTGTCAGCAGGGCTGTCTGCTCCGTGACACAGGAGACTCACACTGCAAGGCGGGTGTGAAATTAAACTGCCTGGAGAGACCATCTCCAAAACTCCCTGTGTGTCCAAGGCCTCATTGGCCAGGTCAGAGCCCAAGGTCTGGCCCCCTCCATGGCTCAGCCCTCACCCTAACACCTCCTCTAAAGTGCTGTCTCCCAAACTCATCACAGGTGGAAACCCCACACTAAAACCCAGGATTTTCTAACCATCCACCCTGCCACAAACCCCCCATGCTGTGAACATCTCAGGTTCCAGAGCAAGGTGGGCTCCAGCCCTATCCCATCTGTCACTCCAGTGCTTACAGGGGACAGCTGCCACCCGAAACTCTACATGGCCCAAATATCTCATGGTCTTCCCAGCCTTTCTTTCCCCCACAAAGTCTCCAAAGTGCAAGGTTCAACCACAGTTCAGAGGGACTGCACTTCTCCTGCATCCAGGAGTGATGGATCTGAAGGGCAGGGAGCAGGAAGGCCGTGAGGGGGTGTCTTGGAGGGGTCAGGACACTCTGTGCTAAACCACCTTACAACCCTGAAGTTCATGCAAGCACAGAGCCCCTGGACTGTCCCCATCAGCACACTGGGGTGACCTGGTGGCAGAGAGAACGAAATTGGGGTGGAGAGAAACAAAGATTGCCACAGTGTTCACCCATTATCAACCCCAGTGTAAATCCTATCTTTATGCAAACGTGCTGTGACATAAATGGGCTTTTCTCTTATCCATGCTGGCACCAGAGCCATTGCAGTGCCATCTGCTGAATAACAGACCTGTTGAAACAGATATCCCCAGCTCAACAGAGCATGGGAGCACCTTAAAACTGAAAACAATTCAGCATTTCACCAAAACAAATCCAGTTATATTTTCCCACAACAAGTGCATTTTCCAGAAACACCAACCTATGTGTGCGATGACCCTTTTTATCAGACATCAGAGCTTTGCTAAGGGCCACAAGGGACAGAGGCAGCTCCATCTCCTGCAGACAAACTCACCTCTGAAAGGTTCATGAGGACTGGACTGGTTTGGCTCCCCTGCAGTGGACACAGAACTGTGCTGTGCTCCCACCACACCAAGTCTGGGTGCCTCCACCTTTACACTGCACACCTGGGGAACCCTCTTGAGTTCAGGCTTTTAGAGAATTAATGAACAGTGAAACCAAACAATCCCAATATGAAGTGTCCCGGACACAATGTTCAGCCTCAGCCACCATTTTTTGCTGGTGGAGGCACACAGCCACTGCTTTGAGGCTCAAAATTCACAATTAGAGTCACAGAGGGCTGAGATCAAACGTGTTTCTTCCAGTAATTTGCAAGGATAATAAAGAACAGGTCAGGAGATGCCCGAGCTAAACATTAACCTCATCTCCAGCGAGGAGAATCTGCAGATGAAATAAAAGTCAGCTTATAAACTGAAGTAGGTAAGAGTGTCTCAAAGGAATCTTCCCCTAAGAGGCCCAAAAACGCCGCTTTGCAATTACCTATCTCCTGGGAGAGGGAAAATAAATCCTCCCTGAGTCACTAACTCCAGCAGCCAGCATTTACACGACAGAAAAAACCCACAAGAACCAAGAGGTAGAACACAGGGATCTTCTGCCAGAGAAATTAATGCTGGAAGCACAGAAATGCTCAGAGGCAGAAGCCCACAGCAGTCCCTGCGTGGTCCTGCACCCGGCCTGGCTGAGGCTCCACCCTGTGCTGGAGCAGCCTGTCCCAGCCTGGATGTGGAGATGGCACCACTTCTCCCAGGCTTCCTCCCAGCACCTTCTGGAAGCTGGTGCTAGCTCCATTATTTACCAGAAGAGATGCCCCAAAGGGAAGGGGCCCTACTTTTGTGTTTCAGGCAGCCTTGGCTCTGTTTCCTGGGTCACTGGGAGCCCCTGGGTGCTCCAGGGGTGCTGGGATGGGTGCTGTGTCCCCCCCAGCCCAGCTCGGCGCGGTCTGGGCTGGCGCCGCTCAGCGCGTCCCCACCAGAGCACCCTTCCAGCCAAATTCCTGGCGAGCAACTGTTCTCCCAGCTCCACACCCCTTCAAAGCCTCAATTAAGTCAGTTATAAATAGCAAGAACACCCTCCACCCTTACCCTGCTGCTGCCAAGGCTCGAGTCAGCAGGTTCCTCAGCAGACCCTTCCCACCGCGCTGGGAGGCCGAGGCTGGAGTCTCCCGTGTGTCTGTGTGTCTGCTGCCAGCAGTGACACTGCTCCCCTGCTCACCCCCGCCAGGCTGAGGAGGAAAAAGGATCAAGAGACTCAGCCAACAGCTTCCCTCCCCCCCATATCCCCCTGCCCCACAATCCTGACCCCTGCTCACTTCTCAACCCCTTTACAAGCACCCTGTACCTGCTCTTCTGAAGTCCAGAGGAACTTCATAAAGCTCCCCCTCTCTAAATTCTGCTGTCTTATCAAATTAACCTAATAGGCTGCTCTGATGGGATCAAACTCAGATAAAGTCCAGCATGAGAGCCTCTCTCTTTGCCCTTGGCTGCAACAACCTTCCCTTCCCTGGGCAACTGCTTGGGCTTCAAAAAGCTTTGGTCTTTTTTGCTTTGTTCTTTTTTTACTGACAGCCAAAAAAAAAAAAAAAAGAAAAAAAGCTCTAAGCATCCCTATTTTAGTAACCATGTGCTTTGCTGCACTGCAGCAGCCTCATCTCCGGGACCCCCAGATCAGCAAACCTCCTGCACGCAGCAAAACCCGCCCAGGGATCTGGCAGCTGCAGAAGGGAAGAGCCAGGAGGGAAAGGGGGATGAGGACCCTCCATCCTCCCTGCGTGCACCCCAAGGTCACCACGCCTGATGGGGTGACGCCCCCGTGGGTGGGGTGGTGAGGGAAGGGAGCTGCCAGCTCAGCTGTGGGCACGGCAGGTCCCATCCCCAGGAAATGCTGCAACACTGAGAGGCAGAAATGTGTGATGGCCGAGCACGGAATGAGAAAAATCATCCGTAATTCGTATTTTAAACTGAAGAGTGATCAGCTCTGAGAGGGATACAAAGGTATCAGAGGGGCTTCAGCCTCGCCCGTGCTGGAGCCGGGTGTCCTCACCTGCTCCCAAGGAAATCAGATCCAGCTCCAGTTCCTGGGTATCACCAAGGGTAGGGAGCCTCGAAACCACAGCAAGTTTGCTACATCAATAAAACAGCTAATTCAGTTTTGCTACGTTTTATCAGAGGCTTGCAAGAGCACAGAATTGAATTTTCTTTTTTTCTTTCAGACCACAACTGCTCCTACTTCAAGCACTTCACTCCAGGAGAGACCTCGGAGATATTTGAAGTAACCACCCAGAAAGGTAAGAATGATTCCAAAAGAATATTTTCTTAATGTTGTATGAAGTGATGGGCACACAAGAACTAATGGAAAGGGGTCCCCAAAATGAGGGTTCAGCCCTGGTTCCAATTAAATCAGCAGAATTTCTAACAGGCACCATCAGCTGAGAAAAATGTGGAAAATGCCCTGGACAAGGTCAAATCCCAGCTTCCTGAGGACAATTATTTTTATGTATGATCACCCCCATAAACATGATTTTACATAAGTTGTCCCACAAATATATAAATATAACGATGTCAATAGCCAGGAAAACTGCAAAAAGTCCTCCCAGCATAAAAATGACTTTACAACATTGGCACTATCCATGACACTCAGCCTTTGCCTTTGAAGGGGAAGATATTAATAAAACCTAAATGAATAAATCATACCCCAAGCAGAGTCTTGACCCTGAAAAGAAGTGTAGAGGCTCTCTGAAGACCATTAGGAATTTTATGCTTCATATTGATTTTATATGAAAGTCATGTAAAAAAAAAAAAAAAAAAGAGCGATCGATGAATGGAAGGAACAGGGATCCTACAAGACATGAACTGTCAGTGTTTGCAGCAAAATTGTCTTTCATGGACAAATTTCACATTTCTAATAAGTCCAAGTGTTTTGAGGGCTCCCCGAACACGCTCCTCTCTCTTTCTCATCCTCTCTTTGGGGACAAACTCCTTCACAGTTTGCAACACAACACATTTACTGCTGAAAATGTGAGCCACTGGACACATTACACGTATTGATCTGCTTTGCTTCTCGTGGAAATTGCAACTGGTGGAAAACTCTGAAGATAGGTTCCCCAAAAAAACTAACTTCCTAAGACAGGAAAGACAGGAATTTTAACTGGATAGAAAAGCATGTATCTGAGACACCTGCTTTTGCTTTCTTATCTTCTCTCTGATCCAGCCACCTGATCTTCAAAATGCACCCAATGCCTTCGGGGCAATGCAGAGAAAAATCAGGGAGAATGTCTTCTTCTTTAAAAAAAAATCAGGAAGAACTTCTTTTCTTTGGGGCAAAAAGAAAATCTTAAGCCCAGCAAAAGATTTTACAATGAAAGAACACTTTCAGGCAGTTCCAGCACAGAGAAAAAAGAAACATTTAGAAAATGATAATAAAACAGTGATATGAAAAGCAGTGAGAACAAAGAGTGATCTGCTGTTCCCCTTCGCAGAAATAGCTCATTTGGATGGGAGCTAATTAGTAACAGGCAAAAAAATTCTTCATGATTTTGCCTGGGAGATATTTTTTTTTTAATGGCTTGAAAGGCAAATATCATCAGGCACTGTGATGTTCATGCATGGCTACATGTGTTAAATATTAAACTAATCTGAAAACGAACACAACATGCAAATGAAGGTCTGAATTACTCAATTAGCAGCTCTCCCCCTCCACCCAGGCACTGAGCAGTGCTGGGCTGGGGGAAGTGTCCAGCACACGGTTTAGCAAAAACCAGGACTTTTGGGGAGGGTTTAATCCCGTGCCTCGAAGAAGCAGAGTTTTCACAGAGCTGGAAATCACTGCTGCAAAGGCAAAGGAATGAAACTGAGCTGTGCAAACTCTTCACCCCAAGCCTGACGTGCACGCCCGGGTGCTGAGCCCACGGAGCACTCGGCTCTCGGTGCACTGGGACAGAACCAGCACCAGCACCAGGGCTCTGCAGAAAGCAGGGGATAAAAGCAGCAGAGAGCTGTGTATTCACCCTGGGAGCAGAGTGTGGGGAGATGGAGGGTTGAGAGCAAGGAGCCCAGCAAGGCTTTGACAATAACATTTCCATGGCAGAACCAAAGCAGCTCCAGCCCAGCCCTCCAGCAGCCCCATACGGGTGGGCTGATGAGCAAAAGGTGCCCTGGGCTGTCTCAGGAGGTGTTCAGAAAGCATTTTCCCCCTTCCTGCTCTGCTTTTGCACCCTTCACATTCAAAAGATGCATGGCCAATACTTGCCCCCGTTTTCACTTGAGGGAAATAATTCACAAAAGCCACCTCACCCCGGCGTCAGGGGTGCACGTGTTTCTCAGAGCGAGCTACTGCAATGTCCCCAGCTGATGGCAGCGGGCTCAAAATGTGCACACTGTGTCATTTTTGGTGGTTTGTTTGTTTGGTTTTGTTCCTTTGGCAGAATACAGCATTTCAGCTGCAGCCATTGCCATCTTCAGCGTTGGCTTCGCGATCATCGGGACGATCTGCGTCCTCCTGTCCTTCAGGAAGAAGAGGGATTATCTGCTGAAGCCAGCATCCATGTTCTACACCTTTGCAGGTATGAGGAGGGCTGCTCACACTTCTGCACTTGGTTCGTAGGACAACACAGAGAAACTTAAGATAGATCCCAAGGGGACAGAGACACTTCTAAGAATGCCCTGAAAGCATTTTCTTCCTGGCCACAGACGACAGCTCCTTGTGTGGTGTGAGACCATCCCATTCAGCAGCTGGTCTGTGTTTTCTCCAACCCCCTTTAAAAGTATATTCACTCCCTTCTAGTATATTCACTGTCAGTCCCAGTCTGAACCAGGGACACACAATATTCTACCTCATTTATTAAGTTTCAAACCAAGAAAATGGCTGATCCAGGCCCAAAATACACAACTGTCTCCCAAACACACGAAGACCGCACCTGTACGTGAGCCAGGAACACTTTGACATGCCACAACGAGCACAAGACTGAGGTGCAAATTGTCACCTCGATATAAAATCTCCCTCAACCTCTGAAAAAGCTCCCCAGGGAATGCAATTATTCCTCCCCCACTTTGAATTTCCCACCCAAGCCTGCCTAAAAGATCACACTCAACAAGTCAGTGGCCGACCTCAGTTACGGCAGAGCTCCTGGCAGCTCTGAGCACTGGCTCCTTCCAACACTGAAGTCAGTGACTCACCTGTGAATCTCACTGCAGTTCCTGTATGCAAAACAACAGATGAGGCGGTTAATTAAGGATGAAAAACTGACAGCTGGTTATTCAACCCACTGCTCCTATCTTCCTTCAGGTCTCTGCATCATCATCTCTGTTGAAGTCATGAGACAATCCGTGAAGAGGATGATTGACAGCAAGGAGACAGCCTGGATCAAGTACAGTTACTCGTGGTCCTTCGCCTGTGCCTGCGCCTCCTTCGTGCTGCTCTTCGTCTGCGGCATCGCCCTCCTCCTCATCGCCCTTCCCCGCTTCCCCCAGAACCCCTGGGAGACCTGCATGGACGCAGAACCGGAGCACTGACGTTCCCTGCACCCAGGAAAAATATCCAGAAAGTGTTCTGAAAAGATTTGTCTTTTTTAAAATGTCTGGGTCTCGCTACACAATGTGCTCTCCATCACATGAGTCATTACTGAACCAAGGCATGTTCGATTGCAATTGTTGCTTTCTCTTTTCCTCTCTTTTTTTTCATTTCTTTTTTCTCTCTTTTTTGATTCTTTTCTTTCTTTTTTCCTTTTTCCTTTTTTTTTTTTAAGAAAGCAGAAAGACCACTCAACACCATCGTGGGTGTGTGGGAATGGCACTGCTCTGTGCCAGTTTGGGGCTGCCCTGTGCTGATGCAGGTTGAGGGGAAATCTGTGTCTGAGACAGCTCAGGCCACAGAGGAGACAGCTTTGTTATGGAGAAGCTGTTTGGTGTAGTTGGGCATAGATCCATGAGGGATATCAGGCTTTTATACCTTACTTGGTCAGAGACAGACTCTGGGGACTCCATGTCCCCATTTATTCCACACTCCTCTCCTTCCCTCAGAAGGGTTAGCTTGTTTCCCCAGGGTTAAGTTGCAGATCCGTAAGCTCTTCTATTAAAATGTTAACATTCGATAAAAAACAAAGCAGAACTTTGCATAGCATTGGCATAAAAATCCCCCCTCCAAATGTACACCCTGCAGTTCCATTCTGCAGTTAGAAAACCCCACAAAACAGAGTCTCGTGTTTTGCTTAAACTTCAGCGGCGAAGCCAAGAAGCACTGAACGTGAAGAGTGCTATTTTCCTTTAATAAAAAGCATAATCTTCTGGTAGCATTCTCTCTTCTGGAGAGTTATTTTGATGGATGAATCACTTGGCCCATCAGATTCTGCCAGGTCCATGACACCAGAGCAGCGCTGGGGGGTGTTTGCTGCTCGTTTGTTCCTCCTGAGTGGGATTTTCAGCAGCACCCTGCTCTGCTCACCGCACGTGTGTGCACGAAGCTACATCTCAGGAGAAACCCTTCAAAGCAGCTGCCGAGAGGGAAAGGATCTGTCTGAAAGGGTCGGGAGAGGCAGCCCTACAGCTGCCTGCTGCTGCTGCAGAATCACAGACCCCAGGCAGCGCTGGGGGATGCTGCGGGCGCTGCTTTGCTGCTGAGAGCCTGCAGGGCTCTGCCACAGCTGCCTCAAGCACTTTGGGGGCTGCGGGTCCCCCAGTCCAACCATCAGCAGCACTGGGGATCCCCCAGCCCCACACGCTCACCCAGCCCCTGCAGCCAAGCCCTCTTCACCCTCACGGTCCCCCAGCACCGAGAGGTGGGGTGTTTCTTCTTCTTTTGTTTTTTTTTACAGTTCAATTTTCAGAATCTGCTCAGCATTTCCCCCCCAGGCAGGAGAATGGCTTACAGTGTACTCTTTTCACCCGGTAATTTAAAAATCAGCAGAAAGGGGAACTGAAGTGCTCTTCCCTCTATGTTTAGCTGCCCACAATCCTAAAGGAAACCAGAATTCCTAACAGAAAAATCTCTGGTCAATTTGAAGAGGTCTGAAATCCTGGCAGGCTCAAACATTCGGACAAATTCCCCAGCAATTCAGCGCTGGCTGGAGGGGCTGCTCTCAGCCCCAGCCAGACTCAGCCTCATCTCCATTTTCCCCAACAGCAGAGTGGCAGCGAGAACAGAAGCCTTTTGTGAAGTTGCATTAATGTTTTCCGAGCTCTTTGAAGTTGAAAAGCACTACAAATAACACATATATTATAAAGTTTTGGGATAAAGCACTCATTGGTGCTCAGATCTGAGTGTGAGCTGAGGAGCTCTGCCTGTCTCTCATCATGAGAGACAACTGCAAGTCTTCACGTTGTCACAGAACCACTCTGAAATGCTAAATGGTTTTGAAATCTTATTTTTGGGTACAGAGCTGACATCCTGAATTTGCATTTTCATTGTTCAGGAAAACAGAGGCTAGTTTCTAGGGAGAACCTTTACATGCAACAGAAGGGAGTCAGTGTGACCGCCGGGGTGGCCGACCTGGGTTGGGACATCCAAACCTACACAGCCAAGATTAATCTAAGCACAGCACCTGGCAGAACACCAGCATTCCCAGCTCAGCCATCATCATCATCATCACCACCACCTCAGCCACGCCATGGGTGGAGCTAAGCAAGGTTTGGGGACAGGGGTCTGAGTTTGTCACCCCACACAGAGCAGTGGCACATCCTGTGGCCCTGGGAAGCCCTTCACCCATCCACACCTTTCCTGGAGTGCCATCCCTCTCTTTCAATACCTCTGCTGGGACAAAGGAATTTCTAGGTGGGTTCTCATCCCGATGGGCCCAGCCAAGGTGCTGCTTAGTCCCCTTCCTGATATTCAAGAGCAAGACGCGCACATTTCAGATAAACACACCCTGCAAGGTCTCACCCATCTCCTGATCCGCTTCATCCAAGCCTCAGGGAGGGCAGTGGAAAAGTTCCTGGTGAGTGCAGGCCTTTGGCCCGGATCCAAGGTTTTACAGCCTCTCTGGGATCACTTTACTCACGAGGCAGAGAAAACACACAGCCCACAGCCTCGAGATCCTACAGCCAGGGCTCAGGCAGCTCAGACAGATGCTTCCTGAAGCCTTCAAGTCTCACTGAGTTTTATTCTCGTTCTGCTCCAGGCTGAGGCTCTGGGATCACTCCCTGCCACACTGAGAAGCACGTGGATAACTTCATTTTCTTTTTCCAGATATTAAGAACTGAAGAGGGACCCGTCCATGAAATCAGTCATTGGTATTCACGGTGGGAAGGGCTCAGCTCCTGCAGCAGGTTTGTTCTGCCAGAGAGCTGATAATGTGTTTTAACAGAGTTAATAAAAGTAATTGGCCTTCATAAAGGAAAAAGAATATAATGTTGGAGGGGGGAGCTGTAACCAGTTTCAGTTTTCATTCCCTCAGCTGAGCAAACAGCAGGGAAGAGCCACCAGAACCTCAGGAACGTTCCATGAAAATGTGAAGGAAATGCCCTCACCAGCAGAGAGTCACCAGAGCCAAGCAGGGATGGGAACCTGGCTGGTACACATCCAACAGAGCACTCCTGGGTTTGGGACACAGCCAGAGAACTGAGTGGGAAACAGGCAGCAGAGAGAGGCAGAGGCAAATCAATTTGCAGAACAAGGAACAACCACCGGGCACCGTGAAACCCCGAGCGTGTGCCCTGCCACTACCACACCACAGACACCTTCAGTCACGGGCACCTGGGGCATCTGACACTCCCCAGGCCAACAGCAGTGGCTGTCCCCTCCTCAGCCAGGCCGAGAGGTGCCCAGGGCACTGCCCAAGCCACAGCACTGAGATCTGGGCTGCTCCCCTCTGCCAAAGCCCACGGGGTAAATCACAGCCAAGGCGACAGAAGACGTGAAGGTTTTTGTTTACGTAAGGTTTGCTGCGAGGCGTGGAGAGAATCTGCTTCCCTTGTTTTTAAGTGCTGTGCTGTGTGAATTTAATGTGCAGAAAAGGTGTCAGACAAGCAACCCTGAAGAAGAAAACTGCCTGTTTAGCAGCGAGCTGAGCTCTTGAACACCCTTCATCTGCAAGCAGGTTCTGCAGGCACAGCCCAGCCCCAGCGGGTGGGGGAGAAGAGCTCAGCACACAAGGCAGCACAGATGGGTGCATGAGAGGATTTCACCCAGAAATCCTGGCACACACCACTATTTCTCCTTTAGTCCAGACCTAGAAAGAGCCAGCACCAGTGCAGGATGCTCAGGTGTTTGATCACCCTGACATTTACAAAGGCACAGGTTATTTACTAATTTGTTTATTCACTGATCCCTTTCCACTCCGTCACTTCCTTGTGGCCATCACCTTTTTCTCCTCACTCTGACAGCTGTGGAAACGATTTCCAGAAAGTCCCAAAAATCTGGGCATTTTCCCCCCCACAATGAGATCCCTGACCCACTTTCTCACTGGGCCTGACAGCTCTTGAGGATTCACCTGATACAGGAGTCAGGAGTTTGCAGCCCTGGGGATTCACACAGAGCCCCTGGGCTCCATCCACAGCTGCAGTCACATGCCAGGAACCTGAACACAGGCAGGAACTGTCAGAGGATAAACCTCAGACTAAACTTCATTTAAAACGAGCTTCCACTGTCCACAGTGGGACAGTGGCCCTTGCAACACTGCATTACTTTATAACTTAACTACAGGGGTATTAGGCTGCTCTGTACCATAAAACACACACAGCAGTGGGACCTGCTCTAAAAGCATCCATTCCAATTATTTCCCCTCTCCGTTGTCACCAAGGGACAAGAAAAGAACGTCACAACTTTGTTTTGACTGAAGTAGAGGATGAGATCGTCGTTGCTTTGTCACACTTGATCGATGCTCGGGCTCCACTGCAGCTACTGAACATAAATTCAAAATCAGACACTGAGCTGCTTTGCTGCTTTCTTCAAAGAAACGCAGGGAAGGGAATAAACTCGAATTTCTGGACAATTTTCTACGTCACAGAACCAGCAGCACAGTTCTGTTTGGCAAGGCGGCGGCTCAGCCCCGTGCCCAGCATCACCAGTCTCACTGGGAGCACCTCGATGGCTCCACAGCTGGTCTCGTTGGGATTTGTACCCTCCAGCAGCAAGGCAAGTCTTCTGAAAAAGGGACTGACAACATCTTTTAACCAGTCTTGGATAATTCATATCACCCAGCGTTCTGTAATTTGTCAGAAGCATCTATTAATCCTCCGTGAGGTAAAAACTCCTCAACATTTCTCAGCTAAAGTTGCCAAAAACCCCCACACCGAACTGACATTTCCATTGCTGCTGCTGCTGCAAATCCTTGTACTTCTCTTGAATGGAAGGAAAAAAACAAATTTGGAAGGATTCAGCCCTTTGCTCCCTGACACAGCCAGCAAAAAGAGACCGGCACAAGTATTGCTACACCAACAGAAATAGCCCATATTTCATGTCAAGGAATACGATGTGCAAATTTTTACAGGCCCCATAGATCATCACCATCTGTCTTGACAAGTTAATTGTCTGCAGTTTTTCTAGGAAAACTTAGAACCTTTAAAAACTAACAAAACAAATGAGTTGAAGGATGATTTGGGCCGAGCATGAAGCACCGTGGGCTCACTGCCCTGGAAATGTGCAGGTTCTGATATGCCTGAGCTCAGTCTAAAAAGAAAATTTGGAGTGGTCAAACGCTGCTCTTGGTGCTGAGGTATTACATTCATAGCAAAAGAATTGCTTATAGAGCACGATCTCTGCAAAAAAAAAAAACAGCTGAACTTGACAAATCTGGGAACAAAACATTAATTAATCAAAGCAGGGAACGGCACTCACAGGGTTCGCAGTCAGTGGCAGGACTCACATCCAGCGAAGGGCCAGCAACACCACAGCCCACACAATTAAAAATCCAGGACAAACTGGATTAGATGACAACCTTGTATTGTTAAAAAAAAAAAAAAAAAAAATTGCTTGGAATCCAAATAATTACATATTTTTAAATCTTTCCCTTATTCTTCATTGGTTCTTATCACCACACTGACAACCTCCCGTGAGGCATCCAGATTTTTCTCATCAAAAATTGGAATTAAAGAAAAAAAAAAAACCCAGAAATTATTCTTGATATCAAATACAAGCTTACTAAATTTAGATCTGTCAATTAAATTTTCCACAGACAACAATGGGGAGTTTATTCCTGGACAAGGAGCATGGGATTTGGCACTAACTGGAGCATAAAAAAAAAGTCAAGAAGCCAAATACCCAGCCGGTGCATATACCCCAGCCTCCACTCATTTCCCCCCAAACTGAGGTCATTGACACAAACTCAATTCTGAATTTTCCCTGTAATTGCAACAGGTCCATATTTACAGTGCAGCCTGAGCAGTGCCCACTGGAGCCATCTGTAAGGCCTAATTTCATTTTAATAAGAGTTTGACTGAAGCCCTAAGAGAGTTGAAAATACAGTTTTGGGGTCTTCTAAACATGACTTCAATCAACATTGGATAATTTGCTCCAAAAAAAAAATATCTCATTGAGGGCTATATACATGACATACAATGGCCAGACAAGAGATTTCAAAAAAATACAATCTTTTGGAAAAAAAATAACTCTAAGAAATCCAAATGATTCATGCCAAAGCTGTTACATCAGATCATCTCTATCACATCATCCTCAAATTCCTGGGTGAGAGCACTTATGAAAATTTAGCACCAAAACCAGCTGGGGTTTTCATAAAGTTAAAGGACTGAAATTCTAAGTCAGAGAGAAAATGAGATTTCATCTGTAATCTTTTCAGTGTAGATAAAATCCCGGTGTAAAACAGAACAAAATGTGGCGAGATGCAACCATCTCCCCCTTGACTGATCGACAGATAGCAGTAAATTAACAAGTAAATTAACAAGTGACGTTTATTAGTTTAATATTCAATATTAAATGGTGAACAGAATCAAAAGGCTGCTCCATAGAAGTGAGTGACTTTGAAACCCCTGAAATGACCAAATGCTGACTCGGGGATGTGAAGTGCTTTGGATGCTCCTCTCTGCTCTGCCAGTCCTGCTCCTCCCTCCACTGCATCCCCACCTCACTGTGCCAGTGAATTTCCCATGGACTCATTCCTGCAGCCAGCAGCTTGGTAAAAACCCATTTAACAGCAGCTCTGCTTGATTCAAGGTTGCAGAATTTGGCCTCTCCTCGTTTCTGGGTCGTCTGGGTTCCGTGTCCTGTGCTGAAACGCTGAGCAGAACTTGGCAGAGCCTGGCCCCTCCCCAGCATTGTTTGCTTGGTATAACATTAGGAAATAAATTAAGGACTTACACGAGCTTTGCTTTACAGCAAAAAGAAGGAAAAAGGTTTTCAGATAAGTTTCTGAATCATAACCCGGCAAAGATTCATAATAAAAGATTCATATGCAACCCTCTGCGGTGTACTGAGTTTAAATCAACCCCATTACATAATGACCCTTGTCTTAACACATGAAGTCAAATGCCAAAAAAATTAAAAATGAAGCTGACTGATTGTAACAAGAGCAAAAATGTGATTGAGCAGAGCAGCAGCCACTGCTCCCCTGTAAGGTGTCCCACGGACAGCTGTAAAAATCCAAAATCGCTCCCTCATGGCTCAAAAATTTCAATTCCTGCAGATAGTAAGTGGAGGAATTCTGAACTACACCCAGCTCATCCCTGTAAACCAGTTCCCAGATTTAAAGTCATTTCAAGTGTAAAAGGAGGATTAAGGAGAAATAAAGGAGAAACTCTGCAACCCCCCCCGGAGCTCCCCAGCCACAAAGCAGGGACAGTGTGCGAGACCAGAAATCTTTATCCACAAAGTTTTTATCTTTTGAATTTTCATTCACATTTGTTTCTTTAATTTTTTTTTTTTTTTTTTAATATCCCATACTTAATTTTTCAGACTGGATTCCTTAAGGGCCAGGTTCATGGAGATAAATAACCTGGTAACCACTCTGATCCCCAGAAGATTTAGATTAATTTGGATACAGCTTTGACAAACATTAAATCTCTTCTTTAATGATGTTCCTCAAACAAAACAGTTAGCAAAATATCTGAATTTCCTTGTATAATGTCACATTTTAATGTAAACATCAAATAATGTACCAAAAGTTTTACCGGAAAAAAAAAAAAAAAAAAAAAAAAAAAAAAAAAAAAAAAATTTAAAGCGGCACAATTCTTTATACCACTGGAGAAGAGGGGAGGAAAAAGCCAGATTACAAACATTTACACATGCATAGTGGAAAAAAATTAAACAAACAAACAAAAAAAGTATTTTACTAAATTCACGCATTTGTTTTTAAAATAGTTATTAAATCTACTAAGCACCAACATACCTAAAAATTTATTTTCAGCTTCATGATTCATTTAAAAAACCTATCAAATTAACTTTTCAAACAAGCTTATATTATTAGCTTGTCCAAAAATAAAATGTAGAGTTTTTTGGGTTTTTTGTTAAATTTTTTTTCTTCTTTTTTCGATTTTTTTTATTATTTTTTTTAAAGTATACCAATACTTTTATCTGAATGTTTCCAAACAATGGCATAGGTGTCTGCAAAGAATGCCTTTACTTTACCCTACAGTGGATGGAAAATACAATACCACATCATACAGAATCTAAAACTATAAAAGTCTGAGAATGCAGCATCCCTTCACAAAAAAGCTGATAAAACTGAAATTATTTAGAAGATGCTGCACCTTTATTAAAAAAAAAAAAAAATTAAATGAATTTAAGCAGAAATAACATACATTTTTACATTAACTGGCCATTTCTGGTACAGAAACCCAGCATAGTATGCTAATGTTATTGAATAAATGTAAATGCTACTTACAATCTTCTTAAATACAATTTAGACAAACTTTTTTTTTCCTTTTTTTTTTCTTTTTCCTTTTTTTTTTTCCTTTTTTTTCAAGTTGTACAGGTAATCTCTCAGCTGCTAGCTTAATGCAACATATCATTAACATTACACAAATTAAAAAATAACACGTGTGTGTCTTCCTACAGAAAAGCTTCCAAAAACCCGACCCACATCAAAAAACGCAAAATAATGGAATATAATTAAAAAAAAAAAAAAAAAAAATTAGTCGCAAGTCTAGCAGCAAAGCAATTAAGTGAGGATACATTTACCAATATAAACAAAAGGGAATATTTGCAACTACAGGTGAAGCCCCAACTACCTCAGACCTACCGACACAAATAAAAATTAAACTCTCTCTAAAAAAAATAATCTGATTATTTAAAATAGGAGTAAAAGCCATTGCTACCTGATGAACTACCTAGGCTAAGTTCCTGAAACAAGGACAGGGGGTCGCTGTTCTTTTTTGTCTGCTCGGGAGGAGCTTTGGGCTTGGGGGGAGCCCGCAGAGCGCTGGCGTACGACATGACGGGCTTGGTGCCGCCCGCGGGCTGGGGGCTGCCGCTGTTGGACTCCGCCAGCTGCTTGTTGGGCATCAGCGGGGGGAACTGGCCCAGGTGCTGGAGCACGTTGTAGTTGAAGGAGTTGGAGAGCTGGAGGTTCTCGGCCTTCAGGTGTTCCTCCTGGGGCTTGGCGGCCTTGGGCGGAGCTGCGAAGGAGAAACCAGAGTTGGAGCGAACGAACGGCTCTGACTCAGCCCAGCCACCTGCAGCAAGCCCGAAGGCAGAGCTGCCACCACCCCAACCCCTCTGGGAACCTCCTCCCACAGCACCCATCTGCCGGGTTCAGTCACTTCAGAGCACGACACCATCCCAGGATGGGTTGGGCCGGGAGCGATCTTCAAGCTCATCCTCCTCCACCCCCTGCCACAGGCAGAGACACCTTCCACCAGAGCAGCTTGCTGCAAGCCCCATCCAAACCGGCCTTGGAACGATCTGACTTCGTCCCCAAGCCTTGGATCGTGCAGCGGCAGCACAAGAGTGACATCACTGAACACACCCCGCGTGTGTTTGCACCCTGGAGCCGAAAGCCCAAACCTGCAATTCCGCACAGCGCGCACCGAAGGGAAGCTGCCTCCGAATGGGATCCGCTCTAATGTAAGCGCTTTAGCCACTGAGACAGCACAAAGAGTATTTCATTCTTCTTGCTTTACAGCTTAATAGGCTAAAATTAAAATTTACAGCACCATATATAATTCATTCTCCAACAGCAATTCAGAGTCCTGAATGCCAACCGACTAATTATTGGTATTTCAGGCTGAATGCATTCCTGCTAATTGATATGTTCTTGCTCCACATTTAACAACTCCTGTAACTATCAGAAAAAATGGTGCTTTAAACCACAGGTATAAAACTGCTTTCAAGTGAATTTCCTGAATTCTAATGAGGTCCTTTACTTTTGTCTGGAGAATTGTGCTGTCTTGCACAGATAGAGAGACACTACACTGAAACACAGCTCCACGTTCTAGCCGCAATATTCTAGGAACTGGGCAACAGATATATTCTGTAATTATTTCAGTCTTTAATCATATAATGTTATTTTTAAAGTGCACATACAAAAATATACCAAAAATGAGTGCAAAAGTAGAAAAACATAAAGGTTCTCACTGCGAGGGTCACACGCAGGCTTCTGCTTTTTATAGCACACTCAAAAAATAAAACAAAAAACAGCAAACCCCAAAACCAACCCATAGAAGAACGGCTATGGAAAGAACACAAGCAAAGCAATTTTGCTGGGGTTGCTATGATTCAACAAAAACCAAACAACCCAGAACACGAGCAAAAAACCTCCCAAAATAACCACAGCACTCCAGAGAAGACAAGTAATGACAAGCAGGGCCAGAGGTGAAAGCTGTGTGTGGTAGAGGTGTCTAAGAGAAGGAAAAATATGAAATACACATCTCAAATAAGAACTTAAATCACTTTCTTTCCATCAACAGAAAAAGCAATGCATATCAAACTCTCAAATTGCAATTTTGGGAAGTGCCTGCATAGAACAGCCCTGAGCAATCGACAGCAGCTCTCCCTGTGCTCCATAAATCCCTCCTGCTCCGACCCAAAAGCGGTTCCACCCCTGAGCAGGAGAGATCAGCCCTTGAACAGCCTGGAGTCAGGGTCACTCCTTGTCAGCAACAAACACAGGCACAGGACTTGCACAGCACCACATCCTCACGGGGTTTTATTTCATGGATAAAAAACAACAGTAACGAGAGCAGCGCAGTTACTGCTCATTAACCCTTAGCTCTATAAAACACATTTGGGCTGTAAATATGAGCACAGGCAGTGAGCTGTAAATGTGGAAAGCCACAGCAGCCGTAAAATGGGGATGTGTTTGCATGAACCATTAGATACAGGGCTCTGTTTAATATATGTTTATCGACAAAACAGATACCGTGCTTAACTACAATAAAAAAAAAAACATTCCATTGCAAAAGCGGTTACCAGTGAGAACTTGATATTTTCACTTAAAATTTAGTATTTGAAAGCAAATGCGTGTATATGGTGCATTTTTGAAGTATACATCTGTTCTCTGAGGACTTTACTCACAAACAGGTTCTCAAGCTTTTCATTAAAGCAGAGAAATGTGGGACTGGCTGATCCCAACATAAACGTGCCCGAGTTCCAGAGCTCCTCTTAGAGAACCACAGAGTTTGGAGAGCAACTCTGTGTGAGCAATTCTGTGATGAATGTCACATAATACTGTGCATTCAGCTCCTTGATCTTCAGTAAAAATAGAAGTAGATTGAAGGAGGTGCCCTGAGCTTGAAGCTTTGAACTTAGCATGCAAGATGCTGCCATAAATACGGGTTTGCAAAATAACATTTTCACATTTTGGAAATTAAAAGGCACATTAGGAATTTAATTCTTGAGTGCTGTCGCTGATATAAAGAGCTTTTCTCATTCATTCTACACCGCATGCTCCTACTTCAGAATTACTATGAAATTACAAGATGTTTTACGTTTATAAAGTTTGATGAAAAGCAATTAAATCTTTTAAGGCAAATAAAACCAGCTTACAAATATTTTTCCACATTATTGAGTGGTTTTAATATCCACACTGGAATGCTGTTTGCATTTTTATTAATTTTGTTTTTCAATTACCACTGGAGATTCTTAAAGCAAAATCACAGGGAAGAAATTGTACTCTCCTGGTAATTTTGTTTTTCATAAGCACAAGAAATACGGAGAACAGAAGAAGAGCAGTTGAACCGCTCCAGCTCTCTCCTTGCAGCTTTTTGTCATCTCTGAGAAGTTAATTTCGTTTCTGTCTGCTCAATCAATCAGCACTGCTGCTGCCACCAGGGAAGCCACATTCCGCTGAGATTCTTCCACGGTGAGAGAGAATTTCAGCTCGTCACTCCTTTGATGAAGTACCAGAATTTACTAGAGAAACGCTGAGAGCGTTAATTCAGTTTATGTGCTGCTCCCTCAGACTGTAATACCAACACAAAATATCACCGATTCTGGAAACAAATAATCTATCTTGCAAATAAATCCCACCAGCCACCTTCGCTCCCTGCAGCACAAATTCAGCCGCACTCAAAGCCACTGGAAGAGACTTTCTGGCTTTAGTGGAGCTTTTGGAGCAGATTAAGAAGCAGCGTTGCTTTTTTAGCTGAAGAGCAGGATGTTAACAAGAAATGGGACCACTCCAAGCAAACCTCTAACAACTGAAACAAGAACTACTCCAAAAAACCTTTGTTTAACTCGGTTTTGGGGAGGAAGCAGCAGCTGTACCCACCTAGCAGCTCCCGGGGCGGGACGGCTCTGCTGGCGCCGTTGCATGGAATGTTCGGGTACGGGGCAGAGGAGGAGGAGTTCACCCACAGCTCAGGGGAGGAGTAGTTGAACGATGACTGGTTACTGTGGTCCTGAAGCTCTTTACACTGACCAAGACTGTCTTGAGGAGTGCTTAATTCTTCAGAACAAGCCTGGGCTGAACTAGAGGAAATTCTTCTTTGGTACAACGGCCTGCCTGGTCCTCTTGGTTCATACTGTGAACAAAAAAAAAAAAAAGCCAAACCATAAAATAGCCTTTTGCTCTTTTGATTCAACTGTATGTATCAAATACCATTTTCCCAGTCAATGTTTTCCCTGAAATGTCTTACCAAAAAAAACCCCCTAGGTCTTTGCATTTGCAAAAAAAAATACATTTCAAGCTATATGTTGTATACTGCAGTCACTGATAACGTATTTAGATCACACAGAATAGAGAATTTTAAAGGAAGTGCAAAGAACATCAACTGAGATTTCTTAATTCTTATCAACCTTTACATCTCACACTCCTGCGTGGGAGTTGGATCACACGGTGAGGAGGAAGATATCCAGCATTTACAGACGAAGCAAAGGAAGCACAGAAACACACAAGAGCAAGGAAAAAATGTCCTTACAATGCAGTCAGGAAAAAATTGGCTTTTCCTTTTCCAAAGGATAAATTAGTCACTTGTACACCAGGATCTGGGGAAGCAGGATACATTTGTATACTGGATTTTGCACATTCAAAACAAATGCTCTGGAGAAGCGAGTGCCCTCGGGAGAAATAATGCAGAGAATTTTATCTGAAACCAGAGAAATTACTTGCTTCCATAAACTCGGTAGATCATGTAGATGAAAACGGCAGGAGCTGCATCAATTAACCTGTGGGCCTCAAGAGTTCAGATTTAAGGGCCCTCTAAGCTTTCTCAAGATTCAAAGCAAGTATGTTGTATTACAGTTTATTTTTAACAATAAAGACTTATTTATTTACTCCCATCTGCACTGACTAACAAGAGCACCAACAACAGGAAAGTCATACAGGTAAATCTACACTTGGTAAAGGGGAAAAAAAAAACCATCCTAATGAAATGTCACAAGAAATTAGCTCAACAAACATCAAATGACTGTAGAGTCCAACTACTGGTATTACATCACCTACAAAAAATAGACAGGGGAAAAAGGCATGAAAGGAAACTGTTATATCTTATTTCAGTCGCCACAACCAAGGGATCAACGCTTGGATATCCTGACAATCCACTCCCCTAAGGAAATTCTTCAACGACAACAACAACAAAAATGAAAAAAAGTCATAAATTACTGCCCGAATCAACCCCAAAAGTACACATTCATTGAGTTTAAAAGGGCTATTTTGGTAAGCAATCAGGAACTTATCAAAGTTCTGGACACTTGCAAGTACAGAACCAGACAGAAAAACTCCAGTATTCCCTTTGATGTGCAGTTCAGATCTGGTTTGACTAAACACATGCAAAAGCTTTCAAGCATCAAGTCAATTAACAGCTTTATAAATAGTGATTGAGGAAACAGTTTAGTAAGGATACCAAAAATCAAGAAATCTGCCCTGACAAGCGCCTTGTCTGAGGGACATCTGTTCAAAATACACCTAAAGCCCCACTTTGATTTCTGTGTGCATGCACTCCTACCTACCAGCTGAAGCAGCAGTTTTGGAAAGTTTATAAGCAAGTCTCTGTCTTGTAACACTTTTACTGCATTTGGCATTTCTGTCACATATTTTGAAAGGAAGAAGAAATAAGAACTAAACCGAATTTGCACTAATTACATAAAGGCTCGCTCTATTTGTCTTCAGATAGCAGGAGCTGTCACAAACTCTATAGGAATATTTATTGGTTTATTACTGCTGAAAAGCCATTGTTCCTACGTCCTGCTGTACTGACAGCATTAACTGTTGTCAAAAGTATTCGATTTTATACAGGGTGGTATGACTTAATGGACTGAGACATCAAATTTCTAAATGTCTATAAACCCAAACCTTACTACAGCTCTGGCTGGGCCTGAGGACTCCATTAACCTCTCTGGATCTGTGTGAGGCAGAAATTTGCAAAATGCACTGGAATTCAATTTCAGTTCTTTTTCTCAGGCTCAAAAACTAAATATTTTCTGTTTGCAGAAGTTGGAAGGCAAATTAAATATGTATTGTGCGAGACAGCGATGAGCAAGGCTCCCTCCCCAGCTTCTGTAAAAACCTTAACAGAAATGCATCACGGAATAAGCCACTTATGTACAAATATTGGATTACATGCAGTCAGTGAGAATATTAATTCTCACATTCCTGGAATGCAAGCTGGCATCGGGGTACTCCGTGCTCACACATCATCCACTCCTCAGCACCTCAGATTCCACCAGGGATGGTGGAATCCAAACAATCCAAACATGCCCTGGCCCAGCTGGATGTGTGGCACAGTCTGCATCTCACAGCACACCCCCTTAGGGCCAGGAGAGGATGGAGAGGGACAGAGCCAGCCCTGCGTGGCAGGGCGTGTGCTGGAGCCAGCCTCAGGCAGCACAGCTGGATGTCCAACACACAGCCCCCAAAATACACCTGATGGCTTTGTATCAAATCCATGCAGGCATTACGGCAGCTCTGGTCTCCCGTGAGAAGTAACTGAAGCACATTCACAGCTCAACACTGAGTCACCTGGCTGGGTCATTCCAGCTCACTGTCCAGAGCTTCCACCTGGGCTGTGGTTGATTTTCGCTGCAGATAAATGACATGCAGACAGAGAGCAAGGACTGCACAAAAACTCGAGAGTAACATTCCAAAAACCAAGGCTTCCCATTTAACAGAGAAAATGTTACACCTGCAGCGAGAAGAACCACAGATCTGCTCACGGTGAACACCAGAAACGCAGAGAACGATCCCACAGAATTTCACAGAAATTCCCACTGTGAGCTTTCCGTGCGTGAGGTGCTTTGAATTCATGATCCCCTCACAGCATAATCTGATACTAAAAGGACAGGACAAGTGCAGAGCAGACAGAACACCCACCTCTTCTAAGCTGTGGAGCGAAGAAGCAGAAACTGCTCGAGATGCGAGTGGATGAAATGGCTCCTGACCGACCGCGTGCTGATGATTCTGGATTTGTATAAAAGGGCTTTGCTGCGACCTGTGGGGCAGTGGAGGTATTCCGTAGTGAAAGCCCTGCCCCAGGAGGTGATTCTGCTGTAGGTTAGCAAAAGTCCAGGACCCATCAGGTTGCAGGTATTTCAAGGGAGACGGGGTTATGTGTTCGGATGGCATTGAGAAAGGGGGGTTGTACATTTGGGGCAAATGCTGCTGAAATGCTGGGTTGGTGGGCAGTTCAATGTCTCTGCTGCTCTCGGTGAAGGTGGGGAAGTGGGCGCCGTGGTTGGAGTTGCAGGAAGGAGAAGGGAGTGCTGGTGGGCTCCGGGGCTGGACTTGTCTGTATTGCAACAGTCTCGACTGGGGCGGCGGCATCTCGGCCACGTCCCGGCTCTCGCTCGGATCGCGGTGCGACAGCTCCCGCAGCAAGTCCTGGAATCTGCATGGACGCAAGAAATGCGGCGAGGAAAGAGGAGGGAAAAACGAAACAAACAAACAAACAAAAAGTTTTGCTGAAATCTCGTTCTTTTCGAGGTGCAGAAAACTCAGAGAACAGAGCACCGAATTTAAATATTCTCATCTTTGCGCTTACTGACCCTAACTTTAAAGGATGCGACTGAGCAATCAGAAATTAGGCACAAGAGGATTAATTGGATGAAATACCCACCTGAAATCGTCTCAAAGTTTTAATAACTCTTGAGATTTCCTTTCCAGTCAGAAGAATCAATTTTTGTTATCTCTTAAGAGACAACTAAAGGTAAGGATTTCCTGCTTTACTACATAAAGTAAAAAGTTCACACGGTTAAAGAAAATTTTAACCCCTTTCAAGGCAAAAGCCTGAACAATCAGGGACACCCCTCACTTGCACAATTTACTTCTCAACTTCTTCAAAAGGCCAATTCAATTCAGCACTTCAAAGAGTCAGCTAAGAGGGCATTTAGATGCTTCACCATGTTTATAACAAACCAGATGGAAAAGAAAGCATAGTGGGAGATGACAGTAAACAGAGGCAATTTAAAAATCCAGCCTTTCCAATATACATGATTAAAGTTGATGACCACTGGAACCATTTTTCTGTTGATGTTCAACAGCTTCCTCTCTTGCCCCCTAAAGCTCCATCTCAAATACAAGGGGTTTTTTTTTTTTTTTGCTTTTTGGGGTTTTTTAAAATTTGCTTTTAAAAGCAAAGGCTTTGTGAAAAGGAAGAAAAGTTTAGGGGAGCAGTGTTCAGGGAGGGGCTGTTTTGTTTCTTTTCAAGCACACAAATCTCAGACTGCCACTTCAAATTGAAGAATTTACAACTTAAATAGGCCTTAACTACACTCAGACACCTCTTTCATAAAAACACAAGGTTGTTACTCTCTCTCCATTCCTTATTCCATAAATACAGCACTGAAAAGCTCCATAAAAATATTTTTCCACTACAGCTTTACTACCCAATATACTAACAGAATAAAGCATAACACATAATAAAAGCATAGTTGTAAGTCAGCCTGCCAACTATTTTTACCTTCATAATAACAGCAGCAAAAAGCAATACCTTTAAGTGCTTTGCACTTGATCACAGTGTTACAGATAGGTGCCCACTGCTCAGTTTTACACAAGCTCTGATGACTCAGTAAACAAATACCTTGAATATGTTGCCTCTGTTTCATCTTCTGTATTACTGGCAAGTTTCCAGTTTGCCCTAACTTGCTGCTGTTGATGTAATCCAATTGGTTGCTGAGGAAGATGTGGTAGATGAGGATGGTGATGGTGTTGATATGGAATAGTGCCTTGACTGAGATAGGCATTATGTTCATTCCATTGCTGTAACCTGGCTTGTTGTTGCTGCCTTATTGTTTCCAAAGCTACATTTCCATGCATACGATCTATAAAAATAGTTTTGAAAAAAAATTTTATCTAATGCCCCTTTTTAAAGATCTTTATGTCAGAAAAAAAAAAAATAATAATACTTTTTATACAGTTTACTCCAGGGTCTATTATACACTAACTGCATTGCAGTGCATAACCTGGTTATTTAAATCATATGGAAAATCATATAAACACGAATCTTCTAATAAAGTGCTGAATATTCAAACATGCCTCAAGCAGCAAATTATGCTCAATGACATTACTTATGGAAACTAACCCAACAATGACCCAATTCAGAGCAATACGCCTGAAAAAGGTAAATACCTCCTTCATTTTCACTTCAATGTAGTTATAATCGCACACTCTGAATTTAAATAAAGAAAAGTCACCTACCTAAAGTGTCCCCTAAGGGCATTCCTGACGGATTCTCTTCAATGAAGTTGTTCAAGTGGGTTGGCAGAACTGGGTTGTGCTGTGCAATAGGCCTCAAAGGATTATTGACTTCTTGTAACAGAGGTGGGGGGTGTTGTTCTGAAATCACAGCATCTACAGCAGGAGAATGCGGTCGGTGGGGAACGGGATTATTAAAAAAGGACTGGCTGGGGCCTGCCTGGAAAGCAGGGGAAAGCTGCGAAGGTGGTGGAGGCTGCTGATTCAAGTGATTATGCTGCTGAACTACCTGGCTCTGCTGGGGTGGCATTTGGTTGGGTGGCTCAGGCAAATGATTTTGCTGTTGATTTAAGAGGTTTTGCTGCTGCTGCTGCTGCTGCAGAGGGTACGGCTGCCTCGGGATCTGGGAGAGGTGCTGGAAGTGGCGGGTGGGAACTGCGAACTGGGAGTGGGGCGGGGTCAGGTGCAGGTTCAGCTGCCTGGGGTTGGGGTTGTCTTTGCGATGGAATTTAGCATTGGGGTAACCGACACTGGAACGGGACTCTGGGCTTCTCTGCTGAGGGGTGGCTTCTAAATCAACCTACAAAAGGAGAGGAAGGAGTTCTGAGAATTGGCATTTGAAAAAACGGAATAAAAACCATTCCAGTTTGACTAAATGAATGAATGACTAAAAGTAAAGATTAAATGCATTAAGAGAGAGTATGAAATAATGAACAGACCAGACATGAGAAACCCACCTGCTTGGATTCCAGAGGTTTCTTCTCAGGTGTTCGAATTTTACTAATTTCAGGTCCAGCAGTGTTTTCACTTTTACCTAAAAACATTTACAAAATTATTTCATTTCAACAGAAAAATTATTATTTTCAGATTTTTTTTTCCCCAGACACAGGAAAATCGACTTATTACTACGGCATTTCCAGCACCACAGACATTTAGTATCATCTACCTAAACACTTTCCCTCCAATCTCTACCCTTCGTTCATTAATCACCACTAAGCAGTCTTTCCAACTTAACTGCAAGCAACATCTGCAATTCCGCGGAAGGGAGATGGAACAATCACACCCTCATCACCCCTCCCCAGCCACCATTCCTTCTGAATCTCACAGGATCCCATTTGTAAAGCAAATCCCAGGCGATTTCCCTGGACAGCAAGGACAGAGGAAGGAAAGCCCTGTCCACAACCCCCTGTTCCAAGCACAGGCTGTCCCCAAGGCAGAGCAGTTGCAGAGCCTCTCCAAGCACTGACCATTGCGAGGCTGCTCGTGCTGCTCCTTGTCCTGGTGCGGGAGCTGCTGCTGTCCTATGCTAACGGGGGAGTGGTGGCCCAGGCCATACGGGATCGGAGACCCTCGCCCATGTGCCTGTAACAGGTTCATGTTATATGCCATGGCTGCTTGGTGAGTAATGAGTCGAGGGTCGACTGCAAACCTACCCTGATACCCCGTCCACGGTACCTACGTGGTAGACAAAAATGAAAATTAAAATTCAAAGTTAACAATAAAAACAGAAGAGAGAGGCGCGATCTGTTAACGGTGCGTTAAATGGAAGGCAGTGATAATGAGCATGCTGATATCAGGTCTGTGACAAGAGTTTTTCATGCCACGCTTACACACAGCTACAGCTGGTGCTGGGAGGGGAGAGCTCTAAGGGCAGGCAAAACAAGGGGCACAGGTTTTTCGAGGAGAACCTTGGGCAAAAAAATTTTCTATCAAAACCCATTCTTGTTTCAGTGGTTTCGAAGTTCAGAGAGAAAAAAAAATTATGGACAAACTGTAGTTTAATAAACTTCAGATTAATCTCTTCTCTAATTAAATAGAAATGGGTGAAGTTCCAGCAAATACAAAGCCCTTTCTCCTGGTAGCTATGAGACATTGAGCTGTGGTCAGGGTGGGACAGAGAGAAAAGCCTCAAAGGTGAGGACCAGACCTTGCAGCACCCAGTGCTGGGGTTCTGCCCGCCCCTGCACCCATAGGACACTCAGTGAAGTTCCCAGGATTTCTGGTGGAACCCAGAGTGCCCACAGTGAGCAGGGACAGGGAATGACACTCCAAAGGGTCTGTGCTACACGACACGTGTGCTGCAGAGTCAAAGCAAAATCCTCCTCCTGAAAGCAGGCAAAAAGTCAGGAGTTTTTACAACAGCTCCAATTTTGCTCCTAAAAGGAATGCAAAGGAAGACAGCTCTGCATCAAATGAGTTCAATCTCGTCTGTGGGGAATTTATTAAAAGAAGGGAAACAAGTGAACCAGAGAAGTGCAGGGAAAATTGTCCCCAACACCCAGGCTACCAAAGCATCCTCTAGTGATGGCAGCAGACAACCTGCTCTAGCTTTTACCTTGGGTATGGAAGCTGCATTAAACAAAGACACCATTTTATCTTCCACGAACATAAACACATTTTACTTCAGTCCCTGCTTGTTTCAAGTGTAACAACTTTCATCCAATTCTTTTTTTAAAATTACTATTTGCCCCTGAAATGTGCACTTTGAACTTCAGCTTTAGGCTACTGTGGCATCTGTAAACCCCAAACCATCTCCAAGTTTCTTTTCAAAAGTAGCAGTCTCATTAGTACCTCAGCCTTCCTACTTAATTATTTAAAAATCCATCCTCAGGGAAGGTGAGTTCAAAATACTTGTTTTTTAATACATTTCTTTTGATTGGAAACACATAAAAAATATATTAACCTTGGAACAATAAGACAGAGCTTTTTAAATTACCTTGGTTTGATATTAATATAATGTGAGCAAGCACGACAAAGATACAGCTGCTGGCCTTCTCATTGCATTTAAATTTATCCATCAAATGCAGATTTCTAGGAAGCTGGGAAAAAGGAAAATTCCTTGGCCTAGCAAAGAAAACCAATTTACAGCTGCCAGCTGATCTAAGACGCAAAACTCAAACTACAGCAAGTCCCCTATTCAGCATCCATAGCCCAAATTACAACAGAGGACTCGTAATTATTGGAAAAAACCAAATTAGCTGCATTCCAACATTTAGCACATCCTTGCCACAGTCTTCAGGAGCTGTGTACAACACAGACATGTTACTCCACAAGCTTCTGCAGCCTTTGTTCCTCCCTTGCCTTTTCCTCCTGGAAAATGTTGACTGTGAAGGGTAAAAATAAAGCAGAGGCTGCTTCTTTAACGTGTGTCAATCTTGGTGGGACAGCCTTATTTGTAATCCAAAATTCCATGCATAAGTGTAGCCTAAAAGACCTGATTAGAGATCTTCATTCTGTTCCCAAAAGTCATTAAGGGAAGGGATTGGAGAGGAAACTGGTTCACTGTGAGGTTCTGGAAGGGAAAAACATCCCATTACGCTTACTTCTCTTATCACTCCACTTCAGACACCTTGCACTGCAGACATCCAAAACTTGTAATTTAGGCTGTGTGATGCCAATAGAGAGAAACAAACTTAGTGAGAATCACTGAGGTCTCTCCAATGATTAAGAACTGAACCAGGCAAATAATTCAGAGGCAGGTGTCTCATGTGAGATGAGACAGATTCCACTGGCGTGCCTGAAGCACACCAAATTACATGAACGTGAGATTGGTTTTGGCCTGCCTGGAGTTATTTGGGGGAGCAAAGCTTTCAGGTCCTTGTTTTCTGGTGGTCCTCTGCACTGCCACTCCTAAAAGCAAAGCCCACAGATTTGGAGTGCTGAAAATAACCTGCATCAAATTCACTATCTGATTTTTCCACACATTCATGTGCACGCAATAGCTGAGGTGGGGAGCGGGGAGAAACAGAAAATGATTTCTTACAGGCAAAGGCACAGACATGACCATATTTCCTCCATAGACAGCAGGTACATATAGAATACTTGTCCCAGTGTGTGGATCTATCCTTTGAACAGGACTTGGAGATTTCCCCAGATTGGGGTGAGGTCCCAGAGGAGGAGGGGGAGGAGTGTATGCTCGGATAGGATTTCCAATTAGAACAGAAGGATTGGGCTGAACTGAAAATAAAGATAAAAATAAAAGATATATACATACAAAAAAAGAAGATATATACACAAAAAAGCACACGAAGATGACCATTTCTTTGTTTTTTCATCCTAACAGCATCTATCTTTATAAAGTATGCAACTTTATAAAGTTTTTATAAAGTGTGCAACTCTCTAGCAGCACAGGTCTGATACACCAAGAGAAAGCATTAAACAAATCCAGTATTTCATTTCAAAAACTTGAAGAGGCAGAAAATACAAGCTGAGATACAGAGAAACCAGTGGCTGGTAAGTGCATTAATGAAAGAATGTCCCAAACCAATTAAATATGCTGACAGCCAGAGCGGCTGTTAAGCACTGCATCAAAAACTAAAATAACCCTCCTTTCTTTAGCAGGGAAGACAAGCTCTAAACTAACGCTTTTCCAAGTTAATAACAAAATTATTCAGCTGTTGCATGCTACCTTGCAAAGGTATGATCAGTAGTATCTGGATGTATGACAGCACAATTTAACTTCAAAGTACCTCAGAAAACAGAGCATGCAAAATAATGTCCAAACCCTTTTAGTGCAAATACCCTGGTACAGGGCTCCACATGATGAATTTCAAACACAGCTATTTTTCAAAGGCCAACAACTGTGTTTGTGTAAAGGCTTCAAAATATGTGCACACAACACCTATAAAGGGAGAGCCCCGGAAATATCAAATGTCCACTTAACAGTCTACGATCTGATTCCCACATGCAAACAACGAGTAAATGGCTTTCAAACAGAGAAGAGAGCAGGTACTCAATCTATGTGGAACTACTGTCAGCTTCACTGGGCTCAGGAATTCCCCCAGGAACTGCAGAGGCACTCACCAATTCCATCAGGTGGGAAATGGTCATTCTGGTTATGATGATGGACCTTGCCCTTTAAAGGAAAAAAAACCAATAATAATGATCTTTGCATTCTAACACAATCCAAAGATTTTGATTTCAAGTGAACATGATAATTGAACATAAAACAGAGTTTGGAAGGAGTCAGCTCAACAGTTTATTCTTACACATTCAACCACCCAGTTCCACACCTGACTATGAATTCACAAAGCTGGACATAAAAAACCATAATTCAATTAACCAGTGGCTCATTACGACTCCCTCTGGGAAAACTCTCTCCCAAGGCCCGTCTTCAGATGCAAAGAGAGTTACAGCAGATATTCTGAGCTTCTTTTCTCACCATTTCATTTCCCCCAGTCCCACATCCTTCAGGAGCAGCACGCAGGAGCAACATAACCTCAGTACTCCTCTGCCAAGGCAGCTTTAGTGGAAGCATGATCCATTTTCTGCTCCAGGCTCCAGCTCAAGAACGTTGGAGACAAAGGAGCTGCCCCAGTTTTACTCAGTTGCTCACCCAGCCCCATAAAACATTGTCTCCCTGCCCCATCTCATTTTTCAGCTGCTGGGCTGTGGCTCCCCTGTGCTGCTCCCCAGAAGTGCAACACAGGAGAGTGAAGAACCCCAGTGCTCGGGGGAAACTCCTCTTCCTTGGTGAACTGTACATTAGAAAGGGATTTCAACAGAGCTGACTTATCCCTCCTACTTCCTCATGAGTTTGCAGCATCAGCTAATTAGTTAATATTCATAAACTGTGAGCACAGATTCCACTGCCAGTATGCTCTCAAGCCCTTTGCAGCACAGAAATACTTTACTTAATCTGGGCCTAAGTACGTTCACAAATTTAAAATAAATCTAGAAATGCTTTGATGCTGCAAAACTTTTCTTGCCCAGGAGATAAGTCTAGGCAGTTTTCCAGCACTCTGAGCAAATTAGTCAGGGTACAAAGACAGGTTGTTTGACAATGTTGACTCATGCATAAACCAGATTAAAGAACTGGTCTCCAAATTTTCCTCTCATTTGAAAAATGAATTATGGAAAAATAAAATAATAATTGCTTTTCGCTGCAGCACTTAAACAAAGGAAGGCTGTTTATTCAACAGAGAAAGATTCAATCTAAAAACGTGGAGGAGCTACAGCCTTAATCACTCATGGACAGCACACAGCATTTCTGTATCTGCTACAATGTCAGAGGCAAGCAGCCCGTGCAGAACTCTGACAAACCCCTGCTCCAGCCTACCTGACCTGTATTTTATAGGTGCCATAGTTTTCAAACTGAAATACCAAATAATTACATAAGTTTGTAAGAAAATAATGAGGTCAGCTTGTAAGAGGAGCTGCCCTGCCCAACGGGAGATTCAGTACGTCCCTCTATCAGACTGGTAAATAAAAGTCAGCTGGGGCCACCAGGAAGCTGGGGAAAGGAGTTCCTGCCTTCCTTTTTTCTTTTTCTCTTCACAGTTTTGAAGGCTTAACGATTTTGTAACAGTCTGTTACGAACTCAATTGTTACCATTTCTCCAAGATTTTCACACCAAGGCTCACGTCCCCATCTCCAGAATACCTAAACCTACCCTAGAACCCAGGGTGACTGACAACACTGGGGCACAAATACACTCAGTTTCCCCTAAAAACTCACTCCACCTTTGGAATACAAAAACCCACATTACATAAAGGCTCTCAGAGGAAGCCCAGACCAAGATTTGGGTGACTGCAGGCAGCTAACAGCCTCGTCATCCCTTGGATCCCCCTTTAGTCAACAAACAGGAGTAGAGAGAGTTCTCCAGAGATTTATTCCGACCTGTGGTCCCTCAGTGACTGCAGGAAACGTCTGGGATGATGATGCACCCTGATTTAAGCGCCTGAATCCAGACCAAAAGCTGGCAGGCAGCGAGTGGGAGGTAGGAAAGTTGTAAACTCCGAGCTTAATTTACTGTACGTGAACTACCCCGAGGGAAGCTCCCAGTTCTGGAAACTTTCCCTTTCCACATCATCACCTTCAATAAAGGCTGTCCCCATGCAACTCCAAGGCTCCCTCCCCACTCCCACGCCTGGCCGAGCACACGAGCACCGAGAAGGCACTGCCCTCACAGCTCTGCTGGCCTCTCACACTGACAAGGCTGAAACATTTTTCCTTCTTTGAAATCCTAACAGCCAAAGAGGTTTTTAATGTCCCTACATAAATCCAGGAGCAATTCTGCTGAATAAGAAGTGCTGTTTGCACAAAACCACTTTTCAGCACATGCGAAAGGCAAGCCCTGACTCGCACGATGTCCACAAACTCACCACAAAACACGGTATTGAAGACTTGTCATTTTTTTGCTGCAAAATACACCAGCACTAGGTTTTAATCCTTCATTTTTCACGTTAAATACCGTGCTTAGCATGTCTAAAATAAGCAAAACCGACCATTTGTTTTTAAAACCTGAGCAAAGGGAAATGCATCCCTGATGCCAGCTGTATTCTCCGAGTATTTGATTATTACCTGCTCACTGCTCTGCTGTTACTGCACACACTCACTACCTGTCAATGGCATTGAGAGGGAAGATTTTATTTAGAATTGCGATAGAGGTGGTTTGAACACTTCAGATCTTAAGCTGAAAATAGAGTGCTGGCAGTTTGAACAGCACAAGGGCTTAGTTTACCAACAAACTACAGCAAAATAAACAGAGCTGTCTACTTACAAGACTCTCACTTTCCCCAACACTCACTCCCCCTTTTTTCCTAAATGTACTAAACCTGCATTTTCAAGCACTTTTTTTTTTTCTCCTTTAGGAAACAAAAAGTATTAATAATGATGTTCTATTATTAAGGAAAAGACTGAAGAGCTCATGAAAAATGAGAGTGCAGCAGTGGCTTTTAAAGACAATTTTGTAATTTCTGGTTTTCTGTAGGCCCAGTGTTTTGACACATGACTAGAAGCTTTAGAAATCTGGTGTTTGTTTCAGAAAGTAATGCATGCATCTTGATGAAGAAACCAAATGTTCTCACTTACAAGCTCCCTTTTAGGGAGGACTGCCAAGGGAAGGCTTTCCTTTTTGTATTAAAAAAAACCTGTTGTAAAAATCTCATTTCAGTGATACAGCCTGGAACAAAACTGCAAAGCTATGGGAAATATGTGCAGTTCTTCCTTCCTGTACACTGAGTTCATCACAAAGCTGACAACCTGCGTTTCAGTTCCATCTCTAAACACAATTCAATTAAATTACAACCCAAATGATTTTGATATAAACTACAAATAACTATTAAAACAGAATTCATTACTAACATATCACCCCCCAAGAAAGCTCTAAACTTTAGTGCTGTTCTTTTTCATCCTAAGGAAGATACATATTTTCATCACTTCTTCACCTGCTTTTGTAAAAAGAGTTGATGAAATTACCACTCAGAGGTAATTTTATCTCTCTGCCCTCTTGATGCTAATGAAATCTGGTCTTCTGAAGGACATTATCACTGAGCTAATATATGCAATAAACCAGTTTACAACATATTTTTAATTACATCAAAAATTATCTTATATAACTTAAGTCCTTGAATTTTAAAGGTGACTTTTAGACCAAAGCAAATCCCTTTTGGCTATTATTTTGTTGGCTTCTTTTCCTCCTTTTCACTGCGTCTATCAGCCTATTGTTTCTTGGGGGGCAGTCACTGCACAGCTTGGGACAAAGACTGGCTCTTGCTCAGAGGGTTTAATCTGGTTTATCGAAATCCTGAGATTCCACAGCTGAAGTTCTCCAGGGTCACCGCAAAACTGCCAACGAACGTGTCAGGGTGAGCCAAGAAAACAAGGCTTGGGCAACCCCAGCCTCTGTGTGGGAACTCTAAATATGGGGACTGAGAAAACCCAAAATTCTCAGCATCTAAAATTCCCCCACCTACATTGCTAAAAACCTGATGATGATACAAGTCTAGAGCTTTCACTTGAAAACGCCGAGGATCCCTCTGGAATTTGCCCTCATATCTGATTGCACTGGCGCAATTTTCAAACAAACAGCTTATTGCATAAACCTTTGATGTTATTTCTCTGCGTTCAGCTGCGGTTTCTGCCAGGACCCATCCCCAGGAACACGTTACCTTTGGAGGTGACTGCTGCTGCTTGGTGGGGTTGGCCGAGTGCTGGTGCCGCAGAGCTCGGGGGATGAACTCGGGGGCCAGAGGGTTCAACACGTAGGTTTTCTTTAACTCCAGAGCTTCCAGCTGAGCTTTGATCTGCTCAAACGTGATGCCATGAAGACTTTCGTTCTCGTGGCACAGGGCAATAAACCTTTCCCAGAATTTCCTGCGGGAAGGATTTTTAGAAACAGTGAGGAAGGCTCGACGGCTGTTATTAAAATGAGAACAGATTTCATGCAACTCTGGGACATTTTTATTTTTTGTGTGTGCTCATTTCATACCCCAACCCACCCACCCTGAAGCTGCTCCCTGCAGCTGAACCCCACAGCACAGTGCAAAGCTGCCCAGCCATCCCAAATGGACACACAGCGCTGTCCTTGTGCATCAGGTCACCACTGGGTACCACATTTAACATTCACACCATGGACAGCTCCAACTCCGAACTTCTCCTAGAAAACCAAAACCAGCGAACTCAACGCTTAAAATTCAGGAATGTATGTGATTTAAGGCATCTATTGAAGCTCAAATAGTCACAGGAATTACACGGATTCTCAGTCCCAGAAGATGTCAAGAACATTCTCCCCATTTAGGCAGATCCTTCAGTGTAACAAATTCCAAAGCCAACAAAAACCAAATAAAAAAGGGGTTTGAGAGATGCCCTCAAAACCACTCTTGTGAAACACTCCAGAGGCATGTGAAAACTAATATTTTGGAGAGTTTCTAGAGGTTCTTTGAGATCCTCAAAGAAAACAAACAAAACCATAAATTTTAGCGCGTGTCAGATTTTTCTATAACATAGAAGTATTTTTGAGCTAGGAAAACAGCCATCAGATGATGCATGACTTGTCTATTCTGTTTCCAACTTTTTGGAGGATGGAGGGATTATTTAAACCATGTAATAAAAGAACATTCCTCCATGTCTTCTGCTTTCTCATGACAGGTCTTTCCACTGCTTTATTAAAAAAGAATCTCTTTTTTTTGGTTAACATCCACAGCAGGATCTATACAAAATTTTACACTTAGGATTTTTTTTCATCTCAAAGGAACTTTTTGGGTGAAGTTACTGAAGCTTAAAAGATATTTTTAAAAGGTCTGAAGATGTCACTTTAAAAAAAAAACCAACAAAGCTGAGCTGTCTCTTTCAAAAACATCAAGAGTAAAGGTGTGCCAGACTATAACTCCTGCTTGTTCACCCTTCAGTAATAAGGTGTGGCCTATCAGCAAGCACTGCTCTTTCCCCAAAACTTGCAAAATGAGAGATTGCTGCACACTAATTGTACCAGCAGGGTCACATTCTGCTGAGTAGCTGACTTGGTGAGAAAGAACAATTGTCTGGCTTGCAAGAATGCTGCGATGCTAGCGATGTTTTTAAGAATTCAGAATAGTTTCCCCTAAAAGCCAATTTCTGTTGTGATTTTATAGAGGCAAGAAATGCTCTTTTAAAATTCAAGCTGGCCCTTTTTCTGCATTTTGCTCCAATGCAAATAAATCTTCCAAGGTTTTAAATGAGAATTAAAAACCAAAATTAAAGGCATCACCGGGACGCTTTAGTGATGGAATTCCCTCTGCTTAATCAATTCAGCCACCAAACCTATTGCCAAGTACCACAAATCCACTGAGACCCATCCAGTTTTGCTGAGAACGCCCCAAGCAGTCTCTCTACACGTGGAACACTTGTTCTGGGGTGTAAGAACAGAAAATAAAACCCTGCTGAGTTGTGCTCAGGAGTTTAAAGGGGGTGTCTGCCAAAACAGCCCTGTCTGGTCCGGTTGGAGCACACAGGAATGCAATGATTACCCTGGGCACACTTCACAAAGCTCTCTACAACTATCCTTACAGTCTTGACTCATTTTGACAAGCGTTAGAATATTTATAAAATTCAAATACACTCTAAACTTTTTTGAGGTCTGTTTTTTTCCTAACGAAATGTCACTTCTTTCAGACTTCTCCACTCTGTTGTACTAAAAAGGAACCATCTTCCCAGCAGCCTCCCTGAGCCCCTCCAGCACTATTTTCAAAGAGTGAATGTTCAATTATTCAGTGGAACAAGACAATGGTGTATTAAAAGGAAAGCTTGGGATACATCTTAATAAAGTTTCAGTGCTCCTTGTTTCTTAATTATCTTTCAGTTTTATAATTTGGAACAGCTCTGTGTCTACAAACAGCTGCTGGTCTTCAAAATGCAAACTCCATCCTTAACTGCCAGCACTGTAATTTACTTACCACACTGACAGCCTGTGTCTTCATTTTATTAAGTTTTTGCACACCCTATTTCAGATATTTTGAAGGAGCACTCGGGAGGCACAGGGGCTCCTTCTCACCAACTCATTACATAAACCAGCCCATGCCTAAAGAACCCAACCAGGTAAAGGGAAAAGTGAACTAAATCCACAATTATTTCTGTCAATAAGATGTTAGAAGCCATTTAAAGGAGATCACTGCATTCATGTACAGATACTCCTGACGTGGCCCCAGCAGGGAAGTGGTGAAATTCAGGTTATATTTCATAAATACAGTAAACAAAGGTTTGAGTTCCATTTGGCTTTTTCAACTCTCATCTTTGAAAGCCACATCCCTTTTCAATACAGTAGAAGCAGCACTGCTCAGGAAAGTAGAACACAACACAGATATAACAACTATCATATATTTTTAGCTTTATTTTAATAATGTAGTCAGTGCACTGTTTCCTTTCTTTGAGAATAAGCTGCAGGGTTTATCTCTGATCATCTCAAAATTTCAGCTCTTCCAACCCTTTGAAGAACAAGAACTTGGAACCTTTAACAGAAGTGTTTACATATCTCAGCATTTTTCTCATTTCTTCATTTAGGTCTATAAAATGTAAATTCACTCAAATCTTAACAAGTTTTTTTTCCTAGTGTCATGAAGACCTATCAAAACATAAATAATGTTTTTCAAGTCTTCTACCATCCTACAACTGCCATAACATTCAATTTTAAAATACCACATTACATCACAATTTTAAACTCCAAATCAGTGTTACTTTTATCTGTATATAAAATTGCAACAGGTATACAAAAATCCCCTACTAGGAAGTAAAATGAAGCATGCTCAATTGTTACTGTGAAGTGAAAACCTGAGCAACTACAAAGACATGAAAAGACAGGTTATCAACGGCCAAGTGTACGTCTCATATTTTTCCCTGTCATACATGATGACAACCATCACTTTTCCAAATCCACCAGTCACAGATAAACACATTTTCCAGTGCCCTTAGCCCTGATTAACCAAGGAACATAGAGAAAGTACCTGCATCTTCCAATGGAACATAAAGCAATAGGATCTCCCACCACAGCTACCAAGGATTGTGCTCTTGTAATGGCAGTGTTGAGAAGTTTGTAATTAGACAGAAAACCGTAATCCAAGTCTTCTGTTGAATCCTCCAGTAACTGCTCTTTCCTTTTAATTGGAGTTTGCTTATGTTTGCATGTGTGCCGTGTTCGTACTGTGCTGAGGAACAAAACTCTGAACTGTTTTCCTAAAATGAAACAAAAAAAACATCTCTGAGATAATTGTTGCTATTTTCTGCTCATATCACAGCCATAACCACCTTGCCAGCCAGATTTCACACCTAGATGTTCTGAACTCATAGCTACCCTTCACATGAAGAGCTTTATGCAAGAATAATAAGATTTAAAAATTTTAAAAGATGCACTATAAATAGCATATTCCATTACAAGAATATTTCCTCTTTAAAAATCTTACTTTTTCACCTTGATATCAATCACTCCTGAACTTTCTGAAATGTTAATTATCTTTACAGCATTGCCTATCAGTCAATAACAAATCTTGAATTTATTTATTCTACCTTAAAAATAAATTCTGGACACTCTTGATTCATATTTTTAAATTTCTCAAATACATCAATATCCACCATGAAAAAACAGAGCAAACCACTCGCTGTCACTCAGTTACTTTATCATCTGCCTTTGTTTATTACTGACTAGAAGTGCAACCTAGCAACAAGCTATGCCTACACAAAATCCTTGTAATCAATGTGATTTCAGGAAGAAACATCTGAATTTTTAAGACTCCTTACAGTTTATTTCTCAGATGGAAAAGAAATCAGTAAAATATTTCAAGGCTAAAGCTCCATTACATTTGTATTTGGAACTCTAAAACCCATCAGTTTGTTAAAATCATTCCAATTATGTTAAAAATCTATCGGTTTCCACAACTTCCACTCATCTTTTAAATAAGGCTGAACCTAATTTTGAGAAAAGATAAAGAAATATTTTTGAGAAAGGAGAAATCTCACGTCCATGAGTTTATATGGAGCAACATCTGCATCACAGCTCTCCTCTTGCCGCCACGCCTTTAGGGTAATTTTAGTAAACTATAGGGTAATTTGATGAAGTTATGATTGCAACAGACACATTTCCCCTGGCTCAGACCAGCTCTGGTGCTGGAGTCCAGGGCATTCCTTTGGCTGCCCTGGAGGGTCTGGGACCTGGACAGGGGGGTCTGGGACCCTGGCCCAGAGCCCAGAGGGACATTGGCTTTGATCTCAGTCCATGGGAAAGGCTTCCTGCATTGCGGGAAGGATTGCAAGCCACAAGAGTGTGAAAGATTGGAGTTTAGCTTATCACAGGGTGAGAAAATAGTAGATTTGGGTTTTTAGTATTGAAGTGAATGGGAGCAAGATGGAGAATTTGGGGCATTGTCTCCTGCTTCTTCTTTCTTATTCCCTCACTCCATTTTCTGCAGTGACGGTGGCACAAAGTAGTTTAAAGAGATTAGGTCAAAGTAGGGATGACCTGTTTAGTATAAGTGATAGGTGTTGGCAAATAACGATAAATAAAGAACATGTAACAATTAGTATAAAAGACAGCGACAGCCCAGTGAGGAGGAGTCGCCAGATGCCTGAGCAGCTGCACAGATCTTAGTTGGGCACTGAGAAAATTGTAAGATAAGAAACAATAAACAGAGCGCGCAACCTTGAAAAATCAGAACCTAAAGACTCTGTCTCTTTGTTGTGTCTGGCTCAGAGCTTTGCAGAAGGCAAAAAGACTCTAAAACCACCTGAATCTCGGAAAAGAAACTGAGCCTCTGGGCCCCAGCCCCGCTGCTCACCCTGCACGTTGAGCACCCTCTCCACGCTGACGTCGGACAGGCGCTTCTTGCGCAGCTCGGCGCGGATGCGGAACACCTGGTCGGCGTACGGGGTCACCACCCCGATGCTGCCGTCGTCCAGCTTGCCCCAGGCCACGGGCCACTTCCTCCTCAGCTCCTCCACACGCTCCACCACTTCAAACACCTCGGAGGAAAAGCAGGATTCTTAAAAGTTATGTCCCACAGAGCATCACTCTTCCATCCGGAAAGGGAATCTGAGCTTTAAAGCTTTGGAACACTTACATGACACAGTGTTACACAAGCAATGATGCTACTGCATCCTACAGTGATCCTCTAAAGCACCCAGGATTAAAACAATGTTTTCACCAAACAGCACCCTTTTCTTATCCTGAAATTAGTTTTCTCACCGAAGCCACAGTTAAAATTACAAATTTCAAAATTACATTAATAATCTTAATTTTCATTCTTAGGTTCCTACAAAAATGTCAAGTGTACTAGGACCTTTCTTTCCATGCTTCAACTTATTTCTGTAATGCCTAAATAGATATAATTTAATTTTTATTCTGGATTTGATATGTCATCTTAGAGTCTGATAACTCTAGACACGGAGTCCATCTACCAGAGCACAATCACGTCCCATTCCAAAGGATACCATTGGAGTTTCAGATTATTGATCAACTGCTACTTCCTCTCTGTGAAATACCCTGAAATGTGCTACCTGAGAAGACTAATGTGTAATAAAACCTGAAAACCTCCCCCTGGGAGGAGCCAGCCTCCAAGAAACCTCCTGCCAGAGTGGCTCATTTCAACACACCAGAGGTACTGCATAAGGCATTTCTGAGTAACTTTATAGAAGGTTTGTGATTCCCTTTTTTTTTTTTTTAATTTACACTCAATAAATATTTCCCCAGCTATTTAAAGCATGGTAATTCATGATGCTCTTTTCCTACAGCATCACAAATGCAAGCTCAGCCTCTTAAAGAAAAAAAAAAAATCTGTTAATCCTTAGAAAGTCACAAATAGTTTATTTTTGGCTATTTCAGAGGACAGTGAAAATATGGGACTGTTTTTGTGACATCAATTCTTGCATTTAAAAGCCAGCTCTACTGACAAAGGATATTAGAATAAACTTTGATATCTATAAAAACCGTAGCACAAAAATAATGAACTTCTGTAGGTACTTTGGCAAGATTCTCTGAAAGTATATCGCTTCTGGGTATGTATTTAGAATTAATACCACATAGGGAAATTTTCTTAAAATGAAAACCAACAAGGGAAAGTTTATTTCCCAGAATAATTCTTATTAGAGGCATCAATAAACCACAAGATGCCCCAGTGCAAACATCCATTAAGGGTCAAACAGAAAAAAAATCTCCCTCATCATCTAATTTCAGTTTTTTCTGCTGGTGTTTAAGGAGCCGTCTCCTTCATTTCTGCCTGTGGCCATTAATGACTCACAGTTTTCAGACAGTTACTTGGCCACTGAAGATATTTTTAGGTCTTTTACAACTCTTTTTTTTTTTTTTTTTTTAATGGCAAAGCAATCCAAGTAGATTAATGAAAGCAGTCAGGTGTCCAGAAGTCATCGGAGCTTCTTATTTAAGAAGATAATTTAACGCAGCAAAAAATGTTTAACAAGTGCAGCACAACAACAACAAACAGGTTTCAAATTGGGCAGCAGGTGAAGCTCACCATGATGAACAAAGGGAAACAGGCAGCTCTGCAGTGCTTCAGAACAGAAATTCCTCCTCAGCTTATGAAAATTACTGCTATTTCTTTGATTTTCTCTCCCTCCCCTAACTGGAGGTGACTGGAAAAAGGCATCTTCCACTATGAAAGGCGTTATTAAGTCAGAAGGTGGGAGGTGGGTGCTGCTGCATGTGTTTGTTTTTGTGGGCTTGGGTTGTTTGGTTCTTTTAAACACAAGGGAAGGAATGAGAATGAAAGTAATTTTTGAAGAATACCAATAAATCTATGCGAAACAAACACATGGAGAATAAGTTCTCACCTAAAAGAATCTCATCTGCACATTATCAGTTAGACACTGATCCTAGACACACGAAAGGAAATGTGAAATGTTACTCCAGAGGACTCTTATCTGAGTGGGAACATTTCTACAACAGTCAAAGAAATCTAAGTTTTATTTCAAATTGCAGTTACTCTCAGTTGCTAAGATACATCTATCAGAATGTCACATAAATTATCAGGAAAGACATCCTGAAGAATGAGCCTGGGAGAATGAAATGCGGCTTATAATTTGCAAAGAAAAAAAAAAAAAAAAAGGTAAATTAGTGGAATGTTTACTACAGTTGCAATTTTCATTACATCCTGTTTAGCAAATTCCATGTTCACCTCTCCTGGTAGAGGACAATTTTTGTCTTCCACCCACACTGAGCATAAACCAGTAAATGTGGTGGAGCGGAGCTCTAAGGAAACAATCAACAGTAAAAGCAAAGAAGAGTTACCTCTGCATTATTGTAAAAAGCTGTACTATTTTTTTCTTGCACATCTTCTCCACGTGCTGTGAAGAAAGTCAAAGGGTAGAAATCTTTGTGGGCTGGCTGCTTTCCACTTGCCATCAGCTTGCCTTCATAGAAAAGTTCGGATGTGTAACTGTAACGAGGCAAAACAGGGTAAAATGTGGAGTCTACACAGGAGCTCACTGATAAAATATGCAAATCTCCCTGATGAAATATGCAAGCACAAAATACTTCATAAGGAAAACAGAACCACTGATTACTATTCAGCATCTTCAAATGATTTCTCTGAACTGATATTTCCCTACTACAGACACAGCAGAAGGCACTAAAAATATGCTTTCTCCAACACTTTTTCTACAAAGGCTGTTTTTCCTTCTCATCTAAAGCTCGACAAAGTTACGAACGTTCTCACTGATGTTTCACTCAGAAGTTCTGATGGCTGGAAACTGGGCAAGAAGAACACTTGCTGTCTGGCACTGGTTATTCCCCAGGCTGGCCAATGAGCTTGCTCATGTCAGTTAAGAGTTATTGAACTTGGAAGATAAATTTACTACAGATTTCATGTGCACTGAGCACGACGCAGGCCAAGCGTTCAGCTGTCAACCAAGCTTTTCTTCTGGGACTTCTACTCTAGGCTGATCTATGTTGCTAGAGACCAGAAACAAAACCAGAATAAGAGTTCCTGCGCTGGCAGCAGCCATTCCAGCAGCTGGCTGACTGCAAAAGAAATGAGGCAAGGACTACTTCACGGTGAAAAGTAGGAGGGAAAAAGGCAAACTGAATGGAATGAGACAAAAAGGCAGGAAGGAGAGACTGCAGAGGGTTGTAAATGCTGTATGCTGCCGCACAGTAGAGCTAAATTAATGCTCTGGCTTCCAGTAATTAGCGCATTTTGGGATCATCTCACTTTCAACGCTCAGCCTCCAACCTTGACGTTCTTTGGCTGTCACTCAGAGGATGCAATAACCTGAGTATAGCCTGACATGAAGACAACCAAAGCAGGAGACTGTGCAGCTGGTGGATCCATCGAGCTCTTCCAGAATTCCAGCTAGTGCAGCTTAAGCTGGAAACAGGTGATCATGGAAAAGCCACAGAAACCCGTCTGCTACCGAATCACCATCAAAGCCCTGCAGCCCAGCCCTGACCCGAACTGGCTTCCCCTGGGACAACCCTGAAGAACACTGGGCTCCTCTCTGGGTTGGGTTGCAGCATTCACTCCACAGCAGCCAGGGGGCAAAACTAACCGTGTATTCTGCAAATTAACTTCTAGTAACGAGATCTCATTAAATAACACAACTTTTCTGTATGGGCTGTTTTTTTCCAATTACAGCTCCAAAGTCAGGCTGAACGACTGGCTCGTTCTTTCCTCAATTTCTCATGGTGTCTCTGCTTCAGTGAGGTAGAGATGATTAATGAGCCCTTCATCTTCCTCCACTTCTGTCCTAAGTGTCACAGTCCCATTTGTCAGGGGAAATTCCTTTATACAAAAAAGGAGACTTGAGACATCTCCTAAAGGGACCACCATGAAGTGTTCAGCTGGTTTCACCTCACACAGGAACACTTCCCAGTGGAACTGGGCACACTGGACTTTCACTGGAGAGCCAGTGGCGTTTCTGCATCCTCACCTCTGTGTTCAACACAGGGGATCTCTCTTGGAACTCCCTGTCTGAACTCAGCTGCTGAAGCGAATTTTCATGATCTTTCTGAGGCAAGTGACATGGAAGTGATCTCTGAAGAAAAGCTAAAATGATCCCTTCCTTTACAGATGCCCTCTCATTTCAAACTCAGGAACTCAAAAAATGAGCAAGAAACTTAGCAGCACGCGGCCTATAATTACAAAGTCCATAAAGTGAAGATCAAGCTATGTAAAAAAATATTTTACATTCTCACTTTTGATTCCCCACAGCACTTAAATACTTCTGCTTTTGCTTTGAACACTCTGATAACCTAATTAGTATGACTGGATACCAATATAATATTCCTCAGTACATATTTGAGCCAGGATTTAAACTTTAGCATTTTTCCCCATGATTGCATTTATTCTTTCCAGCACAGCTCATGGATGAGCTCATTACACTGGCAGCCATTAGTTTATCATAGCATAAAAACGCAAACCCACTGATTAATGTGTCTTGAAAGAAATAATAAAAGATGTCAACAGTAAAGAAGCATGCTCAAAATTTGACCTATTTTTTCCATTCACAGTTGCATACCCATATGTTCCTTACATTGCCCACAGCTTATAATCCACCCCAGTAAATCTAAAATTCTGAGATGGCTCAATGAAGCACAAGAGCCTATACAACAGACTGCTGGGTGGTTAAAAAGGGAAGGCTGGCTCTTCTTTGGTTTAGTGTACAAGCACTCAAAGCATCCCCACCTGAACCAGGGGTCTGTCCCACAGCCCTGGCAGCTGCTCTAGGAGAGCAAATCACAACACAGAATGACTAATTAACTCGGAAACAAGTAAGATTTCATGACAGAGACACTTCGGCTGTGCTTGGCTCTTTTGTTGACTCGCAGCAGTCAGAAGAAGCACATGATACAGTGAAAAAGTTCACACCTACTTGATGATTGCTTCATGGGAGCGATAGTTCTCACACAGCAGGATCCTGCACGGGAATTCGGCAGGGTAGTGCTCGTAGAGCCGGTCGAGCAAGGAAACATGAAGGTTTCTCTCCCTGGCAAATTCACTGTAGACAAAAGGACTGAGCTGTAATAGACACACACACACAAAGAAAATGTAACTAAATGGGTGGACTCAGAATTTCACGCTCCCAACATATATATTTGCATCGTTTTTGCATCAAACCAAAAATGAAACCTCCCTTTTTACTGGACACTCATCGTTGGAAGACACAGACCATGGCTATTCCACAGAAATGCTCCTTCCTACCAGAAAAGTAACAAAAGACCAGCATGGTCTTAAAGGAACAATAAAATACTCAATACCTATGCAAAGAGCCCTTCTATCTAAGTTTAACACTTCAAACTGTGTTTAGAATGTCTTCACACCATTATTCTGACATGCACTTTGACAATTAAGTTATTACCACAAATAGTACAAATCAGAAAATAAAGAAAATTTAGTACCATTTAAAAAGTTAAATAGAAATGTTGTTGAGAAAACAAAAACCCAGTGACTTATTTACTGTTACATTAAACTCCTACTGGGCTTGTTTAACATAAAATCACCATCTATAACAGCAGGAAAAATAGAACCAAAGATGATGAAAATGAGATTTTTAAAATACAATTTCCAAGTGTAGAAATAAAACCAATCTATTTTGTCATTCTGAATTCATATGATTCAGATTCTGATTTTCACTTCAGCCAAATATTAGTTTTTGAAATTTAAATACTGGACACCTGACAGAGGATCTTCTGTAAGACCCTGAGCTGTAGAGCAGCCTGAGACACACGGGCCCAGGAGGGATTTCATCCACCCAGCTGGGCTAATGAGATCAAGCCTGAAGTAAAAATTCCAAGCTCTTGAAAAGCATTTTGAGAGCAGTATTTAAAAGGCACTACCCCAGTCCTTGGCATTACAAGTATCACTGAAATTATCCAGCAGTATTAAATCATAGGTGGCAACACCATTCCGAGTTTGCTACTGCACCAAAGCAAACATCCACTCTACTGCTACTGTGAGATGCAAAGAGAATTAAAGGCAAACCTATAAAAACAAATAAATCTGGCCTAAATCAATAAAGCAAGTGAAGCAGGCTCTTCCAAGCATGCCTTGTCTGATGCCTACAGGCTGCAAAATGACAGGCATCATCAGTGTTTTAAACTCTCCAAACCAAGCAGCTCCCAGGCACTTTACAGAAACATAAAAGCACTGGCTAGTTTCATTCTCCCATTTCTCACTTATTCAAATCGTTACCAGTTTAGATGCTTCTAATAAAAATTTCAAGTTCTCTCGATCCTAATTCTCCGTATTCTTGAATTCTTGTAAAAATCAACAAGAGAATATCTGTCATAAGCTCCTGAGTGTAATAAATATCCTCATATCTTACCCAAATAACGTCCCTGGAATTCTCCTTGCCTTCCCCATCTATTATATGGTTTGGTGCAGATAAATAACTTGAATAGATAATTACAAATATTATATATATGCACTTCATACTCAAAACTTGCATAGCTCATACCTGCATATGGTCTCCAGCCAAGACAATTCTTGTGTTTTTATTAGCTAATGCTAGAGGCATAATCGTTTCACACTCCATAGCTTGAGCAGCTTCATCTAACAGAATGTGTGTAAAAAACCCTGTAAAAACAGAGAGATCAGCAAATAAATGAAACTTGAAATACGATAAAATGAATATTGATAACAAAACAAGACTGGAAGTTAACATTCTGTACTCTGATAGTAACCAAGACTAGAATTTAAAAACTATGGCTTACACAAATTAATTTCTAGCAACTGTTGAAAACCACACAATTTTCAAACCCATCAAACAACCAACAGTGGTCACTTGGCTGCCAGTGACATTAGCAGGAGCCCCCAGTTCTGCCTCTTTCTTGTGATACACATGAAATTAAACACGTCTTATCTGAGCTCTCCTTACACCAAGAGGAAATACCTCTTGGCAGGCCATCCCTCAAGAGGTTTCTCAAATCTGAAAGTCATTTTCACCACCATGAGACTTGAGGAGCTTTGGACAGTGACAAGGAATTCCTCGTGTACTTGAGTCCTAGTAACTATCTTATATACTAAATTTCCCATTAAAATTGCACACATACCTGAGCACTTTGCTGGTTATGGGCTTAAAGGAATGTTAGGGGGGGGAAAAAAGGAACAGAAATTGAAGGAAAGTTTAAATTCAAACTTATGATAATATTGGACCAAAGGTTTGGTGGGAATCTATGCACTGGAGAACATATACTTGAAAAAAACTTGGCCCCTGCAGATTTATATTTTATGCAATCTAACCTCAGGACAGGTATAGAAGTGGTTTTATACATTGGTGTCTGTGATATATTGAGGTTTAAAACAAAGTATTAGACAGCAGTGCACCATCCAATTCAGTTTACATATGTAAAAATGTAGCAATTTTCTTTTGAAAATATTTCATACAGCTGCACACACATTGCTATGGCATGACTGTACACAGTCCGCTGCCAAACAAAGCAGCTATTTCTATCTAAAGACCCAAAAATATTTACCATAAATTCCATATTAGCTTCCTCTGCTGCAATAAGTGCTTAAATGTAGCCATAAAAAACTAACCCTAACAATTTATGTAAAGAAATTCCATGTTCTCCAAAAAGCAGACGGATTCAATTGGGAGATCAGGAAAATAATAAAGATAATAAATAATAAAGTAGCTTCTGCCCCAAAAAATCAGTCTAATATATTTCAGTTTAGAAAACAACCCTAAATGTATCATGTTAACAAAGACAGGGCTTGTATGTGTGGGAGTTGTTTGCAAAGCTAAACAATTCACAAAACAAGGGAAAAAAGCTCTCTGTTATTTATGCTTGCATGCTCCACTGAGTAATGACCTTAATGAGCATAATATTCAAAGTCAGAATCTCAAACAGAATTTTCCCTCTTGGATGTCAAAAACACCAGATCATAGATAGTACTGCTTCTTTTTTTTTTTTTTTTTTTTTTTTAAGAAGGAGGAAAAAAAAAAAAAAAAAAAAAAGAACAAGCAAAAGGTTAATTAGAATGCCAGCAGTTTACAGCTTTGTAATAAACATTTATTCATAATAAAACAAAAGAGCATTTTAAGATTATCATTGTTTATTTTTTTAACAGCTCCAAGAATTGGGTAAGGGACCAACACTGGCAAGAGGAAGATATTTCCCAAGCATGGACACTTCTTGCCTAGAAATTATCTTACCTGGTTCAAGATCCAGCTGACATAGATACTGCGATGTATTTAAAGTAACAACTACTACTCGTTGCTTAAGAATGTCTTCTTTCTGTGGCATCTGAAAGGTGGAATGTGTGCTTGAAATCAAACAGTACTGATGCACAACTGGGTGAACAGTCTTTACCCAGCGATTTCGGAAATATACCCTAGGAAAGAAAAAGGGGTTTGTTTTCCGTGAGCTTTGAACACACAGAATATTTCCAATATTCCAAATACTAATATTCTGTTTTCTGGTAAATAAACATCATCTTCAAGAAGCAAAACACCACAACTATGCAGAATTACATGCTAAAATGTCTTGGCTTCACCTTCGGTTATTGCAGTGCAGTTTTACAGACATGAACAGTCAGCAGATTTTAATTCACACATAGAAACCTGTAAATTCTTCTAATACTTATGTCCTGTGACCTTCACATCAATGCCTATTTTATTTTAAACTTACAATAAACTCAGATAAAATAAATATTTCGCGACCTGAAATGCAACTATGGCCCAGAGTATGGAACTGCCAGTGCTCTGCACATCTCAGCCACTGCAGCTGATATATCAAATATATTCAAATCCTGTTGTTCCTTTCACCCACCCTTGAGGTGGATCCATCTTTTTATCACACAGGGCAATAACTGTGATACTCTGGATAAAAGAATGAGAAAAGAGTGCCAGAGGCTGGCTGGAGTGTAAAATATAAGGACACTGACTGGGTGTCCATGACACGTCAGGTCATTTTAACCCCCAACCCACGGGATCAGGGATGGATTTTTCTCAGGAAGGGATGAACTGTCACAGCCAGTAACTCTGCACGGGAGACAAACACAGAAGACACAAAGGCTGTGCCCCAGAACACAGAGTACAAGAAACTCCACAGGGGTGAAACACACCCAGCAAGGAGCTGGAAAAAGGTGCCTAAACACCTAAATCAGGGGATCCTCACCACTACTATCTCTATCAAGAACTATAAATCTGAAATAGAACCTTTAAACTACAAGAAATTATTGTACAGAAATTAAAGTTTGGAATTAAATTTACTCCCAAAGTAAATTATAATGAATTAATTTTATTTAAGTTCTAAATATGGGATTTAATGCTGTTCAGTTTATCTATTCATTATTTTATTTCTCCTGCACCCAGAGTTCAAATCCCAAATAATGAATAAAGTGTTTGGAAAAGTGTAATTATGCACCTAATTGTAGAGCATGATTGCACTGGCTGGACTCTGGATATCACATGTCCACCCACATCTGAAAATTACAGCTGAGCTCCACGTAATGTGAGAGAAACAAGTACTAGGATTAGAATAAATGTGGTTTTAGAAGATACAGTGTCCATTTTGGACTAAATGAAATGCAAAGGCACCTCAGTACCTGAATGACTTTTTATGTGACAACATAGCCAAGGCAAATCCACACCTGGAGACCAAAGGTAACTCCAGGTGAAACTGGGTTCAGTGCAGGAACAACCCCACGCTCCTGAGTCATTCTCTGAACAAGAGGCTCCTAATGTTACCCCCAGATATTTATTTCTTCTCGGCTATCAAAGGGGTGAGCTTCATCTGAGAAACTGTTTTTACACCAAATCACACAAGAAGGCAGTGAGATAAGCCCTGCTCCACCTACCCCAGGTTTTTTATCCTCAGCTTTTGTGCGCTTCACCTTGCCAACCTCAACTGAGGTAATCCCAACCCACCACCTCACAGAGTCCTGTGAGCATTACTGAGTTTATTGGGAGTTTATGTTTGTAAAGCACTTTGAGATTCTTGGATGAAAGGTGCTATTGAAATGCAAAATATTATGGTTATTAGACATTATTATACCATGCGCTGTCTTTTATTACAAAAATTCAACTGCGGGTGACTCACAGATTGGCTGACAGCATTTCAAACTGCATTGCTGCTTACCCATTAATTTCTTTTATTTTGATGTGAGATCAAATAGGTATCCCAGAGCTATTATTCACCACTGGCATAAAAACACCTGACAGATGTGACTACTTGGAAAATGTCATGAGAGAAGTTAAGCCTCACTGAACAAGGACTTTCTTTCTCAGGTGCAACTCGGGCTAATAAAATCACCGTAATTTCATTATTAGGTGTTTTTTCCCCACAAAAATGGGGTTTACCAGCTTAACACACATCGTAACATTTCACCCCGCAACACGCCCTTAACTTCTGATTAAGCAAAAGATTAAACTTCTAAAATGCTTAGCCTTAAACCTGAATGAGCAGAGTCCTTTAACACCAGCGGAGTCAGGTAGTTACTAATCAAAACACTCATTAGTACCCACAACACATTTCATCATTATTTGGCCCAAACCCAGCCATAGCTTACAAGAGAAATATTTTTTTTTCCTATCATATGCCTCATATCAAAGCCTTAATTCTGGAGAAATGAAAACCTTGCAGGGTAAGGTTTGCCCAAACCCCAGGCAGGGAAATTTCTGGCACATATACGGGAGCATTGCCTCAAAATGGAAATCCCAGAGGATTATAGATTAGGGACTCAATCTTCTGCAAACTAAGGCACTGAATATACCCACTGTATCTAATGCTTGGTTAACATGAAAGGAATCTGCATTTCCTCTGGAAATTCAGCTCACCTTTATTTCTAAGTGTGGCATCTGGACACTTACAACAGAAACCTTAATTTCTGTGCACCTCCAGCCAATGAGCCAAAAAATGCAACAAGCTGTCAGCTGGCCTGTGCTGCCGTCATCTTCCCTGCCATGACATCAAAAAAGAGATTTTCCCCAACTATTTCAATTAAGTGTTAGTCAAATCAAGTAGTTCCAGGCTGGGATTGCTTCTAGCCACTTAAAATACACTTCTGAAATTTAACATAGGGGAGTCTGGACTCAGAACCCCTGAGGGAGGCTCAAAAGTTTTATTTGCACTCCTGTCCTACAACAGTGACTTCTTACAAGAGAATGAGTGGGGACTAAACTTCAAAAGTTCTTCAAAACTTCTTTTCCTTGTTCCGAACTTGTCTCCTCTCAGTTCCGAACAGAAAGTTCCTTCTTGGACACATCCCACCTCCTCAGCTTTTGTTACCTCTCACATGAAATCCCTCAAGTAAAAAGAGCACAGAAACTCAGAGGTAAAAGAATCTAGCAGGAAAATTTCATGTCTCTGTTAAGAGACCACTAAAAAAGAAATAAATCTACCCAGTCCCAAGAAGCCTAAAGAAACCTTTAAAATCACCTGATTTCCCTCTTCCATTTCTTTAGATCCATCTCCAAAGAGAGGCTCATTCTCACAAATTATGTTCCATGGGATGCAGAAAACACGTGAAAAACCTGTGCTACAACTTGAAAGTTCTCTTGTTTGAACCCCTTTTGCCTTTAAGGATAGATAAGATGGAAGCCAGAGTTTCAAGAAAAAAAGTAATTGGCAGAAAAGTAATTTATTTTCCAAACTAACATTTGATAAGATGAATTCATTCCATTTTCAGAACATGAACTTATTTGGAAAAAGGGGCAATAGTCTTTTAAAACCTGCTGGGGGTTTTTGGTCCGGGTTGCCCTTTGCTTTCTTTTTTAATTCAACTCTGGCTCCTATAGATTATTTTTTATAACCTGGATAATTCTTAGCTAGCAGCCACATACCAAAGCTACCCGATTCCAGGATATATGCAGGACTTACACATGGATGTTATGATCAAAGTAGTAAAAAAATGAACTGAAGGGGTTTCAGCGAGATATTTTTAACAGAACCAACTTATTTTTTGACACTGCTGAACTGAAGCTATTAGTTTTGTTTATTCCTAAGCAAGAACATGCTTAGGAATAAATAAAAATACTCAATGTACAGATAAAGGCTGTATCAACCTCTTTCCTTTTCCCTTAGTATTCCGTATAAAACCAGTGTATGGAAACAACTAAATCTGATATATGCAAGTAAAATAACACTAAATTAATATTAAAATAATACCTCAACCCCTGCCCAGCAACACACAGAAGAACTGCTGCTATCTGCTCACTGGAGTTTTTAGAAGAGGGTGATAATCTGAATTCTCCTGCTCCAGCGCTCTCCTACCTCAGCACCCACCTCCAGAAGGTTCTAGCAGCTGATGGAGACATCCACGGAGTAAAAGAAAATACAAATTAGGAGCCAATTACTCCCTCTTCCAGCTCTGACTCACCAGCTAAAGGTGCCTGGCTGCTCCTGCACACTAAAAATCGGGTGTCTCACCAGCAAACACAAGCACTTAACCGAGGTTTTCTCCTCCCAGCTGCAGCTTGGGTCTGGGTTTCATCCCTTCAGACACATTTCTGCATTCACTTAAATAAGTATATGAAATTGTTTCAGTGTCAAGTTTCTCCAGTAAAAGGCAGGTTTTGGAGTGTGCCCCTAATACAGTTGACTCATCTAATCAAACCCAGGGCACAGTTTTTTTCTTCTGGGTAATAATTTGTTTATGGGCATCAGGACTATGAGAATTTGGCCTTCAGGCTTCACTGGTATTTCATTTCGGTGCAGAAGTTAGATTTAACATAAATTCTCACTGTTCACTCTGACTCTGTATTTTCCAAAGGGCATAGGAAGTTATTTTATTAAGAGAAAATACAAATTTATAACATGATATTTAAACAAAAAGCCCCACCAACTCCACTTTTCGAACTTTCATGTCACATCACTGACAGGATAATTTATTTATTGTACATCTTACCCACAGAAATATCTACATGGTTTTCAGTACAAAATGTTAAATAATTTAGCTTTCCGTCTTTAAAAACAACATAAATATTAGAAAACGTTATGTTGCTCCTCACTAAGCCAACTCATCACTTGTAGAGTAAATAAGGGATAAAATCTACAGCAAAGTGTTCAGTTATTTAGAAACACAATGAACCCTGCCAGCAGCACATCTACCTTGAATAATTAACTGCTTCTGCTCCCCTTGACGTGTCCTTTAAAATACTGCAAGAAGCTCAGATCCCCTTGTATAGCTTAACAGTAATGATTTTAATTTCAAATTATACCTTTACCACAGTCAATAAGGGAGGTACATCCATAAATTATTTTGAACTGGGAGTCTCACACAACTCCAGTTTGGGTTCAGAAAAATCGACCTTTAACTCCTGCCAGTGCAGGTTAATGCACTTTGTGCTCAAACAACAATTATCTGTCAGATTTTTGATTTGAGCCATATATACTTGTGGATCCATTAACATATATACACAAGTCCAGAGGTGCCTTCATTTTCTTAAACTTCGTTTTTTATAGAGGTGTCCTGACTATTTGAACAGCATCAGACAATCTACAGCAACACTTTCTGAAGGCTTCACAACAAATACTACAGCAATTAAACTTAAATTCAGACATTCAGTGACTTTTAAATTATGTGCTGTGATTCTCTTGGCAAACATGCACATAAATTTTCACCACAAGAAAAATAGCACTTTTTATGTTTTTCATATTTCTGAGACTGGACTACACAGTCGAAAACAAGGCAGCAAAAACCTGGCAACAATAAAACCGTATTGAACTCCTTGCACTGTTAAATCACGTTTCAATATTCCCAAAAGGGTCAATTACACACATTTTTTCCCTTCAAAAAGGGAAGGCTCCATAATGTTTTTCATCCCAAAGTGCTTTACAAATCACCTTAAGACAATCTGTGTTAAAACACAACCAGATCAAAGGTATCTTATAAAAAATTACACTGCCTTCTTTCCCTTGGCCAGACCCTCAGTGTCTGTAAAATGTCACATGGCAACCGAAGCCAACAGACCTAAGAGAATTTCCACCTGTTGCAAACGAAGCCCTTTCACATAACTTCACTGCCTTTACTGACATTGCATAAAATGTAAGTCCAGGATGGCTTTTAATAGCCAGCAAGTCAACACAGAGTCATTTTCTTAGTTATATTATAAACTCACCCACTGGCATTCAGAAAATGATGCCCCTAATTTAAAATATATATATATATATACATCAAGTTAGCAGTATAAAGTATACACTGTGATTACTGGGCAAAATGTTCCCAGGAGCAGATTTATGCCCATAAAGAAATCCTCCTTAACTATTTCCATGCAAGTTTACCCTCCTTGCTCTTAAGATTCTGCTGCTTTTTTTTTTTTTCCCCTAAACCAATTTCCCCAGAACACCAATGGTAAGTACATTTCAGCACACAAACAATCACTTCATTTATCAGAAGAAGCCAAAGTACTTTCACACGATTTTTTAAGTAGCTCCTGTGACTCCAAAATGTTTCTCCAAGAAGCCAGGTGGGGAGCCCCAGTTTCCAAATTAGCCTTGCATTTGTGAGTCAAAATTTTCAGAAATTCAACTACAATTAAAGTCCATTTTCTTTTATCATAGTAGCTTTTAGAAGAGCATATCAAAAGCTCGCTCATTAGGAAGGACACATTTATCAACAGAATATTAAAAGCTTAAAAAAGGATGTCTTTATTTTTATTTAACAAATGACTGAAAATTACTTTACAGTATTTCACATTCCTTTTAGGCTGTTTTTAAAAGCACTGCTGGTAATGCCAATGCGCTTTAATGTTTTAAAAGTACTTTAACCATTTTTATAGACACCTTTTCTTAAGATTAGTATTTTATAGATATATAATAAGCCTTAAAAAAAATACCTGAGAGGTCTTGCCTGGGGATTGCCTGCTTCTACATACGGATGTAAATAATCCTTTATGTAGAGATCAGCAGCACTATTAGAATGGGTGCAAATGAGAATCCTGCTGGAATAAATGGATGCAAATAAAAAAGCAATGAAGAAACAGAAAACAATTCAAAGCAGTAGAATACAAAAAAAAGGAAACAGTGGCCATCTTCCTGCATATTCCTCTTCATGGAACTACTCACTGACCTACTGCACTTCCCATGATTCAGCCCTCAGCTCAAACCCTTCAGTTACCAGTTATCAAACAGTTTTTCAATAATCATTTTGCAATTATTAATCCAGACTTGATTTTAAAGACCAGCTTTTGCTATCTACCGTGCCGCAAAACTTCCCACGCCGAGCAAACCGTGGCCATTCTACTTCACCGCCATTCTAATTAATTTTGTTCTAATTGGCCAACACAGGCCCAGATGATAAAATTGCTTTATCGTCCCAAACGAGGACGGATGGCTCGGGTTTATCCATTTGGAAGGCGGGTGGAAATCCTGTAATTCTACCTGCGACCCGAATTTCAGCCAAGCCTGCCCTGCTCTCTGCTGGCGGGGTCCTGCTGGGCCCCCTCTCACCTGGTGTCCTGCTGCTGGAGGATGTGCTTGACTGCCTGAGCCAGAGTGAAGGTTTTCCCTGTCCCATAGGGACCGATGATGAGAACAGGAGGCAGTTGTATGGAGAGCGGGGTGGTGATGGCCAGAACAGCCTCCTTCTGCTTCGCGTTCAGCCGCGGGTCCAACTGCTCATCCCATTGCCTGCGAAAAGGAGGCACGGGTTACCAGCGGAGGCTCTCACAAACCGCCGCCAGGCACAAAAGAAACGAGGGGTGATCTCAAAAGAAACGGAAGGGTCTTTACCGGGCTGCGGGATGGATTGTGAGGCTAAGGCACACGAAATGAATCAACGAATCTAGCTAAACAATCGCATGCTTTAACCGTAAACGTTTGCTATTTGCAATGTGTCAGTGGTGAGAGGGGTGTTCAACCCTATTCTCAATTGACATCATCCCACCTAACAGTTAACCTGCAGAGCACACATTTTAGAAGGAGGACATACCGCACCACTCCCTGATAATAAAAGCAGGTAAACATACAATGATTTTTGTGTTATTATCGCGCAAATAAATAGCTCCATTAGTTGTGGTTTTTCCCCTGCGCCATTTACAGTGTCAACTTTCTAAGTAAATAGCTACACAATCCCGGGGCTTGGCAGAAGTTATCTAGAATCAAATTTAAAAACTACTGCACACCAATTAACTACAAACTTCTCTTAACTTTTTTTTTTTAGAATCATCAGGGCACGTACCTCTAATGGAAAAGCAGTCTAAAAAAAAAAGAGGTTTTGTTGCAAGCAGCCAGCGATGCCAGCATTGGGAGGAAGATGCTTTCAGAAAATTCCAATGAGAATAAGAAGTTAAAGATTTCTAGACAGAGTTTTTAATATTCCCACTGACAGATTTAAAAGGAGACATGCATAGTAAAAAACACCTGTCACTGCTGCACATATGGCCGTACTTTAGTAATGTGATCTGCTTTGGTACAAGCACCACACTTCTTACAGCCTGGGAAAGTTTCTGCTCAGAAGCAGTTAGCAAGAGGGAGCAAGATCAAGAGGGAACTGACTGAATTTTAACTTTTAAGATGCCTATGAACAACAAGCTGGCAAGAAACTAAGAAATACAGGAAAGGAACAGGGACATAAAACAGAAATAGGAAAAAAACAGGAGAGACGGTTTGGAGTTAGTTTGATTCTTAAGGAAAGCCAAATCAAGCCAGCAGATGGAACTGCCTTATACTGAACTATAATCGTTATGTATTTTATTTACAAATACTAAAAATACAAAACATTACACCAACATATCAGCTGCAACTGGTACGTACATAGGAGATAAAAGTTCCACCCTACTTGACTTGCTTCCTTTTTACTGAAATCACGGCTTACCTCCAAACGATTCTGAAGCACTTTTTCCTTGGAAGATTCACTCACAACCTAATTAAGTCAGTGAACAGATTGGCACTGACCTCCATCAGCTTTGTAGTGTAACTCTGAACAGAACCTCTTCCCTTCTTCCTCTCAGTACTGTCAAAGCTCTGATGCACACAGTGATCATCCCACCCTCGTACTGGATCTCTTCTTACTTCCAGAGACAAACTACAATTTTTCCAGGGTTTTTTGTCTTACAGTATCTCAGTGTCTCAGCTTTCTGACGGATCATTTTCCTTTTAATGCCTGGGCTATCTCCTGGTTTGTCCTGCATCACAATCACGCTCCTAATTCTCGCCTTCAAGACCCCACACAACTCCTCCCAGGCTGTACAGAGTCTCAGTTCCACACTCCTCTCGTTTCCCTGATCTGTATCTTTTATCAAGAGCAAGAATACTGACCATATTCCCTGAGCCACACAGCCTCACATCTCTCCTCCCTAAGCTTCCTCTTCCAGACAAACTATTTTCACTGCGTCGCTGCATCAGCCTTAAGTTCCTCTAGAAGTATTTAGATAACGGTTTATAATTTCATAAAGGAAACTCTTGAGATATGTATAGAACCAATCTCTGGGCTGCTTGCAAGTGCAGGGCTGGTTCTTTAAGAGAATGCCACACCTTCCACCAGCACACCCTCAGATATGTCCAAAGCTGGGCTCCCTGCAGCTCAACAAGTACTAATGGATCAGCCCTTGCAAACAGGACTCTGCACAGCGCTCCTGGGACTGGCACTGACATTCCTGCAAGCAGAATGTTCTCAGAGGCCAGCAGCACAGAAATGAACAGCAGCAGGTTTGTTTTCTGCAGCCACAGTAGAACTGTGATGCCTCCAAACCCCAGCCCAGCCCCAGGAAAAGCCCAATCAGAGGGCTGTGGCCCTGGGAGGATCATTCCTCTTGTTTTATTTAGCACAGTTTCACTCCCCCCTTTGAACCCCCCAGCACTAATGAGGAGCACAGCTTGTTTCCTGTTCCAGGACACATTTCAGCCATCTGCTCTGAGAAATTCAGCGCTGCATTCCCACCCAGTGTCTGAGTTTCAAGTGCTCACGTACCTGTTGGGACTCCAGGGGATGGTGGGAGTCATGCTGACATCTGGAAACAAAATGCTGTTGTCCTTAATCCTGTCCAAGGCATAATGCATTTCACAGAGGGGTAAACGGTTCAACTGGAACTGAAGTTCAACCTGCACAGCAAACCAAAGGATAAACACAGAGGTGAACAGACAGGATTCATTTAGAAAATGCTCATTAGACTTTGCAGTACATATTTTTATCTTCCTGCACGCCGCTGGCTCTCAGAAGAAAACAGCAAAGAGCATTCAATCCAAAGATCTGTGATAAAATTAACTTGGTTTTTTGTTGTTGTTGTTTTGAATCAAAGATAAATACGCCATTTTCTCTAATTTAATTTTGTTGTTTGACTTTTAAGATTAGATTCCACAGCACTTTCAGGAAAAAATTAAAGGCAAAGCATTATTGGGATTTTTTTTTTTTTTTAATGCAAAAAACACTCCTGGAAAATATTATTGTCCTAAAACATTGTTTTTAGAAATGTAAGCTTTCATCTCTTATTGTAAGAACAACCTTAGAAAAAAAGTCAGACCAGAAATTTTACCAGACAAACAGATGACACAAATCAGCAAAGATAAACCCCAAACATTATTTCTAGTCAAACACTCTGCAATAGCATAACTTGTCATTTCTGTTCAATTATTAGGACTCCCCAAAAGTTAATTTCTAACAATTAGCCGCTTACCAATACATTCTTGCTTTTGTTCTCTCAATTACAGGTGTTTCAAAGCTAGTAAATAAAAGACATTGCCAACATAAATTCTGGTACAGAGCCAGAAACATCATGCAGAGCACTTAACATCCCTGATTCAATTGAGAACGGAACAATGGATAGTGAAAGTAGTTGACACATACACACACACTGAAGGGGTAAGGAGAAAAGTACATTCTAAATTTGAGCAAGGGATAAAAGCAGCTCCTGGGCAAATTATTTATAAAAACAGTTCGCTCAGATGATCATTTACACATATTTAAATTAAATTAATTTAAATTAATCTCTCCAGAAACAAATGAATCTGATCAGAGTATCATGCCGAAGAACTCCACGTTCACAACAGAAGCCTTCAGACAAAATTTCACACAGATCTGCACTAATAAAAACCAGCATAAAACCACCAAAAGCTGCTGAAGAACTTCGAGAGACTAACACACATTTTTAGGTTTATTTCCAAAGCACTGCTGTCACTATATATTTATGTAATTATCGTGCTACAAATCTACTATCTAATAAACATTTTTGATTAAATAGGAGTAAGTCTCTTTCTGAGATTTACAATGAGTGTGAACATGCTACCAACAGCAGCCACATTACTGCAACCTGTCGGGAAAAGCACCCCTCATTTCCCTGGAAATATCAATTATTTAACAATTTCTATGGCCATTGGTACTGAGAAATTTCCCAACCACCTGACAGAGGCTGGTTCTGTCCCACCATTAGGAATGAGAAGAACAGAACCAGAGCAAGGATGAGCTGAATCTGGTCCATCAGCATCATCCCAGCTGGAGGTGCAGCCTCTCATGTGACCCCAGAGAAACCCAGGGAGGTGACAGTCATTCCAAATGTAACCCCATGCCCTCAGATCGAATCATTTTCTCCTCTAGCACTCACTGATTTGATGTTAGCCCGTTCTTACTTAATCACACTTTAATCTCATGGTAATTAGTGCTACCAACCAGAAAGCTCAACAAACACGAAGCAATACTAGAATGTATTTTTACAATTACCATTTTTGACAACTTATATAAAAAACTTAAGAAGTCCTTGACAGTTCAAAAGGAAGGAAAGAAGGAATGAAAAAACAAAGTGAACGCTTCTCTTTCAAAGCCATATAAACTTCTCTCAGGAACCTTCTCCTATGGAGGAGAATTCCTCATACAGAGGAATAATTTATCCTTCTAGATTAACTACTTGTTTTACCTGACACTCCTTTATCTGCTCACAAAGCCCCTTCCCACCACAGGGATCTCTCTGGAGTAACATTTACTGCTTGCAGATCATCTCCTTCAAAAGGCTTTGTAAATCAGCCTTTCCTTTTTCCTACTCTTATTTCAGTATTACAGTATTCATAGCGTTATGCAGCATGTAAAATCAACACTAGCTTTGCTGTAAACAAACAACGTTTGCTTGTATCCCTGCAGAGTGTAGCCATTAACTTTCCATCTCTGGCAGATATAGAGACATTAAATATTCATCCTGACTATCACATTTTACAGCAGGACCTAAGTCTGAAGACAAGGGCAGCAACAAATCTGCCAGCGTTAAGCACGGCGCTCACGGAGGTGTTCGGAACCGCCAAGAAAACTTTTTTTACACAGGACACACGAAATTCCAAGAATTCTTTTCCCACCCTGTGTAATTTGTGCCACTCAGCCCCGCTCTGCACAGCAGGGTTGGCACTTCTCAGCAGTGACAGCACAGCTCCTCCTGCCTCATGGGGCACCTCGAGCTCGTCCCTACCCACCCCTGCTCAGCGCTGGTTTGTGCCCCAAACACATCCTGCAGATGTCTGGGGCAGACTGCCACTCAAGTGGCAACAGTCCCAAACTCCTGGTTTGATCCATCCAGGGAAAATATCTCTGCCCAGACAGACCCAAGGCTGACAAAAGACCACCCAACCAAACGAGGGTGATTTAAATGCAGAAAAAACAGGATGCTCATCTGGGTGACACTTTAAAACCCCTTCTGGGAGCCCAGACAAGGTGCCTGGCATTAAATACCTCCTATTATCTACCTACATTCATCACTTTCTTAACAGCTTGTGATTTGTTCTGCTTTTAATGCTGCATGGATGGAATCAAATAGCTCTACTTGCTGTTGCAGAGTACTGAGTGAGGCCATCTGGGAAGGAGAGGCGTGTAACCTGCTTTAACATACATTCCACAATCAGAAAACAGTGGGAAAGGAAGTAAATCCAATGCCAGGTCCACAGAGCAGGACACAGAACAGAGGAACCACTCCAAAAGCAAGCATGGCAGCAGCCACGGTGCTTTAAAGTTCACCCCACCTTTATGAGTGGTTTACCTGATAAAAGCAGAATTGTGAATTTGTTAGAGCTAAGCCAGCACAGCAAGTAAACAAGGCACCACCAAGTTCCTGAGACTAATTATAAGAGAACTAAAGAATTAAAGAAACTACCCAACTTATCCAAACTCCACAGAAATCCAAGCAGTTTTATCAGTGTTTGAGAACCACACAGGGAGTATCAACTCTACTGAAGAGAGCAGCAAAACCTCCAGCAGCTTTAACAAAAACTCTGTACATCCAAATCACAACCTCCTCTGATCTAAACTGAGGATCGCTTTAGAAATTTTGGTTAATACTCAACTGTAAAAAAATTCCTCATAATTAATATACATTCAAATATAGGCAATGCCTGAAGAATCTGACCACCAGTTCAGTGATAAAGGTATGAAGTACTAAATGATCTTACAAACAACTTTAGGACCCAATTTCTGATTCAGAGTAGATCTGCTGCCTCAGGCCAAGATTTGTAAGACACTCAAGGAAAAATTAGCCAGTTCCTGAAGCCCCAGCTCATTTTGCATTCCAGTCAAGTCTCAAATCCATTCAATTAGTAAGTTTAATTATTGTTTTAAGAAAACAAACACAAAACCGAGAGCACACAACAACGTAAGTCCTCCCAGACCAATTATCCATGTTATATTAAGGCATTAGGATTCTTGCATATGTTTCCTCAGAACAAAATAAACGGGATGAGAAAACACATTCATTCCAGGCAATTCCAGTGACCTTAAGCTGAGGTTATTTCTGTTGGGTCAGAAATAAGCAGATCAATTATGGAGGCAAAACAAACACAAGGCCAAGAGTTCTGACAGCACAAGCACCTCCACCCAGACCCACCTGCATTTCACAATCCGCCCGGAGATTGAGCTCCTCGCAGCATTCCCTGGATACCCTCAAGAAGATATAATCCTTCGTCTTCTCCTCGATAGCTGCTTCATAAACCTTCTCTTTGGTTCCTTGGGTCTGTGCTGACTTCTCTTTAGTGACAGGTAATAAATAAACAGCATTGACTTTGGTCATCACCAGCCGTCCAGCCAAGGTGTCTTCAGAAAGCGTCTCGGTGAGCTTAAAGCGGCCAAAAAGTTGTCCATTTTGGGCATATTTTGCACCCCCAGAAACACCAGTGAGCATGAAGCTTGCTACAATCTGCAATTGCACTTTTATGTTGAACCTAAGCGAGGAAAGCATCGAGTCAGTGCACAAAAATTTCAAGCGTTCGCAGTGAAGATTCACTTCATTACCTGATTTTTAAGTTTGAACAAGTACAGTCAAACTGGCCCTTCCTTTGTAAGTATGCAGCTGCCAAACAGCCACACTTTTTCCTTTTTGACTGTAGCCTATAAAGTATATATTTAAAAGAATCAACATCTATGAAGTTTAAAAATGAACCCTCACAAGAGAGAAACAAATACCAGATACCAATAAAAGCCTAGAGTGAACGAATGACATGTCCCAAAGCAGTAAAAATTTCTATTTAAACAGTTCTAATCTTATGGAAGGTATGCAAGGGGGGCCAAGGAGGCAAAGAACAGAGCAAGATTCCTATTTATCCCATCTGTCTCTTCCAGGCTGCACACCAAAGAGGGCAATCTCCATCTTCAAAAGTAAACGGTATTATACCTATAATTCAGAGGGATTGATTAAAATGTGTTGAAACAAATGAGATTGTAGGCATTAAAATGATATAATTTTATTTGAAATGAGGGAATGGCATCACAGGCTCAGCCCTATAAACCGTCTATCCACAGAATTCCTATTAGCAGCAGCTTCCTCCAGTAATCAGAGATGGAACAAATTCACCCTCTGCAGCTATCACTTTCCAGAAGTCACATGCACAACACATTAAAGTGACTCATTAGCACACTTTATTGACCTCTCACCGATAAAAAGTAATCTCTTCCTAGTGTGTTGGGGTTTTTTAAACAGATTGCTTCAACCTGGTTTTAAAAAGAGCAAAGGGGAAAAACAACCTGACAACAGAGTAACAATATTCAGTTCTTTTCTCATCAGCAACTTTTTTCCTAAATTTGCAACAAATTACAGAAAAAAAGTAAAACCCATTCACAGATGAAATAAAACCTCTTGGAAAATACATTCTTTTCTTTTCATACTTTTCATACACATACTGGTTTTATTTGAGCTGTTCTTATAATTGCTGTTTTAACCTAATAAACTGGTAATTGCTCATTTAAGCGCTGCAGTATCAATAATCATAAGCCTCTAACAATAAAATCCAACATTTTAGCTTGGTAATTAAACATCTACCAAACCAATCAAATGCATTTTTTTTCAGAGCTGGCAAATCTTGCACAAAAACTGCAAGTTTGCCCCCATGTGGTAACAGCTGCTTCTTTACAGAACATGGGCACTGTCAGATCTGAATTTCCCAGTCCTCCACTCTCCAAAAGCAAGGGAACCTAACAGAGATCTGTTTGGTTCTCACTGACCACAAAGGTTACTGCACAAGCTACAGTGAAAGCACTCACCCAATCCTTTCCATTTCCACACATACCAATAAAAACCCCAACAAAAAAAAACACCAAAAACCAAGCTTTCTTCTACTGAAGCGCTGCACTATTCCAAAGGAGCTATCAGCAAGTCAGCAACATGTGAAACACCTCACAGCTCCTTGATAAAACACTATAGAAAACATTTAACTGAGTAACAAGGGCTGGGATTTCTTACTGAGATACAATCGTTTGCTACTGGAAATTTATTTTGTTAAAACTTTCCTAAAGTTGATCCCTGTGCTGCTGAATATGTATCAGCTGAAATTCAGATTTACAAAAATGTGCTGCAAAACAGTTCTGTGGCATTTCTGAGACAAGGCACAGGTTAGTGTTTTCTATGACTGAACTGCATCTGCTGTGCTGAAGGGAATCTCGAGTTTAGATTATCAAGCAATTTCCATTGTGCAAGCTGACACCTTCTGGCAAACTACAAAACCACAAAATCCTCTCAGGATTTGATTTTTAAAAAATCAGAAGTCGCTTCTTCCATCCGTTTCTCACCCTTGCTTTGCAGGGTTATACAAAATAAGGTTTTCGGTCAGGTTTATTAAAAAAACCAAAAACTCTGATTTCCTCCTAAGCACTGCAAACGCCATCCTACCTGCAGCGTTCTTGGGGCAGCTACGAGAAAACCTGTTGTTCACATTTAAAATCACAGAATAATTACAAAGAATGACTTGATAAATCATTAATCATCCAGCACCAATGCAAACAATGAACTCCCCAAAGGCAAACAAACCCATCCTGGCCAAAGCCCCAGGTGCCACTTTGCAAAAGCACATTCAGCACATTTGCTGTGACACTGACACCTGCAGGGTTCAGGGTGTGATCAATGGAACACACAGGAACGACAAAAGCAAATTTATTTTCCATCAGAGCCAGTACTTGACGTGTTCCCAGCCTTGAGGATAAATCTGCTCTGTAATTCTGGGAGCAGGGAAGGAGCTGTCTGTCACCTCACAGCCTTTAAAGTTCATACAAGAAAATGTTCCAGTCGCTCTAACAAGTATATATTGCTTTTCTCTTCAATATGCAAGAGAGAAAGGAAGAGTTTTAAAACCATGAACAGATATTTACACTCTCCAAAACCCAGCTACTATCAAGACTGGAACACTGCTTCGCTTTTCCTCAAAAACAGGGTGTTTGCACTTTGAAAATCAACAGCGGTGACCCCCTTATTATTCTGTTTTGTGATACTCATGTGGAATAACTTGTATAAATGTCCCTTGAAATATGAAAATAACCTCTGAGACTGTCCAGAACCCCCTTATAATTCCTTAACCTGAATTCAAGGCATGTTTGAGCCGCTGCAACCTTCACCCAACGCTGTCCAGTTCCACTCAGATGATCCCACACAAAGTCTGAACCAGCGCTTTCCTAGAAAGCGAGAAGCCATCAACATTCTTCAAAACCAGGGATCCACTTCAGGCTGCACTGCAGACACTCACGTTACTCCAGTGCTGTCAGGAGATCCTACTGCTCTCACAAAGCACATTCACAAACCCTTCCAAGCGCAACAGCTCATCAACACTGTCACTGTGGCACCTCTTCAGAGGCGTTACAACCCACTTGCATCTGGATTTCTCAGCCCATTTCCAGGCTTGCAACCCTGACACTTCACTAGAGGATATAAAGTGTGTAATCTTAGCCACAGAAGAGTGGAAATGTCTGCTGGTTTGAGCCTTGGTGCAATAAAGTGGGTCAGCTACAAGATCAAAAGAATATTTGTCATCAACACTATCAAAACAGATTCCAAGAACATTATTAACACTTACACATAACTTATCAAGCAATAAATTACTGTTGCACCGAACAGTCCGAAGGGGAAGCATGAAATACAAGATACACTTATTTTTCTTTCATTTCATTCCAGGTTTGCTGCTCTTTGGCTTCCTATGAGGCATGAGAGTGCAACTCTCAAGGTGAAAACTCCATCAGTAAAAATACTGCTCATGTTTTAATGGTATTTCATAATATTAACTTTAAATCCACTTTTGCTTCAAAGGGCCTTAGAAGAGTCAATCTGTTTATAAATATGGATGATGGAGAATATTTCTGCAAACTGGCAACAGTGCTCAGGCACGATTCCTCCATGTGTTGAACTCCAGCTCAAGAGCAGAGCGCAGCAGCGATAAAAGAGAGTAAACAGCTCAAATACTGCCCTTCAGCTGAGATTTAAAAAAGAAATTGAACTATTTTTCTGCTTTAAAAGCAATGGAAATACAACTGTTCTCTTTCTGAGCTCTAGAGTGTTGGTTCAACTGAACCTCTGTAGCTCCAGGAATGGTTCTTCATCTTAAAAAAAGACTTCCTGATTTGGAACTTTCAAGTAATTGATAAAACTAAATTTGCTGCCAAATTAGGCTAAAATGATGTTATATCTTTTAGACTTTCCATTCTGAGTAGTTACAAAACTCTAAAACTCTTTAGTAGCACCTGAATGCAGGAAAAACTTTTGACCACAAATATTAAACTAAAGAAAAAAGAGTCCACACGAAGGTCTGTAAGTGTGAATTTCACATCCTTTTCCTAGATCCGTATTTTTCAAGCATCTACACCAGTTGAGTAACTTGTACATAACACCTAAAGACACACAAACCAAACAATGTCTATTATATGCCTTTTATTAGGAACTTTTATCCAGAAACTAGGTGTCAGGCTATTTAGGAAATAGAGTCAGCTGCCACATCGTCACAAGATCAGTCTGATCCACCCACAATTCAACCCTTTTTACAAAGATTTTATATATTCCTTTGCTACAACCTACTTCCACACAGGAACAAAAATATAAACTATTATTAATATACTTTTATATAGACAGACAGAAAAAGCAGAAACAAAAATAATTAACAAAACCACGTCCAACAGCTGCTTCGCACCTGCAACTGTAAGCACAGACTTACGCTGTTTGTTTTCAGTGAATTAGCAGGAATTTATATTTAAGTGCTAGTGACCTTTACCAAACATTACTATGGCCAGACACCTCAGTATCTTAAAGCAGCAGGGAGCTTTAATGAAAAAAGCCGTCGCCCTCATTTTAACAAGAATATTTTTATTAAAGAATCACTTACTTGCTAACTTCCTTATACTGTGCTATTTCCTCAATATAAAGGAGGTCGTGGAGCCGTGACTGATAGTTGGCCTTGGTCAATGATTTGTCCAGGACAGATTGTGTGAACAGCTGGTCAGCAGACAGAGGGATTTGGTATCTGGTGAGAAGGCTCCTCTCCAATTCAGTAGTTTCGTTAGGCTCAAACTCCACTATAGTCTTCGACGTGGAATCCCAACGCTTGGCTGTGGTCAGGAGCTGTTGCCGTGCGTGCATCAGGTATTCAAGGTCTGCATGGACACAGAGCAGGGAAGGTGTGGTTTGTTTTTATAAACCCCAGCTGGCTTGGTTTTATTTCAAAAACAAAATAAAATAAAATTAAAAAAAAAACCAAACCACCCTACTAGTAAAACCAATTCCCTCAGAAATACCTAAACACAGGCAGAGTCTCCCCTGCCCACAACACCTTTAGGAAGTTCACTGCTGGTATTCACTATCCCCGCTTTTCAGGTGGGCACAGAGAGCGAGGAAGCTCTCCAAGAGTATCAGAAAATAAAACATTCTATAGACAGCGATTAGAATTAATAAAGACAAAAAAGCACTTTTATTTCAATAATAAACACCGACAGCTTTGAAGGACTTGGCACCGCAGTAAGCTTTAAAACCCAACTGCGACATCCCCTCATTTCAAAAACATTAAATAGTGAGGAACCCTACAATGCATATTATAGAATTTAGAAGGTCATAAAAACAAGTAGATAAATCAGCTGGTAAGGAATCATCGTATTTGCAACACTGTGAAAGCCCTTTAAAAAGCTTTAAAAAGCCCCCTAATCTGTGTGTGCTGCAGACAGTTACATGAAGTAGCTACTTTACTAAGTTAAACTTGGGAAATGTAACCTAACATGATATAAAATTAGAAAACTCAAAGGAAATTCATTTTTCAGCATACCCTGATTTCAGGGACCACATAGCTTAGATGAGAAAGAGAAGACCAAGCACTTGTCTACAGCCACCTAGAATATACCCATTAAAACCACTATGACAACAGTGAATCAGTTAACAGAATTGCAGTTAAATTGCAGAGCTGAAAATATTTGGCATTTATACTCAAGCTATCTTAATGTATAATCTCTGAGTAAGATTTAACATAGGTATCCAGGATATCACACCAACGCTGCGAATGTGCAAAAGAGACATTTTCAAATTCAAATTAAACGCTTAACATCATCTTGACTGTCTTTAGTCTAAATAAGAGAAAAACCCAGCATTTTAGCAAAAGAAATCTCCGTTCAGCTTGACTGTGACTCCAGGAACATGGCTTATCTTACTCACCGATCTCATGTGTTCACTAAGACACATTTAAATATATCCCTCAAGCCTGAATCATATCAGTAGCTACAGTTGCACAGCAAGAAAAAGTCCAGGTTTGTGTGGTTTGTGTGTCTGAAATAACATCACCATAAATGAAGCTTTCTCTGCTACAAATCACACCTCAGATCCCAAAAGCTCAGTAATTATGCTGGGACTGACTCCTTCCTTGCTGGAACAACAGCCATTTAATTCCCAGCACTGCAGAGGCTTTCCCTGGAAGCTTGACATAAACAGCTCCTGGCACAGATTGCACACACAGTGACACTTTCTTAAAGAGCAGTTAGTACATAATCAGTGCACAGAAAACTTCCAACAGAAACTTCCTTTTTCTGTTGGAAATAAAGATTTTTCAAAATGCAGACTGGAGGCTCCTCTATTAAAATATTTTAATATTGACCTTTCATTCCTGCCTAAACATCCCAACAGGGCCCTGAATTACATGCAAACACAGACCTCAGGCATCTTTCTGCTAGAAAAGCATTTCCAGAAGATCTCAATTCATATATATGCCAAAAGTGAAAAGAAATGATGGAATTGGACACAGAGCCAATGTAGTTATCCCTTTCCCTTGCCTATTACACAACTCTTAGATTACACAGCAAAAAGCCCAGGATTCTGTAGTTACAATTATCTGTAAAGCTCTTAAAACTCTTTCCATTTGAGTGTTAGTGCTGCCCTGCCTGTCCCTGTGCTCACAGGCAACACGTGAAGGCAACTGCAGCACGCAGCGCTGGGGGCTGCTGCCTCATATATCCATATCCCACATCCTTGGTACTCATCCTTCACCTTCGTGGGGAATTCGGCTGCCTGCTCCTGGTTTAAGGCTTGGTTTAAGGCCCCAGAGCACAGATCTGGTCTGACAGGAACTCTCTCATGGCTGGGTTCTCTTGATCTCCCCAGGTTTCCAAGGCAAGGACTGCTCTGCACAGGAGGGTGGCTCAGGAAATCTGGGATTACCCACCTGGAACAGCTCCCACTCCCTGGCAGTGCCACACCCTCTGCTCCCAGAGTTGTTACACCATGCACAGCTCCCCTGCTCCTGGCTACGAGCACTGGCGGCATCTCAGAAGATCATGATCTTTGGTTTTTGCTGTTTACAGCTTTGTTCCGTGAAAGCTGCAAATGTTCATTTGTTATATGGAAATAAAGGCCGGGAACAGAGAACTGCTGCTTTCTCAGCTTCATCTTTTTTCCTCCTTTTTCCCTTTTCTTCTTTCTGCTTAAATCCCAGTGCTGCAATTCTGTTTCGTTGGTGTTTTTATCTCTCAAATTTTCATTAAAAATTAAGATCCTGTATCCCACCCAATGGCCTGCTGCCAAGTAACATAGTGACCTATATTTAGCTCTCTTACACCATAAATCAAAGTGCTTCCTTCTTTTTTTGCACCTCCTCAAACGTCTTTCTCTTTTCTGACATTTTTCTCATACTGGAGTTATTTCAGGTTTGAACTGAGAGACATAGATGAGTTTAAGAAACAAATTAAACACTTACAGTAACTTGTAGCTCTTTTTTTTTTTTTTTTTTTTTTACTTGAATACAAAAATATAGTTACACTTCCTTTACATTTTCAAAATTCATGTCAGCAGCAAATTATTGAGTTACAAGCCTATACTCAGCCTCTTGCCTTTGACAATCCTAGTCAGGTATTGCAAGTGAAGAAAAAAATACAAACCAACGTCTCAGATCATCTGTTTTAATTACTGGGTTTCTTACCCCATGTATTCTTATACAGAAACACTTCATTTCTCTAACAACCTTTTCTGACATATTTAATGCCTTCATCAATATAGGAATGTTAATAAAAATATAAGTATGTTCTTATAAAGGCAGACCTTCCAGTGCTGCACTCAGACACATACCAAGCTAGAAATTCCCAGCATTTTAATCATACTTAGGAGCAATATCCTGACACAGAGTAAGTCATATTCCTTTTATCTACCTAATTTACACCTCTGAAGCTCTTGCCTCCTATTTCTATTCATATCTGTGAAGAACAGAACATACAGTCCAAAACATTCACGAGCACTTGACAGAGATGCTGTTCTGCCCAAAACTGAAAAGGAAAGAGATGGCATGAAAGATCTCCAGTACACCAAAACCGAGAAGTTTTAGTACATTACCTTCAGTTGAAGCAGCATCAATCATCACTCGTTGCATGAGGACTGGTTCCAATCCAAAGTCAAACACCACAGTTTGGCGAAAAGTCCCAAAGATTTCCGTGTTAAAGGCTATACTGACTTTGTATATATAGTGATCTATCCCATTCTGGACCATCTTTCCTCCTATCCATTCCTGACAGTTTTCTGGAACTTCTTGTGATACCTGGGTAGTGCTGTCTCCAGCAGATATTGCAACGATACTAAAGTGTGGTCGATGGGCATCATAAAGCAATGCCACTCGATACAGCATTCTTGCAGGCTGGAAAAGAAATGCAAAGGCTGAAATACTGAAATTATTCCAGGAGGATCTTTATCTGCAATCAGATAAAGAGGGTTAAAAAGAACTATCAGCTTCTCAGAGCAGGTCCAGGTCCTGCCTGATCTCCAGAAATCTGGGCAGTTGATACATAATCAGCAGAGCTGCTGGGAAAAAAAGACAGAGAAGGGATGGTGCTGGGAAGTTTCTCTCTTTTAAGAATGATGCGACTGAAATCTTAATTGCAAAAGGTTATGGGTTGCATTCTAGTAATTACTGACTCACTTCGAAAAAATAAGTAGTCCTACCTTACATGTGAGAGCAAATGTCCATGTCTGGTGAGACTTTTTGGTGGTGACAGTTACCGAGAGCTCAGGATTATGTTCTACTCTCACTCCTTCTACACATTCACTAAGCTAGAGTAAAAGAAAAAAAAAGATAAATTAAACTTCTACAGGCAGTATCAAAACAGAAACATTCAGGAAAAGGGAGCATTTTGTTTAATAGAAAGAGGAAAGCCTGGTTTTCCAGATTGTGCAGGACTGATGCAAGTCCCACTGAGGAATTAACGTAAATATGTGCTAATGCAGAGAGACAAGCAAGCTAAATCTACCAGATCACAATGTGTAAGTGAAGAATAGAACCATTTAGGGACAATTAACCACAAGACTTGATTTTCAACAAACAACTTAATTGTAAATGTTTAAAGTAGAACAGAAGTTCATTTGGAAAAAAGGATCTGTGATACGACGAGGCCCAGAAGACCCCGGATCTCACTGACATCAATGAGACTATTGAGACAACAGGAAATGAGAATCAGGCTTTCTACTCATCAATGCATTTTGCATCAAGTCCACTTTTCCCACATTTTAATCAACAATAGATGGACCAAAAACTCCTTAGGGTCAGTGGTAAGTAGAGCTGGTCAAATGCCACAAGAAAATGTTCTAATTCCAAAGAGCTGCTAACTTTGATCATATCCATATCCCACACTCCCTGGTACTCAAACACTCTTGAGTATTTGAAGGATTGGCTGTTCTTCACACCAGCGCCTGCAGCTGCAGGCAAAGAAAAGGAGCCACACACAAGTAAGAGGAGTCCCCACAAAGCTGTGAAACCTTTACCATTTATTCTCCAGTTTAAGAAGTTCTGCCACCTAGGGAACAGGAACAATACCATGGGACTTGCCTGACCCATCCTACATTGGGAATAGTGAAAATGCAAAATTAACAAACTGTGATTACCCACAAATCAGCCTAAGTCTCTTTGCAAGAAGACCATGGGATGGAAAGGGCAGCAAATTGGTTGGACAATTACTTGGTGAGGAATGATTCGCCCAGCTCTGACAGTCAGGGCCAAAACCAGGCTTGTTTTAAATTAGTTAAAATATGAGCTCATAGAGAAGCAGGGTTATTTCCTTACCACTTTCTCAGGAGATAAGGAGTTCATCCATTTCTCAATCAGGGTTTCCATGTAACTGCCCGAGCACTGCTTGTTCTCCTTCTGCTGTTTCAATCGGATCAGGCGGGACGCGTATCGCTTCTGCCATTCCGTCAGCTCCTCCTGGGAATGTGCTGAAGTACACTGGGCACCATACCTGCAGATCCCTTGCTCTAAAAATCTGCATAAAGTAGGAAAAACCGTCATGCCGTGAACTTTTCAGCCTCCAATTTTTTTTTAAATAGAAATTTATCAAAACTTTACTTGTAAAGCCAGAAGGACATATGAACATTTTTTTAAGCCTCTCTCACAGAAACTAAAGGCAGATTAGTCCATGTGAGCTAATCTGGAAATATATATATTTATACAGCATTTTCTAAGAAGGGCAGCAGCTTCTCTCATATCAGAGCCCAGAAAAGTATATCAAATTTCTCAGAAATACGGGGGATGGAAGTCTTAAGAAATTTCCAGCTTTAAAGGAAACAGAATCAAGTGTTTGTACAGCAATTAACACAAGGAGATCACAGAGCATCCCTGAAATGACTAGGCACTGTATTAATATGCACAAAGCCCCCCGTTAATCAAGGGCAAAGGAAAGATGTAGCATAATTTCTTCCAGTGATTACATTATTAGCTGATAAACACTCAATCAGCAGTTTTTCCTGGAGCAACAGTGACATCACATGGTCCCTTCTACTAAGTACACCTACACAGAAACCTCTAGGAAAAGGCTTAATCCTCTTCTTTGGAAAGGGTGTCTCAGTCTAAAAGGATCTATTCTTGCAGACACTACGAATTTCTTAAAGAAATACATTTTCCAGTTAGTGGCATGTGCTGATGCATCGAATTAACGCTATTCCAAAGGCCTGTATACAATTGAAGCATTCTGGTTCTCAGAATTTACTGCAAGTCTGGGCAAATGCCTGTATAACTTGGGAATTATTTTTATAATTTAACTTTGTATTAAAATCATAAACCACAAGGCAGTAGCTGCAGCGCCATCATTCTTCAACACTGAAGCACTTAAAAAATAGACGACAAAAAATGAAAATGAAATAGGGGGAGAGGCTTAAGTTCTGAAGCTACTAGGAAAGCATTGGTTATGCAGAATAAAATGAGGCCAGGAGACTCTTTTGTCTGTTTGTCTGTTTTGCAAAAGGAGATTATAAACGGTTAATACAAACATCACATTTTTTTATTTCCACAGTACATGTGTTACATAATGTGAATTAAACTGTGAACTTTGAGCTGAGACAAAATCAAGCCACACCTGACTGTGACAGGAAAACCTTGCAGCACAACTACCTGCACATCTAGGTCACACTGGCATCAGTGGCTATAATTTGATTTAGCATACGCTTTTCCTTTAAGAAATGTACTTGACAGTTTGCATGCCCAAATTGTAAACAAAATAAATATGATATATAACACCATGTCACTAAAGGCCTTCTCAAGCTATGTTTCTTAATATATTTTAAATTAAAATGTTTTTCTTGGCAGTCAATTTCAGTATTCTTACTGTCAATTTTCCAATTCACCGCTGCATTAGAATGCGAAAGTATAATTATGATTTTCACTTCCTAAAGTAAATGGAGGGCAAGCATAAAAAATTGCTGACCTGTTCTTATAACCCACATAACAGATTTAAAGTGAGCTTCCTTTTCATTATTAACAGGAAAGCATATTACTTTAAAATTTGTCATTATTATACAGGTTTTCCAAGGTCCCATTGTTCATATTTTTAATACTTTTCTTTCCCCTCAATTTTACTTTCTTATTTAATACCTCCTGCAATTCCACAGCTTCATTATCTAGAATAAATATGCTGCACTCCTACTGCTTTATGGCACACAGGGGAAAAATAAACCAGAGCTTCAAAAATTCATATTTAGTACCTGCAACTGCCTCCTCATAAGGAACTAAAATTTTCAGCCCCTGGTCAGAAAGATGCTGCTCACAGGGATTTGCTGAGCAAAGCACATCCCTCTCACTGCAAGGGTTAACAGCGAGCATAAAGCTCATTACAGCTTCAGTGGCAAAACGTTTCAGAGCAACGGTACGAAAACATGGGATAGATGTTACTCAACAAAAGATCACCACAAGCTAAAAATTGTAAATATCTGCGCTTTTTAAATTGCTGAATAAGCACCAGACATGATTAAGAGTCGAGGAGAGTTGCCAAGATTTAGCATCTTTAGAAAATCATGCCAAAAGTAGCTGGAAATCAGCAGTTCGGTCATGTCATTTGAAAAAGCAGGTCAGAGCTTTTGCAAATAATTTGCATTAGTTACATAAACGGCAGAATCAAGTGCATAATAATGGTTCCTCCCCATATATATTAATACATTTTTTATGTAAAGCAATGACAATTAACAACACAAAGTGCAGGCAATATTGACCTGATGACGGGAAAAGACAAGGGGAAACACCAATACAAGCCAATCTTCTCTGAGTTTACACAAAAGGGAAATTCTGGGTTTTTTTATCTGAAGACAAAGCCCATCTACCAACAAAGTTCATTTATCAGAAGGCAGCACTGTAACCTGACTGTGCCTCAGTCTGCTTACACCGCTGCCTGGAGAACTTCCCACAACTCTGAAATCATCCAGATTAGCAAAGGTACAGGAGGAAGACAGAGGCTGACCTGTCACTAGCAAAACACCCCTCAAACCCCTGCATTATGAAAACTGAGTTGGCGATTCCATTCTGTGAACTGAAGTGCTGCTGGATAAACTGACCCTTCCAAAAAGCTGGGAACAGGTCAGCTCCTGTTGCAACAAGCACCTGGCCTCTTACTCATCCTGTCAGCAGGTAAATGAAAGAGGAACCATTGTGCTCCCCTGGGGGGGTGAACATGAAGCAAAGAGTTTACCTTTTACAGAGCGTGTATTCCTCGCTGCTGGTGACGCCCCTGGGAGGGGGGCGGAAGTGCCAACCATCCTGTGACCCTGCCGCGACACAACCGAGGTTATTTCACAATTCTCACCTTGCCACTCAGACAGCAGCTGCTCAGGGATCCACGTCTCTAAGCACCAACCCAAGGAACACCTGAACACGAGCGAAATTACCCCTCCCAAAGCGATTTATAATCCGTGACAAACTCATTTTTAGAGCAAAAGTCACGAAGGTGAATTTCGAGCCATCTGCTGAATTGAGCAGGCTCTGATACAGCCCCCTGGTCAATAAACAGAAACTTCTGCCTTCAAATTATTCTGAGATAATTCTACCTCATTGGGGCTCAACCACAACAGTCGAGCTCCTTTTTGCTTTTTGCCTGCAATGCAGCGCTGAGCATTCAGCAGGATCCAAGTCTTCTCACTAGGAAATTATGGAGCTTTAAAATTGAGTTACATACCTTCCTCTAAATCTTCTACATGATATCCTGATGGTACTTTACCAGCTGCCTACAATTATATAAAAAGCCCACAGTTATAAAGGAACACAATTTCATCAACAAGAATTGCTGTCAAAATGGGGTTTAGAACAACTATTAAAAAATATCAATCACAAGTTGAAATTACTTCCAGTCACAAACCCTGCTGGTAACAGGGATCCTGATAATAACAGGAATTCTAAGTCAACTGGTTAGAATAAACTTTTAAGAGATTTTTTACAAGAACAAATTCCACCCTGCAATCAACTTAACGCGGACTGCAGTGAATTTCTAAAACATCAAAAATTAAACTGCATTGATAAGTCTTTCAGCTTTCAATCTACATCAAAGTAAAAACTCAAATAAATAACTAAGCATAATGACAAAAACGAGAGGGGACAATCAGCAGACAGGAGAGTTTGGCCTCCAGTGCAAAAAAAAAAAAAAAAGGAAAAAAGTTGACTGAGAAGATATTTATATTGTTTAAAAATTTCTGAAATTATTACTTCAGACTAATTTCCAACATAGAAAAGCGCGACAGATAAACAAATAAATAAACACTGCAGATCTAAATGCTTGGAATTCTTTTTACTTGCTACTTCAGGAATCAACAACCTATTAGCATCATTTTTTTATTTTCTCATACATCCTGCAAGACTGTGATGAAAAGTTCCTGAAGAGCTTGGTGGGTAAAGAGCAACACACCAGCAGAAACAGTAATTTTTGAACGAGTCCATTCCCAGTGAGCCTGCATCTCCTGGGACACGTGGAAAGCAGCCCTCCTCATTGTTTTCCCAATAATATCCTCATTATTACCTCTGTTTCAGCAAGAAGTGTTTTCAGTCGCGTGAGATCTTTAGTTACCATCCCGTTCTGGGGGCAGAAAGAATATTAATTATTGAACACATAAACCTTCATTATGTGCATTAAACCACAGCAACCAAGTTCATTTCCTCCTCAAGGCCAGGAGAAGGAAAAATGAGTTCGACTTACAACACCAATTCTAAATGACACTAAAAAAACTGAGCAAACATTGTGGTAAAAAAGTGAATTCTACACTGGCCAAAATCAGCACTAGACTTACAGCAAGTATCAATACAGGACAGTTCAGGAAAGCACCACATTAAGAAGAACTTGAGGAGAAAATATACCACGGTTACTGCAACACTTCAGCTCTGAAGAATTAATATAACAATCTTTCACTGCTGTTGCAGTTCTTTTTAAGGATTTACTTTACAAATCACTAATTTCTGCAGCTCCATAACTCTTCCTGCTCTCATGCAGACTCTGTAATTTTTGGAGTTTTCCCTCCAAAGCAAAGATTAGCCATGTGACTAACTGCATAGTCAAGTACAGCTAAGTAAAAATCTTTCAAAACTGAATTTATGTTAAATACATAGGTATTTGTAACAATTTCCCACTCTTGTAAGTCAAAACTTTGATTAAAGGAACTCGGACCTGTGGGGTTTATTTCAATAATCTCTTGCAGAAATTTAATTAAGTGCTACTCCATTTGTTAGACTTCTCCACATTCTGACTGTGCTACTGAGCAGGAGAAATTACTCTTTGCTGAAAACTTACACACTTAACAATCCTCACACTCAGGCTCTTTCCAAAATGATTTTTCACTTTTTCACCAGAAGGCTGAAAAATGAACTTGCTGAGCTTAAGTGTGTTAGAGTAAAAAAATGTTACCAAGAATCATTCTCTTAAGCCACTGGGGAGGAAGCTGGATGGATTCCAACTCTTCAATAAATTCATTCCAAAACTTTGTTTCACTTCTTTCAGACAATGGCACAGTCAGTAAATCCGCTGCTGATTTTAATATTCCTACTGAAAACAACTGTGTCTAACAACTTAAAGCTTGTAAAAACCTCTCAACCCCAGCTTTGGGATGACACTCTGGAACTCTATACAAAGGTACCTTTATTTGCACAACAACAGCTCAAAACAAGGGCACTCCACATCCCCTGCAATAAGACTATTTTACTAATTTTTCCTGAAGGCAAGTTTCCTTCAGCCTCACCAAGAATTTTTCAGTGAAACATTTTTTCATTAAAAAACAGCTAAACAAAGGGGAAAAAAAAAAAAAAAAAAAAAACTTTCTTTATGTAAAAATAGCCAGTGGCCGGGGTGGGGGGAAGGGAATTCAGGATACAGAGCAGACAGACAAACAGAACTCTCAAAAACAACCCAGTGATTCAGTTAAGCACCAAGATACAGGGTCCAGTCTCAAGGTGAGAGGTTCTCCTGCACGCTCCTGGCGTCACACATCCCCCTCAATCTGACCAAGCCATGACCATGTTTCTGGGTGTTTCAAAACCAGCAGATCATGCTGATGAACTGCCTACTTAATCCAGATTACAGAAATTAAAAGGACACTGCTCTTTAGAGATTTATATATGTCCCTAATTTTGCAATATAAGTAGTCACATAAAAGTCCAAAGTTACTTACATGTCTGGGGTTAAAAGCATCTTTACAAGTTTCAACAGTTCAAGGGTAAAATAGAAGCTTTGAACTCAAACCTTTATCTTTATCTCGAAATGCAAAGCTTTCTTTCGTTTCCTGAAAAGCTTTTTATGCTGTTTTACAACTTAGCAGTTATTTAAAAGTCCAATCAATATTTTTTCTGCTTTAATGTACAGAAGTCCTGAACTCCGTACAAAATGGGGTCAAGTAAAATTTAGAATAAGCGAGATTTGTATTATTCTCGTCAATTGCACAAATATGTTTTACATTCCCTGAGGATTCAGGGCCAACAATGAAAAAAAATTTCAAAGTTACAACTCTGAAACACTGGTTATGCAACGACCTGGCATCCTGATGATATATACGTGTGCCCATATATTTATCTTTTCCACACAAATCGTTTTGGTTGCAACCTGCCAGTGAAACGTAGGCCGGAAGTTTGTTACTAAACAGATTTTTTTTTTAAAAGGAGGAAATGCATTTAAACCATGTAGATGGCAGCAAACCCACTTACCAGTGATTCCCCCATCAGTGATTTGGAAAGAACATTAGACACAATTTGCAGCTTCCCTTTGAGATGCATGCAGCAGAGCACTGCCCGGAGAGATCCATCGCCCTTGGCCAGCCCCTCTCCCAGCACTGCAACACAAACCAGCCACAATTACCTTCAGCACACCAGCCATTTAAGTCAAATATACAGTTTTTCTTCCCCCTTAACAAGAAAACAAAGTCTGAAGCTCAGGTCAGATCCGCTGCTTGTTGGATGTAAATTAAGTATCATGTGCTGTTGTCTAACATTAACTCGAAGCTTGTCTCCCACCAGCTAATAAACGCTGCACATGAGCTCAAAAAAGGCTGTCATGTTTACATGCTAAAATAGACATAAATTACATACGGGAAGGGTAAATTCGAATATGTGACACAGACACAAAGGACCTCCTCTCACAGAAAGGGTAAAAAAGAAATAGCAACCAACAACCTCTCAGTAACACAAACATGCTCAGGAAGATCCATTCATGCTCACAAAACACATGCCCTGTCGTTTCCAAAAATAGCCAACCTCCTCGTGGGCAATTCCTGCTCCTCTAAAAGGGCTTTTATTCACTTATGCTGCAGTGTGGCATATAGGAAGGATTGTCTGAGCCCAGAAATTTACAGGCTCCCTGTAACAGAAAACTTTCTGAATGCTTCCTAGCACAGGCTCAGCAGCAAGCAGTGCCAAACAGACACTTTCTGAACACTTCCAGCAGGGCCAGGGTTTATTTCACGATACAGACGTGCTTCAGACAAGCTGCAACAACACTTAATCACACGTATTACCTGTCCAGAAAACGAAATGCCAGAGTGACTAAAAAGCTTAGCAAGCTAAGCGTGTGAATTGAAAAGAAGGCTGGACAGTTGTTTAAAATTAAGGAATTATAAAATAACTGTTATTGCAGGCGACATCAACATCTGTGTTTATACTGCTACTCGTGCAGATGAAAACAGCCCCTCTTAGCGCTAAGAGGAATTTCACATTCACCACAACGTCAGGATTACGTTTTAGAGTAATAAATCAAAACTCCTCACTCAACGGACGTTCACTTCGTTAACAGAAATTGCATGAAAGACTCAACAAATAAACAGTCCCACAAAACATTTAAATAAAAGCAACTAGCCGTCTCTTAAAGCTGCAACGGTAATTAAATCCGTTTTTATAAAGTGCCACAAAGATCAGTCTGAATTCTCCACTCTGATAGTACAGACTACATCGCCAAAAATAGAACTTACTTCCTAAATCAGAAGCAGAAGCACCAAAAATAGCTTTAACGTGTCTGACAGTTTGCTATTTTAATCTCAAAGATTAAATCTCCAATTATTATATTTCATATCACTATCTGCATAGTATCACCCAGCTAAAACATACAGCTGAACATAAAAAGTTGCAACACATTAACTACTCTCTCTTCAGAAAGATTTGTGGAATAATTGAACAGATTTTAAGTTATCATCATTCCCTGTAACACTGCAAGCAGCATACTATAAAGAACATGTATTTCTCCAGCTATTCCAGAGTACACTGATCATTCAGGTTCAAATAAAACCACCATAGCTGTGCAACATGTCAAATCTTGTAAAAAGGCAGAACAGCAGCTTGAATAAAGCTTTGCCCATTATAAAAAGCCTGTGAGTTTCAAGTAGTCCATGCTGAGGTTGTTTCTTCCCAACAATAATTCCAACATAAAACCAAAACTAAGACCTTCTGGGATCATAAATGCAAATACTTTAAATGTCAGGTGCTGGGCTACAATTGATAACCAGACATTGGAGAACCACGACCAAATCATTCATTCATATAGTCGTAAAAATATGGTAGGTGTGTGTATATATATATATAAACACACATACACAACATTTTTATATACATACATAAATATGGCATTAGTAACTTCAAAAATGTCCTCGGTTTTAGATCTGGAAAATAATATCTGCAGAATATGCTGGCATGAATGAAGTAAATTAACATTAATCTGGACGCTGTTTCTTTGTTAACTAATACATGTTTAAAGGCTGTTTTTTTCTGCTTAATTTCAAAAAAGAAGCTAGAGATCAAGGGTCTTATTGCACCTACTTCTATGCCTGCCCAGTGAGAGATGACAAGCAGTTACCACGACAGTTCCTTTGAGACACTGATAACTGACACACACACCGAGAAAAAGTTCCATGGATGAAAGTCACCCCTGTCCCCTCTGACAAACCCATCAGAGCTCACTGATGGGAACACTGCTCATTAAAAACAGCATTCTCCCTCCTACCTCCTTTCTCCATCATTCAGCTTTCCAAATGTCTCTCGCTTTTATTTGCCATCATGAAAGACAACTCTGAAGTTAGAATATTACACCCCCTAGAGCATACATCAATAAGGTGAAAGAATTATTTTAAAAATTTTAGACTTTTTCAAGAATGGTACTGATTAGACAACAATCAGACTTTTTTAAGGTATTAAACTTTAATCTTACACCTATGGAAAGCAATTTATTTTTTAGTCAATTTTTATGGACCTTTACAAGCAGGCTGCAGAGCCCCACAAATTCTCCAAACTATGACTTGACTATCAATGAAGACAAACACATTAAAAAAAACCCAAAACAAAACAATATAAAATCTACAAATCTAGAAAGGAACAATTTAGATTATCATTGTTAGCACAGGAATGTCAGAAGAGTAGATCACGGACTGCGTAACAAAACTGTGACCTGAAAAAATTTTCCTTTAACATTCAGGAGCAGTTAAAGAATTAAAACCAAAAGGTGGGATCTACCCACTTCTTCTTTCTAAATCTAACTGATAAACTCTGTTTCAGCACTCTCCAAACTCAGTGAGCTCTCAGTGACTTCTGAATAATTTGCATTATAGATGAACAACAAAGGATTAGGAAAGATAGTTAATTCCTTCAAAAATACCCAAACTGAACAAGGCAGTGACACACAAAAGGCTTAACTTCAACGTGACACAGGCACATTTGGAAACTTTAACCAATGTGCATCATCTTGATTTTCTCTGAACAAAGTCCCAAATGCAAACCAAAATATCCACCACATCCCTGGGAAGAAAGGTGGAACAACTGCCTGGTTTTGTGTCTTCATCTTTGTGAGAATCCTGACATTATCAACTCTTCCTACATTTGTGCACTAAAATAACTATTAGCCAAATAGCACCACTGAGCCAAAGACATGCATTTGAGTCCTGGTACTTGAGTAAGAGGTGAAAAATAGTGAGATCTCTCTTTAAGGAGGAAAAAAAAAGAAAAAAGAAAAAAAAATTAAAAAAAGGGGGGAGGAAAAAAAAAAAAGCAGAAAAAGTATTATAAAGCAGATACATAATTTTAAATAGGAAAAAAACATTGTTAGCAAACTAACAAATCTGGGCATCAGTTTTAAAAATTCAGACAACTGACTGCAATTCATAACACTATGTAAGAAAAAAAGAAATAAGCATACCATGCCTACAGTCTTCATCTGCTTGCCCATACTTTTTCTGAAAGGTAAAACATGAAAAGTTTAAAAATAGCATTATTCCAGTTAGAATAAACAACTACATGCTTGAATTACTAGTTTTTTAAAACTTTTTAGAAACCATTACCTTGTCTTTTCCTGGGTGGAACATGTAAAGAACACAAGTCACATGTCAGTTATAATATAATTAATTCTTAGAATGCTGACTTTTTTCTCAAATTCTCAGTTAATTCTTAAAATGGTGACTTTTTCTCAAATTCTCAGCACGTGGACATTTTAAAAGAGGAGCCTGAATGGGCAAAGGTGTGTGTGTTATATGTCTGTGGGTGGCTCACAACACCTAGGAAAAAATATAAAACTTCACTTTCAAGACACTGTTTTTTAATCTTGCACTAATATAGCTGTTGAAATTCTAAGATATGCACATTATTTTATTCTGTCTTTTCAGCAGTGATTTTAAAGGTTGTTTTGTTTAGTAAAACAAGAAGGAAAATTTGGATTGTTTTCCTCTTTTAAGACTCTACGGATCCATATAATTCAAGTCTTTAATAGGAAGGTTTTAATCTCCAGTATTTTTCCAAAGTCCCTGCAGACCCCCTGCAATGATACCACATCCAGATAGGTGCCTCAGAGGCTTTTCAAAGAAATGTATTAAATAATCCAAGCACCAATCTGCATATTGGCTCAGGGAAATAATTTTGAGAGGTCAAGTCTGTGGGAACACAACTTTTATTAGAAAAACCAACCTCACGTGTTTGTGAATCTCTTCCCCTGAAGAGCCATAACATAGGTCACGTCTTCATTTAAGAGGTTTCCCGATTCTCATTTTGCACAATGAATAGTCCAATCCAGCTATTTATTTGAAGAATGTTTAAAAACACTCCCTTAATTAGATGGGCAAGATTCGTCTTAAAGTTGCCCAGCAAGGTCTTGTGACTTGGCCAAACTTTTTCCACCTGGGATGAAACTGCTCCTACTCAATACATGAAGATTTGGAGTGGCCAAATATAAATCTGGAATAGCATTTCAGAAAGATAAGAAAAAGCAGGCTGCAGGTTTATTCTTAAGCATTGAAATGTCCTTTCCTTTAAGAAACTGTAGTTCTGATGCTTTAAAGGAAGGACACAACTTTGGCAATGGGGTCACCTGTAATTCAGGGTTATGCCTCTCACTTTGCATCTACAAACTTTTATAAGGCTCATTTTCACCTTTCCATTGCATCAAATATTTGTCAGAGTCTAAAATTACATCTTTCACCAGATATGCTCTAGCCCAGCCCTGGAAAGCTGGGATTAAGCATTAAAAGACTAATTTGAGGCCTACACAAATGGAGCTAAAGCAGGTATGAACCAGCCACCTAGATTCTGGCATTTCTTAACTTTGTTCCTTGAGTGTTTTTATTTGCGGAAACTTTAATTTCATGCTCTTAAAAGATAACGTAATTTGGTATGTAATTCAGCATATGTACCCTAAACCCAGCTATTTTGCCTTCCTGGAATATATATTTTAAACGTTTAAGGTATTTTTTTCCTTGTTTGTGTAGAAAACTGTGATGGAGACTCAAACCAAGAGGTTCCAATCCTGAAAAGTAAACGGATCAGGGAGAGCTACAAGACAGAAGCCTCACAGATGCTATAGCAAGAGGGATTCTGTGGGCAGAGCAACATGCCAAAAATTCCGAGTCGCATTTAAATCTTGACAATACAAGATATTTGACTTTTCTTTCCAGTTCACTAGATACTATAAAGAGTCACACTCACAAGTTGTAAAAAAGAAGCAATTCTATACAGAAGAGTCTCGATTTTGATGCGGTCGAGTTCTGCCTGGCAGGGCTCCGGGAGGTGAGCTGGGGGGTACTGGCTGAGGGAAAGGAGAGCCTCTGTGCAATGCTTCACTGCCACTTCATAATCCTGCTGCTTAAGGGATTCACATGCTTGTTCACATGCCTTCTCTGGTCTTCTGTCTGCCATGACTCAGGGACAGAAATCCTAGAGCGGGGGCAGAGGGGACGATAAAACGTTGGTTAGCTGTGGAATGGCACTGACAACTTGCCAACCAACTTCCATTCCCACCTCAAGGTGCTGTATCACATCCCCCTCGTGCTATGCCAGTCACATTTCCTCAACCAAGCTTCTCACTGACTGATTTCCTCCCAGGCTTTTCTCCATCGCTCCCAGCTCTCTGTTTTGATTCTAATTCAAGAAGGTACTTAAAGCCCACGACTGATTTTAAGAATGCAAGTAGGGGTTTCAAATGCTAAAGTCAGCATGGATTTAAGCAGAGGCTTTTGGGTCTTCAATGGCAACACAACCTTTGCTTTGGAAGGAACACAACTCATCCCCTAAGTGCTGTCTCTGAGCCTGCAGACACGTATTCCACAGCACCTTCTCTCCCAAGCACTTCTCACCTACACTCGGGAGGAGGAGATGCTTTGGGTGAAGCACAAGGACAGGGAAGGACAGGAAAGACCAGGGAGTCATCAGCAAACCAACCCCTTGTCTCTTCCTTCTGCTGGTTTAGCTACATTTATGGCTGAGAAAGTCAAGATATCCCTGCCACACCAGCACCTTTGTGCAGAACTTCTTCAATAATTTAAAGTAAATATTTGGGAGAAGATTGAGACAGTTATTAAAAAAAATCTATCCACAGACAGACATTATCTGCCAATAAACTAAGACAAATGGTTATCCATATCTGAACCACCAAGAGAAGAGCAAAGCACTTCCATAATCTCCGTCCACATTCTCCCTTAATTGACATATTTAAATGCATGATACACACCCCTAGAGACACTGTATATTAAAGCTGACTTCACAAAAATGGGTTCTGATAACTGAAAGAGGAAAAATCTTAAGAGTTCTCATTTTTGCTTTTAGCAAGCAGCATATTGCCAATATTTGTGATTAGAGATCAACTATTACAACTGCCTCAAATAATGACTTTTAGTCCTCTTTACAAATTCACTGTTAAAAGCTTTCTTTATACTTAGTATTTTCAATCAAAGGTAAAGTAACTTCAAAATTTAAAGTCAAATAAATGCATTTTCCTCAAATGAAAAAATAATCCATTATCCCACTTTTCCCATTAACACATGCCTAAGCCAACATTCAGAAGAAATGTAAACAAGCCTTTTCATATACTGTACAACATAGTGTCCTATATGTTCCCTTCTATTCTTAAATTTCCATTCAGTATCAAAATAATTACATAAAGGAATATCGATTTTTCAAGACTTAAACCAGTTTTCCTTTTACAACACTAATATAAAATTTTTTCATATACAACAAAAAAATCTTCTCTATAATGAAGGAACATAAGCACGAATATTTTGCAGTTATCCTGGCGTCCCTCTTTCTTAATAACAGCCTTACAAAATATTACCTCGTTCATCTAGATCTTTCTTTTTCTGCTAAAAATAAGTTGGCATTTTCAAACAATAGGAACAGGCAAGTAGGTTTTGCATTTCCATACATATGAGTAAATTCATTCATGAGGTAATTCTATTAAGGATTCTGCTGGATCACTTAAGCACATATTTTCAATTACATAAATGTTAGGTATTCTTAAGCTGTGTATGCAAGGATCTTTTCTAGATACATCTAAAAACTGCACTGGTTTCCACTGCACTACCGTTTCAGGCCACTGTGTATTTCACAAATCTAGGATCTGCTTCCACAGTGACACAACAGTTAATTGATGTTTTTCTCATGTACATTCTGTTTTCCTCCTAAGGGACTGAAAATAGAGGACTCCATGAACTCTGCTGTACTTTTGATTTCCTCACTTCCTGGCTGACATATAACCAAAATTCCTTTGACCAAAAGGCTGAGCAGAGCTTCTGTGTGTTTATTCCCCAAGAGCTGATTAAACACAGATCCCATCCTAAGCGACCTGGCCAGCACAGCTGACACATTTGAAAGCCCTTCTCCAATGAAGCACCACGTAAAAGACAAAGATGTTCCTTATCAACTGCCTTATGCCGGCTGGTTGGAGAAACACAGAACTCAGCTGTTTCAAAAGCTGGATTTTACACACCCAGCAGTGCCCACACAATTTCTTTGGTCAATTTGTAGACTCCAGAGCACTTCAGAGGACATAACTGACCCTGAGCAAAATCCTGTGAATTAAGTGGAAGCAAGAGCAGTAAGGACCAAGCTGTTGGACAACTGGCTAAACTGAGTCACACCAATGATATTTCAGAGTGTAAAAAATCCACCAAAATCACAGTGCACGCGACACACTGATAGATAAGGAGTGTATTACACTGCAGTGTAATTTGTTTAGAGAAAAATCAAATTATAACAAACAAAACCAGTATGTGGACAACATATGGAAAATTATGCACTCAGGCTCTCAGATTTCACATCAGCCCCTCCTAGTCATACATGCAGATTCAAACATGCACATTTATTAGTTATTTGTGCCATCTACTTCAGACTCCAACCCAGGTGGTCTAGACTGTTCCTTGGAGACACCTGACTTTTCCTGCTGACTTCAGAAACCTTTTCTCCTAGTTTTGGTACCCTAAATCAGCAACTGAGACTTGTGAACGTGAATTACAATCACCATTTCTTAAAATCTAGTCTGCTGAAGTACCTGACTTACCTGCATTTAAAATCATTCAGAGCAGTTCCTAAGTGCCAGCAGGACCAGGAACATGATTGCTCCTCTCTGCTGGTGCCTCACCTCAAGTCCAGTGTCCAATTCTGGGCTCCTCCTTTCCAGAAGGGCATTAAGCCCAAAGAGGGCAACAGAGCTGGGGAAGGGGCTGGAGCAGCAGTGTGAGGAGCAGCTGAGGGAGCTGTTGGGGTTCAGCCAGGAGAAAAGAAGGCTCAGGGGGGATCTTCTCAACCCCTACAACTGTCTGAAAGCAGGTTATGGCCGGGGGGAGTCGGGCTCCGCTCCCTGGGAACGAGTGACAGGACAAGTGGAAATGGCCTCAAGCTGCACCAAGAGAGGTTTAGGTTGGATATGAGGAAAAATTTCTTCACTGGAAGAGTGGCTAAGCATTGGGATGGGCTATCCAGGGAGGTGATGGAATCACCAGCCCTAGAAGTGCTCAAAATACAAGTGCACTTCACAATACAGTTTAGTTGGCACCAGTGGTACATGGTCAAAGGCTGGACTCAATGTTCGAGGTCTTTTCCAAACTTAAAGTATTCATGGAATCATTAACAGCCAAGGAGCAAAGGTACTTGTTAAAAGAAATTTATTTTCAGTTCTACAGATCTTTAATTTCAAGATTTCAGGCATAAAACTGGAATTTCTACATTCACTCTAAGAGAAGAATTTATTTCAGATTATAACTGAAAGCTCAAGTCACAAAGTCTGTGGTATATTCCCAACGCTCTTAGCAAAACTCAGCAAATTACTTATGAGCTTCACTTCTGCCTGCAAAGCTGAAATTAAAATACTAACATTTAATGGAACAAACATCAGGATTATTCATTTTCTCAAGGAGACCTGGAAAACCACATGCCAAAAGAGTTCTAAATTCAATTCTGGGAAATAATTTATCATCTAGTGAAGTTTAATACATCTTCAAAATATTGAATAACCAGTAAAGAGGCATATTCCCACTATCTAAAGTTGCATATCTAAAATAGGTGGGCATACCTAAGAAATTAATGTAAATATATAATCTGGCATCAGACTTGGTACCTCAAAAAAACTCCTGCCCTTAAGTAGAAGAGAACTTACTGAACTTGCATTTCATTGAAAGCCAAGTTGCACTCAGCTGATCCTCCACAAAATGCTATTTTAAAGACCTGGTTAGTTCCAACTGGTGTATCTTAAACCATGGTGGCTTTTACAACTAACCGTGGCTTTTTTTTTTTTCCCCCTTACAACTAATGATTTTCAGGCTCAATATTCCTAATGAGTATTCCACCTTCTTGCCAAAGGGGTTTTGTAAGCAAACATGAAAAGAGTAACTAAAATCCAATCTCCAAATAAAGCTGCAGATTTCCCCTCCAGAGCTGCAGAGGGGGCTGGGAAAGGCAGAAGGGACAGCTTGAGGAGGAAGAGTGATAAACAACGTGATCCACAGTCATTTATTTCCAAGTAAACACGACGCCTGCTTGGTGCACAGGAGGCTCTGAAGAACTACTCCACAGTCTGATGAGTCCAACTTCAAATTAAAATCGATGTAGGAGGAGAGAACATCATGAACTAAAATTCCAGTGATTCGCAGCAGTTTAACTCATAACTGTGTACTCCATGCTCCTCATCTTTCTGACGTGTTTCATGGAATCAAAGGGTCCATACACTAAGGTAATCAGTTAAAGCATGTGACAGTTCCTCAAAAATTTTCAAACAGATGCTTTTTCAATTCACTGTAAAGCATCTAGCCAGATAACTCTCGCTGTACTTCATAAACAAACAGATTAGAGGGCACAATGCTGTTCCTATTAATGTTACTGGCAAAATTCCCAATGTCTGCCAAGACAGAAGGATCAGATCCAAGGTCTCGCATGCCAAGCTGACAAACAGTAGACAAGTCAGTAAATATTTGCATATTTTAACCAAACATTAACATCTCTTGTAAAGATTTATGCTAAAGCAATGATGTTCAACTTGCAGTCCTACAGTGAGACTGGTAGGGATTTACTGTCAATTGAATTTACTTCAAGAGCCACATCCTGGGAATCGCAGAATGAAGCAAATGAATGAGACCCATTGCCATGGGGAACATGCAGGGGAAGAGCCTCTCCAGCTGCCTCCCATTACAATCCATAACCCTTCAAACAGTTCTGCTGAGGGAAATAAGCACCAAATCTTCCTTGCCAAGGCCATTCAGCCGTGTCCTCCTGCTAGCAGCTCGCTGTCCTGCGGGAAAGGAAAGCAGGAGATGGATTTGCCCTTCCACTGCCTATTGCGGTCAAGCTGGCACAGGCTCCGAGAGAGAGCAGGGCAGGAATTCCACTCATCCTGCCCCTCTCTACAGAAATGCAAGCACTCTGTTTCCCAGTCCTCTGGGATTTTGCAGCCCATCTCACAGACTGGAAAGGCTGGCCACCATACTGCAGAGAAGTTTTAAACATGTAATAAATTCAGGCAATACTCAGAAAAGACAGCTGGTTTATCAGAACTTCCCAGCAATTCCTTTTAAGAGCAAGAAGAGACCTACTAGATTTATTTACGAGGCTGGTCGCTCTGTCCTTCCTCAGTAACTTCTGAGCTTCAAGTCAATTGGAACTGAATTTCCCAAAAGTCTGAAAGGTCTTGAAGATGCTGCAGGTTTCATGAAAAATGTGTAACAAGACAGATAACAGACCCAGGGAAAGGTTAAGTTATAACTCAGCCTCTTATTGATACCAAGACATCAGTTACCCCATCAATTACTGCCACGTGCTGCCATTTACCATCAAGAGCTGTAGCAAAGTGTCACTCACCAGTGAAAGAAAAGTCTTATCTATTTTTCTTGCCCATAACAGTCAATGCCATAGGCTGCATCCATCAGTTTAACTGCTCCAGGATCCATCCAACAGTCTCCAGGTTTCACTAAAGCAGAGTTTCCAAACTTTTTAGACTACAGACCCAAGCAGTACACATCCCATCCCTTTCTCCAAGTTGTTACTGGTAAACTGAGATGTAAGCAATTCACACATCAAAAATTCGTTATTTCCATCATATATCCAAGTAATATCTGGGAATTCACAAAGCTGGTATGGCTACAATCTCTGTGATTAATAGTTTCCCTCTCACTCAAAATTATCAAGAAAAAAGTGACAAGATACTTTCGTTTATAGAGGCATGGAAAGATCCAGGGTTTAATCTGAATTAATATATTGAATATGACACAATAAAAAAGTTAGCTACTGTAAACGTGCCAACATTACAGTTAGAAATCATGGGCCACTGGAATTCAACTATCAAAACTCTGTAAACAAACTGCATTTGTCAGCCCACACACAAAAATAGGGAATAGTACATCTGTCCACTCTTGAATCATATTATAGAGTTGCTCTGGCATCTCCTGGGATCCCATCTTAAGGCATGCCTGCACCTCCATGTGTCAATTGGTTTTGTATTATAACCAAATACCACTAAAGTACCTTTAGATCAGTAAAATAAAATTAAATATCCATTTATTTTCCTTACCTATTGTGGTAAAATAAGCCAATCTTTGCCTTGAGTCAAAAAAATTAAATAAAAACCCAAACCTCCTTTACTCAAGCCTCCAGTATGGAATAAAATAGAGCTGCACAAAATCCAGAAACAACTTACAGAGACACACAGGGAAAAAAAATGCACTTTCCTAGTGTCACGATACACACATCATAAATAATCCCAGTCTAAAAAATCATTTAATAAAATGAGAGTGGATAACGACAGTGCACTGTGCCAACATAACAGACAGGAAAAGGATGGTGCACCTTTCACACAAAGGGTGCAAGAAAGAATTATATGAAAGGTGCTTTTGGCTTTTTTTCTTTCTTTCAAGAAAAATATAACAGCAGAGATCTCATGCACTCATTTATTGCAATTATGGCTGAAGTCCGTAAGAGCAGTTAAGGAGTTCTCAGAAATGCACTGCACACCTTACAGAACAAATACAAAAGCCTCCACCCTTGAGAGAGGACAATCTAATCAGTTTTCTGAAGTAACTGAATTACTTTGGCTAATGTTGTACAACTCCAGGCAAAATGACCCTACTTTCAATTCCAAAAATGATGTTAAATCTGAAATGGAGCATACAGAATGAGGCAGGCGCATTTCAAGGTTTTATTCTATAGCCTAACAGCAACGAGAATCCTGCTCCAAGGCCTCTCAGGAACATGATATGCCTGTCTGGGGAAGGGAAAAAGGGGAAAGAAGAGGTTCATGATGCCCCTGACCACTAAATGCTTAGCCTATCCTTCCACACTGAAAAATCAGAGACAGCACCATAAATGAGGAGAGCAAGTGATCTCTGGCCACGTAAATGAGGCTTTGAGTCAGATCCTGTAAACTTGAAGTATAGAATAAACACAACCACGTTTACTGAAAAAGGAGCAAGAGCCTGGGTGCTTTATCACTCATGTAACGACAGAGGCAACTGAGATTAAGAGCAAATGCCTTCTGCTTCTGGATCCTCTGCAGGCTTTAAACCACTTTACATACATCACAGATAGTAACAAGTTACATTTTTTTGCATGCCAGTTATGACTTCAGTACTGACTACTAAGTGATTATTAACACTTTATTGCCTTAACTAATCTCTTTTATTTTCCTTTTGGAAACAGCAGCAAAAGGACAATCTGTGCAGCCAGCAGCAGCAACACTCAGACATGGACAGACCGGCTATCTTTGGCTCAAAATCTGGAAATAACTCCTGGCCTCAGCACTTGCAACCACCCCATCCACCACATCCCTAATACCTTCACATCCTGCCTTTAAAAAGATCCTTTTTCACACAGCTGTCAGAAAACATCACCTGTCCTGATGAAACTAAGCAAAATACCTGGCAAGCCAAAGCACTGCATCGAGGTGACATGTGCTGCTGCAGTCTGAAAGCCATTCACAGCCAAGAGATACAAGGTTCCTATTTAAACAAAGCAAATATATACACACATATTGCATTCATTAACTTCACAGAACAAATACTGGGTTGTAAAGTTCGATACTCTGAGGTTGTGTGAGGACAAAAGCATCTGTACAAGCTTATGCTGGCCTCCTGTGTGCCTGCACTATTATGATATTGCCTTGAACTGTGTTAGTCTCAGAGCACACTTTCCAAGGGCTACCTGGTGAAATGAGTGGGCAGAAGGGAGGCTGCTGCTTAATGGACATCCAGTAAAACACTTCAGCACAGGGCTTGAGGCCTTATTTACTGCATGCTACTCAAATCTTATTCAAAAGACAGCATCTGAATGTTTGCATTAACTTTTCAATAATGCCTACAACACTGCGACCAACCACTTCACAAGAATTAAGAAAATGTCTTTATCATTCTGACAATATTCCCATTTTACAGAGAATTAAGATAAGAACACACAAGGCAGAAGTTTCTATAAACTTCTTAAATTCACATTAAGAGATGTAGAGGTGATTTTTCCCCATTATGCTCTGCCTGTACTGTACAGCCCTTTTGACCAAGGCAGAGTACCTGGTGTCTGCAGAGTGACTTAGGAGTATCCAGCATTTCTCTACATCACAACATGGGAAAATTCATTACAAATACAGAAAACGAAGTGTAGCAATGATGGGGCTTAAGTAGGATTTGCCTTCTCCTTTTCTGCTATTCCCTACTCCATTTCAGAAACACTTTCTAATTTATGCAGATAGCTAAACTGTATTCCAACAAACAACTGTATTAGTATTATAAAATAAAGCATATGTACCCACACTGCACAGCCTTCCTTCCATTTCTTTCAAATACTAATATTTTTCAACCACTTTCTCCTCATTCAACCACCCCCATCTCTCCATTTATTGAACGTAATTCTGCAAAAATCTGCATTTTGCACCTTCTGTTTAAATCCAGTCGCTGCTTCCTCTGTGCTGCAGGAAGGTAAAGCTGGGAGGAACGAGGAACCTGGTATCAGGAGAACAGAAAGGGAATTTTCTGTGCTCTCATTTTTACCCAAAATCACACCAGGGAGGAATGCAGGAGCCCCAGCCTTCAAATGACAGAGAAATCCTGTTTAGCTGAGGCTGAAGCATATTCACCGCAGGGATTATCTTTTACATTTGTACTTAATGCTGATTTGACCAACGCTGAGAAAATTTTCACAAGGTTGATTACAAGTACATCCTTGGCAGAAACATTATACAATAACACATCTCAACTTTTCACAAAGCAGCACTATAGGGCATTAGATAAATTCTTTTCTAATTTATCACGAACACAAGAAAATATTTCGCCCCATTTCTAGAAAAGGTGGAATCATGTTGGCAGAGCCTTTCTCTCCTTGACAGCACCCAAAAAGTTAGACTGTGAAAGACACCTACCATGGGAAATTTCAACCCAAATAATTAAAATCTGGCAAGCAATAACCAAGTGAAATGAGGAATATGTCATAGTAAGCATCAGGTAACATAATAATAGGTGGTGCTTCTGCCCCACCTAAAGTTTTTGGCTCCTTCATAGAAAATCTTTACGTAAACAATCTTTCATAATAACTGGTTAACAGGAATTTGTACTCCATATACCTCTATGTTCACACAAATTTTTGAGAATAGACTTTCTCACACTTACCCAAGATGAGGGCATTTTAACTGAAATATTGTCCCATGGTTACCATCTTACCCCCATAACAACATCACCAATTACTTACTTTAAAAAAATGCTTCAGAAAAGTAATTTAATCTTTGCTTCTCTTAATGAAATTTGCCAGAGAAAAACAAAGGGAAGAATCAGCACTGCACGACCAGCCAGCTCTCCACGGAGCAGCCCTAACCTGCAGGACTGAACAATACCCATATTCTAAAAAGCTGGTTTAAACATCATCATCCCCAGCTTTCCAAACCATGCCTTACTTTTGTCAGAACCTCTCTCCTCAACACTTGAGTAAAGGAACACGGCCTTGTTCCTGTCTTTGCACTAGTGTTTAGTAACAATTTTGACCAAAAAATGAACACTACTCATCTTAAGGACCTACCCAGTCCTGAAATTCCCAGTATTATTCTCCACTGAGTCATGAGGCAGTGCCAGAAGTCCTCCCTGAGAAATGTCTGCTCTATGATACAGTCACATCTGTGCCGATGTGACTAAACATGTGTCACATCATTTTCAAAATGCCAAGTGCCAAACTGGGCTCCCAAGGAATGCCAAGGGGAGTCAGAGATTCCCAAGCATCATTTCAACACAGGGCACCTATCACTAAGTTTACAAGTATATTTCAGAAGTTTAAATGCAAAAACACATCACAAGGTTTTCCAGTGCTCACTGAACCTGCCACTCATGCAGCACTGTCTGCAGAGAGCACTTGACCATAGTTCATTTGCCAGATTCACCAATTTAATCAGTCTCAGAGACAGAAACAAAATCAGCAGCTCCTAACTCTAAGTGTCATGTTCAATTCACAGCTTCATCTAATACAGCTGTATTTGGATTTCGGAAATAAAAGTGTTTTTAAACTAGAAAATTATTTATCACAGCACATTCCCATTCCAAAAACCACATGCAAACTCTTCTCCACCCCCGGCAGCTCAGCAGCTCCAAAGCTCAGTAGTTCAATCCACATTTTCTCTTCTTAACAGGATATTGTAGCAATGCTGAAACAGTCTTCCCCCAAATGTCAAACTTTCACACAAGAAGTTTCTCCACTCCTGACATGACCTGATACTGCAAGGCAACACCCCCCTGGGAGCAGATCTAGCTGAAAAGCACAGCTTTGATCCCCAGGGCAAGTGCAGATGCTACAGGTATCTATCACAGTTTTACAGGTGGATAAATGGGGAAAAAATAAAAGCCCCAAGTTTCATTTGCTGCTTGAGATGCAAAATACGAATCACTCTTTCAATCTGTTCAAAAGGCAAAAGCTTGTAAAAAATCTTCATGCTGAATATCAGGTGCATTGCACCGGCCACAAACCGAGCACAGGAATCAGCCAGAACATTGTGGCACAAAACAGGAAAAATTTCTTTCAATATACCTCAGCCTTCGCTGCAGCTTCATAATGAAGTTTAATTTATTATAGTAGTGAATAATACTGTGACTGAAGTTTTTTTTACGCATTTACACAGTGCTTAGCACAAAAGGGTCCTACCGTAACAGATTTAATAACACAATCATGCCACCCACAGATCCTCCAAACACATCTTTCCCCAAACCATGCCTATTATGTAACTGTACACGGTATTTTTGTGCACAGTTTTGAAAGTTCAAAGCAGCATCTAACCCCTCCACCTCTAAAACTGCTATCTTTGTTGTAAATAACCTTTGAAATTCATTCTTACATGATCATGCTTCAAACAGTTCAGCATAATATAGCTAAGCCTAGTTTGGGGAGTTGTCTTGTAACTCTGTATTTTAATTGCATTAACTTTTCTGCATATGGATAATGCTTTTATAAAGTCCCTGTTCCTTCAGATCCCTGACTACGGTAGTACCAACAGGTTCAATTCTTAGTCTCTTTCAAGGATACAGATTCCCAAGTTCTCCCCTCAGAGCAAACCCTACGAGCAACACCACAAGGTGTATCCAGATCACATTTCCCAATAGAACTCGCCCTCCTCATGCCTTTTGAAATGAACATTAGTGATTCAGTCACGTATTTGAAACCCCACTCAAAGAACTGCATCAGCAGGAATGAGCAACGATCCTGCTGTGGTTAACGGCGGAATCCTGACAAAACTTGGGAAGCAGAGGAGCGGCGTCTAGCCCAGCCAAACAAATATAAACAAAGCTACAGCCAAGTAATATCAGTCAGTTCAAACGACAAAACAAATGTCCTGCACCATTCCAAACGTGTGAGTGTCTCAAGATACGGCCAGAGCAGAGCTACCTCAAAACCATTCGCACAAACAGCTATAATCAAAAACATCACTGGAATAAAAGACCCACAGCACTGTGTTAGCACAGATCCCAAAGTATGCAAAAAACTTTCCCCTTAATGACCTCCCCATGTAGATAATGAGAGAAATCCAACAAATTCTGGCTCTCAAGATAGCAGAGGAGTAGATGCAAGGCAGCTATCCTGGCTGGTCCAACACTGTTTGGGAATCCCAGCTGAGGAGGAATTTAGTTGAGACCCATGAAGGAACATTACTTGGGAACAGAGGCCAACTGTCCATCCCCGTCGTCCCAAAAACACCCCAGGATAAAATGAAATTTTCACTTAAACAAAATAGAGATTACCTTACATTAAGTGAAAAGATACAGAGGGGAGAAGTGTTATTTTACATGCTGCCAAACCCACTAGGCTTTTCATTTGTGGCATTCTCCATTTATGATGTCCACAAAGATTTGTTACCTTCTTGGTTTGCTGAACCACTAAACATTTTCCAGCAAATTAAACACTTGTGCCGCATTACTAACAACCAAGATTCTCAAAAACAGCTCATGTTACAGATTTCCCTCTTGCCAGTGGGGTCTGAAGGGCTATGAAAGACCTTTTAAGCATATTTAAGCACCGTAATTTTTAGTGTTTTGATGAATACAGTATTTTTGCTATATATAACTATGGGGGGAAAAAACCCAGACCGTGAAATTCACAGACTGAAAGATCATTTCTAAGTAACACTTACCCTAACTACCATAAAACCAGCTCAGACGAGTCCACACAGCGCTCACATTTCCATCCTTCACTTCCTGCCGCTGCAATATTCAAAATTTCATACCAAGCACAAACCTACTGTTATTTTTCTTCCAATATTTCATCATTACAGCTCCAAGAATCACTAGCCTTGCTACTGCTTACAAACAGGAGCATGAAACTTATTTCCCCAAACCACACATAAGCCAAAGATTCAACGCATTCACCTCAGACACATCATTCCTCATGCAAGTGATATTTCCCAGGACTAAGAGCAACAAATGCCAAAACAGCTCCCAGTCACATCTCCAAAACATATCTCTACATAACATCACCCACAAAACTTCTTGCCACCAGCTCAGCAGTGCTGTGTATCCACTGCTTCTTGGAAAACCTGTGTAGTTCAGAGCTATTAATTCTAAATTACCTTCCTGCTACAATTCAAGCCTTCTAACATCCAACAAGGATTCCATTCCACTCAGAAAATCTGCTAGTTTGTACTCGTTTGGAAGTAGGATAGGCCAGTCACCACTCAAACTTTGTAGTCACAAAATGGAACCATTTAAGGAGGATAAAGGATTGAAATCTATCATTTCTTATCTGGCTTTCCTGTAAGAAGGCTGTAATTTGGTATTATGGAGGACTCTGAGAAAAGACTGGATAAATAACCAGTCCATTTCTAATTTACAACAAAGAATTTGCATATAAAATTACAGAGGAATATTTGGGTATTACGTTATAGCCCCATTAAGTATCCCTTAACTTCAACTGGCAGTGCAATAGAAATGCACCAGAAAAACAAATTCTCACCCACGGGTAATTACAATCTCCCTGCTTAAATTCCCAATCCCTTCTTTTCCTACAGTAATATTCACTTTTCTGTGTTTCTCAGACATAAGTGATTGCTTCTGTTGGAAGGCTCACGCTGTAAACATTCGTGTGAAGAGAAAAGCTCAGTAAGCAAGACTCCTTTGGAATAAGGAACCTGAGTCACATATCAGTGTCACCATAATGAAATCCCCAGAACCTGGCCTGTTCCTGTGGAGCAGCCTCTGACCTTGCAGACTCCTAATTTCCCTCTCTATGAAGTTTAGTTATTTTCTCCCACCAGAAAACATTTTGGGAAAACAGATGTTTATTTTCCCAGTCAGTATCTCCAAAAGACCAAGCACTCATTCAGATTTTTCTTTTTTTTAATTCCATAACAATGCTACGTGGAAACTTTTGAAAAACCAGTCCCTTTTAAAACATTCTCTCTTCCTTGTTGGAAAAGAATGGCAATCATAGAAGTCTGCACTAAGGGAAGGAAGAAATCCAGCATATGAAGTACCATGTCTTTAAATATATGTCATTGATACATATAAACACAAGTGCTGCCTTGCTGCCAAAGGCCACGGAACAGATAGCAAGATAAACAAGAATGAAAAAGGAAGGTCTTGTTTGTTCTGAAAATCTAACTCATAATCCTTCCATTTATGGAGGAGAAAAATACATGTACCATATAGAGAAAATGAGATTTTGTCAGAGCACCTCAGCGAAAAGAAGTGAGAAAGGATTCAACAGCTGCAATACGAGCAGGAGGGAGGCCTGGGATTACAAAATTTGGACTTTCCCCCCCCATGATGAGCCACTGGCAGCACGGCACAGAGAGGAACACTGGGGATCTGCTTCCTTCCAGGAAGAAAGCTTCAGCGCTGCCAGGAGAAACGTCAGGAGGGACTGAGGCTCGCTGGGATTCTTGGCCTACTGATCCCCCAGGCAGGGGAATTCCAGCTGTCCAATCACTCCATCCCCAAGCTCGAGCAGTGTCCCACCATCCTTCCTTCTCCTGCTCCAAGCCAGCTCCCACAGCTTTTCCCTAGTTACTCAGGCTGTACACAGGCGATGGATTTAAATTCATTCCAGAGACTTCTTGAATTTAGATTTCACTCCTGCTACCAGACCTGTGAGGTTCCCACTGACCTCAGGAGGGGATGCCACTGAGGTGAGAGATTCAAGGGCTTTATTGCTGAATTGCTAAAGCAACTGTTTCTGCCATTACTAAAATGAAAACACCAAGAATAATGTTCAGTAGCAAATAAAAGATGGTAGTAAATAACAAATAAAAAGAAAAACAAACCAACACACTGAAAGTCAGAAAGAATATCCAGCTATAAATGCAAAGGGGATTTGGCTAACAAAAATAATTTTCAACAATGGAGAAAATATTTCATTGGACTATTAAATTAACAGAGCTGGAAAACATCATTAATGTTACTGCCCAACTCCTATATGGGTTCTTTCATCCACAGGCATCAGGACTCAAAAGGGATTCACTATCCCTATTTTAAATTCTTTCAAAAGGAAGCACAAACAGGTGAAGTGATTTGCATCAGGCTCTCCACATCTCTCAAGTGCCAGACCTGTACCTTGCCCACCTGGGAATATCCCCTCTTCAAGCTTTCCAGACACTCTGACTCACATTTTTTGAGATGAGAATTCCTCTACGAATCCAGCCTTTGAGCAGGAGTTCTCTCCAAACCACAGCCTTTCTACAACCAGATCTACTCACACTGACCCCAAAGCCCAGGAGGAATTTCTCTGAAACCAATGAGATTTCACAAAAGAAAAGGATCCTCCATGACACATGAAGAAGCAGAACCAGGACAAATTAGAGTAAGATGCTACTTCCAGATCTCCCTCTAAGTTTTAGTTTGATGGGAAGAGGTAAAAACAAGTCCCCAGAGAAGCAAACAAACAAACAGACCAAAAAAAAATCCCAAAACAGACAAAAAACCCCAACAAAATCAGCTACTACAACCTTCTGAGTCTTTAAGCCATGACTTTTACAAGCCTCTACCACAGAAAAATTCATCTGGCTCACCTAAATAGGCACAATGCCTTTATGAATTAGAAGAGGGAAAATACACACTGTACATTTCATAAGTCAAAAAAAATCGCAGAGGTGAACAGCGATAAAGGAAATGTCATTTCAGCTACGACAAATAAAGAAGTAATCCCTACTTTCAGAACAAATTACAAAGAGAACTCAATTTATCAGTAATAACACATAAAATGTTCCTTCACTTACCAATAAAGAAAAACTGCTCTGCTAATTAAAGTTCAACAAAAAAAAAAAAGCTTAACTCAGCTTCTGCCACTCACAGTTTCTGCAGTGTAAAAGCCAAGCCTACCAAAGTCTGATTCCCTGGGTTTGCACCCCAAGGAGGTGGAGGGAATGTGGTGGCCCCTCGTCCACTTTCCCCTCCTCTAAGTTTGAACTGAATGTTCAAAACCAGCTCCTCCCTACAGCCCTGCCTAGCACTCCCAGACTGTCCCCATCACAAAAGCTTTGCCATTAAAAGAAAAAAAAAAAAAATTAATGGGAGTTTTCATTCACAATCTGCTATGGCTCAAAAGTACTGAAATAACCGAATTTAACACATTATTTTAAAGCTTCCCTGTTCTACCAACCAGTCTTGGAAAATAATGCAAACTTGCCCAGTATCACTTGCTTATTTTTTATTTTTTTATAAAGGAACAGGTATTTTCTTATATAAAGAATGGAAGGTGGTGTATTTTATCCTTTGCCTTGCTTCAATTACACTAATTATGAAGAACAACATTAGACAATGTCAATAATCCAAACCATCCCAACAGGACCAGCTATGGTGATACACTCAATCTGTCAATGGGGAAATATCCCTGTTCAGGGTATTTTTCTGTCTCACAACCGAACTCTTCTATTTTTCCAATGAAAAGTGAAATGTGTTATTTTAAAACTTCCTCTCAAGCTTGCTGTACCTTTGATATTGCAAAAATCCTATTAACTTGTTAACTCTTACTCATTTTGTCATTATCTGGGAAGCAGCCTTGCAACTGTTTCCCCGCAGTCGTTTCTTAATTTCCATCAATGATATGTTTAATCACGTTACTCTAATCAAACAATTACCTAACAAAGCGCTGAAGCCAAAACAACCGCACTCCTTTGGAAATTAACAAAAGGACGTGTCCCACCGCAGGAGGGGTAACACAGATCCTTCTCCTGCCTGGGGATTTGCCCTAAAAATATACGTGTAAGTGTCTGCTGGAAGGGCCGTGTTACAACGCGCAGTGGAAACTCTCCTGTTTTCAGTTTCAGGGCTGATCCAGGGTATAAAAGCTGCTCTCGGGACCTGTGTTAAACCTCCCAACTTCACTCCACTCTCCCTGCCAAAGCCTCCTGCAGAAAACAAAAACATAAGCTCATCTGCCCACCCTTCAACCGCTCCGAGGGGGTAATTTTACAACAGCTGTTAAATTCCACCAATTTATTTTTCCATCCCTCCGCAAACCCTACCTACCCCGTTTCTTTCACTTCTATTTCACCGTTGTTTTTTTTTTCCCGGCCGTCTCTCCCGTCCCCTCCCGCCCCGCCCGGTACAAAAACAAAGCTGCCTCCCACCCCCCCTGCATCCCCCCCGTGCTCGCGCGAGGCATCCCCGGCTCTCCGGCCCGCTCTCCGGGCCCGGCCGGGCGCGGGGCCGCTCCGCCCGCCCGCGGGCCCCGGGGAGCGCGGCGGCGCCGGGGTCCGGCCGAGCGCCCCGTAAACACCCCGCGAGCGGCGGCCGCCGCAGGCCCTCCGCGGACACAGGGCCCGCTCCCGCCGGCACCGCGCGGCCCCCGCGGCCCGCACCGCCCGCCCCTCCGGCCGCGGAGCCCCGCGGGTCCCCCGAGGGCGCGGCGGGGCCGCGGGCGGCCGGTGCGGGCCGCGCTCGGTGCCCGCGGGGGCGGACGGGGAAGTCCCGACTTACCTGTCATTACTTTCTACGCCATCTTGGATCCACTTGTCAACGTCCCACAAAGCATTGTGGGAAAGGCCGGCCCTCCCCGCGGCCCGGAAGGCGGAGGGCGGCGGTGTGAGGGGACGGGACGGGGACGGGAATAGGAACGGCGGCGGCGTGGGGATTGGGACGGGGACAGGAATGGGGTCCGGGTGGGGCTAGGGCCGGGACGGCGATGGGGACAGGGTCGCGGTCCGGCATAGGGGTAGGGATGAGGATGGGGGCCGGGACCCGCTGTCCCCTCAGCCCGGCGGCCACTGAAGCGCAGCCGGGGGTCCCCTCACGGAACGGCGTCCGAGGTCACCTCCGCGCCGCCCGCGCTAGAAACCGGCAACTTCGGGCGGGGTTCCGCGTTTTCTTTATTTTTTTTTCCCCTCCCCTTCCCTGGGCTCGGAGCGCAGCTGCGGAGCCCGAGGGTCGCTGGCGGGGCCGGTACCGGCAGCTGGGAGGGCCGACTAGAGCCGGCCACGGAGCCCACCCCTGAACAAAAGCTTGGAAATTACTTTTTCTCAAGGTTTTTCTACTTTGTGAGTTGGATTTTTTTTTTTTTTTTTTTTTTTTTTTTTTTTTTTTTTTTGGTTTGGTTGGTTTGGGGTTTTTGTTTTTAATTATTTTCCTGTGGCTTTTTAAAGTTCCTTCCCTCAAAGACACTTGGGGGAGGCGGGTGCGGGTGCCGAGGCTGCCGCAGGTGCTGGAGCTGCTCACGCTGTCACACCGTGTTTTCCAAACCCATCTGTCCGTGCTGAAGGACTGCTGCTAACGCGTTGCTGGCTGCTCACGAATCCCAGAAACTGCTTTGCATAACAGTTTTATTTTCATGGAGTAATCTTCCCTGTTAGCTGTGTTTTCAGACTCTTTGGCAATCAGTTCTTAATACCTACGCTGTTTTGCAAACTGGCTTTTTCAAGGCGTTACCGGCTTAGCTGCCGTGGATGGGTGCCCTGTGCACTGTTGTGCTTTAGGGCAAAGTGGACAAGAAATTGGGGAAAAGCACCTTACTTCAGGATGTTAGGAAAGTTTATCACCAAAACAAGATGCTGGTGTTTTTTAAAAACTTTTCCTTCCCCTTTAATTGAAATAAGATTCAGATCATTTTAGTATTGGATCTTCCTGTAAAAAGTATTTACATTTACGTCTAATGCCTTGTAACTCTTTGAAGAATAACCACCAGCGAAGCCTCTGATGCATTGCCACTGCAAGAAACTACTTGTGCCCAAGAAGGCTTTCAATATTCATCAGTAATGCATTTATAAAGAGAGAGCTCCTTGCAACAATGTAAATACAGGAGGAAATAAATCTAAATAAATCCTTTGCATTTGCCACCCCAGTCTTAAATCAGTCTGCTTTTAAATTCAGCTTCATAAGTAGTTGGGAGTGCAGTTGTGCTGTCGCAGAGGGGAGTGTGGGTGGTCCCAGCTTCAACCCAGGAGATGCAATTTCAGGATAAAACCCTCCTGTGGAACTTGCCACAGGCCATCTCTGCTGTCCCTGCTGCCAGGCTGACACCTTTCCTAGTGCTGTGACTTGTGTTTTCCATGGGCACCGTGCAAGGAACAAGGATCAAGGCTGAAAGCACGTTTAGGATCCTACTAGCTTTATGTCATTCAGAGTTAGTCCTTTTACTTTTGAGGCTGGTTGGCTTTGATTCCTAGTGAGCTTTATCTTATTGGTCATTTTTTTCTGTTAGAAAATGAAAAGGTTTTCTTCAAACTAAATGATAATTAGAAAAAGCAGTGGAATTACCAATGTATGCATATTTTTAGATATAAACACATATATCCTCTGAAGTTCAATTTGGAGAAGACAAATTTAGTTGGGTTTATTTTTCACATAACCCTTTTTTGAGTCCATTTGTTCTGTTTTTTTTATAATGTGCTAAGAAAATAATTGTGTGGCAGTGACTGAGTTATTGGAGGATCTGTTCAGTGATGGACCCCACTGTTATCACGGTCTCTCTGATTTAAAGTTCCAGGTTGGCTGTACCAAGAGGCACAGGCTGCTGTGAAAAGGTGGCAACCCTGCCCTGTAGGAACAGCCCAGAAAGGAGCTGGGGAGGAACATGGGAGCAAGGGAATCCCAATGTGTAAAACACAACATGGAGGTGGACCCTTGTACCCACTGCTTTTAATGATCTTGGTACTTTAACCCTTTTAGCTTCCATATGAAGGAGGTTTCAGTCTATTTTGTGGACTGGTAAGTGTATTGCATAAACCCTCAGAGGAGATGCCAAAGGCTGGACAGAGAGCCAGCAGCTCTGGGATGGGGGAGGCTGCCAAGCACTGCCCTGTTCAAGCAAAGCCTGCAAGCCTGGAACAACTCTCCTGTGTCCGTGTGCTGTTCCCTCCAAGTTCTTTCAATGTCCTTGTTACAAGATAGAAAGATGAAGACTGTTGCTCCAAAACAAATGGGGCTCTAAGGGCTCATTAACCTTGGAAATTCTGCTCAAAGTGAGAATCATAGCAACTAGCTTAAGGGATGAGATCCCAAATCCCAAGGGCCTAAAAAAATTAAATTTGATTTCAGAGCCACTTACGTGGTAACATCACAGGAGAGAATGGCCAGGAATTGGTTACAGATTACCGGGGAAGAAAGAGACTTCTTGTAGCTTTCACTGACATGTTTCAATACAGTATTAAAGGATAATTCAACAAAATAAGATTATATATTATCTCTTACAAGATTACTATATTCTTACTACTGTGAGAGGAACTCAATATCTATCTATACGAGGCTTCTCCTTCCTTGATGTGCATTACCCCAGTGGAAGCTGCAATTTTGCCTTCCAACCTCTGCTCTCCAACACATCATTCGCAACCCCCCAGGCTGAGCTGACAAGCCAGGCTGTCACTGAGCACTGGGTGAGGCTCAGAATTAGATGTGTTGTTACATGCTGACTACTGCCTTGCGTTTCCAGAATTGTCCAAACTTCCTAAATTCGTGGAATCCAATGGGGTTTCATGGCAAGAGGAGAGCTTGCAGTGCTAGACTTCTGCCCAAAGAGACCAGGAGCAGAGGGTGACAGAGTCTGGGGGAGAAGAAAAGCAACAGTGGATGTTGGAAATGTAAGAAATAGCAAAGGCATAATGGGGAAGCATGAAAGAGTAACAAAGACAAGGAATTCCCACTCAGCATCATGAGATTTAACAGGGTTCAGATCCTCAAAAGCCTAACAGTGATAGTTTTAGGGAGTCAATATAATGGTAAAAGTTTTAAAACCCCTCCAATTAATGCAGCTATATCAAACTCAATTCCACTTGTACATTTTTTAGGATCTTGAAATCTTTCAAATCTGAAAATAGCAATTTCTTACTGGATGTTTAGAAAGGCCAGCCTGCCAGGGACCACGTGTGCAAGGAATCCCTGTACAGAAGCCCTAACACATCCTGTCCCCTCCTCTTCAGCCAGGATTCTGGAAATGATGCTGGCTTACAGGGCTTCCCCTATTCTGTGAAGCTAGGAGCCATGCCCTGGTCCTTGGAGAATCCAGGTTCCTTGCCAAAAGCCAGGGGTTTGAAAACCTGGGGCCACTCGGGGCTGCTAGGCTCCCTGCCATGAAGCAGAGATCTGAGCAGAGCGCTGAAAGGTGTGGCACAGATCCTGGCAGAGTTGGGAACTCTCAAACCCTCACTTGCTTCAGGCCTAAAGGAGACTCCGAAGCCAAAAAGCCCTGGAGTCCTGGCTCACCCATGAGCTGCACACTTGGAATCAAACTGCAGCTGGGTTTCTACATTTTCAAAACAAAATCATTCTAATTATTTGAAACTTATACTGCTACTTTTTTCTTTCTCTTCTGCTTTCACAGGAAATTCAGAAAATCAATTTCCATTCCACGCTCAAGTTCACCCCCATTTCTGGGAACTGGTATTTTGTGAATACAGAAAAATCCATTTTCAATCAACTCCACTCATGTTGTCTAACCAGAACGCAGGAAAACCCATTACAATTAACATGTAAGAGTAATAAGGACATAGCAGAATGCATTCAGCAGGGAATTGCCTCCCTGACCCTGCAGCCCGACATCCCAGCAGGCTTCTCGAACAGATCGTTCACCCCTGAGCAACAAAACAACAGGAGGCCTTTCTCAATGGAAGTGCCAGACAGATTGCAGCAACAGGAGCAATGTTTTTATTGTCTTAGCACACTGGACCTTTAGAAATTTTTGAACTCCCTCAGAAGCAGCAATCATGGGAAAGTAACAAAAGTTAAGTGGTTTAGTCTCTGCCACAAACAAGGCACTGGTAGACCTGGGATTAGATAGAAACAGTAGTTCTTAGTCTTGGTAAACAATAAAGCAAACTCTTTCTAGGCAGCCATTAATATCTGGTTATTAGGCTGAAGAGTAGCAAGTTTTGATTTTCCAGCATGAAAATTCCCCTGGAATTCCTCCAGAGTCCTCTAATGAACAGATGATCTCAACTTTAATCTTACTTCATAATTATCCATGGGTAACATTTCAATGTGGACTCCTTAAGCACATGTATTTTCTAGACCAAGTAATATTCAAACTAATTCATTTCTCCTTTGATCCACAAAATGAGAGCATTGAGAAGCAACAAGGGGATGTTGAGGGTACACTGAGGAGATAGAAACTCCAAAGGTCAGAGTAATGTGATGGTTTGATCCCACACTGTCAAGATCAAAGATCTTCAGTCTCTGCATTTCCTTCAGAAGCTGGCACGTATTTATGCTGACCTTTGAATTGCTCATGGAGGAGTTATATCTGACATATATATTCTTGAGATGAACTGGCACCAAAAATTTAGAGGGTTTTTTTCCTAGCAACCTGAATATGACAGCCTTTTCAAGATAGACTCAAGATACACTTCCATTTTCGTCAATGGTAGTCTGCAAGCAAAAACACCCCTAAACAAACAAACAAAAACAGAGACAAACAAAAACCCTAAAAACAAAAAACAAACACACCCCAAACACCACCACACCAAACCCAAACTTCAGGCTAAATAGATTATTTTCCACTCACTTGGAGTTACTCTATAGCCTAGTAATTCCAAAGTTTGGTTTTAAAACTTGTTTTAACTTTGTGATGCATGAGGAGGGAAACCCCGAGGGATTCTTGCTTCTGGCAACAAGTACTCAGAACACAGCAGAAGTCTCACTCTGAGGACAGGGAGGGAGTCTCCCTTGGGCAGTATGTTCTAAACCAAGACTAAGGTGTTCCAAGTGTGAACAAAAATCTCTTTCAGATCAAAAGGCAGAGAGCTTGATCATTGTGGATCTTTGGCACAAATACAGACCATGAAAGTGAACCTTCAAAATCCTTCTGAACCGACTTTTAAGGAGATACCTGAGCTGTTGAAAGACAGTTCTTCCATGTTCTTTCTAATGCTGACAGCAAAAGCTGGTTGTGAGGGGAGACAAACCACTTCCTCTCTCCAACAAACCCTAAATGCAGCCAAAGGCAGCAGAGAGGGATAGAGCCTGGACAGAGAGGATGGAGAATCTGCAAGAAATCCAGAACGAATAGCCAGGGAGCCACAGCAACATTCCACTCTAGCATAAAAAGGAAAACAGCATTGGCTGGGGAAACAGGTCCAACATATCTGGTAGAAGCATCAGAAGCTTAAATGCTTGGGGTTGAAGACTCCAGACCAGACTACAACTGAAAGGAAAGTGTTTATGACAGGAACAGGGAGAGGCAAGCTCCCATTTCCCCTGATGACCCATTGTTCCCCTCTCTGATAGCTCTTGCCTCAGTTTCCAGATGACATACTGCTTTTTAAGCGACTTTGTCCATTGTTCTGACAGCAGCCAGTTTTGCTCATGCATGCTACTGGAGCCCCTCAAAATGGCCAGAACATCCCATGCTCAGAAACAGTCACAACAAGATTTTAAACAACTTGTACAGCTGGGATTGTAATGCAGTTTAGGAAGTTAGATGGTAAACATTCTGTGCATTCTGAATACCTGCTCCTCTTCCTCCCCTTACTGATAGTTCAGCTGTGTTTTTGTTCTTCAAATGCAGAGAGCTGGATTGGTAAGGCTTTGAAAGTTACAAGCCTTCCAAATTACATTCCCAAGTTTCCCACCAGCCACATCCAAAGTCTGCATTTCAAATGCAAATCACAGTTTACAAGCTTCCATCTTTTCCTGTCCCTTCAGACTTCTCTCACTCAAAATTCCAGTCTGGAGTCTCCCAATTTCTGTGTGTTCACATGAAAAGAGCGCTAGTTTCTGAATGAAACTCAGTGTGCTTGTAAAAAGATGGGATTTATATACGTCTCAATACATCATTTACAATTCCAGTCTCTACTTAATTAATTATGAACAGAATGGTTATGCCTAGCATTACAAATCATTCCAAACCAGAGCAAATTCAACAGAAGTTCCATTGATTCTTACTACACTATTTGTTCTACTATTTTACTTCCTTAAAAACACAAACCAGGGAGGAAAGTCCACAGCTTCCCTCCATTACAAGGAGGTTAAAGTAAATAGTAGGGCTTTATCTGCTCAGAATATAACACACTCATGATGAGAAACAGCAGCTTCCATGTACCAGTTAGCTAACTGATTGCCACTGTAGCCCTTACGAACTGTAACAACAAAACAGGCAAAATTAGTGACTTGCACCAAGCAGACAAAGGTTTAGGTACTTATTCATGTATTGATTGCTTTGGCAGTTCAGAATTAATTAATAAATTCTAACTGTAGCACGAAATCATAAGAAATAGAAATATTCTTACGCAAAAACATCCAGAATTTTCTTCAAAGAGTATCTTGACATAACTTTACACTATTATCATTTTAAATTACCTCTTTGTAAAACTCTAGGATTATTTACAGTATATCCTCTCAATCACAGCCTCAAAAATAGTCCTGTAATGAAAATGTATGAATTATAATTATACGTTAAGACAGGTAAGGGTACACATTGAAAAAAGGAAGTCACGAGACTATTATTATACAGGCAATACAGTTTTATTCTGTTCTTTCACCAAGTGTAGCAAAAACATTTAACAACTGAATGAATAATCAAGGGAACTTAATTGTCAACAGGAATTTCAGAATTATGTTCTAAATTTTAGACCAGGAAGGCTTGACAGGGAGAAAACAAACCATATACACACTTGTAATAATAGTCTCTATTATGAAGATTTAATGCCTTCTTTAAAAGCACTGAGATTATTGAGGCACCTTACTGCAGGTTATGGATCATCTCTTCTTTGGCAATGAGATGTGTGGTTTTGTTAACTAGGGCCATGAGGGAGTTGAGCTTGTGAGACCAGTCATTGAGTATATTGTTTGGATCCTTAGGCCTCTGGAAATTGATAATTCCTGCCAGCCTGTCTACTTTAGCAAAGATGGTTTTATTAACTACTAGGTTAGACAAGAACTCCTCCGATTCCTGTAAAGACAAACAGCACGTCAAAAAAATTCCATTTTTACCTACAAAACACTAGAATTCCGCCCAAACAGCATGAAAGCAGCAGGAACAAGATTTTCTTTATACCCAAGTACAGCTGAAACAATATTGTATTTAAAAAAATGCAGGATCCTTCAATATTAGACATGTTGGCAATGCAGGGTACTAGCACAAGCTATTGAAAACAAAAAGTTGTGGTGGTTTTTTCTTTTAATTGACATATAGCTGATTATCTTTCATGAAACTAAAGTTTAATACACAACCCCAAAAGACTTTTACACTTTAAAGTACTCGGCTACACAGATACCAGAGGAGGTCATGTGGCAAGCAGGGCTTGGGAAAATCCCAGTGAATTACTGACCACTGCCAAAGAGGGTTATTTCTGAGTTTGTGGGAAAAGCAGATTCCATCAGAAGGGTAAAGCTTTTCATTTGCACTCAAAATACCAGGAGTGTCATTCTGCTTGGAAAGCCCTTGGAAAACACAAAGGGTGGTGGCAGAAGACCCCTCCAGCCCATGTTCCCAAAGTGCCACCACCCATGAATAGGGACATTTACAGGGGCAGGACCCTCTCTTCAGTCGTTTTTCATCACTCAGTGACAAAAACTTTTTAACACTGAAGCTCCAGCATTTACACAAGGCCTTGACCATAAATGAAAATGAACTTCTAAGAGCAGCTTTTGCCTTATGGGCATGTGCACCATGAAACTGAGTTTAAGGTTTAATGAATAGTTTTCTAACTCCCATAAAGGCAGAAAATTAAATCAAACAAGAACATTACTCTGCTGAATACTCCCATCTCTGCCACAAACACACCCCCCTTATGAAAGAAGGATAAGGAAAGCAAGACTTACATCAACGGACAGATCCAGGAGTTGTGCCATTCTCTTCATTGTAATTCTGGTATAATATTTAGCCATTATTCTAATATTCTGGAATAAAAGTGTTCAGAGTAGAGGGTTATGTGCAAAAAATAATTGAAGCAGGCTGCAAAAATATAAAAGTCCATGTTAAAAGCAGATTAGGAACTAAAGTGCTCTAATGGCAGTCCAGCATGGGGGACATGAGGGGTTGTGAACAAAGAGCTCTTTTGCTGGTGGAAGGTATAAAAGTCTCCACTCGATAAATTATTAAGAAAAGAAATAAACCAACCATGAATTTAATACAAGACTCTCAGATTTATGCTTTATTGAAATATGAATGCTAAGTCTCATTTGAGTGGAATAAGCTCTTTTTGGTGGCAACTATGCCAAATATAAACATACAATAAAGATATACAAGAAAATAAAATCTTGAAATACAACACAACAGAAAAGACACCCTACCTGCTGCTTTATTAACTACTTTTTGTCTTCTTTGTGATTAAAACATGGCAAGCAAAAAGCATTTTTAACTGAGGCACTGAGTGAACACCTACTGTTTACAGACACTGATACTTACATGTTCCACAACTCTGTTCTTTAAATCTTTCCATCTCTTTTCCCCTTCCTCTGTACAGCCAAAAACATCTGTTGCAGGACTGTCAAGGGATCCTTCTCTCAACTCCTTCCCATATTCTTCAACTAGGGCACTCCACCTCATCAGCTCCATGGTGGTAAATAGTTTTAGGAGGTCTCTAAATGGTTTAGTACAGTTAGATTACAATCCTGTATTAGTAAAGCCTGGTTCATACTTAAAATAGATCAAAGGCATAATTCAAACTGTTTTATTCTTATTACCATAAATTAATGGGGGCAGCTCAAGTCAGACTGCTTTTCTAACAAAGATCATTCTCTTACAAGAGACATTTATTTTCACACAGAACAACCATGACATTTTTGCAGTATTCTTAATGCAGCATTAAATTCAGAGTTGCTTACAGCAGACTCAGCATAAAGAGGTTTACTTGCACTGTTAGAGAGACACTTTTTAATCTAAGAAGTGGTTATTAGAAAGGATACTTACTTATACTTGGGGATTTCTTCTAGCTTTTTGTCACTACTAATTCTGTGCACCAAATCAGACTGTTCATTGTCATAAGGTGAAAGAATAACATAAAGAACAACGCTCTTCAGTGCCTGTTTAAGAGGAAAGAGTGTGTTTTTTTCCCATAATTAAACAGAGGAATTGCCAAAACTGATACAGAGCTTAGAGTTTAATATGTAAAATATTTAAGCAAGTGTACTAAGAAATAAAGGTGAAATTGATGTCACCTTTTCAGAAATGAACTGTGGTACATTTAAATTGATTCAGGTTCACCAAAATTCTAGTATTTCGAATAAACACGTGAAGAAAACAAACTTTTCAAACATGAAAGACATCTGTACTGCATACACAACAGCACCACTGAGACCACACTTGCACAGCTGTTTGTAATCTCTACACTTGTATGAAACAGTTGAGACATTCTCAATTTCAAAGGTAATATAGTAAAGACGTTGGTTATAAACATTCCTTTGAAATCAACTCTATTATACCTGTTTTCAACTAAGCAATTTGTTAATACAGCCATTTAAATAAAAACAGACTGATGAGCTGTTTCATCCACTGTACACTGATGTGTAAGAAATGGGTATTTGTCACAGGGAAATGCAGACATTTTGTACGGAAAAGTTTTTTACCTGTTGCCACTTTTCACTTTCAGCCTGGATACAGGGAGTGTCATAAATGGCTCTGTAGTGCTTACAGATGGAGAGGTAGGAGCCTTCATGTTGATCCAGCTGGATCATTAAGTTGTAGTATTTCAACTTTAGTTTCTGAAACAGTATCGAAAAGTCCAATTAACACAGCTCCATGACAGGTAAATGAAATTCAGCTGAACCCCCCAAAAGAGAGGTATTTAAATAAATACACTTGGACCTGAAGAGAAGCAAGTCAGATTAAAATTTGGGTGGGGAGAGGGAGAAAGAGTGAGAAATCCTCCAATTACTTACTTCTGTGTTTTCTTCTTGAAAAAATTTTGTATTAATTTTTTTGCTGATAATTTGAGTCCGAATATAGTCTTTTACAGCTAGACAGAGTCTCATCTGCTCCAAGATAAATTCTACACGTTCTTTCTTTTCCATTGAACCGTAGGTTTCCACCTGAAATGAAATTATAACTACTTAATGTTGTCAAAACCAAATCAAGTGATGGCTTAACTGTGCCAGAAGAGTGGGAGGTTGTCTGGAGGGGGAACACAACAAAACAAAAGAACAAAAGAAAAGCTATTACAGAGCAAGTGAAAATGCAATAAAGGCTACCCCATTTTAATTATTGCCCCCGCTTGGACTAAAGAATCCACCAACACTAAACTCACTGCACTAGGCAGAGAATTGAAATCTACTTTCCAAGTGGAAAATTATCTATGTAACCCAACCATGAGATTAACAAAAGCAGTTAAAGCTGAACTGCACTTTCACTAATAACAGTTCATCTCATTCCAGGCATTTCTGCAAACATACCTGATTCAGTTGCTAAACAATCTCACAACAGTCAGAATTAATTGCTATTGCTGATGCAATTCTGAGTTCCAAGGTGTTACCTGCAACTCTTGCAGAATCGAGGCAGCCTCTTTCACCTCCCCGTTCTGTTCCTTTATTGTTGCAAGTGTCTTTGTCAGGCGAGCGCGCTCGATTTCCACGTATATCTGAGGGCAGAAGGGAGAGTTCAAACACTGGCATTTTCTAAAGAGGAGTGCAAACCCTGAGACTGCAACCCCTCTGCAAAACACAGTTGATGCTGCCACCAAACAATCCCTTAATTTGTTGTGTATCCATCCACTACACTGGCACTGATGAAATACAATGAATAACTGACATGCCAAGCTTTTTTGGCCCAAATTAATCTAAAAAATCATGTCTGCAATGACCTATGACCCTTTAAGCAAACACAAAGAGATATGCACAGTGAATAAAGTATTGCATATTCTGTCTGCTAGAATACATCAAAACAGATGGGAAGTTACACTTTAATGGCTAACGTGTAGTAAGCACTACCCATTGAATTACTTCACTTACTCCTAATCAGCCATTAATTAACAAGACTTGATTACTAACAATTTAGACTAACACACAGAAGTCATAACGTTGACACAAATTTGCCTAATTCAGAATTCTTTCTTTCCTTGAAGCAAAAGGAATGCCATATAAGTAACTCACTTGGTATCACCTTCTGGTTATCATAATATATGTAATATACTCTAATACCTTGCTAAGTGCAGGAGAAATTAAATTAAACCGGCCCATTTCCCTAACAAATTCAAATACATAATATTTTAAAAAGTGAAAAGGAAATGGCATTTTAGAATTTTGAAATGTATTACGGACTATATTAATAACACAATCAGATACCTACATCATAGGAACATGAACAGCATTTCAGCATATGATTTAAATATGGAAAATATCTGCAATCTTTTGGAAGGAAATAAACTACTTGGCTTCTCAGGCTAATTTAAAAATCAGTTTTAGTCTTAGTTGCACAAGATTAAAAAAATAATGCTAAGAAACACTGCTTTTAAAGAAGGCAAACATTTTTATTCTACCTTTTAGACACTGAGACTTAAAACCAAACCTTACTTTTCCTTCTGTGACCATACGCAATGTGTCAATTAAGCGCAGTTTGACTGGTAAGTCTGTGATTTCTTCAACGTAAGTGCAGCACTGCTGGACCATTTTAGCAACTGCCTAGTGTGAAAACAGAGGGGAAAAACATACTGTGGTTTTAGATTTCCCTAATGAATTCAACCTCTAGCACTCAGAGGTAAGTAATAAGGTTTCACATCACACTAAAGAGACTCATTTCAGCAAAAAGCACACAAGGCACAGCTCTTCTCTGATTCATGAAGATGTGTACAATGATGCTAGAGACTGATGCTACAAGGCAAATGTGATGCTGTTCTGTCATTTTTTTATCTCAGTTTTTTCCACTATTGAAAATAATCCATGCCATGCAGTTCTATCCTGAAAAGCAACTCCTCTTCTGACAAATCCACAGGACTCACATGGACTGCCAGAACTTCTCTGCTTGCCCTAACACCTGCATGGCTGAAGAGACCTGTACCTTCTGTTAACTGTGGGCACTACCCTCTCTCCTTAGAACACCTGTAGATGCCTCAGAAGGGAAGGAAGAGGGAGGCTTTAAAGAGAACTAAAGAAGAGAACTAAACTGTATTCCTACTTTTACACACACTAGTGATGATTCTGCACACTAAACGATAGGTAACTTTTTCCTTCCTAAAGCAGCAATGTCTTTAAAATTACCTGTTGCTCAAACTCAACACACAGAGTGTAATAAACTTTGCACTTCCTTAAATGCAAGTGCTTTATGACAAAGTATGCCAGTTTCAAAAGCAAGCATGCAAAGCACACATTTCATATGAGCACAATAACATGCAGTAACTCTGTTTTACATACATCTGAACACGAATAAGGAATATTTAGGAGTATTCTACAATACACACTGCAGAAGAGCGCAAAGATGAATTGTCATCTTCACACAGAAAGTCCCTACACACATGGGGGAACCAGATACGTAATACAGCTCCAAAACACAGTTTTATTTTTTGTTCCAAAGGATTAATTCACCTGTTTTAACTGACTTCTTCTCTTTGATAGAAGAATAATATTTTCATTAAGAGCATCCCAGTCTTTAGCTTCGTAACACATTTTCACTATGGCAACTAAGATTCGGGATGTGGAGACCATGTCAGAAGCCTGTAACAAACCAAGAGCATGTCAGAGATGGGATAAACAACTGCAGCCTCCCAGCACAGAGGGGAAACGTTCATTGTGTCTGCTCTCACCCATTTGCTTTTTAAAGAAAAGAAAGATTGATACTCCAAGTCCCTTCACTTTAACCCAGTGGAACTTGAGATGTGTAGCACATCCCAGCATCACCACGCACTACTCACCGTCCGTGTTTGTTTTTCCAGGGAGAGAAGGTTTTCAATGACTTCTTGCAATCTTCCTTCCTAATAAGACAGGCAAACAATTATCTCCATGAGTTAAGAACATAATTCAGTTTAAACTGAGAGTAGCCCAAACTCCCACATAAATAAAAACATAGACCAGCCTGTACATGGATTTTTAAATTTTTTTCCCTTAAGAAAATGTCTGCATAGCACTTACTTTAAACACATGGTTCTACACAGATAAAACTGGAGAGGTACTAGTTTCATTTTCACACAACACACGCTCTAAGTTGTCCGCCTTGGGAGAGAAACCTGGCAAGTTTCAGACAGGTTTGGTGAGCTCATGTTCACTGAGCTGCATGGAAGACTCATTTCTTCTCTGGCCAAAACAGAGTTTTCAGTGAGATCAGATATGCAATTAAATACCTTGGCCAAAAAAAATTCTTCTCCTATTACTTTCACCCATATTCATATCTTAATTACAGTGTATTATACAAAGCATTAACAACAAGCTTTACAGGCTAAGCATGGAATTATAATAGTTCTGGTTTTGGAGGGGTTTTGAAAACTGTATTTACCTTTGTTTAGAGGAGTGTAGGATACTACAATGTACTTTTAGTCCTAAATTGCAACTCCTACCAAATATCTAGTTAAAAAAAGAAAAAAAAAAAGAAGCTAATAGCGTGGGTGACTTTGTAACAGCCCATGGCAATAGTGGAGCTGTAAAAACACTCAGAAACTAGAAACAAAAAATGGTTAGAAAATTAGTAACAACCCAAAAAAAAAAAAAAATTGTTTCTAAAACATCCCAGCTGAAATATTTTAGACTACATACAATGCTTTGTCAAGCACGTGCTCTTACTGCCAGAGTTGACATGTTTTGCAGGATAAACATGGCCATGGTGTCCACTCCTTCGCAGAGCTGTGCCTGTGGGACAAAATCCCCATGCCTGCTCTCCACAAAACAGCCTTAAAATAATCTAAGATGCAATTTATTTATCTTAAGGCTACTGCCTTCAGAACTGTACAACACACGTGTCTTTGACAATGAAACACACAGATAACGCAGAGCATTTGCAGCACGTCGAGTCAGATGTCATCCTACTGGGACAACAAATGACAACAACAACATGGAACCTGTGGCTGCCCCAGCCCTGGAAGTGTTCAAGGGCAATCTGGAGTAGTGGAAGGTGTCCCTGCCCACGGCAGAGTGTGGAATGAGATGAGCTTAATGCTTCTTCCAACCCAAACCATTCTGTGATTCCATGGTTCTGTCTTTTCTGAGATTTAAGCTGCACAAGAATCTTCAGGCCACAGAAGAAGTTTTTTATAAGACACCGATGCTCCATCACTATGAGCCCATGTGGAAGACATCCTGCGGTCACCCAGGGTGTGTGCACAGACTTTGTTTACTGAGCCGAAGGAGGCAGAGAGAGCCCCAGAGCCCGTCCGGGCTCTGTCCCTCCATTCCAGCTCCCTGGGGCTCCCATGTAACCGAGCTAAAGGATGGCCAGCGCTGCCTGTCCAACCTGACCCGGGACCTGTTACACGAAGGCAGCTCTGGCGCACAGAGCCCGGCATGAACAAGCTGTAAGGCCAGCAGGGAAGAGCCACGGCCCTTGTGGTGGACTGGGGCCCTCTGGTTCCCTCACCCGCGAGGCTGCGCCCCGAAACCTCGTCCCGTCTCAAAATCACAGAACAGCCTGAGTTGGACGGAACCCACAAGGATCATCGAGTCCACCTCTCGGCCTTGGTTTTGCACAGGACATCCCAAAGAATTCATGGGTTTGAGAGCGTTGTCTAAACATTTCATGAGCTCAAGCAGGATTGGGGCCGTGACCACAGCCCCGGAGAGCAGTTCCAGCGCTCGGCCACCAACCCCCTTCCTGCCCACTCTTCAACACAGCCTAAAAAGAGCAGAGCCGTCCACTCCTTCTCTTCCTCAGCACGGCACGGAGAGCCCGCGACCGGACCCCTCAACACCGCATCGTGGGGCAGGATGCGGCAGCGGGTCGCTCCGCGCCGCCTCCACGCGCGGCCTAGCGCGCCATGACTCAGCCCGTCCGCCCCGCCAGGCTTCTCTCCCGCCTCACCTGCGCCAGCCGCTCGCACTCGGGCAGCCTCTGGTCCACGGTCGCGCTGTAATCCACCTCCATTTTGACGATGCGGCCATCGGCCCGCTCCGCGCCGCCCTCCGCCATGTCCGCCCGCTCCGCCGCCTCAGCGCTCACCGGAACCGGCCGGGCACGCGCGCAGGCGCGCCGGGGGCAGCCCCGCCGAAGGGCCCCGTGCCGCGGCAAGCAGGCACTGCCCTGGCCACCCCCGGCCGCCTCAGGACCCGCAGGGGGAGGTGCCGCCTCTGAGGGGACGCACCCCGCTCACGGCCCCTCTGAGGGATGGGGTTGCTTATCCGCCCTTCTGAGGGAATCTGTCCCTTATCCTGCTCCTCTGAAGAGTTCCGCTTTAACCCGCTCCTCTGAGGAGATCTGCCCTTCAACCCGCTCCTCTGAGGGGGCCTGCCCCTCAACCCCCTCCTCTGAGGTGTTCCCCCCTCAACCCACTCCTCTGAGGGGATCTGCCCTTCAACCCGCTCCTCTGAGGGGATCTGCCCCACAACCCGCTCCTCTGAGGAGTTCCGACCTCAGTCCGCCCCTCTCAAGGGACCCGGACCGCTATCTGCCCCTCTGAATTGGATCTGCCTCTCACTCTGCACCTCTGAGCCCCAGTCTGGCCGAGGGACTCCCCGGCACCCAGGAAGGGCAGCTGTGAGTTGGTACCAGACGTGGCGGTGACATCTCCCAGTGCCATCCCGCAGTGACATCTCCCGGAGTGCAATCACGGCCCCCAGTGTGCCCCTCAGCACGGCAGCGGGGCTCAGCACAGTTGCCCCAGGAGGATGGGGTGTTTGTGCTGTTCTCCCACATTTGGGGACAGCCGAGCTGTGTGGACACCTCAGGTGTGGCCGCAGTGGAGCACTCTGGGTTCTGCAGCTGCTGGTTTCACCTTGGGAATTTCACTGTATCTCATTCCAGCCTTGAGTCTTTTAATCATCTGGCATTGCTGGAGAGGTGGGGGAAAGGTAGGACACACCATGGTTTTTAAGAGCACAAGAATCCTGATCTAGACAGTGTTGTAATATCAGTGTGTTTGATAAGTTGTGAGATGTTGGTGCAATGCCTTGAGTGCAGGTTGCCATCATCTCCCAACACAATTTCATACACTACAGAAGTGTCATTCGCTGGGGAAATTCAGAAAAACTCCCTCGTACGTGCAATCAAACACCTCAAATACTCAGGGAACACCCTGAATCAGAATTGTTTCAGTTGGAAGGGACTTCAGGATCACCTATTTCCAACCACCTGCCATGGGAATCTTTGGATGTTATTTAGGATTTCCAGAAATAAGAAATTACCATGAAATTACATTTTGTGTTGTGTTACTTTCATATCTTACTGTATACAGACCAACACATTAATGTGGCAAAGGGATATTTGAGATAAGTGGTTTAAATCTTTTATTAACAGAATTAAGACTGGGTTCCTACATCTGCTGCACTGGTGTAAATTCAGAGTAATTCAATTAAGTGAATTCAGAGCTCCAATACTGTGTTTTGCAACTGTGTCTGATACATGCCTTCCAATTAGCACAGCACAGACCATGGGCTTTGAATCCCTTTCTGTTCGAACACAAGCTTGATTTGAAAAGTCTCCTAACAGAATTTCTCCATTATCCTTAATCATTTTTACTTAATTTCAGTTGACTTAAGTACTGAAAATACATGCATTATTCAAACAGAGAGTATCAGTTGTTCTTCCCTAACTCTGGCCATTTACAAATTTTTACAGAGCTTTTCTTTTTACAATCTCATTCTTTTAGCTCACAGTAATATCAGTATATTTTTACAGTTGGTGTATTGGGAGTGATGGCTTCCAGGGAGGTTAAAAGTCACATGCTAATCTAATGGAACATGGTCCCATACACAGTAATTTGGTTCACATGAGTGAGTGAAAGAGGAAGAAAATAAATGCCTTCTGCAGTTGTTATTTTCCTTTACCTGCATGGATATGCTGGGAAACGAGGAGGCAACTGTTGCCTCCAATAGAGAATCCCTGAGTGGCTAAAAAAGAAACTAAATTCTTATTCAAAAGTCCTTAGTGAAACACCCAAAGAAACAGCTTGGCTCTTACTGTCTCTTACTCTGAAGCGACACTTTGCTGACACAAGTCCATCTGGAGTTCATAGTCAGCATAATTTAACATATGGGCTTTTTCCCCCCAGGTCAGAAATGAAAAATGAGTGAAAAATGTCTCATTTTCACAACAGAGCACCGAGAGCATGTTGCAGAGGTAAGAGTAAAAATTTCTGCCAATTCATGGAAATCAAAACCCAAAACTGAAACAGGCATGCTTGGCAGGCACTGCCTGGCTTGGGAGCTGGAAGTTTTTTGTCCCAGAATGTCCCCTGGGAAGCATTTGGGGAGTCTGGAGTCTGGGCACTCTCAGTGGGGATCTGTAAGGGATGTCCTTGGGGTCACTGCTTCCCCCATGTGCAATCAGCACAAGACAGAGCTGTGGTTTGGGGCGACTGGGGAATGTTTTGCTGCAGGTATTGGAATTAGTCATGGTTTCCATTTTAAGCAGGTTCTGTATTTGACACACTGCCTTCTGCAGATCTGCTTTGTTGATGTACACAGAGCTGTAAGGTTTTCTTTATGTTGAAATCATGTGATAGATGGAAAACTAGTTTAAGTCTTCCTCCTGATTTTATTGAAGTCAGTGTCCTTGCCTATATCTGGGTAGCATCAAGGCCCTATGCCAAGAAGTTCAGGTTCTTTTAAAATGCATTTCAGCAGAAACCAGAAATATTGTTTCCAGTGGAAGAAACCACTAGAAAATCACGTAAAACTGAAGAATGTTTTAGATCTGAATTTGGATTGTCTCTCATCTGTGGGTAATACTACAGAATCACAGAACCGTTAGGGTTAAAAAGACTTTTAAGATCATCAAGTCCAGCTGTCAGCCCAGCACCACCACTATGTTCACCACTAAACCATGTCCCCAGGTGTCACATCCAAACATTTTTTGGACAGTTCTGAGGATGGTGACTCTACCACCTCCCTAGACAGCCTGTTCCAATGCTTCACAACCCTGCAGAGAAATTTTTCCAATATCCACTCTAAACCTCCCCTAGCACTGCTTGAGGCCATTTCCTCTCATCACTTGCTCCCTGGGAGCAAAGCCCAACACCCCCGGCTGCCTCCTCCTGTCAGGGAGTTGTGGAGTGCCAAAAGGCTCCCCCTAAGCCTCCTTTTCTCCAGGCTCGAGCTCCCTCAGCCACCCCTCGTGCTCCAGACTTCCCCGGCTCCATTCCCTTCTCTGGACACACTCCAGCAAGTCAGTGTCCTTCCTGCAGTGAGATATCACAAGGTACTGCCTTGGTTTTGCTGTTTTGCTTGGAATTCCAGGAACGTACAGTACCAACATTATGAATTACAGTCACAGTTTCCATATTTATAAATGGCTGTGTCAGATTTGAGACAGAAGTCTCATTAAACACATTGTTCATACCTCAGTTGAAAATCCAGACTGTTAACAGAGCTCTCAGATTTTTTATTTCTTTGTGTAGGTGTTTGCACTTCCCTGGGAAGGCAGGGATGTGAAATATTGTGCCATTATTGCAAGGGGCTGGCAAACAGACGTTGTTGGCTCCAGGAGATGGCACTGTGTCCTCTGGGCTGAGAATTATACCCACGGCTCTGAAATGTACATCCAGAACCAATGAAATTCTGAGGGGCTTTTGCTCTTTCTTGTTATGAAACACACATTTCATTGTAGACCTAAATCCCTCTTTAACTGTCCCAAATACAGTATCTTATCACTTTTATTTATTTTGCAAATAGCTGGTATGTAAATGCAGATGTGTATTTTACCATTATCTGTGCAGTGCCTCGCGTTTTGCTCTTACAGTGCTTCTCTGCAATCCAGTGAGTGGCTTTAAAGCCACTGGGAGCACAGGAGAAACAGCAGGATGAGCATTTTAGACATGAAATCCTGAGGTTGTGTAACAGTTCAGGGTTCCCAGGCAGTTTCAGAATTGGGCTCCTGTGCATTTCAAGTCGTAACTTAATGATGGGGAAATTTCTCAGAAAAAAAAAACAACCCCCAAGCATATTTAAAAACTATCTCACCAACAAATTCCTCACTAAAGGAGTGGGGGAAACCCACAACGATTCTGGCTTTACAGTTCAGCTAGGAAGGAGGCGTTTTTTCACTGAACTTTCTGCATGTCATTTAAAAGTAAAAGAAAGACACGGGAAAAAAAGGGTTTATTTGTGCTGCAAAATGTGCCGGCTGATAGCGGAGGGCTGACCAGAAGGGAAATGGGTGAGGCCTCCACATCCTGTGTATGTCCGCACCGAGCGCACGCTGTCCTTTCCTTTCCTTTTGTACCAAGGAGGCTCACGGGCTCGCTGCTCCTGCACCGGGCTTTAAATGCTTTGGAAAGCGCCTTGTCACACGTAGGGCAATAAACTTCCAAAACCCGAGAAGTCTTCACGGCACAATTAACTGAAATGGCCAATTCTCGGGGCTCATCTCTGCCGGCGTCCCCTTGCCGGGAGGCTCCGGCGGGCGCTGCCCGGAGCCCCGCGGCCCGGCCCCGTTGAACCCGCCCGAGCGGCGGCCGCTGCCCCCCCGCCGGCCCCCTCCCTCCTTCCTGCCGCCCCGCTGATGTCAGCCGAGCCCCGCCGGGGCCGCCGCCGCTGCAGCCGCTCCGCGCCCGCGGAGTCCGCCCGCCCGCCCGCCCGCGAGCACCCCCGGCCGCGGCTGCGCCGGGGAACCCGCGGCCGCCCGCCCCAGCGCCGCGCTGCCCCCCCGTATCCCCCCCGAGCCCAGCGGGAGCCGCGGCGGCCGCAGCCGCGTTGCGGCGAGGAGGTGGGAGCCGCGTTTGGCGGCCGGGGAAGGCAGCGTTATAAAAAGCCTTTGTCTTGGGAATCAGCATCGCATCTCTCCCGCCGCCCGACGTGCCGCCGGCGGGGGCGAAAGCTACGTTTTCGGCTCGTTTGTTCTTTTCGCCGCCCCAGGCATGTCTTGACACAGCCGCGAGAGAGCCCGGCGTTTCCATGCACTTCCGACGGATGTCTTCGGCTGGGGCGAGAGCGGTGGGGGTTTGAGACTTTGTAGCGTATCTCGGTGCGAGCGTCTGTGAGGTTCCCATGATCGCAGTGTGAAGGAGGAAGAACAGGGAGAAAGAAGCGGTTGTGGTGGCTTCTCTTCTTGCTGGGTCAGCCTTCCTGGATGGTTGCATTACTGACTTGTGGACACATTGTCAAGCGCGCACAGAGAAAGGGGCTTGGTTATTTTCCCCCGTGTTTGGTTTCCGTCGTGATCTCTGTGCAGAAATCACCACTTTTCTCCCAGTTCGCCCGTCCGCACTGAGCAGCAGGAATATGCTCATGAAGGAGTACCGGATCTGTATGCCTCTGACAGTTGAAGAGGTAAGATCCGCGCTCGTACCGGAGAGGCTGTTCCTTACCGAGCCTTTTCTTTTGGAAGGCGAATTGAGGTTATATTTGTTTTGCTGAATATTTTTTTCTTCGTGTAATGAACTTAGTCGGAGATGACTGGTTAGAGAGGAATGTTTTTATTGGAAAATATAGGAATTCTGCAGGAACGAAGGCAACTTAAGTGTATCAAAAGCGTTGTGTCGTCAAAATATTGATTATAAAGATTTTCCAACCAGACTTTTCAGAGGAATTTCATGCATATTTTCAAGGGAATTCTTTGTGCTGAAATTTCTATCTGGTAAAGCGTTTGTCCAAAACCCAGATTCTAAACATATTTCACCTTTGCTTAAAATACCCTTGCAGCTGAACATGGCCTGAAACTCCAGCGCAGGTTGGGAAGAGAGGTGATCATTTATTGGTAGAACTTTGTTGTCATTTAAAGAAGTGATTGAAAGTCAAACAGCTCCTTGTCGGTGTTCTGAGCTCTGTGTTAGGAACATTATGTTTTTTATTTATCTGCAGACATCCCACTTGCTCACCGTTTTAATTAAGACAGTAATACCCACACGGAGTACACGTGCTCTGGAGTTACTGGTGCTCATGAAGTGTTTGTGGATGCAATTAGGTGCTCAAAGGCCCGATGGCGTTTGGAAGGGAGATGGTGCTTTATGGTTTAGTGTCCTGCAACTAAAAAAAAAAAAAAAAAACCCTCGGTGTTGTCTTATTTGGCCATTTCTGCTGCGGATTGGGCATCGCGGAGAGGAGCGAGCCCTCTCTGGGAGCGCATTTTGCGCCGAGCTGCGCGCAAAGTTCCGCTGGTCCCGCGGGCGGCGGCGGGGCCGCCAGGGGGCGCCCCGCTCTGGCCCCGCTCCGGTCAAGCTCTGGCTCCGCCACGGCCCCGCTCCGGTCATGCTCCGGCTCCGCCGCGGCCCCGCTCCGGTCAAGCTCTGGCTCCGCCACGGCCCCGCTCCGGTCATGCTCTTGCCCCGCTCCGGTCATGCCATGGCCCCATCCGGCCCCGCTCTGCCCCGCCACGGCCCCGCTCCGGCCATGCCCATGGCCCCATCCAGCCCCACCACGGCTCCGCCGGAGGGTCCCGGCCGAGAGTCCCGGCCGGAGCGCCCCAATTCGCTCATTAATCCGCTAATTAATGTACACATTTGTTCTTTGGCTCCATCCAAGCGAATGTTTTGCCGCACAGTTTTATTTTTTTGCAATATGTGTGTAGAAGTCCTTGCGGGTGTTAACAGAGTTGTCGTCGCAATGGTCGTTTTGTCCGTATCTTCAGATTTGGCAAATTAACAGTTCTGTAAAACTCAGCATTGGAACTGCCAAATATTTACTTCAGGCTGCTCAGGAAATTCCTTCTGCTGGAGGCAGGAGCTAAAACGACCATATACATGAAGTTAAATAGACATAGGTTTAATTCTAGCATGTTTCCATCCAAGTAATATCATACGCTGTGATGTTGGATGGCATTATTCTTTTAATGCATAATTTTCTTTGTTTATTGCATTACCCTAATGTAGACAACATTTTATCCAAGCCAGTTCCTGATGTCCTTAGACTACCACACTTAGTTAATAACAGTTCATTACATCATCAGAAGGGAGCAGATCTAATTTATTTTGAAACATTATTGTTAAACAAGATTTCCAGATGCAGAAAATTCAAAAATCTTCCAAAACAGGAATGGTTGATTCACGATGAGGCAGAAGGCAATGCTGGATGTCATTTGTTCTCTAGAATGTTAACAGAATTAGTAAAGATTCTCAATTTTGTAGTTTCTCTTATGTTGAATCACCCATTATTCAATCCAAACACTGTAGCTTAGTTGCCTAAATGAGGAACCTAGAACGTCTGATGTTTCAATTAAAGTCCATTTAAGTATTAATTAGAAAATGAACCATGACAAAATTTTGAAATTAGCAAATACCTTATTTTTCTTACAGTATTTGCATACTAAAGAAGTCCCACACTGTATTTCTCATAGTGGTTCACCTCTGTGACATTCCTTACACTCCTAGGAAGGTGGTGTTGTCTTATTTTTACCCTCAGCTGCACGTTAACTACCAACACAGTGATATTTTTTGCCATTTGTGTAGAACAAGGTGCTGCATTGTCCAGTCGTCAGGAGAACATCGTGGGGCAACGCTCACCCTTCAAAAGCCAAGAACATTTTGGTTCTAAGAGGCCCAAACTGCCTTCTGCAGGGTGCAAAGTCACTCTGAACTTCAGTGGGCTTTGAGGGAAGGGCAGTTTCCACAGGAGCTGCAATTTCCCTCAGGGTCGGGATGTCGGGCTCTGATGCGCAGTGGCACCCAGGTACCTGACCTGCATGGACACCACGGGCAGTTAAGCACCCAAGAAATTTTGAGGTCCTGTCTCAACAGGTGTGGGAAAAATGCAGTTCTTTCTTTTGCAACAGCATGGATTCCCTTTTTGTGCTGTTTTTCTTATGTAGACTTAACAATCTGTTTTTTCTGCTGTTTGGATATTCTGCCTTTCAGCCTATGCACTTCATACATACATCCAAAAGTATCTCCTTGAGCAGTTTTCTTTTTTTAGCACTGCCTTGCCAGTTATCCATCCATAGAAGTCTCACAACATGAATGAGAAAGAACTATGTCCTACATTTGTGGTGTTGTCACCGACACCAGAGTGGTTTCCATATCATTCCTGTGAAAATAATCTGGCACAAGCAGGAGGATGAAATGTTAGCTCTGTCAGCCAAGCACCTGTATCCGATCTTCTGTAGTCAGATTTTGTGTGTAATGTGAAAAAATGTGCAGTAAAATGTTGTGTAATGTCCAGGCAAGTAACTGGAAGTCGTGACCTTGCATGTAAATACCTGTGCATGCAGCAGTGTAGGAGTTCGTGCTGCTCTGGCTGACTATTACAACCTAAATGTATCTCTAGAGAACAGTGAAAAACTGATAGATGTCAGTGTAACAGCAGCACCGTCCCCAGGTTCAAAGAGTTTCTGGCACTGTTATGGATAGGAAATTCCTTCATTAGCTACTGCAGATCCTGTTCCTGAGGCGTTCTTTCCTTGATGCCCTTATTAGATAAGATACCCAAATATTTATAGGAGGTTTGTTTATCTACCTGTCTGCTTGGAGGCCAAATGCTTTCTTGCAAAGAAAACATCTCCTAAGAAATGCTGTTTGCTACAGACTGAACTGTTGTGGTGTATTTTGAGCCAGGATACAGGAGCTGGAGATGCATGTTTGTTCCTTGTCCATAAGCACCAGGAAAGATGGGTTGTTCCAAGAGTTCTTACTGAGGTACAGTGGCACCACACTACAGTTTTTATTCAAGGCTGAGCCTTTCTCAGTAAATTGAATTTTTGACAGCTGTTTCGGTCTGTTACGTGTGCATAGTCACAAGCTGCCTGATCAGCTTTAAAATAATTAGAGAAAGGAAGCACTGTGTTAACTGCTAAGCAAAATAATAACATCTGCTGAGAGAACTTTACAAATAAGGTCAGGATGGAACTGTTGGTTAACAAAACCAACATGATTGCCAATGAGAAGTCATTCTTTACCTCATTTGTGGTGCTTCTGGCAAATTCAATCAGTTTGTTAACACTGAGACGTTATAAATTAGAAAAAGTCATTTCTTTGCATTCGTATATAAAGTAAGTAAAAACTGTTCCAGTAATTCCATAGGATATGTCACCAGTCTTCATTCCAGCTGCAGTTAATAAACGAGCCTGCTGCTTGGTTATTTTTCCCCTTGCATCTTCATGTGTTAGTTCATTCTTACAAATAGCTTGTTACATCACATGAGTGAATATTATAATAGGCTGCATTGTGGGTTTTAAATATCATCAGTTAAAAAACCACATTCCTAAGCAAGTGAAAAGAACACCAAGCAATTGAAAAGAGTGGAGATGGTAAAAAATTCTCAGGCTTGGAGCTCATTGCCGTCAGAATTCCACAGTTTTTCACAGGAAGGATTACATGGGTTTGTGCTTTAGAGATACCTGTATCTGAAAATGTAAACCAAATGTGATAGGTCAGTGTGGTACTGAACTGGAAGAGGCAAAGTATAGTGAAATTCTTGATTTGTGAGGAAAGTGATTATTCTTTAGGGAAATAGATGGAAAGACATTTTTGCTGAATCCTGTTGAAAACTGAGTTTTTAGTGCTGTAAAATGCTATGAGTGGTGTGAAGCTGGGTTGTGTCAATTTGAAAGCTGAACATTGAATAAACTCCAGGAGTCATAGGGTTTTTTCCTTGGGAACAGGGATGTCCATTAAGGTTTCTGTTAGTTTTGAACTGTACGTGCATGGCCAGTACTTAAAGTCCCGACTTTGTTCCTTATTCCTTTGTTCTTTATTTCAACCAAGATTATCTCTGCTGAGCCTGGTGGAATCACTCCCACTCCGTGTTTTAAACAAAAGCCAAGTTGGATCTGTGGGGAGCACTGCCTGCATGAGGTGTGGAGGAACAGCTGTACTGTCATGAATACCAACAAGCAGAGACCTGCAAAATGGAAATGCAGATCATGTTTTTTTCAACAAAAAGTCCTTTCAGCATTAACAAAATCTGGTTTTAGAGGTGTTATCCTTGCTGCTTTATAAAAATATCCATTGTTCAGTTCTTGTTTCAAACATTATGAATTCTCCCAGTGTGGATTATTTACATAAAATTATTTCAACAATATGTGTAAACAGTGTTTGTATCCTCTGAATCTCGTGTACACTTCTTTAAAAGCCTTCATAGTCTCCCATTTTGTGTACAAAGGGTACATGTTATAACATGTTTTATTCAGACAGATCTACAGCTGATTGAAAGCATTTGAGAAAGGGTTGTTATGCCCTGAGAGTCAGCAGGTGTTACAATATTTGGACATAACTATATGCATGTAGTACAGCAAAGCCCTTAGTAGGGTATAAAGTGTAATTTTTTTTTTTCCTAAAATACAGTGATCTGCTGCAGGACAAGCTAAATCTACTCATCCTGCAAGCAGATAGATTAAATAATGGTCAACTGTGTCCATTTCCTTCATTTCCCAACTATAGCCACAGAACGTATTTTCAGGAATATATAAATGTATGGAACACTCTTAAAAGCAGTGTGTTGGTCATAAGCAAGAGGACTATAAACAAACTTAAGATGAAGTCTTCTTATCAAATTTAATTTATTTTAATTATTTGTAAGTGAAATTATAGTTGGACCATGTCATGTCCATGACCCCTGCAGAAAACGTTTGTCTGGCATTTTTGAGCTGAGGTTGTCCAGCAAAAACAGAGCCTTACTGTGCAATTTTAATTTAAGCTATCAACAGCTCTCATGCATCTCACACCAATTCATTTACAAGATACTGAATTGCTGTGAAACATAAAGGACCTTTTGCTGTAGTAAGGCATTCTGTCAGGAGATGCCTTCTGAGAACATCAGCAGCCTCACCTGCCTTTTGCAGTTAATAGAGTGGAGGCACAGACACGTTTGTCTGAGGAGTATTCAGGGTTCCTTATTGAGCTAGAAAACCTCTTTACACCATTCTGAGCATCTTTTTACCCTTTAAAAGAATTCTTTGGATATGTCTCTTGTCAGCAAAGAGGTTGGGTGTGGTCTTTGGTGGGTGGTCATATCTACTCTCCTCATAAAGCCTTTGCTACATAGAGTGTGACCTGAAATTCACCTTAAACCTTATGGCCTGGGAAGAATCATTGTAACAGATAAAACCTATGAGAGAAAACACCAGAAGTTAACTATTAGCACCAAGGAAGAATATCTATCCAATTTTCTTTTGCTGCACAATCTAGTTGCAAGAAGGAATAGATGAAAGTGAGAGCTGGTTTTTAAGTTAGGACTGGAAAAAATAAACACCTTGCTTTGGTTTGGTTTGGCCTTCTTACGTTAGTTGTGGTCAGCTGTAAAAGTACAGCAATGCAGAGCAGATGTCAAACCTCCACTGAATTCCACTGCAAATAGAAATCCAAAAATATGCCGTTTTCTCCCTTACTCCTGTTTGCACATTTCAGTATAACTCTGTGAAAGAAACAAGACAAACTTTGTTCTGCAGACTTCAGTGTAAATCATTAAAAAAAAATCTTTCAGTGGAAAGGATTAGCTATTACCCAAGGAACACCAGACTCTGTTATCCATCTCTCTTTATCTCCCTTGTTCTGTCTTTCCCTGTCAACATTTGTTTTCTCCAAGGTGTATATATATGCTTCAAAAACAAACATATGTGTGTGCATACATATAAATATACATATAGAGAGAGTGAATAATACCACACATTTGATTTGAGGGCTTTGTTAGCAAAGTACAGGCCCAGTTTTGCATTTCCCATAAAAGCAAATTTGCCCTGGTGGTTCAGGACATTTTCTAGCTAAAGCACTCTACAGAGCCTTAATGCTATCAAGAACTCCATGAGCTGTGTTTGGTTTTGAAGCATAATGTGGGTTTGGAAACAAAAGAACAGGGGGAGAAAAACACAGAATGTCAATATTGGCTTTTAAAACTTAGAGTTTTCTGATTTTTTTTTCTTTTTTTTTCCTTTTTTTAATTTGGGGGTGAACTTTGTCTTGCTGAGAACATGAAGTTCTTATAAGAGTTGATGTTAATGTCAAATGATCAGCACTTCTGAAATTCTGATCGCTTCTGTTTATGTACCTAATAATGAATGTCGATGTCTATATTGGCATCTTGATGTTTGATAGCTCCGATATGTCAAATACATTTTCCCATAGTCCAGTCTAATTTCTTCATTCTTCATATTTTTAAGGTTAGAAATAATATAACTGTACCAATTTTCATGTGCTTGACCGCATATGTTATAAAAAGGGCGATTAATAGCCCTTCAAGTCTATAAAGCCCTTTAGGTTAGAGGAAGACAAAGATTTCTGTAGTAACTAGGAAAGGTTACAAATTACATTTTCCTTCATGAGTATTCGCTTGAGTCTGATAGACATTTGCACTGTTAAAATCTGTTAGAGATCATGTTCTTGGGTACAAAAGGCTGCCTAGTCAGCTAATGGAAAACCCATCGTTTACAACAATGATTCATTCAGTAAATTCTTCTGTGTGACTGGTGAGCTGACAAATGTGTTCCCCAGGCTGTTCTTATAGAAGTGAGTCGGTTGTGGATGCTGAAATCCATGCAGGCTTTCCATTTTGGCTGTCCAGCCTAACACAAAAACAACGTGATATACTCTGAGGATGGGGATGGCCAACACACACGTGCAAGCCCTTGAATATTCTCAGTCATTGTGGAAAAGGAATAATCCTTTCTATCCTTATTAATGGAAAACTTACTTGGAATTTCATTATTTTTTCACAGAGTTAGAATTTTTCTTATATTTGTCTTTATCTTTGTTGGTTCATAGAGCATCTGTAATGACCAGCTGTGGATATTGTGAGACTTTATACCAAAATAAAGCAAATAATGACATTTCATGCAAATTCGCTGCGAGAGCCCTCCAGTGCAGCCTGAAGAACTCTCTGCAGGAATATTGTGCATGTATTTAAGTGTAATTGCCAGTGTCTGCAGGCATCTAAAAAGCAAGGAGAAAGGTGCTCCCCAGGATTATTGACTGTGTTTAAAAAGGAGTGAAGAAAAAGTAATTTCAATTTCAAGTTGGGTTAACAGATGGATTTACGGTCTGTAGGTGGGAGAAACCAGACTTGAACTTCACCTGTGTTTATATATAATGCTTTTAGTCTGGGCTTAGTCTTGTTTATCTCCTCCTAAGTTCCTCATTTCTTTCCAGTTTTAGTTATAAATGATCAGCCAATTTTGAATCCTTGGATATGTATCAAAATGCTATTTTTAATTTTCTAAAGTACAATGCAGGGTGCTAAATTGTAGGAATGACATTTTAGTGGCTCTTCTTGCGGAAAAAAAAAATGGATCTTGCATCTTTTTCTTGTTTGTGGTTAGAAAATGCTGAAGCAGTTCTGGGTTCTATTGGTTTTGTCCTTTTGCAGTTCCAAAGCTGGTTTTGCTGTGCACCCTCCAAGCTCCAGCACATCCATAACTTGCACACATACTTAATTTGAAGCACCAGGAGTCACGTGAGTCACAGGACATGAATGTTTGTGGATTTAGTAAAAGATTTGCTCATATGCTCTCCAGAAAAATCATGGGCTTTATTTAGGAGTTTTTACATGTCTGTTCTAAGATTAGTCTTGCCCAAGTGATTTAGGAATACTTAGGCTCTGTGGGAATTGTTTTCTGTGAGCATGCTGAGAATACCTTATTTTCCATTTCATCACACTAAATGTCATCTTAGGTTTAATGTGTTGACCAATTAATTACTTTGTTTAGGATTTTTTCTGTAAAAATATTATTACAATGCATGACAAAATAATTGTGTGATAATGACACTCCAGTGTGACACGAACTGTTGGTCAAGTGCTTGATTAACAATCAGCCACTGATGACAAATACAACTAATTTTTTAATATATTTTCAGGTTTTTGCTCTCATTTTATAAAAAAGTTATTAAAAGAACCTTTTGTGCTAGCGGCACAATCTTGCTTGAAATGTTCCCAAAATACAGAAGTCTACCATGAACCAAAAAATTGTCTTTATTAGAAAGGTAAAGACAATGATAATTCTACTGAAGTTCATAACTATGCCAAGCTTGAATCTCTCCTGGTCATACCTGGACATTTTAAATAGTCTCACTTGTTAAGTCCATTTGAACACTGGTCCTAGCAAGTGTAATCTTATCTTCTGAAAGATGCTTGACGAATGTATCCAATCTCTGATTTTGTCAGGTTTTCTTCGAAAGTGCAAATTAGCTGACGTCTAAGTAATATTTTCATTTAATAAATTAATTGTACAGTGACTTTCAATAAGCCAAATGAAGCACATTAAATACACACATGATTACAGTCTTGAATAATGTACCTGCTTCTTTTATCCCATAGACCTGATACAAAAATTTATTTAAATCTTCCTTCAGTGGGGCCATTTTTGTTTTGCCCCAGTCTGTGTGAACAGAAAAACACCCCGTGGAAATTAGACCACGGTAATACCAATAAGTGCTGTCACTGATGTCAGAGAGACCAAGATTTCACCAAATATGTGTGATAAAACACAGCATATTTTTAGAACAGAAATGTTGAGAATTTAAATTCCATTTTAATTGTATGGTGTAAATCTGAAATAATTCTACTGACCTCAGGAGATCCATTACATGTTTTTATCAGTCTGATCAAAAGTGGATTTTAGCCAATGGTTGTAAACTAAAAGAAAACCTAAGTTTCTCAAATCTGTTGTTCTGAACAAGAAAGAGACCAAGCTGATGTCTCTAAATCTTTATTACTCTTGCCTAACCTAAATAATATTATCACATATTTCGATTAAGGCCCCAGATTTGTGTCAAACCTCTGTGATGTCTGTGATCCTACATTAAGTGAAATTCTTGCTGTCCTCACACCACAGACTTCTCAGTTAGCTCTTTGCTCTCAATGTCCAGTCCTAGTTTTATAGAACGTTTGATTTCCTTTCCTTTCTCCCAGTTTTGAGCCTTTGGTCACTCCAAAGTGAGGAAGCCTCTCCAGCCCCAGCAGGCGTGTGGCCAGCTGGCAAAAAGCTGCTGCTCTTGCTTGGCCTGGGCTTTGCAGGGAATAAGGAACTGCACAGCAGACTGGAACAATTGATAATTCAGCTCCCTCTTGAGTGCTCAGCTCAGATTGAATCCCTGTATTCCCGCAGTTACCATGGATCTTTCTCCCAGAATGAAGCTAAAGAGAGCACCAAGTTCCAAAATTTCTCCAATGTCTTAGAGGGTTGCTAAGTTTATTTGCATTTCTAAACTATTTGCTACTCAGTTAAGCCCAGCTTTTTTGTTTCTTTTCTTTTCTTTTTTTTTTTCTTTTTTTTCTCCTCAGGGGTGATACAGTATAAAAACATGTTTGTCTATATTAAGGGGACTCTGTTATACATTTGGGATGTGTTGGGATTTTTTTCCCCATTATCTTCAGTGGAAACAGAATAAAGCCTAAATGGGGATTTTGTTGTTGTTGTTAATTTGTTCTCCACTGTTCTGCTGTAGCTTATTTTCTTCACTATCTCTGCTTTTTTTTCATGTCTGAACTTGAACTCGCTTTGAGTCAAGTGATGGTGAACTTCTAAATCTGTTCTGAGGGAGTTTGAGATGAGGCAAACAGCATTTGAGTGGAAATGTTATGTCATAGTAACAAATGCCTATGGATTAGTTAGTTTATTTCCAGGACCTCATGGGCTATACATTGCTATTTATAATTTAACTTTCTCAAGCAGCCACGACTGTGTTTATGTTGCCATGGTGTTCCTTGCCATACTTGAGGGTGGATAGTAAATGCTATAATTGAAAATAGATACTCCCACTGAATTAAGGGTAACAGGTGGTAATGTTTTTATTTAATCATGCTGCAAGCATATTACAAGTTAAATGTAGATACCTCTACTCCTGCCTCTTTGCCAAGACATTTTCAGACATGCCAGTTTGTCTTCAGTGACCAGGACTGGAGTAAACAACGTGAGTGATTTGTCTTGTGACAGGCCAAGGAATGTCCATGGCCGTCAATGAGCATCCTCCACTGCAGACTTCAGAAGCAAATGCTCTTCTGCAGCGGGGAAGGAGCTGCTCTGGTGCACGGGGACAGGTCTCTGTCTCCTCCTTCCCCTGGGGACTGAACTCTGGGCAAAGCTCTGATTCCTGAGCAGCATCTGAGGAGCAGCAATCGCTGTTTGCTCGTGATCTCCACACATTAGCCCTTTACCTCAGCTCAACTCTTCATTTCCTTCTGTTTTCCACTGAAGTTTTCCGGATTTCCCATGGGGGCAAGACACATCCTACAGTCACAACTATTCAAAATATCCCCCTCTTATGACCGTAAGAATAGCTTTTGATTGAATTTTGTCAACTCCAATAGAATCAGTTAAATGGTATATCCATAATACATCGTACATGAATCACATAAAATATAAATATATATTTTCACATGTGAATATGTATTTATTTTTCCATTCTTGGGAGTAAAAAACCAGAAACACACAGATACTAGCCTAAATTATTCTTAACATTTAGGTGGGGGGAAAAAAGGTGGTGTAGCTTTTTCTCCCCAAACTATTCTAAGATGTGAAAATTAAATAATTCAAAATAATTTCACGCTCTGTATTTTCTGCAAAACGCCATATGCCCAGCAGTATAAAGTAACCAGGTGCAAATACTTCAGTCAGGATAGTGTGGTTATTATCAAATGCATTTATAAAATACGTGTTTATAGGACCGTACCAAGGATGCCTAATTGGTGCAGTTATGTGAGCAGTGAAGTGCAGAGTGGAGCTTGCTGCCTCAGTTCTGCACAGCAGTCTCCTGTTGAGGATTTTTGTACCATTTTTAGAAGCAGCTGTCAGACTTTGGTCTTTATTAAGTTTGGCTAATTGTGTCCTCCAATTTTTCCTACCTCTAGGCTATTAAATGAATTTTCAGGAGCAGGAGATGTGTGCATACGCAGAGTTTTCTCTTTAACTCAGGGTTATGTCTTGTTAGTTCAGGGTTATGTCTTGTTCTCAGTTTTCCTTTTGCGTTTTACCATTTTGTAAAGCAAAGCCAAACAAAATAGTGTTTCATGGATGGTATGTTTTGTCGTATTTTGGTTTTTAAGCTGGTTTATATTGGCTGGAAGCGTTCATGTTATTTAAACCAGTGTCACTTGCTTTGTACACAAGACCAAGAGTCAGAGAATGTCTTAGAGATTTGCAAGGAGGTCCTTAAGGCCTTTTACAAGCTCCCAGCAACTGCATTCCTTTCCATGGGTTGTTATATTTAACATCTTTGTTTGCAGGCCTTTTCCACAATTTTGGAAGTTAGACTTGCAAATTAAGTGAGCTACTTTGGGCTTATGCTATAGGTAGCACTTGATTGAGTTTATTGTTACAGAAAAGCTGAGGACATTCCCTAGGGCCACTCACAAACTTCCATGTAACAGTAAGTGTGCAGTAAAGCATTAGGCTTTGAAGTATTCATGCATATTTAATAGGAAGGGAAGAACTCAGCATTGTAGCCAATCCAAACCTTTGACAAGAACAGTGAGTTAAGGAAAAAAAAATTGAGTTTGCCAGATATTTTTGATCAAAGGAAATAAAAAAGCATTGCCGCAGGTGATTGATGTAGATTAGTAGATCATATGATTTAAGGACAATGTCTTGGATTCACAGACCTAATGGAAATTCAGTCTCCAGCTCGGGTTTTTCTTGGCCCTTCTGAGTTTTCATGGCTCAGCTGTCCCTTCACCTGGTCTTTTTGGAGATGTAGGACCTCTGCTTAGTTTTGGTGCTGGTGCTAAGTTTGAAAGTCCCAGAGTCCTTGTGTAAACCTGTGCCTTGGATTTGCATAAATCTCATCTAAATAGATATTGACCTGAGAAATAACTGCCTCACTCTTCTAAGCAGTGTTACCTGTGTGGGTGCAAGAGCAAGAGTCTGGAGTGGAGCTGCTGCTTCAGCAAGCTCCTCATCAGCCACAAACCAGAATTTAGTCTGGAAGTTTGTGAAAGCTTTGCCACTGTGCTTTACCAGGCTTCATTTTGTTGAGTTTATTTCAGGTTATTCCACACTTTTCTTAAGCAGTTATCTATGAATATTCATTCTTAACAGTCACGATTCTCTGTGTGAAATTGTAGCATGAATTTTTCTCTTGGTGTTGATGGGTGGTTCCTGATACTCCCTCCTCCTGCACCGAGTGTTCATTTCTCTGATATCTTGCTTTTTAAATACAGGTTACACCACAGTGAAAATGCTCTTGGTTTAAAACATTTTTACCCATTTTGTCAGTTAAAAGAAAATAAGTGAAAAGTAAGGGGAAAAGTAAGGACACAGAATGCATTTTTCAGAGAAAGGAATTTTAATAATAAGGTTTATAGCAATAAAAATCATTTGCTCCATCAGGTGACATTTAAAAGCATTTTCCATTTTTTGGAAACCGGAAATACAAGGAAACCATGTAGGAAAAGAAATAGACTTTGCTGATTAAATGTTTTATCATGCAATCACTGACATAAAAATAATGACAGAGCTGTTGAAGTACATTTTTGCCTGTCTTATCTTGCAAACCCTTCTTTTACTTTTGGACTTTCGACACCTTCCAGTCAAGAGTTTCAAAGCAAAAGGACTTTTCGCTCTATCAACATTTCATCACCCCACTGACTTAGGTGTGCAAATTGTTTGCATATGTCAGATTTAAACAAAAACTGTTTTGGAGGCACAGCAAACTTTACAAGTTGGCACATAAACTTCACCTCAGTAAGTCAGCTGAAAATTTGGTTCCTTGTGTCCTTTCTGTAGCAAATTAGTGCACTGCATCTGCTTATGATATTCTAGAAAACAGGGAAAGAAAAATTATATCATTAAAGTCTAAAAGGTGTAGAGCATCAGTAGACTTTTTTTTTTTACTATTTCACATACCTGCATATTGATGCTAGTTTACAACAGTATCTTAGGCTTCAAAGATTGATTATTTCTTCATAAGTTACATTTATACTGATGGAATAAAGAGTTACTGTTATTGTCCTGTTAAATCTTGAGCATTTTTCATAAACTCAAAAAATATGCTACCTCTTCTGTGAAAGGTTTCTTGACAGAAGCCAGCGTTTCAGCGTATCTGTCTAATGGAGCTGCTTGGGGAATGGCTGTCATGAAAATGCAAAGACCTGTGGGTGGCATAAAGCCGTTCTGACATCCTGAGTACGGGATCCTTTGCAGGCAGACTCTGAACAACTCCACAAATTAATCGTTGCCTTAAGACAGGATAGCACTGGGATGAGCACTGCATTATCATAACAATGAGAAATAACTCGCCCAGGACTGAAGGCTCGTGTCCTGTATTCCCTGTATTCCTGCACTGCCAATAGGGGAGGTCTGGTTTCCTCTCAGCTGACCTTCTGAGATGTTTCTCTGTAATTTCACACTGCTCAGCCCTGTGGCCCAGCTGTACCTCTCTGTTGCAGAAGCAGAAGCAGTACCAGAGCTGTGGGACACCGGCTAACCAGCAGGAAACTGTAGAAGTTTAGGTGTGTAGGTGAAGCTTAAGATTTCCTCCCTGAACTCTTCCATCTGCAGTGCTGAGGTGACCCTGTGGTGAATTTGGGCTAAAGAATTTTAAGCTGGTGTCCCAGGTGTTCTTTCCCTCTAAGGTCAGGGAGATAAAGTTACTGAGCTTTACATCTAATCAAGAGTTGCTCTTTGAGCCTTGCAGGCTGCAAGTAATCACTGTAACTGTATCCTCTATGTTCTCTCCCTTTTTCTCTTTGTACTCTCTGTAATATGCCTCCCACTCCCTCTTTTAAATCCTTTTTGTAGGAGGTTAATTTCAAAAATGTAGCTTTCCATCCTTGTTGGGTTCAAGTTATCTGAAGTTGCTACCACCATAGTTAATGACGAGTGGAACAATTTCAGACCCAGCACAAATTCCTCTGGGACTTAACTGATGCCCTCTCTCCAGTGTTAAAAATTATTTGTCTAATTATTTCACTTTTTATTGCACCTTGTAAACAATGATTTGTGCGTGCAAGGACCTTCCTTATGGGAAATTAGTTTCTTTTAGAATACGGGGGAATGTGCTCTCAGGTACATGGTGTGACTCTTGGGGATGTCCTGTGCAGGGCTCAGAGTTGGACTTGATGATTCCAACCCTGCATATTCTGTGATTCTGTGGCCTTGGCAAAATGGGCTTTTGATATTAAATTGCCCATTATCCACTGGGTCTGCTCAGGCTGTGTACCTGCTGACCCCTTTAAAGACAGATTAACATATGACTTCTCCTCATAAAGCTGTCTTAAATTTCACTGTGTTTATGCATACAAGCTGTGCTCTTTTAAAAAGAGTCGCACACTCTTTTTATTTTTCTTGAGTAATAGGAGCCACTCTCATATGCTCTTTCTCAATTTTCTGTTCAATACATTGAATAGATGATACCAAATGAAAAGCATATGAAAAGCAAATTAATACAACTCCTGTCCTACTTGGTGAAAGTATAGAATCGTAATTTAATGCCACATGACATACTGAATTAAATGTAAATGCAAAGATGCAATCTTTGGAATACCAACTGAGATTTTTTTTTTTTTTTTTTACCATGGCTATCTGCTTTACTGCATGTAAGCAGAAAACTTCAATAGAGGATTTTTGATTACTGGTTTTTTACTTCTTGTTCCTTTAAACCGTTGACTATTTGGGCCTGTTTCTTAAAGAGAATCACAGAGGTAGCAATAATGCTAATAGTTAAGATTTCAGGCAGTTTATTAATACTTTTTGCAAGTAATATTTATCAGTGCACCAGTATATGCATATTATAAGAGAAATTGTTTTGCCAAGTGCTGGTTGGCAGGATGTCATGTTCCCTGGTTTCCATTTGGAGCTGCGAACTCTTCTGATTGTTTTATTTCCGAAATGAGCTAACATTTGCTTTATTTTAGATCCTAGCTCTTATAGGATGCAGAGCATGTAAACTAGCAGGGTCCTGTGCTCCAGGAGTGACTCCCCACTTTGTCACTGCCAGGAACAAACACAATTCTGCTGTTGTTTCACCACTACAGCCCTGGTTCATGCCCAGCACACAGAACTGTCCGTCTTGAAAAAACAGATCAATTTCCATGTCCATGTTTCACTTTGATTTGTAGTTACATTTTTGCTCTAACCTCCTCCCATTGACTGTAAATCAGTAAGTGAAAAGCACACCATGTACACGATCTGCAGTCAAGCATTTGATATGCTTGTAATTAATTGACAGCATTCCTATACATGCTGGCCAGCAAGATTAATGCCTTTCTCTAGGGCATTAATCCAGAAGGTCCTCTTCTACACAGTGAAGCCAGTGGGAGTTTCTCTTCTTTTGCATTAAGAATGCAAAAATATGAACCTAAGAGAGAATTCATTGAATGAGGAGCTGTGTGTGACACGAAAGACAATTCTGTCCTGAACTGCAGTCTGTAGAACTCTGCTGGCTTTAGGTAAAGTGCTTTGTCTTACTCTCCCAGGAAGTACCACAAGTCATTTTTGCCTATGACATTCACATTTTTGTGTCCTTTAAACTGTGCTGCCAGAGGACCAAATTATGTTAGAAAGTTTCAACTGTTTCCTAGGGTCTTCTAATAAAATTGTAAACCTGATGATTTGCTAAATGATCTATAATATGGGCAAAATGGCACAAGATGAAGCAAGGTTTTTTCTGGTCAGTAGATACCTAGGAGGAATGAGCCTGGCTTGGTAAGCTAGTACATTTTTCTGTTCTGTCATTTGTTCCTTTGCTGCCTCTTACTTCAGTGAGTGAGTTAACAATCAAAAATCTTCTTCATCTGGCCCCTTGTTCTGGAACTATAAAAATATATTGTCCTCTGTTGATATCTGAAATCCTGACCTCCTCAGGAGAAAACGTGTTTTCCTCATCAGAAAATTAAAACATCCCATGACTACAAGTGCAGGAATCCTGGCAGCTCCAGTTGTGCTGCACATTCAATTAGGAATGACATCAGCAGGCACTGGGACCTTTTCATTCTGCTGCTCGTGCTCTCCTGTAGTGGCTGCAGCCCTGGAATTGATGGCCCGTGGAAGCTTTTGCTGCCGGGAATGGGGGAAATATGCAAATATAATAATCTTATGAATCATCTCGTAGAAGGCATTGCTGTAGTCTGAGGCAGAATTATAAACCATCAAAACATGCAAATCACGTTTGTGTGAGTGACACAGTGAGGGTGTCCCTGTGCTTAAGTAGGGCATTACTCAAAATAGTACTATTCCAGCTTTCCATGGGAAAGTACTTTCTGTTCAGTGAGATGTTTTCTTTCTCTACCTAGTCATCAAAAACACCATCAATCCCATTTCCAGTGAGGCAGGCTTCTGTGGAATGTGACATTCGTTATTTCCCTTACTTGATAAGAGCTGTAGACCTAGATTTGTACAGAATGCAACAGATACTTTGTTTAAAAAAAAAAAAAAAATTCTTTATGCTTGAAAAAAGGCTTGTTCAGAAGAACTTGGCATCGAAAATTTGATTTTCTGGCTAGGTGCAAGAGAGGTAAATTCAGTCTTTCTGTAGTTTTCATGCACCTTAATGCAGAGAAGGAAATAGGAGTGGAGTTGTGTTGGAGAATAGAGTATATGGTTGGAAATAATTCAACGGTAACCTCCTGCTTCTCTTTCTGTGTCTGTTGAAGAAAAGAACATTATTACAGCAGACAACTGTCAGATGAAATTTTAGAGTTTATATATTACAGAAATAGAATATACTGTGCGCATTATAATCATGCTGCCAATTTAGTGAATGTTTTTGGTGGAATTAACAACATAAATGAAAATCTATCCAGACTATAAGCATATTATTCACCCAGCTGCCTTTCTGGACCTCCAGGCTTGATCATCTTTCCTTTGCATGCGTGGAATTTGTGCAGGCATCAAGAGTTTCATCTCAATACATGAGGTGGCTGTCAAACAATATCCAGTGAACAGAGGTGTTGGCACTTTTTCTTCCTCAGTATCCCAAAGTGTAATTGCACACAAATATATCATTGTTTATCTGGATCTAAAGAGAAACTTTAAAACCTCATAGAACACAGGAATGAGTGTGTCATTTTTATGTTACTTTACATGGCTTCAGTTTTTGTCCTGTAAAATAAAATGTTCTGAGCCTTGCCATTTGTTTTTTCAGTTTCTATGAGCTTAACCGTTTAGGATGATCCACCAGTTTGGTTTGAAGCACAAAATGGGGTGTATTCATGCAAGTAGTAGTCCTGGTCTATGTGTCCTGATGAACATCAAATTAATAGTTTGAGTCACAGAGGTTAAAAGGAATTTCAAGTGCTGCTTTAAGGAGGACAGACAGGAACATCTTTTGATACCTTGTACTGAATTTAAGCAGTTGCCTATCTGATATACTTTATAGTGGTGCCCGCTCCGCTTCCATAATTATGGGCCTGTCAGCATTTCCATTACTAACCCCTATATTACAGCTGAAAATATCACTCCAGGATGAAGTTTTGTACAAAGCCTTTCAGCTGTGAACGAAGGAGCTTTCAAAATTAATTTTGCTGCTTCTCCTATTTGAAAAATGAAGTTTTGCTGTTGCTTGCTCTACCCCGTATTAATGTCTTGTTTTCAGAAAAAAACCCCACAGGGTCAAAATACTGATGTTTGTTTCCTGTAGCATGAATATAACACATTGAAAAGATAAGAACTGAAAGCTGAATGTTTTTATTTAACCACAAATAAAAGCACAAGCAGGAAAAAGTACATCTGCAAGCTGCCACTCTGAGCTCAGAGCCCCCTCACTTCATTTTCACCTGTCTGCAAAGATTTCAGTAGTTTCTATCCCTGTGCAGAGGAAATTATAATTTTGGTATCAATGTAGACTGATTTTAAAATTGTTATTTAAGAGTTCAAGGGCACTTAGAATTAGGAAGTGCCAAAATTAATGTTGCCCACATAGTTTTGGTTTGCCTGCTTTTGAATATATTTTCCATAAAACTGGCTCCAGAAAAGGCTCAGTGAGGCTGAACACCATGTGATTTGTGATATAATTTTTTTGTCTTTTATTTCCACTAACTTACCTCTCTGAAGCTGGAACCAGAGTCTACCATGGTTTTGCGTGATGCTTATCACTAAAGTATTTGAATGTTTACTAAATATTAATAAATTCATTTTCATTACACATTTGTAAATGAACAATAATTTTGTTCATTTGAACAAAACTTGAATTCTATAATTTTGAAGATGATGAAAGTCTGTATTGATACAATAGCTGAAAATATTCACCTTTTTTGAGTATTTAACTTTTGGAGCTTGATTTTCCAGGGTGGAACTGGAACAGAGTTCTCATAGACTTCAGCAGCTGGCAATCTGGTAAATAGTTAGCATTTCTCCAAATCAGATCTCTTGTGTCGAGTGGGTTACCCAGATGATGAAGAACCAAGAGAGTAGCAATCGATGGTGAAGAAATTTGGGATTAAGTGATTTGCTTTGTGTTACCTCCATTGCTTAAATGTTGTCATTCCTCATCCTTCTGCATCACGGCCGGGCCCTCGTGCTGGTGATGCCCAGAGGATTCACGCTCGTGTGAAGTCTTCACTTCATGTGACCTTGAGCTGGCACTGTTTGCCCTTCTCAGAATGTTTTTCAGCACTTCAGCAAATGGAGCAGAAGCCCTACGTAAAATCATCCACATTAGTATGCAACTGCCTCAAACAGGGAGAAAAAGCAGTACATGATTATTTAATTGTGCCAGCATTTAGGTACCCAAGTGCATTTAGATCCAATCAGACACCCATCCCTTTCTGTAGCTCCTGACTGCCTGGCTTTACAAGCGGAGTTAAATTTCCTTAAGCATAGTTTTTCCTTGTAATTATCTTGGGGGATTTTGCAAACTTCTGAGAAAAAAAAAAGCTTGACTATCATAGAATCACAGAATAGTTTGAGTAGGAAAGGACCTTTAAAGGTCGTCTGGTCCCACCCCTTGCCATGGGCAGGGCCATCATGTGGTGTGTGATCATCCAGCCTCATGTGAGCTGCTGGCTCTTATCACTAGTGCTGGAACCTTGGGATGCACTATACAGGCTGCTGCACTTGAGATAATGGAAGTAATGGATAAAACGAGCATTTCAAATGTACACAGTGCCATATGATAGAAGAGAATAAGCAATAGAAAGAAATCTGTGATAAGGAACACGAGAAACATACATCCTAAATGTAGTAGAATCTGTGAGAGTGTGCGGTAAGAACAGAGTATTTTGGTAATTCTTCTGGAAAGCCCTAAAAATCTTCTTTGAGAATATGAAGCTGTATTTGCAAAGACTTAAATTTGAAGGTTTATATTTAGCCAAGGGATTTTCATGCATAAGTATTTATGCAAAGACTACATGTCTGTTGAATTTCAAGTCCCTTTCCTAGCTCCCTGTAGGCAAAAGAGTCTTCCAAAGGAAAAAAAAATCTGACATTTATTTCCAATACAATGAATCATTTTTATTTAATAATTGCTATTATTTTTACCAGCAACTAAAACATTCCAGAGCCATTTTCATTGTGGCTTTCTGAGCCTAAAGTAGACACAGTAAAACATCATGCAACTAAAATTCAGTGGAGTTTTTACCAGCAAGAGAAGAATCTCTTGTAATAGCACTTGTTAGTCAGTTAATGTCTTAGCTCATTAGATACAAATCTACTTTAGATTAGATTTAGATACAAATCTACTTTAGATACAAATCTCTTCAATGTAAGTGGTTTGCTGTCATATTACTGTTACTGGTAACATGAATTTTAAATACAATTCTGTTAACAGAAGGATACCACTACGTATTTACACAGCGCACTGCTTATGTCAGTGTTAAAATAAATAGTTGACGGTAACATAAACTTGTGTTTTACTTAACTGGCAATGACCTGCAGCAGTATCAACATCATTGTTAGCAATATAAACAGACAGCTAGTAAATACACAACACACGCACTAAAGAGCCTTCATTGGAATTACTGTCAGAGCAAGACTGGATTAAGTCAAACTACCAGCTGCTTTTGGTATTTCAGGCCAGATTCAGTGAGACAGTGGCCATCATCAAGTCAAATACAGATCAGCAGGAGATGAGAATGGTTATTTGGCTTCACTTATAAGCTCCTTTATCTTTTGTTCCAAAAAAACAGTAAAAAACAGAAGTTCTAGCTAAGAAAAGCTAAGAGGGAGCTAAGAGAACAGGGACAGTCCTGAGGGCAATATTGGGTTGGTTATCTCCAACTGGATTACCTGCGAACGTTGGCCTGAGTGTTGGAAACAATCTCACCGTGGGAGCTCAGAGCAGTTTAGCCAAACAAGTCAGCCCACACTGAGCTCACACTGCAGTCCATGTCTGTGTTATTCTTTATTATTTTCATCTTGTTCCACAGGTTAATTATTTGATAGCTCTTAACTCAATTTCTTTCAGCACCTTTTTCATATGACCTTCTAAACGACATCTAATCTTTCATTTCAAGAAAATTTAAGGCAGTTCCGCTTCTTTGAGCTTCTCAATAACGATTCATACAAATCTTTAGGCTGGTGCTGTTCTGTGAGAGACTGTCTGAGATTAATTTCTTCTATCTTTTACTGTATTTCTGAAAGGACAGAACAGCACATTTTTGTTCATCATTTTGAATTCTTGCAGGGGCAATTGCAATTTTAGGAATTTCAATGAAGTTGTTGTGACGCATAGAAAATTATTTTGCGGATGATACCCGCTGGTAACTGAGAATTCACGTAATGTCACTTTTTTCTTCTGATGTCATTGGAAGAAGAAATGTCACTCAAATGGCCTAAAGGAAACATTTGGTCTACGGATAAGTGGAGAGACAAGTGTGTCTCTGCAAGTTTCCCTTCGGGATTGCATTTCTAAACTTGAGAAAGTGTGTTTTGTGCTATTGTTGCCCTAAATGTGTGTCCTCACAGATGGGACAGTGACACCACTGTGACGTCTGCCTGTTACTCACCTGGCAAAGGTATTAAATGCAGAAAACCTTTCACGTCATACTGACTTCACAAGTACCTCAGCTGCAAAGATAAAAACATCCATTTTGGAAAGGTTGAGACTTTTGTAATATGAATCTCACCAATAGATGGAAAAGAACAGGAGAGGAAAGAAAAGGAGCTAAAAATGGAATGGCAAGGAATAGTGTAGTATTTCAGTCTGCAGGACTGCCTTTAAGTGAAAAACCAATGCTAGTTTGATCTTCCTGTTGTAATGAAATTACTGAATTATCCTTTCTCAGATAAAAAAAAAAAAAGGGGAGACTTGATCGTTCATAGGCATTTATTGATATGAATGACCTTTAGCCATCCTGGCTGTCTTTGTGTCAGGGAAGTCAGTTGTTGAATAGTTGGGGCTGTCAGGGCTTCGTGGCACAGTTGAGGACTGGAATAACTATATAAATAGCGAGCCTCAAATTCAAACCTTCTGGCTGTAGAAGAACGTGTTCTGTCTCTGTAATACACATCAGGGCTGTGAGGAAAAATGGAAAATCGATTTTTAAGAAAAATAACCTTCCCAAGTTAAGGCTAAGAGAGAGTTTGAGTCTCCAGTTTGTAAGTTCTGGCAAGTCATTCAAAAATGAAGTGACTTTCAGGGAGTCACCTGCAGTCAGTGTGTTCTGTACGGGTCCTGTGCTTGGTGCTGCTCAAGCAGTTTCTTAAATTTCGTTAGGAGGCCACCAAGAGCCAGCAGATCCATAATGTTGCATAGTCATCCTTGTTCTGTCTATCCTATTCTGCACATAAAAAAAGAAATAGAGGAATGTAGAAGACTGCCATGAGAGCTGTATCTGCTAGATTTGTACCTTTGGGGGGAGCTTTGGGGTGATGCAGATTTGCTCCATGTAGAATTTTCTGGCTTTCATTAAGGCAGCACCAACAGGTAATATAGGAAATACTGTATGAACCCAAGGCTGAAACTCACACTTCATTTTCTCTCTTCCACACACTGTAATTCAGGTGCTAGAATGCAAATCTTTTATTTGTTCTCAGTAGCTCAGGAAGAACTGGGCAACAGGAATCCTCTGAGTTGTGAAAGAAGAGCCCTGACCCGTCACTAAAACCAACTGAATTAAACACAGTTTGCCCTTTTGGAAGCCCTCTTTGCTTGTTGGATCTAAGCTTTTGTATTCTCTGTTGATGGTCATTATGTGTTTGTGTGTTAGAAATTATTGGAAAATGAGAGAATAAAGCAATGATCAGTCATGCTTGCCAGACTCTCGAGTTTTAATGTCACTAAGTGCTATGGGAAAATGACATGAAAACACTTGTCATCCAGCAGCCCTGAGTACAACCTCGCCTCTTTCCTTGCCCTAAAAGAGCTTTGTTTACAGCATTAACTTCTCTTCTGTGTTTAGGACTCACTTCAAACACTTTTAATATTTTTCAATCGTAATTATTGGTTTTGCAATTTAAATTTAAAGAAACAAGTTGGAATAAAAAATATATTTTGATTTTTTCATTTCCACCCCCTTTTTGGTATTAAATATTTTTTTAAGACCACTGCATTATCTGTTCTATTTTATTGTATACCTGGGGTGCTTTTTCTTTTCTTAAATTTAACTTCACTTCTGTGTGTTATTTGTTTATTTAGTGTGAGTTATATCAGGTGGCTGTTGAGTTAACTCAGAATCATGACGAGAGAATGGGCACACAGCAGGCTTAGTGTGGTCAACTAGAGTATACAGAGTATAAAGAATATTGTGGGTAGCAGAATATATACATAAACCTGTGTGCATTGATGGATCCCACTGGGAATGCCAGAATTCTTCCCACATACTGCCCTACTTGTCAGCATTTGTGCTCACAGCAAGATGACGACTTCGCTCCAACAGAAGTGACACTGTGAGCTTCCCACAGAGCCAAACTGCTCTTGGTGACAGTTGTGACCAGTTGAGGCAGCAAATTGCTCATTACCATCCTTTCAATCAAAGAGTAGAATGAGATGCATTCATTTATTTGGGTTTAACTAATTGTCTGCGGCCTGGATAGAAGAAAATATTAAAGAAGCATTGCTTAGCTTGGTTGTCTGTGGTGGATTTGCTAATCCAGGATTGGGGTGTAGGTGTATCAAATGCTGATATCAAGAATCAAGGAAGGTGCAGCTGAGGAATATCACTGCTCTGCTGTTCCACTGTGTAGCTTTAATTTGTGTGTCTCAGGTGCTGGAGACAGTTCAGCTGTGGCACTGAGGAATTCAGAGTGCCTAGATGTTATCTTCCTCTCAGGAGAATCCTGCAGTCCATACAGAGTACAAGGCAAAACAACCACACACACACACACACACACACACAAAAAAAAAAAAAAAAAAAAAAAAAAAAAAAAAAAAAAAAAAAAAAAAAATCGAGAATTTAGGTTTCCAGGTTAGATAATTAACGGTTAACACTCCTTACATGTATTCGTTCTGTGTATGAATGTGAGAGATGGAGGAATGGAATATTCTAAAGATTAACAAGTGGCTGGAAAGTGACAGTGAAGGAACTGTTTGCCATGAGCTAAACTAAAGCTGTTCCCTGAACTACTTTGCTAAAATCTTCCTAGTCAAGCTCCCAGACACAGCATAAAATACCACATGTTAGAGGTTTCACTGTTTTGGTAACACCAATCAGGCAGTGTGACATCTCTCCCTCCCTTCCCACCCCAAAAGTTTTCAAATAAGGGAGAGAGATTTAAAACAAATCTGAGAAACTGTCCACAAGAGCACCCAATTTATTAGTGAGAAAATTATTCAACAGGCATTTACCCAGCCTTTGAGCTGTTGGAGAAATCCCTGAGTATTCCCATTAAAGCATGGCATTATCCCGTTAACAAAGCTGAGAGTTCATGAAGTTTTTAGAATAAAAATTTTTGTCATGAATGTTTCACAGTCACAAGCCTGGAGAAATAGTAGAAATTATTAGAAACCACTAAAAAACCCAATGTTTTAACTTAAAAGTAATGCAGATATGTCCTGCTATAAAAGTCTGACAGAACCACATGCATTTAAAAGTATGTTAGACTGAAATCAGATTACTGACCAACCTGTGAGACCTGTTTGTGCATGGACATATTTAGTGAGTTTCATTCATTTCTTATATCTTTTTGTGTTTCCCAAGGAATTATTTACAGGCACATGACATATGTCAAAGAATTCTCTAAGTTTGTCTGAATTCTTTATTTTTATGAAAAGTAATAAGGAAGGTCAAGCTGTGTTGCCATGCAACAAGTTTGTGGTCTTGCTGTCTGCTCTTTCTGCATGCTATAAAAAATCCAAAAATGTAGGAGATAAAGAGCTTTCATTGGGTTGCCATTGCTGCAGCAACCACTTCCTCTCTGAGTCTGAGCCAATGACAGGAGCGTTTGGGGAGTAGAAGGCCCTGGGTGGCAGGAAAGGAAGCGACGATCTCTTTGCAACTGTATTTTTAGACTCTGGTGAGGAGAGGTTTTTGTTCAGCTTGCGTGTGTGTGGTTTTTGTTTGGGGTTTTGTCAATTATTGAAGTCTACAGCAGAATGCTCTAGATTAATTCTCTGTCTTTTTCCAAACCCAGCTTTTTACAGGGTGTGCGCACTTGAGGTCTTTGAGCTACATGTTTTCCATTTCAAACATGTGTCTTAGATAGCAGATTCCAGCCCGGAGTACACACGTAAACCGTGCTCGCACAGCTGTCTCAGAGTACTGTGCTGGTCTGAGGGACCGCAGGGAGAAAACCAGGTTCTCTCTGCAGAATTCTTATCTATTTATACACGTAGTTGTTGTGGCTTTCAGCTCTATTCCCTGGTGCTACTGTACACCATGAACTCTTATACCCAAAGGATCGGTTCCAAGTGACGCAGCTGGCTCTAACTAATGAGGAAGTGGTTAACTGGAGTAGGGAGTGCAGGAAAGCTGTTTGTTCACTTACGTACAAAACTCTCTGCAGTCAACAGGAGAGGCTTTCCATTGGACTCAACGGGATCTGTTCCAGCTGAAGTGGCCTTTTGGAAACTTCTTTGTACTTGGAAGTTTCCAAAAGGCCGTAACACAAAACCAAATTCTCACGGCAGAGAGAAAGATACTCCCACTTAGAGGTATTGAGAAACTGATTTATCTATTACTGGTGGTGTACAAGCTACTTCAGAAGGGTGCACAGTCCAGCACAGAACCAGGAGCTGCTCATTCCTCTGCTGTTCCTGGTAATCATTACTTCTGGTTTTGGCATCCAAAGGGGTAAGGCAAGGATATCTGCCCTAGAAGAGTTTCTTAGGTGCATGGTCAAGGCTCCATTAGTCCCGCTGGATTCTCTCAGACGCTGATATCTGCACTGATAATTTGCCAGTTGTGTCTTACAGCCCCTGCATAATCAGACTGTAGGCAGCTCTGTGGTATATACATATTTGTTGTGTAAACTTGAGAAATATATCCCATTTTACCCAAACTTTGTCACCCTCTCTAGTCTTCCTAAGTATGATGAACCCACAGAATTCTTCTGTGCTGGTTAAAATCTGCAGGTTGTAGTTTCCTGCACCTCCCTCTGCACTGTTTCCAGGTTCTGTCCCAGAGGAGATGCTGTGTTTGTGTAATGTTCTAGACTTCCCTTACAGAACACTAAAACCAGATTAGCACTAGTGGAATGCCTAATGCTGTGGCCCCATCTGGCAAAAACATCTGGAGACCATACAGCTTCGCATTCCTGGATTATGATAAAATTGAATTAAGCCTATAGAGTCCCTTGTCAGAAATTCTTTGCCTTCATCCTCCCTTTAGTCTACATGTGGTATTGAAAGAATGTCTGCTCTGGAAGTTTTGCAGTCAGGAATGTGGTCCTTCCTGGAAATTTTGCTTATACTTACGTAAGAGCTTGTGTCCTGTGTAGTGCTGGAAGGCAGCAATTCTGCTCAGGTGTAGATTTTCAAAGAATTTGCACCTTCAAGGTGGAGAAGTTTGAAAGGAAAGGTTGTGTGTTCCAGCTCTTGGCAAACACATGAGTACCCTGACTCCTCCAGCGTGCGCACACCCAGGTGTCACAGCTGATTTTTGTTCTGCAGCAAAAGCCAGGTTACCTGCCAGAGAGTTGATTTGGCTGCAGTTTTGATTTTCCATAGGTCAGTAGCAGGCAAACAGATTTCTTCCCTAAATGGGCTCCCAACGTTTATTACAGATTTCATGCATGTAACAGAGGTACAAAAGTAATAAATTCCTAGAGTAGTGATTCATTTCAGCATGGGGGGATTTTGTCACAGATATATAGAGTAGGTACTTAAATTGCAAATGTTTGTTCCAATTAAACTAAAATGGAAAAAATGCATCTTCTTTCGGTACTAGTTTTGAGACTTCAGTGTATCTCAAAAATCAGAGGAGGAAAGTATGTCTTCATTTCCTTCTTATGTAATTGCTCTCATGTGCTTCCTTTCATCAGATGACTTTAGATAACCTTAATATTTTCATCATGCTGATCCCTGGGTTAAATGCAGAGATGCAGGAGTGACCTCAACTATTTACAGACACTGGATTTTTTATAACATTATTTTTATCTACAGGATGCAGGAATAAAACAAGTACATTTTAAAAATTAAATTGAAGTCAGTTTTATTTTAGAAGATCAGAAAGTAGGATGAAGTATTTGTGATAATCAAATGAAATATTCTGGACTGTGAATATATTTTTATTTCACTGTAAGTAGCAAACAAAATTTCATTTTCTTCTGAATAAAATATCAGAAGGCAGATTGGATTTGTCTTCTTTCAGCTTGTTACTACTAAGTACTAAATTCTGATTCTGTTTTATTCATTGTAGATTGTGCATACTAAGAAAGTTCTCATATTTTCATATTATAAGCGGATTTATATTGCCTAAAATGTGCTGTAAGGAACTCTCTTGCCAAAAAATGTAATTGCAGAATTATTCCCTCCTGTGATTCTGACAAAGTTTATGGAATCCTTTGTAGTCTCTTTGGTGCTTCTAAACTCAAAGTTTACTCAATTTTTTTTCTGAAAGCATTGAATTCTCTGCACTTGAAAGTTGATGGTGTTGGTGTGAGAGGTTTTTTTAAGTCATAAAAATGAGTAATTACTGAAGAAGAGTAATTAGAGAAAAGGAGCCTGAGGGGAAAGAAGATCTACTTAAACATTAAGCAAATACCATTAGCCATGCAAAAAGAGAACGTAATTTCCAAAAGCATGAATAGATGCACACGTGTTTGGTCCATTTATAGTTAAAGATAAACCTAAGTCTCAAGTCTATTTCTGCACTTCATTGAATTTTGAAAGGGTCAAAGGACATATGAAACTCCGACTACTCCCAGCTTAAACTAAACTGAATTAAAATAACTAAATTTATTAAATCCTGCGCTTCGCAGAAATCACCCTTCCCGTTCAAAGCCAGCTTTGCAGCCCGGCCCTTTGACACATTGTGTGGCTGACTGGCCCCAGCACATCCCAGCCCTGGGCAGCTAAAATGAGTTTAATATGAATGGTGGCACAGAGTTACTTCTTCCCCACCAGAAATCCCGTTCATTTCAATGGAAGAACAGGGAACAGCTTTTGCTGTCAGATCTAATAGGGCAAGCTTGTCCATCACCATCGCTGGTCCATGGAGAATGTTACATTTCACTGTGAGTGAAAGAGTCCCGTGCCTCCCCATGTGCAGGGCTCGTGCCTGCTGCTGGAAAGAGACTGGTGACAGGGATCAAGAAAAATGCCCATGCTTTTCCATTCTGACTGTTCTTGGAATATCTGAAATGGAAATAGTGTTTTCCTGGAATATCAGGAAAAGAGTTTATGTCACTGAAAAACCTTTAGTAACCTCTGCAAACATTATGTTGCACTTTTACTTCATTTTGCTGCATTCTAAGTTAAAATTTTAAGATGTTTACTGAAAAGCTCCTTGAGCTTCAGGCTTTAAATTAACAACAACCTCATGAATGAGTTGTGACAAACAAATAAAATGCACTTTTGCCTTAGAAAAAGCTTCAATAACGTTTGATGGTTATCAAACTGATTGTGCACTGTAAGGCAGAGTGAACTGTGCATGAAAAGCAGAAAGCTGGAATCAAGGCAGGGCGTATTTGCAGACAATCAGAGCAGGTACTCATAAGCAGGGCTGAGAAGATGTGGAGAAGGGTCAGTGTGCAGCACTGACAGACTGCTCAAGACACACAGCAAGTCCCTTTTAGGCATCCTTTATGTGCACAGAGGATTTTTGAGACAGCCTCCGGAAATGTATCTGCATTCCTTGCAGTAAATACATGGATAAATCTACATAATAGGATATCATCGGTATTTATGTACAAAGCACATAGTGTACATGGTTGGAAAATGTTACCAGCTGACTCACTGTAAAATATTGTTAATAAAAACTGATTCTTAAAAATTGTATGAGCTTGTACACTCCAGATAAACAGCTGGCTTTTCTCAATAGCACAGCTGGTGTAGAAGCATAAAATGACTACAATTTGAACAGGACATGAGCTATATTTGGCAAACCATTTGCATGAAAGCTGAACATTTGCAACTTAATTTTCATTTATTTTCATTTTCATTGTGCACCTATTAACCAGAGTTCTAGACCTGCTCCTATTGGATTCAGTAGCACTTGTTTAGTTGTAAGCCACTGTGTGCCAGGGTATTGTAAATTTAGAGTGGTCCGTGTTTCTTCAGCTGGAAATACTGGAGGAGGTTACGGACTTTCAACATCCAGTGTGTCATTGCTGAACTGTCATTCACGGGAATTTAGGCAGATAAAGTATCCTAAGGATGTAATTTCTTTCTTGAAGAGGCAAAGCAAACATGAAAGCAGTTAGAATGGCACTTCACAGCATGCAAAAGTCAACTGTTCCCACTGCAACTGTTTGTTTGTGAGGCTACAAAAGCACATTCCCATGAATTTGGGCAACAGTAAAGAATACTGCTGATGCAAGTCAGCAGATGTGTAGTGCTTTGTGATTCACAGATGCATGCAAGAATTAGTTGAAAGAAAAATTTCAAGCTCGACTCTAAACTCTGACTGGTCAGATTCTTTATACATTACCTCAGGGAGTGACATTTACGCCACCAAATAATTTGCATGATTTGCTGGGGCCTCAAATCACAACAGTGAATTATGCTAACATTTAGACTTTAAGACCTAGATGTTTGGTGTTACTCCGTGATTGATCTTTTGTATAGATATAAACAGATTTCCTTTTGAGGATGATAATTTAGAAGTCTACCTTTGCTCTTGGAACTACTTTTTCTTATTGTGCCATTTAAAATACCAGTTCATAAAAACTTCTTTGGACTCAGGATGCTTCTACATGACAAAGAGAATGCAGTGTAAAGGTGCCTGGTTTGCTCTAAACGACTTAGCTTAGAAACAAGAAGCCAAACAATGCATTAGTGCAGACTCCACCCTGCTGTTTGGCCAGGCTGAAGGAGATTTAGGGTCAGGTCAGCAGGCTGGGAATCTCTGCACAGCACTGCACTGGGCTGTAAGAACCACCCCCTTTCTGCCTTCTCTGTTTACTATTCATGCTTTCCTTGCAGAATTTCCCAAGCAGTCAAACCCAGCAGTCCTCTTTTCACAGGACCCTAGCCCACAATGTCATTATTTTACCAGGAAAATCACTATTTTAGAAATATAAACCACTACTTTCCCACTGGTAAATTGTGCTACATAAGGAAGACTTCCAAGTTCAAATTTACATTGAGTTTATTTAGTTCTTGCTTTACTTTCCTGCCTCTCTAGGAAAAAAAAGGAGTGTTTCAGTGGCAAATTTTCATACTCTGCAGTGATGACAAGCCTAACTGATTTCTCTCCATAGCAATGTCCTGCAGGAAAACCTTGAGCTGGTGGTTATCAAGAGATACCCACCTCCATTGCTTGCAAAGTAGTGGCTCTGAAACCAAACCAAACCAAACCAAACCAAACCAAACCAAATTCTTAATTCCAAAAGCAGCCAAGGAGGAGCCAATACATGAAAAATCAAATCCCAACACACTGCACGTTCCTCTATTCTTGTTTAAACCAATCTAGGAATGTTAATAACGAGGCAAACAAATCACTTTGTCAGAAGCTGGAGCTTGTGTCATGGAAAAGGGTTCCTGAAATTATTGTTAATAGCCATGAATCATCACCTGCAGGAGTCTGGGGCTCAGAGGGCACAACCCCAGTGCTCCATCAGCCGGGGCTGTAATTGCCCACATGTGAGGGCTCTGCTCTCACAGCCACACGAGCAGGAGGATGCAGCAGGATTCACCCATTCCAGATGAAATGATGTCTAATAAGACTGACATGAAGGATTTATGGTTAGGGAGGGAGATAAAAGAAACCACTTCTCTTTAAGTAATTATCATTAAGAATGAAAAAGAAATTACAGGTGTGTCTTGTGGTAGCAGCTCTGAGCTGGAATCACTAGGCTGAGGCTAAATTCCCTGTTCTACCACAGACATCTTTTTTAAGGTTGATGTATTAATTTCTGTTTCAATTAATCAAATATGAAACAAGGTTAATGCTGTCTTTGCCTATTCAGCATCTAACTGGAAGCTTTTCATGTCTGCAGAGTGTAGGGCTTAGATCTTGATCAGGACCTGAAAACAATGCCCTCAACATCAAAACAAACACGATAGGAAACCTCAGTGTATCCTCCTAAACAAAGATATTTACTCAAGCAAGTGCATTTCCAAACAATTTATTCCAGAGGTAAAATATCTCTGTAAAACTGCTGGGAAGAGATTGCTGGGATTGCTGTGCGTGTTTGGACAAGTAACTTACCTGGGGATCACCATGTTTGTCTCATGGTGGTCCTTTGAGGAATAATCAGCAGTTGTTTTAAATAATTCAAAACATGAAAAAATGATGAATAGTATTCCTGATAGTCTTTTTAGTAAAAAAAAAAAATAAAATTAAGTCCTGGAACACATTCACAAGGAGCACACAGAGCATCTTGCAAAGACTAAGACTTGAAAATAGATCAGAAATGTATCAATCTATTTTAAAATTATTTTCTGTGAATGAGACAGCATTCAATAAATCAGAATTCTGTAATAAAATGGCTACTCTTTTGCCATAATCAATGCCCTTGGTTTCAGTGTAGCTGGACAGATAAAACTGATGATGAAGCTGATTCATTGTATTTTCTTGCTAGAAATAAATCTTAACTAAATTGAGGTCAATGACAAAACAATTGCCATCAGTGGAGGCAGGGTTGAACCTTCAGAGCTGCCTCTGTGCATAAGGACAGATCTATTTCATTTTAGTCGTTGCTGCTTTTCTTCTTTTGTTCTGTTTTACCTTTGCGGTTTTCTGAGAACAGGACTAGAAGCCGCTGGCGTGTTTTAGCATGAACCTGTGTAAGAAATAGTTTCCACTGTCAAAATGCAGCTCACCAAACAATTGTTACCTTGAGCAGGCAGAAAAGACACTCAGTGTCTTCGGGACTTCAGCTCCTCTCTGCAGGAAGGGATCTCAGTACTTAGAAGAAAAAACTGAACAAATTGAAATGGCAGCACCATCCCTGTTGGTTTAGTCTGGTTACAGAGAAGTAAATGTAGATGAAACTGTTCAACCATCCTTTTGAATATGAGAAGTGTGTAAGACGAAACCAGTGATTAATCTGTTACATTTTCTGTGAGCATTCAGATAAGAACTTCTAGGAGTCCTATGAAAATTTCAGATTCAAGATCATTTTGGCATAATTTCTCCTTTGAGAGAGTTTTATTTTTTTTATTCCACCTGAAGTTTGAAAGTTTGTACTCTGACACTTGCATTAAATCAAAACCTGAGCAGCAGGCAGTCAGGCTGAAAAAAATTCAGACATGTTTGCACAAAGATTTCTTGTGCAGCTCCTGCTGGAGATGGTGGGAGCTCTACAAGTGAAAGATGGGTGGGGTGGAGCCCTTTTAAATTTTTTTTTTTTTTTTTTTTTTCCGTCCTATCTGAGGGATAAAAATGCTTCTGGTCTCACTTATAATTTTAAACAAAATCAGATTGACCATCCTTATGCTGTTGCTAGCATGAACCTTGTTTCTTGTATGACTAAATCCCAACAGCAAACACCATCTGCGTGTTGAAGGAGCAGGCGAGTCACCACTGAGACAAAGTCTCACTCAGTAGGGCTTGGGAAGCATCAGAGCTGCTACACAGCAATGCCCTTAGAAATCTCTAATTCCACATTCTGTGCATTTGTTTATTGAAGTTCTTGCTCTGATATTGAATAATTTTTCCCCTATTAAACTGAAGAATTTACAAAGAGTTTTGCTCCAAATCCAAATTCATATCAGGTGCCACTGTGTGAAATTTTACTGAATTCCTTGAAACAGTCGATGGTCTTGGAAAATTATCCTACAGCTAAGAACACAGAAATTCAGATTGTGATAAAGCAACATAAATAGTAGTGGCGTATCAGTTTACCCTTGCAGGAATAATGTGAATCAATTACTGTTGTTAAATGATTCTTAAGTGCTATTTCTCCACAATATCCTTAGGAGCTAAGAAAAAGCTGTGACTTTTTATTCAGGCATTTAAATTCCAGCAAGTTCTAAAAGACACATCTTTGCCTTGGATTTTATTCGTGTAAATAGAAACATACTCTTGAAAAAAATGCTATTTTATCTGAAATAATAGTTGTGCACTCTCTGATTCAGTAAAGTACTATTATTTTGGAAGTTTTTCCATTCTGCTCTAGAATGATTTTAACATTTTGTAGAGCAGATAGAAACAAACAAACAGCACACAACAGAGCTAAGTTAGCTACTTTGAAGTACGTGGACACATGTTACCTTTGCAGAATGCAGCTGCTTTCCAGCAGGACTGCCCAGCCACTTCAGGAGTAAGGGGAGGTCACAGAATGGGCTGGGTTGGAAGGGACCTCAAAGCTCATCTTGTTCCAGCCCCTGCTGTGGACAGGGATGTCACTCCCTCCACCAGGCTGCTCAGGGCCCTGTCCAAGCTGGCTTTGAAGGTAGATATTTCTACTGGCCTCGTGTCAGATCCATAGCTATGGAAAGTGGTCGCCTGCAGAAGGCGAGGAGCTGCGGGGTTCCTGCAGGAGAGCTGCCCAGCAGTGGTGCCTTCTGTTCCCTTCAGCATCTTCCAAATGGGAAGCACCATGCTGAGCTGCCTGGGATACCTTCTGTGACATCGTGGGTACGATTGGAACACGTGTGATTTTGAGCCTCAGCAGAGGAGAACCTTCCTTTAAGCACTGACTGTGCAGCATCTGGAAAGCAGCTGCTGTTTGACAGCACTGACCCTCATCTGCAGAGTGCAGTGGGCACAAGGCTTAACCCCCTCAAACTTCAGCTCAAATTCATTTACAGCCTTTGGGATTTGATATCTTGCAAGTGTTTTATGGTGGGGTGGGTCTCTGAAAGAACAACAACCTGTGTTAGAAAATGTGGTGTTGTGGGGGTCTCTGGTTCGTGATGCTGGAGCAAATGAAGGCATCAGTACAATCCCACGGTTGGTTGCCAGTGTGAAAGTACATTCACCTTGATATTTCTGTGCCAACGTTTGCAACAGAAACTGAGGTGTTTGTATTTGACCATTAAAACTGAGAGCAAAATTGCAAAGGACTACGTGGACGTAGGAAATTGATATGTGCAATTATGAAACACTTCCGAGAGGTGTCCATGGCAACTCAAATTCATAACTTTATGGGATAACAAAAACCCTAATACAGATCATGAACAAAATATTGACTTTATGTCAAACTGTAATTCCTCTCTCTACTCCTCATCTAACCTTTTCATATTCCACGGGATACAAATTACTGACCTCTTCCTTTCCATTAGAATATAAGGACCTTATCACCTTTCCTCTTTTCTGCCATCCTTATCACTCCACAGGCAGGAAGCCTGTGCTCCCAGGTGGTCTAATTGATACAAATCTAATTAAAGGCAAAGCATTTTTTCTCAACTTGTGTTCAGCTTTGAAGTGTGGTGCTTTGATTTCAGACCTGAAGAACAGCTTTATGTGCCTGAAAGTTACTCTTTTTCCAACAGTACTAATTGAAACTATCAAATGTACTGCAAACTTTGCCTTTGCTGCGCACCATTTCATTTTCGTTATAGCAAAAGAGAGGAAAATCATGGATCTAGTTAAAAGCTATGTGTGAGGTCTGCAGCTCGTCAGAGACTTTGAGATTAGGACAAAATATTCAAATATGATGAGACAGAAAAAGGATTCAGTAGAGACAAAGGTAGAGAAATGGATTAGCAAGTAAAACAATGTTGGGACTTAGTCTCTCAAATCAAGATGCAGCTCTGAATTTCTTACCTTCTTGTGGCCTGGTTGCTGTAGGGAAATAAATTGGGATTATGTCAAATTGAGGAACTAATATAGGAACTAAAATCCATCCTCCTAGTCCTTATTTTGTTTAGTGAGACTGTCTTGTTGCCAGTTGCTAATAAGGTTTGTGATAGTTGGGGTTTTTTCCTGAGCTAATTGCTCTTTTGATTTGGGCTTTTTAAATTACGTGATAGAATTGCTGTTTATAATATGCAATAACCACAAGAATCTCATCGAGTTTTCTGAGGTCAGACTGTCACAATGCTTTTGTTTGCTTATGCTGAGCTAGTACTTGGCAGCTTGTGTGGTAGCTCAGCCATTCTCTAAATTAACAGGTTGTTCTTTGTATTTTAAGGGGGATTGATGTGATTGAAGTGATTAGCATGTATATGCCTAAACAAATTTCTCTGGGGGAGAGAGGGGTCCAATCAAGAAAACTGGATAGGTCCAAAGATGGTTTGTTGGGAGACCCCTGGTGTGTTCAAGAGCGTGCAAAGGACTTGAGAACAGAATTTCAGACCAGAAAATGATTGGGGAAGTACAACTTTACTCTAAAACCTTTCTTAATGGAAGTTCAAGGATGGGGTTTTTTTGTTAGATTTCTTTGGAGGCGAAAGCCCTGATGTAGATACGAGACAGTGAGAAAGAAAATCCAGCCCAACAATTTATTTTTCCGTCCTAGCAAAGTTAGGCCAATCCTCACTTGTTTTGGCTTCCTAAGTTACTTGGGAAAAAGTACCCCAAAAATACTGGTTTTCACCTTCTAACTACCTTTTATTTACACATAGCAGTATATCATTGACTAAGATTGGCTTTTGAGTACGTGTTGCATGCAACTAATACACTTTGTTCTTGGTTTTGCCTTGCAGTACAGAATTGGACAGCTGTACATGATCAGCAAGCACAGCCATGAGCAGAGTGACCGAGGGGAGGGTGTGGAGGTGGTGCAGAATGAACCCTATGAAGATCCCAACCATGGCAATGGTCAGCTAACAGAGAAACGTGTCTATCTCAACAGGCAAGTGCAGTAAAACTGCTTCTCCCAGCAGGTACTGTGAGAAAAAATTGCAAAGAATGCAGGCAGCAGCCTTTCTGTTTCAAAAGAAGATGTTCCCATGAATACACGCTGCTTCCTGGTAGCCACGGGGAGGTGGGATAGATCAGTGTCTTGAAATAGAGGGATTGGCTGTCATTCCTTGTAGAGCATCAGAGCACCTTCTCCATGAGAAGGAATTATAACTTGGAGTTAAGGATATACTGAAAATAAGAACTTCTGTTTTCTTTTACACTTATTTTTTTGTCATTTTGTTTTCCAAAATCTTTGGGGAGGGGGAGCCAAAAGACTAAACAGCAAAACGTGCAAAGTCCCACCCTCCAAGAGAAACAAAACTGAACCATTAAAAAGGTTTACGTTTCTCTCACCTCATAATCATGTCACAAAGCCAGCATCTTTGCTGACTGTGTCTCAGCAAAGTGAATTGACATTATGAATGACTATTGTACAATGTCAACCTTCCAGACAATAAGGCTTAAAGACATGCTGGAAAATTTGGGGGTTTTCTCCCTGAAGTTCCATCATTTCTTAGAGTGAAGTGTTTGTCTTCCTGTGCTGAAATGATACTGCTGAGGATCAATGTCTCCACACTCGCGGGCCAGAGATATTTAGAGATATATATTTGTGCAATATGAGATATATTGCACAATCTGTTCCCATTTTTACTGCTGCTGATTTAATTGAATACCACTGCTTTTTCTGAAGTTCTGCTTTTCCCTTGGGCCTGTTTTGTTTTATTAAATTTATGCTCTGCAGCATTTTGGAGTGGGCATACAAACACTGAAGCTATTGCAAGTTCCTCCTGGCCTGCAAACCTGACATATCTAACCTTAATTCAGGCCAAATTGAATCACCAGTGATGTTACACACACACACATACACACACACACACATAAGAGTTCAATATATGTATCTTTCCAACATTTAATGTTATTGTGATTGTAAGTGTTCTCTCACAGGCTAGACACAGGACATGGGAAAAATCAATAAATATGTTCCCATTGTACAGCTCCCACAAGCCGTGGGTTTTTAAAAAATGTTTCTGGGTATTTCTTTCCTGCATGTTAAAAGTAAGGCTTTAAGCCTGAAGAGAATATTTGGAGTTGCCGCTTCAGAACAATTCAGAATGACCACAAGAACCTAGCAGCCACATACAAACCGTGCTTGGGGAGCACATGATTCCTGGTAGTGCAGGCAATGGAACCCTGGATTTCTTAGCCAAGATGGGTACAAACATTGGCAAAGTAGATCTTTGTGCCTGCAACAACTCAGGACAGTTGCCTAAAGCTGTGGTGGAAGTTTGAAGTCAGGTTCAGCGAGTTTAATGATAATTCTGAATCCTCCATCACCAGATTTGCCATTTGAATCTTGGTGTGGTGTCACAATGCCACCAGATATTGCAGTTGAAGCTTTGTGGAAAGGATCAGGAGGTTTTCAGGCCGCTGTGGATTCTGCTGGGAGGCCAGGATGTCTCTGGAGGATTTCACTCAAGGAGACAAGCTTCCATACAGGATGTGCTGGAAACTTCTCTGCCTGCCCTGCTGAGGAACGCAACTTCCACCAGCACAGTTCTCTCCCTCAGCTTTTCTTCTTCCTGGGTCTACTGCCCTAAGAAACTTTGCTTTGCTCTATTTTGATCTGAACTGATATCTCTTAAAGAAATTTGAGACTGAACTTCATCTGGATGGAGGAGAAATAAGGAAATAAGGAAAAGAAAAAAACGCTAATGTGATCCTCGTACCTGTGCTGCTGAAATAGAGATATTATCTTTTCTTTGAGTGGACCTTGGAAGAATTCATGTGTCTGACTTGGACTTGCTAGTAATTCTGAGTATAATGTGTGTTTTGCTCAAAAAGTTTTTGTTTTTTCAGGATGTGCTGTACTGGTGAAGATAGGTAGACAGGCAAATATGCTGAAAACAACAATAACCAAAAAAAGTGCAAAATGAGCAGATGTATGTTTTCTAGTGTCAGTGCTACCTTAGTTATATTTAGAATTGTTTATTGTCTCTTCTCTCCTGCTGGAGTAATGTTTTCAGAAGCTGAAAGTCTGCATCCTCTGGTATTTATAATTTAGGCATCAGAGTAAAGTTTAGCAGGGGTAAGGGAAGCAGTCATAAAAACACTGACAGAGGCTGACAAAAAACCCAGAAGATCTGATACAGGGAATTCTGTTATGCAGGATGTAAAATGCTGCTTAAAAGTCTGTACACGAGGTTTATGTAAAGAAAAGAATCCCGTTTTGGGCAATATCATCAAAGAGCAAAAGTCAATGCACTTGGCTTTGAATCTGTAGATAATGTACTAACGTCTGCATTTTGCCTCTGGACAAATAAAATATTTACATGTAGCCAGACCATGCTTAAATAAGCCTTAATGATCCCAAATGTATTTTCTTCAGAAGTTTGCTAATATTGAAAGTTAATTTACTTTCTGAACACAGTTATCTAAACAGAACTATTTCAAACATTTAGGCTCGGGAAATGGAGGTTTGGAAGCATCTCCTGCAGTTCAGCACAGATCCAGTCTTGGCCTGGGTGTTCTGCTCAGAGCTTTGCCAGACCAACACCATTGGAACTGAGTCCCCCGAGTACAGGGATGTTTGTGGTGTCCAAGGTCTGCCGTCCTTGGAAGAACTAGTTCTGCATCTTTGTTCCTGGCAGCCTCGGTGTTTATGACTGAAGTCATTAAGAGAGGGTTGAAAGATGAATTATAATGAACTTGCCTTTTTAAATGTTTCTTTTTTCATGAAGTTTTGGTACCGTCTGTGACCAGAGTGCTGGAAATGAGAGACCCAAGAGCCGTGGTAAAAAAATGCTGCCCCCCTTGCACAGTATTATTCAATTACCCTTTAATGATCCATTCAAATGGTGTTATCTATGTCTTTGATTTCTGATTCTGCTGCCTTCTGATTCTGCACCCCTGCTCTGGTGAGTTTTCTTGACAGAATGAGCTCTGAGCTGTAACATCAGTTCCATTAATTCTCTTCACTTTTGTTATTTACTTTTCCCATCAGCAAAACGGGCCTAATGCTGCCTACCAGGCTCACGAGGTGTTTTGAGTGATCTGTTCATTTTAATATAAAAGCTTCCTACTCAGGGGTTGGTGTTGGTAGTGTGGGAACAGCTGCGTGCCAGGTGAGCTGAGCAGGAGGCTTTCAGTGCTGGCACAGAATATGAAGGAAGAAAGAAGAATCTGTCAGAAGAAATAGTGGATTGGGGATGGAATTGAACTGAAAGCCCCCATTTCCTCCTGACCTGTTGTTGCAGAGTGCCTCCCTGTGGCTGAGCACACCGGGCCACCATCACACCTTGGCCTCACCTGTTGAGGCTGGCCAAAGGCTCCAGGCCATGAATTCCCAAAATGAGCAGCCTCACTTCAGCCCACTCGAGGGCTGTTGCTCTGACACCGATCTGCGCCCTCTGTGAGGCAGGAAATGAAAATACTCCTGAGAAATCTGGGTGCTGCATCCCCCAAACACCTCACAAATGATGGGCACTTTTGGAAATATCTTTATTTCTACAATACACATAAGTCATAATTTATCTAATTTTATATTTTCTTTTTACTTTCAGCAAACTGCCTAGCTGGGCTAGAGCAGTTGTTCCCAAAATATTTTACGTTACAGAGAAGGCCTGGAATTATTATCCTTACACAATCACAGGTAAGGAATGTGGCAGAAATGATTGCTGCTCTGTGGTTTGGGGACAGTTTAGTTTATCTTCAGAAGCTCCAAGTTATATATTAAACGGCAAGCACCAAGTCTTTTTAACAACTCCTGTTGAACTGCACATATTTTTTTCACCTTATATTTACTGGTGTCAGGAAATGAAGATTATAGACTAAGGATAGGTAAAAACTGGAGTGTTGTACCTATGCAATTTCTTGCTTGCAAAGAAAACATTGTGTGCTTGGATCCTGTCTGATTGTGTCCTTTACTGTCCCTTAGACTTTAGTCAAATATAGATCTGCAAACTATCTGTCGCAACCATTTTTATTGTTAATGTGTTTTTACTGTAAGGATCTTGCATCGTTGTTTTATTTCACTTTTTTTTTTTTTTCTTTTCCCTCTTTTTTCTTTTTTTCTACAAATGGACATTTGGAAATCAGAATACACAGTAAGTTTTTCTTCCTCTTTTTATTCTAAAAATAGAAAAATTATGTAAAATATAGTGGTGGAATCCAATCTGATTCCTTCTTAATATAACTTATTCATAATGCATTCAATAATGAAACTTTATTTTGATTAAGCAATTTAAAGGGAAAATTGAAGTCATTCTAAGGGGATCCTATAAATTGTTTTTCTTTATCACTTCAAAATAATTTGATATGTTTTTACTGACTGACTGTAAGAAAGAGAGGCTTCTATAAAAAAAGGGTGAGGCTTTTAAGGTTCCAGTTGTTACATGGAGACATGAGAACAGATTTTATTTATTGTTTTATTAACTTATAAAATGCTCATCTCTGGTATAGTATCTGGGAAACTGTACAATCTGTAGACAAAATTAAAGATAATCTGGGCACAGTGCCCAGAAAAATCAGCTATTCCCTCTCGCAGAGCTAAGGCAAAATATAGCACATAAATCATGAGATAAATTGTTTAAATGTGCTGGCTTCAATAATAACAATAAGTTTCCAGCAGCCTTTGGAAGGTGAGGAGGGGGTGGTGAGGAGGTTCCAGGTGAAGGGACCTTTCAGAAACTCCTCCTTTGATTTAGCTTGAATTTCTGACTGCAGGTAAACATAATGCAGATGTCTCCATTCTGCAGTGCTCCAAACGTTTGTGCAGATTTTTTAAAAGCTCATAAAGCGAAAAGAGAAAAAAAAAATCTATTTTTTGTGTGATAAAAAGAAAAAAATAAAGGCATTTAAAGGCTCAGATCTGAAAGCTGGAGACCAAGAGTTGAAACGGTGATGGCCAGGTTTGAAAACCCAAAGCAACAAACTGTGCTTTCCAATATGTGCTACAAGTACTTAGAACATTCATTTGATTGTCAAAGGAAACCCAAATGTCCCAGAATAGACAGTAGTGATGAGGGACAGATTGTCAGCTGGTTTTGCCAGAAGACACTTTCAGCAGGGTTTGTCACAGTTCACATTAATTAAGGTTTACCTTTCATTTAGTTTTAGGCTTGGAAGTTGACATTTGCTGGGTTGCACTGATATCTCTCCATGGTAAATATTGGTTTTTTAACCGAAAGTAAATTTGAATCTTTTAATGCGATTTTTTTTTTTTTTTTTTAACTGAAAGAGACAAGTGGGGATGATGCAAAGGGTGGTGGCAGACAGAAATATGTATCTAAATTTGAAAATCCATGCATTATTGAAACCAAACAGCAGTGCTGTACTCAGAGAATCTGAATCAGGAGGTGATCTCTGTCTAATCTGGTAAAACAACACCTGGTGCAGGCTGCAGGAAGGTACAGCTACAGAAATGTTCAAGAGCACCAGCAGAAGTGATTGAAGCGTTGAAGAGACATGTAAAGAAAAATTAAATCAGTCCAGAAATGTAGAAGGTAGGCAAAGCAATCACTAAGTGACAATGTAACTGCCTTGGGGAGCTGGGGACTAATTACTCACCATGGTGCAAGGAAACAGAGCTACAAATACTGGGAGCAGATCAGGGAAACTGTACTTCAGACAAAAATCTAAAATATGTTTTAATGGAGCTGATAGGCTATGAATTTATCTTCATGGAAAACAGAGACAGTGCCTTTGCCTCAAACTGTTGAATCTAGAACAAAAATGTTAAGCATACCACTGGGAATAATTGCTATCCTTGTCTGGAATATTTCTCTAAATTTGATCTTCTGTATTCATTAGAGAATTCTGAAAGAAAGAATGAGCCCACAGACATTGCCCAAAATATGTAAGATAGCTTGGAAACCCTTTTCTTAAAGATCATAAATTCTCTCTGAAGGGTCTGTGGGACGTGGTGAGAGTCAAATCGAGCCTCATTTCAAGGAAAACTCATTCTAAAGGCAGGCCAATAATTGGATAAATAAAGCATAATCTTATCGAGTCGAGTACATACTGCTCTGTGGTATGTTCACACCTTATTAACCTTGTAAGCTCCATTCTAAATAAAGAGAAGGACCTTAAAGGCTCAGCATGTTATTTCAGTGTGTGTTAGTGATTTGGAAGAGGATGTGAACGGCAGACTGAACCTTGCTGACAGTCTTAAGGTTTTTCAGTTGTAAAATTTGAAGGCTGTTGAGAAATTGCATTCAAGCTTATACTCTGGCATTCAGAAATGTAATATGGAATAATTTCATCAATCTGGTTCTCCTGTGAATATTATGGAATTCATAAATATGACCTTCTTAAAAGCCTGAAATTAGGACACTTAAGAAAAAATGCTCATCGGGCATGGAAAAATAATTTTCAGAATATTCTTCTGTGCCATGGTTGTATAAAAAGCCAAGAGCAATTGGATGCATGAGGACAGGAATGGAAATTAGACTGTCATGATGTTAGTTCTCTGTAATCTGGATCCAGTTATGGTGGCATCTGCTTTAAGCAATGGCATTTGTTACACAGCAACCTCCTCAATTTGACAGCAAACACCATTTCTGCTGCTGGGTATTGACAACCATGTTAACAGCATGTAAAGCAACTGACACACTGGAGGTGATGAGTTTAACAGAACTATTGCACAAGAGATGCTTTTGTGGGGTGTGATTTGTGCTATAGGGTCACGTCCGGAGAGCATTTGCAAACGCACCTCGTTAAAGCTGCTGTACAAAACACTTCCTCTCTGGAAGATGACACATGGGACTGTCCCAAGAAATGTTGTATCAAGAGCTGGAGCTAAGCCTTGAAAGCTTCCTGCTGACATTGAGAGGGAAGAGGAAGTCAAAAAATACTGTCAAAGCTGAAGCCAAAGGAAGTCATCCAGGTTTGGGGGTACTAGGTAGGGAATAAGATATTCCTGGAAAGTTCAACATTTTAGTGGCTGGGGTGTTACTTCAGAACTGTATGTGAGAAAGCATCTTCAAGTTCGACACTGGAGCTGCTTTGGTTTTGATCTTGTCATTAGAAACCTGACAAGATATCATGCTAAAATACATGTTAGGCTTTATCTAAGAATCCATTTCTGTTGTGATTAGGTCGATGTTTAGATAATAAACCTGGGATACCATATTTAGGATGCAGCAGAAAGGGAGCTCTATAGGAATAACTCCAATGGATTCCACCCCATAAACAATTCCAGGACTTGGGTATGGTCAGGTGCCTCCTACACCTGCTCCTGGGGAATGGGTGCTGTTAGCTGCTGCCTTTGGAAAGAATTCCTTTGCCAGTCAGGGGCTGGGGCCTTTTTCTCTCAGAGGATGGAGACAAGATGCCTTGCAGCTCTCAACAACCCCTTGTGTGCCAGCTTATCACAGCCTTTGCAAATATGTATCTTCAGTGGAAAATATTTATGCTGTTCACAGTGGCAAGAACAACTGAACTTTTAGGAGGCTTTGTTATTTTTATTTCTGAGGTTGCCCAGCAAGATTAGAAATAATTAACTAGAAAGCAAACTTGTGTCTATTGCAAACCAACAAAAAAGAATTGCATAGAACTGAGTTTCTTTACCTGCATTGAGATACTGTTAGAAAATAAACAGCACCAAACAAATATCCATTCGACCTGCTCAAGTGACAGTGGAGATACTGGCCAAAAAATGAGAGGAGCCTCAAGCAAACAAATAATCAGTTCATGAATGTTTGGTGACTAAACCATGGTACAAAATCCTTGTGTGATTGAAGTACACTGAAAATGAGCCAGAGTTTAGCTGGAGGAGAAAGTGGTTAGGAAAAATACATAGAGAATTTAAGCAAACTCTTCTGGGTTTGAAGGTGCATTTGAAGTGTTTATCAGGGATCAGTTCAAATAGATTTGCCACCTGACCTGAATGGCTTTGGTATCGTTAGCAATATTTCAGTTCTGGGGCTGAAATTTAAAAACAGCTGGATATTTTTTTTGTGCATAATTTATGGACAATTGTTAGTTTCACGATTATATAGACAAAACAAACATTAAAATGGCATTGTTCGCTTTGTACATGGAGGAGGAGCATCCCTTCAACATGCCAATGTCCCAAATTAACTTATGAATAGAATATAAATCCAGAATATTTATGAAAAACAGTTATGGAACAGAAAGCAGGAGACAACAACCCCTTTGCTGATTTATCACAATGACATTTATTCTTCTACAGCAAATGACTGAGGAAAATAAAATTATGTCATCTGGTATGTGTCAAGGCCCCAGAGTGAGAGCTGCTAAATGGTCCATTGCTGACCTGCTGGTTTCTGATTACTTTTGAGAACAGGCATGTTTTGTGCTTCACTTAGCTGCTGGTTTATCCATGAAGTAAATTATCTGGAAGGAATGTTTTTGTATTGTTATTTTTATAATGAGATGACTTGAGGAGGAAAACAGTTGTTTCAGATAAACATTGCTGTAGTTTTTTTCCTGTGTTCTCTTTATCTGATTACCAGCCCTTGAAATTTGGATCTAACCCCTCACTCTTCAGTGCTGAAACTTTTCTGCAGTTTGAGGATTGGAAGAGTCTGCATCAAAAATGCAGCAGAATCTGTACTGCAGGATTAGATTTAATGCAAAGTTCCTGCCAGCATCCTCCCATCTTACCCCCCAACTCAGAAAACAGGCTCACTGTTGCCATTGTCCTGGGAAAACAGGTTTATTTACCACCGATGTTCTCGCAAAAGGAGGGACCTCTGTAGTATCTAAAAGAAAAAAATATATACAATTTTTAAAGAGCTGCAAACCTGTATTCTCATTTAATAGCTTAATCCCATTGAAACGAGTAACTCAAACTGCTTGGGAGAATTCCCCTTTTTCCAGCACTGGCTTATTCCCGAGCAATCCAGCCCCCTCTCTGATGGATGGGACTGTCATTCCCACTTGTGCACGCTGCTTTTCACTTCCTTTCTTCTTCAATAAGCAGTTTACTGTTCCCATGTATCAAAGAAAGAGATCCTAAGGGAAGGCAAAGCCAGAGATAAGAGTTTTATAGCGGTTGGAGGCAACTTGTTAGTCATCGTTCCATCTCCAGGTTATCGTATACAATACAAACAGTGGTCTTCTTTCTCGGCTTGTTTATGAGACTTTTGCTCCCTTGTTTGTTTTCAAGCCCTGTTTTTGCATTGTTCTTTTCCTTTCCACTCAACAGCACTTTTGTTTGCTGTTTGCCACCTTCCTGTGCATATCTTGCTTTCCAAATTCTCCTCCCTCTCACTGAGTCACATCTTCCAAATGTCCTCGCCCTGCCCAGCCCTTTCCGTCTATTCTCTTCCAGCCTTGTCACCCTGATTGCTGCTGGTTTGTGCCTGGGTGACCCCATCACACAGCAGCTCTGGGGGCTCACATGCAGAGCTGTCTGGAGCAATCTGAGGGGAGTCAATAACTCCCCATTGTCCATTTTCCAAAAAAACATTGAATATTCCATCTTCCATCACCCTACAGTCCCATATCCCCTTTGCCACTTACAGCAAAGTTGGGATTCCATTTCTCTTTCCCAGGTTTTTGATCTTCAATAAAGAAATGCTGTTGTTACCCCTGACTACCAAAATAGTGCCCAAAATTTTTGAATTTGAAGGATGTGATATATGGAAGCTATGCAGTGAAAAAGATTTCATTTGCTTGAGCACTGTCGCCTCATTGTAGCAGTCACTGTGTTCTTTGTAGGCTCCATGGAGATTGCTCTCCAAAGAATCCAGTTCCACCTATGTTGTCAAAATAATGCATATGTGACCATATTAAAAAAATCATCAGTCTGAGAAGTGGTGGAAGATGATAGAGAACATTTACATGAAATGTCTGCCTTGCTGGGCTTTTATGTTAAGATTTAGGGAAATACACTTCTGCTGCTTAAAAAAAAAAGTGGGATTAATTTTTACTGTACAGAAATAACTGCCAAGGATTGTGGATTAATATTCACAAGGAGCAGGAGAGGTGAAGAGCAAGGGTGAGGTCTCTAGCAGGTCTTTGAACATTCTGCAGGCAGAAAGCACATGGAAAATGAAAGCAGCTGCAATAGTGCTGATGGACTGGCATCGCTCACGCAAAGCAGGTTCCAGAGGATGAAGAAACCTCTCTCAGACCAACACTATTTGCTGACAACTCCAGTAATTCCCACAGTCACCTCAGGTGTGATTACTACGCAAAGATTAATTTGACAGCTCTCTCCATTAAATGATTGTCACACCCTGTGTGTGTTTGACTGTCTCTTTAAGACTTTGGCGAGTGTTTTGGCACACTTCGGTCCTACCCTGTTCTTGTAAGTGTTGCTTATTGCTATGGCAACGCTAATCAATCATCATGCTAAAAATAGGCCTTTCGTTTTTCGAGAGGTTATATGTAGGGAATTGCAAACACGACTGCGAGCTGTGCTTTCCATATGCTGCTCTCATTCCCTTCATTCTGAGGTGGAAATGCCCCTGCTCACGGCTGGTAATTACTGATGCACATCCCTGTTATTGCCCTGGGTGCTCTCCTGAGCCTTAAACCTCTCCTGGTTCTTCCAAAATTGAGGTGCCAAATATAGAAAGTTTAGGAAAACAAACAAAAACCCCTGAATATTCCCCTTTCTTGTTTTTGAGTGTCACGAGTCTGCTGGGGTATGACAATTTTTAAAGGAGTTTATAAGACATCTCAAAAATCTGGAGGTGACAGTACCTAAGATGCCTCCTTTGAGAGCTTTACACAAAGACACCTTATCACTGAAGACACTGCGACTGAAGAATTATTCTGTAGAACTTAAGTTTAATTTCAAGTTAAAGATTGAATTTGCCACTATTTCATTCCCAAGAGGAACCTTGCAAGCTGTAGAGGCAGTGAAATGGAGAGCTGGAAGCAGTGCCCCGTGCATTCCTGCGTGTGCTCGGGATCGATCGTCTCCAGGTCAGCGCTGGAAGAACACGGGCCCCAGAGGAGGCAGAGCAGAAAGGGAGTGGTGCTCAGAAGAAAATAAGAATCTCCTAAAAGGTTTATTACCTGCTATTCACTCCCCAGTTTGATTCTGACTGTTGCATAACAATTTTAATCCTCGGTTAATATGCAGCCACTTGAGGGGAAAAAACCCAACTTTTTGCACGATGAATAATAGTCTTTTGAATGATGCATAAACAGTTTTCTGGTTCTGCCAGAGCCCTCTGCCAATTAGTCAGAGTGCAGCTGATGAATCATGAGACACATTCTGTGAAATGTTCAAAAATTTGGACCCCGCTAAGTGTTCCTGTAAGGCAGCGAGACCCCCCACAGCTGCTGGAGCAGTGGTTGCCAGCCAGTTGAGTTTCTGAGAGAGATTTTTGCGGTGGAGGACTTTCTGGTGAATTTGAATTTTCATTTGGGTAAGCCCATGTTACCATTATAATCTCAAATTAGGTTGTTACTGTTCTCCCCTTCATACTAAACACAGAGGGAGGCTGCCTGTGGGTGGCTTTCCAGAAAGTGGCTCTCTAAAGAGGTGGCTTGAGGTAAATGGCACCGTTCTTCTATGCTATTCTGAGGATCCTTGGTCTTTTCTTAATGCTTCTTCTTGCAATGCAAGGTTAGAAGATCTCTTGTTTTAATTAGAGCTTAGATTCTGGGTCGCAGGAATCAATAACTAGACTCCAGCAGTGGCCTCACGTTCAGTACATGGATTGGTGACATTTCGGTGCCATGACCTGACTCATTGCTGGCAACCTCTGGACAGTGATTGAAAATAGCAGGCATTTCTTTAATACCAAGGTGAAAGGGAAATCTGACATTTGGCTTTATTCATAATTCCTTCTGAAGCTGCAGATGTGCTTCAGATCAACAGCATGAAGGGTGTTTGGCTTCCCATGGCACCGGAACCTTATTTTGAGGGATGTCTCGCTTGTTTTTTCGACAAGGATTGACTCTAGATGAGCTTATTGATAGCAGATATCCCGTGATCAAAAGACTGAACAATGACTTTTTGGGTGATACCCACTGAAGGAGGGATGCATTTGCTGCAGTCTGCAAGGAGCTGCCTTCTCATTTCAGTTCTTGCACTACACCTGGCCTCCTCAATGCCCTTTTCCCTTACTCACCAGCCCCTCCCTTAGAGGAGCTCTCTGAATGTTTTCAAGCCTGAACTTGGACCAGCAGCAGTGTGAGCACTGAGGCATCCAAACATCCTCGTTGTGTAACCTGTATGTACAGCCCATGGAAGAGTCATTTGCCATAGGGGAGTAGTGATGCATCACACAAGGAACTGGCAGTTAATGCAAGGAAAGCCTTGGTGACTAATTGGAAAGACGCTGAACCTGTGTCATTCAGAGCTGGTTAGACAGCTGCTCTATCTGCCTGTCTGAAAACTTGCTTTGAAAGGACTGTGAAATGATAAATAAAATATATTGGAAATATTTATTATGATGGGATTATGTTGCCTAGAATTACAAATCGTAGTCTTCGTAAGTCAACTAAGATAAGCAATCCTCAGAAAAATAAATTTATTCCTATGTAAATACAGAATATTAGTCTTTAACAGAAAAACATTGGTGTAATTTATTTTGTGGCATTATTATCTAAAGATTTATTTGGATTTAGTATAAAGGAATTTTCACAGGGGCTCATAATCCATCTTAATTTCATTAATAGGAAATTATGCTAAAATTAATTTCTCATTGAAAATTAAGAAAAACCCCTCACATATGAAAGCATTGCTGTCTGTTTGGTCTGGATCTGCATCTGCTGAATTGTCCTTGGGTTTTTCTATATGAGGCATAGACTGGTTTATGATGAGGGATATCAAGTTGCTCTCAAGATCTTAGTGAATTGAATTTCTAACAAGACATTCAGGACATTCATACTCCTGGGCATAGTGAGCAAGAAAACCATTGCATCTAATTATTCCAGACTGCTTTTAGTGATTTATTTATATCTTCATTATAATTTTCAGCTTTTAGATAGAATCTCTGGATCCCTCCAGAATCATCAAACATTTCAGGTTTACATTCTGTGAACATTTACTCTTTTTCTCGAGGTAATCTGAAAAAAATAAGAAAGGTGGTACCAAAAGGGATGTACTGAACGTGTCAGCTGACGAAGCAAGGCATATTTCTCGTGTTAAACATACTTTTCTTTTGTTGCAGTGTTCGTTTTTGCCTAAATTCTCCATTCATATAGAGACAAAATATGAGGACAACAAAGGAAGCAATGACAGTGTAAGTATGACACCTTGTGCAAATGTTGATTTAATCCTCTTTGTTAAGCACAGTCCGTGTCTGGGGCCTGGAGGTCTCTCCATTTGGGAAAAAGGCTCCACCAAACTTGTGCCTTTGTCCCTCCCTGGGTGTCCTGGTCTTGGGCAGCTGCAGAGGAGTTATCTCTGGAATAGCAGGAAATGAAAGATCTGTGCAAACACCTTCCTTTCTGCCTCTTCTATTCTATTTGTTCCTTCTCTAAACACGACATCATTTACATATGCGTATTTAGTAGTGATGAACATTTATGGAAAGTAAAGAAAAGATGACTGGGGTTTTGTTGGTGTGCTTGTATTCCCCTTTCTGTGTTTCACTATCTCTGTTTTACTATCTCTGAATAAAGGACGTTGAATTCCAAGGAGGTGTCAGGAAGAACAAACAGGAAGCTAGACAATGGTCAGAGATGAGAGCTCTCAGTAAGCAGCTTCAGGGGAACAATGGCTGTGCACTCAGGTGATGCTTTTGGCAGTCACTTACCCGAAGTTAAAAATTTTCAGAGTTAAATCTTAGAGATGAGGGGGACAATTAACTATGGAAAATCCTATTTAGAGGAAGGGTGGGAGTGAGTAGCCAACAGCTGCTTATCAGAGAGGCTCAGGAGCAGAAGGCAGGAGGTCAGTCAGACTTTGTTTTGCAGAGAGCAAAGCAGAGTCTTACACCTTGCAAAATAACCCAGTAACTTTCAATAAAGCCCAGCATGTAAAGATTGGGTTCATACACAAATATATTTCTCCCTGTTTCATTTTGGTATGCATTGGCTGCAGACTTATGGGAAGAAGTTTCTCGCAGGCATGAAATAAAGTTTAAATGTCTGGAAATTAGATCTGTAAAACAGAGAGCCAATGTTTGACCACATTCTTAAGGAGGAAAAAGGCAGTCAAGCATATTTTAAGGGGTCTGAGCACAGCCTTCCCATGGTTTGGGGTATCTCTCCAGCAGCCTTGGTAAGAGGAAAGTGTTCTGTTCTCCAGGTGGGAGGTGCATTTCCCTCAGCCCCCTGGGGCTGCCTGTTCATGAGGCTGACAGCTGTTGCACTGCTTATGGCAGAATAATTACATGTACAAGAACAAGGTGGAATTTGGGATAATGCTTTTGGCATGCTGACACTTTCCCACTGGGAACATGACAGGGATCATCTATTAACCACCAGATACCAACCACTCACAGTCGCTGCTACTCTAAGCCAGATCAGCGAGTGAGTTAAAAAGAAGTGTATTACATTACCAGCTAGATGAACATCCTGTAATTTATGCACTTTTTAATGTTCACTTCTGCTTTTTGGCAGCACTTTAATTCAGAGCAAGCTCACACCTTTGGTTTTGGGAGGTGCAGACTAATTTTCTGGTGCATTATAATGTCAGCAGTGAGCAGACGTGATCTGGGCTGCTGTCTGACAGAGGAAGAACTGAAGCTATTTAAGCAGAGTGAATTCTTTCAGTGTGTCAGCTTGTGGCTAAAATACTGTGAATCAAGCCCTGAACAGTATCTAGCCAGGGAATTCAGATGAAAGCGGCACAGAGGTGGGATACTCCAGTGATGTAAATCAAAGAAACTCTATTCTGCTTGAATCCAGCTCTTCCAATGTCATTTTTTCCAGAGTGCCTGTGGGGTAATATCATATTACCTTTCTATTACAGCACCTGAGTCACAGACTAAGCCAGTGTTTGCCTAGATTAAGAGATTTCACTGACCCCTGCTTGAACTGAGGAGGAGAAAGAGCAGCTGAATTAGGGGGTTGCACACCAGCCCTAATTTCCTTGATTTTGTAATTCTTAGAGCTGTGCTGTTCACTGGTGTGAACACAATAAACCAATGGAAGATCTAAATTTTTGTGCTCCCATGACCTTTATCTGGGACCACAGACATGACTGGTACAGCACTGAAATGCTGGAAGCTTCCTAAATATGGAGAGGCTTCAATTCATCCAAACACCTTGGAACTAGGAGCAGGAGTCAACCTCATTTCCATTACTCAATGGGCAAGTTTAAACTTCCCTTAAGAACTTGTAAAGTGCATTTCTCCTTTGTGTCAGATGAGTTTAGATTAAATGTCATTGTCTGGGTAGAAAACAACAGGAAGCATAGCACCCATTCTTACAGATTATATTTCCCTTCATTGCAGCTATCAGCCTTGTCTGTTGAAGAAATAATTAATCCAAAAAATACTTCTGTAAATTTTGCAGTTGTAATGCAAAATAGACGGAATGAATATTAATGTTACAGTAATGAGGACAATAATACAGATCTGATTTTAACTCAGCTATTTCTCAGTGTATTTTTTAGATCATAAAGGGTTTTTGAAGTCTTTGCACTCTGATCTATTCTTCATTTCCATACTGTTTGATAAAGTAGATACTGATTGTGAAAGGCAATACTTAGACATAAGGATAATAAAACTAATTCCACTGATCCATGGAAAAAAGCAATATAAATGGTCTTGGTTTCCTGTCATTTGGTAGGCTGGGATGTTATTAGAATTATTTTATTTAACATGGTGTATTGTCTGGTATAATTCTTCCTAATTATTGCAATATATCTTGATGCCAAGTTCCTACTGACTTTTCCTCCCATTTGGCACGATAGAAGATAGTAGTGATACTAGTGAAAGATGGTATCTGTTCTGGGACCTGATTTTTCTACGTCTTAGACTTCATTAGCATTTTAAGCTATTTTAAATGTGCTAAAGCATTCTTTTTCCAATCTGTTAAAGTTTGCGGTTGATTTGCACAAATATAGACACTGACAGAAAGAACAATGGACAATAAATGTCTTTATTTAGGTAACCTTGTGTAGTAGTGCAGAACCATAAATCCACTGAGCTGTGATTTCAGAGCTCAGAGCAGCTGATTTTGATCTATCCCATGTAGATGTTCCATGGCAACTCTATTCTTAGAAAAACAGAGCCAGTGCTGGATGAACATGTGAGTACATCAAATATTGTCCCTGCTGCCTTGCAGCTTTACAGCTTCATTAACACTGTCAGAAACTGGACCAGTGAGTCAGGCCAGTCAGTGCTTCCTCCTGCAGATCTTTGAAATTAAAAGTCGACTTCTTAAAGAGAAATTTTATTTTGATTTTACTTTTATTTTAAATTTTAAAATGGAAATTTTAAAAATTATAGCGTTTTGTGACATGGGAGGTGGCGCCTGTAGAGTCCATGAAAATATTGCTTCCCTTTGTGTCCTGAGCTGCTTCCATTGGTCAGGGTGGTACTGGGGAGTGCTGGGCAGGGGGAAGTGCAGGTGCCTACAACCAACAGCCTCAGTGGGCACAGGCCAGTGTAAAAGGCCACAGTAATCACACCTTTCTCCCGAAGGAAAATGAGCACTTTGGGAATTTGAATATAGATAGCTAAAGTCTGTACTCTGAATATTAAAACCAGAAGGGGCATCGAGAGAATTCTTACAGGTATCTACTGAATGAAATGGTAGAAATCCGGGCAGGAGGGTGGGAGTTACTGCTTGTGTGTCAATAAATTGGGTGTGTGCTTTCCATGACAAGACTTCCTGAAGCTCTTTTTTTTATTTGGACAGCTATTTTCTTTCAACAATCCATTGACTGCTCAGCATTTGTGTCACAAAGGACTAATTTAGCCCAACTGTCATCTTACTCTCACTTCTCCTCCATCTCTTTTTCTTGCTATTTCAGTGTGCACTCCAGACACACACTTTGGGGTTGTTTTTTCCTTTTGGTGGGGAATGCACCAAGTGTGCATTACAATCAGCTGTGGTGATTACAGGGACCCACCATATGGCCGAGTGGCTGCTGCAATCAGTGCCCAGCCATGTCACACACTGCGTGTCACGCCCCGCTACCGGGGAAAATGTCTGCAAAGGAGCTGAAGGTCCAGGGAAGGCAGAGTGGGGACAGACACTGCTCAAGCGAATCGCAGAGACATCAAATTTTCCTATTTGTTGCACAAGGATCATTATGTTTGACTGATTTCTGTTGGTTTGTTTTGGTTTAGGTCTTCAGTCACAGAATTAATTGCTGCTGATATTTGGGCAGTGATTTTTTTGCCATCTGATGGTGTCTGGGGAAAGCAAAAAAAAAGTACAGCTTGTCAAAAAATTCAAAGGCTGTCAATAATGAGAATTCACTGTATGTAAAACTGCCAGTGCCTTGTTCTTTGTAAAGAGCATTTTTCTCTGGAAAGCTCAGTGGCTGGATCTTGATTATGAAACTAAAGTAAAATAAATTTTAGGTATGGCATCTAACAAGAAAATCCATTTCTAGTTTGGTTAAGTTTAGGGTGGTTTTTTTCTCTATTTTTGTCTCCTATCTTAGTAATGTGGAACTAGGTTGTAACAAACTTGAATGTAGCACATGGAAATTAAATGTAAATTTACTATTTAAGGCAACTGCCATGAAACAGTGATTTTAGCTGAAAAGGATTCAGCTGTGCCCTGGTTTAGCCTCACTGCACCACAGGATGTCATTCTGGAAACTGTCAAAAGAATTGCTGGGCATCACTCAAAATATGGCAAAGTCAAAGCAAGGGACACTTTCAGGGTGATTGTATTTGTACCTGGACTTTTCCTGTGTGATGGTACTGAGTATCCCATAATTTGCAGTGTAAAAAAATCATGATTTTGTGATGCTTTTCTCCCCTCTAAGAAGTCGGAAAAGATAAAGGCAAACAAGTGGAAAGGTTAGTCTGCAATTCCTCCTGAGGGAAGAGCTCTCTGTTGAACTGCAGATCGTATGTCCCAAGCCCATATGGCTATCGCAGAACATATGACAAGGCCCACACTGACAGAGTGTGAACAAGTGATATGGTTGTGCCTCTACTTCTTGATTTTTCTAAATGAACTACTGAAGTCAGTCAGTAAATCTGGCACTTGAACTAGATGTGACTTAAAAAAACTGATCCCAGCAAACATTATAGATAGTCTATTGTGGTCTTGGAAGCACAGCCACTTTGACACAATTACATAAAAACCCAGTTCACTGTCCAGAAAGTACAAATCTTAATGAGATATTTTATAAGAGATGGAATAATAGGGGAGTCACGACATGGAGATCAAAAGGAGCAGGGAGCAAGGCTGCAGATAAATAGGTAACTGCCTCTCCCACTCTGTGGCACACAGGGATATTCCCAGCCAGTTCAGGGAACCAAATTTTCTCAAAGACAGATTCAGTCTTTTTCAATAGAAAAATTGCTCTCAATTATGCGTGTCCACATAAAGTTTTATTCCATGAACAGGTTTGAAATTGGTCAATTCCTGTAATCTCTGTCCAAATAAATCTCACAGGGAAATGAGGGAATTTGGAAGTAGCTGAGGTTGGAGCATGACTTATTGAAAAGTTACACACTGCATAAACTCCATGGGTTGAGTTCTGAGTCGGAGTTTTCCTACAGAAAAATGAGAGTTCCAGCAGAGCAGGTGACACAGCCTGGGGGGCAGCCAGTGGTCCTGGCCATGGCAATCTGCAGAGATGAGAATTTCAAGGTGGAAAGTATATTTTGTGCATTTTTCTAATGGAAGAAAAGGATTATTCTTGCAGTCCTTGCCACAGTTACGGCCCTGCTATGAATTAGCTGTCACTTTACAGCCTTCTGACCACAAACTCCTCGTGTTTAAGCTGGGAAAAAAAATCATTTTGTACTAATGACAGAGGCAAACACCTTTCCAGCTGGTAATCCCTTGGATAGTTCCTTTGCTCTTCAAGAGGGAAAACAAACATCACAAGAGAGAATCATGTATTATGAAACAAAGCCAAGCCAGAGGCACAGATGTGACCCTCAAGAGTCCTGATGGTGCAGATGAGTGAGGAGTTTGCCAGTGTGGATGGAATCAATGCATTCAGCAGAAATTGCCTTTATGCTGTTTATATCCAATCCACGTTAGCTGTGGAGATTGGCCATAAAGGTTATATTTTAGATTAACTATATCTGAATAAAATTGAAGCCAGCAACTTGGCCTGAAAATAGAAAAAGGGGAAAGAAATAGGGAAAAAAATGCTTGTAGAAAAGAGGATACTAAATTTCCCATCATATCCTAACCTGATTTTCTGTTCTGACTGTGGCTACCAGGAGAAGGGAACTCACAGGCAAAGGATGTGCCAGGACACGTCCTTGTAGGGCAGGAGGGAAACAAAGGAATGAAATATAAGTTCACCAGGACATACATTTCTGCAGTTTCCTGTATGAGCTGTCTTTCTTGGGGTTCTTTCACCTGCCTGGAGGGGCTTTGTGAACTTTTCTTTGGGTTTTTGGTTGGTTGATGGGTTGGTTGGTTGGTTTGGGGTTGGTGTTTTTTTAGTTGTTTTGGGGTTTGGGGGTTTTTAATTTTTACCAGAAGAAACCAATGACAATCATAATGAAGACCCAGTTGAAACCTTTCTCCCACTTTCTGTCATTCTGTGGGTGATGTAGTCTAAATCATGCTGTTTTCATTCCTCTTAGGAAGGGGAAGTACATAAATGTTTCTTGTAAAAAAGCTGTCACGTTACTCCCCCCCAAAATACAACCAAAACCCGTGGCAAAAAGGCCACTTCAGCCTGAATGTTGCTCTTTGTTTTCCATTTGATTATTTTAATCTCAGTTAATTACTTGGCTTCCAAATGTGAAGCCTGTCCAGTTCTTTCCAATATAATATTTAATATTCTGTCTTTCTACATCATCTTCTTAAGGATACAGATTGTTCTCACCATTCAGTTTCTGCACATTTGCAAATACAGTTGCACAGATTGGGAGCCTTATGCTTCTTTTTGTGGCCTTTAATCTTTTCCTTTAAAACTTTTAAGTTTTTTTAGTCTCTTTGATCCCAACCACAATAAACCCATCCTCCCTACAGGGTTTCAGGCAATCTAAGTTTCTGTGACTAGGAGAGGCAATAAGAGAATTAGAGCTAAGAAAGAAATCAGTCTTGTTCTCTAATGACTTCTTATTTTCAACTGCTGATAGAATGAGAAGATTAAATCTCTAGCTGCAAATCTTGTGAGGACAATCTGAGAAAGGGAGAAGCATAAATGATTAGACAACAAGTTCTGCTGGCAAAAGGAAGTGAGAATGTCATTCAGCAAACTTCTGGAATAAAGGAAATGGTCACAGACCGTCTCGGCAGCAAATAAGGCATCGTTGAAATGGTTGAAAAATTCCTCCTGGTTTTGACAGATTGGCAAAGGCATCTGTCATCCCCACTTCCATCACAGCATTTTAAAGAGAGAAAATGAATTTAGAACTATTTTCATATGAGGTGAAATATGTGGATCAAGCCTGGGACAGGGCACATTTCTCTGGATAAGATAGTGGGTAATAATCTCCATTTAGGCCCTTGCAAATGGGCAGAGATTTGCATGTGCTTGAATTTATGGGGCTTGTACCTAAACCATGGACAGATTCAAAGCCTCAGCTGACCTGGTAATGTCCATTTAAGTGCAATTTCCATTATTTCAAAGAGATTATGGTGAAATGCATCTTGTTCCGGAAATAGTTCATCTGATTTCATCAGGGGCTGCTCTGTATTTCTGAATTTGTTTAGGAAAAAAGCAAGCAGTGAAGCTTACAAAAGGCGACCTATATTATATATATAAACACAGAAGTGATTTACATCAATGTACCCAATTCAGAGAAGGAACACTACAGGAGAAGGGCTTCCCAGTTCCAATTTGTTCAAATAATCAACATGATTTTTTGCAAAACAACGACTGGAGAAGGATAAACTGCAAATAAAACGGGGTTGGAGTTTCTCAGTTCTTCTGCAGTTTCAGATGTATGAACATGTTACATCCAGCTCAGTGAGCGTTCAGTGCTGCCTGTTTTATTCACTACCGAGACAAGTTAAAATTGTAGAGTCAGACTTTTCCTGTATTTGAAAGATGATTTCCTGAGCAATCTTCTCCCTACCAGCTGGTTCCTGTGTTCACTGGAGTCCATTGCTCTTTTGAATGCTTTCAATGGGCAGCCCCAATGCTTTCAGAAATAATGAAGCAGCATTTCTGTTACTAAAGAGTTACTGGCATTTGGTATTTTTAACTGTTCCTCTAGAATTTAATTAAATCAAGAGAGCATTCACTGCATTTATTTAAAAAAAAAAAAAAAAATTAAAACAAAAATATTTTTACTTCCTGGAAATGTCAACTATAGAACATTGTGCCCCAAAGGAAAAAGCACATTGTGAGCTTATTACTGATCCTGACAGCGGATGCACAACTTCCCTGAATTTCATGGCATTAATTCATGGTAGCCTTTTAGCTCAGCGCTGTTTCCAAGTCTCAGAATCATGAGGGAAATGTATTGCAGACACAGTGTAAGTCACATGGGTCACTGAGATGCCTAAATAATTAAATTATGGACACAGGCACAGAAGGATACTGCGCTGCAGCTGCAAATGACCTGGATTTTCAAAATATCTCCATCATTCACCTTGCATAGAACAGGAGCCTTGCTGGTCCAAATGAGGTCCTGAAGGATGGAAATGTGTGTGCACGGATGGGTTGGGGAAATTTGCAGCTTCCACTGAGGCAGTTCAACCAAAACTTTGATTCTCAGTGTAACAACAACTCAGACTGACTGTTCCCAGCAAACACCTGCAGACTGCTGCCGTCCTTAGAGGGTGAAAACACCCCGAGTCCAGAGAGCCGGGTTTTTTACACAGTTACAGACTCCAGTACAAAGACTGGAGAGTACAGTAAAACCAATCCAATTCGTTGACTTTGCTGTTTGTAATCAAAGTCTCCATTCCAAAAAAATCCAAGGGACTACAGCAGTGGGAGCAGGAAGTGCTGAACATCATGAGTAGGGTGGAGAATGTGACCACGTTCCTGCAAAAACTCAAGTATTTCACACAAAGCTCTTCAGGCACAAGCCTAAAATACACTGTGTTGCACAAGTCATTGAAACTGCTTGTAACAGTTATTCCAGGTGGATTTTGTGAGGGTGTTGTTCTGTAACAGCCTTGAATTTCTTTAACTCTTGCAGATTTTTGACAAAGAAGCGAAAGATCTGGAGCGAGAAGTCTGCTTTATTGATATTGCCAGCGATGAGATTCCCGAGCGCTATTACAAGGAATCCGAGGTAAGAGGCAACTTGGCTGTGAACTGGTGAGGAAGGGAAGGTAAGAGGCTTTAGAAGAGCCTGGATAGGAATCAAAACTGTTTTATTTTTGTATAAAATCTTGCTGGTCAGTAATATTTCAAGAGCTTTTGGCCGGAGGGGAAGCAGACAGCAGCCTCGCTTGTCTAGATTGCCTGACACTCTCTTTTGCAGATGATTCTTTGAAATGCTTTCCTACCCTTATCAGAATACATCCTGTACCAGACCTTTGATAGTCAGCTGAATTAGTCCAAACTAGAAAAGGCCTTTCCTTTGCATTTTGAAGCTCAGTGAAGAGTTTGCAGATCTGAGCACTTTTAAACACCCCTGCTGTCCTTGCCGGCATCCCAGCCTGAGCAGTGAGTCCTGCAAAGTGCCCAAGCCCAGCAAAGGACAGCTGTGCTGCACTGACAAGGTGCTGGTGCACAATTGCTTGAAGGGAACAATGACACAAGACCAAGAGGGACTGAGGCACACTGCAGACTGCAGCAGATCTGCCAAAAAGCATCAATGGCAGCAGGCAGAGTCGCTGTGCGAACTCCCTCGGAAATTGCTCCCATGTATATTTGATGGAGCACATCTCTGAAGAGCGTGCTTCTTCTAGGTCAATGCGATTCACTGTTTGAAATCAGCAGCCACCATGCAAATGAAGATGAGGTCTCAATGTTTTAATGTCAGGGTTGATAAATGATGGTTCACAACAAGCAGCTAGAGAGGAATGATCAGATCTATGCTCACATTTAATTTTGGAGATATGATTTGCCTAAGGAGCCAAGTCTATATTCATAGCTGGCAGTGAGTATGGCAGCTGTTTAACTATCTAAAACGAGACTACATAATCATTTTTAGGACAGAAAGTGAGGACTTGCCAAGAAATACATTTCTATACTATAGGAGACGTGATTTTCAGACTAAAAAAAATCGAGTACTTGTTATCTTCCATTTATATAGATCCTATTTTGAATGTTATGTACAGGTCATAAACCAAAACTGAGCCTACAGTGGAATGAAAAGTAATTTTATTACTTTCCTTAGATAATGAAACCCATCTGTTTAGTACCAAAATTATATAACACCTCATGAAACAGCTTATTGGTCCCATCATCTTATCTGAGCTCCATTTAGGAATGAGCTGCTAATGGAACGGGTCAGCATTTGACTGTACTTTAAAGAAATCCTGTGAGATTTTTCATCTCGATCTCTGCACTTCAGAAATCATAAACACGAAGGTGACAACCAGTTTTGCAACTTTCCTGCTCGTTTTAATAGCCAACTATTAAGCATAATTTCGCCGTGGTTAATCCCCTGATACAGAAAAACAGGCTCATCTTAAAGGAGGAAAGCATTTCAGAGTCTTTGTGCTGCTATTTCAAAGACAAATCCAAAGACCCGATTCCAAGCAAAATGGAATTTTATATGGGCTTAAACAACAAAAATAGCCCAGCATCTGTTGTTTTTTTCTGTACTGATGGGTGATTTTTCTGTTGACTACCAAATTCTGTTTCAGAATTCATATAGAGCAGTAAGAACACCTTTAGTATTTAACTGTGCACACGCCGCAATTGATAGTGAACTAATAATAGTTGAAAATAGTGGATCTTCCAAAGTTTACAAACTATGGGGTTTTTATGCTACCATATGATGAACATGAAGCCAAATTCCCATTTCTGATGAGGTCTCTTACATAATTTAGAGACTATAAAAAGATTTTTAATGTTTGTAAATGTAATTTCCATTCTGTTTTCAATCAGAACAGTAATTCTATGCAAATGAGAAAGGGTTTGTGTTTCCCAAATAGCGGCTTCAGATAAACCCAGTTAGTGTAAGCTTTTGAAAGGTATTTTATTTGCACTAATAACAACAATTTGGCTGCTTTTAGATCATGTAATCTGAACTGATACTAAGTTTAAAGATTAAAAGTGAAGTGCAATCCTCAGGATTTAACCATTAGATCCCACAGGATAAATGTCCTGACTCCCATCCAGAAAGAGCAATGAGAACAATTTTAACTTCAGGCATGTCAGTAATCTCTTCATTTCAGTTGCTCTTTCACAGGCTTAAAATAAAGCAAGTTCTTTATCAGGGTCAGCGTGTTTGGCAGCTTCTAGAAATGAGCTTTTATTTTCTCTACATCCTGACAAAAATGCATTCCTCTTCAATTAAAAATATTCTTCAGATTTAACAGCAAATGTCATTATTTAGGTGTAATACTGCACACTAGAGAGTGGCTTAAATCATTTAAAGCCTTCACACACTACTTCCTCTGCCTGCCCTGTGCTGGGCATTATGAGCCTGATGGTAAAAGGACAAAGCCACTGTGTCCTCCCACCTATGATTTAAAAAGTAGCTTTTCAGTTGTCCTGACATGAATCTTAAAAATAGATTCCATTTTCATTTCCATAATAGTGATTCACACATAAAAAGACAAACTATATAAATAATCCTTGTATGTATAATATTCCATTTGAGTAGAACAGCTCATTCTCACCGGTGCTGAGAGAGGAAATGTGTTCCACAAAAATGCCCTGGCTGAAGGGAAAATGATTGAATTCAGCTTTGTGCATATTTGCTTTTCTCTTCTTCTTAATATTAACTAAAATTGAAAAGTGAAGAATCCAGTTAGCTGGAGGCTTAAGGAGAGCTGTGGCTTCATTGCAGGACTTTAAGGGAGCCTCTACCAGTAATATGGAGGGATCTCTTGAAAAGAATCGTCCAGGTGATTGGGATTCCCTTAAGGATGAAGGGCTTACCTGGCAGTGTGCACAGGATTGAAATCACCAGGTCAATAGTGAATCAGAAAACAGGTTTTGGTTATTACAAACACTTACAGGGTCCACGTCTGTCGTGGGGCTGAGCTGATTTCTGCCCTTGTGGAGGGCTGGAGGAGGTGAAACTGCAGCAATTCAGGTATCCCAAAGCAGGTGACCTCCCTTTAGCTTCATGACCATCCACAAATTCCATTGTGAAGTAGCCACATCTTAAATACAGGGCTTTTTTACACGTGTGGGTCTAATCCGTTGAGTTTTAAGAAGTTTAAATGTGATGTTCCAAATGGAGAAAGGTTGATTCTAGATCCCAGCTAACAAGTTTGCCTGTTTGTGTGCAAGGAGCCACATGTGTTTCCAAATCTGGATGTACATATTGCTTCGAGTACAGAATTTTGTATTTCTGTGCAGAGAATGTACCAGCCAGGTAAAAGTAATTGTACATTTTGTGAAGTCATTTCCTTGTGACTTTAGCATCAATGAATATGTATCACCAGCTATATAGACAGATATATTTGTCTGGAACCCAGAAAAGAACAAAGCTGAGCTATGCTGAGGAGTGAGGGCCTCCAGTGAATCATTCATGAAATGAAACATTTACCATAGCTGTGAGCTACTGAGCAAAACGTTCAGTGCAAACATTCAAGTTCTCAGAATTAACAATGTTTCATTTCCTGTTTATAACAAAGCAACGGAGAGCTGGACAAATGGAATAAACTTTTCAGGCTGCTTCTAAACAGATTCCATGCAGCTGCTGCAGTTTTCTTCTTCCATTGCTAGCTTTTCTCCTTTAGCACAGCTGCTCTGTGATAGGTCCACCTTATGCCTGTCCAAAGTGCTTTCAGGGTAATAAAACCTCTGTCACATCACTGAATGATGGTAGCTGAAATAATGCAGCTGCCTCAGCCCCCCGGTGAGTGTGGGCACCGTGTCAGCACAGGAGCTCAGTGAAGGATATGCAAAAGTGTGAACGTTTCCTTTTCCTTACTCACTTAGTGTGTGAGTTTACATAAAGGCTGGCTGGATTATCATATTTTAACATCTCAGAACTGTCCCAATATTTACAGTTCTTAAGTATTTAGCTGGATCTTCCAGAAAATACCATTTAATGGAATTTTTTTAAAAAAAGTCTTTAAAAAATGACTCCACATAAATGTCTATGATAGCATCTTTACAACAATAAATCTTTCCTGAGCCCCGGCTGTAAAAGCTGAAATCCAAAACCTAGCAACTACAGCTGATGCTGATATGCCAGATGACAGGTATTAAACCCATGATTGGTTCTGAAATTCAAGATCAAACAAAATGGTCTTCAGCATAACGAGGAAAAAAAATGATTGCACTTCAAAAGCACCATGATATTGCCATAGCAGTCGGAAAAAATTAATCCGGGCATTAAAAAGAGAAGGAAGGATCTGTTTCAGGGACATCTGGGTACTTCCAGGGAGAGAACAGGATGGGTGGCACAAGCAGGGTGCACTTTCACCTCTGGCAGCAGCTTCAGCCTGGGGACCTTTGCCCATGCTGGAATGGGCACGCGGGCAGCGAGAGGAGACAGGAGGGGGACAAGGCTGCCAAGGTGTCCCATGCAGGCTCCCAGCGCACACAGGGAGGTGCTGCCAGCTCCAGGGTGGAGTGGCAGCTTCCAACCAGGCCTGGTACCATGGCAGAGCTGAGGGCAAGCGTGCCAGGCGGATTTGGTGCTTTTCTGTAAACAACAAACGCGTTGCGTTATTTAACCCCCGAGTACAAAGTCAGAGCTCAGAATTAATTGTGAAAAGGCATTGCAAGAACCCAGGGCTGTGTTTGCTTCCTGGAAAGGGCGTTACCGCTCCACGTCTGATGCCCGTGACGTCCGTGAGGAAATTTAGGTAAATAAATGCTAAATGGTAAATAATAGACTCCATCAATAACCACATTGACTCGTGGTCTAAGTAATAAATCCTGGGAGAGTGCTCTGTTTGAATCCATATCCCACATACAGAGGCTTTTATTTCATTGTAATTTTACATTTTATTCTCAACTAAGACCAGCTCACGGGTTATGATGTTTCTGCTCTGTTGGCAGAAGTGCTATTTTTAAATCACTCTGCACCTGGCAATAATGTATTGCAAATACAGAGTAGGTTTTGCTCCTCTAGCAAAAGGATTTGCCAGATGGGCTTTCCTAATAAATTGTGTCTGATAAAAGGACAAGAAGGTTATTTAAACAAAAAGATTTTAGCTATGCCATTACATTTAAAACAGATTGAGGATTTTGCCAGTAGATAAATCAAGGGGGAAATAGTCAACAGTATACAAAGTATTCTTTGCTTTTTCTCTAGGAAGAAAGGCATGGGTGTCTAAGAGCAAAAATAAGGAACAGGCAAAATTAATTATCTCAATAATAATGTAAAAGTGGGGTGAGAGCGAATTTCAGCTTGCCCAGTTTCTAGTCACAGGAAGAAAAGTTTCAAGTACGTGCGCCACGAGCGCTGCTGAGAGAAGCAGTGCTGGGTACCAATATCATTTCTACTTTTAATGCAAAATTATCAGCCTGCTTCATTTTTTGTTATAGAAAGACCTTCAGTGCCTAATTGCAGAAAGAATTCCAGGTTATGAGTCCTAATCTGGCAATTTAAACCCATGAGCTCGGCACATAAAATCATTCTTGTCCAAGTTCTCATAAATTTCAGTAGGCTTTGGATCAGGCATTGAAGAGCAAAAGATGAGCAGTCCTGGTCCCACCAAAGTCTGTCTGGTACAGCCTGCTGCCCATGGCTGTGGTCAATGGCAGAGGCCTAGGAAAGGTGTAAAAATAGAGGTAAATGTAGAGATTCTGTCCCTAAAGGCTTCCATAGCACAAGCAATTGCTGAGACAGAATTTGTGTCTGTCTAAAACAGTCAGGATGATGTTAAACATGTAGTTTTTTAGCAGCTGGGTTAAAGCCCAGGGATGTTAGTTTTCCTTACAACAGCTCACCTCTGTCAAACATTAGTGCCCTTTGAGTTGATGGCCCAGACATTGAATTCTCAAGCTGACTTTGCCCAATGTCACAGTGTGCCTTACATCCCCCCCTGCTTGGCTCCCGTGCAGCCTTTGAGTCTCAGGTTCTGTGCAAGCACTCAGGAAAGTCTTTAACACCTTGATCTTTCATCCAGCAGCCTGGAAATCTGTTCCTCTGAGATCTGGCTTCCATTCATCACTCTGCAGTTTTAGAGTATCAATATGTTAATGTTTCCAGAGAGGCAGGAATTTCCCTGAGAGCTGTTTGATGTGAGTTGTCCCTCCTGGGCTGGCTCTTCCCATGGAGCTCTCCAGCCAATTTGTGACTAATCCTCGTGTCCTTCAAGAAAAAGGAACAGCATGAAGGGATGCTGAGGTGCCATCTCTGGGTGCTGTTAAGGGAATTTGCACCTGGATCAGTTGCATTGTAGGCCACCAAGTTCAGAGTGATCCTCACTCTGTGTCCCCTTGTCTGCTGGGTTAAATTCACCAAACCAGACCCAACCCATAAAATTTGGGGCAGAGCAGTGATGCAGGGCAGTTATTCATTATTTCATTTCTAGTTAGAATTTCTGGATATTTGATACTGACTCTGATTGATTACATTAAATCCTTTGGACTGCACTGAAGTTATTCCATTATAGATCTGGTTAACTCTGTAGGATTGTAAAGTACAACACACAGAATTATTAAAGTGTGTATTTGAAATGCTGAATCAAGGCAGTGGCTCCATCACACCACCACTCTGTGTGTGTGTGTGTAAGAAATAGCAGACCCTGACTTTTAGAAAACTATTTTCCTTTTTAGAGATTCTTATTTCACACTGGAATATTTTGCAGGCATATCTGAAATCATATTTTCTGCAATGATTTCTTTTTTAAAGGAACCTCCAACTAGAATTTTGTATCTTTCTGAATATTGTGTCTTCTTTGCTTTTTTTCTCTTTTTATTGGTATTATTATTATTATTATTATTATATTGATTGCTTCAGGCAATGATCAATTATCAAACAACTCTTTCAACCAGAAAGTGTGTAGATCCATCTATGTCTGAGCTTTGTTGGGTGAGAAGATTGGCAGCAGCCTGTGACCACGAGCTGTGCTGTGCTGTTGCTCTGATAAATGATGATGCTGAACTGTTTTTATGGTGATTTAACATTGAAACCTTATTATACTGTGAGCTCAAAGTCTCCCCTTTCCAAAGCCTGTGTCAGCAATAAAAGCAGTGACTTTCACAGGGAGGAAAGACTATCACCTCATTAGAGCTTTGCAGAGAAGCTTTAATGGCAGAGCTTCAGTTTAGGATAAAACCAGAAGTCAGGAGATAACTAAACAGCAGGAAACATGAATGCTGGGTGACACATAAACTCCCACTGAACAAAGCAAAATGAAGATCAGAGTAGTTATCAGTATTTTGTGGGTTTTTTTCTCCTGACTGTCATCCATTTGATGCATAATTTAATCACTATTTAAGTATAAGTTTAACTGCTTTTATAACAAAGGATCTTGCCAGACCTCAGCACTGGGGAAAGAACACAGCTGAGCAGTGCTGGTTACTCTTCAGGACAGATTGCAGAAGCTCCACTCTGAATTTTCTGAAATGACATAATTTTCAAGTTCTGACAATCAGTGCTTAACCATAAATTATTTCTATTTACAAGATATAATTAGCAGGATTGGACATAAAGGGAAATAGAATTATAGCAATATGGAAAATAACACTTTCATAGATAGAACTGTATCTAGTACAGATGAAAGTAAGCTTTAAAAAGACGAACTAATGCCTTTAATGGTTTTATGAAATTATACTGTAATTTCAATGTTGTAGTTCGTTTGATTTCCCAGTTCCTGAAAGAGAAACAGAGTTGGGATTACTCAGTGTTTGCTCAGAACTCAGTTACAACCAGAGATGGATAAACTGCAGGAGTTTCCTACTTAGCTTAGGATGAACAAGTTCACTTTAAACTGAAAATGGCACTGTCGGTCAGTGTTGAAGTGTCAAAGCTCCAACTGGACAGGATTTCAGGAGACAGGCACGGGTGGAAAGAGAGAGCAGCTCACACCAAGGGGAAGTGCAAAAGCAGGCTCTGAAGAGGACACTTTTTTTTTTTTCCCAAAGGCCATAAATAACCCTTGGAGTGCACTGCACTGTAATGACTTGCAATAACTGATTCTCTTATAGCAGAAAATGTCCTGGATGATACGATTGTCAATGCATCTCCAAGAATATGCTGCCATTGATTCACTGCCAGGCTTGGATCTTAGGATATCCTAGTGCATTTTAAAAGTCAGTTTCCTATTGCTTTTACATAATGTTTATTAGCATGTTTTGTGTTTTATCACAACTTTTACTTTGGCAAACTGACAAACACGACTTCCCCTCCTGCATTTCCCTGTATGTTTTGTTTGTTTTGCAGGATCCCAAATACTTCAAGTCACAGAAAACTGGGAGAGGCCAACTGAAAGAAGGCTGGAGAGAAACCCATCAGCCAATTATGTGCTCCTACAAACTTGTGACTGTGAAATTTGAAGTCTGGGGACTTCAAACCAGAGTGGAGCAATTCGTACACAAGGTCAGTGAAACAGGAGCTGTTTCTTATCCTTCACATAAGCAGAACTCGAGCACTCACAGGAATGTGGCTACAGCTGTGGAGAAGCCTGGGAGCTTGGCCCAGTCTGCTCACACCTCTCACAAGGTCTGGAAGAGCTGGAGCAGAGCCCAGGGCTTCACTCTGGGTACAAATGTGACAAAGTTCGGGGCAGCTCGGGCCTAAGGTTGAGAAAAACTGTCAATAACTATATATTTTCAGTGCTGTGACCAATACATGAGCTGAAATATTTCTGAGTACACAGAGGTCCCGTACACACAGCAATGAGGTGAAGAATTCTTAGGAACAGGTAGTGGGAAAGTTTTCCAACCAGTCTATTAAAAAATCAGTTAATGAATAGCATAACTACAAGGTGATAAAATTTTTCGTAGTATTGACCTTCTACGCGTTTGAAAAACTGGGAAGGGAAAAGGAGAAATCCAGAATGTCTAATTGGCCAAAGATGAGTGGTATTTGTGCAATTCCCAAATGGATTCCCATGCTAGTCAAAGCCATGATTCCATGTTGGCAACAGATCCACTTCCAGTGGGAAGCTGGACTAGGAGCCCTTCAGAGCCAGCATGACTTTGTAGACACAAAACCAGAGGGTTTCTCACTTTCAGTCCTGTTGAGAGACACAGATGAGATGTTTTGTTGCTGCTGAGACCTTGAACCCTTTCCTTGTTTGCAGGTGGTCAGAGACATCCTCCTGATCGGTCACCGGCAGGCGTTTGCCTGGGTGGATGAGTGGTATGGTGAGTGTCCTCCAGAGCCAGCCCCTTGCAAAGGGCTGATGCAAAACCTGAGACAATTAACAGCAGGTTTCCGTTTGATTTCATGGATCATCAGGTCCTAGTGTGAGTCGTTCATGGAGGAGATGGAACCGTGTCAAAGTTCATCTCCTTCCACGGGCAGGGACAGCTTCCACTAGAGCAGGTTGCCCCAAGCCCCATCCAGCCTGGCCTTGGACACTTCCAGGGATGCTGGATTTAGGCAGCATCCAGGGATGCCTTTCCATCCCAGCCTGTCAATGGGCCTGCACCATGCCTCACCTGCACTGCAGGCCGGAGTCACCTGTATGGAGAACCTCGTGCAGGTTTGAATAAAGCTTCTGCTTCAGGCTGCCTTAACTTGCAGCCATTTCCGTACTGCAGACTCCTAAGGCTTCTGATCCAACACATTTCCAGCTTTTTAGGAAGCTTTTAAATTATTGATATGGATTGCAACAAAGAAAAGATGGAGCTATTCTGAAAAAAAGATGTACGTAAGCATAAATCCTGCGGGATTTATGATTCATTCAGGAAAAAGCGTTGGGGATCCATGAGCCAGCTATGGGAATATGGGCACTTCCAGTAGGACAAAGGAATATCAAATATTACTTTAATCTGAATATCAAACCAGCCAATCACATTGTCTAAAATGAGCTCACTGGGTTTGTACCTTCTACATGCACCTTTTATAAAACATAGCCATAATCACAGCTACTCCTTAAACAGGTTCTGAGACCGACCTGTAACGTATCTTGGGAATTTGGCAATATATTTAGAATGTTTATTTAGGCCCTCCTCGAGCTTCAGGAAACACCAGCTTGGGGCATTTCATGGGTGAGGGACACCTCTCTCATCAGAGCTCAGAAGCATTGGGCATTGTTCAGGAACAGTCACTGCTGCAAACACATCTCAGAGGTGTCACAGCCCTGCACTGGAATTTAAGCACAACCTCAGCGGGCTCATGGTTTGGAAATAGAGAAAAAATTGCTTTTGAAATCACAGTGTTCTTGTAAATTTATTTCTGCATGAAAATCTTGTGCTGTAATGGTCATAAAACACTGAAACTGCTAAAAATATCTTTTTCTATTGGGATAGCTGGAAACTAGTAAGAGAATTTTATATCCAGTGCGAGAGTTCTCCAGAGCTAATTTTTTTTAATTTTAGATTTGTTTCTTTCTTTACCTGAAATACAGCAATCCATTCTTTTTCCTGTACCAAGTCAGGGAAACTGGTCACTTTAAATAAAACAGCCTGATTTCATGTAAAAATTGAGCCCTTAAATTTGCTCCCAGTCTACCCAAAATATCTATACAGTGAGAGATGGAGAATGTTACTGAGGAGCGAAGTGTCAGCTGCACTTCAGCAGAGTTGCTGATAATGATGACAAATGAATAGCCATGGAGTTAAACATACCAAATAGGTTTAGCTCAAAAACATTTCATTATAGATTTTCCCCTAAGTCTGAAATCTCCCTGCCAAAAATACTCTTTCCACAAATGAAATATGGCGATACACAATTATCTTGTGGATTTTTCCTGTCAGAGTGAGCCTTTTTACTAACTAATATAGTGTATTTTTAGAGGTTAATTATCAGCCTAAGTACAAAACCAGAAAAAACTCGGCTTAATAAAATAGATATCATAATCTAGCATGAAAAATATAATTTTTAAATGTCTAGTAACACCTTTTAAAATGAAAGTTTGAGAAAGACCTGGAGATGATGGTAGTCAGCTGAACTGAATCAAATAATCGGTGTAATAAACAATGTGTTATGTTAATGACTGGTTGCTGTTACTGACCCCGTAAGTATGTGTTTTATCATTTAATTTACTAAACTGTAATTAGCTTTATTATTAAGAAATTCTATTTTCTCAGTGTTACCTACTAATAAAGAGCATGTTCTCTGCTTGGCAAAGTGCATCCCAGCATGTTACTGACACGGCTTCTGAGCTTGTTTCTCATCCTAACAGTATTCTAGATAACAGTAAAAGACTGAAAGAGCACGAGTTAGGGGTATTCCATGCTTCCTTTTGATCAAAATTTTAGACTGCATTTCTTTTTACCGATGAATTATGACCCTGTGTGCCACTACAACAGCTGAAGTTGTATCTTGCCTTAAAAGCTGCCTGGTAAAATGCAGCTGGAGCCTCACAGCACAGAACAAGGAGCGGTGCGATACAAGAATTCCCAAATGCCAGTGGCACGTCATAAACTTGAGGAAAATGGGAGCCTCAAGAGCAGGTCACAGAGCATGACCAAAGGGGCACCTATTTGCAAGCAGAGTGTGCTAATAAAATGCTCTTTAAGTGTTTTGAGTAAAAAGTTGATGGCTGTTTTTATGAGGCTCTGGAGTTACCAAAGCATCGTAAAAAACAGACCAAACTCTGACACGGCTCCTGTTCTGACTCCTCACTCTCCAGTGGATTTATGGAAAGCATGGGAATACTCAGAAGAGTCACAGGTCAATTATTGGGTTCTTTATGTTTCTGCTGCAGTTGTGGTTGATGACAAAAGCTGTTAAAGGTGTTAACCATTACATGACATGGTGTTAACCGTTACATGACTGTGCTGGGTGGATCCCCCAGCCAGGCTGGGCAGTGCTCAGTGATCCTGCTGCTGGGATCAGCCTCATTTGTGGGATATTTCTAATTTTCGTCATTCATCCAATCACCTGAGGCTACACAACCACTAACACAGTCACTGTTAATTCACTTACCAGTTTAAGTATTAGTTTCTGGAACCTAAACTGGTGCCACCAAGAGTTTTGTTGCTTATGAGATGTACAATGCAAAGTTAACAAAAACTCTTCTTGCAAGTGCTGGAAAGGTAAGTAAATATTTATAATATTTCTGTATCTACCCTTTATTCTAAAGGATCTTCTAAAAGCTCTTTAGAAGATCTCGGCCTTTGCCAAGGCCTGCACTTCAGTATTTCCTGCCTACCTTACATTACACAGATACTCCTAAACAATTTCCACTCCTTCCTGTTCTCTGACTCCCTTTGACTTAACCTCACACCTTCCTTGGCTGACACAACTACCTTTATGAGGCAATTTTCATAAAGCTAGTTGCTCCTTGCTTTTTAAAGAATCCTTTGTTGGCTTCTGCTGATAGACTTTATGTTCCTAGAACCTTCTCCTTAGGGGGAAAAAACAAAAATGAAGTTTGCACTGAATCGATGGAAAATGCCAACAATTTTGAACTTTTTACAGATATGACTATGGATGATGTTCGAGAATACGAGAAAAATATGCATGAAAAAACCAACATTAAAGTTTGCAACCAACATTCATCTACTGTGGATGAAATAGAGAGCCATGCCAAAGCAAGAGTATGTCAATTTTTAAAACATATTGCCCATCCTCAGCCAATTCACCTGCACAGACCAGAGAAGAGGAACCAATTGCTGATCAGTCAGCGGAATTTTGGGGAGGTTTTGCTTCAATAAGAACAGAATCTTTCTCCATGAAGTGCAATCCTGCCTTTGGTTTGCACTGTAACCCTGCCAGTCACGTAAGGGAGGGTGGGGTTGGGCTCATATACAGCTCCCTGGCTTCCAGGAAAACACAATGCTCAAATTTCAGTTGGATGCATAAAGAGGAAATTAAAGAGGATTTTTACTTTCTATTCTTTGGATAGTTAAAAATGCAGGAGTTCACAGTGGTCCAGTCAAAAAGCCAAGAACATGGGGAGTGGAAAACTTCTATGGGATTCACAAAATTCTTTGTTTCACCAGGGAAAAAAAAAAAAAATCTAATGAGTTATTCACTCTTTTCAAGGTAACTTTAATGTCACCGTCATTGGTTAACTACCAACAAGTTGGGAAGTATTTTCAGAAGTATGCAACAGTGGTTTGTGGAAAAGGACAGGTTTCTGTGTAGGTTCTCTGGTTCAAAATCTGGAGATTTCATAAAATACTTCATTACCTAATTTGGGCCCCACAAGTAGAGACCTAAAATTAGAGATTGATATTCTCTGCAAGTAGAGAAGGTGCAGTGGCCTTTGCTCCTGACATGTCATTATTCCTTTATTTCTGCTAATGCTGCTGTGGAACTCAGTGCTGGGTTTAGTTGTGTAATCAGTGTGGGGCAAAGCTTGAAGGGCTCCAAGTCCCTCCTTGGCTCTTGCTCAGCGCCAGCTGTCCCCAGCCTGAGGAGATGTTGTCTGCGTAATCCCAGGGAAGGTAATTCTTGTGCTAGTGACACAGCAGCTTCAGCCACATCAAGGTTACTCCTTAGCGGAGAATTAGTTCAGGTTTTGGCTCTACACTTCAGGATTTGGTTCTGAATGAAGCCTGCCACCTGTAGTTTCCATGTGGAAAAATTGTCATTGAGGTCAGAACAGAAGTTGTTATTAATGAAAAAAAAGAGTGAATCTGGTTCTTCCTAGCTCAGTGTAAGGACTGTTTTACTTGAGTGTATATCACGGCAGAAGGAAATTAAAACAAATATAAGCTAAAAAGTAAATGTCAATCGCAATGTTTCATGTCTGAATCGAAAATGAAGAGTCTTGGAGGCCCCACTCAGCAGGACTTCACTTCAAAGGACAGTGCACTGAGAAACCTTCCTGTCCCCTTCATTTGGCCAAGACAGTTTTGGTTCACGTCCTGTCCCCTTCATTTGGCCAAGACAGTTTTGGTTCACGTCATACAGAATTCCTCAATCAAAATCCCTGTGGTTTCAGGGGGATTTGGGCCACTTTGGGTGCAGAAACCCCCACCCACTGTTAGAGGGTGCGAAACGAAACGTAAACCAGCAGAAGAGGTTCGAACCTCTCTCCAACACCAGTAGGTACAGTTCCCCTGGGACCATCTGTTTATTGCCAGCACCTCTGTCAGATGTGAGACAGGCGTCGTTCTCACTCCTAATAAGTGTCAGTGTGGGCTGGAAAGGTCCCTGGAACGCGGCGCAGGGGGAGTGAAGGCAGCCGGCACCGTGCACGCTTTCGTTTATTAAATGTGATGGTGGGACACAGCAGAAAGCTGCTTCGACAGCCAAGGTTGCACGTGTCTGCAGCTGGGCAGGGGGAAAAGCATCAGTGCCCTGGAAGGACAGGATTTTGTCACATATCTGCTAATCCCCACTGCCAGTCCTGTGCTTCAGATGCTCGAATATGTGAGACTTCTTCATTGATTAAAAGACTACTCGTTTTATTTCTAGGGTTTTGAGCTTCCGTGGCTCAAAGGATCTATAAATGGTCTAATGAAATATTTCAAATTTATGAATTTAACGTGACATTCAGCAAAAATCTTAACATTGCCTTCAGTTGGCTCGGTGGGCGTCTTGCAGGCACTGCAGACATGGAGCAGCAGGTTCCAGAAGAGCCTTGCTGATTTTCTGCTCAACTTCCCAGCTTGTAGCAGATGTCGTTCCCCTGGGATTTGACGGGAGGTTTCGCTCGGCTCGGCTCCGGCGGATCCACGCTGGGATCGCGCTGCCCTCTTGTGGGGCTCGGCAGCACCGGGACCCCTCCGGCACCTCCGGACACCTGCGCACCCCGATTTCCATCCCCTGGCTTTAATCTCATCTCATTTCCCTTAGCGGGGTTTTGCAGGGAATTGAGAGGTGGATTTGTCGCTTGCCCACCGCGGTTTAAGCGCAGTTTCCGGATGGAAAGTTGGGAAGCACGGCTTTGAATGTTGTGGCTTTGTCAAGCGAGAGGGAATTCTTTAGGATTTATTAGCGGGAAAGCAAAACAGGCTCGGTCCTGTGCATGAAGCTGCAGCTACAAGCCAAGGGAAGGAAAGATTTTTTTCATCCCTTGATAATTACAGCAGATGAAAAAAACATGACAACCCTTTGCCCACTTGGGCTCATAATCGAAATGAAAAATTTAAAACGCCTTTCAGTTGTATTTTGTTTGAAGTTCTGAAAAATGCTACCTACTGACTGTATCCAAATGTACTCCTTAGCTGCCTGTGGAATAGCTGGATTTCCGCAGCAATCAGAGGCAGCAATCTTTATTCAGCTCAGACCCGGGCAGAGGAACCATTAGTACGTGATTAATGTACTTAAAACTTTGTTTCCTTTACATTGTGCTCATTGTGCTCCAGTCAGCGCCTTACAATGGGAAGGCATTCATGTGGAGAATCACTTAATGAGATGCGTGATAAGCAATCATTCCCTGATTTAGGATTTGGATGGAAGTAGTTTAACTGAATTAATGAAATGATTATTTGAAATTATTCTAACATGCCTTTGTCTTTCATTCCTTCTCGTTGAAGACATGACAATGGATGAAGTCCGAGAGTTTGAACGAGCCACTCAGGAAGCTACCAACAAGAAGATTGGGATTTTCCCACCGGCAATATCTATCTCTAACATTTCCATGCCTTCCTCAACCCGCAGTGCTCCGTCTAGTGCTCCATCAACTCCTCTCTCCACAGATGCTCCTGATTTCCTAACAGTTCCCAAAGATCGGCCCCGGAAAAAGTCTGCTCCAGAAACTCTCACTCTTCCAGATCCATCGAAAAAAAACCTTTTAAATTAACCCTGCATGTTTCCTCCTGATAAGCCATGTCTGCCACAGCGAGAGTGACAAAACTCAGTTGTTACAAAGGTCGTGGTGGTTTGTTGGTTGGTTTTCTCTGTTTGTTTCAAATAATCTTTCCGGTGTGGAAAGATGACTCCTTTCCTCAGACTTGATACTTACAAACCTTCTGAAAAGTGCATGCAAGAGAAAGTAGTTTATATATTCCTAAAGTAGTGTTTCAAGCCATATGGTGCATCTTACTGACATCAATGGAACAGTCTGAGGGGATGCTATAAACGATAACCAATCTTTCTGTAGCAGTATTCTGCCTGCAAACCCTCATCTAGGTCACAGCATTTATAATTAGGAGTAGGTATTAAGTAAATCTGCCAAGGACTTCTGAGGCAAATTAGTGCCAACTAGAATGCAGGGTTAACAGAAAAAAACCCTCCCATTTCCTTCTTTTATAACCAATTTTAAAATCTTTCCCACTCTCAGACTTCTCCTGTGTGTTCATAAACCTTTAATCAGTAACTCATTCTACTTGAACACCAACAGATCCACATTTCGCTTAATATGACTCAGGATTTGGGGCCTAAAACACAGTATACAGATCTTTTCAAACCTAAAATATCACTGTATCAAAGCCCCAGTTGTAATTAATTATACTGACTTTGAGGCCATTGAACTATTTCTACCTTGCACAGAATTTGTAAAGGAACCACCTATTTCTTGTAGATAATGTATTTTACTAGCTCTCCCCTGCCCTTTTGTGAGCTCAGAGTGTTGGTGTTCATCAGTGGTGTTCTGTGACATTGAAAAAAGCTGCTGAATTGTGCCAGTTGAGAAACAAAAGCAATGAATTCTGTCTTTTCCTCGCTGGAAGAAGAATGCTAGTCAGGCTGGGAGACCTTGAATGTAAAGGGAAGAAAACAGGAGACTCCTTTTTTTTTCCCTGCCTCAACTCTCTGCTAAACAGAACAATCTGACAGAGAGCTGGGTCCAGGCACTGCCTCGTTTGAGGAAGGGAGATAAAATCAGTCACTTCAAAAAGCAAACGAATCGTGGGTGATGTTGAGCAACCAGAAGTGCTCTTCCTGGTATGTGTGTGAAATCACTCTTCAATCTCAGGAATTCCATTGCAGACAAGGATGTTACCCAGAGGGAAGTGTAGATGGTGGAAGAGAAAGAGAAAGATAAATTGCAGGAGTGGTCTCTTCCTTCCTTCCTCTTCAAAGCATGAACTGGGTGAGACCTTTCCCCGCTGCCCCGGCTTTGGGGCACTTTGCTCTCTTCCACACAAGCTGCTGTTCCATGGCTGCTGCCGTTCCTGTCTCTTGGTGACATCAATGAGCCACTGCTCAGTTCCCAGGGAACCACAGCTCCTACCTGAGTCGTGATCCCAGTGGGTGATACTTTGTGCCACCACTGCCACTTCATGGATTGAGAAAAAAAGAGACTCCCCCAGAACTGACCTGCTGCTGAGTATTGAACACTCAGCTTGGGGGTGCCCAGACCCGGGGCACAGTGCCTGAAATGCACTGAGCTCCTCGCTGGCTGCAGCTGCAGCACGAGTTTTGTGGAAGGTGTGGTATTTAGGGGGAAGTTTTGGGAGCAGAAGTAATTCCACTGCCAACCTGCACTGAAACAACTGTTCATTTGTCTGATAATGAAAATCCTGCAGCCAGCAAAATCCAGGAGCCCTCTGCAGGTTTGCTGTGGTCTGACTTCCTGCATTCTCCCATGTCCTGTCCATGCTTTTCTTGTTCTTTGCTTTTGTAATTCCGAGTTATTGCTGACCTGATGGGTGATGCTGTTTTGTTTAAAAAGAAGCTGCTGTCATACTGAAAACAAAACTTTCCTACATTGGTTTATGATTTTAGCTTAACAAAGGTGCACATTATGGAATCATCGGATCACGTGTAATCTTTTTATTGTTATTACTGATTTAGTATCAAGATTGGCACATTGGCAGCAAAGGGAAGCTTTTGAAAACATAAAACATTGGTTGTTCTCTCACTGCCTGACTCTGGCCCATACAGAAAGAGTTCTGCTCCACCCGTTTCAGTGGCTTTTTAATTTGTCCAAGATAAATTTGCTCAGCTCTACTCAGTGTCTCGGTGCTCACACGTGACTCTTTCTATTCACATTGTGGAATCTGGGTTTGACACAGGTTATTAGACCACAGCAGTCTCACCTTTACTCGTGTTTAATTGATTGATTTCCAATACATCGATCACGACATTAAGTAGGTTTGGGGATGAGTCATTTGTGAAAATCATCAGCTTACCTGGACAGGACAGGTTTGAGTGTCTGCCTGGTGGAGATGTAAGAGGGAGACACTGCTCCTGCCGTGTCAGGGTGACAGGACACTCCCTGCTGTGCCCAGCTGTAGTGTCCCCACACTGGACTCACCACGGCAGCGTCAGGAACAGCCACTCTGTGTCTCGTGCTGCTGCCCAATCAAGGCCAATTAAAAGATCTGTAATGAGTCCCTGCTTCGGATAAACGATACCCCAGCTTTTCACTCATTGTGGAAGTACCCAGTGCGGAGTTCTGCCTTGCTTTCCCCAGCAGTCATCACCCACCTGGTCAATATGAACTTTAAAGGCCTTTTTCTGTTTGGTTGGCTGCTATTTAGGGTAAGGTAGCTTTTTCTAGAATATTCCCAGTAGGCACACATGAAATGAAATGAAAAGGAAGGTCTAAATATTTCAGTGTAGCACCTTGAGGAGAAGGGGTTGTTTTCAGTACTGATTTTTCCCTTTCTATTGTATTTTCAGACATGTTTATTAGGATTAAAATAGGGAGTTTTGCAGGTGTTCCTCACCTGGTTTGCAAAAATATTTGCTGTGATTATTTACTGAGTACAGCCTCAGAGCATGGTGAACACAGCCGTGTTCCTCTTCTCTGCCACAGTGACAAGAATTCCGTGACGCAGCTCTGCTAGGACTCAGCAAGGAATTTTATCAAGGAGAATACAGTTCAGAGCAAAAACTGTGAGGAGTTTGTTCAGTTTCTGTGAAAACCTCCAGGCTTTGCTTGCACTTTTGTGTATTTTGGATAGAACAATCATTATAAAACAACTGGCAATTCAGTGCAGCTTCAGAAGGGTCAATTTCCTGAAAAAATCAAAAAGGGAAGGACCCACAAAAGTTGTGAGGAGCAGCACATTCCTGAAACACTTACTTAATGGGATTTCTTATGAATGTAATGGTTAATTTTGTAAAGGACTGGATAAATCCTATGGAAAGAAGCTATTTGACCTTGTTCTTTGGCTTTTTTGATTATTCTGGAAGGTGATTTTGTGACATCTAGTAGCCAATTTGCATTAATTGCTGCTGTAGAGACTTTGAAACTGAAATATTTGTTCCTTGGATTTCAGTTTGTAACAAGACCGCTGTACTTTGTTAAAACTGCTTTGAAGCTTGCTGCACTATAACTTCAAAACAATGTGTTATCCTTTGAAATAAGCCAAATGTATATGCTTTTTATGAATTAGTGAGTGCAGTAAGAGAGAATTCAAGATCTTGTCAATAGGAGATTTTCTGTTGCCATTGTTTGGACTTGGTTTTCTATGTGTAAGTCAAAATTGCTAAATAAGTCTAACAATGTTTTGCTTTAAATGAACAGCATGGTCATTGAATTATGATCTCCTGTAGTTTTGTGGTGTCACTAAAACAGGTTTTATTGGTTTATTTCATTTCTGTGATAATTTCACATGATGCTTCTATGTCCAGTAATTAATTTCTTTTATTTAGAGCGCTGATGGCAACATCAGGCAATGCATCACCACCATCAAAGAAGGACCAAGTCTTGATTTGCTCTGCACATTCAATAGTGCAAGGCTCAGCAGGAGAATTTGACTGCCATTTTTCTCAGATCACTTAGTTTCTGGTTTTTCCAAGTTATTTATTATTTTTAATATTGTAATTTTCGTTGCATTTTGTTGTAAATAAACTACCAACAACTATTCTTTACAACGGTGGCTGTTTTCTCTCACTGGGGCTCCCGCAGGCAGGAACCTCCTCATTAACATGTACCACTGACATTTCTACCCCAGCTCTTCAAGTCACTTCCTCAAAATTAAATACATGGAGAATTAGCTTTGTGAGGAAAATTTAAAGCACTTGCAGCTTCTCCTGGCTTCTGTTGTGCCCCAGCTCTATAAAGGTTTTACCGGGGCAGGTGCCCCATCAGTCTGGCATTTACCCATTCACTTGTAAATGACCATTTGGTTGACAAGGAAGTTTTTCAGTGGGGAATCTAATTCCTTATGCAGAGTTTGGCAGCTCAGTGTTGTACCAAATAACTGGAAAATACTGGAAAAGAGACCACTCGAATCCTCTCAGGCTTGTTTCCAAGTCAGTTAATTTTAGTCAACAGAAATTTCCCTTGCACAACGATTCTTTATAAGCTTTCACAGAGACGTTCTCCATAGAAACGAAGCTTTCCCTGCTCCAGAGGAACGGCAGCGCTCATTCAGGGGGGAAAAGCTTCAGAGCAGCGTGGGACAGGGCAGGGGGAACAAAGAGGGGACTGGAAATGTTTTAAACTGGAAATCGCACGGCACGAAGGGGACAGAGCCCGGGCAGCCCCGGGGACATCTCGGCAGCCGCTGGGTCACTGCGCCCGGCCCTGCCACCGGAGCCAGGAGTGGCAGTGCCCAGGCCCAAAGTGACCCCCAGTGACCCGCCCTCACCTTTTCCAGCTTGGGCTCCTACTCTTGGCTAGGGCTGCACTGAAATCGGCACACACTCAAAATCCCACACAGGAAAATACAAAGCGGTGAAAACCCGAATGGGACCCTGCGGCTGTCGGGGGAGCCGGGGCTGTGCTGCCGAGGGGACAATCCCACTGTGCCCATGCCGAGGGGACAATCCCACTGTGCCCGTGCTGAGGGGACAATCCCACTGTGCCCGTGCCCGAGGGGACAATCCCACTGTGCCCGTGCCAAGAGGACAATTCCACTGTGCCTCTGCCGAGGGGACAATCCCACTGTGCCCGTGCTGAGGGGACAATCCCACTGTGCTCGTGCCGAGGGGACAATCCCACTGTGCTCGTGCTGAGGGGACAATCCCACTGTGCCCATGCCGAGGGGACAATCCCACTGTGCCCGTGCTGAGGGGACAATCCCACTGTGCCTGTGCCGAGGGGACAATCCCCACTGTGCCTGTGCCAAGAGGACAATTCCACTGTGCCTCTGCCGAGGGGACAATCCCCATTGTGCTCGTGCTGAGGGGACAATCCCACTGTGCTCGTGCTGAGGGGACAATCCCACTGTGCCCGTGCTGAGGGGACAATTCCATTGTGCCCCTGCCGAGGGGACAATCCCACTGTGCCCGTGCCGAGGGGACAATCCCACTGTGCTCGTGCTGAGGGGACAATCCCACTGTGCTCGTGCTGAGGGGACAATCCCACTGTGCCCGTGCCGAGGGGACAATCCCACTGTGCCCCTGCCGAGGGGACAATCCCACTGTGCCCGTGTCGAGGGGACAATCTCCACTGTGCCCGTGCCGAGGGGACAATCCCACTGTGCCCGTGCCGAGGGGACAATCCCACTGTGCCCCTGCCGAGGGGACAATCCCACCGTGCTCGTGCTGAGGGGACAATCCCACTGTGCCCGTGCTGAGGGGACAATCCCCAATGTGCTCGTGCTGAGGGGACAATCCCACTGTGCCCCTGCCGAGGGGACAATCCCACTGTGCCCGTGCCGAGGGGACAATCCCCAGGGGCACAATCCCACTGTGCTCGTGCTGAGGGGACAATCCCCAGTGTGCTCGTGCTGAGGGGACAATCCCCACTGTGCTCGTGCCGAGGGGACAATCCCACTGTGCCCCTGCCGAGGGGACAATCCCACTGTGCCCGTGTCGAGGGGACAATCCCACTGTGTCCCTGCCGAGGTGACAATCCTCCAGTGCCACACAGGGCACTGGCACGGACGGGGCCGCACCCGGGACAGCCCAAACCCCGCGGGCTCCGTGCGCCCCTCAAACCCCAGCGCAGCCTTCACGGCCAAAACAGCGCACAGGTGACGGCCTCATTAACACACGTGACCTTCATTATCAGAGACGTGACCCCCTCACATTGGCGTGCACGTGACCCATCATTAGCACAAATCGGACCCCTCATTAGCATACACCCGGCACTGCCGGACGAGCCGTGGGAATCGCGGCGGGAGCGATGGGCACGGTGCGCGAAATGCCCCGGGGGTACCTGAATAAGGGCAATCCCCACGGACCGCGACTGTCCCGCTTTGTGGCGCGGTTCTGAGGACAGTATTACAACGCTTGGAGTATCTGACACGTTCGGAAGGCAGCGGGCTCGCCCGCCCTCAGCCGCTGCGGAGCCGCCCCGCGCGCCCGGGAGAGGCCAGGCCCGGCCGGGCGCCGCGCGCTCCGCGCCCCAACCCCGCCCCGGGTCACGCGGGGGCGCGCGCGCCGCGCCGACTCTCGCGAGAGCCGGGCCTGGCCAAGATGGCGGCGCTGTGCGAGAGCTTCACGCTGCGCGGGCCGGGCCCCGGCGGCGGCGGCCCCGGGCTGTGCCTGGAGCCGGGCCCGGGCCGCGACCTCGTGCTGCTCACCGAGCGCGGCCGGGCCGCCACGCTCTTCAAGGTACCGCCCGCGCGTACTCGGGGGGCGGCAGCGCCGGCCCGGACAGCCCCGGCATGGGGGGGGGTGTCTCGAGCAGGGCCGGGGCCGCGCTGCTTCCCGCATTCCTTCTCTCCCGGCCGTCCGCGCCAGGCCTCGCTGTCTCCGGCCGCCGTCCCCGGCGGGAGGCGGGGTAGGGAACGGCTCCGGCCATGCTCTGCCACCTGCGCTCCCCGCTGCTCCCGCTCCCTCTGCTCGGGAACACGGACGGGGCGGCTCGAGCGCTTGTTTCTCCTTTTGCTGATATTCTCTGTCCATTCCCCGCCCCAAAAAAGCACTTTCCCGAAGCCACAGCTACGTGTTCCTTGCAGTGTCAGGTTCTGGGCTGTCAGCTCAGTGTCAGCTGCCGTACTGCAGCACGTGAGCGTTCCGGTCTCTGTTATTCAGTAGATCATAATAAGAAACTTTAAGACCAGTATGTGAGTTTAGTTGACTGTCACATCCGTGCGGTTGGGGATTGCAGTGACAGGACAAGCAGGAATGGGTTTAATCTGACAGAGAGTAGGTTTAGATTAGATATTGGGAAGGAATTGTTCCCTGTGAGGGTGGGGAGGTCCTGGCACAGCGTGCCCAGAGCAGCTGTAGCTGCCTTTGGATCCCTGGAAGTGTCCAAGGCCAGGTTGGATGGGGTTTGGAGCACCCTGGGGCAGTGGAAGGTGTCCCGTGGCAGGGGGTGGGACTTGGTGATCTGAAGTCCCTTCCAGCCCAGACCATTCCGTGGTCTAAGTGGGTTGATGATACAGCCTCCTTTGGGTTGTTTATTCCCGCTGCCAAGAGCACGTGTGACAACACCGCTGTATTGTAAATACACCCAGTGTACTCCAGAGTGAGGAGAGGGGAATCAGTGCTTGGAGCAGTCGAGCGTGAATGGCACAGAACAGGAGTTCAGGCTGGAAAATCCACTGCTCTTGGTCTCAATAACTCGCTTTGAAATAGAAAAAGCACAAGTCTGTGTGTGATTGTATTAGTCAGTAAAAGCAAATAACACTAGTGATAAAATTAATATCTGCCCTTTGAAACAGCCATGCCTTGTACCTGTGCTTTTTGGCATAAGTCCTTCAGACTGTTACAGGTCAGTTATTTCTTACGTGAGAAGAAATCTAATTAACGCGGAGTTCTTTCCTGTTATTCTGAAATTGTTGGTCTTAGAGGTGGAAACAAGAACGATCAAGAGGAATTTCTGAGTATAGCAGTTTCTGTATTTTAATATTCTCATTCGGGTCAGATGTGGCTGCCTCGCCTTTCCTTTCTGTCATGGTGGTCTTTAATCTGTTACATTTTAATTGCAGTGTCTTTGTTCTGACTGTAGATTTCAGATCAGAAGCCCCTGGGCTGTTGGTCGGTCAAACACGGGCAGATTCTCACCTGTCCTGTTGTGTGCAACTTTGAGACCCATGAGTACATTGCAGTTCATGACGACAAGGTGAGAGCCTTCATCCTTCTTTGGGGGGAAAAGGGATTTGGTGTGTCCTCCTGAAGGAATGTAGGTAGGAAAAAACCAGCAGTGTGCCATTTGTGGTTGAAAGCGTGGGGAACCCTCAGCACACTCGTGACATGAGCAGCTTCTGTGCTGAGCATGGCAGCCCTTTAAACACAGGAGATTCTCAGTCCTCGTGCATTCACTCCCTAAGGATGAGTTATTTCCCCTCTTGCAACCTGGGTGACATTTACAGCTGCCTGATCGTGGTATTGGAATAGTTACAATAATTCACACCCCCATCCTTGTTTTTCTGTTTGTTTCACAGTTCAGAGTTTCTCTGTATGTGTAGTATTTGCTTAGATCATGCTGAGCTTTTGGCTTTTCATTGTTGTTGCTGAAATATCACTCCTGGCCTTGCATTGCTTGTGAAAATCAGGCCATCTGTATCTCACCTGTCTGCACCACTCTGATCTACTTCCAGTCAGAGTTCTGCTGTGTCTTTTTCTTTATTCTGTCCTGTCCTTTCTTTCCAGTTCAGGATTTCTGAGCTTGGTTTCTCTTCCTGCCGTTTCTGCTCCCCGCTAGGGCAGTTCCCACTCTGGTCACTGTGAACACTCTGTGTGTGTTTTCTTCCTGTTGCACTTGCTGGTATTTTCATTGCTGAGAAGTCTGTGTGTTACTGTTTCACCTAAAAATGATGTTTCTCTTAAAGGTTTTAAGAATATGGAAGAATGAAGACATTAACTTGGACAAAGCCTTTAAAGCAACAGTAAGTCTCCTTCATATGTTCTCTTCTGTTTGTTTTGGATCCTGGTGGAGGGGAAAAGTGCTCTAATTTTCATATTTTTGGCCATTATACATTTTAGCTTAACTTGTGCTTCATGATGTTGTGGAGTATTGCAAGGAATCCACTTGCACTGACTTCATCATCAGAGTATTTCTCTTAAAGCGATTGTTATGCCAAGGCCAGCATTTCTGAGGACTTCCTAAAGATGATGAATTGTGTTCAATTACAGATCTTCATGTTCTGCTGGTTGATGTATTAAACATCTCTTTGTGTGTTGCTGTAGAGCAGCTGTGTGACCTCCTGACCCTGTCATGTTTTCTCTGATGTGATTCAGGAATGTGATGCTCATTAGGACATTTTCCTGGCTTTTTGTTGGGTAGTGATTTGCCTTATTTGTGGCATTTCAGCAAATCAGCAACTACTAGATCTACGTTATTAAGAATCTTAAAGGTTCATCATTCTTCTGTTAAAAGTTCATTGGAAAAAAAGTTAGAATAACGGATGAAGCACTCAGTTTTCAGGGTAGTGCAGCAGAGAACAGATTTGGTTTTGTTCTTGCAGCTCTCAGCAGATGTGTACAGGATCCATTCCCTGCCCCACGGGGGGCCGGTGGTGCTGTTCAGGGGAGGGGGCGTTCGGACGCTGGATGAGCTCCTGGAAGCTCCTCAGCAGGAGATTGAAAACGTCATCTCAGGTGAAGTCATCAGGTAAGTGATGCCACTTTGTCATGATTCTTGCTCAGAGGAATTGATTGTGATGATGAAAATTGTTCCCTCTTTTAAGGAGAGGGGGGGAAATCAAAGACCAAGATCATGGGGTTGGATGTTTTCTTCCAACATGTTGTTTTTAAAATCTTAGGGTCATTTATAGAGATTTTCTAAAAATTAGAAGGTGACTAAGGAATAATGATATGACTTTTATCTATAAACTTAGAATTTGGAGGATGTTCATCCAGCTTTCTGATTTTAGGTGGAGTGGAGCTTTTATGGAAGGCCAACAACCTGTCTTAATTTTCACTACTGAGAAAGTGAGTTAAATACTTTTTATTTTAAAAACTCTCATATCAGAAAACTTGAGTACTTTTTTCAAAACCCATCACTGGTTTAATTTGATTTTAAGAGCTCTTAGTGGAATCGTTATCCTGATTTAATCAATACAGCAGTTAAATTGAAGTTGTGTTGCATTCAGGGCTGAGAAGCGGGGCTCTCAGAACTGCAGGGAACATTTAATAAGGTGAAGTACAGTAGATATTGTGTGACTCTATCACTCATTGTGAACAGCTACTGAACAGGATGTATGTTTCTTAAAAAGGAAATACACATGAATCTGTTTTTATGCAAATGCTTCTTCCTGTAAATCCATTTGTTGCATCAAATAAGAGTTTTCTTTACTTGTTAGAGTCTACAAACTGTTCCAAATTATTTTGTATGTCCTATAGAAAATACAAGTTCCTAATTTTGCACAACATCCACATTCAGTACTGAAATCTGAATTTCTGTTGCATCTTCTTTGTGTAAATTAAGGGAAATTTTTCTTTTTTTATTTTAGGATGGGGAATTTTTTGTCTATGTACAGAATCCTAAGCTGAGTAGTCTACACAGGTACAAGCTTGAACAACAGGAATCAGCCAAGCCACTTTGTTTCACAGCACGTATAACAAACCAAACCGTCACACTTCTGTGTTTGTGTAAGTTATATTTGTTAAAGGGTTGTGATAATGAAGCAAAGAATTGTATGAAAGGACATTAAATGTTCATATTTCTGAATTGCTGTTTAATTTTTTTTAGTCTTTTTAACTTCCTAAAACAGCTACAAGTAGTAATGAAAGATTCCTGATACATTAATGGTTGCAAGGGCCAACTGTTCCTACCTGTGATCACTTGTACACCGCAGATCTCACTGCACTTTTATTGCTGTACCTTTATTTTGTTGCTTTGGATCATAATAAGTCCTTTAAACATCCTGTATTAATTCTTTGTTTAGCATTCACTGATTATTGTTCTTTTTGGATGGCCTTTTGCCATATGATATCAAACATGGTTTTTCTACAAAAAACAATTGTAAAAGAGTGATTATTATTTTTCTTTTGACAGATTCCAATGACTCTGTGTACCAGGTGCTGATACCTCTGCAGCAAGATACTGAAGAAGAAGGAGAGGAAGAAGAAGAAATTTTGTCCAAGTCACTACTACTAAACCTTTCAGTATCTGGAGCTGTTCTGAAAGGAACATCTTTAGTTGTTGTGGACAAAGACCACGTTGCAGTGTTGGGCAGTCTTGCTGCACCTGGGAAAGAACCCAGAGGTAACTTGAAAAATCATATTGAGATGTTGTAAGGTCTAAAATTTCCTTGGGCAAAGCACTAGGTGGGAAAATTATACTGTCCCTCTTGTCTCATTTCCTGATTTAAAGCTCTTCACTGGAAAACCAACTTCTTTAAGTTGAGATTTAACCTGAGTGATGTAATTCTTAATGCTGAAAACTGCCTGAGCTGTTTTGAAACAGTTATTTCTGTTTCCTCCAGCATTTGTAACTGAAAGTAGCAAAGGCAAATGTAGCACTTACGTTGCTTTGTGGTCTCATCCATCTCTTACTTCCCTCAGAGTGCCTGACCATATGGAATACAAAATTTCAGACGTTGCAAAGCTCAAAGGAGCTGCCCCTGGGGACCAGCGGCCAGGTAAAGCTCAGCCATGGATTTGGGGTCCTTCAGCTCTGTGCATTTGACAGCAGGGAGGGGAGCGTTGGGCTACAGAGCTCTGCAGGAGCAGTAATTGCAACTTCTGCAGCAAAATTAATGCTGACCAGCTGATGAGCAGGTTCGGTCAGAATATTCATTGGGAAAATGGTGACCTGCAGGCATTTCTGTGATAATTTAGCGCTTTGTCACTTCTTATGGTCATGATTATTTGGTGTGAATAAAATCACTGAACACAAAACCCAGCAGTGTCTGTTCTGTTCAGGCAATTTGCATTTGAAGGCCTAAATGATTTTATGAACACCTGAACAGAACTTCAACCTATTCAAGAGTCAAATAGGTAAAATGACACCTAAGGAATAAATGCAGTAGTGAACCAGAACAGCTGACTGCTTTTGTCTTAAAATTGCACAAGATGAAGCTTAAAAAGGGAAATTTTCAGTGGGCTTAATGCCTTGGAGCAGCCACTGTATCTTCAGGCATCCCTGGAAAAATACTCTACACTTTCAGTTTCTGTATTTAAAATCAGCAATTAATGAAGTTTTGCTAACAAATGTTAAACCTACCAAAAATCATTTAAAATAATCTGATCACTGACTTCCAGTTGAAGTTTACAGTAAGGAGTTACACATCAGTGCAGGAACTCGCTTTTCTGCTCATCTCACTAATGATGCATTTTAATATTTTGCAGTTGTGGTGTTATGAGGAAAAATTTTTCCTAATTCATGGGAAAGTGCTGACTGTAATTTTGTACAAGTGTGAAACATCATCCTTGGCAGCTGCTGTGGGAAAGCTCAAGGACAGTCAAACCCCTGGTAAGATTTTTTTTTAATAATAACAGTGTAAAGATCTTGTAAAAAGAAGATGTCTGAAATAGTATAAAAATTGTTTTAACACAGTCCTATGAAATCAATTTAATCTAAACATCTTGAAGCAATTTCACACTGTACTGTGTTCCTGGCTGTTAAATTTACTGGTGCTGGGAACACCAAACACACAAATGTCTGAATTTATTGTGGCTTTACTTTGCCTGAGTTGTCATTCAGATACTGGAATTACTGAGATCACTGGAATGTTGGTGATCAATACTGAAAACCAAGTGAAGTGCTGTTTCCTAAAAAGTATTTTCAAAGAGTTTGTAATTGGATAGGGCAATGTCAAACCTTAGTCTGTGAACTTCAGTTTAAAATTGTACTGTCATAGTGGTTTTAATTAAACACTGCATTGGTAGAACATTGCAAGTAATGCTCAGGATAAATTGTGTAATAACTTCTCTTGCTCCCAGAGGCAAAATGGAAAAACAGTATAAAAAAGGTCATAAAATTACCTGCTGCTGAAATAAAACTGGCAACTTTTTTGGCATAAAACCACTTGCATTATAGTTTAGAAAGTATTAGCATAAGAAGGTGATGCAATATTCATACTTCAATAAATGTGCTGTAAGTGCTATCTTCATGCAGTTTCATTTGTGTGTTCCCAGATGTGTCCTTGTTTCTGAACTGGAATACCCTGGAAGATGAAGAGCTGGTGGTTTCCTTTCAGTCCCAGGAGTCTGTAGCTCTGAAAGCAGAGTCCAGAATGAATGTAAGTTAGCAGTAGGGTCATTTGAGGTTGTTGTTTGTCTTGTCCTTCTCCATGCTGCTACTTTTAGGTGTTGCAGCAGAAAGAAATTTCACTTTATCTGTTACTGATTGTTTCTAACACTGTTTCTGGAATTGAAGTTAGTAATCATAGTCTGGACAGCAAGCTGACACATGAAGTGTCCCATTATCTTGCTTGAAATCCTTAAATATTTTGGAGCTGAATAATAACTCTGTGTTCTTCTTTACCACAGTTAAGATCAAGAAGGAGCACTGTTGCTGAAGAACAGCCAGAGACCTTATCAGTTGGGCAGCTCTTACTAAATCTCAAAGTAAGTAACCCAAATATCCTGAAGTAGTGTTTAGACACTCTCAGAATATTCTAGGTGTCTCTTAAGCTGTTACCTCTTTCCATGTCCTCTTGCACATAGCAGGTTGACCAAGCTGCCTTGAACAGGTGAGGTGAATAATATTGTTATTATTGTGCAAGAACAGCATCTGGGCAAGATGAAATTAAGTTTTGTCATAGGAGTGTGTTTTGAGAACTGTACAATACAGGGCTTATAACAGCTGAGTTCTGGAAACTTGCACAAATTTGTTCATTTTTAATGACAGTCTCTTACAGTAAGTAAGAATATTTCACCTGAACTTTGCTTGTTTAGGTTCTTTATGGCTTTAATTTTGTAAGGCGCTTTGGCTCTAGGAAGTCGGAGGAATTGTCAGGAGTTCCACTGCAAATACAACAATAAGCACTTTAGTTCCTTTCTAGAACTTGCTGCAAGTGCTGTGATAGGTCACTCAGGAAGGGAAACTGATCTACAGTTCACCTGTGGCTGGACACCTTGGTATTGTCCCTGATGTAACAGGTGAAAAATCCATGAGCAGTTACTGCTTACCTGAGTTCAGAGTGAGGAATTTCCTCATTTGGCTTTTTCATGCTTGAGAGAAACTATGCTATCTAAACACAGAGTGGTGAAAGAATTTTGTAAATTTTTGTGACTTGAATTCTAAAATAGGTCTGCTTCTACAGGGCAGTTCTCAAACATGTGCCTTGTACCTCTGAGTTGTACAGTATTTGTCTTTTCCAGGGTGCTTCTACTTATGTGTTGGAGACCGAATTGAAAAAACTGATGGCAAAAGCACCGACCCCAGATCTGCAAGCCACCATTGGCTGTGTGGTCACAGCCCTTACAGACAGATGTAAAAGAAATCCAAAGTACTACCCTCAAAATTTCCTGCAGCAGATCGTTGAAACCCATGACTTGTCCTACAGGTAGTGATTCTGCATTTCTTAAAGTGTAAGGAGTAGTCTTTAAAATCAGTAGGAATAAAGTTCTTTATAAGCTGCTCTTTAATTATCAGAATTTAATACCAAAAGTCCTTATTTTTCTGATGAAGTTGATGTTTTACATAAAAAACCATCTGGGGAGGAAGATGAGTACTATTACCTTAGTTGTCAGTGTAGTTCTCAGTGTGGACTGTGCAACCTATTAATTTCATATTCTTATAGTTTATGTCCAGATTTAATGGCTGTTGCTTTGGAGAAAAATGATATGCCTCTCTTACAAATGTGCCTGGAACGGTTTCCAGACATTCCTGAAGAAGTTACTTATACCTGCCTGAAAGCATTTTTAAGGTAACTTGAAATCAGATTTTCCTTCACCAAATTTTAGCCTGTTTTTGTTTTCATAATAAGCTTCAAAGAGTTCGTTATGTGTGTTGATGGCATTGCTGATTTTAGAGCTAATGATTAAAAGTGTTAAATGTCTGAAATTTTCTTCCACAGCATGAGTGAAGCCCATCTTCAAACTATAGATGTAAATGTAGATTCCGTGATCTGTTACATTGATGTTGAATTGGACGATAAAGAAGTTAAGTCTGAAATTGTAGAAAATGGTTTCAGTGCAGAGATGGACCAGGACATGTGTGATACCAAAATCCCAAGGGAAAGCCATTTCAGGAGCGATGGTGAATCCTGCCCTGTTGGGCTCCAGAAGGCAGCGTTGCTGTATCCTCTGCGTGGGGAAGGGAGGCCAGAGCATTGCTTGTGCCGTGGGTGTTTATATTTGGGATTGCCAAAAGGCGCATCCTCTGCTATTGCTGAAAGTTTCTGAGTTCTCATAAGAGCAGTCCCTACTTGGTAGAAAAACTGCTTAAAATATAAACATTTAGCTTTTAGAATGTATCTACACTGATTTAAACTTAGTTCTATTACACTTTTGCAATAATTTTTCTCTACTTAAGAGAAGAGGTGTCAGTGCTTTGGATATTTGCCTGTTAAAACACATCAGGCAGTTGCACCCTTGTAGTGGACAGAACTGTTCGAGTTAAATCCGTTGTGATGGTTCAGTTGCTGTAGATATTTCATGATAGAAATAAGATTCAAATAGAACTTGTCTCAAAAACCTGGAAAAATATTTTTCTAGAATTCACTCTGGTTTGTAGAAACTGGTATTTTTCCTGCCATGTTATTCCCTTAATAGCACTGCACAGAAATGCTGTTCTCCATTCAGCTTACACTGAAACATTTCTTTTGCCTCACCTGAAAAACCTTCCAGCTCAACAAGCTATTGTAAGTATTTTAACATTAAAAAGTGTAAAAACACTTATTATTTCGTGGTGAAAGAAAAGGAAGAGAGTTCTTCTATTGTATATGAGAATATACAATGAGAAATTTATCATTCTTTCAGGAGTCTGAATAACAAACTAATGCACAAAAATGAAATTAGGATGCCTAATAAGATTTTATATTAAGGAATATCACATTTTTCTACATACTTAAATAATTTTCTTGATATTTGTAGTCTTTACTTATTTTAGAAGATATAAGTAAGAAACTCTCTTTATGACCCAGCATACCTGGAAAATGTTCATATTCTGTTAGCAAGTTACCTTTGCTTGATTTAGATGTTTTTTAAGAAAGGAAAAAGCCACGGTAGTTTAGTCAGTTCTGTCAGAAATAGAAGTTTAGACAATATGAGAAACTAACTCTCTATATTCCCAAATGTAAAACAAATCTAGATCCCCTCAGTTCAGGAAAAAACTCCACCAAACTCCCCTGTTTCTCAAAATCTGAAATACAACTTCAAGAATTGTGTGTACCTGAGCATATGTGTAATTTTCCAGTGATTTCACTAAAAACTCCCACATCAAAACAAAGCTGATCTTAGCTCTGACGCACCTCCTGGAACAGTGATTTCCCCTGAAGGTAATTTAGACTGAATATTGCTGAGAATTTTCAAACATCCAGCTATGGCTGGTGTAAGAGAACCATAAAAATTGTTTTTATTGTGTAGTATACAGGCATCTATGTTGCATTCAAAAAAAAAAAAAAAAAAAGTATAAAAATCCTTATGAATATTACCATGTGCAGAACAAAACCCCTTGGTTTATTAGTGTTTGTCCTTTACAAATGTTCTGACTTTCCTACTTTCAGCTATTTCTCAGGTATTTATATTACCTGTATGTGAAATGCAGTGAAAAAGTTAACACCACTCTTCCTGGAATACGCTCTCCCACAATAAATCAGGTGAGCAGCTCATTGTAAGAGCTGTACTTCCTTCCCTTTCTGGGGTGTGTAACTGTGAGTAGTTGGGGATATCTAAAATCAATTCATTCTGCAAAATACTGTCTATCAATGTCACCTGTATGAAGTCAGGTGTAACACTTTAACAATCAAAACCCAAATATACCTTAATATATGCCTGAAAACATGAACTCATGCATTTTGCATTAGAAGTTAATATCTCAGAGCTGAGCTTTTAAAGCCAAGTGTGTATTCTTTCCAGACTGGGAAGTGTAAGTGTATTTTTCTTGTTTGTCTTCAGATCATGGATTGGATGTGCCTGTTGCTTGATGCTCAATTCACTGTCATGGTGATGCTGCCAGAAGCAAAGGGGTTGCTTTCAAACCTGCATAAGTTTGTGAGAGCCCAAGTGAGTTGCATCTTCTGGGATAATTATTTGATTTTCAGTTGGATTCAGAATATGGATGTTGAGAAAGGAGGGAGATGGACAACAACAAATTATTATAGTGAATCAAATAATGTGTGTCCTCTGTATGTGCCTTTCTGAGCGTGAATTGCAGTTGCCTCCGTCTCATTTGGATTTCAAAAGCTGCTTTGTTTGGTTGGTTTAAATATCTTAAACTGTGCAGAACCACAGATAGTTCCACACTATGATGATGTATGAAAAGAATTCAAATGTATTTTACTGTAAATGTCTGTTTTCTTTTTTTCAGGTACGGTTCTACTCAGAACTCAACAAGATTGAAGGAAGTTTGCAGGAATTACAAAGACTGAACCACCTGAGAGAATCTCAGACCTATTCCATTGAAGTTCTGGAAATCATTTGAATTTGAAATTCATTAACACATTTATTTTGTATTGATTCCTTTTATGACAAGGATGTATTAGCACTCCATATTGGGGCTGTCAGATGTTTTCTACATAGAGGAGCCTGGTTACTCTGTAGCTACAAGGGAGTTGTAAGTGTGAACCTTCTGTATTAAAATCTCTTTTTGACTGGATGAGAAGCTGAATGTTTGCTTATATATTTTCATGCAGAATTTTGATCCGTGATCATGAGAACTTCCTAAAATACCACACAATTCTTGGCTAAATACAAGATGGTTGTGGCAGAAATGCTGGGGGCATAACTTGCTGTCTTGGAAAGAGCTGAGCACACACAGTTGAAAGGCTTGAGTCACTTTGGAAGGTGACATGTTTCAGTTGTATTTATACACTGTCAGTAACAAATGTATGTAGAAGTCTAAAAAATAACAACCCTGCAGTGGGAGCTGAAGATTTACACAGTGGAGGGCTTCTTGGTCTTGGCATTGGTAGTAGTTGCTCTGAATATTTTGGACAAGAAAACCTATCTTGAATTTAAAATAAGAGCATTCTTAACTACATCAGTTTGTTTTCTGTAAGTACTTTTTCAGCTACTGAACACCTCAGCTTAGTTGATGGCACCTATACTGCTTGAATTCTAGCATTTTGAAGTGTATCTTAGATTGGTTTTGACTCTTTGAAATACAAGGTGATGAACTAAAGTTTTATGTAAACAACACTTGTTGAAGATTTTACAGGTATCTGTAGGTATCTGTTGAATTATTCTACTGGTGAGGCATTGACTTAAAGCTGACTTGTTACAGGATACTTGTGGGACTATTAATGTGGAACAGGGAAAAATGGGACAGAACCATACTGCTGGATTTCCTGGAGTTAAGTACAAGATGGATAGTTCGGGACAAGATAATCAGTACATTTTCAGAACAGCAAATACGATGTTACTTTTACCTATTTTTACTAATGATGTGATTGAATATTAGTAGAATTCAGCATATCAGTATATTGATACACTTTGATTTTCATCATCTAAATAAAATGGCAATTGGAACTATATTGAATTACCTCAGCAAAAGTCATGTGAGCCCTTCCTTCCTTCCTACACCTGACCTCCAGTCTACTGCTGAGCTCCAGTGTAACATTACTCAGCTAGGCTGTGGTGTCTTAGAAAAGTGTTCATGGAACTGATTTGAGAGCTGAACACCTGAATGCAATTCCTGACACAAGTTATGAAATAGTTTGGAGTGAAGGACCAGACAAAAGCATCTCAATAATTTAAGCGAGAGCATATGCTCACTTGTGCTGAATGCCATCCTGCTGTAGGTTAAGTTCTTTCCCTTATCCTTGCAGAAAGGAACCCACCCAGACAACAGCTTGGGACAACTGGGCTATTCATCTCCAAAGTGCCTTGTGAAAGGAGGCTTTTTCTCCATCTGTCCTAGGGATGGAAGCAGGTGGAGGCTCTACCTCTTCCTGCTGTATTCAATTCACTTACAAAGTTCTCATTTAACACTACCAGCAGACTCCACATAGGAACTCCAAGTTCTAAATCAATATGTTCTACTCTGAGTGGAATGGGCAGGTGTTGGGGTTGGGGTTGATTTTTCTGTGTATTGGAAAGGACTAATTTTATACCCTGTAACATGAAAGTAATACACGTCTCTGTGCACACATTTCTCCACCTATAAAATTAAAATTATTAAGTCCTATTCAGTAGGCACTTCCACATCACCAGCTGCTAAGGGATGGGATTAAGAGACTCTGGTTCACAGTTCAAAAGCACATGATTCTCATCACCTTTGACCTACCACAAATATACAAAACCCGCTGTGTTTTGGAGGTGTTGATGCTGTCACAATGCTGCAGGCTCTGTGCTTGGTGCAGTAGGTGCATTAGGTACCTTTGCTTGAGTCTCAGTGGATAGATGGCAGAATATGCATAGGTGTTTTTCCCATGGTACCAGAAGGAGATAATGGAAAATGTGTGTCTGTGTATTAATGTATTTAAAGAGTTACCACAATCCTCTGCAGCCTTGTAAGAGGTAGCAAAAATCAGCCAGACATAAGCAATCTAAAGGTAACTTGGAAGGGTCCAGAATACAAATTGAGTAGAAGAAAGGTGTAAATGGGGCTGGGCAATGTTGGCTGCTGCTGTGTGTGTGTCATCCTGTGTTTAGACCAGGGCTTTGAGCCTGTGCAGCTGCAACACTGAATATGAAAGAGCTGCAGATAAAAAGCTGGATATAGAGCGCACATTGGGCTAAACCCTGCTGCCATTGTTGTGTGCTTGATGCTGTGGCAGGTTTCTGGGTTTAATGAGGTGCTCGGTCTGAGCAACAAGTTAATGAACAAAAGGACTTCCAAAATTACCATAGAAGAATGCAAATTAAATTACACATTGGACATTTTGCTGCCATGTTTGTGCAATGACCAATGTTGGGTTTTACCTTGCTCAGAGGTATAAGCAAGGGACTGAAAAAATGAGCATGTAAATAGGCTGATTTTCTAATGATAAGACTTCTGGCTCTGAAATCCCAAAGCTGTCCCCATCTAACAATGAAAAGGAAGGGTGGTTGTAAGAAATACAAGATATTTGTGTGCCTTGGGCTGGCTCTCAGTTTGCACTGCTTTTGCTTATGAAACTGATACCCTGAAATCAAGTGGTGGCATTGGAAACCCAACTATGCAACTGGTTTTTGTTGATTTTTAGCTCTTTGTGGGCTCTGGTAAATGAGAAAAACGGGGAATACAAAGCAGAGGGAGCCCATCTCTTTCCTAGCGCTCCAGAGAACAGTGGAAACAGAGAATAGAGAAAAGTGGATGGACAGAAACAGTGATGGTGGGTCCCTACGTGATCTCAGTGTTTGCTTCACACGGGCGCTGGCTGTGTAGGGGTGAACTGTAAAAGGGGTTTAATGGGCGAGGAGTCAAAGCAAGGCCAGAGATGAGTGTCAGTGGTCAGGGGAGCTGCTTGGTGCCGATGGCCGAGGGAAGCCTCTCCTCAGGGGACACCCGGTGCTCTGATTTGGGCGGGGAATGAAGACCCCCGTGGGGAGCCCCTGCCCGGGGCCCGGCGCGTACCTCGCTCAGAGCAGTTCCCGACGGGTCCGGGGCTCCCTCTGGACGCGGGTCGAGCTCTAGGAGAGGCCACAGGCCCAGCGACACTGGTGTGGGGAGAGGGTGAGTCCGGGGGAAGGCCGGCTGAGGGAGCGGCGGTGTACGGGACCGTGAGCTGGGGCGGGGGGCGCGCCCGGTGCCGATGGAGGGGAAAGGGGCAAGCGGAGCATAAAGGGGCGAGGAGCTGTGCCAGTGCCTGCGGTCGGTGCCGGGGTCGGCGCCATTGTCGATGCCTGGGGTCGATGTCTGTACCGGGGTCGGTGGTCGGTGCCAGGTTCGGGTTCGGTCCGGGTTTGGTGTCGGGGTCGGTGCCGGCTCCGGGGGTCGCGCCGTCGCGGCGTCTCCCTCACGGCCGCGGCGGGCGCGCCCCCTGGCGGTGGCGGCGAGCGCGGCAGTCACGTGAGGCGCTCGGGGCCTGGTGCCGCTTCCCCCAGTCAGCGCGGAGCGGCCGAGGCGCAGGCGGGGAACAAGATGGCGGCCGGCGGCGATCCGGAGCGGGGCGCCGGCGATTCGCGTTGAGCCGCGGCCCGCTCGGCCCGGCCCCCCCCCCCCGCTCCGGCCCCGCGCCCTCCGCGGGGCGCGGAGCTTGCCCGTAGCCGCCTGTCCGGACTCCGAGCGCCCTCCCGAGCCGCCCTTCCCCTCCCTTCCCCCTCGGCCAGCGCCCAGCGATGCGGGGCCGGCGCGGCAGGCCGCCCAAGCAGCAGCAGCCGGCGGCGGCCGCCGCTCCGGCGAGCGCCCCGGCCCCGGCGGGCCCCATCGGCGGGCTGCGCTCCCGGCAGCGCGGCAGCAGCCGCGGCAGGTGGGCGGCCGCGGCCCAGGCGGAGACGGCGGGGCCCAAGCAGAAGGGAGCCGGCGCTGCCCAGGCCTCGTCGCCCGCCGCCGCCTCGCCCAGGGGGGGCGGCAAGAGGAAGGCGGGCGGCGGCGGCGGCAGCAGCACCCCCGGTGGGGGAGGCAGCGGCGGTAAGGGCAGGGGCAGGGCCGGGGCGGCAGGAGCAGGGGGAGGAGGAGGCGCAGGAGGCAGCTGCAACAGCCAAGGCAGGGCTGCCTCGTCCAGGAGGAGCATCAGCAAAGTGGTGTACGACGATCATGAGAGCGAGGAGGAGGAGGAGAGCATGGTGTCCGAGGAGGAGGAGGAGGAGGGAGACCCCGAGGATAACCAGGACTCCGAGGAGGAAGAGGAGGAGGAGATAATGGAGGAGGAGGACGACGACGACTCTGACTACCCCGAAGAGATGGAGGATGAAGACGATGCCAGTTATTGCACTGAGAGCAGCTTCAGGAGCCACAGCACCTACAGCAGCACCCCAGGTAGAGAGTCCGTGGGCGAACTCAAACAAGTCGAGGGCACCCCACATGCTCCCTCTAGGTTGGCAAATACGATCCGCACTCCCATGCGAGGATGTGAGGGATGCCCGCAAGCACTCCCAGGGAGAGGGGTATGCAAATAACCGCTGGCAGCCCCGGGGGCGCGGGGAGCATTGGAAGATGCTCACAAACGCATACGCGGGGAGGGCGGGCGGCACTTGCTGGAACAAGGGGATGCTTTGCAAATATTCACGGGGAACCTGGTGGCCGCAGAAATGCGCGATCCACCAGGACGTGTTGCAAACAATGTCAGAAGTGTTGTGGAGCGTTCGCTTTAAATTTAAAAACAAGGGAAACGAGAGGCATGGCTTGCAAAGAGATCATTTCAATTAAATACAGGAAAGGCTGGCTTGTGCTTGCAAATACAACTTGATGTTGAAAGGAAAGGAAGCACATGTAAGTTGAAGTGGCTTAAAAAACCAAAAAACTGTAAACACCGAGAATTTTCAGGCTCTTGAGATCAGAGCTATAACTGGATCCAACATCTACTGGCTTTAAGACAAAAGTAGCTTTCCAAGGAGGGAAATTAGGTGCATTGTTCAAAATGGAGATTGCATTGTTATAGTTTGGGGAAAAGTGCACAGGGCCTCATTGCAAGGATGTAAACCTAGTTTGAGTTCAACACAAAGATTCAAAGGTGGAGCTTGAGTCAGAAGTCTTGCATTTAAATACTGCGTTTATCTTAAGATATGGTAACCTTTAAAACTCATGTTGGGGTTAAAATTCATTAAACATGATTGTGATTTTTTTAATTCTAGTGGGAAAATTGGGAAAATTTTAAGGCCTGCATTTATGTTTGTTCTTAATTGGTTCATTCGCCAAGCTTCAAAAATTTTTTTTATTTAAACTTAAGCACTTTGGATTTATTTGAACTCGTTCCAGAATGGAGTTCAAGCTTAGAATATTGTATTTTATTTTTAATTTTTTTTTTTATTTATTTTTTTTAACTCTGAACCAGGAGAGTAGTTCAGCTTCTAGGTAACCTGGTCTGATCTGGGCTATAGGATTGCAGGCACTGCTGCTGGTCCAGTACCTGGCCAGTTTGGAAGGGGGGAGGAACAGGTTGTTGGTGTGAATGCATTGCATCTTAATTAAAAAAAGGAATGTAGTTCCGAGCTGTTAGCTGATGACTTTTTAAAAGGAGGAAGTATTGGCTGCTAAATGTGTCATTTGTTTTTATTTTGGTGACTTAATGATATCAGCTCATTCTGTGACTTCATAATACTACTTTTAAAAGCTCTGTATGTTTGTCTATATATTTTTTTAAAACTTATATCCGTATACTCCAGAACCTAAATGAATCACAATAATACATTACTAAATTTATTTAGAGATTATTTTTAAAATATGTTAGTTTACCTGCTGCAGGAATGTCCTGCAATCAAATTGATTTTTTTTTTTTAATCAAGATTGATATCTGGCTTCAGAGAAGTAAAAATCCCTAAAATACTCTCTTGACTTTTAACTCTCCATTTTCTGCTTAGTTGTGATAACTTTCTTTTTTATTACTTTTTTGGGAGTGCTTATGTCAGAGAAATAATATTTTTACAATTTTAACTGGCTAGGTCAGGATAATATTTTTTACATGAGCATCCAGGTTTAAAATGAGTTCTGCAGAGAATGGGTGTATGCCATTTTCCAAATGTGCTAAGTGTTTTGGCAAATCAGAAGATAGCTCTCTGCATTGTTGTACAAGCCTAGACAGGTTTTATGTGGTATTTAGGTGTATCAGAAACCATTTTGATAATTTATCTTTTTATTTCTCACTTAGTCAGGATGATTTCAGTTAGCTTTCTTAAGAGAAAAGTGTAATGATTTTTATCCTTCGGTGCTGTTGCTCTGTACCGAGTTTTTGAGAGTGAAAACGTTTGTGTTGTTATTTTGGCAATTTACTGGTGGTTCTCATTAGTTCTGTGTTTGCCTAAAAGTCTCCCTCTCTCCCAGACATGCTCTTGCCCTTCTACAAAGAAAGTACAAACTTTTCATTCAAGCAGCTCAGTGCATGCCTCATCCTGGACAAACACCTGCTTTGGGAGCAGGGGTGGCACTGCTGGAAATCTCAGTCTTGTCATAATCCAGCGAGAGGTGCCAGGCATCAGGGCGGCACTGATGGGCAGGGAAGGGTTTGTCTCTCATCGGGGTCTGTGTCTGACGGGGGCCACAGCAGGGCAGGGGTGCAGAGTTGTGTCTCCGTGTTCCTCCGGGGCTCCAGAGCTCTTGGACTTGGGTGCCCCCTGAGCCAGAGTTGGTCCTTAGCTGTGTTTAGATACAGGGGGGGGATTATTTCATATCTTTGTCTTGGAGCCAGGCAAAGTGTTACACAGTGACAAAGTTCCTGTGCTGAGCTGGAGGGCTCAGAGGAGCTTCTCCTCCCTTGGCTTGAAGTGGCTCCTGACAGAATTGTGCAGGTTTTTTACCAGAAGAGATGATGAACAATCCTCCTCCCCTTACCTCCCCTCAGTCAGTGCAACCTGAGTTACAACCACTTCCAGGATGTACTCTTAGTGGCTGAAGAGTGGTTTGAAAGCAGGGTATTGAATAATTGCCATCCCATCAAACTCTCCTGCCAACCAAGCTTTTACACGTAAATCAAATCCCACTTAAATGGGGGACAGACTTGCTACAGTTTTTTCTAACTTACATTGAACAATGAATTAAAAGATCACAGAGCAATGTCTCTGGCCAAGAAAGCCTCAGGTTTTGTGCTCTGATGGGGAGCTGATGATTTATCTTGAAATTAGATGTAGGAGTATTTTCTACTATAATATGATAGTAAAATTAATATTATTATAATATAAAATAATATTATTAAACTATTTAAAGAAGCAGAATCTTAGAAAAGATAAAACGTCTTTAATATACCACTTAGTCATGGTACACTAAAAATGTACTGTGTGAATAACAATTATTTTTTTTTAGTTCTGCTGGATGTACTTTTGCTAGAGGAATTTTGTGTGTGTATAATGTCCCTTTCCTCTCACCCCTTTGCATCCCCAGAGGGTGGATGAGCAATTGGGATAGGTATCCTGTATATCACTACACATTTTTGCCATTCCCTGTCCTCTTGAGGCTTGTCACTGTTGCATTATAGTTACTAAGCGTTTTTCATATGTTGCAGAATTTTAAGAGAAGGGTTTAATCAGGATGCCTAGAAATCCTTCCTTTTTTGTTTATCCATTTTTCTTCATCAGAAAACTAGTTTTAGGAAGAACTGTACATCTAGATTTCAGCTGAGATCATCAGTCTGTCAGATGAATAAATACACAACACTGGAGTTGAGAGACAAAATATTTATCTTAAAATACATTAAATAATACTTTTAGTTGGATTTTACTTGTCTGAACCTTTGCAAGGGATTGACCACTGCTTCTGTTAACATTACTACACAGTGTGCTTTTATCTTCAGAGTGAAAGAATTTCTCTAGGAACCAGGTGCTGCATTTGGTGCGTCTGTAGTAATTTTTTATTTGAACGCGTTTTCTTGCTCTTGAAGAATTGTCTTAAGTGGAGACACTGAGATACGACATTAAGGTACGCAGCCTCTTTTGTCTGCCATGGGAGAAGATTTACCAGCCTCCCAAACATCTTACCTGGGGTACTCTCTTCTGTAAATTAAACCTGGCATGCCCTTATTTTACCATTTAAAATAAGATCTGCACTGTGATTTGTGCTCTAGAGGGAAGGATCGCTAGTTCTCATGCCAGTCCTGAAAAATGTAGGAGATGATTCTTAACAAAGAAATTGTGTAGAAGGCCAAAGGAGTAAGTCTGGGGGTGATCCTGTTGCATTCACTTGTAAATTGGCAGCTTATCTGAAGAGAGCTTTGTCAGTGACCTCAGAAGCTCTGAGCAGCAAATACCTCGCCCTTATCAAAGTATGTGTGTAGTAAAACCTAGTGTGCTGCCGATGACTTTATTGAGCAAACTTTTTTGTAGATCTGCGGTAAAATTCCGTAAGTGCTCATTGTGTTGCATGGAACAGGTGTAGGGTGAATAAATGTGGATCTTAGTGGGTTGGGGATGGCTCTCAGGGCTCACTAACGTCTTAAATTAGTTACAGTTTATCCTGAGTGTGTCCCAAGAAATTATCTAACTGTGCCTGACAATCATTTTGTTTGTGCTACCTGTGTTTTTTGTTGTTGTTTTTGGGGTTTTTTTCTTTGCCAGGGTTCTAGGCACAAAAGGGTTGTGCCTCTGAGACCTTCTCAGAGTGATCTCACCTGCTGCACGTCTTGCATTTGCATTAGTTATCCAAATGTTAAAATGATTCCACAGAACATTGGAGGGTTTGTATTCCTGGCTCCTGAGGAAGTTCTGATGGCCATAATGTTGGGAAATTAAACTCGTAGTGTAAAATCAGTTAAAAACCCTAGTTTGATTTAAAAGTGTACTGCTGATAGGTGTGCAAACAGAGAAAAGAAGCAGCCAAAAGTTTTACACTTTAAAAAAACCATAAAGGCCTGCTTTTGTACAAGACAAGGGAAAAGTCAAACTTTACTTAGGAACAAGTGTGAGAATTTGTGTGATGTGAGTGCACTCAGGATCTGCTCTAATAACTAGTGATTTTTTCATTTGTGTTTCAACTTCCAAAGCTCTTTTGGTGCTTGGAGTGCCTCAATTTTAATGTTAGTTAAGTTTTTAAGTTTTATTTATGGCTGATTTTTTCTTTTCTCCAGACTAAATAAATAAATTTGGGTTAGGTGTGATTGCTGCAGAGTAATATTCAAATTGGAGCTGCACCTGCAAGTAGTTACAAATGCATCTTATTCTTCTAGAAAATTTTTCTGGAAGAGAATGTTTGACGTGTGAATATTAGAAACATGATTATCATGTTGGCATTTTTAAAAGGGAAGAAAGTGTTTTGTAAAAGTCAAAGCCTTTAATTTCAGCCCATCCAAAGAAAAAGAATTAGATTTTTCTATTTTAGCACTGCTTTTCATAATATATTCCTATTTTATGTTAAATTCATTAATTTTACTGCTGGTTTTTCTTTGGTGGAAGCTGAGCAAATGTTCTTCCAAGAGGTTTACTTTTAATTAAAGAACCAGTTTGGATATTGCTGTGGCAAACACGCAGCTCTATCCAGTTTCTGAATTCTGCTGTGAAAGGAAAGAAAGAACACCAAAAAAGAGGTTCTTCTACACATTTTCAACTGTTTCCAGTTTGCTCAGTGATATCTAACAAAAACTCATCTGTTGCTTTACAGTCCCATTTGAAACGTGCCTGGTGCAAAGCAATAATATGGGATAACAAGTGTGTGTTTATTAAAACCAAACCAAAACAGGAGGGTCTCAGGGAGTTGAGGGCAGTCAAAAGGCAAAGTTTCCAGGAGGAAGGAAAATGTAGGAGAGGGCATCTTCTCTAAGGAGTGCTCTTGCTCCCAGGACATCATATATAACTGCCAGCTGGTCTTTATGTTGAGAAGTTTTCGCAGTGACTCATGATCTGGAAAACAAAACCAGGCCAGTTCTACTTTACTAAAGATGGACTTTCATGTAAGAGTAGTGTGGTTTGACTTGGTTTGTAGAACTTGAAGCCAAAATTTAAATTTTGTTTTTGGGGGGGGAATTGAAAATATTTACTGAGGTCAATTAGTGGAGAATGACTGGAGGGGTGGGGGTTTGTTCTATATTTTCCCCAATTCTGTGACAGGTTGCTGGAATACCTGAAACTCCTTGGTCTCTTTTCTCTCCCCAACGCTCCTGCAAAGCTTTATCCTCTCCATGGCAACTGTGAGCAGGAGCTCTGAGCTGGAGAGCCGAAGTGCTGAGAAGTGATGAGGAAGGGAAAGTTCTGAGAGAAGTGAAATGAGACCAGCTGTGAACTTTCAGATCAAGAGGGACTGGAACCAGTGTTTATTTTCTAGGTCAGACCAGTGCAGCCACCACTCTGTCCCTGTTTAAACAAGACAGTGGTTCTGGCAGGATATTTATTCTGTAGGACTTTCATCCACCAGTCCAGTACCTGAAATATATTGGGGGGTGCTGAGAGGCTGTGTTTGCTGGAGGGGAGGGATCATCAACATCAGTGAGACAAGGCAAAACTGGATTTTTGTGATTTTTGTTAGCCTACATGTGTATGGTGATTGAATACAACTAAAGCTGAAGAGCATGACAGTCATATTTAGTTGTGATTCAGTCTTCCTGTATTCTGGACACTGATGTCTATAGTTAATTCAGATACTCTGTTTACATAAACCAGCAGATTTGTTACAGATGGTTAAAGTAGTTTTAAATTCTGTATTCTCCTGTGGCAAAGGATAGATGTGACTTTCCTTTTTCTTCTTTCAGTCTGTGAATGAAAATGGAGACAAGGTTTTTGGTCTTCTTAAACTCTTTATATTTCTAAATTCTGAAAGGGTCAGTATTTGAACTAAGTAGGTTGAGTAGATGCAAATTAAAAAAAAAAAAAATAAACCAATGGTTTGCGTTTTTAAAGGAAATTCTGGTTTGGGGTGTTCAGACTGTTACTTGAGTAACTTTGTTTTATTTCAAATATCATTAGTGTGTTTGCTTAAATTTGTAATATAAATTATTTTAGTAGATTATCCTAAGCGTAGACTGTAATTATCAGTATCTATAATTAAATGTGCCATGGGAATAGAATTGTTTACTCTTTAATCTTAATTACAGGCAGCTCTTCAACTAGAGAATTCAAAATAGGGGCAGGTAACCAGTGCAGACTGCTTTAGCACTTGGGGACAGGCAACCAGTGAGGGACTTGCCATTTAAAAGAATCTTATGCTAGATAGAAATGTAGTGCTCAGACACTCCAGGGGATCAGGATCCTGTCAATATTCCAGCTGTGGCAGCAGGAGGCTGTTGGCAAATCAATTTTTTTTCCACCAAATAAAGCTATGGAATCTGAGTGATGTAGAAGTGGACATTTTCTGCCTTTGTACTGCCTCAAACTCGAAGGTGAAATTTGATTCAGTGACTTAGTTAACTTGCAGAAACAATCTCAGAAGTATCTAATTTGCATGTAATAAAACTTGACTATGTTTTGAGAAACTTCAGCGTGGGTAAATTGAGAGTAGATTTCTTGAATTTAGAGTAGTTACATGAAAATTCAGGTTTAAGTCTAGTCAGTCAGGTGCTGGTGCTTAAAGGAGAACTAACTCGCCAGTGCACCTGCTCTGCAATCCTCTTGATGGTTTTGGGGTTAAACAAAATAGTACATACTGCAATTTCTGTTTGAAACAAAAATTTCCTGTGGGGGCCCAACTCCTTGACAAATGACAAGAAGTTTAAAAAAAAAACCAAAAAAACCAACAACAGGTTGTCAAATACCTAGTATCTCTAAAATAATATAAGCCAAAGTGTTTGAAGTGGCCAGAGTTCTTTGTTGGGCTCTGGGTTTTTGTGTCTGCCAGTGAATGTCGAATTTAAATATTGGCCCACTTTCCTCATGAAAAAGAAGATTGTCCTTGAAAGTGAAGAGCTTGAAAAATTGTATATGCTTGTTGTAGGGACACATTTTTCAACATTTGAGGGATATATGTATATATATATATGTATATATATATATATATAATTTTTTTTTCCCATGTGTTTATGAGGCACAGTTGTGTAAACATGGACTGTGATCTTCAAAAACCCTCACACAGGGGGTGGAACTGCTCCAAAGCAGGGTGAGCTGTGTGGGTTGTCAGCGCACTGAAAAATCAGCAGTGAAGAAAGGTTATGCACCCAACCAGTAAAATACTAACATTTCAGCTCAAAAGAAAGAGACTTGTAGCACTTTGGCATCATTATATCGTGTTGTGTTGACCTGCACTTTTAATTTCAGTTCAGCAGCCATTTGCAATCCTTCAAGATTTATGAGCACCTTGGCAGAGAATGTCCATCCTTTTCACTGGAGATTTTTGAGTTTGTTGGTGTGGGTTTTTGATTTTTTTTTTTCTTTTTTTTTAAGGTGTCTGAGTGTTTCTTGAGATCACAGTTGATGTATTGGCCAGTAATGCATTTAAGCACAAATTCCTTGGAATTTCTGAATTTCCAAGTCACACTTTGTGGCTCTCTTCTCAGCTTCAAATCCTCTTCAGCCCCAGTACAGAGAATATTAATAGCAAATTGAAAGTGAAATTGGAAAGAAAAAAAAGTCAGCATAAAAAGATTTTAAATACTGTGCCATCAAGTCATTCAAGAAAAATACAGTTTCTTTCTAAAATATTCTGCATCTTTGAATGCTTGCCTTTTTTAGCTCTGGAAACCAGTTTATATTTAGTTGAGAATTGTTCAGAGCAGTTTAGTGTCCGTAAAGAGAAATGATTTGAGCTGTTGAGCTGTGGTGTGTGGTTTCCAGTGTGGATGGGGGGTGTTGAGGTGCACAATATTGTAATGTGCTGCAACTGTGAGGCCTAACACAAATGAAGCACACATTTTACAATGCACTCTGCTTTTCCTATTGTCTATTTTATTATTGCTTTTGAAATTTCTGTACTTTATACCAAAGCAAACATGAAAATGCATAAATTGATTTAAGCAGGAGATGGAATGGTGTGACTAATGCTTGCATCAAAGTACAATTTTTTATTATGCTATTATGACACATTTATATCCTGATAACACATTTCTTCTAGATCTCTAATTGTACCAATGTGCTTCCTTTGTAAGAGGAAGTGTTAGAGATTAGCTTTTTCAGAACATACTAAGAATGCCTTGTTTTAAAGTTCTTCTTTTTTTTTTTTTTTTTTTATTCCACTATTAATTTCATGTGACAAATATACAAGTGGCTTAAAGTTGCACCAGTAAATGTTTAGATTATATATTAGGAAACTTTGTTTTGCTGAAGGGTTGTAAAGCACTGGAACAGGCTGCTCAGGAAACTGGTGTAGGTCACCAGCCCTGGGGGTGCTCTGAAATGTGTGGATGTGGTGGTGGGGCTGAGATGATTGGACTTGATCTTGTAGGTGTTTCCAACCTTAATGATTCTGTGATTCCATACCATAGTTACCTTGTGTGAAGGAGACCTCAACAAAATTGGTATTTGGAGTCTGTTTCCAGCAGTGGTCCTTCACTCTGGTTTATTTTTGTCTAAAATTACTGGGGGGATTTGTCACTTCTCATTAATTCAGGTAAAGCAGGGGTAACATCCTTGCTGCTCTCTTTCTTAAAGGGCTGTTTTATGGCTTTACTGTGTGACAGACACATTCTTCTGCTACAGAAATAACCCCAGTTGATAGCTCAGCTGGCCTTTGGGATATTTGGACTCTGGGAGGGCCATCAGTGATTCCAGAATATCTGTTGTGTGGTGGTAGTGATGTTGTCTGGCATAGCCAGCTAGGACTGCAATGTTGAAGGAAGCTTCAGGATCCCAAAGTAGTTTGTTGTGTGACAGTGTCTTCTTTTGCTTTGGGGTCTTTTAATTAAACCACCTGTGTCTCATGCATATATGATTTTGGATCATGGTGTTAGAAAAGTTAAGTTTAATCTAGAGAGCACTTGCTTTGTGCCTGGCTGTGGAACTTTGTGTGTTTGCCATGATTAAACATTTTCCACTGATTAGTGCAGAGGCATGTTGGAAGACAGTCATAGAAGCATTCCTTCATTTTCCACAGTCAGAACTCAAACATCACTAAACTTGGAAAGTTATTTTTATCCACAGATGAGGTTGACCTGTTACTTCTGTAATGGAAACATCTTGCAGTTCATCTTCTGTATTGTTTGGGTGTGTAATTGGTTGTTTAAGGTTTCATTCTTTAACATTGGAAAGGGACAGATGTGTCTGGTGCCTTCTTGCCATACCAGTCTAAGGGTTGATTTATTCTTCTGTAGTCATTTGTTGTGTATCAAGATGTTTCTTAGAGGTAGCTTTTCTTTCTGGTAAGTTTTCTTCCCCCCTTTTTTCAGTGCATTAATGCTTTAATGATGGTGTTCCAGGTTCAGCAGGATCTGCCTTAGCAGGTTTTCTCCCACATTAGACTTATTTTCTGTATTTCTGGGAGTATTGAAAGGAGTAGGGTGGGTTGAACAAATGCCACAAAGAACCATTTCCATTTAATGGTAACATGCAAGCTGACTGGAACTCACTTTATCTCTTAATCTCCTTGAAACAGTTTTGGGGGAGGTCTGTTGTGTGCAGGATTTGGTTAAGAAATTATGCATATGAATCTTAAAATTCCAGATTGGTTGTGTCACTCTGCGGTGTCAGAACACACAAAGTTTAATACAGCTCCCATTTTAATGAAGTGTGTGGCTGCTATGGATAGCTGCAGTTTTTCTTTGGATTTTCTCTGTGCATGAAAATGCATCCTGCTGACACTTGTCTATGGACAACGGATAATTTTGAAATTTAGTTGTTGACCAGAATCTTAGTATGCTTAGTAAGAGGACCTAAAACCAGTTTTCCTCTTAGTTCTTGGATTAAACCTAGATGATGGTTTATGAGATTTTCTCCACTTCATTTTTTCTATAAAGGGAAATAAGTTTAATAAGTGCATCTAAAACTTTTAACTGATAGCTGAGAAATAGTTGCATGTAGCTGGTTATTTTGATAGAAGATTAAAATATTTCATCTGTCAGGTAGTGTCATTTACAAAAACTTTCCACTTTTGTTTTTCCTTCCGCTTGGCATCAAGGATCGTAGAATCCAAGGGAAAGAAGTGTAGCATCTTAATCTGAATTGACATCTGAGACTGAATAAATTACGCTCACTGACTTTTATTTTAGATAGTAAAACAACTCTTTAGTTTAGCCTTTATTGGTAAACTTCATCCTTCTGTGATTTTGCCTCCTCGTTCTGTGGATGTGGCTCCAGTTTTATTGAGGCATGAGAGTGGGTTGGGGTGGGATTTTGTTTGTTTGCTTTGAGAAACGGAGAGTTTTTGAAATATTTTCATAAAACATTACATTTACCTTCTGGCTTCGGTTTGTAGGTAGTCAGGAGAAATATTCTAGTTAGAAAGCAGTGCGCAATGCACTTTAGATTCTCTTTTGTATTTTAATTTGGTTGAAATTGATGTCCTAAGACATCTGCTTGAAATGAGCTTTCCTGGATGCCCTTGCTGGATAGGAGAATAACTTGCAATCAGTTGATACAAAATAGCTGTTTGGAGCTTGATGTTTCAGGTTTTAACTTGTCATTCTGAATAAAAATGAGAGAAAAAATTATTTTGGCTGCGGGAAATGTCTGTCTTTTTAAGCAGTTTAACAATTACATTTCTAGGTTTTGTTTTAAAGCTTCAGTAGATGTATATTGTATGGGAAATGCAATTTCTGTGTATGTCTAAAGCAAAACTTCAGATATCTTATGTCTGATTTCCATGCTGTTAGTTAAAGTATGAGATGGTTAGCTGAGTTAACACATTTATGTAAGTGTGAAGCTTGTGAAGCCTTAATTTGCATTAGTTCAGAATGTTAACACAGTGATTGATGATAGGTGTTTAAACACCTGTGTTGACCTGTGAACAGCAAAATTCTTACTGTTGTTTTTTATTCCAGGTAGGAGAAGACAAAGAGCACATCGTCCTCGTTCTCCAATATTGGAAGAAAAAGATATTCCACCCTTGGAGTTTCCTAAATCCTCAGAGGACTTAATGGTGCCTAGTGAGCATATAATGAATGTTATTGCCATCTATGAGGTACTAAGGAACTTTGGCACTGTTTTGCGCCTCTCTCCTTTTCGTTTTGAGGACTTCTGTGCAGCTCTGGTAAGTCAAGAGCAGTGCACACTTATGGCAGAGATGCATATAGTGCTGTTAAAAGCAGTTTTACGTGAAGAAGACACTTCAAATACTACCTTTGGACCTGCTGACCTCAAAGATAGCGTTAATTCCACTTTGTATTTCATAGATGGAATGACGTGGCCAGAGGTTCTGCGGGTATATTGTGAGAGTGACAAGGAATACCATCATGTTCTTCCTTACCAAGAGACAGAGGACTATCCTTATGGACCAGTAGAGAATAAAATCAAAGTTCTGCAGTTCTTAGTGGATCAGTTTCTTACCACAAACATTGCACGTGAGGAGTTAATGTCAGAAGGTGTTATTCAGTACGATGATCATTGTAGGGTTTGTCACAAACTTGGGGATTTGCTTTGCTGTGAGACTTGCTCGGCCGTGTACCACTTGGAGTGCGTGAAGCCCCCTCTGGAGGAGGTGCCCGAAGACGAGTGGCAGTGCGAGGTCTGCGTGGCACATAAGGTGCCTGGAGTGACTGACTGTGTGGCTGAAATCCAAAAAAACAAACCGTACATCCGACACGAACCCATCGGATACGACAGGCATAGGCGGAAATACTGGTTCCTGAACAGGAGAATCATCATGTAAGTGAGCTAATCATTGCGTCACTTCTGAACAATCATGCTCTGGTTTTAATGCATCATGTAAATTGCTGTTGCCATCTTCAAATTGTTCTTTCCTTAGATAAGGCTGGGTTTTGCTGTTTTGTAAGGAGATTACTAAAGGCCGTGTAAATAATCCATATTAATCCAAAAGTAATAGTCTCGTAATCTATACGTAAAAAGGACATAAAAACAGGGCCTCGGGCTTAATATTAATGTGCCTAAAACACATGAATGTGAGGAAAAGAAAGGGAATATTAATGAGAACTCCTCAGTTTCTCATAGAAGTTACTGAAGAGAAGTTTGATCCTTTTTATGATCGCACGGTGTGTAGGGCACTACTTGTGGTCTGTCACCTGCTTAAGCAGTGTTTGGCTGCCAAGTTGTGGTACTAGTTTGATGCTCTGCCTTTGAAGCTGAAACTTTCAGAGGCGCTCTGCTATTAGAAATGCAGAAAATGTTGCATTGAACAGTGTTCTGTAGTGCAAGGAAAGTCACCATAGCAAGTCATGCCTGTCTTTGAGGGAGGTGCTGTGTGTGTTTCAATCAGTTACCTGTTACTGGTTGGTCTCAAGATACAAATGTATCTCACAATATTAATAGGAATCAAATCCTTGCTAGCGAAGGCATTGTGCCCTGGATTTTACCTGATAAATTGAATCTGAAATCCATTTTTCCCAGGAAAATGGCTAAAGATTGGTTTTCTCATAAAAGACTGCTCTTATCTAATTGTTCTCATAATGGAGGAGAAAAAAATATTTAAGTGAAATCAGTGCTATTGTTAAATTAGGAGAAATAGAGATTTTAGCAGAGCTCTGAAAACACAGAAACACCGTTTGCCATTCAGTGTTACAGAGAAAATAAACCACAGCTGGGTACCTTAACAGAATTTCATACAAAGCAGGTTACAGTGAATGTGTAAGATAGTAGCCAGCGTGTTTAAAAGGGACTGTGAGGTGTGGTGATGGTGTAATACCTTGCAAAGAAGACACTTCTAAGGGCTCATAGTATTCCTTTAAAATGTGGGGTTGCTTCTCTGGAGTATTGTCAGCTGATGCTTTAAGTATTAATTATCTCTGCTCTGTTTCCTATATTCTTTCATATTCATAAAAAAAAGAGTCCATGTTTGATCTTTTTTAGTTTCTCTGGGTTATAAATATCACAGTAGGGCCAAGTAACCTTTCAAAGGATTCAGGGAATCTTTTATACTCTTTTCATTTTTTTCCCCCGTATAAATGCTCCATGTTTATACGCAGTCACATGCTCCACACAGTAAGGGTTGGATTGTTCAGGTGGTTCACCAGGATGTGATGGGCACCTGAAGATGTTGATATCCCAAATATTCCAATGATTCATACAGAATTTCCTACCTTTTGTTTTCAGAAAATGTGTTGAAATCTTGATTTTTCACAAAAAGCCTGCCTGTGAAGGGCACATAACTGGGATTATTTTTGCTCTCGCTACTTGTGCTTTAGTAACTTACAGTTTCCTCTACCTTGTTTTTGTATCTTTCCCCTCAAAACTCTTGAGGAAAAGGCTGTCCTAAAGATGGGTTTATCTTCAGTGCTCTCCTGTACTGGCAGAGATCTGGAATTTAACACTAAAAAATCCAGATCACTCAGGAGTAGATTTTGAGATACGGAGGCAGACTTTATTTCCTCCCTGTGTGTAGGCAGAAAGGTAATTATTTTTAACCAAACTTGATCTGTGAAATGTTGTTTTTTCCCAGTGAAGTGGAGTATTTGATGTTCACAAGGTTTTGATACAGGCAATACTTCAACATATTGCAAACTAAAATGAATCATGCAGGTGCTTTGTGAGCCTTTGAAATCTGCACATGTGAGACTTGTTTCTTTCTAGCACATTGGTAGTAATTTTAACTGCACTTAGAAAAGACATCTTCAAAAAAGATAAATGTTTTGAGTTTTTTAAAAACAGTATTTTGCATTCCTTTTTAGTGTTCTGTGGGCAAATTATTTCATAAGGGGGTAAAAGTACTGCACAACTTAATTCAGGAAAGTGCAGCTTTAATAACTCTCACAGACATTAAACTCTGTACTTTCAATTTTTAAATTCAGTGAGCCTGCTGTATTGCAAACTCAACTTATTGCACTTATTTGTTTATTTTTGTATTTATACACACCGAACAGGATCAAACCACACCTGATAGCTTGGATAACTGAAGGGTAATTTAAGGGATAAGTGCCAAATGCTAAAATCTGAGATCTGTGAAATTATATTATTATATCAACTTTATTAAAATGAATAGAGTGTATTCCCCAGTGCCATGTGATCAAATGCATCAGAGGAAACTAATAGATCTAAAAATAATCTGCACAAATACTGATTTGAAATCCTGCCCAGGAGGATTAGAGAACTGAAATCCTAAATTCTTGGTGGTTTTGTTTCTCAAAAGGGTTTTTAGGGCTTTGTACTCTTTCTCCCCTCTCCCCCTTCAAATGTCATCAGTCCAACCTACTGCTTTTTTTCCTCCCTTTTAAAGGGTTTTGTAGATTCGTTCCCTGATACTTTTATTTCCATCACTTGCCTTTTCTAAGCCCATCACTGTGGGTGTGTTTCTCTTTTCCACCTATTCTGTTTTACGAAGATGGAAAAGTGGGTGCTGAAGGAGTCTCCTCATGAACAAATATCAACAAGATTAGAACAAAAAACAGGCCAAGAGCAAATTAATTCCTCACGTTTTTGTTTCAAGCTGTTTACAAATTAAGGATGATGCCTCTGAGTCTGTTACGTTTGTTTTACTTGTAAAGATTATTTCTGCAAGTTATTAACTCAGGAAATTTGGGGCTTAGACTTGCATTGTCCTTATAAACTGCTGCAGTGCTTTAACAAGTTTATCTCTATAGAAATATTGAAATGCTTTGGATTTATGAATTATCTGTGAAAGAAGATAATGAAACACTGTTTGGCTTTCATTTTGATAGCAGAAATAGGACACACAGTGTTATTCCTGAGTTGTATAGATCTTCCTCGACAGTCAAAAGCAGATTCAGCTTTTTTTTCTGCAAGATTTGTCATGCTGTTTATGTTCTTAGGGAGTCCTCCTCTATTTTCTCCAGTTAATTAACAAGGGTTTGGGTCTTCATTTGAATAGATTGCTTTAAACAGTTTCCTGATTTCTTCAGTTTCCAACTGTATCATCATGGAATTCAGGAAGTATCTGCTACTACTAGTACTAAATAGTTTGTTACCACCTTACTTGAAAGTTTCGAGTGTCTTCCATGTTACTTTTATCAGTCTTTAAGCTTGTCTCTGCAGCCTGCCAGTGAATAGCTCCTGTCAGCCAAGGAGGCTGAAAGAGGTAGGGAATAGTCATGAGATTCTTTTCTCCCTCCTTGGCCTCACATATTGTGTGTGACTCAGCTGAGTCCCCTGGGGTCTCTGCAGACCTGTCCAGCGCCGAGCTGGCAAATCTGTCTGGACTGTCCGAGAAAAACGTTGGGAGCTGGTCCTTGTACAGCCTTGCATCTTTCCATCTTTTTATGACAGCCCCTCTGGTTGCTTCAGAGGGTAAAAGTCGTGTCCCTTTAGTAAACACAAGAAAATGTTAAGGGAAAGTTAGTTGGAATTATATAATTGTTAATTTAAGTCTTATCTAAGTTGGCCAAAATGGATTGCTTGGAATGATTTCTGCTGTGCGCTCCAAGTCTTCCCCTGGCACACATCTGAATCTTGGAAGGAAGCTGGTCAGGGATGAGTTTGGTGTAAGCACACAGACCCAGCCAGTTTGTGCCGTTTCACGTTCTGTCTGTGCTTTTTCAAGAGAAAACTCTTTAATTCCTGAAATTGTCTTGCTAAGATTGTGATAGTCTTCAGTTCAAAACAAACTTTATGCTCAGACCCTGATATAAATGAATTAGAAGGGTATTGGAATACTCTTGGATAACCTCATTGTCTGTTTCTAGAATGTTGTCTGAGCAGTTCTTTAATGGGCAGGACTCAAATCACACATGGAAGGATTAGCTCCAAGTGCTTTCTGCAGAATACTCTTGGTGGTCTGATGTCTCAGCTCTGCACACTGAGCCTCGGGGTTTACTGGCCTGCAATACAGCAAACCTTACTGGTGCTGAAGGCTTTTTCTTGATTTATCCAGGGAAACTGAAAACAGCAGTTAATTGCTTTTCAGTCCAATGGAACCTTGCAAACCTAGAATAGAAAGGGCTGATAGGGAGGGAAAAGCCAGATTCTGCTTGGGGTGTTCAGGTGACACACATACTCACCCTGGCTGCATTAGTGCAGCTGGAGCAGTCTCAGATTTACCAAATGGGGGGAGAAACGTGAAAATGAGAAAACACTTGGATGATCACCATCAAAATAGAAGCAATGTGTACAGTCTTTCCTCATGGAGAGGTGAGAATATGTTGTCAGACCTGATCTCAAAGGTCTTTTCCAGCCAAAGCGACTCTCTGATTCTATATGCGGCGTATATTCTATATTGTTGCGTATCTAGGTCATATAAGAGGATGTATAAATGGCATTATCTCTCTAGCAAATAATCCTCTAACAGCCACAACAGAGGGGTTCAAAATGAAAGGTTCAAGTTCCCTTCTGGGTCAGTTAAGAAATAGAGTAATGGCAGCATCATTTTCTACAATCACGTTTGTCAGGAGTACAGCAGCCTTACAACTGCTGCTCTGCCCGGGTCTTGCACTGGCCATTTCCCTTGGACATTTGCCAGGGAAAGCTCAGAAGGAACCCATTCTCTGTCTTTTTTAGTTAGGCATTTTATTTCATCTTTTTATTTCTTCTCATTGTGTAAAGCTCTATTCTTGCATTCTCATTCCTCCCCTTCCATCTTGGTTTTTGGGTGCTTGCCTTTATCTTCCTCTTCTGTGGCCTTTGTTCACCACCAGTAATGAAAGTGCTCTCATTCCTATTGTTGTTAGTAAATAACTCTTGGTTTAAAGGAAACATGGTTTAAACAGTAATTTAATTTGACATGGGAGTTTACAGGCCTAGAATATTCCATAGAGTCAAATGATTGTCAGTGTTCAGCTGTTACATTTTGGTGTATTGTATGTGACAGTCTTCCTGAAATTAGCTGTTTTCTGAGAAAACTTGTCAAACTTAACAGGTTGGCGTGGTTAAAACTAATGGAATGTTGGCAGTTTAGAGGAATAAATGGGTAAAGCAGAATTAGTTGCTTTTCATGAGCAAAGGCCTTTATGAGGGAGATGCAAGTTTCTTTGCAATACACCAGGTTTTATTGTCAAACCCAAAAGTCTGTTTTGTAATAATGGTTGTGACAAGTTAGTAGCTGAATTTTGTGTAATACTGCCGTTATTAACTTCACAACCACCTTATTTCAATTGTGTTCTCTCTGAGTTGCAAATATTAATTGTTTCACAAATACAGAGTGGGAGGCAATAGAGCAACAACGATCAAGTTCCCTTAAGGTTGTTTGTCTTTCTGAACCCCTGAGGCCGATTTGTGCCATTTTTAAAATATAAGCCACAGGAAGGGAACCAGTAGAGAGGAACCCGCAACAAACCCCACAAGGGCAGATCTTTGAGATTTCCAGTCAGCTTCCCATTGCTGCCAGCACTCTGGGTTAGGGTTCTCAGTGAGGCACACAGGGGTGCAAGTGCAGCAGTAGTTTTATTTCTTTGCCCAGGTGAAGGCCAGGCTGGGCAATCAGTGGCACTCACAGGGAAATGAGGGTGGAAATGAGTGGCCGGGCTCGTGCCAGCCTGGATCTGGCTGCTGCTGCTCCACAGGATGGATCAAGCCAAGCTGAAATCCAGCAGCTGGAGCATCCTTCCTGTGCTCTGCAGCCTGATTCCTGGGGTGTTGATGGAGCTCCCATGGGTCCGTGGCCCTGCTGAGGTGCTGTTGGCACCAGTAGTTCTGGGCTCATGGAGTACTGCAGATTAAAAATGTGGAAATCCCTTGGTCTTTTCAAAAGGGTTGTATTATGACTCATCCCTTACTGGCGCTCTCATAGTTGGATACTGTATGTTGCCAATATAAAATACTTGATGAATGTGACATTCTATACTTTGAATTTTCTAACTGTGTTTTTTCCCCGAATACGCTGTCAAAAACTACCATTATGGATTGTGGACTTAAAAATTGTTTCAGACTAAGTAGTAAATTACTGGTTACAGAAACAGTAAATATAATGAGAATAAACCTTGTTGTCAGATTGGACAAACCAGTTTTAAGGAGTCTTCAAAGCTTTCCTGAGGAAGTTGTCATGAGAACTGAGGGGATGAAGAAAGGGAAGGAAACGAGAAAGGAATATTGATGTTAAACAGGATGCATATGAGCAATGTGATTTGTTTATTCACACTCAGGTATTGACATTCCATAGTGCCGTGCAGAGAGCAGGCTGATAGCAATTTTTGTCATTTATCCAGATATTTTAAAATCAATATTTTTTTAAATGCTGCTGCAGAGAGGAAGATTCAGAAAGTGAGAAGGATAAGAAAATCTGGTACTACAGCACGAAGATCCAGCTGGCAGAGTTAATTGAATGCCTGGACAAGGATTACTGGGAAGCTGACCTATGCAAAACCCTGGACGAGATGCGTGAAGAAGTTCATCGGCACATGGATGTGACAGAAGACCTTACAAACAAAGCAAGGGGCAACAACAAGTCTTTCCTTTCTGCAGCAAATGGTAGGAATGCTTTGTGTAATGGGGATGGATGCTGCACTTTGAATCAAATCTAGTTTATCTTACATCAGAAGCAGGATTTATGTCCTGTTATTTGTGCTCCGTGACTCTGTAGGTGGTTTGGGTTTTTTCGTGCTGACAACATGCTTTATATTGTAGATGAAATTTTGGACATTATCAGAGCAAGAAAAGGAGAAATAGTGGAAGATAAAAACACAGGAGATGAGGAAGCGGAAAAGGCCAAAAGTGATGTTGATAATGACCAGACAGATGCTGAGAGAGACAAGGAAGAATCTGGAGACCAGGATAAAATTGAGGAAACACACAGTGAACAAGATGTGGAAAAAGAGAAAGCAGAAGGTAAAGAGACTGACTGTGTTTTAACAGCTCCTTTTTAGTAAAGTGTACCCACATTTCTTTAAGTGTTAATGCAATACTTTCTTTGTACGATTCCCCAAGATATTTCTGTAATAGATGATATTGTATCTTGGAGTTGTTCTTGTTAAGTAATTTCACCAGTTGCCCTACTTCTATACAGCTGACTCCTAGATACCCTGCATTGAGCTACAGGTGGCTCTTACAGGTTGTGATCAACATGTTTGTAGGAAGCCACATTACATCATTTTTAACTTTTTCCTGCTCATAATTGGTTTGTTCCCTGATTTGGAGACAACACCTCTCATAGCAAAAAGAAAAGAAAGGAAAAAACTCGCTATTTTTTCAGCATTCTCAAACAAACAAAGCTGCAGAAGTTGCTTTCTATGGATGATGCCAGATGACATCCTAAGGCATAATAAAGAACATCCCTAAAGTTTTGTTGTGCGTTTTACTGTAGAGGCAACAGTCGTTGGGGATAAAAGTAACTCTGTGACCTCAAGCACTGATGACAACACCACAAATCCTTCTGCAGGAGAGAATAGTTGCTCTGAAGGGAAGGACGCAGTGGGGTGTCAGTCAGAAACCCTTGCTAGCAACAACGTGGCAGAGAAGAAGGTGGCATCAGAGCTCCCTCTGGAACTCTCAGGTACAGAAGGCACTGTTATCAATGCCTCTGTAATTTGGGGAATCTGTTTTTCTCTCTGATTTGTCCACTAAAACCATTCCCAGCATATATCACTCATGCTGTTTGCTTGCAGTGCCATCCTTTACTGCTACGTTGTCATTATTAACATTTCAAAGTTAATTTTCTTGCAACTAGTTCTTGAAATTTGTGGTCCTCCATGACATTAGCATTTCTTTCCATGCCTTCCAAAGACAACTATGGCTAAACTTTTTATTTTCTATTTTCTGTATATTTTATTTTTCCATAGTGGTCCATAATGATCGTTAGCATCCTCTCAAAGTTTATTTCAAATCTAATTTGCTGCTGGCTTGTTTATTATTTTAACCTCTCATTTACTGTGTAAATTACTAACAAAGCATTTTCATTCATGTGAATAAACCATTGCACTGAAATGTCAAGATTAAAATTGTCATGCTAGAAATCTTAAACAGATTTCAGAATTATAAGCACAAGGGTAATTGTATTTTAACATGTTTTGTTCTGCTGTGTCAGTGACTCAAAGGTAATAATATACACTATTTAAAACCAGACAAACTTACTTTTGCTTTAGGAGTAAGTGGGAGTTGATTAGGTGTAACATAAACTATCAGTGTACTGTTCTAGAATTATGTTTAGAATTCTATTCTGTTACAGGATTTACTACATAACCAAATGTTGTTCTAAACAGCCGATCACCGTTAAAATGATCAGGATTTTATTCTCAGTTCTTAAAAATCTAAACATCTGTGATGTGAACATATTCAGTGTGTTATGTTTTAAAAAGGGGCAGTAAATGTTTTCTTTCCTCCAGAAGCAGTTCTCCATGCAGTCACAGTCTGCAGCTTTTCAGCTTAGGAAAGTCAATGCAACCAAAACTTGTGATAAACTTTCTGAGCAGGAGGACAAAATGAAAGCTAAGAATCATCTGTAATCTGCAAGCCTCATAGTACACTTTTAAAGTACAGAAAATGTCCTCATGTATGAGACACAGACCATATATTTTAGATACGTGACAAAATATCTTGGCCTGTTCCTCTATTTTTTTGTTCCCTTTTAAAGTTAAAATAACTGTGTAGAGGTTTAATGGAAAAGATCCATATCCTATAATTTTGTTTCAGACAACTTTGTGGGTTTGTATTTTATTTTAAAGATTCACTTACATATTTATCATTATTTATTATACTTTCACAAGTTCTTTTCTCCTTCCAAAGCTTCTACGTGAGTTGCAAATTAGTGGGCTCTTTTCTTGTAGGAAAGTGTGTGTGGAGAGGGTTTTTCCTCGTGTCTGATTCACTATATTCACAGCAATGTTTGTGCTCTTACTATGAAATTTCAGTTTGAGGCTCTCAGAAGGAGATACTGAACCAGGATCAGTGAGGCAGTTACCCCCAGAAGAGGGGGGGAATATGAGTAAAATGCAGAGGTAGATGAGAATGTCTGTTAAATGCAATTTGGATATTAATCTTCATTAAGAGTCTGGTTTGGGTGCTTCCACTCTCCTCCAAACAGCAGCCATGGCAACAGGTCCATTTTTCCTCATAATAAAAAGGGAAATGGATCAAACAGTGGTGGTCACCCATTTGGCAGTCAGAAATCAAGATACATTCAAATTAGGGATCTTCTAAGAATTCCAAAATACTTACCTGATCCATCCTTCTTCTAGGAGTGAATATTTCATAAAAAACCAGGTTTTACTCTGTCACTTTTCTTAACAACATCAGAATCCCTGATGCTTTGGAAGAATTCTAGAAACAGGCAGATCTTCTGGATTTAAAACAGCTGAACTGTCTCCCTTTGGCACTAAGCCCAGAAGACATTTCTTGGTTTGCTGTTTTGAGGACTGGGGCTTGTTCCTACTGGGAGGCTGGAGGGATTTATTTCGAGGTAGCTGCAATTCGGTGACATTTAGTCAAAAATTCCTACTGGGGCAGCACAACAGGGGAGGTGACAGCAAAGTCCAGAGCTGTCAAGGCACAGTAACAAGGACAGCTGAGGACCAGGAACCCATTTGAAGCCACCTCAAGACCCATCAGATCAGGAAGGGGCCGATGTTTTAAGCGGGCTGATATTTAGAGCGGTGCCAATGGAACAGAAATCTGTGGGATTCCTGAGAATTAAGGTGCTGAGGGAGAGACAGCCAAAGACTCCATGGAAAACGAGGGAAACTGCAAGGTGTGTGCTCTGAGGAGCAGCTAAAGCACAAGAAAACTAAAAGAGAGAAAATCAGATGCTTCAAGAAGACCAAATTTTACAAATTCTAAATGCAAAACCGTCTCAGGGTTATCTGCGTGTGCATCTATAGAAAAAGATTGTCTTGGATGGAATACTAGTTTATTTTAAATACAGGTATGAATTTCAGTTTTTCAGAGAGGCAGAAGTTGAAACTGCTTGGAACAGAACAAAAAATACTTGGAGGGATACAGTGTTCTGAAGGGAATTGATATTTTATATGTTTCCTTCCAGTCCAGCAAAACATGTTCATCTGCCTTTTTTTGATGAAAACTTAAAAAAGTTGCATTGATCCAATTCAAAAGAAAAAACCTAAAACTGAAGTTGTTCTTTTGTAGAAGAAACTGGTCAGATGATCCCCAGCAGCGGTTCTGCTGCACCTCCACAGGCAGATGTTGAGAACAGCAGTGGCAGCGAGCTGGGCTCTGGCCAGAACGACTCCATTAGGACTCCTGATGATGCTGAAAATGCAGAGAGGGGATCCCAGGCTTCAGAGGACATAGGTAATAATAATAATAATTATGATGATAATAATAATAAGGATGATAAGGATAAAGACCTCTCCAACTTCCATTTTATTCATCTTTTCACTAAACTTCCTGTTCTGTTAGTAACTCCCATACATCAATAAGAAACTTCCAATTCTTAAGTTTGTTTTAAAAGCCTTTTTATTCCTGTGCAGGGGAGAAATCCAATGGTGACAGAAGTGATTCTCCAGGTGCAGGGAAAGGCACGCCGGGCTCGACACGGATGCTCACCAGATTGAGAAATCCAGATAGCAAACTGAGCCAGATGAAAAGCCAGCAGGTTGCTGCTGCAGCAAATGAAGCAAATAAGTTATATAAAGAAACCAGAGAGGTTTGTGCACATCTTGGAAAACTTAAAGAACTACAAAAAGCGTTCTGGAAAAATGATAATTTCTTTACACCATACTAAATTTAATTTAAAAGTTTAAAAAAGTTATTTTTTTCAGGCAATGGAGGTATTTTTTAAAAAGGCAGTAATAATAAATTAGCAAATGCTGAAATTGTAGTATCGCGGGAAGCTTTTTTCCCCCCTTCTCCTTTGCTTTTGCTTTCTTGGGTGCTCTCTAGAAAGTGACATGACAGTGACCCAGTGCCCTGGTTTAATTGTTTTGTCTGACTGGGTTGTTTGTTGTTTTGGTTCTGGTTTTTTAAGTAGCCTGGTTTATTCAGGAAGGAAGTGTTTTGCTATTGCGACTTTTTTGCAGGTAATTGTCTCCATATTATTTGGTATATTAATTTTATTTTTGTTAACTGATTTTTCTTGTAAGTTAACTTTTAGTGCATTTATTGACAAACAAATTAGTCTGGTAATGTTATCCATGCCATGTTTTCAAAGTCCAGGATATTTATTTGCTAAGCTGCACGTCTGAATTCTGTGATGTACCAAGGAGGGGGTTCACAGAGAGCTTACCTGGGTTTAGTGAAGCTGCTTTCCCAAAGCTCTTCCCTCCATAAGCACAATCAGAGCAGCAAAATAGGTTCGTGTTTGGTATGAGGAACCTAGATAGTGATTTTTTAATGTTAAACTTGATCTGGGAATATCCTAACTCTGTAGACAGGCAGTGATGAAATACATGTACTGGTGTATTGGATTACCAATTATTTGCTTCTACAAACTGGTACAGGGTATTTTTATTCTTTTATAGATAGACATTTGAAGCCTAAATCATAAATAAGTAAATAAAAGGAATTATTTTACAGATTCACTGAAAAGTTTCCAATATTTCTTTCGTAAGGTTCTGGTGGTCAACTCTCAAGGTGAAATCTCCCGAGTGAACACCAAGAAGGACGTTGTGATTAAAGGAAATATCAACAACTATTTCAAACTGGGGCAGGAGGGGAAGTACCGTGTTTATCACAATCAATATGCCACCAATTCCTTCGCTTTGAACAAGCACCAGCACAGGGAGGACCACGACAAGAGGCGACACCTCTCACACAAATTCTGCCTGACTCCAGCTGGAGAGTTCAAGTGGAATGGGTCTGTGCATGGCTCCAAAGTTCTCACCATATCCACCCTGAGGCTGACCATTATTCAGCTAGAAAACAATATCCCAGCATCCTTCCTTCACCCTAATTGGGCTTCCCACAGGTAAATGAATAAATGGAAATGCACATTCTCGTGTTTTACTTGTGGTTTTGTTAGCAGTGTTAATGAGCAGTAGTATTTGTTTTTTCAAATCTGTGATTGCCAAGCACTGTGCTTCACTATAATAAAGCATCATGTGTGTTTGTGATGGAGGCTAAAAGGGTTGTACATTTGAGTAAAGTATTACTGCAGGAGTTTTTATCCTACCATTAAATCTTCTTAAAATGGCAAGCCATATTAGTGCATGTATATGTTTCAGATCATTTCCTTTTTTTGTACTTTAGGTCTAACTGGATTAAGGCTGTTCAGATGTGCAGCAAACCCAGAGAATTTGCACTAGCACTGGCTATATTGGAGTGTGCAATCAAACCAGTTGTCATGCTGCCCATCTGGAGGGAATCCTTGGGGCATACAAGGTAAAATTAATAAATATTAAATATTGTCAAATATGCGGATTTTAATTGGGTTTGCAATTACTAGTTCCTCTAAGCTTGTAAGAATTATGTTTAAATTGAGACAGTCATTCAGCACTTGAGGTGTATTTTCTCAAACAGAAACACTGAAAAACCTTGACAATATTTTTATAGTGTCATTGCCCCTGTGTTTATCTGAGCCACAGTCTCAAAACTGCTAAAATCTGGGAGAGTAGAAGAGCAAATTTCAACACTCTCGGTTCAGTGGAGCCTGGATTTTGTCTCTCATTTTGTCATAGGAGTAGAGAATAGATGTGTCTGGTGTTAGACACAATTGCATCCAGCTGTGTTTGCCTCACTGAAATAGCAAAAAAAGTGATGTTCCTGTTACAAGTAATACCGAAAACCTGATAGTGAGCATTCCGCTTAACTTCAGATATTTAAACTTATTCAAAAAAGTTTTTATGTGCTGTTGACTTCTTATATTTGCTTGCAAGATCCTACACTTTAATGCGCTTAAATCTTTATGGATTAGATTACGCAGGATGACAGCAATAGAAAGAGAAGAGAAGGAGAAAGTGAAAAAAAAAGAGAGAAAACAAGAAGAAGAAGAAACGATGCAGCAAGCTACGTGGGTGAAATACACATTTCCTGTCAAACACCAGGTGAGGGTTTCTTTTGTGGGAAGAACAAAGAAAATACAGGAACTGTTGATTTCTGACTCTTTGCTGTTTTCATTTAAGTTTACAGTGTTCATATCCTTGTGTTACTCCTACATGGAAGTAGGAACCATGGCCATGTATTCAAGCACATTGTCTTGGTCTGAACTGAATTTGATCTGTGTCGTGCTCTTATTGACACTGCCTGAGTGACAGATACTGCAAATCCAGCCTTTCCTCATGGAAGGTTCTGGGGGATTGTTGGCATCTTGTCTGTGTGTCTGTCCCTGTCCCACTCCCTCTCCCCAAAATCATCTAGCCTTAGGAGGCTTGTATAATATGATGGGAACTACAGTAAAAACCTCTTTATATCCTCCTACAGTGGATATTAACTACTTTTGTTGGAGTAGTTCTTTGCTCTACGCTTGTTATGACAAGCATTCAGGTCGATTCAAAAACTCCTGTAATCTTTCAGCTGAATAGATTCTCACAATTACATTAAGTAAATGAGGCTTTTAGATGCTATTCTGATAGATCAATTTCATTATCAGCAGATATATCTTCAATTTTAGTACATTATTTCACAAATAATTCTTCAGCTTGCTTGGAAAAGTGTGTAAAAATGTGGAGGGTTTTTTTTAACTTTTTTATCTTTGTTTTTTTAAATGTAAACATTAATGATGCAGCAAATAACATAATTAATATTATTTTTGAAAAATTATTTACAGGTTTGGAAGCAAAAAGGAGAAGAATATAGAGTAACAGGATATGGTGGCTGGAGCTGGATTAGTAAAACCCATGTCCACAGGTTTATGCCCAAACTGCCAGGAAATACTAATGCAAATTACAGAAAATTGCTATCAAGTAAGTGCATTGCTTACAATTTTTTTAATTGCAGTTAATTTGTGCGTGATATTTCTTAAGGAGATTTTAGGAGTAATGTTCCAGCAAAGTTTTTGTGGATACCTGGTAATCTTGTTCAGTGTAACCTGTTCAGTTGTCACAGAAATTTTGTAGCTCCATTAAATTGCTTCAATTTAGTTGTGTGTAATACTTGTGCATCTTTGTATAGCCTTATTTAAATTAAAGGTAGATAAAAGTTATGAAGAGCATCAAAACCAAAAAACATCATCTTAAATATTGAGGGGGTGTGTATATATCTATTCAGTAGTGCACTGTTTAATCTATAGTGTTACCACTGGATGCTTAATTCTCTTTCTGAATTTCACTAATGGTGTGCAAATGATTTGAGAGGTAAACTAACATACATTCAACTGTGGCAGAGTACAAAAAATACTCTGGATAATTGAAATCATTTAATTTGTTAATAGCAAAGAGCGAAGACGAAAAATGCAACTTGGATAAACGGAAAGGTGCAACTAAGGTAAAAACAGAGAAAGACAGAGCAAAGGATTCTCGAGATCTGCAAGCAAAAGACAAAGCAGATGTTTCAGAAACCTTGGAGAAAGTAAAAGAAGAAAAGTTGCGTGAAGACAAATTAGAAGTTGACACAATTTCTGAAAACTTAGATTGTGCAAGAGACACAGGTGATAATCTTTTGTTATTGTGAAACTCGTGTTATTGCACGAGTAAAAGCATAGAACCTCAGAAATAACTAGTGAAAAACCGTGTAACAGATTTTGTCAAGACATCTAAAATGTCTCAGTTAAATGATTGCCTGTTATCCATTGTAGTAGTGTCTGAAGCTTTTGTTCCTTTTTTAATTGAAATCTATTGATATGCTAAAAGGTCCATTTATTTCTTAGTGCTTAAGGTAAAAATATCATTTGTATTCATTGTTGGGGAGCTCACTGACTCAGAGTTACTTCTTCTTCGCAGTGGAAAAAGACATCGATGGTGAAAATGATAAAGTCATCAAGGAAGAACCTATGGATGTGGATGATATGAAAATTGAATCCTCCATAAAAGATGAGGAAAGTCACTGTAAGCGGGATATAATCAATGTCAGTGAGGGATTTCATTTAAGGACTTGCTACAAAAGGAAAGTAAAATCATCAAAATTAGATGGACTCCTGGAGCGACGAATAAAACAGTTTACACTGGAAGAAAAACAACGTCTAGAAAAGATTAAGCTGGAGGCTGGTGCTAAAACTGGGGGCATTCGATCTGTGAGCCCCCAGAAAAACACAGATGAGCTACAGATGAGGAAAGGGAAAGAAGGAAGCCAGTTTGACTCTTCTTCGCAAGATCAAAGCTACATTTCAGACAAGACCCAAGCCGAAGATGCAGAACAGGACTGTTTGCCCATCAGCAGCGTCTCCTGTACCAAAACTGGGGATGAAGATGAACCTTCTTTGCCTTTGTCAAACAGGCTCTCAAAACAGAGGCAGCTGCTGGATGGAGACTCCCCTCAGTCCTCTGAAGGAGACAACTCTGTTCAGAGTGATGGCAGAGAAAACAACGCTGAACCTTTGACTGCTGATAAGTGTCAGGGACAAGAGTCTCTTGGAGAGTCTGAGAGCTCTCTAGTGGATGGCTTGAAACAAACCAGTGCAGAAGGCAAAATCAAATGGGATGTTTCAGAAACAAATGAAAAACCCTTCAAACAAAAGCTCTCTGCTACCAGAGTGTCTCAGCGAGAGCTTGAAAACTTAGGGCCAGTGGTACCTGAAAGCAGCTGTAGGAGAGATGCTGTGGCCACTCTTGAAAAAGCAGAAGGGAATTCTGATCAGCAGAGTAAAGATGCAGAAAACAATTGTATGATAAAAAGCCGTATGGAAACCATGTCCTCTCAAGAAAGTGAAATGGAGGAAGAAATTGCTTCTGTAAAGACTGAAACTAAACCTGAAAAGATTATATTTCACCAAAAAGCAGTTAATAAAGATCTAGAATCATTTAAGACAGGGCTGATTTCTGAAAGAAACCTTGAAAGTCAAACTCTAGAACACATGGATGGTGAAGATGATAACGAGGATTTACTGAGCTCTAAACTCACAGAGGCTAATGGTCAAAAGAAAGGTCAGGAACTGAGAGTGGAGACAGGTACCGTGAACAAATACCTTGATCAGACAAATGTAAATACTGTTACCGACAAAAAGAATAATAAAGATGAAGAAACTGAGGCAGAAAAAGAAAAATCATCATTTCAAATGAATGGAAAAGACAATGACATTAAAGCATTATCAAATGATGACTGCTTAGTGAAAAATACCTGTGAAGCTAAGGCAGGGGCTGATATCGAACCAAAAGTTAATAATATTAATAAATCCATTCCAGAACATGAAATAAAACCATTGACTTTTAAGGACTCTTCAGTAAAACCATTCATGAATGGTGACGTCATGGGACAGGACACAAAGGATAAAAATAACATGGACTCAAAGTCACGTCTGCAGAGTTCACCTGAGTCTGAGTCTGGAGAGAGTCTTCAGCCACCAGATGAAATTCCCAAGAGTGTGCAGAAAACTGAAGAAAACCAGCTTTCTCTTGAGAGATCTGCCAGTGTTGGCTCTGCTTCCCTGCCAACACAGCCTGTCTGCAAAGAAAATAACCTGACCAGTGAAACAGAATCGATGGAAACTGAAGCTGTTGAGGAGAAGAGAGTTGCTCCGTCTCCTGTAACCTCCTTTGAGGAATCCAGCTTGAGCAGTCACTTTGCTGACCAGAATGGGCTACAGGCACATAAAATGGAAAATATCAATGGAGAAAGTAAAATAAAAACTGTCATTACTGAGGTGACTACCACAACCTCAACTGTGTCCACAGAGTCCAAAACAGTGCTTAAGGTCGCAGAGACTGGAGCTGCCAGCAATGAGAGAACCACAGTTGTTTCCTCTACAGAAAACTGTGCCATCTCCACTGTCACCACCACCACCACTGTGACCAAGCTCACCACTCCGGCCACAGACAGTAACTCCGATGTCATCTCTGTCCAGGAGCACAGTAAAACAGTGGTCACAACAACAGTCACCGATTCTCTGACCACCCCAGAAGGCACATTGGTGACTTCCATGACTGTCAGCAAGGAATATTCCACAAAAGACAAAGTGAAGTTAATGAAATTTACAAGGCCCAAAAAAACTCGTTCTGGAACTGCCTTACCGTCTTACAGGAAATTTGTTACCAAAAGCAGTAAAAAAAGCATATTTGTTTTACCCAATGATGACTTAAAAAAGCTGGCCAGGAGAGGAGGGATCAGAGAGGTTCCTTATTTCAATTACAATGCAAAGCCTGCCTTGGATATCTGGCCATATCCATCACCAAGACCAACTTTTGGGATCACTTGGAGGTACATAGTTTACATTTTTGAGAAAAAGTCTAGTATGTGATGAAATTAATTGGTTTTTAAAGTACTAGTGATACATGTTTGTGCCCAAACATGCAAATTTTGCTATTTATGATTCAGTTTTCTATATTGTTCAGTAAAAGTACAATGGAAAACCTTCATCCTTTTGGTTTGGTTGGGTATTTTAAATTGATTCTAAAATATAATTCATATTGTGTCATCAGGTACCGACTCCAAACAGTCAAATCATTGGCTGGAGTGAGCCTGATGTTGAGGTTGTTGTGGGCGTGTCTCAAGTGGGATGATATGGCAGCAAAAGCTCCACCTGGAGCAGGAACCACAAGGACAGGTATTATTATTTTGAATTTATGGTTTTCTTTGCAAATTGCTGCATTTCTTTTCTTCTGCTGTAAATTCTGAGTATTATACTCCCTCAAAACCTTTCTATAAAGGCTCGCTGTCAACTGCGGCATTTGAATTTAGTTTGCTGTTTTCTTTACCTTGAGTACATTGGGTTGACTGGAGATTTAGCTTTGTTTCTTTCTGTTATTAATGTACTGGGACTAATTCGTTGCAGAAACAACTGAAACTGAAATTACAACAACAGAAATAATCAAGCGGAGAGATGTTGGCCCGTACGGGATTCGGTCAGAGTACTGTGTAAGAAAAATCATTTGTCCCATTGGTGTACCAGAGGCTCCAAAAGGTTGGTTGGTTTGTTTGTTTGTTTAAACATTTCCCCCCCTCCCTGTAATCTAGAGAAATTAAGGTAACTGGATCTTTATGCTAATTCAGCCCATCAAGGGAGCAAATGCAGCTCTGCCAATATTAATTTACCTACAGGAAACAAACGCTGCATTTAACAAATGGAAGTGATTTAGCTGAAGCTGAAAAGCCTCCCTGTTTATAAAATGGGACTGAAACCACCACTAAATCTTGGTTTACACTTCAATTTCGTTTTACGGTATGGCTTAATGTGTGTGTTTTGACTGTTCTCTAAAGAAACTCCAACACCCCAGAGGAAGGGACTGCGATCAAGTGCCCTCAGGCCAAAAAGGCCAGAGACCCCCAAGCAAACAGGCCCTGTTATAATGGAAACTTGGGTAGCAGAGGAGGAGTTGGAACTGTGGGAGATCAGGGCATTTGCTGAAAGGTAAAGTGAGCTTTGAAATCATTTGTGTGATTGTTAAATAAAAGTTCTTGCAGAGAACACAACCCTTGTCACTATGATCACTAGAAACACATCTGTGTTGTATTTTTACTGGGCTCTTTGATACTGATAGTCAGGCTTAAAGTTACAAAGCTAAACTATTTGCCGGTTCCAAAACTAAGGTATGCAGATATTTCAGATTTGTTAGAACTAATATTAGATACATTTTTCCATGCTTATGAACTAACCACTGTTAAATGCTAAAAGGTTATTACTGTGATGCATGGAAAAGCTGTAGGCTGTTTTTGACATGACTTTGTACAGTATTTGTTAAATACTTCTATAATCCAAAGAAAATGGCTGTGTACAAGTAAATTGAGCCTGAGAATACTCAAGTCATAAGATGCATATTTTCAGTATCATGTGTTTACTGTTGGAGCAACATTTTTGAGTCTCTTGGAAAGAATAATTTTAAATGTATGTTATTACATGGGTTCCTTGCAGTCTCAGATGTAATTATAAATTCCAGTTTTGATTAATAGTAATAGTTTCCTGTAAGATGTTGCAGTAGTTTAGCGTCAGGATATTTCAGGGATGTTGCATGTAACTTCAGTAGTTTATTTTGAAATATTTTTAAAGCCACAGCCAGTTTTTCAGTGATATTCTGTCTCAATGGTTGCTCTTACGAGAGCAGTTGAACTGGATAAAACAAAATGCAGTTTGATGGCTGGATTTATGTGGTGGGCTAACTTACTTTTGGTTATGTCTTTGGCAGGGTGGAGAAGGAAAAGGCACAGGCAGTTGAACAACAGGCTAAGGTTAGTGAACAGAAGAAGGCAGAGGAGTTCAAGGCCCAATTGGAGGCTCAGCTAAAACACCAACGTTTGGCTGCCCAGCAGGTGGGGAGCTGTTGGTCGTCCCAGCAGTCAGCAACTGCACTGCTCACCACATGCATCACAGCCTGGGAAATGAAGTTATCCCTTGCTAACACCATTTCTCAAATAGTTCCAACCGCAGGTTAAGCCATCAAACAATGCTGCTGCCACTGTATACATTCGTTATTTTGAAACAGGGTTAAAGCAAAGGTTTGTTCTGGATTGCTTGTTTTCCCCCCACGTCATTTATGACACTTTAGAAAGGTTTAGTTTGTTTCCATTTTCAAGAAGGCTGGGAAGCACCCGTCTCCAGGTAAGGTTCTCAGTGTTCTGTGTTTGATGGAAAGCTGCCTTGGAATACAGCTGGCTTGGGAATACAACTGCATTTCATGCTTCACTCAAATTGAATCTTTTGATTTCATTCTATCTTATCTGAGTTAAGCCCATTGATAATTTTATTTAGATATATGTTGATATGCATATGTATTTATATTTAAATGTGTGCAATTAAAATTAGGAAACCCAATGCCATGTTGGTATTTCGCATACATTATTAAGAACTGTGCTTTTTCTCAATTTATTCCTTTTTCATTTCATCTTCCCTGACAAAAACACATTAGTAGAGAACGAGTGCTTCTAATTTGTGGGCATTACTGCAATATAGTGCTGGAATTTAAATTAGATAAATACAGAGGTAATTCCAGTAACATGGGAAAAAATGTTAGATTAGTTGACATTTTAGAAGAGCCTGCTGATACGTCCCTTCACTAAGGGGCTCTGTAGATTAAATGTGCTTTTTCAACAGTTACAGCACAGAAAATCGCTGGGTAAGGTAAGGGATTTTGAACTTAATTTTTTTAAGCAGGCTGCAAACTGTGTTTACATTTAAAAGAATTCTTTTAAAAATTGAATTCTCGGTGGTGAAACAGAACGATGCAGTCTGGTTTTTTCTGTAACTGGCAGGATCTCAGTGCAGGAAGCTCTAAGTTTAGGAATGCTAATAGTAAACTCTGTGTTGACGATGATGTACCAATTACTGACATAGATGCATGCACATGGTCAAAGCCAAATATAGATGGATATTTTTTGACTTTTTTAATCTTTCTGATTAATCTGAGACAAATTAATATGTTGGGCGGGTTTTTTAAAAGTAAAATGTGCAGTGAAATTAACATAAGCCAAAGATTTTAAAGTAGCTATAAAGAAAAATCTCTGACTGTATATTCTAAGCAAATTTCTAGTTCTGGAGGTCAAGGAGCCTATTCTTCAATCCTCTACAATTTGAACTAAAATCCTACCACAGGCCTTTATCTCGCAATATTGGGTAGAGACAATCTTTATGCTGTCAATTCTGAAAATACTAATTATCTCTTTGTTCCATTTCTTTCCTAAATAGAAACGGCTGGAGCAGCAGAAGCAGATCCCTGCAGGAGGTGTGATCCCTGCAGCCACCACGGCCAGCAGCACTGCAGCCACAGTTTCCACACCACAGAAAGTCGTGGTGGGCTCTCTGACAGGCCCTGTCCCCACAGGAACCAAAGTAGTGCTCACCACTAAAGTGGGGTCTCCAGCTACAGTAACATTCCAACAGAACAAGAATTTCCATCAGACTTTTGCTACCTGGGTTAAACAAGGCCAGTCTTCAACGGGTAAGGAATCATTTGTCATGGAAGGAATATTGCTGGATTTCATCCTGTGTATGCATCACATCCTGTGTACACATCACATCTCCTCCAGATATGCAGCATTATTACATTTCTGCTTATCTTTGCTCTTAAATCTTGCTATGCTAGAAGGACATTGCTGAGATTATAATCTGTCTAGTTTTTCCTTATTCTGACTTGCTAGGAAGTCTCATTTCTGACCTGTCTCATTAATTACTGACAGTTTTTGTACTAGTAATCATTCATGAAAGCATTCTATGGTGTAACATACTGTCTCCAAAAACAAACCTTTACCAAAGAAAGCATGCCACATTAAAAAAAAAAAAAAAAAAAAAAAAAAAGCAATCCTGTAGTTTGCTGTTTCATACTTGAAAAACAGTCATTTCACTAATGATTCTGCTCTAAACCTGCCTGTTCTGTGTGCCTCAATAGCCACTAGCACAGCTGCCACCTCAGCCACAAGCATTGCCAGCACAGGGCAGACCTTCCAGCTCTCAGGCAGCCCAGTAACGATGGCAGGGAAAGTGATAACTAAGCTGCCTCTCCCTGCAAACAGCAAGATTGTTGCCGTCAATGTGCCATCAACTCAAGGAGGTAGGGCAAAGGGAACTGAATAAAAACTGTATTCCAGCTTGCTGCTTAATTCTCCTTTGACACTGTTTTCCCAGTGATGTGAAGGGGGAAAAATATTTCATATATATATATAAATATATAAATACGAGTTTCTACAGCTTCTTCCCCCGGTGTTGCATATTTGTGTCTGTAAGGGGAAAAATGCAGGTTTTTTTCCTATAAATTATTCTGCATTTCCTAGCACAAAATTAGGAGCTTTATTTTGAACAATGTGGAATGAAGCATGCTTATTTTTTGGTTGTCTAAATCAACAAAGCAACTTTCTTCACAAAAATATTAATGCCTACAGCTGCTCTTCACTAATGAGCAGGAGTTTGGCTCCAAACTAAGATAAGCATTTTTGATTGTTGCCTCAAGAAGAGGACTTAATATTTTGAGATTTGTGAATGAATATTGAACAGAAAAGCTCATCTGAGCATGGGAGCAAATCATGAAGGCTGCAGATTTCGTATTGAAATTTCTTAGGTTACAGAAGAAGGCATTGCCCATTTTCTTCAGCACCACAGTGTTGTAGGTGAAAGGTGTTTAAACTGCCCTCCTACATTTCAGCTGTAATCAGATTACAGCTTTAAATGGTTGTACAACACTAATCTGTGGCACCCTGTCAGTGCAATGCGAGGACTTCTTTGCAGTTACCATCAAACTGATCTTTGTGAAGATTCACACTTTCCTTAATCTTTTCTAAAATATCTGTTTCTTAACTTAAAATGTAGTTGGACTATTGACAAAATATAATGCTGCTTCTTTTTACAATATGACAAAGGCTTTCCCGGGAAAAGTTGAAAGGCTGAAAGGTGTTCTAGAAACCCGGAGATTTGAGTTCTAAATGCCACCCTGGAGTTGCATTTACTTCTTTTGCTGTCCATTATGTCATTAATGAATTCTCAATTTTTCTTTAATTAGGTGTGGTTCAAGTTCAGCAAAAGGTATTGGGTATCATTCCATCAACTACAGGTGCAAGTCAAACCTTTACTTCATTCCAGCCAAGGACAGCAACTGTAACCATTAGGCCAAACACCACAGGGACATTAGGAACAACAAGCACTTCACAAGTAAGATGTTTTCCTGGTTATTTAACTCAAAAAAATATGGGTGCATAGACGTTAAGTTATTAGCAGATACTAAAAGTTCTGGCTGATCACTTTTCAATGTTTTTGGCTCGTCTCAACAATGGTGTGTACGGATCCTTTATTCCAAAGAGGTATAACAGTTCCCTCCAGTTGGGAAAATTAAAACACATGTGGAAAAACCATTCAGAGCATATCCCAGGGGCTTTTTCCTCAAGTTTACAGGTGGTCTCCTCTTTGGTGTGCACAGGTAGTGCAGGGGACACCGCTGCGCCCCGGGATGACGGTGATCCGGACACCACTGCAGCAGTCCGCCCTTGGCAAGACCATCATCCGAACACCTGTAGTGGTGCAACAAGGTATTCTGCCAGCCAGTAGGTTCACTTTAATATTTCAATTCCCAGTGTGAAATCCATGATTTGTTTCTTCATGAATTCCTTGTGTGTCATTGCGTCCCGTCCCCAAAATCCCTCGTTTTGATGCTTGACTGATGCCTTTTTCAGCTTTTGGATGTGTTGGTTGGAGGCTTTGTCAGTGTTACTCATCATTGACTGGGAAATGTAGTACTTAATTTTGAGTCCATTCATTTGAGAAAAAAAACCAAAACCCAAACCTGAAAAAAACCTAAAAACATACAGAGTAATTGTGCATTGAGAAAGCCTTTTTATTTTTCTATGTTTTTCTTAAAGAGAAGCTCACTGTTTGAAGTACTCCATATGTATGCAACCTTAGTTAAAATGGGAAACATTTCGAAGTCATTTTTCAACCACACAAATGTTTGTAAAGAAAATTTATGTGCAAATGGCAGTGTTTGCTTCACCTGTCAGATCACCCTCACACCCATTGCAATTTGTGACTTGGAGGTTTGCTGTGCCTATGGTTAAAAAGCTGAAAACGCATTTGAATTTGTTTCTTAGCTCAAATTCTTCTCTTACAGGTCAGACACAGCAAGTGGTGACTCAGATAATCAGGGGTCAGCCTGTCTCAACAGCAGTTTCTAGTACCAGCACAGCTTCTTCCAGCAGCGGGCAGAAAACCATCACGAGTTCTGGAACAGCCCCTCAACAAGTTCAGCCACAGACCCCAGCGCCGCCCCCTCGCCCTCAGCAGGGCCAGGTGAAGCTGACAATGGCCCAGCTCACCCAGCTCACACAAGGACAGGTAAAGCACTGCACCAGCCCTGGGTGTGGAAATGTGCTAACACCCATCCAGCCTTTGCATTTCAGCAGTGTAGTGCCTGTGCCCTTAAATTTAGGTGTCTGGTTTCATTTAGGATGAGCATTGGCATAATTACAGACTGAAAGCAGCTTAAATAGTAACTAAATATAATAAATGGTAAATACAAAGTAAGTAGTTTTGATAGTAAAGTTTTAACTCTTGCTTCCCTGTTGTATTTCCCAGTAAGGGAACTGGCATCGGGAATGTTCAGCAGCGTAGAAAAAAATATTTAATAGCTGTAAGGGACATAATTATTCTGACAAGATTATTTTGTGTGGTCCATTTTGTAGACATTCAGATCATAATTTTGATTACTTGTTTTTGATTTGATATGAAGATTTAGTTTTCATTCATGCTATCCAGAATCTCAGGGGAAAAGTTGCAGTATCTGTAAGCAGCAGAAGAAAAAGTTCTTACAACTTCTGCTCAGATCATGAAGGTCTGTTGGCAAAAAATGAGTTGAGAGTCAATTTTTGGGTAAAAATACATATCTGTGATTTACCACAAGGGCCATTTTTCAAACTATAAATAATTATAGAAATGATTGTGATGTACAGACTGCTGCTTGTCAGATAAGGTTTTTTGTAGATGGAACAAGACTTGGAGTTTAAGCTGAAGGGGAAGGTAAGTTTAGATTAAATACTGGGAGGAAATTCTTCCCTGTGAAGGTGGGGAGACCCTGGCACAGGGTGCCCAGAGAATCTGTGGCTTCTCCACCCCTGGAAGTGTCTGAGACCAGTTTGGATGGGGCTGGGAGCGGCCTGTGGATAGTGGGAGGTGTGGGTGGAACTGGGTGAGCTTTAAGGTCCCTCCCAACCCAAACCATTCTGTGATTCTTTGAGTTTCTACAGCAAAGACTCAGAGTTTTTGTATTCTGTTCTGTGGGTTCACAAAATGTGTAATTCCAACCCAGTCATCTGTTGACAGTAGAATTGTTGAAAGAGTCCTTGAGTACTTCATGATCTCAGATGCTAGTTTTGGATTTTAGGAGTATGGTATGTGATAAAATATTGAATTCTGAAATCCAAACCCCTAATTTTCAGCCAGGTCTGTCTAAGAATTATGTCACTAATACGTCAATATTAACTTTTTTTTTTTAGGGTGGCAATCAAGGCTTAACTGTGGTAATTCAGGGACAAGGTCAGACTACTGGTCAGTTACAATTAATCCCTCAGGGTGTGACTGTAATACCTGGTCCAGGACAGCAGCTTATGCAAGCAGCTATGCCAAATGGTACAATTCAAAGGTTTCTGTTCACTCCACTACCAGCAGCTGCTACTACAGCTAGCACAACTACAACCACCGTTTCTACTTCCACCTCGGGTAAGCATTGTTCTGTTCAGGAATAAAGAAGCTTCGGTTTCAATTGCATGGGAATATTTGTGCAGCTGGAGGTTGTCTGTTACCGCGGTAAATTTGTTGGAAGCGTATCGCAGAGTGTGTTGAGTTCCTGCATAGGTTTGCAGCGGGTTTGGGTTCTCGGGGCTCACAGCCGTGCCGTTTGCAATAATGGACTCCTCGTTGTGTCATTGACAGCTGCAGGGGAAGCGAAGCCGGCTCTGCAGGCGCCAGCCCCGGCCGTGCCCGCGGGGCAGGGCCAGGGCCAGGGCCAGGCCGGCTCACAGCCCGCGGCTCAGCCCCAGGGCGCGCAGCCCGACGGCCCGAGCCAGCCCGAGGCTCCCGCTGACTCCGCGGTGCCGCCCGAAGCTCAGCCCTCCAAATCTCCGGCTCAGTCTCCGGCCCAGGCTCCGGGGCTCTCTCCAGCGCCAGGCCCGATGCAGCCGCCGCCCGCGGGCCCGTCCCCAGGCCAGGCCCAGGCTCAGCATCCAGCTCAGGTGCAAACTCCAACCCGCCAGCCCGGTCCCACGCGGGCCCGCGCTCCCGTACAGATCCCAGCTCGGCCGCGGCGACCGCGGCCTCGGGTTCAGGCCTCGGGCTCGACCCTCGCGAGCGCGCAGAGTTTAAATCGCGTTCCCGTGCGGCGCCCGGCTCATCCTCAGCTGCAGCTCCGGCAGCCTCCAACAGGTGTTACTGCAGAGCCTCGGCTCCCGCAGCGGGCGGAGGGCCCGTGTGAGCCGCAGCCCCTCGCTGCGGCTCAGATGCGAGCCCGGCAGGGCAGCGGGCCCCAGATGGAGCTTCAGGTACCTCCTGAGGTGCGGCGCGGTAGGCCAGCGCAGGCTCAGCAGAGTGGCACTGCGGTGACAGTGCCAGCAGCTAGTGTGCAGGAGCAGCTGCGCACAGTTCAGCAGCTCAGGGAGCGGCAGCAGAAGAAAAAGCAGCGACAGATAGAAATTAAACATGAGCACGCCCTTCAGGCTTCTAATCAAAGTGACATTATCCAGAAACAGGTAAAGTTAACCGAAGGAAATGAACGCTTAATGAATTAAAGAAATCCAATTTGAAACGCCTGTTCTTGTGAACGGTGTTAATACGTTTGATAGACGGTTAATTCGATTCTTTCAAAGATAGTGCACGATTGCTATTGGCAATTTAATGACACGTTCCAAGTTAATTCAGCACGTCAAGTCGCTTGTTCCATGTTTGCATTCTTCTGTCACCTTGATTCAGCTTACCAGTAGCTGCTGGGACAAATCCATCTCTATTCTCAATTCAGGAAAGATAGGTCAGAGCTAGGAGGGCTGATGGACAGAACACACGTGCAGTACTTTCATTACCTGAAAACTGAGGTTCCAAAGAGGTATCTGAATTGTGATGCTGTTGGATGGCTGTGGGGCTTAAAAAAAAAAAATATATATATATATAATGGACTCTTACTGGTTCTAAAATGAAACAACCAGTCACTGAGGGAATACAGTCAATTTACATTTAATTCCTGGGTTCATACTTGACATAAGCAAAATATCCTACCCCTGGGGAGGGTGGTGTTCTTTTTCAATTTCTCTATCAATTTTCAAATAATTGTTTTAAACAAGCACTTCTCCCCTGATAAAATCAGCTTTATTTTATCACTCAGTGAAATAAATGACACTTTAACTTGGGAAATGTCCTGGTTCTCCCCATAATGCTGTGAAATGCTGGCTAAGTTTTCATCTTTTATTTTGGATTCTGTATCATCCTACAGGTGGTTATGAAGCAGAATGCTGTCATAGAACATTTGAAACAGAAGAAGACACTGACTCCAGCTGAGAGGGAAGAAAATCAGAGGTGAATGTGCAGCACAGTGCATCCATAGATATCCAATTTTTCATTTATTACACCTTTTAATGGTGTCATAATGAAATGCTGGTTTATAAAAACCTGCTTAAACAAGTGTTGCTATTTAAAACTGGTTAGAGTAACACATAAAAGTAACTTTCATAATGATCTTTATTTAATCTTGTATAATATCTCGATTCTATTTTGATAATATGTTTTTAAGTGATGCTACATATTGTGTTTGAAGCTGGCCACAGTTTTTAAACTCAAGTAAAGGAGCTCAGAATGGAGCATTAATGCTTCTGCTGCAAAAAACCCCCAAAAACTGGGTTTTGTTTGTCCTTTATCATGGCCACGTGTTTCCATTCTTGTCCCTGCACATCCCACTCTACAGAAGGAGCTGAAGAGTTGGAAGACAGATTGACAAACTGAAAGATTTTATGCTTGAAGCTGCTAAACAGAAATTTGGAGTGTTTGTCATTTGTCTTGGAATTATTTTGACTCCTTTTCACACATGCAGTTGCTCCAATTAGATAATCACAAGTGTGTGTCAGATACTGAGAAAAAGAAGAGTACGTTCTATAAAATTTTGATCATCAGATCACAATCTCAGTTGATTACAACACTGTCCCTGGGTGCCACTCCTTCACTGTTCCCAGTTGCATAAAAAAAAGGATGTATTGGATTCTGCTCTTCATTTCGTGGTGTCAGACAGCCAAATAGGTGTTTCGACTGCCAAAAGTCCGATTTAAGAGAAAGATGAAAAAAATAGCTCTAACTAGCTTAGTTTGTGGTGCAGCTGCCTTTCCATCTCACTGATTTATTCTTCTTCAAAAATACAATGTGGGGACCTTTAGTCTGTGAAAAAAAACCAAACTAAACCAAGTGACACAGTGCAGGTATAAAAAGCAAACTGAACAAATTTGTATGGCCCTACAAATATTTATCTACATATTCCATTTGTCATCAAAATCCAGCTGTCTGTCAAAAGATAAAATGTCTGAGACCACAGAGTTGCCAGCAGCTGCTTGTCCTGGCCATTGCTATTCTGCTGTTTCCTCTCAACTCGATGGGAGTTGTTTTTCATGGTCACTCCGGCAACAAGAAGCATTTGGTTTTCTAATGGTTTTGGAAAAGAATGGGGAAGGGAAAAGTAAATTCAGAAGACCCAAAATACATTCATTTTCTAACTGAAATATAAAGCAAAAGAATGAAAGGTGCAAAATAAGTGAGCAGGAAAATAGATTTATAGTTGAAGGTACAACAAGCAGACGAAAAACAATCTTGAACTGTCATTAGTGGAGAAATTGGGAAGTGCTTATAGTGAATTCTGTACAGTGAAAAGTGTTTGCCGGTCCTTATGCCAAAACACAAAATCTTGGTAGTATTTCGTGGTCAGTGGAGCGTAGAAACGTCTGGTTTTGAAGAAGTTACAGGCTTCCAACTCAGTTCCAACTTACATCAGAATAAAAATCCAGCTCTTTCAAACAAATTGTGGAAACTGAATTGAGTGAAAATCTCTCTCATCCTACTAAAGCCAAAGCTTTGTTGGGAGTCGGATGGGGGAGGGGAGGAACAATTAGTACTCAGATCATTTAAGTGAAATTGGGACTGGCCCTCTTGAGCCTGACAAGAGACTTGATCTCTCCCTGCAGTGCTCTAGTAAATAAACAGGAGTGGAAGCACTGGATGTTGCTAAATTTACCTTGTACATCTTAGGAAATACAATAATGAGCTTGCAGCGACTGGAGAATTGATTCTGCGTTCTCAACTGGGAATAAACAGGCAGCTCAGCACAATGTCCTTTTCCTTTATTCCTTCCCCAGAATGATTGTGTGCAACCAAGTGATGAAATATATTCTGGATAAGATAGACAAAGAGGAAAAACAGGCGGCTAAGAAACGGAAGCGAGAAGAGAGCGTGGAGCAGAAGCGGAGCAAACAGAACGCGACCAAGCTCTCAGCTCTGCTTTTCAAGCATAAAGAGCAGCTGAAAGCTGAAATACTGAAAAAAAGAGCACTTCTGGACAAAGATCTACAGATTGAAGTGCAGGTAAGGACAGAGTCTCAAAGGCTAATTTGATGTTAAGCTGGGGAGAACATTTCTGTGTTAATTTTTGTCTGTTTGCTCAGTGAGATTTTAAGGGAATTTGCAGGAAGAAGCTGTGGTTGTGGATCTCTGCAAAGCTACTTACGTGTCCTTTGAGGGCCTCTTGGTTTTCTTCTGGACTGAGATTATCTTCTTTAATAAAACAGCTTCTCATAAGTTACAGCCAGTGGGCCATTGTAGCCCAAGAGTGTCATCCATTAATATTATGTGAATTGTAGGTTCAGAACATGAAAAAATTGGATCTTTAAATGGATTTAATTCTTTTCTTTTGGTTAAGCTTGGGGATTTTTGCCTAGATTTTAACCCTGTCTTGCAATAATCATATGAAGTGCCTCCTTCTATTTATTCATTTAATACACTTCAGGAGGAGCTAAAGAAAGACTTGACTAAAATTAAGAAAGAAAAAGAAAGAGCCCAGGCAGCAGCTGCTGCAGCAGCAGCCGCAGCCGCTGCAGCCGCCGCCGCTGCCCCGCCACCGCCGCCACCAGTGCCACCAGCACCGCCGCAGCTGCCAGCAGCCAGTGTCACCTCCTCCTCCTCCACCACTGTCCCTGTGCCAGTCTCCTCCCAGAAGAGGAAACGAGAGGAGGAGAAAGATTCCTCGGCTTCCAAGTCCAAGAAAAAGAAAATGATTTCTACTACCTCAAAGGAAACGAAGAAGGACACAAAGCTTTACTGCATCTGTAAAACGCCTTACGACGAGTCCAAGTGAGTAGCGATGCCCCAGCCCCTCCTGCATGTCCTTAACGTTAGGTTTAGCGTCAGCCCTTAGCACCAGGTAGTGCTAGAAGTGGAGCTAGTGGCAGATTATTGCAGGCATCACTGAGATACAGAGAATAAAGTCTCTATTTTCCACTAGCAGTTACAGATATTAACATTCTCGATTGACAGTGTTACTGTGCGTGGTTTATATTTTACTCGTTTGCATGTCTCCATTGTGTGACCTTCCTGTCTCACATGCACATACTCTTTTCTTTTGTTCCCTCCGCTCTGTTACTCTTTCTTTTGCCTCTGCCTCAGAAGCAAGTGACAGTTTGGTTTGAGCATTGTCTTGTGAAGAAGTAGCCGATGTTCCTCAGAAATAGCTTCGGTACCGTCTTCCAATAAATGGCTTTTTTTTTGCAAGGCAGTACCCAGTAAAGGGGGCTCCGAGTCACTGCACTGCAATTCACTTTGGACAATGTTTCAGGGAGAAATGGTTTCCATGCGTTATTATTTGCGTGCCAGGGTTGATAAAAATGAATATTTAAGCATTTGACGAAGTGAAAACTGCAGTTCTCTGTCGTTTGATTCTGACTGTGAATGAGGAAAATTATTTACGCTACGTACAGCGCTTGTGAAGAAATGGTGTAAGTGCTGGAGTGCAGAATCCAGTGGATTCCAGGGGATAGTGCTACATGTTCCTGTTGAGCTAGAGGTGACTAACAGCAGTAGTTAGCAGTGGTTAACATCTGAGGGCTGTGTGGAGGTGTGTGTATGATAAATCTGACTTCAGACCAGCTCCAAGTGCCAATACCCAGAAGTATGAAGTGGTACAGTCTGATGGTGCTTTCAGGGCTGGTAACAGGGAAACCATAGATCTGGAGTGGTGCATTCACTCCATGGGTCATGGTTCTTCATTCCAAGTTTAGGGCCAGGACTAGGGGACCTCTTGAGGCTCCTTCTAGCCTTTTTTGGGGTTTAATTATGTCATTTAATAAAGTTGAGATATTTGAGGTTTTTTTCACCTTGGTTTTGAGTAGCTCTGACCATTGCACTATGACTTTGGTGTGGGAGGTGGGGCTGCTCCCTGGACTGCCAGTGCTGCAGGAAGAGCAGGATGATGCTCTGACTGTTATGTCACTGTCACCTCTGAGGGTGTCCCCAGCCTCACTTAACTTTGTGTTTGTGTCAGGTTTTCTGTCACCCAGTGTCCTTAGGAGGGACCCTGTTCTCTGGTTGTGATACCAGAGGTCTGTGTGTTACTGTATCTGGACTTTGTCAGAGTTTGTGTTTACTCCAGTGGCCATAGAGTGAATTTTGCTAGCTTGAATTGAGAACTGTGCTTCAGTGCACTGAATAAAACTTCAAGAAAATGAAATGTTAATAACTTTGTAGTATCCTCAACAGTAGGGTTTAGCTCTGCTGCTTAGCTTTTTGTGAATTTTAAATTCGGTGTTCCTATAAACGATGTCTGTACTGCTGAAATACTTAATCCATTTGCTGATTGGAAAGTAATTAGTCAAGTTTTAAAACAGTTCTCTGAGAGTTTTTTTAATTTTTTCATATATATATATATATGTAGGCATTGGATCGTCCTCTTTGTGCTGGTGTCTCTTTTCTGCTTCAGAAAAGATAGGTGTACTACTTGAAAAGCCAAGTCGTGGTATTTTATGAATACCCTGTGCATTTTGGATTTTTTTTTTTTGATTTAGTAAAACCTTTTAAGTTGTTTGGTGCTGTGAAATTTATTGCAAGTCTCTTATGTTTAGTTCTCTTTCATGATACTCCAGGCTTATAGGGATTTGCTGATGCTGTTTTCAAGGATGGGCAGTAAGGATATCTTTCTGAGATTCCTACTTAGATTCCAACTTATTTGTTAAATCATCATGTGGCACCTGCTCCACATTCCAGTGGTGAGGTGTAGCATCTATGCCTGGATGCAAACGTGCTCCCACATCACCAGGAGCAGACACAGCCCCTCTTGGGAAGGGGGCGCAGGCTGAGCTGCTGATAGTTGTCAGAATCCATGTCTGGCCATTCTTTATGGAAATTGGGTGGTGTGATATGTATTTTAGGATTTGCCTGACTGAAAAACAAGAGAAAAGGCAGGATGTGAGTGTCCAGGATGTGTGCAGAGGCCCAGGAAATCAGAGATGCTTCCTGTGGAAGGTGGGGTAACTACAGCCCTGTTGGTGCTGTGGTGTCCCCGGGGTGTTGCCTGCAGGCTGACAGGGTGGCAGGAGTTGCTACAGCAGCGCCTGGCAGGGGGTTGAGCTCTCCAAAATCCAGGAGGATGGAGGTTCTGAGTCCGCTTGCTTTTGCTTAGGCAGAGAGAATGGATGTGAGCGTCGCCCATCTGGTTGTCACTGGTCATAGGTGTGTTCTGAGAGATCCATACACGAGTTACAAACATCCTGGCATAATATTTTACACTTTTGTCACATCATTCTGTGCAAGGTCCCATCCCCATGATTCTGTCCCTGGCTCCCTTCACTTTGTGTCATACCATACCTGGTTCTGTCACACAGCTGTGTCTGAGAGGAGACATTATTCACTCAAAATTCCACTTCGTCACATTTTTAAGTACTTTCTTATCAGTTTTTCAGTGTACATCCCCCTGAAAAAAAACCCCACCAAGATTTAAAATTGACAATCGTGCCCTGGCCCCATTTTCCTTCGTATTTTACACCAAGACGTACCTACACACTGCTGGTTGCATGTTCTTGTAGTGTACTCGTAACTCCTAGTTGGTGTTTGCGCTTTGCTTTTGTTTTTTAAATTAACTGAGACCTACATTTTCAAACCTTAAGGAAACGTTTCAGTGGCTTTTGAGCTGCAATTTTGAAAATGTAAAACCTTTTCCTTTGGCCTTGTCTTTTTGTGCCTTTGACAGTTTTTCACACACACATTGCAGACGGTAGATTTTTAGCCCATAGCTTTGTCAAAATCTGGGTACGTTTGGATATGTACATATTAATACATGTGCATTTTGATGAATTGTCAAATTAAAATTGACCCAAGTGACCTTACTCGCCAGTCTAGCTGCAGTATGAGATGTTAGTTTGTAAGGATAGGGAGCAGGGAAGCTGAGACAGAAAGTAGCCCAGCATCAAGTGCATCAGAGAGAAATGCAGGGAAAAGTGCCATGCCATTTGAAATGACAATTACATTGTCATTTTCATTGTGAACACTTTTAGGTTCTATATTGGCTGTGATCTTTGTACTAACTGGTATCATGGAGAATGTGTTGGCATCACAGAAAAGGAGGCTAAGAAAATGGATGTGTACATCTGTAATGAGTGTAAACGGGCACAAGAGGGCAGCAGTGAGGAGTTGTACTGTATCTGCAGAACACCTTATGATGAGTCGCAGTGAGTTCGGATAAGAACCTCTTATTCCATGTCTAGGTAGCAAAACTGCTCTGACTGTGCTTTCCTGTTCCTTGCAAAGAGTAAAAAACGAGTTATTCTGCATATATTGTATTCGTTCGTAATACAAATTGCTTTCCGGTAATTGTCTCCCCCTCCTGAATGTTTCTGTTCGGTAAATGTTTAGGAAAAGTGAAGTTCCGCAGGGTGGTGTAAAATGTTTTGTGGTTTTTATTTTTAACAACAAACTACTAAAACGCCATGTACTTGAAATTGGGATTTATTTTCTTTTTTTTTTTTTTTTCCTTTATTTTCTTTAACAGGGGATGGTTGGAAAGGTTAAAAGACAAATGCTATATTTAGTGGATTTTTTTGTGCTTTAATCTGATCTGGCTGGAGAACATAATTTTAGTATGGGGGTATATGGTTGGTATATAATTATATATATGTGAATTGTATACATCTTTTATTGTAAGGCTCTGTGTCATAGAGTACTCCCTCTGTATTCAGTTACAAGACCGAAACTTCCATATGAAAAGTGCTTGTATGGAGTGAAACAAGCCCTAGTTGTAGTCCAGTTTGTGCAAAATGCATCTTGAATTGGTTTGGATACCGGCCGGGTGAGACTTCTGGCTTTACACTGTTCCCTTCATCTCTAAAGCAGAGGAATTATTTTTGAAATCTTGATTGCTTGAAAGTATAAAATTTAGGAACGTGTTTTGAAATACAGAAAGCAGTCGGAGTAGAATTTGTCGCTCTGAAACCTGACGTTACCTGTTGTATTTAATCACGCCAAGTATCTGCTTGTGTGCAGGGGATGGCAGGTTTATGTGTTTAAATGCAACCTGCGCTTGAAACAGATGAAGGCACTGACATTTGGGTCGGCTCTTGCAGATTTTACATTGGCTGTGACCGATGTCAGAACTGGTACCACGGGCGCTGCGTGGGCATCCTGCAGAGCGAGGCGGATCTCATTGACGAGTACGTGTGTCCCCAGTGCCAGTCCACGGAGGATGCCATGACTGTGCTCAGCCCGCTCACAGACAAGGACTATGAAGGGTTGAGGAGGGTCCTGCGCTCCTTGCAGGTGAGCACCAGGGGCTGTGACACACCCGGCGGGTCTGGGAGGAAAGGCTGATTGCTCCTCATCGCCTCTGGGATTTGAGGGAATAGCAAAGCTGTGCCACCGTGTCAGCTGCAAACTCGCTTGGCATTATTGTGCTGAGGAATATTTACGGTAATTGGGAAATCACTGCTCCAGAGTGGGTGAAACTAAACAGTCCCTTCAGTGAAAGGCTTTTAAAGGAAGCAGATTTAGAATCCCAAAAGGCTGAGTGGGAGCCTGACTGCACAGGGTGTGGAAGGTGCAGGGTTGTGTTCTCAGATCAGTTTTCTGCGGGGTGTGATCCACACTTCCTTACTTTGAGTGTTACCAGATTTCAGGAGTGTTCTCAGAGGGGATCATTGTCAGCATGTAAATGATGGCATCCTGATAACAACAATTGTGTGCACTGCCTGATATTTCTGGTTTGTCTGTCACTCCCAAAGAGGCTTTTTCTGCTACAGCTATAAAGAATTTTTAAGAATTCTGGTGAAATTCTTAAAACTATGCTAACAGAAATGCTGTAAGTAATATTTTGCGTTGTCCTGTATTTTGCATACATTTGTAAAAGCATATTCATTTCAGGGTACTTGAAAGCACTCTCAGTAAATTCATTCCATACTTTTCCATGCAGCCTGTTCAGCACAGTATCCTGTTATGTCTGAATTTCAGTTTCCTGTTTTGAAGCCCAACTACTGGGTCACTGACATTTAAAACTTTACCCAGTCATCAGATGAGAACTGGTTCCTTTTTCATATAATGCTGCACTTCTTCCTGAAATTCAACTCCAGACCCCAACAGATAAAAGGATGAAAATATTTACCTATTAGTAGGGCCTAATTTAACTTAATTTTATGTTTTCATCCTCTCCTCTTTCCCTGCCAGGCTCACAAGATGGCATGGCCGTTCCTAGAACCGGTAGATCCCAACGATGCACCAGATTATTATGGTGTCATCAAAGAACCAATGGGTGAGTGTTGGTGAGAACAGCCTGAGGGAGTGGGTTTGGGCTTTGGAACAGCAAGTTCATTCCCTGCTGACCAGTTCCAGCCATATTTTGCAAAATACACAGATTAGGCAGGTGAAACGCTGTGATTTCTCGCTGATATCAAAATAGGAAAGTTCAGTTTAGTATCTTGGCAAAATGTTGTGGTACGTTGACTGAAAATAATATTTTGTTTAGGAACTGTGTCCTTTCCTGTTCCAGTGTTTTAGATTGTGCTGTTATAACAATGCTGAACAACTCTTATTCCATGATGGACGGGTGAAAGTTTATAAGGAAAGCTCAAATAACAGTATTATTGATGGTAAACAAAAGTGCATTTAGCCCTTTCTGACTAAAGTAGGAGGAGAAGACCTTTGTATTACAAGTAAATCTGAGTAAAATACACCAAGTAATCCAGACCCATCTGCAGTTGTTTGCACACATTCTGGCATCACTGGCATTTCAAAATAAGCACCTTAAGGCATTTTCCAAGGGCAGACAGTTGTTTTTCTGGCTAAAAGTGCCACTAGCATTTTACACAGCTGTATTTCTATCAGACAGGTTTTGTTCCTCTCCCTGTTTTTAATTGATATTTGCATCAAACTAGGACAATTAACAACTGATATCACCATTCCTGTCTCCTCAATGTGTCTGGTCAGTAAGGATGAGAGCTCTGGCATTTTGCATGACACTGCACTTGGAATCTTTCAGCTGTGCCATCTCTAATGTGCACATGCCCACAAGAATCGATAGCTCATTCAAAGCAAGGCAGGAATTAAAAAAACAATCAGGAGGTGATGGCTGTTACATGTACAAGGTACCTGGATCCTGATTGTCTGACCTCCTTTCCCCTTCATTTCTTCAGAAAAAGCAGGGAGCAGGGTTTTCCCTGGTCACGGTGATTCTTGCATTTTATTGAATTTACCTGCACACAACATATTCGTGCCTGAGTGTCCCTTCTGAGGGAGACCTGCTGCTGTCACCAGGCACAAGCAGCATTCCTGGAAAAGCCTCTAACCTGGAAAATGCTTTGTTTCCCCCAGTCTTGACGACGTAGATTTCTGTTTAGGATGAAAGTCTCTCATTTAAATAATCTTTGGTTTCTTTAAAGACCTTGCTACCATGGAAGAAAGAATCCTGAAGCGCTATTACAAAAAGGTCACGGAGTTTGTGGCAGACATGACCAAAATTTTTGATAACTGCCGTTACTACAATCCAAGTGACTCCCCTTTTTACCAGTGTGCAGAAGTTCTCGAGTCTTTCTTTGTACAGAAGCTGAAAGGATTTAAGGCAAGCAGGTAAGCTGGAGTGTTCCTAACCACAGGGGTTGTGTTGGCCCCCGAAATCTCCTTTCTAAGTTTATCTTGCATTCACGCAGGGATTTGCTCAGTGCGCTTTCCTGGAAAATTGTGTCAAAATTAAGGCTTAAATACGATTTTGTGAAGGTTACTTTGGAATGTTTATTCAAAAGGAGTTGTTAAAAATCGGGGTGGCATCATAAATTCGCAAAATTTGAGTGATACTTCAACTCATTGCTGCAGAAAACTTAATTTCTGATCAGGACAAACATTGTGTCTGAGTTGTGCTGCTGTTCTACTCTGCAGTAAATACTTCTCATGCTAATAAGAGACAATCCTGCTGTGAAGTTTATAATCCAATGAAAGAAATTCAAATACTTCAGTGTTACTCCTTCTCTCATCTTTTTATAATTTATCACCTTTGAAACAGGGAAGTAAGTAAGGTTTAAAGTAGGGTATGGAAAATGAAACAAAATTCAAAATTCACCTTTCAAAATGAAACTTTTTTTTTTTTTTTCTGAAGAAGGACTTCCACTTATGTAGACATTCTTGAAAAAAAAAATGCATTTTTCTTTCTAATTCAATAATAGTGATTTTTGTCAGGTAGTTTTCAACCCATGGTTGTGTCACTACCATTAGCTGGGTCCCCAGCACTCCCTGTGCTTGCACACTGATTTCATTGCTGCATCTTATTTGTTATTTTTCATTTATACCATCCGTCTTCTTTCTTTTCTTGCAGATTGTGATATCTTTAGTCTGAACTTTTTAACTGGAATCAGAACTGGATGTTGGGGGTCACTTTCTTTTACTGTACAATCCAATGACATTAAACTGCCCTAAAAATCCAGATCATTTGTCTAAAAAGTAAATGTTTGTGTTGCCAGCAGTCGCACTGGTGAACATAACTGTATTAACAAAAGCTTGTTCCGTTCCTCAAATACTGTATTGAGAAAAATGAAAAATTCATCGTGGAAACTTTGTATTTTATTGTTTTCGTTTAAGTCACTAATAAAACTGTGAATGTCAAAAGAGGCGTTTTGCTGAACTCTGCTTAGCAAAAACGTGATTTTAACATGCCTGTTCAGTTCTGTTTTTCTATTAAGTTAATCCAAAGACTTACCGAATAAATTTAAGCAAAGTAGATCTTACTATAAATATTCACAACTAAAAATGTCTTTTTGCTTTCCTTTCGATGGACTACTGTTATGTAAATACGTGAGTAAAACTCATTTCAGGCATTTTGGAATATCCCAGTGACACACTGCATTTTACAAATAGTGAAATATTTATATTCTAGAGGAGAAAATGGGCTTAAAATTCAAAGCAAGAATTATTATTTTTTTCTGTAGGGGTAAAAAAAAGCGAAAGCAACATGGTGGTAATTTATTTTTGACAACACCTTGCAGCAACTGTTTTCTCCAAACTGAAGGGTGCTTAATTCTTCACTTTCTTCTGTATTCTGCAGGTCCCATAACAACAAACTGCAGTCTACAGCTTCCTAGAGTTCAGCGTGTTAACCAAACACACGAGCAAGGATCTGGTTGTCTGACAATTTTTAATTAAGGAGCCAGATGTTTTTAGTCAGGTTATCCTGACAAGACTCGATGTAAACTGCGTTTTTATTGGTCACAACAGTCAAATTATATTCTTGGCTTATTTTGTCCAAAGGACAAAGAAATAAAAATCAGCAGCACCACTTTCTTGTCAAGATCAAATTGTTGTACTATTGTGGCAGAAGCAGGAAAACTTTGTTTTGTTGAAGGAGAGAGAGAAAGAGAGCAAGAAAAAAGATACAGTAAATGGGGTCACGTTTAACTCCATGGAAATGCCACGTCTGTTCTTCAGTGAAGAAGCTGGTTTAAAGTCCACACAGAAAACTTTGACTGTATTTATTTATTGTTGCAAAAAAGACGCTTTTTTATTGCTGCCCTCATTTGTCAGCTAATTATTTTTTCTTATAAAATCCAGCCCCGGTTCCATGTAATCCATTCTGTATCTTAACATGATTCCTGTAGGTAAAAGTACAAGAAGACCTCTAGATGTCTTTTCTTTCTATGAAAGGAGCTGCTATGTACACATGTGCACACACACAGGACTGGGAATCAACAAGGAGTTTATCATCCATGGTAGATAAAAACAAGCTTGCATAAAAGTTGGGCTGAGTGGTCACGGACTACAGACTCTGTTGCCTTGAATATAACAAACAGTACAATTTGTCATTTACTCTGCACCAGACTGAACTGAGTAAAATCTATTTGAAGGTATCTTGTTTGTAAACATTTGTCAGATTCTAATTTTTTTTTTCTTTTGTATTAAAATTCAAAATATGGATGTATATGAAACGAAATAAATGGAGATCATTGTTCTCCCCACAGCCGTAGGTGTGTTTGAGTGTGCGCTGCCACGTGGGTGAGACGCTCTGGGGATCTGAGCAGGGGTGGGAACGGCCAGGGAGCGCTCTCATCCCACAGTGGTGCCAAAAGGACTCTCGCAGCTGTGACAGGGCAGGAGGTGGCTGTGAGGTGTCCCCCTGGTCAGTGATCTGTGCCCAGTGCTCTGGGAATGTGGAGTTCCGCTGTAACTGTGTCCCCGGGAGCAGCGCTGCCCTGAGGGGTGAACTGGAGCCCGAGAAGATGCGAGTTGCAGATGAGGAGGTTTTTCTTTCTCTGGGTGTGACTGGCTTGCTCTGGTAGCTGTCTGTAGTTCCCAGCCCTGGTTTCTCTGCAGCTCCTCACCCACCTGACCAGCTTTTGCACTAACTCACAGTCTTCTGTTCTACAGTGGTCTGGGATTTACCTGATTTATGGATAAGCTCCTTTTGGGTTTAACCTCACACCTTGCTATGCAAGAACCTCCTCTGTTATTTTTCTTAAAAAAGATGTTGCTACTGACCACCCTTTCTTACACTTCCAGCTCAGGTGTTCAGGTTCTTCTGGGGGGATTTTATCTACTAAAAACCCATGTGTTTTTGTACATGCAAATGTTGTCATTTAACCTATCTGTGAAAATTACTGATTGTTCAGTGTGGAAACAATAATCCATTTATGCTTCTGAAAGTCAAAGAAGAGTAGTTGCATTTAGATTATGTTGTCCTTTGACGTTTAAAAAAAAAAAATGCTGCATATCTTAAGCATTGTGTTTTAATGGGACAAGGAAAAATCTCACCTTTAACAGCACTGGGACATAGCCTGCATCTCATCCCAACTTCTCAGCATTTCTGTACTGTTTATTCATACCTAAATCCATATTGACATGATTTGAACCTTTCCTACCTGTAGGCAATAGATTGCTGTTTTTAACAAATTGTGGCAAACTGAAGAGTACTTTTTTGTACCTTATAGGACACATCATCCTAGACAAATAAAGTAATGTGTTTGACATGGATTTGGTGGTGTTTCTAATGAAACATTGATAATGTTATAGGATATAGGTCTTGGCTTTGCCAGATCATATGTTACTGTGAATCAGGTTGATTAGGGAAATAATCCGTATATGAAATTTAATGCTACTGATGAATCACCCAACCCAAACCATTCTGTGATTCCATGAGATTCTGTTTCAGTTGCCGTTGGGCAGGTCAAGGTACTTCTCTGGATTTAGTAGTGGTAATGTTTTATAGTTAAATGGTGTTACAGAAAATAAATCACTTGTAATTAATCCCCACCTGCCATCAAGCATAAAGTTCATAAGGTTTGTGATCTCTGCTCAGTCCTTGTCCTCCTTGTATTTTGTAAATTATTGCAACAGTTGTTTTTATATGGTTAATATGTTGTAAGGTATTGATAATGTGAGCTGTGCTAGCTTGATTTTCTTTTCTGTCTCCTCAAATTTGAAGCGATTATCCTCAATCTCAATTTAGTTCATGCAGAAGTTAATGGAGAGTTAAAGTACAGTAAGAAGGTGACCTTATCCAAAAGCCTGGAGTAAACCCCTGGGCAGATGGGGTGAGAAGAGTTATTCCTTTACACCCAGATTCCTGTGTGATGGCAGCAGAACTTTCTGTACTTATCCTGCTGGAAAGGAAATGACTGACTGTGAGGTACCCAAATGCCCGTGGCAGCTGTTGAACGTGAGTGCCATCCAGTTCCCGGGGTGGTTATTGCTGGGAGGGTTTTGGAAGAGCAAGTGCAAGACTGGAAATCCTCTCAGTCTAGGAATTGTCGTTGTTCAGGTGTGTTTAGTGTGTGATGAGCCTGGTGACAACAGACCTGCTCCTGCTCCCTGTCTCACTGGGGCTGTGACAGACGGGGATTTGTTGCTCAGTTGCTGTTGGGAACATTTTAAGGAGGGGCCTTCCAATCAAGAAGGGAAAGGTAAGAGGACTTGGGATAAGTGACAGGAACAGAACCTGCGATAAATGACTTTTCAGGCTCCCAGAGCAAGATCTGTATCCCAGTGTTTTGTGTCAGTTATGGGCACTGAGCTCAGGTTTGGAATGTCCTTAGCACTGGTGTCCTTGTGCTTGTCTCTTCCCAGAGCCAGGGAGGTTCGTGCTGGGTTTGTCCCCACCCTTCCCTGGCTTGGAGCAGGGTGATGGGAATGGGGCTGGGCTGCTGCTCTGAGCAGGGGGATGTCTGGAGGAGTTGCTGCTTAGTCCCTGGACTTCCCCTGAAAATAGAAACAGAGAAACTCGAGATGCACATGTAACCCTCCCTCCTTCTGTCCCTCCCAGTCACTCCAGAGCTTTGATTCATGGCCAGAACAGTCCTCCTGCCAAATCAAAACCCCCTCAGAATTTCTCAGGAAAATTCCATCAAGCCATGCTGTGCTCCATGCAAAGCCTTTCACATACCAAATGTGAGACATGATAATTCTTAGGTAGACTCATGCTATGAATAAATTTCTATCCTCCAGTAAGAGCCTTTTGGATCCCAAATACGGGAAGTTTGCACTTGGTATTTGGCTCCATGTCAAGAAATACTTGATGCAGCATAGCCCATCCCATCCCCTGCTCTGTGGCTTTCCAGTGACACTAAATGAAGCTGCAGAGATGTGGGACAAGTACAGCGTGTCAGAACTACCTCGTTTCAAAACAGAAAATGCTTCTACAGAAGCCACTGCTTCCTGTGGCAGGTCACATACCTCTGTGTATGTGGGGTTTTAATCTGTACTGCCTTTTTTACGTTTCTTTATATAAATATGTATCAAATCCTCAGCCAACTTGTCACACAAGGAGATGCCTTCATGTGGTATCATTACATAAGCTTTTTGGGTCTTCCAAAACCCAGGAGCCAGTGAAAGCAGAACCTCATGGGCATTTTATTAGTTTATTTTACAGAGGTATTATCTGTGAATACTGACTGGGAACAAACATCTCAATTTCACCACGTTAAAGGTACTAAAATATTGTCTTTTTGATTTAAAAAGTAACTTTACTCTTGTGCAAGTACAAGCTTGGCAATATTTCTCCTGGGGAATGGCATTCAGCACAGCTCTGGGACAAAGTGCCCGGGCACACCCGGTGTGTGCAGCCTGTGCTCATTTTGCATTCCCTGCACCGTCACTTGTAAATGCAACCGGGCATTTGTGTTTTGCAGTTCTTGGTTCTTCTTTCAGTCAGCGTGTTCATATACTCAAATTATTATACTCTATTCTGCATGCTTTGTGTGAACACCCAGCTCTGCTGGAAGAATGGTGCAATTTTCAGAAATACCATGGACATGGTTGAGGAGACAAAAATAATACAAATGGTACTTAATGGTGTTGGTTTCTCTGAAATCAAATGCATTTGATACTTTAGGCAGAACTGCGAAAGCACAGTGAACATCCTGTGTAGATAAAGCTGTGGTATCATCTTATCTGTTCAAGGTGAAGCGTTCAAAGTGCAGTTGTCGTGTACCGAGGATGAAGCTGCCAGAATTTTGCATCACAGTCACTACAGATAATTCAGGGCACACTGCAGCAGGGGAAGCAACAATATCCCGTGGCTCTGAAAGCAGCTGGAGCAAATTCCCGGCCAGTTAACATTCCCTGGGCTGACTCCTGTGCTGAGCCTCACCAAGGGTGCCTGCTGGAGGCTCCCCGTGTTTGCTAAAGCACAAAAGCGGGTGTTGGATTGCGGTTCCAGACGGGAGCGCTGCTCACGGCCGGGGTGGATCCCGCCGCTCCCACATCCCGGACGGAGCCCTCAGAGCCTTATGGACACTTGGAGCGCGCTGCCCTCACCCTGAGATCCCTTTTCCTGTTGAATCTCCTCACGTAGCCGCTGCTGCTCCCGACCCAGCCATCCCCCGGCCGCAGCCGCCCGCGCAGGGCCGGCAGCAGCTCGGCGGGCACCTGCCAGCGCTTGTGGTAGACGTGCCCCATCACCATGTACCTGCTGCCTGCAACGACAGAAACAGAAACAAAAATAAAACCAAACCGAACAGGGCTGCCGAGCCACACGGAATGAATGGGCACCAGGGTTGGGAACAGACGTGAAGTTGTGCCTGTGGAAACATCCTGAACGTGGCGCTTCCACAGCAGCACCCTGAGCTCCACTGGGACCTGGGGGTGGTGCTGGCATGGAAATGATGATTTACTGTTGGGGAAAATGCTAGTATTTGATCAACTTGCACTTAAAAGGAAAACTGAGCGACTTACAAACACACCAGCTTAAGCTCTTGCTTGTATTGTTTAGGAATCCTGAAAAGTTGCCATCATTTTGGAACTGGACAGAATTAAGAAAGGGCTACACTGGTACCTGACTTCTTCATGCAGTCTGTTGTGAAAGTTTTGAGAAACTTGGATGGAAACAAGGCCTCAACTTTGAGTAAATACTTTTCTTCCAAATTTTCCCGACAATCCAGGCTAAGCCTATTAGAGTAGGGCAGGCTAAGATTGCAGTGCATGCAGAGGAATAGCAGAATGGATTTGGCTGGAATGATTTACCAAGTTTGAAGTCTGGACACGGTTTACTGCAGTTTAAAGTATCCACAACCAGGATGTGAACTCGGAAGAAGGCGGCGTCAGGAGTGACATAGAGGCGACTCATCTTGTACAGTCCATCGCTGTCTACCAAGAGGGTAATGCACTGGACTCCGTTCCCCAGGCTTTCCAGGTTATAAACAATTCCATTCACTGCTGTTTTAAGGGAGAGGGGAAAAAATTGGATCAGATTTTATATTGTGGCAATTTTCAGGGTATGTGTGAAGGCATTTAAAATGCTGTAAAGGAAGTGTCAGCAGGAATCCTTTGGCTCAGGCGTGGGCAGTAGGAATTGCTTCAAATAATCACATTTGGTGAGGTCATTGCCTGAAGTTCTGCTGCTTTGCAAACCTTGTGCTTTACAGGTTTGAGGTGTTTCTTGGTGAAGAAAGCAATGGGTTTGATGCCTTCTTCTACCCTGATATAAAAAAATGGGCATATTTACCTAACAAAGTAAAAACGTCACATTTAAAACTTCCCAATGAAGTACAAAGCCAAGCTGGTTATGAAACAATTTGGCCTTTGAAATAAAAGGCCCTTGTCATACCAAGAGACAAGAGCACCAAGCAGGTTGTGTTGGGAGCTCAACCACTTCATGCTGTTCTCCCAGGCTCTGGCAAGTGCTGAGCTGATGCAGGGATAGGAAAAAACAGCACCGTGTTAGTGGGGCTACTGCACCTGGTGTTACACCTGCCTCAGGGGGAGAACTCTGACTCGGTCATTTATTCTTTTATCTGCACTGTAAATGTAAAGAAAGGAGAAGCTCTCTCTGATCACTGCCATGGAACCTTGGCTCATCTGTTGCTCAGACTTTTTCCTACTTGTCCTTTCAATTTAAAAGCAGAGCTGTTGGTTCAGGGCTAAAACACAGAGGTTGGGTTGCTGTGAAGCCCACGTTGGACAGGAATGTGTGAGAGTGGTAAAAACCAAAGCAGGAGAGCATTTGTAGAAAGCACTTCCTGACTTCTCCATTTAGAGAAAACAGATGTCTCCTAACGTGTTTATGTTCTACAAATGGAAACATCTGTTACCACTGGGCTTGTATTTTTCTTATCTCTTAAAATACTGTGAGAAAAAGTTGATATTTGCTTCACAACTCTGTAAGCACAAGGCAGGGTTTCAGTCAGAAAATGCTTGTCCTTAAACAGTCTGTACAAAAATACCAGGCTGTTTCCTGCCACCTTTAGTTACATCAGTGTGAACACAAGGACTAAAGACACTGAATCCTAAGGAACTTAAAGAAGAATCCTCTCTAAAGAGAGGATCACAGTCTTATTTCTCTTTGCTTCACCACTTTATTTTAATTTCAAACTTCAGTCCCCAAAATCAAACTTGGTCTAAATAGTAAGACATAAATAACCCAGCTACACTGTTTAATCTGAGCGTATCTAAAACAATTGGTCTTTTCAGTTCCACTGACCAGTCCCAAGGACACCGTTCCTCCAGAGGAAACAGGAAAAAGGGCAGTAATAGCCCAAGGTAGGGAAAGGATAACGTAAGTATGTTTATGAAGAGCTGTGATGGCTCCTTTTTGAATACTTGATAATTATTTAACATACTTACCGTATCTTAATCCCATTATTTTCAAAGTAGAAGTGCAGTGTTAGTGACAAGTGGACAGAAGGCGCTCTGTCCCTGTGGGTTGAGGGGGACATCACCTACCAAACTCGCTGGCACAGAAAGCCTCCACTTCATCCCGCTCCTTCCTGCATTGGGTCAGACACACCTTGTCCTCGTCACCATCTACAACAGGAACACAGGGAGGGGCAGCCCGGGCCCTTCGGGGATCTCTCACCCCGCTGTGCCCCCAGCCTTTGGGGCAGCCTGTCCCTCACCTTTCCCCAGCACACCCAGGTACACGGAGCCGGGCGACCAGCGGTTGGTGAGCCAGGAGGGTTTGGGGATCCTCGCCAAGGGCTCGGGGTGTTTGTAGGGGATCGCCTTCCCCGGTCGGTTGAGGCCGTGCAGCGCGTTGGGATCGTTTGACTCCGCCGTTCCGGAGTCTGGGACAGGACGAGCTTCCAGCAGGGACGTGGCCTTCGGGCGGGAAGGCGCGGGGTGCAGGCCGCGGGCCCACACGCTGTTGGCGGCCTCGGCCCGCCGCCGGTCCGTGTGCTTCCTGTTGGCCTGGCCCGAGTCCAGCGCGCTGGGAGAAGCCCCCCGGGCCGGGCTGCCCTGGGCCAGGACCCCCCCGGGCTGCCGGAGCTTCCTCAGCCCCGTGCTGTTCTCCAGGGAAGGCTCCGCGCGTTTCTTCTTGTGGGAGGTGAGCGAGGGGATTGCGGGGGGCCTCGGCTGCGGCGGGTGCCCGGGAGGCAGTGCCAGGAGCCGGCCTTCCCTGGCACTGCCGCTGGCGCTGCCCCTGCCCCGAGCTGGCACCTTCGCCTCAACAGCGGCAGCGCCTGCTGAACTGGGAACAGCTTTGCTGAGAGCCTGGCCGGGTTTCTCGGCATAGGGCAGGGATCCTACAGGCAAAAAAAGAGAGGGAAAATCAGTGTGTGAGGTCTTTTATTCTATATGTCCTTCAGAAAGATTTGAGGCTCTAATCTCTAAGTGAGGTCTTCAACAATAAGACAAAAACCCTAATAAATAGCTCAATAGATGGAGCACAGGAGAGCTCCTACTTCCTCTACTCAGATACTGAAGGTCCAGTACAGGGAATGCAGCTGCGTGAGCAAAACAGGAGATTTGCATTTTTACTTTGTTATTGTTGCAAATTGAAAACAAACCCTTTTCTCAAACCCCTGAATCTCCAGGGAGCATCTGAGGAAACAAGGTTCACGTTGCCATTTGGGATGCTTGTTTAAAAGATCGTGACAGCAGAACTATTTGGTTTTCCCATCCCTGGGATGCCTGTTGACAATGTCATCCAGACTCTTCAGCGGCTTTGGATGCTACTGGAAAGGTCTTTATCCACAGTTTTGGATCTCTGACTTGAGCACATACTAGCAATAATTAAGCTAGTGCTACTGACTAACAATTATTTCAAGGCTTTGCTTAATGTGAGAGGACAAGGGTTTAAAAAGACAGGAAGTGTCTGGGAATCCAGGGAAAGAAAAAAACATAATGTCACTGTTCACACAAGCTGGGCAGTCGCCTACACTTTCATTTATACCTTCACCTTGATCTCTTGAAAGCAAAATGTGATCTCTCACAAAGCAAAATGACCAAAATATTTAGCCTGGCAGGAGAGAAATTCCCCCTGGCAGTCTGTTTTCCTTTTCCTTTAGCCCTTCCCTGCATGCCTGGAGTGAGCCAGCAGAGTTTTCACACAGCTCACCCACACACAGCCTCTGTCTGGTGTTCACGGCGTGGTTATTGTGTAGGAGGCTGATCCCAACTCCTTGTGCGAAAAGAGATTTGACATACACAGATGAACAACATCCTGGTTTATCTCCTATAACTGACTCAACTGCTGACCTTGCCACTTCTCCCCCTGTGCTCTCACCAGCTGCTGTCATGGGAAAGATTCCCTGATATTTGGGCTGGCCACACATAAAGTCAAAAGAATTTCCATGGAGAGAAGGGTGGAAGAAGTCCAAGCTGCTGAAAGCAGCAGGCAAGGGGGGTTTGGAGATGGTTCAGTGTGGAGCTGTGCCCTCTGAACAGGTGTCTCAGACTTGGGTGTGTAAATAAAACTTCTACCACTTTATCACGCCTTCTCAGTCACGGATTGTATCAAGAAATAGTTCATTTTTTCTCTGCTCAATCTGGTCAGGACCTTGAGGTTCCTCCTCCTGTACCAGCATATTCCTGTCTAGTTGTTGGAACCTAAGAAATTGACTGCAACATAACCAAATCCCGGTGGAACAGATGGAAATGCTATTTCTGTTCTGTCAATGAGGCACTAAAACCCAAATAAATCCACCCAGGACAGCTTGCTGCAGGCACACAGGGCACACTGAACATGTTAAAGTCAGTCACACACCTGGAGTTACACATGAAGGGAACCAAAAGAGAAAGATCATGTATAAATTATAAAAATCCCAGGTGCAGAAGCAAATCCAACTTCACCTGCCACTGGTGGCTGGCAGGACAGAGCACCAGCTCCCCTGCCTGCTTCTGCCAGGTGCTCTTAATTCTTCCCAATGCTGACAAATTAAATATTGCAATTCCCATCCCACAAACACGTTGAAATGTTCCTTTCTTGAGCCCTCACTTGCTGAAAAGGCTGGGGGGCTGCTCGGGCAAGGTTTGTAGGAATGTCCTCAGCCTCCCCTGATTCCCAAGGCAGCCTGCCCCAGCCCCGCTCCGAAGGTAACAGACTTACCAGAAGATGATCTAATGACAAAGCAGAGGAGCCAGAACACTTGGGTTGTCATTTTGAAGTGAAGTTTTTCCAGACTCAAAATGAACTGGAGTCCTTTATGCCCTTCCCCCGATTCATGCTAATGAGAGGCAGCCTGAGGGGAAACGGGAATCACTCGCTGGACAACCCACTGGAGCAAGACCAAGCTGCTGCCTCCACCAGCCCTGCCTGGGAGCAATGTGCTGCTTCCCATCGGGAGCAACCCCCTGGCTGCATCACCTGTGTCCTGGGAATAACACACCCACACGTGGTTTTGGCAGATCTTTATTTTGGGGAGAGTCTTGCCCTCCTACAGCATTCTGTAGGGAAAATTCATAGAGAAGGAGCCTGGTTTTCCTGGCTGTGGAGAACTGTGTTCTGGAGGGGAATTGGGAGATGCTGGAACACGCCAGATCCCTGGGATGCAGAGTCTGTAAAGGATGTGCATGACAATGGAGCAGATCTGGGGATTTCTGGCTATCCCCAGTCATACAGCTGCTAATCCCCTCTTTTCGTTTCAGGAACCAGTTTCAGTGATTCTTTTCAGAGTGAAAAATGCAGTAGTGACTGTCCAGTCCAAGGGAAAGCTCTGCTGATCCCACACAGCTTTATTTTTAAATCTCCCTTAGCCATCATTAAGAACTCTGCAAATTTTCACACACCAAGCCAACGCCGGGTTGGATTACTGAATTAAGAAGGCTTACTTCTAAGTGACCTTATTGCTACACAAGATTTCCATTGTGACAGTTTAACTCACCAGCTGCTGCCGGGTGCTGGGGAAGCTGCTCATGACTCTAAGGGACAAACAACTTTTAAAACTCCACAAAGGCACTGAAAGGCTCCTGAAACCCACCCTTGACAAATAATCTAACCCTCAGCAATGCCTGTGGCATGGGATTCAGTGCTGCTTAGTTTAAGCAGCTTGTTTTGTCCTGCCTTAATTAAGCATTTCGATAGGATTCCCAAAAGCTCAGGGCTTTGTCTCCAGAAGCGATGGGTGAAGATACAGACAATTCACCAGAATAGTGTGGAAAATAAATGACATTTCACCACATCTATTACTCAAGGAGTTACATTTCTACTGTAGCAGCACTTACTAACCCTTGTTTTCCTCTGTTATTTGAAACGTTTTATTCCAGAACTATCCCAAGGTAGCTGTTACAGGAATAGGAATGTAACCTGAGGATGAGGAAGAGGAGAGCTCCTACACTGCTTTGGTGATCAGCAGGTGCCCGCAGCAAGCAGGAGCTGGAGTGTGAGTGCACTGGGGAGGGAGGATGGATGGATGGATGGATGGATGGATGGATGGATGGATGGATGGATGGATGGATACACACACATGAGTATCCCACAGACCTGTATTCCAAGGATTTTTCTGTTGAATTAGCTGGTGGGTGCAATCCAACCCTCGTTCATGTTCGGCTGTGTCTGCACTGTTTCCTCAGACTCTACCTGGACAGGATCTCCATTAAGAGCGCAGTAGAGGTGTTTGGCGTATTCCCAGCATTCCAGCAGCCCCGGGATGCTCGAGCAGCAGAGATGGAAAATCTTTCCCAGCGGGCCTGGGCAAAACAGGGACCGCGGGCGCCGTGGCCACGTCGGGGCACGGGTATTTCCCGGCTTCGGCTGCCCCGGAGATCCCGAGAGGGGAGCGGGACGCACTCGCAGGATCCCCGCGGGACGCGGTAGCGAGGGGGCTCGGGGCGGGGCCCGGGGCGGCCGCGGGTAAAAGATTCGGGCTGACGGTCACCCCGCAAAACAAGCGAGGCACGACCCAGATGGGACTCGAACCCACAATCCCCAGCTCCGGAGGCTGATGCCTTATCCATTAGGCCACTGGGTCACCCAGCGGAGCTTGCGCACGCCGCCCAGTAAGAGCTCCGCCCGGCTGGGCCCGGCCCCGCCCCCCCAGGGCCGTCACGCTCTCCTCGCTGGCGGCGAACAGGCCCCGCCCCTCCCTCCTGGCACGCCATTGGTCACCGTGGCCGCAGGCCCCGCCCCGCAGCGCGTGCCCGCGGCCCCGCCCGCGCCTCACATCGGGTTCCCGCCGTCCGCACGAGCGCGTCGGTGTCCGACCCGCGCGGGGCCGCCCCACGGTGTCAGGGACCCCCCGGGCACCGCCGCCCTCCTCTGCCCCATAACCTCACCCGCAGCTTGGCCGCTGTTCTGCCCCAACTGCCCAGTCTCCTCCACCTCTCTGTCCCTTCACTGTGCTGGTAAGAACCTTCGGAGCTGTCACCTCCCTCACAGCCCACACTGCCGGCAGCACCTCGCACACACCCCCTCAAGCACTGCCAGCCCTCTCCCTGCCCTCAACACCCATCCCTGCGCCCAGATTTCGCTTCTCCAGACCATGCATTGCCAGCGATGGAATTTCTTCGTGCTAACCCTCCGATTCTTCAGGAGAGCAGGTGTTTTACCTCAATTTCTGCTTTTGAACTGCCTTGTTTTCTGTCAAACTACTCTTGCTTAATATCTCCATTTGTTAGTAATGTGCTTTTCCTTCCCTTGGCTTCCCTGCTCTTGTTTTTTGTGGGTGGTTTTCACAAAGCTCAGCACTGTAAGGCCCAAAACCAGCTATATGAGATGTCACTGGTAATTCCTTCTCCTCAGTAAACATTCTCCACACCTGTGTGCACCTAGAGATTGGTATAAGTGGTTAAATGTGATGGTTTAGCACACAGGCACATCGATGTGCATACCTGACACTTCTCTGTGTGGCACTTTATAGATGTCTCAAAATGTCAGAGTTGCTGTCAGTCATGCTTTCCCTAGAGTTTTATGGTTTGAATTGTATCTCCTGTGAAAATCTGTGGAGTTTTTTTGTATTCCATCCCTCATGAGCAGGCTAAACCATCGGAAACAATCCCATCCCTTTTCAGGCCATGCTGGAGGGGCAGGAATCCTTTTCTTTTGTTATTCTGTACGATTTCGTTTTCATCTGCCCTCATGGCTGTAGAACTGATTTCAGCTGCAATCTCATGTCCCTTTCCTTTGCATTTCTGCGCACCACATTTCTAGGAGACAGTAACTGAGGCATGGAGCCACTAATTCCATTCCATTCCATGGAATCACAAAATGGTTTGGGTTGGAAAGGACCTTAAAGCTGATCCAGTTCCACCCTCTGCCATGGACAGGGACATCTTCCACGACCCCAGGTTGCTCGGAGCCCCATCTAACCTGGCCTTGGACACTGCCAAGGATCCAGGGGCAGCCACAGCTTCTCTAGGAACCTGTGCCAGGGCCCGACCACCCTGACAAGAAAGAATTTTTTCCAATACCCCATCTAAACCCACTCTCTTTCGTTTTGAAGCCATTCCCCCTCGTCCTATCACTACACGCCCTTGTCCCAGGGGAAGCCTACGGTGCCCTGCTGGTTACTGAGGCAGAATCTGCGCTCTGCATGAGGGAATGGCTGTTTCTGCCCCAAACCGCTCAGAGCGAGACCCCTCCAGGGCTACAATTCCCGCATTCCGATCCCCCCACTCCCGTCCCGAGCGTCCCCCACGCCCCGACCCCGTGCACTACAGCTCCCGGCGTGCCCCGCGCGGGTAGTGCCAGCAAGCCTCCGTGGGGCGGCGCGGGGCACGCCGGAAGCTGTAGTCCCGGGCCTTGTGGAGACGTCACGTCCGACCGGCGCTTCCGGGAGGGCGTTCCCCGTCATCGCGAGCCGGGCTGCTTTCAAACCGACCAATCAGAAGGCTGCTTTGGCTCGAACTGGCCAATGGCAGGGCTCGGCCGCGGGAAATTTAAATGCCGCGTGGGAGGGCCGTGGGCAGTGGCAGCGTGCGGCAGCAGCAGAGCGAGCGGCGGTGTCCCCGGACGAGGTGCGGGGCTGGGCTGGGAGTGGGAGCCGGGACTGGGGCATCGGGGACGCGGGCCTTGCGCTGCCCTTTTGGAAAGTGCCGTGCTCTGCCTGCAGTCCTTGCCGCGGTCTCTCTCTGGAGCCTCCCGCGTCTCCTCTCTCTTCACTAGGGCTGGTGTATCCTTGCGCGGGTTGTCGCTCTGGCGGGGCTGTGGCCGGAGCGAAGCCAATTTTTATGCAGTGGATCACGCTGGGGGTGGCGGAGGTGCAGGGGTTTTCTTCGTTACCCGTGTACCGTTGTTATGTGCTGCTGGCCGCACTCGCACGGCAAACGCCCCCCCGGGGTCCTCCCTAGTGCGAGAGCTCGCTGTTCCCGTCCAAAAAGGTCGGGGTGGGTCTGAGAAGGATCCAGCACAGGTATGTGACAGTGAAAACAGAATTTAGCAGCGTGTGTTTGTGGACTGGGGAAAGGAAAATCTATTTTGCTTCTGAAAATAATAACTAATAGTATTTGAATTAAAGTGTCTTAAGATTGTGTATGTCTTCTGAGTTTGTGTTGATGCTAGAGCTTGTTGTAAGAGCTGGCGGTTTAAAGAGACAGCTGTTGATCAACTCAGATGCTGTTACAGTATTAATACAAACAAGTGCATCTCATTCTTGAATATGGATCCAATTTTTAGAATCTAACTTTTGTGGAGTAAATTTGCTGTTTCTTTGCTCTGTTTTCAGGCTTGTTTCTGTCTGTCCTGCTCAAAAATATAACAAGCAAGATGTCTACTAATGAGAATGCCAATACGCCGTCAGCTCGATTGAACAGATTCAAGAACAAAGGAAAGGACAGCACAGTGAGTACTCTTGGTGCAATTACTACTTTAGCCAGATATTGTCTCTTTCAGTATAAGTTTTGAAAGCCAAGAACTTACTCTGAGCATTTATCCTGCAGGAAATGAGAAGGCGGCGCATTGAAGTCAATGTAGAGCTGAGAAAAGCTAAGAAAGATGACCAGATGCTTAAAAGAAGAAATGTGAGCACTTTACCAGACGATGCTACTTCTCCCCTTCAGGAAAACAGAGGCAACCAGGTGAGTGGGTGCTTGGAATAGACACACTTGGAGGGTTTTAATATAGCCTGCAGCTAGGCCAGCATGAATCCCTTCTCGAGGGCAGGACAGCACTAGGACATCTGCATTAATAACTCAGGCCCGTATTATCATCTCTAATGGACAGCACCTTTACACACAACTGGCTGCAGCTCCATTTTAAGCCTAGTGTAACTGCTATGAAGCACTTGGTTAAAAAAATCTTTCAGCAGTTCAGATAACTGTAGATGAAGCTGTAAAGAAGTTTTAAAATATCACGTGGTCGTACTACTAAGGGAAGTGGCTGTAAATTGGGGCCTATTCATGGTATTGTGTAAGAGCTCTCTGTGGTCAGGAATACACATGATTCTCCCAGTGAAACACTCATAATGTTTTCTTGTACAGGTTTTGGCACACTGGTCAGTTGAAGAAATAGTCAAAGGAGTTAATAGTAATAATATGGAGCTTCAACTACAGGCTACTCAAGCTGCCAGGTAAGTAGTACAGAGGAAACCAACTTGGCTGTGCAAGCCAATAACTAGGCAAGGTGAGAGAACTGACTTTATGAGCCTAAGTGGCTGGTTGTGTCTTTATCAGGCAGTATTTCAACAAACACTATCATATATGCAATGCTGAGGTACCCATAACTTATGCATAGTTTTACTGAAACCCTGTGGCTTTTGAATATTTAAAGTGCCTGAATATTTTAATAGGAAGAAGTAATTTGCTCTAGTGTTGGCAAATTTAAGTGGTCACCTTCCATTTGAAGGAGTAATTATAGTAAACCCTTTGTTATAGCAAAGTAAAGGTACCTTTTAAACTGTTAACACTTGGGTCTGATGTGAATGAGTGTGGTACTCCACCTTAGAATAATGTGAACAGTAAGATAACTGGGGTTTGAAGTCTGCCAAGTTTTTCTCTTTCCAAATCTAAAATATCCTTTAATAAGCTTGCATATTGCTGCAAGTGCTGCTTCTTCAGTCATTAACCTCTCTCTGCTGAGAAGCCTCTAGCAGTTCAGATGTGTTATGGCTCCTGCAGATCTGCTCTACTTCAGAGTCTGAATAGAACCCCTCACAGAGGGAATATATGTTAACAGAGGCCTAGGAAGCCAGTGTTCAGCTTGTTTGCACTTCTCTTTCATGTTGTGTTGTGTGGCCTTCTCTGAATGTTAAGACAATGTTAAACTTTTTTTTTATATGGTGCTTTTAAGACTTTAATTGGTTGTTCAGATGTCTGTGGGCAGAAATAATGCTTCCTGTTTGCCTTCCTCCTTAGGAAACTCCTGTCAAGAGAGAAGCAACCCCCAATAGACAACATAATTCGGGCTGGTTTGATCCCAAAGTTTGTCTCATTCCTGGGCAGAGCAGACTGCAGTCCCATCCAGTTTGAATCTGCCTGGGCACTCACCAACATCGCCTCTGGCACGTCAGAGCAAACCAGGGCAGTGGTGGATGGAGGGGCAATTCCAGCCTTCATTTCCCTGCTGGCCTCTCCACACACTCACATCAGTGAGCAGGCTGTGTGGGCCTTGGGGAATATTGCAGGTAAGTCCATGTGCTGCATAATTCTAATTCAGACCTGTGTCCTTTTCTGAGGTGGGAGGACATCACTCCTGCTGTGCTATGCCCTTTGCTGAGCTGCTTTAGGAGCTCTGCCCCAATGGCTTTCCAGTCATGGCATGCCCTGGGTTGCAGAGCAAGCTGCAGGAACCTTTGTCTTCAGACCTCATGCAATGCCTGGCGCAACCTGTGGGTTGTATTGTGGGCACTGCTTCAGGTTTCAGCTCAGGTTTGCTGAATCTCTAATCATGCTACAACACAAACATTTTTCGGACGCTTCTGCGTTTTTGTGACTCAGCAGTGAACTCTGCTCTGTATGTTGACTAAAAGGGGGAAGGCAGGAAGCAGTGACTGAAATATTTGTGTGTGTGATGGCCAATATTCCTTGCTTTGCAACATCTGCTTGCTGATGGGGAAGTACTGATATACTGAAGTTTCTCATGCTTCTCTCAGGATTACTTGGTCTGCCAGTGTTGGATCCAGTCTTTAAAAATTGGTCAAAATAAATAATATGGTTAAATAATGTACCTGCTGTATTAGGGTTTCCAGTGGCTGTGCCTTAGAGAAGTGAATCTTCACAAAAAGAATACTATCTTGCTTAAAAGCATTGTTTGACTGAGCTTTCCTAAAGTTTGTCCTTAGAGTTTTAAAATCAATTATAAGGTATTTATTATACCTTGCAATAGAATTCTCAGTCAAACTCTGACATGCCATCAGCATTATTCTGTAGCAGCCAATCATGCCGCTGGTGATTTTAATTCATTTCAAGTCCCATATTGTGGGGAAAGCTCTGTTCTAGTTAGGGCTTAGATTTGTCTCCAAAGAAACATGTATGGCCTTGCATGGTTATGAACTCTTAGGAAAAGCTGTATGGAAAACACTTTCCATTACCTCTTCTTTCAACACAAGGTGAAGCTCGGTAGCTTGCCTGAACATGCTAGTCATGTGACTTAACCATGGCAGTAGTCCTCTTGTCCTCCTGTTTCTTCTTAATTTATCCAGCCTTTCTTAATGAGTAGAAGAAGTAATCCTCTAACACACAGTGGTTCTGTGTACGCATGTCCCTTTTATTCTGGTCTTTACCTGGCTTTTTGCCTTGGTTTTTTTTTTTCCCAGGGGATGGTTCTGCCTACAGAGACCTGGTAATTAAATATGGTGCAATCGAGCCACTGCTGAGTCTCCTTGCTGTTCCTGACCTGTCTTCCCTGGCTGTAAGTGTTCAGGATGATCTGAGTGTCAGTTGCTGAGTAGAACCTAGCTAAACTATTGCTAACCACTTATTTCAACCGTTGCAGTCTGGGTATTTACGCAATGTTACGTGGACCCTCTCAAACCTGTGTCGCAATAAGAATCCTGCGCCTCCCATAGAAGCCATCCAGCAGATCCTTCCAACCCTTGTCCGGCTCCTGCACCACGACGACCCTGAGGTGTTGGCAGACACATGCTGGGCAATTTCCTACCTCACAGACGGTTCCAATGACAGGATAGAAGTTGTTGTGAAAACTGGATTGGTGCCACAACTTGTGAGACTCCTGGGATGCAGTGAGCTGCCAATAATGGTAAGTGATTGGATATGCAGGCTGCTGTTGCTTGGTTTGAATCATGGCTAGAACTGCAGTTTGGGAGAGTAGCATCTATGGAACTGAATGGCTCTTTTCATACATGAGTCAGTTGCCTGTTCTAATTTTTGTGAAGTGAGACATTAGTTTCTCTCCTGCCTGGGTGCTGTCCCACACAGGACAGACTGCTGCTGGTGATGACTATCAAGCTGCTTTGTATAATCATTGGATTTACCTCACAGGCCAGCACAACAGTCAACATTCCCTAAAGCTGGCCTTTAAATTGCTGTTGCAGATCCAAATTCTAGGGACAGTGTTCATAAGTGTGCTGTAATTAGAGCATAATAAAACTGCATTAGTATTTAGCAGGTAGTTTCCCTAAGCTCTCACAGGTGGTTGTTTGCAGACTGGCCTTGGAAGGTGTGCAGTCTCTGCATGCAGACATTAGTGTCTGCCTGTGGAATGCTAACGAGGAGCCCAAACCCCATTGTACATAGCAGGTCATGCTGCTAACTGGGAGGGTTAGAATGCGTCAAGTATAGCTGCGTTTGCTGTAATCTAAAAATTTTGAACAATTTTCCTAAGTGTTCTCTTCATCTTTGTTTCAGACTCCTTCACTAAGAGCCATAGGAAATATTGTCACTGGTACTGATGAGCAGACACAGATTGTTATTGACTCAGGAGCACTGGCTGTCTTTCCAAGTCTCCTTTCTCATCATAAAAACAACATTCAGAAAGAAGCAGCCTGGACAATGTCCAACATCACTGCTGGGCGTCAGGATCAGATCCAGCGAGTCGTAGACCATGGCCTTGTGCCTTATCTCATTGGTATTCTGAGGAAGGTAAACAAAGCCTATATTTACTATGTTGAGCCTTTTCCTATTATTTGTCTGTGTTCAAACACTCTGCTTTTACCTTTGCAGGGGGATTTCAAATCTCAGAAGGAAGCTGTGTGGGCTGTGACAAACTACACAAGTGGTGGAACAATTGACCAGATTGTGTACCTTGTTCAGGCTGGTGTTCTTGAACCCCTGCTGAATCTTCTCTCAACTAAAGACAGCAAAACCGTACTTGTTATCCTGGATGCAGTTTCCAACATCTTCTTGGTATGTGGTTGCAATATACTTGATTATTGTCCATATTGTTGCTAATGGCTCTTCAGTAGCTGCTGCCATATATCTTTCCAGAGGTTATTCCACACTTTTCTGTTGCAGGCTGCTGAGAAGATTAATGAGACTGAAAAGCTTTGCCTCATGATTGAGGAGTGTGGAGGTCTAGATAGAATTGAAGCTCTCCAGTCGCATGAAAACGAACAAGTGTACAGAGCCTCATCCACCATCATTGAGAAGTATTTCTCAGCAGAAGTAAGTGGCTTCAGGGGTCTCTTCCACTTTTATTTTCTAATCCAGCACTGACCACTAGATTCAAATGCTACTGCTATTTCAACACTCTTCTTTCCTTCTAGGAGGAGGAAGACCAAAATGTGGTACCAGACTCTACTGCTGACAGCTACACTTTCCAAATCCAGGACAGTACCCCAAATTCTTTCAACTTCTAGGTCTTGCATGTACTGCAGTGACCTACAAGTGGTTTAGCACACAAATGACTGCCACCTCTTTGTCTTAATTGTTCCTCTTGCCTTTACTGGTTTTTCTGTGTCCTGTAGCACTTTGTCCAACTGAAACATACTTGAACAGTTCAAACTCTATATAGAATCTGTGAATTTCTAAATGTAAACCTCCTTTTTTGAGATATACTTGTAAATACTTCCTGTTTCTGTCCTTGTCTGGGGAAAGAATGTATATGAGCAATTCAGGCCTCTCACAAAGCCTTGAGCCACTGCTCTGCAGGCCTCCCATAACCTCTTACCTTCTACATGACCTGTTACAGTAATAAATACACTGAACAGGCTTTTAAGAAGACTTAATTGAAGTTAAATAAAGTGTTATCAGTACATCAAATTGAACTGTGTCATTCGCTCACTTAAAAGCTGAGTGATGGGGTAAGTAAAACTTAGTCGAAAACAGATAATGGCATGAATGCAGGTCTAAACTGTGAGATTCACTGCTGAAGGGAGTGGATTTTAAACAGCTTGGTCACCCCAAGCTCTGATTTCTGCATACAGCAGCCTTCTCTTACAGGACCAAGAACTGCTTCTTCTCTCCAGGTACTTCCTATAGAAATCTGATTCATCTTACCCTGTGCATAACTGAGCTAAACCAGCTTCAGCCTCTTAGAGAAATATTTAAGACTAGTAGTGCTTCTTAACTGTAAGTAATAGTTTAGAGGAGAGAGGTAAGTACAGCAGTTAACCAGTTCTGTACATGTTCAGGTACCCTTAGGATAGAGCATAGGAAATGCTTTGAAGCAGTTGCCTGCCCTATAGAGCAAAACTGAAGGCTTTGCCTCAGAATCAGCTGTCCCTTTATTTCTGAAGTCATCACTTATAGGAACCCCTTTTGTCCCTCAAAGGGGTTGTGCACAGTGGGGTTTGGAGGGGGAAGAGTATTGTGAGTGGAGAGGAAGAACTGTAGTTCTGTTTTTCAGCTTTTTAGGAAAACTTGGATTGAGCTATTTAACTTGAACCTCCCAGGAGTCAGCTGTGCTGGAATAACGATATTGTCTCAGCTCACTGAGTGTCTCTAGCTCCAATGATGGTGCAGGAGAGGTCAGAGTTCAGGGCTAGATGTTTCAGAAACATGACTTAAGTGACATGCTGTGGTCCAATTATTAATAAAAGGTGGGGGGAAGTTCTGATGTATAGGCAATTCTCCCAGTGTTCCCATTGGCTTTGCTTCCATCTTTATGGGTGGAGGGGAATAAACTCAAATACCAAACAAAAAACATAACTCCTTCATTCTGCTAGGTGAACCTGATAGAAGAATCTGGTTTTGTCTCCTGTGTTAGTCACCTTTTGTGTGCTTCCAAGTTTATTTTCAAGTGCAAATGTGTAGAAAAGTGGATTTGGGTGGAACTCTTTGGCAATCCTTGGAAGATCAGGTGTGCTTCGTGAAGAATTCACTCTTGTGTGCTGCTAACAAAGATCTCTTTAAATGGGTTATTGCTAATGTAGATGATGTCACTCTTGCTTTTATTAGTGTGGAGCAGGTCTGCTGCTCCCTATCCTACACTTGCTGGCAAATGGTTCCCTCCCTGACTGGAGCCTGGTGATGGTCCCTGGGACCTCTCTGGAGCTTGGGTATTGCTGGATTATGATAAAGTTACAAAGGGCAGCAGATAATTAGTCTGTATCTACAGTGCTATACGTCTTGTTAGCAACAATACTGTTTTGTGCAGAGCAATCTCAGTGAGTCACTGCCAGGATTGCCCTGCTGGGCTGTTGGAGCTGTGGGAGTTCCTGCATCCAGCTCACAACGTGGTGCTGGTGCCAGACCCATTGCTGTCACTGATGTATCAGCAGGGATTGCAGATTTACCTGTCACAAAGGAGACTGGCTTGTAAAAACCATGGTGACCTTCATACTTTGGCCTGTACCTCTTTAAATTTTTCTTTAACTCCAAAAAAGCTACAGCATGTACTAAGCCTTACTGTGGGTGTCTCTAAAGAGACTGAACTGTGCCTGTGCTCTGTTCCCAGCTCTGCCTGCCCTGGACTGAAAGGTGAGGCTGCAGGTGGCACCCAGGGCCTGTGGAAGTAGCTGTGGGCTGTGCCAACAGTGCCACCACAGCTCCCCTTGGACTAGAGTCTGGTACTGCCATACCTGAGCACAGGGGAAACGATCACTTACCTTGCAAGGCTGGAGCCTTTACTCTTCTGGGAGGAAAACCAACCATTCAGGGCATTTCTGCACCTGCAGTGAAGCTTCCTGTGTCCTTTGGTCTCTTGTCAAACCTCCACCCTTGACCTAAAAGCATCAGTTAGAAAATTATGATTTCCTTCGTGACTGTGGAGAACTGAAAGAATGAACCTTTAGACAAGCAATTGTACCAACTGAATGGCAGAGTGTTTGCTGTCTGGGGGTGCGCAGGGGCAGAGCCGAGGAGCGGCGCTCAGAATGCCGGCTTTGTGCCGCTGTAGAGCAGCGCGGGGGCCGGCAGAGGGCGGTGCTGGAGGTGGGATGATCCCGCCGGGAACACTCAGGTGCCATCTGCCCCATTTTCCAAATAAAAAACTCTGTGTGGTTACACAGAACATCTCTGCTAACTCCCAAGTGTTCAGCCAGCTTAAATATCGAATATAAGGTACCACCTTTTAAAAGCCCCTTTAAAATCAAAGTACAGTTACTTCAAAACATGACCCCTTTAATTGCTCTTTAGCATATGTAAGTAATTTGACTTTTTTGTCTCTGTACATAGTAAATGTAGAACACTTGTTCAATAGTGTTATCTCTATTTCTTTTTTTCTGAATTACCTATTTCAGATTTATCCAATATATTGAGTTAATAATAGAACACTGCAAAATCTTTAGATGCCTGACAGCTCAGTGGCTTAATGATTAACTTTCTGAGGCCTGAGACTTTGTTTTTATCCAAGAAAAATGTGTTCAGCCTATCCACCAGTGAGCCCTGTTGGCAGCATGTATTTCCACAAGCAACAATCAACAATGATTATGAGTAAGTGACTGGGGTGAGTCACTCCTTATTCTAAGAAAATGCAAACTATTTCTGAGGTTAGGATCACAGTCACCCATGAGGCTGCTCCATGAGGAGCAAAAAGGAAGAGGAGAATTGTTATTGCTCCTGGTTTTAAGTATGTTGGGTTTGGGGTTTTGGGGGAAATGGAGGTGGGGATTTTTTTGTGCATGGCCCAGTCAGATTTACGAGCTTGTCCTTTTTTTTGTCAAATGCTTCATTCAGGACAGGGGTTGGAATCAGTGTCTGGTGGCCTGTGTGTCAGTCTGCCAACTCCTCTGTGCTGAGAGCAACAATAACAGACCCCTGCTGACATCAACTGGCTTGGAATGCAGTTGTTGCTCATGCTATTTTATCTGTGGAGTGATGGCAAGATTGCAGTCTGAGATCTCAGCAAACGTAACTGCTTCTGAAATTCTGATGGCAGCAGACGCTGCCTGGCTGATTGTTCCATTTGCTGTTCCCCAAGGTGCCGGGCTCTGGAAGGAGAGCTGGGACTTTGCAGTCCTGCAGTTCAGTAGCACGTCTGTTCCCTTTCCCTTGCAGGAGAAACAGCTTAAATTGTGGGAAAGTTAGAAATGGTTAAATCAGTAGAAACCTATTTTTTTTTTTCCTGTGAATTAGACTAAAATACTCTCTTAAGCAAAGCTGCTTCCTGCAACTCTATCCAGAATGATTTAAATTGCACAGAACCACAGTGGTGTATCAGCAGCAAGAAACAGCTGTAGTTCTGCAGGAAAAAGAGTTCTCTACCCAACAATACTTCACAACTCTCTTCTGTTTTTAAATCTATTTTACAGCAGAGCAAACTGAGACACAAGAAAGTTATCCACAGACAGTCAGAAAGTTGCTGGCAGAATTCACCTGGAGCCTGGGAATCCTGATGTCTGTCCCTGTAGTTAACACATGGCACCTCTGGTCACAGTCAGCCTTTTGCTGAATATGGGATTATCCCAGGAGTATTGAAGCTCAGTTGTGATAAGGTATGATGTAGATTTAAGTACAGATCTAAGCTTTGGAAAGTGTGTAGATTGGGGAAGAGGCACTGTTAGTCAAAACAGAAGTAATTAATGAAGGTTAATTGTGTTTAATTATATTTGACCCATAGAGGAAAATGTTAGAACTTTCACTTAAAACCTAACAGGAAACACATTAACCCTTTGGCTTTCAGAGGAATGTTAGGAAAAAAGGCTAAGAGGGAATTAGGAGACCCCTCCCTTAGGCTGGGAGGGGTGCATCCCCTGAAACTGGAAATTTCAGGAAAAATCGTTCACAAGAACGCTCCTGCTCCAAGTGTGCAAAGTTGTCCGTTGTGTTTGCAAAACACTTCCTTCTCACCGATGCAGGGAATGAATGGCACTGACACGAGCCGGGCAGACACTCAGCCTGTGGACAGCTGAGGGAGAATTGATTTGCTGTGAGTTTCATAGCACTTCCTATGGATTAAGGGTCACTGGATTCCAGTCCTGTTCCTGACTGCAGAGCACTGTCTGTCTCAGACTGGCTCCAGGAAATGGACGCTCTTCCGCAGAAGCCAGAAGATTTCGTGGAAGAGCCATGGCCCCCTTCCAGCTTGCAGCTCACCCACTGCCCTGGGGAGTGTCAGCAGTGGGCGGGAAGTGAAGTTGGGATTTAAAGGGATGAGGAGGGGAGAGAAAGAAAAAAGCAGGATGGTGAAAAATCCTGTAAATTCTCGCCAAGCACAGCTTGCCTTGACCACATTAAAATAGTGTGCTGATCATTTGAATGAAACAATGGGCCAGCTCCAGAAGTGATGTGTAAATCATGTATCAGGAACTGAGTTTCAATTGACTGACACGCTGAAAGCAAAATCAATGGCACTGACTTCACTGGGGGGGAGTTTGGATCACAACTACGAGCTCAACAAAAGAGGCAGTGTAACGAGGAATCATTCTCCTTCATTTCATATCTTTCTCAATTTGCATTGCAATGTGAAATGAAAATCATGGGGTCATCTTTTGAAGGTCTGATTTATTTATTTTTGGATATATATAGAGAGATATAAAAACCATAGGGTCATGAGTACATTTATATATAAAAAATAGTGGAAAGCTGCCTATTTTTTTTCTCTGTAACAGATTGCTTTGTGTGCAGCTTCACAGTGGTAAAATAGCTGTACCACCAGGAGTATTAATAATGCTCTGTGGGCATATGGAAGATTTGAGGTACAAAGTTATCAGAAAATCTTCAGTAATCTCCAAAGCACATTTCCACCATCCCAATCACTTCATTTTTACCCACTATATGAAACAGATGTAAAAATAGCTCTTTCATCAGTGGATTGCTACACAGATTTGGGCTGCAGAGGCTCAGTTCTGTTCAAAGCAATACTGTGAAATCACGTGCAGAATGTGCTGTTAATCAGAAGCAGCAATTTAATGTTACGTATCCATCTCTCCTCCCACCTCCAGCTCCCCTTCCCAATTCTGAGCAGGAAACGACACTTGGATGGAGCTCAGCACACTGACATTCTGGATAGACTCTCTAGGAATGAGGAGGGACTTGAGTTCTCTCCATATGTCATTTCCTTTCCCCTAATGGCTAAAAAAACCCCATTGCTGCAGTTCATATAAGAGAGAGAACATTACCGATCTAGGGAAATAGGGGCAGGGGGATGGGACAGACACATTCCACTTCTGAAGAACTGCTTTGCAAACTTGACTTGAATGGAGCAGGAATTTTTTCTCTGTGTACAAATACTGTTTTATGTAGCTCTTGAAACTGAAGCTATTACCCCATCTGTACTTAAGTGTATATCAACACCTGCAGTCTGGGGCCAGACAGGGATTAGGGAAGGAAAATGTAAGCAGGGGGGAGTGGTAACAACTCTGCAAGATATAAACTAACTCAAAGGAAAAACAGGGGATTGAAGGAGACTGACAATGGGGACCTAATAATTTTTAATATACCAAATTTTAATAGCAAATGATCCTAGAAATGACTTAAGAAAAATCAGATTAGCTCACTCCTGCAGCTTTTGTCCAAACTGTCTTTAAAAACTTTTCTGTTCAGTACAACCAAGAGCACATGCAGATATCCTACCCTGCTGCAAAACACAAAATTTGATCTGCTATATTGCACAGTGAATTTGCAGCTGTCAACAGAATTCAGTGAGCTGTAGTTACAAACAGAAAAAAGCAACCCAGGAATAAACATTACATTAAAAAAAAACCAACAACAAAAGCCATTTTAACTAAAGGGTAAGCTTACTTCCTCATAGGCATCCCACTGGGTATTAGACCCAAATTGGAACATAATGTCTTTCTAGCATAATGTCTTTCTAGCAACATAATCCAATGTTTGTTAAATTTGTAGCAACCAAACTGTGCAGTGCTTTGCAGGACAAATGAGAAATGACATTTACTCAAAAAACCCTGAATTTTGCAGTCAGTGAATGAGAACATGTGCACAGAGGGGCTGGATGTCTCTGCTTGCAGGGTGATTATATCTGATTGAAGAGCCAAGCCCTCCCATCTTTCATTAGAAACTTTGCCTAATTGGACATGTTGCCCCTGAATTCTAGTGCTAAAAAGGAAAGGAGAAAACCATCTTTCCTCCAGTTCTATTTTAAAGGGTTTCAAGAGTGGAATAAAGGAATGATTCAAGACACATGGTGATAGATTTTGCTTTAGGTTACTTTTAGTGCTTCACTAGACCCACTAACCTACTTAAATATCTGTGCTGTTCTTATCTGGCATAAAACCTTGCTTTGTAACTTTTAAAATGAAATATTTTAGAGGTATTTTTAGAGATAACTTTATCTTAAATCCTCTCAAATTGATTTTGCAGTGGACTTGTGGGTGATTCTGTTAAAAGAAAGCACAAAAGAAGCCAGTACAGCCTGTGGATAGGTTAGGTATTTCTGCAGTTCAGAAGGTTTTAGGAATAATACTTCTTTTAAAAAAGAGGGACCGCTGAGCTTATTGAAACTGCAAATGTTTTTGTGTCATGACTGAGATTATTTATGGATTTCGTTTTCACATAGCATGTTTATAAATGTCTCCAGACGATATGTAAGACAAAGCAGAGCGTTTCCAAACCTGGACAGCCCGGGCTCTTTCAGCAGTTCCCAGAACTGTGAGTAGATGTGGTTTGCACGGCCTGAGACAGCTCATCTGACTCTTAGTGCCTGCTTCCCCACGGCAGAAAATAATCATCAAGGCTTTGTGAGCTATTTTTGGGTTTGAACCTTGTGGATTCAGCTACCTGTCGGGCTACACAATATTGTTATAATTTGATACATTTCCTGGAATTAATCCTGTCTCTTGAATGGAAATCTTTGGAAGTAACTTGAGTAAGACACATGAAAAAAACTTCTGCTCGCTTGAAGAAATAGAGACAATCAGAACTGTGAGGTGGGGGCTGTTTTAAGTGGCTTAGACTGCCCCAAGACGCTCTCCCTGCCAACATGAGAGGAGTCTGCTGCCTGCCTCTTGCCTATCTGTAGCTGCATTGCCTCTAACAGCCACAGTCCCTGCAACAGGTTAGAATGGGATAAACTGCTCCTCTTAAACCTCATCATAAGCCCTGACACGTGGAATTCTGGACAGCTTGGAACATTAATCTCTGGGTATTTGAATAAGTCACGATGGCCAGTGAGAACTGGCTAATTAAGCCAAGTTATTAAGGCTGATCAGACAGTGTTGCAGGGCTTTTGGAGAGCCAGGAAAGCTTCTCTGCTTGCCATGGCTGCATGGCTGGAAGGTGCATCACAGACCATTTGTTACTCCTTCCAAAGCATTAAGCAGAGGTTGTGGTGCAAGCTGGGTGTTACCTGGACAGAACAAGGACTGACTTATCAAGGGAACCACCTGCCAGTGCATCACTGCTGATCACCAGTGGCTGAGCGTGAGTTTAGAGCAGCAGGGCTGAGTCAGCTCCTGGCATCCCCGGCAGTGGCATCACCACCATAATTAAAACTCAGAGATTCGCAAGGTAGGAGATTTTACAGCTCACCTTTTGCACGTGACAAAATAATTATCTCAAATTGATGCTGGGTCACAGGGAGTTAGAAAGATTGGAGAAGGTTTGGTATTCCTTTAGTGGCTAAATAATGTGCCTTGGTTAAAATGGCGTTGTATGTCAACTCTTTAAACAGTTATTTGGGCTGAGATTCTTCCTCAAAACACTTCATTTATCTGAGCTCTGGGACTATACACACTGTCAAGTTGAATCAGATACTATCTGCACACAGATATGGTAGCACAGTAGTAAACTAAGTCCTTGATGCATGGCACTCAGAGGAGACTGTTTCTAACTGTCTTCTTCTGTAAGGTCTTCTAGGAATCTGTTTTGTGTCAGCCAAGGAAATCTAAAGATGAGATTCTACAGTTGCTTCATTCACAACACAACAGAAGAAAGTTGCACAGGGCAGTTGCACAAGAGAACATGTGGTTTTTCAGGAAAAAATTCAGTTGAAATATTTAGCATGTAGCTCTCAAAGCACTTGACAAAGCCAACTGTCCAAGAGTCTGGAAAAGAAATTGTATTACTGATAGTGTCCTATGGATAAATAAGTGGAAATCATGGAAGAATAAAGGAAATATTCTTTAGAGAGAGACCTCTTTTTTTGACCCAAGGTTTTTGTACTTCAAGTCAGCAGTCTCATTGATTTTGAATTAAGAAAAGTCAGGGAATGTATTTTAAGCCTAAGACACATCACTGTACTTGAAGAGTGAAGCTGGGCTCTGCCCTGTGTGCTGGACTCTTAAAATGCTGTGCAGCACCTGCCACTAGGTTCTGGGCTGTGAGACACATCCTGCAGCAGAGAACAGGGGTAGACAGGAGACAGAGAACATGAGCTAGACAAGCATCTGGGATGGCACATGGGGCTCACCTCCAGCCTTTTGCCCAGGCACCAGGACGTGGCTTTTCACAACAGATTACCCCTCTCAGAAAGTGGATTTCAGCCTCTATCTAGTAATAAAATGCAACACATCTATTTATTCTGTGTTCAGTGCCTGTCTCTAAAATCTCCCTTTTCTTCTTCTGCTAAAGTCACTTTAGGATAGTGCTGTTCTGCAGGACAGGACGAGGAAATAACATGGCTAGAGAACTGCATGGAATATCTGTGCATCAGTTACTAATCTGTTCTGGATGGATGGACTTAGAAGTTATCTTAGTGACTAACCACTGGAAAATCCTGTGATATGGAAGCTCATGCATTTTTTTTGTAGCCACAGCTGCAGTCATTTCCCTTCAGAGACACATCATTTCCCCAAGACACATCCTGTCTCAGAGGGCCACGGTGTCTCTGCTCCAAGCTGCTGTCCCCTTTCGCAGTAGCCAGCACATGGGTGGAGATTTCCTTCCTAGTTTCTTCTCCTGAAAACTCCATCTCCAACTCCAGCTTGAGAAATGGATTGATTCTTGACCTCTTGCATAAACATTGTCTCTGCATGCCAAAGGGAGCCTTATTGAGAACCAGAGCCCCTGTCTAGACATGTTTCTTCATCCCACAGCTCTGATAGGTTTGTCCTTCACTGCTGGTTAACTCTCTTTGTCTCCGAGCAGCAACAGAGACAGAGTAAAACCAGATATTTAAGCATGTGCATCTCAATGCTTTAATGTAGCTTGTTCCATTCAGCAGCAGCACAAATATCCTCCAGTCTGACAATTTTCATAATCTGCAAAGGGACAAAAGGAATCTTGTACAACACGAAATTCTCTGTTCCTCATCTTGATTCCTGAAATGCAGAGGCATTTGATACATGACAGCAGTAGGGTTTGCTCCTTTAGCACAGAAGAGCAGCAGTGAAGGTAGCAGAAAGCCTCATGGACAGAATTCCATCCAGGAACAGGACAAAAAATGTGATGGATTTGCAATGAATTCAGGAAGTACTTTAGCTACAGTCAGAAATTATGGTTGGCTTAGGGAAGGTTTAGAAGAAAAACCCATGCCAAAGAAGCAGACCAGGAGAACAATGCCCTTTGCAAGCAAGGGTATTAATGAATGCTTAGAAAGGGTATGAGTTGATCAGGCAAACTAACTAACAAAGAGGCAGAGAAATCTGCTGGTAGAAACATTCATCATTCTTCACAATTTCATTTTTCTGGGTTTTTTGGTTTTTGGGGGTTTTTTTTGCCACATTAACGGAGCTTTACTGAAAAAAAGAAAAAAAATACTGATGTGATAAGAAAAGGAACAGACTTTCATAAATATTTCAATTTTATCTCTTTCTGGATAAAATTAAACCTGACAAATGTAAAAATTTTTGGGGTTGCCTAGGTGTAATCTGCTATAATACTTTATTTCTCAGAACTACACCATTAGGTGGCAAAATAGGCATTTAGCATTATCAGTTGCACATACAATGGAAATACATCCTAGAGAAAGAAGAAATGAAGGTGTAATTCTCTACTGATCAACTCATCTTTAGCTCCATGATCTCCAGAGGTTGTATCTATAATTCAACCATGTCAGGCCCTGGAAAATTTAGTAAATGATGACTAGTAGAAGTAAATACAAACCAGATAATTTAAAGTATCTTTATTTTTTAAAATTGTCTCATGAAAATAGCTTTAAACTTTTCATTGATTCACAAAATCATAATAATAGGGGCAGAGCTCTCTTGCTTTCTTGATATCATTACAGAAGCTGGGGAAGAATGTGATATAATATCAGCCCGCTCTCATTACTGCTGAAGGAATGTGCCATGATTAAACCTATATACAGAAAGAAATGGAATGTAATTCTTAAATGTTGATTTGCTTTGAACATATTCCACAGGCTGAGGAATGAGTTTCCAGTATACTCTTCAATTTCTAAAGATGGGCAGGACCTCACCTCTAAAAAATTAACTACAACCATCCTCTTCTGAAAATGAGAACTATTTGTTTAAAGATGTTTGTACACATTTCCCAGAACCACTAAATCCTTTGAGAACTGTCCGTGAAAGCAAAACCTCCTCTTTCTTCCTCTTGGTAAATTCAAGAAATCAAAGCTCTTTTTTTGTGCAGCTATGGAAAAGAAGAAATTTTTGTATTTCTAAATACTTCTTCAAAAGTTTCACTCACATGACACCAATACCACTGATATGATATCACAATGATACCAACTATTACATTATTTTCTCCTTGTGGACTCTTCAACAACCCTGTTGATGTCCTAAAGATACCTGACCTTGCCCCTTCTCTACACATTTCCACCAATCCTTTCGAGGGTGGCTCAGCTGTGAAGCTCTGGCTGAAGAAGGCTGGGTTGAGTTCCCAATCCAGCAGCAGAGCTGATCCAAAACGATCTGCAGGGTGATGCAAGGCGCTCCCGTCCCTGCGGATCCCAGCGAGCTACCTCGTCTCGAAAGGATGTGCTGTTCAGTGATACCAGCCTGCACTGGAGCATGGGGCTCTTGGCAGCAGCTCTGATGATATTTGCTTGTCCCTCTCACAGGATCAGCCCTGCACAGAGTGAAATCTCCTGCAATGCAACTGCATAAAGACAATTTACTGCAAACTCTGGGCTTTTGAAGCCAAAAGCAGGATCAGCGAGACATCGGCTGTGTTAATCTGAGAATATTTTGAGAACTTGGGGGATAGTGCTGGCTCGAGAACCTCTGGATCATAACATTCCAGTGGGATTCCTTGGCTGGGAAAGCAGCACTTGCAATCATCAGGGACTGTCAGCATCTTTGGTCCCCTACCCTGCTGCAGCTCCTGGTGCTCTGCCAGGCTTCCCTTCATCTGCTGCCTGCACATCTTGCACTGGTCCCTCATGGAGCTGCTCAGCTTAAATCCTGCTTGGCAGTTCTAGTCAGTGAGGGGCAACAGTGAGTGAAAATCCTCATTTCCCAACAGAATTAGGAGACAGGCCAGGACACAAACACCTGTGGGGCACCCAAGGCACAGCCCTTGTGCCCCTGGGACAAGAGAGAAGCAGCAGTTGGCATCTGGTGCCTCTGTGTCCAAGGGCAGCCTGGTCCAGGTCGTTCTCCCCACCTCAGGCACGAGAGGACCTGGTCCTGACCTAACTGGGACCCAGCCCTGCCAGGCTGATGGGAGCTGGAGCCCCTCTTCTCCCCTGTTCAATACACACCTGCTCTACAGGACTGCCCCGCACGTCACTGAGTTATTTGGGATGTATTTGTAAAAGTGCTCAAGTCATGCTGGCTGTTTAAAAGTTAAGTAAATAAAATCAAATATGGCACATATTAATGAAAAATGCACAGCAGTAGCAGCCATCCTGCAGACAGTACATTTTATATGCTGACCCAAATGCACAGACTGTCAGTTAATGCTCTAACTTGTAATATATCACAGTGTTTTCATTGAAAGGTGAGCAGCATGTCCAAAAATCTTAGAAAAATTTATAGTTCAGCAAGTTGCTTTCTGAAAAGCAGTTTGAAACCAAGCATGCTTCATGACCTTTAAAAAACACTTTTAATGAAAGCATTAAAATGTTCATATAACTACTGAACAATGAAATACTGTATTTAATCCCAATGGGGTTTTTAAAATATTGGCATTTCAATTAATGTCTGACACACTAGTTATCCATTAGAAAAAGATCATGTAGAAAGAATTCTATGTTTAATGTAACATTAAACTCTTTTGTCAAATTATATCAGGATTATTTAACATGGGGCCCAAAGTGCACTGCAAGACCCCAGAAATAAATAATTTCATCATATTAGGAAAAATTTAGAAATATGTTAAGTATGTGAAAAGTAGTTTTATATTTTTGTTTTTCAGCTCAGTTAAGCAGTGGCCAGGTAATGTTGCAATATTTGCAAACCATCAGCCATTTGCTTTATATACTTGGTTTGAGAAAAGGGTAATGACCTGTGTGAATTTGTAACAGATTGGAATTTAATAAATATTATGACCTTCAATTACAAATGCTGATTTATTTTTAATGCAGGAATGTTTTTGGGGCATGTGCAAATTTACATAACCAATACAAAGTAACTTTTTAACTGTTTCAGTGCAATATAAAGCCATAAAGTCCATAGATACATCATATCCATGTTCTGTAGTAAATGTCACTTTAATTGTTTCAGATTCTCTTCTTTTAAAACAGGTGGTGAAGCACTGAACCAATGCTTTCTCTCATGCTCTGCCTGTGCTGGGAAGGAGGCTGGTGTCTAACATTTGCTAGTCTTGTGTTAAACAGCTGATGGCACAGGGGACAGGCGCAGGAAGGGATGCCAGGACCCCTCTGCTCCCTGTTGAAGTGACATTGGAACAGCAGTGCCACCACTGCAGGAAGCATTGGAAATCTCCGCCTGGAAGAACCTGGCACTCAAGACACTGGGAGGAAGAGGAAGTGAGTCCCTATGTACAGTGCAGGAGAGGTCACATTTTATGGAAGGAAAGCTTCGAGAACCACATTGCACTTCCAAACCTTCAGTGGAAAAAAAAAAATCAGTTGTGTGCCGCAGGTTTGAATTAACGAGGCCCAAGCTCTGAGCTCCGTCAGGATGGGACCACTCCAGACATGGTCACAGCTCAGCTCCATGCAGCTGCACACAGAGAACCTCCTGGGCTGTGTAGAAGCCACATGATGAACTCAGTGAGGCACAGGTCATCTTCTCATCCCATGCTGGGGTCCTGATCCACAGCTGGATCCTCATCTCTGACTACCCACACGATAATAATTCACCAGTTACCTCAGCAGGAAGAAGCCAGAGCAGTGACATGGCCAAACGAGCAGAGTATCAGTAAGATTGTTGTAAGAGTTAGGTGTGTGGTGTATTAACTCAGACTTCTAAAGTAACCTTGACTGTGGCCCTTTGTAGCTTTTCTGGGAGCTTTTCTCACTCCTGAGACCCCTCTGGCCCTGCAGAAAGCTGCCCATGACTTTGATGGAGCTCCCCTCATGGGAAGTGTGTTGCAGAGCTGGGAAAACTCTGGAAAGGGTCACCTTTCCCACAGGGTGGGAGTTAAATTAAGCCACATGGCATGGATGCAAGGATTTTTATTCTTATTATTATTCTGCAAATGGCAGTTCACAGAACCCAACTGCTGATTTCTACACAGTGCAGATAAGAACAAAATTGGTCCAAAGTTTAACAGTTTCCAGGGTTGGTCTGTCACACCCTGTCCACAGGGAACACTGCTGGAACAGCAGCACTCCTGTGTGGGACCACATATTTCAGCCTGGCTCTGAATTCTCCTGCTATATTTTTTCCAGTTTGTACCCTCGATTTTCCAATCTCAACTCCCCACAGAACTTTTCTGTCATCTTCTCCTCTCCACCTTAGCCATTCCCCCATCCTTCCCTATCCCCAGCTCTCCCAGGACACGGCCATTCCCCCACGTTTCCCGATCCCCAGCTCTCCCAGGACACGGCCATTCCCCGATGTTTCCCGATCCCCAGCTCTCCCAGGACACGGCCATTCCCCCATGTTTCCCGATCCCCAGCTCTCCCAGGACACGGCCATTCCTCCCCAGCTCTCCCAGGACACGGCCATTCCCCCCGGCCTCCCCGGCCAGGAGCGCCCCGGCCGCCGCCGCCACCTGACGCCGTTGCCCCCCTCAGGCTCCTGGGCCGACCCGAGGCGGGGCGCGGGGGGCGGGCAGGGCCTCCCCGGGGCAGGAGGGAGGGACGGAGAGAGAGGAGCCGAGCCGAGCCCGCCGCCAGCCCGTCCGTCCGTGCGACTCCGTCCCGGCTTTGTTGTGCTCGGGCCCGGGGGCGGGGAAGCGGAGGGAAGCGGAGGGAAGCGGGGAAGGCTCCGCTCCTCCTCCGCGGCCCCGGCCCCGCTCATGGCGACGCTGGGCACATCCGGGCCTCTCCTCCTTCTCCTCCTCCTCCGGCGGCCGCCGCTGCCCTGAGCGCCCGGCCCGGCTCCATTCGCGCCTCCCCCGAGCCCTTGGCGGAGCAGCGGCGGGGGAGCCCCGGCCGGGGCCATGTCCAACCCGGGGGCCCGGCGGAACGGGCCCGTCAAGCTGCGGCTGACAGGTGAGGCTGGGCCGGGGGCGCGGGGCCAGCCCGGGCTGGGGGTGGGAGCGGCTCCTCCGGGTGTCGTTGAGGTTGAACCTGGGGCTGGAGCGGCCCCTCAGGCCTCGCAGGGAAGGGGAGGGCGAGGTTTCCCTCCCCTCGGTTCCCCTCGGCCCCGGGCTCGGCGTGTCCGGGCTCCGCCGCCCGCCCGGCCCGGGCCCCGCAACCGCCAGGACGAACTTCAGCCACCGCACCCCAACTTTGCTGTTTATTTTCCCTTCGTCTTCTCGGTGTACTCTCGAAAGAAACTGTCACGCTGTTTGTTTTGATCTCTTTGTTTATTGTTATTGTTTTGTTGGGGGTTTGAAGCGATTTTCTCAGCTAAGACTGTTGAGCGCTGGAGAGGCTCCCCGGGGCAGTGGTCACAGCCCCAAGGCTGCCAGAGCTCAGGCAGTCTTTGGACAACATTCTCAGGGATAGGGAAGGATTTTGGGGTGTCCTGTGCAGGGCCAGGAGCTGGACTCGGTCATCCTGGTGAGTCCCTTCCAACTCAGCATATTCCATGATTCTATGATTGTTCACAGTTCTTGGGTGAAGTGCCTTGTGCTGCCCTCCTCCAGAAGACCACTTGACCTCTGATACTTTAAAATACCGTAAAAACTGTTCACCTGCATGCTGAGAAGGAAAAGAATCTGGTCTTAAGTACTTAAAACTATGTCCTTTTCCATATAAAATCCTAGGTAAATAGGTTTAGAGGGAAAAAAAAAAAATTGGAAGTTCTGCTAGAGCTTTCTTTAGAAAGATACAGGACACTTGGAATTAGCTTTTTTCTTCAAAGTATTGTTAAGTCCTCCAGCATATAAATGATACTGTGTGTCCTGAAGCATCAGTACACAAAGGTAAGTGATTAGAAACTAATAGCTTTACACTGTAAATACTCGTCTCTACACGTAGTGTATCTAACCAGCTTGCAAAAGAAAGGGTTTTTAAAGTGTTAGAGGGGTTGTTATATTTACTTTAGGTGCATGAGAAATATCTCCAGTTTTAATGCCTAATAAAGAGAGGTGTCTTCATACTGATTTTTCCAAGTATGTTATTTTTACAGGAAAAGTAAAATGTATCTGCTTATGCTTTACTTTGGAAATACTCGGACTAGATTTATAATCTAGTTTTCATGGAGATTTGTGAGTGTCTCTATATTACACTTGGAAATACAACTCCTAAAATGAGCGTAGCTGCGACTGCTGTATGGAACAGTGCTGCCTTGTTTTTACTGAGTGTTTTGTAGCTTTCTCCTCAGATTATTGCTGTGTTGATGCAGTGCTTTAATACTTTCTTTCCCTGAGTAGTGAGTGCTCACACTTGCCTATCCTTGAAACATTTAAAATGGTCTGTAGCCTTATTTGAAAGCATGGAAAATACTGTCTAGGGAGTTGTCTTTCTCACCTCTCTGTTTTGTGTTCGAATTTGTTTCATATTTTATTTTTATTGAGGATTAAGCATGTAATGAAACTGTGCCTGTGACAATCTCAGTGTGTAGAGGGGAGTGTGTGACCAGAGCCAGGCTGTGGTTTTACATGCTGTGATCAGCCCCCAGTGAAGCAGGTACAACCCTAAGGAATGCTTTTGGGTTTTTTGTCATATTGTATTTTAGGAAGGGAATGTGCAGAGCATGGGATTGAAGGCAAAATTGTCTTTTTAGGACTGTTCCAGGGTTAGCAGCTCTGGCAGGCACTGAGTACCAGTTCTGTTATTGGAAGCTTATAGAACATTGGCCTGTTTCTCCAGTTAACAGCTTGAGGTATTTTCTGCTTTAGCTAATGGGGAGTTGTTTCACGTAAGGTCATTTGTTGTAAGGAAGCTTTACATGTTTAAGGAAAACAATGAATTTTGTTAATTCAGCTGACATGTTGTCAGTTCTTGCCTAGGAATAGTTTTAAGTGTTCTGTGTGGTTTTGATTACCCTTTTTGATTGGAAAAGCAGTTTGAGGGCTCTGGAGTTCTAAAATTGTTTGGAATTAAAAGAATCTGTATATCCAGTGTTTTAAAAAGTTTATTCTCAAACTGACAAATGCTATTTAATCTTCATTTTCTTTGGCTCTATGAAACTAGCAGTCTTCTGTTTTGGCTTGAATGTTTATGGGATTAATTCTGCAATCATTGTTCAACACTTATCTTTTCTGTTCATTATCTCTAAATTAGATGGTATAGATTAAAAAAATGGATTTCAAGAACTGGATTCAATTAGCAGTTTTTCAGGACATAAACATTAAAGGTTTAGATGGAAAACATTGTTTTGACTGACTGGATAAATGACAGGGTAATGTTTGATGTGAGTCCAAGAACTGATCTGGAGCTAGTGCCCAACTTCTCAGTCCATCTTGAGGAGCCAAATAAAATATTTAACCTAGGCCTCATTTTGCAAAAAAGGTTGACTCTTTGTTGGGACCTTAAGAAAGTTCTGAGAAATGTTTGGCATACCTTTACACTAAGTGTTTAACAGTTTATTTAGGTCTGGGTTCCACAACAGAGACAAACCACAGCGGTGGCATACTTCTAGTAAGTTTTTATTTAGTTTACAGTGCATCTGTGTTAGACAGTTCTTACAAAAGGTTATTCTTTTGCTCCAAGGTGTAGCTGTTTGTTGCAAATATCCTTCCAGTCTTTAGTGATACATATGTTGATACAGTTCACATAATCTTGGGCTAAAAGATCTCAGGATAATTGTTAAAATCCAAGTGTCATGGGTTCTGATGATACTTCTAGCAGGAGGTGTAAATTCTTGTTTCTGATAAAAATATAGGCAATGTAATTTAAATTAGCGAAAGTCTAGAATTGCACTAGTCTGCTGTGAGATTTATTTTAGCAGCTTGTAATAACAACGTCCAAGGAAGTATAAGAAAAATTTCTTCAACTCTCACGTATTTACCACCATTTGATCTGGTCCTATCCTGGATACATTAGAGTTCTACAAAAGCTGCAAGTGCAGTCATCCCCTTCCATTCCTAGTGTGGTTTTTCTCAGTGTTGTGTTGAATATGTGGATTTGTAAATACACTACACTGTCAGTCAGAACATGCTATGATTTCTTCCACCCCTGTGTTGAATTGTGTTGATCTTTCATTCTTCAGAGAACTGAGAAATGACCGTTGTTTTCAGTAAATATTTTATGTCCTAATATGTGAATTGTCCAGTGTTAAAATAGCTACATTTGACTGCTTTCACTTAGGAGATCAATGACAGCTCTCTGAAGCCCATAAGGCTGTTGTTTTTGTCAAGGAGATGCTTTCTAAAATCAGTTTGAATTCCACAAATATCTGTGAGCATTAGAATATATTGAGTAAAGGTTCAGTGCAGAAGTTTATTTAGTTCATGTGTTGCAGGTAGTGTTTGTCTCAGAATTGCTAACAAGTAAAGTTACTTCCATAGCCACAAAGTACAGTTACACTGGACTGGAAAAAGTGGTAATAAATATCCCACGGATAAAACTGGAATGAGCTGGAAGAGTTTTGCTGGTGCAGAATCAGACGTAGGCCTGAAGAGTTGTTGGATTTGTTTTTCCTCCTTCTTACTGCTTCCAGCTTTCCTGCAGGATTTGCTGATTAGGGAAATAAAAGCACGGGGTGTTGTGTTGTGGGAAATGGATCAGCATCTCATGTGCTGTTCCTCTCTTTCTTTCTTGCTGCTTTACTGTCTATTCAGCCCTCACAGTACAAAGGTGGGAATGTACTGTGAAGTTAGAGTGTTGAAGGAGAAAGTGCTGCTCCTTTACCAGATCACAGAAACTCTGGTTGTAATGCTAATAATATTTCTCGCTAAACATACTTAATATTTAGAAAAAGCCAAAATTTTCCTGAGCTTTGTAAAACAATGTGGAATGTTCAAACCTGTTTTTTGCAGTGGATAAATCTAAGTGTTAAACTAATCCAGTTGAAGTGGTTTACCTGAATCCTAAAATTTCCATCAGTGGTGGTGGAAGCAGAAGTGAAGTTTATGGATAGCAGAGCCTCACTGTGGGAACATCTGATTGATCGAATGATAAAGCAGCTCCCTATATTTTTATGTAGCAGTGCAGTGGTTTTGTAGTTGACTGAAATTGTAGTGCCATTTTAGGTCAGTTTAAAATCTGAGTGCTGTTTCTTTTTTCTCTTTGTAGTCCCTGGCTTCACTTTCTGGGCCCTCCCTTGTGTTGACTCCAGCAACTGTGTAGCTATGGGATGAGCTGAAAGCTAATCCTGCCAGGAAAAAAAAAAAAAAAAAAGGGTTTTTTGTATTGAAGAAGAGGGATGGAGAGAAGAAGCTGCAAAGAGGGCAGGACTGCCTCTCCTACCAGCAGCCTGTAGTTAGATAGGCTTTGGTCAACAATAAAACAATAGGGTTCCTTCATGTAAGGTATATTTGACTTAAGTACTAGTTTTTGTAAGCCATGTGTCATTAAGAAATCTGAATTAATAAATTACATAGTAGGTGGATTGAACTGGTGCAGTCATAACAAAGTCAATAGACATGTGTCTAATCAGATGTGCAGGGACTGATGGCTGCTTGGCCCTCAATATTTTCGTCAAAGTACGAAGTGTGTGTGTAAATATATGCTTTCTTCTATATACAGTATATAGTTATAGATATTTATATACATATAAATCAGTTGTGGATCATACAGATGCCAGAGAATTGTAATAAACAACTGAGCAGCTGTATGGAGCAGTTTCAGCTGCTTTTTTCTATGAGTTTAGCCTGTATGACAAAGTTTTATTCAGCTGGGTATAAAATTAGATAACTGTGTTCAAGAGTACATTATGTAGTACCACAGAATCACAGAATTTTTAGGTTGGAAGAGACCTTCAAGATCATTGAGTCCAACCCATCTCTAACACCTCAACACAGAATCACAGAATTTTTAAGTTGGAAGAGACCTATCATGGCAAGGAAAACAAAGATCAGAAGGGATTTAGGGGAGGAATTTGTAGTAGGAAAACAGTTACATAGGGGCTTCAATTAAAAGATTGAAATTGAAATTCAGTTTGAAAAAAAACCACTGTTCACCTGTGGCTGTAAGGTGAGCATCACATAGAAGCTAGCAGGGGATTTACATGTGTAGGTAACATATGGGGCGTATGTGGGAAACATATGGGAAATCTGCAGGCAGTCCTAATGGTAATGTTTTAAAAAATTAAAGCTATTGCCAGGAAAAAAGTAAAAGAAATCCTGGGGGTGGAATATTAATGAGTAATGTTTAGAACTGTAGTTTTCAGTGAAGTTTAAGGAGTTTACACTGTCCTGTAATGTCTGTCTGTGTGTAGCTGAACAAAGCTGAGAAACTCATCTAGTGGTGACAAATTATATTCTGTTGTCTTTGTTAATCACACTGAAAAATCTGATCAGGCCTCAGATGAGAACATTTTGTCTTTGTGTCTGTAAGGTGAATGAGTAGATCCCTGAAAGAAGACAGCTTTTAGTTTTGTTCTGGTTTATCTCATGGCCTTTGAAGTGCTCCCTTGCTTTGCCATCTTACTTAGAATGACATCTCACCGCTGGGCCAGACTTTTCTTGCAGTGTTTGAAAAAGGGTGGATGATTTCTCTGGGTGTCTTCCCTGCTCTCCTGACAACAATGACGTGAGCTGGCTTCTGCCTCAGCTGAGTGGCACGAGTGCGTTACTGCACAGGCTGTTACGTGCTTGCTTTAATGTCTGAAATGTAAATGCTGATCACACGTGCAGTGCAGGGCTGAGATCATTCCAGTGACTCCTGAGAGCTGGGACAGATTCACCTCAGGCAGGTCAGACAGTGCGTGGAAAAGGAGCTGCTGTGTGTGTCTGCTGTTAGCAGAGCACCTTCCTGTTTGGGGAAGAGGATCAGAATCTTGAGGGACATTTGTCAGTAATATATTCAGGGAAGCAAATTGTTGACTTTTTCTTCCTACTTCATCTTTAAGTACTTCCAATGAAAGCATAGATAAGATTGCTTGTAGCCTGAAAGAAGTCTCTGTCTGTTGATAACAGGGCTCAGGACAAAACTGGCTAAGCTTTATCATCTGAGTTTAAGGGGCAGACTGATACAGGATGGAGAATAGACATGCTCAAGATCATAAAAAGGATAAACCAAGTAAAGCTGGGATTTAGATCCACTATCTTTTGACTTTCTGCCCATGAACATTGTTTCTTTTGGGTTTAAATCCACAGAAAAGATGGTTCTGTTTTGGGCTTCTGAGATTTTGCAGTTGGAGTGATTTGTGTTCAGTTATCTCTTGTATGCCATATTTGTGTTGCTCTATCAGCTGTATTTTAGCATCCTGCAGCCTCTTGGGAATTGCTTTTTTTCTGCTTCAAAATACTTTTTTCTTGCTATTGTTCAGGCAGATCAGACCAGGAGGGCTGATGTCCCCAGAAGTGAGTAACACGTATTGCTTTTGATGAAGTGTTACTCACATTTTCAAAATTCTGAAAGTGAAAGAAAAAGTAGCAATATGTGAGTTTCTGTGGCTGTATGCTGCTGGTAATTTTGTGGAATGACTCTTGGCCAGTGCGTATTTAACCCAAGTTACAAGCCTTGTTTTCTTGGAGAAAGGGAGAGTCGCTCCATGGCTGTGGGATTGTCAGTGGAACGGCTTCAATGCTTCCTTTCTGTAACCAGTTCATTTGAGTTGTTTCAAATATGCTGAGAATGTCCAGGCTATGTAATTTACAGGTCAGAGGGAAACTGTGTACCCAGATTGTGCTATTCATGCTTAAATCAGCGTGTGTGATGCCATCTTGCCACAAACACTGGAGTGACAATGCCATAGTAAAGCTTTCCAACCCGCAGCACCAATTTTTGGGATGCACGTGTCCCTCTGCTGCATCCTTGTGCTGTCAGATGGAGTGGGCTGAGGAATACTTCCACATTAAAGTCCATGTCTTGTCATCCCCCTTTTTCTCTGGGTGTAGGGGACTGTGGTGGGTTGGTGTGTGAGTGAGTGGTGGCTTCAGGCGGGTTCACAGAGCCGCAGGCTCTTGGTGGCGTTTGCATTCTGCCTTGACCCAGATTTTAACATTACCGATGGAGTTAAATAGAGTAATAACTAATTATATCTGTCATGATGGTTCTTTTTAACATGCTTAACCATTTGATTTGGAGTTTATATGTAGATCCATACATAAATTCAATTGTAGATGCAGTTGTGCATGTATTTAATTGGAGATGGAATCTGTGTTGGTGATATTAAAGGCATTTTCTGAACTTGGGTCAACTTAACGATTTCTTCCTAAGTCGGATAAACACCAGGCTGTACACTTGTAAAATTATGTATGGTAAAGCTCCTGCTTTGTGCATATTGTAGGACATGAGGAAAGTAGATAGAGTGTGTTTAGTAATCTGTTGTCTCATTTTAGTAAAAGGCAATCTAGTAAATGCAAGTATTTTTAATGCAAAAAAATGTACTAAAATTAATTTTATTACTGGTGAGGGAGGAAAGATGTATCTGGGTTAGATATTTGTGGACATGGCTAGTTAAAAAAAAAATAAAATAAAAATCCTTAAGCATGCAAAGGAACTAAACATGTCTGAATAAAATTCATAGAATTACATTCATGCTTAAGTGCCTGGGATTAGAAATTCATGGCGTTAATTGTACCAAGCATTTAGGTATCCTTATGACAAATAGTCCTTCAATTTGACTTTTAACAGAAAATGTTCACCTTGTTCTGAAATTATTTATTTATAATATCTATAAATATTTATTTTCACAGAAGAAGTTCTTCCCATTATTTTCCCTGGTGGAACATAAAATAGTTTATAGCTCTGTATGTAAGCTCTGTATATATCTCTGAAGACTGTGTGCAGGACTAGATGAGTAATAGCATTGTGCTTAGTTGTAGTAATATTTAGGTGCCCTCTTTTTTGTTTAGCAGCAAAGTAAGTTCTTCTGTCTTAATTTATACAGGGTGGCATCAGGTGTGATATAAGAAACTTCACAGGATAGAGCTGGTGTTGGTGGTGTCATTCAGAGGCAAAAGGGGGCATTTACAGAGCTGAAACAGGACAGAGTGGGGTGCAGTTGTTCAAGAGCTGACACAGGGACATGAAGGGACTGTAAGCTTCCCAGGTTTTGTGTCACTTTATAGTGGAAGCAGAAAACAAATGTGGGTTCCTGCGCTTGGGCTAAAATGTAAAGAAATGTACACGTCGTGTTGCTGAGTACAGCACCGAGCCAGGCTGTAGTGATTCAATGATTGCACTGTCAGTGTGGAAATCTGAAGATACTGAGCATTTCTCTTCATCCTGATAATACAAACACGTATATTTTAAAGGACACAAAATACCTGTTGCTAAGTACTTCATTTAAACAGATGTGAAGGACCTCATCCTCACATTTTCTGGAGAGCAAATGCTCAGCAGTACCAAATATGAAATTAAAAATCATTGTCTTTTTTAAGCCTGATTGCACGGTCTGTGACACATAAATTGCCCAGACTTAAAGAAGGGCATAATGCATGATAAAGCAGAAATTTTCTAGGGCTTTTATTTAGAGGATTGTAGTAGAAAGTTTGAAAATGTTTTATAGTGTTCTTGCAGAAGGTTCTTGTTAATTGAAGCTTGTGAACAACGATAAAAAATTTTTGTGCCACCTTTCGTAATTTCCAGTAGGTTATGTATGTGGCATTTCTAAATGTCTAACTAGCAATTCTGGATGCTTGGTGAAGGGCAGAGTGTTGGTGAACAGATTCTTCAAATGTATATATGTGAGAAATATATAGATATAGATATATCACATGCGGTTATAATAAACTTCGGGTCAAGGATGTTGGAACGGGGAAAACTGCTGTTGTCCTCAAGCTTATTAATGCTGCTGCACAGGGGAAGTGCCCCTGGTTTCTTAGAGAAGCAAATGCTGTCTGTGAATTCCAGGTGCTATGCAATAGTTCCAATTTGCTTCAAATACCTGGATATCAGCTTTTTGTTTAAAAATTCAAGGGTTTAAATCTTTGTGATTGTACTGATCTGAGGGGGGTGAGATTTATCCTGTGCTGTCGTGTAACACTGTGTCCCTTTTGTGAACATCCTTCATAGCTGAGATTTCTTCTTAAGAACTGTGTTGAAAGATGATTTAAAATGTTGGCTTCTGCTTTCTTCTGCAGCAGGAAAAGAGAAGGCCTTTAAGGAAAAAATGACTTAGAGTAATTTTCAGTAGTACGTGCGTCGTGCCTGGCTTGACATAAAATATTTGTGTAGTCTTCTCTCCCTTCCCCAAGCAGTTCCCACAGTTCACAGTGTTCTCTCAGTAGCTGTTATGAGGGGGATAAAAGGAGGTTAAAAGTTCTGTAGTCCCATCTACAAGGATAGACAGTAAAGTTCTTGGTTCCCCTCCCAAACAGCAAGAGGTTATTCTGCCTGGGGGGAGATCCTATATATTTATATTTGTCTGTGTCTCACTTGCTTCTGTGGCCAGGGGATCATGAAGAAATTTCTGTTCATTTGTGAGATGTGAATGTAGCATTGTGAATACGTGCCTCGGATTTCCTCATTACAATATTTATCATTTTTCCTGAAAGTTCCTTTCCTCTGGTGAATTGTTCATCCTGTAGAATCAGTCAGCTATTTCCTGTGTATCAGCATAATGTAACTTCATCTACACTGGGCAGGACTTTGGACCCATTCAAAAACTTAATATTTTTCATAAGTTTATTGAAATTTAGTAACTTCACTCTCCACATTTCAACAGTTCTTTGCAGTGTGGTCCATGCCTGGAGATGCACTTGTCCTGCTCCCACCCTGTGTCTCTGTGGTAGAGCGGCAGTAAATGAACAGGAAAATTGTCCCTGGTCACCCTGACCCTTGGATTGCTCCTTTGTCCCTTCAGCAGTGTGAGGACTGGGAGCTCTGGGGCGTGCACTTGCTTCTACTTTGTGTCATTTGAACATGGAATTGCTCTGCCTGTCTGAACATCTTGGCCTTTTACTTGCCATCAGTGGAATTTATAACTCTGGCTGAACTTGGAATACCGAGCTGGAGCTAATAATGCCAGCTCCAGTTAGCACTTCCCATTATCAGACACTGCTCAGTGCTCTTAGCGGCCGGCTAACACGGGCATTTTTCATGCTGAAGAGCTAAATCAGACCAAATTTATTTTGGGAAGATTCTGCTAAACTTCAACCAGTTTCAAAAAGGATTAAAAATACATTGCACATCATCCAGAAATGCTTTGTTCTTGTGAATCCTTTCTTCTGGGGCAGAGGCGCTGCCAGCCAGGGAGGTGTGGCTGTATCAGCCAGGTGAGGCTCGCTGCAGCTTTAGTGAGGACCTGAGCTCTGCCTCTTAAAGCTGAACTCAGCGTGCTCCTGGTGTGGAGAGAGGCACTCCCTGGAATGCCCAGGGCACAAAAGCTGGATGAGGCTGGAGAAGAAGGGAGTGAGCTGGAACAAGGAGCTGTCTGGGGAAATGGGTGGACGGTGTGGTCTGATTTTGACAGAACGAGGCACTGGAGATCTGTTGGTACCTGGGCTCTGGTGCTGCAGCACTGAATGTGACACAGGGTCACAGAGGCAGCCCAGAGTCTCCTGTTCCAGACCTTTCAGCGCTTGGTTTTGGAATCAGGGAACGCTGTTGCTGCACATGTGATGTTCTGTTGGTGATCTGTTTTATTGGGAAGAAGGGGTCATCTACAGCAGAGGGGCTTTATAAGAACTCAGGATGCATGACATGCAAAGAATGTGAGTGGTTACAGTTGGAAAGGGGCCAGAAGTTTAAAAACAAACAGGAAAAAACATTTATCCCAGTTCTCCCATCTGTTCATTTGCTCCACATGTTCATCACCTTGATACTATATAGAAAAAATAGGGCTGGCTTCTAAGTGGCCATGATTCAGAGCAGGCTTGCAGATAAAATCAGGGTTACTCCTTATGTGTAGAACAAAAGGAATTCTTCAGCTTTTAGCAAACCTGAAAAGTTTTTTTTATAAAAGACCCTTGATTCTAAAAATATATTGGTCACTTCATTAATGCTAATATTTTATTGCTTTAAAAGAGTCAGAAAACTTGCTCTTAATTCTAATTGAATTATGTAATTTTAAAGTTTGCTTGGCTCATTTACATGCCGTATTTTCACAAAGGTTCTGAAGTTGCAATTAATGCAACTCCAGAAGTTACAGGCTTTCAGAAAAGTGTTACCTGCTGATGATGAGTTCATTGCACGAAAGATTTGAGCTTCTTTAGTTAGAGTCAATGTAAATATCAAGCAGACAGAGAAAGGTACAAGCTATGGCAGTTATTATTTGTACATCATTTGTGATGGATCTTGCATTCTTTGTGAATATTTCTCTATAGAAGAGGGCAGCCCTTTAATTTTACAGTTTGTCCCCACTGGATTTGCACCAGAGCATCTTCCAGTGTCAGGGGGTTGATTTCGTACGCTGTGCTCTGTTCCCACTGTTGTGAAACGCTTTGATCTTCGCTCTCTGTGTGTTTCAAACACACCCAAAGGAGCCTGCAAGAATTTGACCAGTGAAGAAACAAACCAGAAATTACCTGGACTGGGCAGGTGTATGTCCAGCAAGAGACAGGCAGATGTGCAGTTTAAAGTTTCTTGTAGAGGTCTGTGTAGATAAAGCGAGGAGAAGTTATGGATGCCTTGGATGGTTTTGGGGGTTTTTTTTTAGGTTGTTGTTTAGTTTTGGTTTTTTGTTTAATAAACTAAAAAGGAATGAACTGATACAATGTGAAACTGCAAGGTTTCATTTTAAGTAAACTTAATATTGTCTAACTATGAAGAAAAATGATGTTTTCAAACAGTTTTCATATTTTACAGTTATTTGTTGATGCATAACAGTTCTGCCCTTCTCCCCCAATGTTTGACACAAGGCTGAAACAAAGTCTGCTCTTATAGGACTACTTTTCCAAAAAAAGGGAAATTTGGGCCGTTATAAAATTATTAAATGCATGATTTTGTTCAGCTGATCCCTTTTATCATGATTTAAGGTCAGTGATAACCTTGTCTGCTTCCCATGGGGATGTTCAGGATCTGTTTGGTTTTTAAGAATACACTACATGCATCAGTTTCTGCTGAAATAAATATCTATTTATCAGCTTAATAGAAGAGTATCTTAGAGTTTGAGAGCTGAGGTGTGTCTTTGTTGTTCTAAGACTATTAAATCCCTAAAAAATAGAGGTCCATTTCCTTCAGATATGGTGTTAACTACATTTCATAAAATTACCTTTCTCTAACAAGTTGTTTTGTTATTTGCACACATATGCACGTTTAATGGTTTGTTTTTATTCTAAAGGCATGCTTTCTTCATTGTATTTGGCTAGGGGTTTTTTGCGTTTTAATTGAAGCATTTACAATATAGTTATTTTTGTTATAGTGAACCATTTTATTGTTTCAGAAGTGAATGAATCACATATTCTGGGTTATTTTTTCCTGGCAAATATTTTTCTTTAATGGTTCCTCAGGGCTAGCTTAAGTTGTACAGATGAATAATACTTGAAATATGGTATCTGATTCATCATTTCAAATGTTACAGTGAAAAACCCTGTGAAACTATATACATATATATATATATATATATACACATACACACACACAGGTCTTTTGACTTGCAAGATCATCAGCTTTACATGGGACGAGACTGGCTGTGTAGCTGTTGCAAGGCAATGAAGTAATTCTGCCTCATGAGTCTGTTGTTTGCTCTGACTTCACCCCCATCTCCTAAAATCCCAAGATTTTGTTCTCTTTCCCAGGTTTCTGTGCTCTGTCCCAGCTGGAAGAACAGGTGCTGGCTGTGCAGCTGAGCTCCCAGACCTGTGTTCCCTTTGCAAGGGCAGGGTGTTTGCAGTGGAGTGTTGGATGGATTTTGTCATGAGGGAAAGGGTCAGAGGGGATCTTCTGCTACTCCACAAAGCAAATACAATGAAATTAATTTTGGTGACAGGAATAGCAGAAGGTAACCACAAGGTGGTGTGGAGCCTGCCCATGGTAAATAGTCTTTGCGTGGGGAATCACAGTTTCTGTCTGGCTTTTCAAGTCAGACCCAGGTGGAAGAGTCCAGGTGCATTTCCCTGACTGCTCAGCATGGATTCAGCAGCCAGATCTGAGTGATAGAGATGAGTAAGTGGCTCCACAGCCCCCTGGGAGCACAAGAGAGCAATGTCAATACTGCATATTTTTTGTTAGCTGAGTGTGCACTCTCATATTTTTGTTGATTATACTGAGGTTTAAAGCATTTAGAAGAGTAATAAGAGTATCAGAAGAGCATCTAATTATGTGGGCATGTGTTTCTGTGAACACTCTGCGTGAAACCTGTAAAGAGCAGGTCTGGACTTTTTGCATCTGTATAACTCCTTTATGTAATCTGGAATGTAAAGGATTAAGTTCTGGTAGGTTTTGTTTAAGCATAAAAATATCATACGCAAATTGCTTTTTCATACGTTTCCCAGATTCACTGTAGGGAGGTTAAAAAAACCCCAACAACAACAAAACACCAAACAACAAAAAAACTCCCAAAACAATAAAACCCACCTAACTCTCCCCATATTTTCTCTGTTGCCCCTACCCTGAGCTTCTGTCCGCACAAATATTTATAAACAGCAAGTAATGCACTTTCTTTTGCGTGCACAAAGCTCTGGGGAAAATGAGGAAATGTTTTAGTATGTGTAAGGCATTTAATACTTTGTTTTGCTCTGATTTATCTTTCAAAGAGCTGTGGAGGCCTGCCTAAAAAACTAGAATACACTCCCCGTGAGCTTATATTACCTTTGTTTAAAACAATCAAACCTCTACTGCTGGAACTCAGAAATTCATGGACAGAATAACTAGAACAGTAAAAATTACTTTTAAAAAAAATGTGTTTATTGGATAAACTGGCACGAGCCCAGCTGCTGAGGATAAATTGATTTTGCTGTTGCATTAAATCTGTGACGTGTTGGTATTTTGGCAGAGTAAGAAAAACAAGGATATTAGAAAGTAATTTACTGCCCTGGGATTAGTGAGGAGTGTTGTGTTTCTGTGACTGGGGCAGGCCGGGCTGGTGGAGATGTGTCTGATAAACAGGACGAGGTCTAGTCTGACAGCTGGCAACAATAGCTTTTGCTCAAAGTCAGGTGTACTAAATTAGCAAATCTATTACAAGGCTACAGGAGAAATCTCACAGAAGACAAGCCTTGTAGGCAGAAGTGCTGCCAAATGGGAAATGATTCATCGTCTCTGAATGGGATGAGCACTGAGCAGAAGCAGTTTAAACCTCAGACTGCTTTGGCTCATAAACCACCAAATATGCGATTAACACTTTATCTTCTCCAATCCCGTGGTTTTTATTGTCTCCTGAAGAACAGTCTGTATTTAGGAGCAAAATCTGTGAGACTTGGTTGTTTCTTCTGATCTCTCTTTTCTAAGTTTGAATGTGTTTAGGTATTTTTTTTTTAAGTTTTAGCTAAATGACAGAATGTTTGTGTGCACCCTAAAAAGCTTTCCTGTCCTGTGACCCTTCAGCACCAACACCTTTTTGTGAGGACAGTTCCATCCAGGAGTGCAGGCACAGCTCCCTGAACTGACTTACTGTAGTTTATTTGGTTATATTTAGTGAAAATGCACGATTAGCTGAAAATGTAGTTTAATGTAAGATGCTGGTTCCAAGGTGATCACTGCATTTTGATTTTTAGTATTTTTAAAAATTGCATCATTTTAACATTAACAATGCCATTCATAGTCTACCGTGCCGAATGATGAACAGGAAATATATTTGTGAACTCTTAAATTTAGTTAATGCGGAAAGGAAGTACAGTTTACAAAGTTGGATGAAGCAATATAAAAGGGAAAAAGCCTGTGCCCTCTTTGTCTCCATATAACTGATCAGAGTTTTAGCATATCTCTGGTCTTATTTTAGTATAAATTGTCATATTGGCTCCAAGATACATAAATGATAGAGAAACTAAAGGAATTGGGTCATTGGAAGGTGTTTAGTATTAAATAATTGAGATGTCAGAAGATAGTTGTGAGAGGAAATAACATTGTACTTGGAAAGTTAATATATTTGTTTAGCAAATAATTATATTTGGGTGAAATGGTAGAAATCAGAAGCTATTTAGTGTAACGCTTTGTGAGCAGAACTGCAAGAGGTTTAGGGTTCCTAGAGTGAAAGGCTGCAGGGAAATGGGAGTTTTCCATTTCTGTGTCCCCTCAAAATCCCCATCGTGTCTACTCCGTCTGTCTGAAGTTCATAACTGGTGTTTGAGGTCCATGGAAATACTTGGATGCTCCTTGCACTTGGAAGCCATTCTGCCTTCTGTAATGAAATGTTCTTGAACTTGTTGGGAATGTTTTCTTGGATTTTTATCCTTTTGCTGTACTGCTAGGAGTGTTGATGCACTGTGACACTTTTTGCGTTCATATAATCACCTTACATTCCTCTTTCCAGTCTCGGCTCCTCCCCTTTATCTTTCTTAATCTCTGCTTAATACCTTCTACTGTGTTTTTCTTGCTCAAAAAAATTCTTGTATTTTAACTTCTTGAGCATTGCATCTTCCCAAAAGATTTCTGAAGTTGTAGTTTAAATGGCATGGAAATGGTTTTTGGGCAAGATCATTTATTTTCATGTATTGGTGAGCTGTTTCAGCTGAATCTCTTGGTGTTCTGTTTCTTTAAATTGCCTTTTATGTTATTTCTTACAGTACTATCCAAATTGTAATTATTTGACTAAATAATTTTGACTAAATAACGATAATTTGACAAAAAATTGACTAAACACACACTTGTGTAAAACCAAAGTGAAACGAAACCAAGGCTTTATTGTAAATTGCTTTACTTCAGTCAAAATTAAATAAGATTGCTCATTCAGTTAGCTCATCTCTCTTCAACAGCCACAGCTTCTTAAAATGTTTGGATTTGTTCTGTAGGATACATCTGTTTAAACAGAGAAACCACACTGAATCTGTCCATATGAAAGGACTGCAATAACTTAATCAGTTTATAATTGGTATAGGCTAATGATGGAATAATCTCCTGGAGATGAGGATTTGTGGGTGTGTGATGGGGGATAAGACTGGAATGAGGTACAAGGGAGTTTTAATGATGTTTGAATGGTGGCATTGCCTTGGTTTTCCATCTGTGCTGCCTTTGAGCTGCTGGAGTTTTCCTGACTTAGATGATATTGCATTTCTGCAGGTACAGACAGAATTCCATCATCAGAGGCATGACCAAGTAAAGGTGTGTGTGTGTAGTCCACACACCTTTCTGCTGACCCAGTATTATTTTTGGCTGAAGCCAAACTGTCAAATTCCAGAGAAAGAGAGGCAACTTTGAAAGTGGAAAGCATTCCACTAAAACTAAATTAAAAAAAAAAAAAAAAAATTGAATATAGGGATATTGTGCTTGAATATTTCAACTGTACTAAATCAGAAAGAGGCAGGATCCACATATTACCAAGGAGACAGAATGTCTGAGGTTGTGGATATTGATGATAATGCAAGAGGATATAAGAGTACATTACTCATCTGTATTGCTCCATATAGTATCATGTCAGTACATCAGGTGTAGTAATAAAACAAAATTGTGCTGAACTAGGAGTTTGGATTAAGGGCAGATGCTTAATTATGATTTTTGCTAGTGATGGTATCAAAATCATGACCCTCTTGAACCCTTTAACATTGTTTTACTTATTAGAGGATTATTTTTTGTAAATACTTAAATACATATTTGAAATGCCAGAATTCTTTTTCTCTCCCTAATAAAAGTTGTTGGCTTTCCTCATGAGTTAGGAATTATTTCTTTAAAAGCATCTGACAATCCATTTGGTAGTACTGATAAAATCAATATGTACAGCATTTTGCAGGAGTGGCATGGGAATTACTTGTGAAAGGTAAATTATGTCTGTGCTTTTGGGGTCTTTTTTTTTTTTTTTCCTGGTTCTTTTCCTTTCTCCTTTTCCCAGAAAAGCCCCAGCAGTTGTGGTGTTCCCCAAGGATCGTGTCTGCAGCAGAGACAGAGGTTTGAGACTTCCTGTTTAAATCACACGTGTGGCCATGTCCTGGCAGCCCAGCCTGGAACGCTGCTGGGATCCACAATCCCTGACACCCAGGAGTCTGACTTAGCTGCAGGTGCCTCTTGTCTGAGCCCTTGTTAAAATTCAGGGCATTTTTGTCCGGTTGGTAATTAGATCATGAATTTCTTTTGTTGTTGCCTCTACTACAGCTCATTCAGAGGGTGGAGAGTTTTACTGCAGTGAAACAAATCCGAGGGCTCTGCTCCTCGCTGGAAGGTTTGTCCCTAGCGCATTAAATACATCAGGTAGAGCTGTCATTCATTTCTCCTGTTAGCTTTTCCCTCCCATTCCTGTGCCTGTCAAAACAAACTGAGAAATAGATGGGTGAATTTCCATGTTACCTTTTTCATTTACCCATCAGAGGAAGGGTCCTGTGCTCCCTTAAGTATTTTAGAAGTTAATAATTTTGGATTAATTCTGTTTCGATTCAAAACTAGCTGCTGGGATTGTAAAGAAGTCTTTAAGGACTGAGGTAAGATTTTTAGCACAATTGTAAGAGTTTGAGATAAGAGTTGACCTCCTTTTCTTTGCCTGAGCTCTTAAAAACTATTTTATTCCAGTATTTCTTGGGTAATTGAATTAGAGTTTACTTCACTCACACTTGGATAGAAAAACCACCTCTGCAGTTTGAGATTAGTTAATCTTAGTACTGTTACTCTAAAATTTTTATGGACAATTTTTTAATATTGCAGGAGGGTAAGAAATAATTGAGACTGTTACAGCGAACATAACAGCAAAGCTGCAGGATTCTTTCATCTTTTTAATGGATTTCTGTTTCCCACCCTGATTTTGTTTACTGGAATACGATTTTATACTTGTCACCAATATGAGAAACAGAAGGAATAACTTTGAAATTGGTCTGAAAATTGATCTTTGCTGACTTTTTCCTTTGAAGTATTCTAATGGCTGTTAATTTAAAGCTATTGCTCCCTCCATCCCAGGTGACAGCACAGTTTCGAGTCTCTGTAAGTGGTGCCTGTCCAACAGCTCCATGGTATGGTAGTTGTTGGTTTTTCAGATGCTGAAAAATGGGTGAGGTGGGATGGTTAGGTCATTTTGGAGGAGGGTGGAGAAGAGAAATGGAATTTATAATGCATGAAAGTTATGCATTAGAAACATCCTGGCTGGTCTGAGAGGCTCCATCCACACTGAACCAGGAAATGCAGATATTCCCAATAGCCTTTGTTTTCTTCAAGTTTCCCACGTGTTCCTTCTGCTTCTTTCTCACTGAGCTATGGCTGAGGCCTGAATTTACACAGGGCCCTGATGAACATGGTTTATTTTGTATCATTCAGCTTTAATTTACACATTTGGTATATAGCTTAAAAAAAAAAAAGAAAAAAAAGGCACACCAAACCCAACTTTTTTTTTCATCTACTTACTCAAATTAACGTGAATCTCTGTGAAAGAGACTTGTAAACCTTCCTGGTAGGGTTTGCAGTGCCTGGGGAGGGCTGCTATCTTCATTGCAAAAGTGGCAGCATAATTTCTTTCCTTTACCTCTTGAGAGGCGTATCAAGTAAACTGGACACATGAATAGAGTGGGTGACGTGTGTGGCAGCGAGCCCATCGCTGAGTGAATCTAGGAAACGTGAATGCACGAGCTGCTCGAAGGAAGAATTCAATGGTCAGGGGGGGTTTTGTGTTTTGTTTTACTTTTGGCTTGGAGTGGAGTAAGGGAGGAGAAGTGGAAAAGGAAGCCTTTTGTTTACAGTGAAACAATGCTGTGAAGTAGACATCGTGATGTAAAAACAGGAGTCTAAACATGGCAAATCTGGGCGGGCTCCATCTGGCCGTGGCCACAAGTCACTCAGCCGTCCCCGCGCAGACTGCCGGAGTCTGGAGTCGCTGTCGTGTCGTCCTTCCCTTACGGGAATTTAAAATAGCCTTGGAGACTCTCTCCCAGAATTTTATTATTGCATGAGATGAATGATTTATTGGCTTAACTGTTTCTATCCAGTGATGCATTGCATCTTTGTTCTCTCTCGTAAATGTGTGACGTTTTCATTTGGAATTTTAAACTCCGTGAGTTACTCTATGTGCAGGTTATATGGATCTGGAATTCTAAATCTAGTCCCAGCACAGCCTATTCTTGTGGAGAACTTTGAGTGAATCTGTTGAACAGAAAATGGACTGGTTTTATGTTAGGTTCTGGCATCTTTAGCAGTATTTTAAATTATATTGCATTATTAGGGCATCTGTCACTTCTGGATATGCGTATTGCTGGTTATTCTGGGTTTGTTTGTTTAGTCCAACAGAAAAAATTCTGATTTGTTGAGGCACAGATACAGACAGTGCTTATAATATATGTGACCCTTGGCAATGGGTTTCACTTTATGTGTTGTGTATTAAGGATCTAGCATCTGGCTTGTGTTGAAGTTGAACTTACAGAAATGTTTATGGGAAAATTTAGAATTGTAACAATTAGAAAAGGAAATTCTTGTTAAAAGTGCTTTTCTAGTACTGTGTTTATTCTAACGCATATTTTAATCGAGTTTATTTTAAAGCTGTCTACCTTGTGTTTGGACATCAGTCTAGGAGTGATGCTTTTATATGTCACTTAGACTTTTTTTCCTGCAACCTGACATGTTAGTATTAAATAGCACTTTAAAAATCCATTAGTACTCTTGAATTTTTCTAATGCGTATTCTTAGTAAGAGTCAGAAATGGTACATGAGTCTTGGTTTGCATTCAGTTTAAACGAGATTTAAATGAGATTTATAAGTCTGTAAGAGAATTAAAAATTAATTTCCTACCAGTATAAGCTGTAGGTGTGCTGTGAGGCAGCTGTGCCTGTTGAAGATGCCACCATCCCTTCCCAGTTGCCCTGGCTCCCATCAGGAGCATAAATCATGTGGTGCAGCTCCTGGTTCACATCAGGAGAAGACAGGCAGGTGAAGCAGCCCAGTGATGGTGTTTGGCGGGTACCTGGCTGCTTGCTCTGCAGCTCTTCCTGCTGAGGAGCCAGGGATCAGGGGTGGGGGAGAGCGATTGCCTTGGATCTCATCGAGCAGGGTGTGTCTAAATCAGCATCAGCCTGTCCGGTGTCCTTGGGTGAACTGGGCTTCCGTGTGCTGGCATATGGCACCTGCAGCTCCGTGTGCTGCCTCCCTGGGCCCTGGAGAGGCTGGAGTTTGGAGTGTTGATCTGGGTGATGCTGAAGTTTACATTGAAGTATTGGGGAAAATAATGATCCTTCCGTGTGTGTGTACATGTTTTGTACTGACTCTAGTTTAGAGCTCATTGGGTTGTTCTGAATTTCTGTTGCTTTGTGAGACCCAGAAGGAGCAGCTGTCTAAGTAAAACAGAGCAGCCTGGAAGTAATTGCGTGTGTACTTGCAAGAGAAGTGCTTTCTTGTGTTTAGTTCTGCATTTCTGAGTGTGCTTTGGGAAATGGAAAAGCTGAGTGTTTAAGGAGAAGATTATGTCTCTAAAAACCTGAAGAGTGCTAGCTGCTTATGTTGGTATACTGGTGGCAAAATCTGCTTTTTAACTTAATTTTATTTTTAAAGAAACGAATTTCTGGAGCTGCAAAGGAGAGGCAGGAGGAAATACTATATGTCTGCATTAAAAAGAAAACATTGGGGGCAGATTTTGTTTTATGGGGTGCACTTCTCCAGCCCAACTGCAGCCTGGCTGATCCTCCCTGCTCTGCAGCCATGCGCTTCTGCCGCTTCCTTTGCCGTGGGTCTGCAGATGGTGTGACTGCAGGATAAGTCTGTGCAGCTCTAGGGGCCAACGGTGAGCTAATCCATCTCCCCAGAAGGTTCATTTTCTGCTAAGCCAGTTCAGCTTCCTGCTCTACCTTGTGTCCCTGTGCTGGCTGGAGCTGCTTTGAGGGAGGAACAGCTGCAGCCCCCAGTACTGTTGGGCGCAACACGAAACCTTCCAGCGCGCTCCCATCACCGTTCCTGCTCGGAGTAAGGGTCAGCTGCTGTGTTCTGACCCATTTCATGCTGCAAGACCTTGACTCCAAACCCCTGTGCACCTGTAAAATACGGCATTTGCTAGGTTTACCTGCCTTTGTGTGTCCCTTCTTGACAAAAATCAATTGCAGTCTCAAAAATGCAGGAATTTCATTAAGCAAAAGTAAACTCTTAATTTTACGCTTGTTTTCTGTCACATTTTGTTCATCTGCAGAAAAAGCACCTTGCAAAGGAAATGGAACCTTAAAAAAAATTCCTCAGGGAGATTAATTGTAAAATAAAACTTCATGTGAATAGCTGGGGTAAACAATTTTATTTCAAAACCTTAATTGAGGAAGTTATTAACTCAACAGCTGTATTTGCAAAATCCATACGGCGTTATTTACAGCTCTTAATTCAATAAATAGTTGAAGACCTCCTGTTTTATATTTTCCCATGTGGGAATTCAAGCAGGTCCAAGGAGGGAATGCAAGCAGAAAAATATAAGTTTCTCATGAGTGTGCTAACAATGGAAGAAACCAGTAGGAATTTGTTTAAAAATGTTTAAAGTATTGAGCCGTCCTGCTGGAACCTGTGCACAGTGCGCCGTTTGCCTGTCGCAAACGGCTTTTCTAAAAGAAATAAGTCAATTTGCAAAGAGTTTTGTACAATGTGGAGAAAAGTACATCATGTCAGCCTTAGGTTCAAACACCCGAGCAGTTTCTGGGTCCCAGGGGCAGCCGTGGAGGCGAGGAGGGGCGTGAGTGTGGCTTCGTTTGCCTTCCTCCCTCTCCCTCCCCCAGGCAGGCTCATTCCAATCAGCAGTGTAATTGGAATGCAACCACAGTCTGGAGGAGGAAGGGGAATTTTTGGCAAGGAGAGGCAGAGCAGTTGGGAGCTTTATTCAGATTAAAGCATAGACGACCATTCATTATCAGTACAACACACATTAGCAACAGCGTAGCATTGTGTTTCTACAGCTGGGACTTATTTCGGTGATTGTATTGCCCCGCGTAGAACATGCAAACAACTGGGATCTGCTCGCAAAACCCAACGCTAAAGATGTGTGTTTCTGTAGGGGAAGAAAGAGCTGTCTTCAAAATGAGCCATTGTGGTAAAAATTGATAGGCAGCCTGTCGCTCTCCTGTGTGTTACATATGTTCTTGAACAAGCGCTTTTTTTCTGGGAGAAAAACCCTCGGGGAAAGAAAAAACCAACAGGAATGATAATGTTAAAACTGTTGGTTGGCTTCAGAAGGCTGAACTTGTTCTTCTGTGGCGATGACACGTGGAAAGCCAGAAGATTAGAAAACATAATCTTAGCTTTGGACTGAGTGCTTTCCTCCCCATAACCTCAGGGCTGTCTGTTGACACAGTGTGGGTTCTATGGAGGGCTGCATGGCATGGGGGCGTTCTACTGAGCCATGTATAGACCTAAATGTGTTGATTGTGTGTTTCCTTCTGCAGCTGGTGTGCTCACTTCCATGGACAATCATGATTACTTTATTTTCTCACCTGTCTTCTTTAATCTTTCTTTGATAGTATTGGCGTGTCTCAAATATACACATTTAAAAACTACTTACTTAAGATGGCTTAAGCAATATTATTTGTAACATAGGGATTTTAAGACTAATATATTTCTAAAATGATTGTCTACAGCTGTAGCTCTGAAATGTTTGTACCTCACGCTGCTGGGTACAAACACATTTAAACCTTGACATTTGTCATAAATCAAGAGGTGCATTATAACAAATAACTGAGAGCATACAAACATGCAGGTAATGTAACACTAACACCTACCTGTGAAGTTAAGTAGTGGTGTTCCTGTTTTGCAGGTGAATGTGGGGAACAAATTGGCTACAAACTGTTTGGTACAGGCTGGAAATACCCACAAGGGTTGAATACACAGCCCTTAAATGTCCGGGTGCCTTGAATTCGCATAACACTTTCTTTCCTTCTAGTGTTGCTTCCTCAGCACTCATTCTGGTGTCACCCAGCCTTTGGAGGTGAATAGATCATTGAAGACTCTGAGCTCATGTCTGGGAGGTGGTGATTCTGCAAAATCTCAGAGATCTTTATCACCTTTTACTGGTTTTCAATGCAAGCTTCCTGGAGCTCCCTTTCCACTTCATGGGCTTGGTGTTCTTCCTCCCTCTAACTGTGGAGACCTGGTGTTACTGATACACTTATTATTCTGAAACAAACATACATTTAATGCTTGCAAAAACAGTGGTAATGTATAACATAGGATGCCTTCCCTAACAACAGCTTGATGTCATTAAAAGTTTGATTTTTCGGTAAAAATGGTTCCAAAGTAAGCAGCAGTTGTAACAAGAATTCTTCAGGAACTAGCAAAAAGGATAAACAGTGTTCAGAAAATGAGAGGGAAATATTTATCTTTCTATAAAATTGACCTTTTCAATAGTCATAGTTCCTTTCAATTTTTAAGAGAGTTCAACCAATTATTCACCACCACCCCCCTAGAATTGCATGTAAATTTTAATAGCTAACAGATTTCAGGGGCTTGGGGATACTAAATATTTTGCATTTACTTATAATAGTTAAATTATTTTTTCAGTAAACCATTCTTTGTCAGTCACAGGAGTAATAAATCAGAAAAAGGAAATTGGCAAATATGATTCACCTCATTCCTGTTTTTGAGTATTTCTGGACTGTGTAGCTGTCATAGAAGGAGACTGGGTAGCTTATAACGTTATGCTCTTTTTATGTTTCTGTGAGCAGACCTGAGTAGCATATGTTAGAATGAGATCATAAAGCATGATAAAAAAAAATAAAAATTAATGTATGTATACTATGTAAAATTGATGTGCTGTTTGTCTTGGCACATATATATTGGAATATTAATGTTCTCTTTTCTGTAGACTACCCAGGAAGTCTGTAATGAACAGAAACATAGCTATCCATTGACTCACTGATACTCTGTAATGAATACTTTATCTACACGTGTGCTAGAAGCCATTAATATCATTTGATGATGCACTTATGGTACAACACACCCCTCTTTTTTTTTCGGTATATCCAGGTCAGTGTATCCAGCCATCGGTTTGCATTCTAGTTCCAGGGCAAGTTTAAATAACTTTTTGTTTCAAAATAATTGTAACAAAAAGTGCCTTAAAACAAGCACATGCAAATGATAAATAACCTTCTTCAGTGCCCTTGTGCATCCAGAGGATCCATTAATGGTGGGTGAGCGTTGGGTCCAGAATCATCAGCCCTTTAACTTGGCTTTGTCAAGGGAAAGAAATCTCCCTCTAGTTCTTCCTGGTCTTGGAATCTTTAGCTTAAATTGGACCTAGGATAGAGGACTGAAAGATAATTAAGTCCCGTGAGTTTTGTGAGAATCATTGCCTGGATAAAGAGCAGACCCTGGCAGTGACCTGAAGTGAGAGGGAAAAGCTGCAGCGGATCCCGCGCTGCCGGAGCACAGGAGAGCCGGCGTGGGAGAGGGTCTGTGAATGCCCAGTGGGAAAAGCCTCAGCCACAGCCTTCAGTCAACCATGGAACATAAATCCGTAGGAAACCAAACTTCCTTAGCTTTTATTCTCAAGGAGCTATTAATCAGCTGGTTATCAGAATATTCAGAGCAGGTTTTAATACAGTGTTGAAACTGTTAGAAAAGGGGAGCATAAACTCTGGTGCTTTTCCCACCACTGGAAAAAGTTTTGTCCAAAAAAAGTCCTGAGATAGATGAGAGCTCTGTGTGTGGAAGAAGATTGTTTTACTTTGAGTTGAGCTGATGCTCCTGGGACCTGGGTTTTTCACCTAGAAATACCTGGCAGAGGGGGTGTTGTTAATGGAAACTTTCTCAGCATCTCTCCCGTTTTGTTAACCTGACAAAGGCAGAGTAGGTTGACATCTGACTTGCCTTAAATGTGGTTACTAGAGAGGCAAAAGTTGAGCCAAAAATATTAGTTTGTTCACTTGTGGCTAATTGTTGGGGAAGCAGTTATTAGTCTGTGTGCTCTACGTGTGCCAATCTTATAAAAATGAGACTTCAGTTAAATTGCATTGGCAGGCTTGCTTTATTTTTGGGAAGAAATGTTTGTAATTAGTTAACCTTACAATTTCTCTCACAAGAATAGTTGAACCTCTTTTATCTTGGACATTACACAGTTTCAGGAGCACCCTGTGTGGCTGTGCTGTAGATGAATTTTGACTTAACTATTGGATTTTAAGCCCTCAGTTTCACTTGACACTTCCCATTACTTGTAATGGGTAAAACTGTGACAGTAGTTCTGTCTTTTTTTAGATATTTTTAAAAGTTACCATCTGTTAAAGCATCTATTTTCCTTGAAGCTTTTCAGCACTAGAGGAAGGGTGGCTGGTGAGCAATAACCTGTTGCAGTTCTTGGGCAGATGATGTCTCTCACCTGATCCTCTCACCTGAGGATATTCTTAGTGTAATAAAACCTTAAGGAGCTGCAAAAGCAGTTTTCTATTACCTCTTTTTTTTCAAATGCCTTTAGGTTGTTGTCGATGTTCTGGATAGAGTAAACTTTAGATTGTTGGGCACTTGGAAGCATTTGGTAACTGTGGATTTTTATTACACCATCCAAAGAATTTTATTTGATTTGTGGAGCAGTGATGTGACAGTCTCTTTTGTACATGTTCTTGAATGCTGGGTATCAGAAATACATGAAACTTTTGACTCTCTATTAGTATTTTATTACTTTTGACTGTTCAGATGGAAATTATTGGGTGAAAATCCCTTAAATGGAGCTCTGCTTTAGGACTACCAGTATGTCTTTGAATGGAGAGAAATTGTATTTGTTACTTTTAATCATCTTTCAAAAACCCCAGCAGCTGCCAACCTGGAACCAGGCACTTCTTTTTCAGGGTAACAGTGTTGTTAGCAGCCCCTTATATCAAACTACTGTGCTGAAATTTTCCTGGGAACTTTTATGTCCCGTTCTGTGGAACAGTTCAGTGTGAAGGGGGCTGTTCTGTGACTCCCCGTAGCCACTGCTAGGCACCTCCTTGTGATTTATGGAGGACCAGAGCTCCTCGCACCTGAGCAGAGTTGGAGCCAGATCTTACAGCGGTGAATTCCGGTGGAAAGCAGCTTCATTAAAATCAGCATCTTTATGAATGTCAAAATTGGGAAAAGGTGAATTCCATTTTTTTAGACTGTCCAGGGTGGTGCTTCCCTGCCCTGGCTGTGGAGATCTATCTCCATGGGAGCGCTCATGGATTGCCTCTGCTTGCTTTTCTTCAGGCAGCCTTGCAGGGTCAGTGGGAGGGTGTTCTGGGAGGGCAGGGATGGCCAGTGGTGGATGGCTTTAGGTGGTGCCTGTGGGATGGGATTATTGGATGCATTTTTCTGTCTTTGCATTTCCTGGCAGTAATAAATATTGGCGATCTCATAGGAAAAATATCCAAGGGAATAATATAGTGAGGAATCTCCTGCAGCATCATGTTCCAACTAAATAACTCTTCCCACTCCCCCCTCCCCCTTTTTTTTTTTTTTTTAATACTAGCTGTGGGAATTGATGCTTTTGCTCAGGCCCCAACAATCCTTTTGTGTTATCAGTAAATATTTTCATGTTTCACAGGGGAATCTAATATTTCCTGCTTACTAAACCTGTGATAATAGATAAGCGTAGTAGTTGAGCAGTGGTGCAGTTTGTGAAGAAAAGCCTTCACTGTGTGCCTTGGCACCTTTGTATGAAATTTGTCTCCTTTGACCTTTTATTTATTTGTTTATTTAAATTTATTCTCATAGGAAATTGTTTTCCCCTGGGTATTTTTAGTTGACAAATGCAAATGTTCCTTCCTGTTAATTTAAACAAACAAACAAAGCCTGAAACAATTATCAGCTGCTACAAACAAAATATCTTTGGAACCATCAAAACTCTGGCTTTAGAAGTTAGTGCTCCACCCAAACGCTTTTCAGGTAAAACCTTTTATTTATTACCATGCAGGAAAACAGAAAAGCCTTGGCTGCCTAATGTTCTATTTTTTGTGATCAAAGAAGCTTTTGCTGGGCTGTAGAAGCATAAGCCCCTGCCTGTGTCCCAGCACTAATTCTGGTGAACCAGCCAGGAGTGCTCCAGGTCCCTCTCTGGTGAACTCACAGCTGGCAAAAGAGTTGAGGGTGGGGAAAAAAGCCAGGTGAAACTATTGCCTGAGGAAACCTCGAGCAGCTCACTTCCATTGTAATGTGCCTACAGGTAAATTGCTAAAAGATGACACTTCCCACTCAGCTTTCAGGAGTTAATTCACATGACAGTATAAATGATGAAGGAACACAGTTCATTTATGTTCATTTCATTTTAAGCAGGATTTTCTGAAGTGCTGGAGAGGTAGAATAACTTAGAAAAAACAGTTGGCAATCAGTAACTTAATTTTGTATTTCTGTTTTTCTTGCAGTACTGTGTGCAAAAAACTTGGTGAAAAAGGACTTTTTCCGTAAGTAGCTGTTATAGTTTTATACATTTATTTGTAGATGGAATAAATACTGTGTAAGTTCTATAGTCCAATGCTTGCATGTGATTATTGTATTAAGATATTTGCAGTAAGGGGACTGAAGGCTTTGATCTTTCATTTCAGGACTTCTATTTTTGTCTTAGATGACACTCATCACAGAATCATAATAATAATTAAAACACTGACACACACTCTCTGTTTTTACGGGAGTGGGAAACAAATGTACCCACTCAGGCAAATTACATGTTTTTCAAATTTAGTGTCATATATTTATTAAGTCATTTTTCATACAAGAACTTTTTGTCAAGCAAACAGATGTGCTCCTTAATTATTAATAACCACCTCTTAACACCGGCGTGCTCTGAAATTATATTTTAATTAATTTTAATCATGTTTTGAAAGAAGCGCTAAGAAGTAGATGAAGGAGGCAGAAAGGAATGCTATTGTCTGTGTCCTGCATGCACAGATCACCTGCTTGCCACCTCCCATCTGGGAGCAGGAGGATTTTGGAAGAGCAGACCTGAGCTTTGGAAAGAAATGGAAGAGACCGTGATCCAGAATTCTACTGCGATTTGAGCTACTTTTAAAACGTTGCTTATATCTGAATTTCTGTGCTGATTGCAAGATCTCGGGTGTTTGATGGTGCCTGAGAACACCCCTCAGGATCTGCACTGCGTGATGCTGAAGCACAGATGTCCCAAGGAGCCACTCCTTTGTCCCCACGTGCTTTCTGTGCCACTTGTCCCGAGCCCTCCGCTGCCTGACCAGCTGTGGCTGAGGAAGTGCAGCTGGGACAAAATTGCACCTCAGCAAATTTGCCCCCTTGCTTCCTCCAGCTGGCTCACAGCCCTGGCTGAGGGGAGGAATGAGTGAGTGTGAGGAGAAGGGCAGGACCTGGGGCAGCAGTGGTGGGGCCGTCCCTTGGTGTCTGTTCAGCAGGAGGTGCTGATCGTGGGCGGCTCTGCTCCTGCTGCTTTGCCACCCCTGGATCTGGAGTTCAGCACCATCTTTACACTGATTTTTGGTGTTCAGATGAAGCTGTGTTCAGTGTTTGTGTGGTACTGAGCTGGCAGCAAACAGAGCACAAAAGCAGCAGTACACCAAGTGAATGTTAAAAGCAAGAATAATTTGTTATAGGCAATTCTCTGTTACACCAGTATCAGCTGAAATCTGATTTGATCTTAAACATACAAAGAATGTAGCTTTGTTTTCTCTGCCTTTGACTTCTCTATCTGAAAATTGACTCAAACCTGAATTAGGAAGATGAAGGTGTTTAGATATTTTTTTCCCAATGTGTTTGATTTAGACAACTTTTTCGTAGTCCACATCAGTGAAATAAATTGCTAATTTACACATTTCCTGTGCTTAATAAGTCCTGTTATTCCTGTTCATTTAGTAGGGGACTCATTCATGAATAAAAGGCAAATAAATCTTCAAATGAAAGATTAAATAACTGAGCAATGACAGAGGACTTCAAAGCATCCTGATCCACTTGGTAGCTTTTTTTTTTCTTTTCCTCCTCTTAGGACTTCCTGATCCCTTTGCTAAGGTTGTGGTGGACGGATCTGGCCAGTGCCATTCTACAGATACTGTGAAGAATACTCTTGATCCCAAATGGAATCAGCATTATGACCTGTAGGTGGTAACAGTGATAACCAAAGGTTTGAAGTGAAATCCTCTAAATTATACAGACAATGTCAGATGTTCATTATCCTGTCCTGTGTATGGCTTGGAAAGGATCCCGGAGTTTATTAGTTTGAGTGAAAAGTACATGTAGCAAAATTCCACTTTCTCATTTACCTCCAGATTTAAACACTACACTTGTTTTTCTGGTGCTGATGTTTGCAACATGCTTACATGGACTACAGCATTGTTTTATTGTGGTATTTTCATGTTAACACTTCGGTAAAATGAAGCAAGTAATTGACAGTATTTTCCTCAAACTGCTTTTCTCTTGATGCAATTTTTGTCTGTTGTGGTGCTACACTATCTTTTTCTCTGTGTGCCTTTTATTCAGTTTTTCTCTCCTTTCTGTCATTTTCTGTCCCAAATGTTGTTCTCACTCTGAATTATTATTATCACTTGAGCACCTTTTGGTGCTTCTGGGCAGTAGAATCGGTATGGCACATACATTGTCATGGTTTTCCTCTCTTTCTAAAGCACAGAATATTTCTGTACAACCTAAGTTATTAAAGCTTTGATTTTTATGTAGGTCTCCGTGCCTGCTTTATTTTCCTTGTCTTTTATTCTTTATCTTTTTCCTTGGGATGAAAGATGAGGAAGAGAAATGAACTGTTTTGCATCATTGTGTTCTCCTGTTCTGACCTCTGACTTCTTCCCCATGGCTTCATTCCCTGTCCTATATTATCAGAAGCTGTTTGAGCATATTTATGTTAACTTTGGCCATCACCAAACCTGCAGCACATGTGGTATACACAGACAATTTCTCGTCCCTCTTTTTCCCAATGAAGGAAAGCAGCTTGATGGGTCTCACAGCAGAATATGGAAGGCCTGGTTTAAAGTCGTGTCTTGATCTACTCCTTATTTGAATGTCCAAGACTAGATATGTGAAGTCATTGTTCATAATGTGTTAGTGCAGGATACAGAACATTTTCTTCACTGCTTAAAAAGTATTGTGGCAATTTAGTGAAATAATATTATAGTTCTATTATCCAAACTCAGTTCGAGCTTAGATTCTGCATGTGAGACTGTAATTCATATTTGTTAGAGAAAAGGATACCAAACAACTTCATGTTAATGTATAGTGAATGGCTCTCTTCTATTGAAAGAATTCTAAGATAATTTGGTTTTTTACTGCTACTAAACCTATCAAAATATTGATTTGTACAGAATGGAGGTTTCAGACTTTTGCCTTTCCATGTCCTCTCCAAGGATCACAGTAGAGCTAAGGAGGAGAAATCCCTGAAACCAAGCACAGACTTTGATTGTTTTTTTAGTTAGGTGGGTCTATTAATGAGCATTAATGCACAGCTTTCCAGGGATGGAAGGTGGAAAATGCTGCCAGCATGGCTGAGTGCAAATCCTTCTCTAACCTTTGTACAGCTGGGGAAGGGACTCTCCTGCAGGAGGAAGGTGGGCATCGTTTGGCTCTTACTCCTCTGCGAGATTCTCTGTGAAAGATGTCAAAATTCTGTTTGGAAGTCTCTGGTTCCCTGTGACTGCCCCAGCACTGACCAGTTTGAAGTGCTGTGGGACAGTGGAGTTGTCTGGAGTGGCTCTAAAGGATGCTCCTTGGGCTGATGATTTGATTCCCTTCTGGAGAAAGGAAGCGGAGGACATGGGAAATGAGGGAGGATGTTGATATGCAACAAGAGTAATGGAAAAAACCTGTAAAATCTTTAGAAAAAATTCCTTTCTGGTTATAACTTTTAAGGAAGGGTGATGAGAAGGTATTTTTAGGTTGTTTTATAGAACAAGCCATGGTTGTATCTGGATACTGTATTGTCTTTCCAAGGCTGTGATTGCAATCCACAACATATAAAAAGCAGAGAGAAAAAGGGGGGTTCTGGCAGAAGGTTTGGCTTGAGCAGATTTGAAGCATCTCTTGCTGGATTGTCCAAAGGAATTTAGACCTGTGTGAAGTATTTTTTGTGGTGATGGTTTGTTTTTTTTTCTTATTCCGAGAAGAAGTTCCCTTTAAAAATAGATGTTGTTCAATTCGTGTATTATTTTCAATATAAAATCTTGTCCTCTAGGGAAAACTACTTTGATTCTGGCTGTTGAATTCCTTGATGTCAGTCTCACCTGTTATTCCTTACTCTAGGAAAATGTATTTCTGTTTATAAACATCAGTCCCATTATCTTCACTTCCTATTTAAAACAGCAGTAAAAGATTAAATCTCTTTGGTACAACAACTCACTGCCTGGCTATTATTGTAAGGTAATTTTTTACTGTATAATATACTCAGTGTCAGGTCTCAGCTTTCATCTGCATTAGATACTAAGATATTTTTTTCACATATCATATGATGGCAGATGCAAGTGGCACAGTCAGATGGAGCTGTTGTAATATATTTACGCAGAAATGTCTGAATTAAGTTGCTAATTCCAGGAGAATTTTGTGGCTTGCTAACCTGATTCAACATAAGTATATATTCTGTTGTATAAGAATTTTTTTAAAGTACTCCTGCAATGTTATAAAGAGCAAAAAGGGGTTGGCTTTTGCTTTATGTCGTTCTTAATTCAGAGCTTAGTGTGAAAAGGAAGTAGTTGAATTAGCTGCTTGGATTCTTCAGCCTAGATGGGCGTGTGTGTAGAGAGGGGGAATCTGGGAGACTTTCCAGAAAGAAATTGCCAAATAGTTGCTGTCTGGATGTAGTTTAATGTCAGTGAAATACCATGCTTGCCCTGGATGTATTCCCCTTCCTTATTTTCAGTCTTGTTTGTGTTTTCCCTATTGTTCAGGCCTTTCCTCAGAGCTTTTGAATAACCAGACTTGACACATTTACAGACTTCTTGCATTCTGAGCTAAACTACCTAAGCCAGCAGTTCAGGAACTTAAATCCCCTTTTTCTCTTCCTTCCCTTTCCATAGCCAGACCTGTCCTACATTGCCCTGCCCAGTCTGCCCCAGCAGCCTCTGCCCTTAGGGCACAGCAGGTCCTGTCACCACGTTCTCTCTGAAAGGTGTTTGTACCATGAACTCCTCCAAAACCTGCTTCTGGTCCCAACTTTAGTCCGTGCCCTTCAAGTCACATGGACTCTTCTCCTTTGTGATCTCTCTGTAATGGAACCTCACCCACCTCCCACAAATAACTCCTCTTCTTCCCAAAATCTCCTCACTGCAGCTTCTGGTGCTCTTTGGTGCCTTCACGTGCCCAGGCTGCTGCACTGCCCTGGCACAATCACTTTCCTCCCCCAATCCTCTGACTCTCTTTTGTCTAGTTAATGCTAAGGATCCTGGACTTCTGTCAGGGAGAGAAGGCAGCATCTCTGCCTAGTGCTGCTTTAGACACTCTCACTCTAGATTAGCTCCTAAAGAGCCATCAAACAGCTCTGTGCCACTGCTTTTCCTTCTCCACGTGGTGCTTGAGGCCCCTTGGGTGAAGCTGGTGCCCTTTGCAGCAGGCAGTGAGTACTGGGTGTCCCTGCTCCGTCCCTGCTCTGTCCCTGCCTCAGCCACAGCCCCTGGCAGGTCCTGGTGATCATCCCAGAGCCTCCAACACCCTTCAGCTGCTGCAAAGATGAGCAATGCCAGGAAGGAAGTGAATGAAGATGGGAGAGAAAAAATTGGGGTGCTGTTTTTCGTTCCGTCTCTTCATACCCTCTTCCCCCCCAGTCTGAAAGCAGCTGGTAGCTCAAAGCAGAACACTGAGATTATATTAGAGAAAAAAATCAGAGATGGGAAAACGGAGAAACAAACCAAGTAATTCATCCAGGTCGTAAAAACAGGCTGTGTGACAGCATGGATTAGAAATAGGGAATTCCTGGCTCCCAAACCTGAGTTCGTACCTCGTGATGCTGCATTTTTCTCTCCTTCTGGAGGGAGTATGTCTGGCTTGTGATCAGGAAGAGGTGTGTTTTGTCAGGAATATTTTTTTCCACTTTCTTCATTCCACATTTCTCCAGCGGGATGAACTTTCAGGGAAAGTGTATGTAATGCCATGGGGATGAAAAGTCACTCGATACCAAACCTTCCTTGGCAGTAGACAAAATAACAATTGTCCCTGTGTTTTATATTTTTATTTAAATAATGTAGAGGTTTCTAGAAAGGCATGAATTTGATTTTTTTTTTTTCTTAGAAGTGGAAGTGCTAAGAGTAGGGAAATTAAAATTTCTGAACATGCAGTTCTTAACCAGAGCCCTAATTTTAAAGGTTCAGAAAATATGGAAGTCAATAAAGTGTCTATGCAATTGAATTTCTATATTTCCACTTCATTAATACTTATCCTGTTATCTCTGTTGAAGTACTGAAGCTGTGGAATAGATATTGCTGATAGGATAGAGGAAAAAAAGAAAATGTAAGCTCCAAGAACTTTAATAGCAAAGAGGAAAGAGAGAGTCACCCAACAGAATGGGGGGGTTGTGTTTTTTTGTTTCTGGTTTGGTTTGTTACACTTTATTTTTTGGAACATTCTTTTTTAATAAAAAATAAAATTCCTAGCTCAGGCTTTTATGTTGGAACTTTATTGCCAGATGATGTAAAACAAATGTAACTTATCCACCAAATGAATTGGAAATGTCAACTTGTCCTACTGTCACTCTCTAAATACAACCATGGGTTTTTATGCCTGAAATGATGCAGAAATGTAGATGAAACATTTTGCTCTAAAGCCAACTAGACGTCACTTAACTATTTCTTCGCCTACTTGATTAAAAAAATAGACATTTTTATTTGGAAAAATGCAGCTTGTCTTGCTTATTTCCTTTAAAAGTGTGAACCAGCCCAGATTTTTGGGTGCAAAAAAAAAAAATCAAGAGTAGATTAATGTGGAATGTGGAGTCCTCACCTGCTTGGTGTGAATGGTGACCGTTCATCCCAACCCTGAGAACCTCACCCTGAAACATTACAGGAATTCTTGGAAACTGTGTTGTGTATTCAGCTGTTCTACATATTATTCAAACTGTTCTGTTATGAAATTGTGTTTAACCATATACTTTTGACTTTTTTAAAGCAACAAGGAAAACTGGAAAATTCAAGACAGGTCATGATAAGTCTTTATTTTTAAGTGCACCTAAATTGTTCTCATAAGAATTTATTTTAAGTACATAAAGCATTGTAGACTGCAACTGTGCACGTGATTACCCATCTTCATCTCGTTTCTTTATGCAAAATTGGCATTGTCAAGGTTGTAAGGCCAAAAATCTGACCTATGTTATACAATCAGTTTACTATTCAAAAAACTTCGGGGCTTTTTTTATGTGAAGTTTGTGTTGCATTTGGGTTTGTTGGTTTTTGTTTTTGTGTAAATGTGCAGTGGTTACTTCAAACCATGAGGCTTTTCTGTCTTCTACTTCTTGGGTCAGTTACTGTCTGCAGGTGGGAAAAAGAAGTTGTAAAAGTTCTGCCTTTTGGAAAAGGAAAAATGGGAGAAGTGTTAACCTGATCACAGCTGTGATTTCAAGCCGTGCCAGTTAGTTCAATTGTTTGGTTTGCCAACCTTGACAGTATCATTTCTATCTTTATGAAAATATTAAGATGTTTAAAAGCCAGTAAAGTCACAGTCAATGGGGAGATGTATTTAGCCATTGGTTGATCAGTTTTCATTCAAAAACAAACAAAAAAGAAGCACTTGGAACTAAGCTAAGGCCAAAATTTGTGGTCTGGGAAGAGAGAACTACAAGCAGTTCTTGGGATCTCAGCCATAGTTACAAATTCATTTCCCTCAACTTGAAACAGCCATAATAATTCAGTATTGGCAATCGCTGATTTATCTTGAGTGTTTTGAAACTGTCTTCTGAAAAGTTTTGAAAACAAAAACGAGCTCACAAAGTAATTGCCTCTGAAGAACAAAGCTTCAAACGAAAGCAGCAGAAGTAACACGGGCTGCAGCGTCCAGGTTTCCCCAAGGCAGTGCACACAGAGGCGGGTTTTGCCAAGCATGTCGGTGGGAATGCTGCGAGGAGGGAGCGGGGGCAGGAGGGGAGTGTGGCACATCCCAGCCGAACCCCTGGGGGCTGCTTGGCACGGCCGTCACGCGTAACGGACGTCCCAGACGTGCGTTATAACTCAGCATGCCAGGGTCAGCTAACTGCAGCTGTGTGATGGCTTGTGACAGTCCTGGGTGCTGGGGAGCACCTGCAGGGTTCCCTGCCCTCCTGGGGCTTGGAGGAGCGGCCCCAAAGAGCTCCCAGCTCCTGTCCTGTCCGGCACCGGGGCCGCGGTCCCTGCTCCTGCTGTCCCCGGGCACTGCTGGTGTGCCACGGGCATTGCCCCCCTTGGCACAGGCTGGGCTGGGGCATGGAGCTGAGCATGTTTGTGGCTGCTTGGAGAGCTGTGGTGGAGGGACAGCCCGCAGCCTGCTCGTGCTGCTGTTTGAACCGATTTCAGTTGGTTCACGTGAATGCCTCCTTCCAGAATCTAATGCAGAGTTAGAGCGGTTTGTATTCAAGTGAGCTCCTCCACGAGACATGCTTCCATTGAAGCACAGTGCACATCTTACCTGCAGATGACTTGCTCTCTCTTGCCATGACAGTGTGTGTTAAATTTTTTTATGTAGTGGCTGATGATCATTTTTCCCCCCAAGGTGATTTCTGACGCATCGTCAGAGTGCTCAGTAAGTGCCATTGACGGTGCCATTGTTCCACGTTTTTCAGATATATTGGGAAGTCGGATTCAATAACAATCAGCGTGTGGAATCACAAGAAAATTCATAAAAAGCAGGGAGCTGGTTTTCTGGGCTGTGTGAGACTCCTTTCAAACGCAATCAACCGCCTTAAAGACACTGGTTGTAAGTAAGCTAAGGACGAGTTTCTTCTCTTTCAGCCCAAGCTTGCATGCACAGGCTTTTGAAGAATGACAGTTAATTGGGTTTTTTCTGGGTTTTATAAAGCTCGAATATCCCAGGTGGTTTGGTAGTTTGGGATGGAGTTTGTTCTGTTGTGTGATTTACACTTTGTACCCTCCTTTTGTAGATCAGAGGTTGGATCTGTGCAAGCTTGGGCCAAATGACAACGATACTGTTAGAGGACAGATCGTAGGTGAGTAAAGGTTTTTAATTCTCTTCTTTTCTTTAGTTTCTATAGTAGCTGTAGAAATTCTCTTCTAGATGTCAGTTTTCTATATTGGATTCTCCTGTCTGCTGCCAGAGCCGTTTGGACCTCAGGCTAGAATTATATAGGTAGAGAATGAAAAAAAACCCAAACAAACAAAAAACTAAACCAAAATGCTCAAACCTTCCCAAAAAACTCCAAACCAAAATATTATAATAAATGTTGGGGCAAATAAGGCCATAGATAATTTAAAAAAAATCAGGAAGTTTTTAATTTCGCTGTAAAGAATGGTGGCACTTTGAGTGTGAACTCTGTGAAAAACTGACTACAAAATTCTTGGCCATTGAGAGCCCCAGGAAGGCTGTGCTTCCTTTAGGTTTTGGGGAAAACCTAAAATGCATCTTGCTTACAAGCAGGTAGAATTGTCTTGGATGACTGGGTCAATGAATTTTGTGTTTTCATGGCTTATTAACAAATCTGTCACCAGCCTCAGTAACTGTGCTTTGTCATTCTGTGAACTCATGGACTTCAAATAAATTCAGAATTAAAAAGAAGCTGGCATCGAAAAGCAAGTGTCCACAAAAAACTTCTTAAACACTTTATTTTTGGTGCATTCACAGTTCTTTGTGAAGGCAGCATTTCTGATGGGTCGTATAAGTCAAAAGTTTGTCAGGATAAGGAAGTTCTTTATTTATACAGTAAAATGTTTAATGAGAATATTTGGACATGAGGGGAAGAAAAGTGAATTTTTTTGCTCAGTTTTATGTTCAATTCCTAGTTGAAATTATATCCAAACAACTCTTCTATCAGCCAGGGAACACCACTGAAATATCAGTCAGCAAACAAGTGTGTGTGTTTGCCTCCCTCAGAATGCTCTGTAGAATAACACCTGTGACTTTACCTCTTTGTGTGGCTTTAATTATCTGTCTCCACCTCATCTGCAAGGGCTTGCATTAAGATCAGTGTGTGATGGCACAGGAGAGTCAAATGATGGTAGAGATGTGGAACTGTAAGTGCACTGCTGACACTTCAGGCTGTTCTCAATTAAACTTGCTCCATCAGCTTGCACAGAAGAGCGAAGGATGAATCAGTCACTTCTCTGGGGTGTGTTTTGTTGTGGGTTTGGTTTGCTTGCTGGCTTTGCTCCGGTGTCCTGGTCCCCTGAGCATCCCTGTGTGGGTGCCCTTGGGGAGGGGGCTGAGCTGGGTGCCCAGGAGAGCAGGTTCAGAGGGTGTGAGCTGGCATTCTGCTCACACCACGGAGCAGGGACTGTGCTCTCATGCTGCCCTCCAGAGTGTGAACTCACATCCTGGTCAGCATCGCTGGGGAACGCTGCCATTCGTTAAAGGGGAAAAAACCCAACCCAAAAACCCCTCCCCAGAGCAGAAAATCCATTGCAGTGTGCAATGACAGAGAGACTTCAGAGAGAACTGGTCAGGGAGCAGGAGTCAGAACTAGGCAGCAGTGTGGGCAGAGCCTGTGCCAGGCTGGCTGCAGCTGATGTGCCCATGAGAAGTGGTGCAGCCAAGGCTGCACTGGCACTCTGGGGATGCTGCTGGGGCTGTCTCTGAACACCAGTGCGCTGAACCTAAAAAACCCCACCTTGTCAGGTCCCAGCAGAGACCCAGAGCAAACCCGTGTGGTCTGTTTTCTGTTGATATCATCACTCAGTCGTGGTTCTGTTTTAATTTAATGCATCCTTGGTAAGATTCCAGGGACTCCTGTCATTATTGTCAATAAGTTGTCATTATTAATCTTCTTATATTTTAATCTTGCTTCGCTAATGCAACTTTATTGAGTAGATGAATGGGCCTGAGAAAACTAGGTAATTCCACTGCAGTCGTTAGATGGTAGAGAAATCTGGATTAAAAATAAGTAAGACAAAATAAGTTACAGATTTTCTCTCAGTTTATAAACTCCCTTAAATGAAGAGACCGTGCAAAATTGGAAACCAATATTAAAATGTAATTGATGCCTTCAGCAGATGATAATCTTGCAAATCAAGTGCACAGTGGATATGCCTTGGTACAAGGACAAGAGAATATTTTTCTTAAATCCCTGGGTGGTCTTCAAACACAGGAAGAAAAGGGGGCACTTTCAGCAATGGATGGATCCAGGGGCACTTTAATTGTATCTTAATCTTGCAGCTCTTCTGTGCCACCACTTTATTTCTGATGTGGCAGTGCAGAAAAAAAAGAGCCCTTACTTATTACAAAAATTTTGGTCCTCACATAGGCAGAGAGGAGGTAACTGCCTTGGTTTATGTTAATTTCTGTGTGTTTTGCTTGCTAAATTTTGCCTACCTGGAGTGCTGTGAACTTGTAGTGTGTGGGGTCATGGCAGAATAAATGCATCATGTGAGATCTCAGTTTGGTTGCATTTAAAGGTGTCTTACCCTCTGAGGTTTTGTAATGTTAATGTTCATGGAATATTAAAGGTTAATATGGATTAGGACTGGAGCAGGTACTCCAGGGCTCCCTGGGTTGGTCTGTTGAGTTCCAAGCTTCGAAACATGTTGTTGAAAATTTGGGGACTCAGGCAAAATCTGCCAGTTCTGCTCCAACTTTTTAAACTTTCTGATCTTTACAAAAGTTTGGTTGCATCCTGGTTAAGGTCTGCAGGGTCGTTTCACTGCATATAAATAAGACTTGAAGACAGTTGTCCAGAGGTACATTAATGCCACCTCAAGAAATGTGGGCCACAGCACGTATTTAGCTTTTTGAGCAATTGTTTTATTGTTAAAGGCATAACAAAACATCAAAAAACCACCCCAACTCCACAGGAACACAAGTGTCATAAATTATCAGATTGGACACTTGCAAACTGCGATATTGGGAACAAAAGCAGCCTAAAAAAATCTTTTGTTTTCATAATTGCAGTACAAAAGCTTCAGGCATAAATACCCATTGTAGTGAATCATGAAAAAAAAATTAAATTTAAAGTGAGCCAGTTTTGGTGAGGGTAAGCAAGGGCTTTTCAGGGCTTTGTGTGAGTTGCTTTTGACTTCTTACCACTGGTCTTAGAAGGCAGCCAAGAACCCAAATCTCAAGTGCTTCTAGCAGTTAAATTTTGCCTGGTTTTGTGTTTGTGTGCATGTGTGTGCGTTGAAACCCATGGGCACACAAAATATGTGAGAAAGAGTCAAAACCAGGGAGGAATTCCTTACTTTAGCTCTTCCTGTTCAGAGTTCTCCTGTTGGCCCCGTCCCAGCCGTGTGTGAGGTGGCACCCCACTGCCACCAGTCGAGTGTCACAGTTCATCTCAACACACAAAATTAATTGCAGTTTCACAGTTCACTTCCTTTTCTGCCTTAGCTTGCACTCATATTCCTTGTGCTAACTTTTTTTTAAGTAAGATGTATAGAATTCCATGTATGGAAACAGAGTTCCTTTGCAACCATCTTTGATTTGTGAGAAGGAAAAAATCTCCCGAACATGTCTCAGCTTAGTCCTTCAGGTTGTACCAATTTTCTCTCAAATGTAACAGTAATTTGCATTCAGATGCCACATCTTTAATAACTCTTTTATTATCCTAATAGTCAGTCTTCAGTCCAGAGACCGGATAGGCACGGGAGGACAAGTCGTGGATTGCAGTCGGTTATTCGACAACGATTTACCAGATGGGTAAGCTGCCATCACTGTGATGCAAACACAACTGCAGCTCGTACAGCACACTTAGGCAGTAGTGAGAAAACAGTGTGCAAATAAATGATTTTAAATCTTGCACTCAGAGTTCTGCAGTTCTGTGTTCAGAAGAGGAGCTGAGCCAGCTGGGGTACGCAGAGCAGTTGATAGTTTGGCTGCTGTCTTATCTGCACTTAGAAAAGGGGAGGTGACATATGTAAAGAAATGCTTTGGAAAATGACTTGTCCAAGAAAACAAGTATTTCACATTAAATCACAGCCAGCAAAGTGCCTTATGCATGCAGTAGTTTTGTGGCAAGGAAGTGACCGCAGGGCCTGGCTGCCCTTCTGTGGTACCATGCAGAGGTGTAGATCCACCGTGATAAACATGGATCACTTCTTCTTCGTGCACCTCTTGGTGAAGAGAACATTACTGGAAAAGGTCATGCAGCCCAAGTTCTTGCTGTATTTACCTACCAAAGGCAGGGTTTAGGATTCTGGTTTGTCCCTGTGAGAGTTAATGATATCATTATCGCCTAAAACAGTTTTGCAAACACAGGAAAATGCTCTGGTTTAGGTTCTGGTGCTGTCAGCAACTTCTTCAGAGCAAACACAGATTTTCTGAATGTGATTCTTGGCAGGTAAAGACAGGAGAAAATGAGTTTTCAGAGGATGAATTTTGAAATGCAAATCATCATCCTAGTCTGTAACAGCATTCTTTTGTTAATTTGGAGTCCAGATAAGTCAAAAACATTTTTGAAAATGCTTCTGAATTTTCACTTCAGAACGTTCCTGGCATAAATATTGCTCACTTAATTGTGTAACTGCAAAATTTGCTGTACAGCCTTGTGTATTTCAGAGTGCAAATTTAATAATAATTCAAGTGTCACATTATTTGAAGCTGACTTTTTAATGAAAGCAAGGGGTGCATGAAGATGCTATGAAAGCATTTGTTAGAGTCAGTGGTCAGGAGAGGTTAAATGCATTTTTAAACCTGTTTCCAAGACGTTTCTTTATGTGGCTATTCGGATTCAATTAGAATTCAAGCCGTTATTGAATATGAAGGTGTGATACTGTTAATGATGTGCCTGGTTCCAAGGGAAGAATATGTTAAACCATTTCTGAGTTCAACTTTCAGTTGTTTCCTGTCACCTCGTTCAGCTCTGATTCATAGCAGTGTAAGTCTTCCTGAGCTGGGCATTTCTGTTGGAAACGTTTTGTGCCCTGGTTTCCTGGAAATTCCACTCTGTGCCTTATCTCTGCCTGTCTGAACTGCAGGTGGGAGGAGCGCAGGACTGCTTCTGGAAGGATCCAGTATTTAAACCACATTACACGGACAACTCAGTGGGAGCGACCAACACGGTGAGGAATTCCTTGGGAGACTCTTGGTGGGATGGAGTTTGATAATTGAGCAATTCCAAGTGGCTCTCACTGAGGGATTGGATTTCTCATTCTTCTGCTCAGTCACTCTGCACAAGCTGAATGCTTTCCTTCTTTAGCATCCTTCTCCTTCAGTCTCTCTAATATTTAACTCAAAAGATCATTCTGACTGCTTTTTGTCCTGCCCTAGTAGTAACATCTTTGCTTTCTTGTAGAGGTGCTGTGGTAGAGCTCTATAAATACAGACATTACATTTTGCAGACATCTTAAGTGGTAAAGAAGTGAGACCATGAGAAGCTGTCAGACACAGCTCAATGACCATGTAACCCAGAACAGTTACAGCTGATTGCTGCAGTGTTTAGCAGTCATTGTGAGCACTTTTTCTGATCACTGTAGATACGTGTTCTAAAGCTGTTCCTCAAGCCACTTCTGCTGTTGTCTGTGTTGCAGGCAGTGTCATTGCTTTTTTTTCAGACCCCTCTGCAGACTGTGCCTGCAGATGTTCTCTTCCATTCTCAATATCATTTTGATCTCTATATGGATATATTTAATTTTAAATAATCTGGGCTGTTAACACTGTCAGCTCTGATACAGCTTTTTATTTTTATTTCTTTTTATTTTCTAATTTCTGTTTTTCCTGGTATGTTGAAATACCCATTCTAAGCTCTAGACGCAGCAGAAAAACAAATGCAAAATGTATAATTTGTGTTGGGGATTTCTTGTGACTTTGTCAATCCCCCCATTTGAAAGCAGCACTGAGATACGAAATCACACCGGTCAATGGAGTTGCTCTCATGAGCAACTGCTTTTATTCTTGCTTAGCCCTTTTTTACCATCCTCACCTAATAATCTTCCTTAGAAGTTAGAAGGAATAACAAGGCCTGATCACTTCCTGAGCCCCCTGAAGGTGAGGTGAGAAGGTTTGGAGGTGAGGAGGTTCCTGGTTCCTCTGGTGAGCACAGAACAGGAGCTTCCTGCTCCAGTCGAGGTGTCCTGCTGGGCTGGTCACCGAGGTGTCCCCAGAGGCCGGGCTGCAGCTGTCCCCAGGTGTGTGGTGTGGCCCATGTCCGTGAGCACTGAGGTTTCCCCGCTGTCCCCAGGCCAGCGTCCGAGTACTCGAGCCCGGGCAGGCCCCTGAGCTGCCTCGTGGATGAGAACACTCCCATCAGCGGCACCAACGGCGCGTCCTGCGGGCAGGCGGCGGATCCGCGGCTGGCCGAGAGGAGGGTGCGCTCCCAGAGGCACAGGAACTACATGAGCAGGACACACCTGCACACTCCTCCCGACCTACCTGAGGGATACGGTATGGAAATCAGCGGGGTTCGTTGTGGGGGTCTCTAGAAACTGGGAAAAAAGGGTTGTGTCTTCTCATGTGTAAGATGCTTTTCATTCCTTAGCTGAAGGAAACGGGTCTCTGTGAGTCTTTGTGCTGCATTTTTTGTTCTTACATTTATTAATCTGTCTTGATTTCACAGAGCAAAGGACAACTCAGCAAGGTCAGGTCTATTTTCTGCATACTCAAACTGGGGTCAGCACGTGGCACGATCCAAGAGTACCTAGGTAAGAAATGATGGAACTGCCCTTCATATTTCAAATCAGAATCATTTAAGCAGTGCTCTCCTCCAAGTTTTCTGGCTAGTTTTTCTGATTCTTGGCCCCTAATACGTTATTTTAACACGTCATTCATCAAAATGAATTAGTCTGTCTTCCCCAGTTCTTCAAGTTGGTGTTGTAATGAAAAAATGGAAAACCAGGAAATAAGTTACAGTAGTGTTATGAAACAGGTACAGTTCACTGGTTCTAGATTTCACATAGGAATTAGAGCCAAGTCCAGATTTTAGTACTCTGCAACATAAGGAAACAAACAGTAGAATCTGAACACTTCCAAAAAAAAGTTCCATCGTCATACTTCAATGAAAACTGGGTTGGATTGAAACAGTCAAACTGCTTTTCCTGTTGCAATTATCTCAACACTTGGGAGAAAACAAATCCTAAGTATTTTAAATTCAGTGTCCTTATTTACATGTCTTGGTTTTGAAAGACAGTTGTGTTCCAGGGAAAGCTAGAGCTTCCCTTGGAATGGAGAATGTAAACATCCTTCCCTCCAAATTATTCTAATTCTGCAATTAGGGGCTTTCAGGCAAAGATATGGGAATAGGAGTAACAGTTCTTTACTGGGAGTATTAAAAAAAAAAAAGAAAATACAAATGTAGTAGTAAAAAAAAAACCAAGCAAGCAAGCAAACAACAATCCTGGAAAAGCCCTGACAGAGTCAGGGACATGACCTAGCAGTGCTCCCTGTCTGTCACGGTGTTGGAAGCAGTCCAAATAAGTCCTCCTGGAGTAGCAGATGTGGTTCTGTGGAGTAGAGATGGTCCTGTAGAAAGTCCAGTGGTGATGAGATGGGTCCGGTCTTCCTCTGGGAATCCAGTGGAAAAACAGGATCCCTTGTGTCCTTCAGTCCCAGTTTTTATCTAGCTGGGAACAGTTGTCTCCTCCCCACTGGGTGGAGCATCTCCCAATGGGATGATGGAATGTGTCATGTCACTGGTGTGCCCTAACGGCCCATTATCAGAAGATGTCCCCTGGAGGATGAAGGGGTGGTGAAAGAAAGAAGAAACACTGCCCTACCTGGTTTTAACTCCTGGGCCATTATCAGAAGGCATCTGCCCCCTCCCCCTGGAGTTACAAGAGATCAGCAAAAAACATCTCCCCAACAGCTTTTAACAGATTAAATAGAATACACCTTTTTTGCTATTCACACAACCCAAGACAACACAATATACCTGTGCATGCTGTTCATGAGTGTACATGTGATCATTGCTGATGTGTTTGAAGGGAAAGGATGATGTTGGAAATTACTGGTAGCTTCTGATTGTTCTTCAAATAACCAAGAAATCCTGTTGTAAGTGATGATAAATCCAGCTGTAAACACTTCCCTCCTAAAGTCCACGAATGGTGGCGTGAGATTTGTGTGTGTGGTTTGAAATTGGCAGCCTGTGCTGGCATTTGTGAGAACCAGAGGAACTCCATCAGTTGCTGCTGGTGTTCCCGTGTTCCTTCTCGTGGAAATGGTTGTCCCAGGAAGGATAAAATGCCTCAAGACCACACTTCATTGTTCTTTGAGTTATTCTTTTGTTACTGTTTTTGTGTTAGAAGATCATACCTTTGCTTTGAAGTGCTGTCTGCAGAGCTGAGGCTGTAGTTGTGTAGGAAGTCAGTGACTTGTGTATTATATAAAGCCAGGCTCTAAAAAAAAAAAAAAAAAAATTAAGATCTAATCCTTAAGTTTGGGGTGTGATAGCTCTGTGTGCACTTAAGTCAGCACCGCCCTGAGGTGTGGCAGCACAAACAGCAGGAGCGTCTCTGAGAACAAGAATTGTTTGCATGAGGATAGAATTTATGTCATTTCAAAGGAATATTGTATTTTGAGGCTAATAGCCACAGTCGTGTAGCCAGCAAACGTAATCCCAGCAGTACAGCAGCAATGTGTTCACGGGGAATAGCAGCAGAAGCTCAGTCCCAGAGCTTCATGATCCCATTAGTGGCTCAAATCCTTGGAATCCCTGCAGGCTGCATTCTGTCCCTTGGCTCTTTCCTCCCTCAGCTCCCATGATTTTGGGAGAGCTGAACACCTCTGGGAAGAGCTGCACAGGACGGTGTGAGGAGTCTGAGGTGTGAATTGCATCCACCAGTAAGCAGTGCACATTTTTGGAGACCAGCATTTGTTTTCAGTTGGGCTCTGGGACAAATTTACATCTTCCTAATTTCGGCAGAATTTTTCTTGAGACCTACTGAGCCACCTGTGCATTGCTCAGGGCAGAGCTGAGTCATTGTTCATCTAATCCTTCATTTGAAAGAGTTTGTTAGAGAGCTGTTTGCTTCCCACAAGCTCATGGGGTTCTGGGGCAAAACATCCCATGTGTAATTCTTCATGGAAAGTATAACTCTTCAGAAATACAGTTTTGTTTTGTATGAGTTTCTAAAGTGTGATTCACAGCTTCTTACGTGACTAATGTTGTTTTAAAAAATGTTTTCTGTCAGAATTGGTGCAGAACTGCAATTCGATTTTGACAAATATGGCAACGGTCTGTATTTTTGTTTGAAGCCTTTATTAATTTAACAGCTGAAGTTAGTTTGTAAAAATGAGGGTTATTTGATAAGAACTTTTTCCCCCCACGGCATGTGTTCTGGGGTGTGTGTTTTTGCCGTGGTGGGCTTGTACCTTGGGAGCAGAGATTCCAGCTGAACAGATCGAGTTTCTGAAACAATACATTTTCTCAGACTTCATGGAATTGTCCTGTTACATTTACGCTTGTTTGGCTCGGAGGCCGATTGCTGAGGTATTTTTCATTTTATATTTGTTTTCACAGGGATCTTAGCAACATCAATTGTGAAGAGCTTGGTCCACTGCCCCCTGGATGGGAGATCCGAAATACAGCCACGGGCAGGGTTTATTTTGTTGACCATAACAACAGGACGACGCAGTTCACGGACCCGCGGCTCTCCGCAAACCTGCACCTGGTGCTGAAGTGAGTCTGGAGGGAAGCAGCGGCTCCCAGGGCTGCTGCCTTTGGGGCAGGATGCTCTCTGCCCATCCAGGAGGCTTGAAAGAGTCGTTCTTTCACACACCGGCAGCTTGCTCTGTTTCACGGCAAAGATGAGTTTGGTTGCTCTTGAAAAAAAGTCTGCAGGAGCACTTAGGCAGGAATGTGGCTGTTGTGATGCAAAGTGCTGTCTGCTGGGAAAGATTGGCCCATAGATTTTTATTTATTTTTTTTTTCCCTAACGGCAAGAGAGACGCTTTGTTTTCTTTATAGTTCGTTCTGTTTTCAGTTCTTCCGAACTTGCTTTAAAGTAAGAAGTTGCATGTGAGCCAGTGGTGTGAAATACTGATGAGTTAGGGAAGGGTGCACAAGCCCAACTGTTCTCCTGGGGTAAAGGAGAAGTAACTCAGCTCCTGCCTTCCGTTCTAGAGAAGGACTGGTTGATAGGATCTCAAAATAAGGCCCCAATAATTTAACGCAGATTCTTTATAAAAAGGATAAAATAGGAACCGCGTTTTTTCTGGCTTCATGTTTTGATATCATAATTTTATCTCACGGATTTAAAAAGAGAAGGGGAAACTCAAAAGAATTCTGGCTCGTGTTTTATTCCCTAGGCACTCATTACACACTGGGGATTTTCTACTAAAAATGGAAACCAAAAAGCAAACAAATACCTCTTTTTTTCTCTCTCATTTTTTTTTTCTCTCAGACTGCTTGTCCGCGGTCCTTGGGAGTTTGAGTCTATTGTTTCTCTTGCTAACACCTTTTAATACTCTTGGGAAACACCTGTAAAGTATTGAGTAGGTGTTAAGTGGAAGAAACAATGAAGAGTTGGTCAGATGGAAAGTCAGGAGGAGGAATAGTCCTGGAAGGAAGTGAATCATTGGGGAGAAAAGCTGAAGGACAGAATAATGGGAACAAGCATCGAAAAGACAAAGCTGAGGAGTGGGAAGTCATATCCAGGAGTCAGCATGTCTTTTGTGCATTACACAAAAGCTGTCTAGCCTCTTCTACCCAATATACGCTTGAACTTCACACCTCAAGAGGGAGAGGAGCCTAAATACTGAAAATATGTATTTTGTTTAGAGAAATCTTTGGGTTTATATGTGTATGTTATCGGACTTTAGTAAGCTGCAATCATTCAGACACTTCGGGTGCTTTTTTTTTTTTTTAGTTCGAAATAAATCGCTACTCTTTTTAGCTGAATTGAAACTGGTGGTTTGAACATAAAATAATCTTGAAAAAAATCAGCAGTGAGCAAGCACGTTCATGTTTGAAACACAGAAAAGTTCCTTCAATCAATTCCGATTTTTACTTCAAGAAAAACTTCAGACCCTCTTAGCTACAGCAGTGCAATTCTGAACCTGTAGAAAACTCAGTGAACTGGGCTGTATTTGACAAACTGCCCCTCTCAGGTGGGTTTATTTTGAAATGGCAGAAGGGGCACAGTAGCCAGTTCTACATGGATTGTGGAGGACAGATAACAGAGCTACCTTTGTTAGCTGGAAAATCCAATTTGACTTTTAATTTCCAGAATCACAGAACCATTTAGCGTTTATTTCAACTTTGGGTTCTCCTACCGTGTGCTGAAGTTTTTCATTTGTCCATCTGTCTTTCATTAGGAAAGGATTTCAGAAACTCACCCAACAGTGTCATCAGCAAAGCCTGCTGCCTGATAAATCATTTCTGGTGTTTATTCCTTTATTACACCAAACAGGATGTGTGAAAGTTTCCCCTGCCTTGAGCCCACCTCCTTATTTGTTCTTTAAAAAAACAAACAAAAAAGGTAGTTTGCCTTAGGCCTGTCATTTTGTGAATTATCGAAGAAATAAGTTTAGACTTTGTGTGGGATGGGTTGTGATAGAGTTTTAGGTTCAAAGGCACGAGAAAGAGTTTACTCTCAGTGATACCTCCTTTTCTGTTGAGCTGAGTAAAGCCATTTGTTCTTCCAGTTATAACATTGTAAGTTATGAAAATAATCAGACTTGTTACCCAGTTCTGTTCTAAGACATCGACCAAGAGTTTGAGATAATTTTGATAAGTTGTGGCACCTGAAAAGTATTTCTTTGTATCCTTAAAGCACTGTATGGAATCAAGCATTTCACTCAGCTGTGAAAGCAAACTGAGAAATGAGATTTAATGACTTTAAGCACTGCCGAATGTTCAGCTAATACTGCACTGATTATTTTTAGTCTAATTGGGAAGATGGCATTTTATTTTTCTCCTCCTAGTACTTCCTTATTTTGGGAAGCATTGGGAGGAGAAAAGTAATAGTTTCACTTGATGCTAAGTTCATGCTCATTTCAGAGATTACATTTCCTTTAAGTATAATCCTGTTTAGCTTTGTGCTTGGGGGAACTGTGACTTTTTACCCTTAAAGGCGGTGTGGAGGGGTGCTCACTTTAGTGTATAAATATGGCCTTCTCTGGTATACAAGGAATATTTTCACTTAGTCTTCCGTATGGAATTAGAAATTTCAGAAGCTAGAATAAGGATTTTGCTTTAATTTGTTTATCAAGTAAATACAGTTTAAATGAGATTAATATTTGAAACTAATCACAAGTGAAAATTGCCATGCACCTGGCACAAATGACATAGAGCCACATTGTGGCACCACAGCCAGTGTGTGTCTGAATGATTACAATGATTTGTATTTTTCTGGGTGTCCCTGTGGAAAAGTCTGGGGGTGAATTTTGGTTGGCCAGGAGAGTTTTCTACTGGGTCTTGTCTCAAAACAGACAATAGGCTGAAATGATAAAATACATTAAAACAGTGTTTGGTTCCATCTACTATTCTTTGGTCTTTGATATTTTAAAAAAAAAAGAGCATTCCACTGGAAAACATTCTGAATTGTAATGTTTCTTATTTATGCAGTAAATGTAGGGTATCCTCATGTGTTCCACAGAGAGATGATATTCTTAGGCTTTAAAAATACAGTTTTTATCCTGTGTTGCTTGGGAATACCATACTAAAAAGCTATAAAAATATCCACTCACCGTGCACAAGGAACGACCCAGAGGGAACATCTCTGCAACGTGATCCATTTACTTTTCCTAGTAAGAAGTCAAATTTACCAAATCTCTTCGAGTTGCTAGTAAAAATACTTGTTTATCTGTAGCAATTAGTTCCATGTGAACTCCCACATTCCTGTGGTCCAGACTAGGCCAGGTACAAGGGACAAGGTCCTTGCCAAGCTGCCAGTACAAACAGCTTTTTGTAAGCTTACTCTTTTCCAGACAAGCCATTTAAAACAGACTATGCTATTGACTGTAGATTAGAGGCAGAGCCGTTTGGCAGATCCCCGAATTTTAAGATGGAGGAAGGGAAAACACGCAAAGGAAACGTGGAAATGGTCTCTGAGAAATTCAGTGTCAGCAGCTTAGCAGTAAAATTGTCTGGATAATACCTTATTGTGTGTGCTGTAACCTTTTGCATACTTTGTAGAGGAGCGCTAATAGAAATAACAAGCCCCAAAAACAACTGATAGTTGCCAAGAAAGACAGACCCATATGTCTTTAGTCAGGATAAAATCGCTCTGAGTCTGTTCTTTACCGGCCCCAGCCGTTTTCAGCGTAATCACAGCAATAATCGCGGTGAATTGGAAGCAGGTCAGGTACAAAGCCTGGACGTTTGAGAAGAGAGCTGGGGATGGATGGATGGATGGATGGCTGGGTCTCTGAGGATGCTGTGTGTGTTTGCAGCCGGCAGAACCAGCTGAAGGACCAGCAGCACCAGCAGCAGCAGCAGGTGGTGTCCCTGTGCCAGCTCCCCGACGAGGCCGAGTGCCTGACGGTGCCGCGCTACAAACGGGACCTGGTGCAGAAGCTCAAGATCCTGCGGCAGGAGCTGTCCCAGCAGCAGCCTCAGGCTGGCCACTGTCGGATCGAGGTGTCCAGGGAGGAGATTTTTGAGGTAACTCGACGTTTTGACCCATTTCTTAACCGGGGGTTGTTCATAGCTGCGTAAAGGAGTTGTTCAGTTAGATGGAACCTCGAAGGCTGCAGTTAAAACTGGGGTTTTACCGTGGTGAAGAAGCATTCCAGAGGGATACTGAGACAGTCATGTAGTTGATGTAGATGTATTTACCCTGTAGAGATGAGCTAAATCAAGGAAAGCTTTCTCTGTGGCTGGAGATGTGCAGCCTCTCTCAGGGACTGGGGGAGGAGTTTGAGCACTTCATGTATCTGAAGATCCTGTCTCACTTCTTCCTTGTATTTGAGAACTGATAACTGTTTTAGATATTACAAATGAAACTCTAAACTATTACTAGTGATCTTTGATACAGTGTAACTTAAGTAAAACTACTACAGAATATGATTCCTCTTCAGAGTTTGGATGTCTTACCATCAGTCTGAATTCTCTCTCCAGAATCAGACCAGTTTTACAAACTGAGCTTCTGAATGGCCAGAGATGCCCACAGTGGGGTCTCTGCATTCTGTTTTGGGACATGATTCAGCAGAATCGTTCTGTTGACTTGACTAAACACAGTTAAAATTCATTGGTCTTTTCTGAAGAACAGTTTGTCCTTTTGAGGACTTTCACCCATCCCACCCGTCCCTGTTGCATTTTTACCCCACCCATTTGATCATCCCACTGTGTTGTCACAGTTTTTCCCAGCCAGGAAAGATTCATGTTGGTCTTCCCTTTGGAGAGTCAGATCAGTTTGTAAGCAGCTGAAAGAGGAAGGGAGGGAAGGCTACAGCATTACTGTGTTCTTGTTCAGTCCGGTGTGTTGGGTCCCCACACACCCACCTGCCTCTTCTGTCCTGTAGAGACAAAGCTTGGGGCTGATACTGGCCATAAAGAAAACCCAGACTTCTCTTTTTTCTCGAATTCCTTAGCATCTGTTCTTCCTTTCAGTTTGCTTTTTTGTTTCCTTGGTGAACTCATACTGACAGAGGAATAATCCTGTGGATTTACTGGGATGGCATTGCTGATTCCATTCTTAAGGTGTTTCTTGAAGGCTGGCACATGTATTTTACCCAGAGCACGAGCTCCACTGTTGGCTTCTCAGCCTGCAAAAACCAGGAGCTCTTATGGAAAACAAAAGGAGTTTACTGACACAATTTTTTTTATAAGTCATGTGAGAATGAGAGGGAATGTTCTGATCACTGTTCAACCCTGGAAATTTAATGGGAGGTGGTTCTTCTCATCTCCTCATCATTTTATTTGACAAGTGTTATCACGTTTGGAGAAAATGAAGAAACAATATGTGATTTGAGAAACTGATGAAGATCTGGAAAAATGATACCCCCTTTAATAAGAGTGTTCCCTTTGGGCTGGGAGTCTGAGGCTCCCTTCACTTCCAGTACACAGCAGCAGCTTTTACTCTGTAAACAACAGTTAATAAAAGGAAGTGTTGTGTGTTTACAGGAATCCTACAGGCAAGTCATGAAGATGAGGCCAAAGGACCTGTGGAAACGATTAATGATAAAATTTCGTGGGGAGGAAGGCCTTGATTATGGAGGTGTTGCCAGGTGAACAGTGGCTCCTTTGTCTCTTCCCTGTGCTCGGAATCCTGAACCAGCCCAGTGTCAGCCCTGCTTCTTTTACATTATTCTTATTTATATTTATTTCTGTGACAGATTAAATGTCAGAAGAATATCTGGCTTTAGGTAGTATTTTAAAAGAAAAACGGCATCAAAAAACCCACCTCATTTATGAGAAATAAAATGCAAGTTACACATCCTGTCAAACATCTGTCATATGTGAGAGGTTTTGATATCTATTGAAATTGACATTTTTTTATTTGGTTAGTGAAGTTTGGGAATATATGGAATATGAGAATATATATATATATATATGGAATCTGAGAATATATACCACTAAGTACTTGGCTTTATGGCACAATTTTAACCAAAAAATACACTTTATTACAAACTGTCGCTGCTGTTTGAAGCAAAATATTAAAACCCAGCATTTGGTGGGCAACTTCAGCCTGTCAGAAGTCTGAGGTTATCATGCCCAGTTCTCAGACCATTATTTACTGATTTGTGAACACATAATTAGAACTTGAACTAAATATATCCATTGCCTTAAAGATGTTTTATGTCCAAAGCTTTGCTTCCGACATCTTTGTGTTCGAGTGAATACATAACAGCTTGTCTTAGTGTGTAGTGGATGTAGGAGAATCACAGTCAGAAACTTTCTTAGAAATAAGTAACCCGAAGAAAAATCTTGGAAAGCTGGAAATCCATCAGGTATTGTGTGGTTACTGAGCCAGTAAAAATAATTCCGATTTTAGCCATATCTCAGCATGTTCAGAGATAACTTCCTTTGCGTTTATGTGTAACATTTAAAAAATCTGACTATTTTGAAAAGATTCTCAGCGTAGGAATGCATTTGTCTGTAGAGTACCAATAAATTATTTTCTTTTCTAGGGAGTGGCTGTACCTGTTGTCCCATGAGATGTTGAATCCATACTATGGGCTCTTCCAGTATTCCCGAGATGATATCTACACCCTGCAAATCAACCCCGACTCCGCCGTCAATCCGGTAGGGCTGGTGCCACGTGCTGTAAATCAGTGTTCTCTGAACAGAAATCAAACCTGGGGAGGGTTCAACACTCAGGAGCCAAATTCTTACAATTGGTACTGCTGGACACTGAATTTGCACAATTAGGTGATAGTTTCTTTTTTGTTCTTTGATCAAAGAAACGTCTTAAATGTGTTCTTAATTTTCTGTCAGATGTGTATTAATGATTCCTTAGGGAGAAATTAGTTTTATTTTGATTGTTACTTGTAAGACTCCTGGACTGGAAGTGAAATGCTCAGCGTGCCGTGCATGAACACAAAACCAAACCTCTGCAGAGGGTTTGAGCTTGGAGTTTTCTTCTTTTCTGGGTGTTGAAATTTTGTTTCATGCTCAGCAGTGGGGGTATTCCTTGGCTGAATGGCCTTGTCTGTGCTCTGTTCCAGGAACACTTGTCCTATTTCCACTTTGTGGGCCGGATCATGGGGATGGCTGTGTTCCACGGGCACTACATCGACGGCGGCTTCACGTTGCCTTTCTACAAGCAGTTGCTTGGGAAGCCAATTACTTTGGATGACATGGAATTGGTTGACCCTGATCTTCATAACAGCTTAGTCTGGATACTGTATGTACTCTGTAGGGTACCTCAGGATGTTAGAATGCTGTCTCTGTTATTGGATAATGATCCTAAATCCTGGAAATAAGGTGTATTTTATCTCCTGCTCAGGCAGATTTAAAAAATACCTTTCTTGCACAATTCAGCTTCTTTATGGCTAAAAATGCTCAAACTACTCAAATTTGGGGGGGGGGGAGGGGGAGGTGTGTGGAGTTCATATTAGTTTATTCATTTTACCTCTTATTAACTGTAACAGGTTCTTTAAATATAACATTGAAACCTCGATAAGGGTTTTAAAATGTAACATCGTAAAACTGTATGTTCACCTTCTGCTTCCAGGCAGGGCTTTGAAATGCCACTGAGAAATGAAACTGTGCTTCTGTCAGATTGAATATATTTACAGAATATGTTTTCCCTCAGTCATTTGCTGCTTTCTTTGCACCAGTGAGAACGACATCACCGGGGTCCTGGACCACACGTTCTGTGTGGAGCACAACGCCTACGGGGAGATCATTCAGCACGAGCTGAAACCCAATGGCAAAAGCATCCCCGTGACAGAGGAGAACAAAAAGGAATATGTCAGGTACATCAGCAGCTTTTTCCAGGGTATTTCTTCTCTTTCCCAAGGTGGGAGGAACTGTTACTTGTTGGTTGTCAGTGTCGTGCTGTTGGGTTTTGCTGCAGGGTTGGGCAGTGCTCTGGTGTAACCCTGTCCGTGGGGCTGTGTTTTGGGGCTGGATAAATTTGCAGGTTTATTGTATTTGAATACATCTTCCACAAACCCAATTTGCACTTGCTCGCAGGCTTTATGTGAACTGGCGGTTTTTACGAGGAATTGAAGCTCAGTTCCTGGCGCTCCAGAAGGGGTTTAATGAAGTAATCCCACAACATCTGCTGAAGACATTTGATGAGAAGGAGTTAGAGGTCAGTGTTGTGTTGTGTCGTGGAGTGTGACGAGGCTCTGGGAGCCGTGTCCCGGCAATCCCGGCGTGCTCTGACCTGGGATTGGGGCAGGGCAAGGGCTGGGCAGCTCAGGGGCACCGTGGCTGTGTGTGCTTCCCCTGGGAGCTGTGGGAGTGTTCCTGGGGATGGCAGCTCACAGCAGCTGCACGAGTGGCCGCAGCCCCTCCGCTGTAGCTCAAACCTTCTGAGGACCTGCAGCAACGTCGGGCTGTGTCACTGCTGCAGCAGAGTCCTGGTGCAGAGTTCCCACAGGGCAGTTTCCTCATGTGAAATTCCATTCTTCTTCCAGAAGAACAGCCTGTCACTCCCTCCCAGCCCTTGGTGCACTGCCCTGACTGGTGGCAGGGACCTGGGGTTCGGCAGAGCTCAGTTTTGCCAGGCATTGGCCCCGTAAATCCAGCAGAAGGAAAGGTGCTGTCATAAATGAGTGTGCTGCAGAATGTCAGGATCAGCATCCAAACAATATCCTCTGAAGGCAAATCCATAGATCCCGAGCTTTACACTGAAATGTAATTGCAGTCTGTGGAGCTGAGGGGTTTGCCGTGTAAAATGGCCACAGGTAAATCATTCACGTGTGCTTCTGATCCCTGAGCTGGAACGTGGGTGATTGCTCCTCCTTTATCCTGAATATTCTCACTCCCAGCAGTGAGGCAGCTGTGCTGCTAACGCAGAACCATTCTGCAGCTGTGGAATAAGAAAGGGGAAGGTCCAGTGTTCTTAGTCATGAAAATGTCTTCAGAATTATGATCACATCCGCGCTGAGCTTAACCCGATCCATTGTGGAGCTGCCTTCAGGAGCACTGAGGGCTCAGAGTCAGGAAGGGCTGCTCTGTCTTTTGTATCACAGGAGCAAGATTCCTTTTGGGGTCCGGAGCTGGACTGGCCAAACTGCACCCTGGGCCATGCTCCTGAGAGAGTTTGACCTCCTGAGGTCAAGTGTGAATTACTCCTGCACTGTCACACAGGGGTAGAATCTGTGCGTCTGTTTATCTGACAGGTCAAGGCCCTTTTGTCTAAGCTTGGGAAGGTTGTTTGGGTTCTTTTTAATATGAATTGAGACCATTTGAAAAATTGGTACAAATTCGCCTCTTGTGTACAGAGGTAAAATTAAAAAACCAAGAAAGATATATTTTTGCATTGCTTAAGATGAGGGAAAAGTTACAATTTGCTTTTGGTATGAAATCTTTCCATTTTTTTACAATCATTTCTTCATAATTATGTCTTGCTCCAAACCCATTTTTATAGTGATCAATGATGAAATAATGTAATAAATGTATTTTAAACTTACAGCTCATCATTTGTGGACTGGGAAAAATCGATGTTAACGACTGGAAGGCAAATACCAGGTTAAAACACTGTACCCCAGACAGCAACATCGTGAAATGGTTCTGGAAAGCTGTGGAGCTCTTCGACGAGGAGAGGAGGGCGCGGCTGCTGCAGTTTGTGACCGGCTCCTCCCGGGTGCCTCTGCAGGGCTTCAAGGCACTGCAAGGTAACACCGCGGGTGCAGCTGGAAATGAGGCTGCAGTGTGACTTCTGAAGAGCTGTTTGAACGCTCTGATTACAGTCAGGAGTCGTTCTTTTGTGTGTGTTTGGTTCTTTCTCGTGCAGGTGCAAATGGCTCTTTTGTTTCGGTTCTGCACTTCCTTCTCTGGCAGGAGCTCCTCATCAGCTCAGATCTTAGAGGGGTTCCAGAAGCCAGGGTTTTAATTCTGAGCTTTTACAAGCCCTCATCAGTTGCACAGCTCTGGGGGTTCTTTTAGACTAAAATGCACTAACACAGCTCAAGCTCAGACTCTTATTTAACAGCAGAGTCCCCGTGAGAAACACTGACCCTCTGAATTGTATTTTCAATGGCTGCTCGGATCAGGATTCCAGTTTGGCTCAGGTTGGGACATTTGTAACCTCTCCTGTCCTCTGTGGCATCTTCAGTGCAAGTCTAAAGGATGGCTGTGCTGTAGACTTTTTCCTTTGGCAGAGACATTAAGGGGATTTCTAGTAGTCAGATTAATTTAATAAAATTATAAGGAATTGACATTGACTCTCTGGGATTTCAGTGGAATTGGCCACTGTTATAAAACAAGGACAGGTACAGATATATAAGTTTTGTTGTATAGGAGGGGTGAGAGAAGATAATTAAAAAGCTGTTAGAATTATGCAGTACACTGTGTGAAAAAGGTGATTTATTCTCCCTTATCAGTGCTTTTCCCCTTACCTCTCCATGGTTTAAATAACTGCAGGGCTGTCTGGGTGGGCAAGGAGGAGTCTGTCCCAAAGCCACTGGGACTTTGCAGTTTTTCCTGCCCGTTCATGTTTTCATCTTTCTTGGTGCAGAGCTTCTCTTTGTATTTTAGTTGCTCTCTCGTTGTTGCAGTGCAACAAAGACATTTCATGTTATTCCACAACAGTAGTTGAGATCTCCTCTGGATTTTCAGGTGCTGCAGGCCCACGACTCTTCACAATACACCAGATCGATGCCAGCACTAACAATTTGCCGAAAGCTCATACCTGGTAAGACTTTTTCAGTTCTCTCTTGTGATCTGTAGCTCAAAGACCAATCTGCTGTCAGGGCATTTGGAGCAATCTTACTTCTTTTGTCTCTTACGACATAATCAGAGCTGTCCCTTAGGGAGCAGCAGAGGTGTCAGTCCTGGAGATGGCTTTTGTTTAATGGAGCTGCCTGGTCTCCTCAAGCCTTGCTGGCACCATTTGCAGCTCAGGGAGCTGTGACAAGCCTGGCAGTGATGGCTGGAGAGCTCAAACCTCTCTCTGTCCCCCCCCAGCTTCAACAGGATCGACATTCCCGCGTACGAGAGCTACGAGAAGCTCTACGAGAAGCTGCTCACGGCCATCGAGGAGACCTGTGGCTTTGCTGTGGAATGACCCTCCCAGCCTCTCCCAGCCTCTATTTATACTCCTGTCAGCCAGAAAGCCCTTCCTTCCCTCAGCCAAGACTCAAGAAATGCTTGAAATACAGGAAACTTTCCCTTTTCTACACTAGGACACTGGGAGGGAAAGGACAACTTTTGGAATTTTTTTTTTTTTTTTTTTTTTTTTTTTTTTTTTTATTTTTAAATTTTTTATTTCAAGAAAATAAGTCCTGTGGTTCCTGCCATGGGATCATTCAGCTGCTATTAAAAACTAATATCTTGAACATACAGAATGCTGACTTTTCCTACATTTCAACAGTTAAGCAGTATTCTATACTTAAAGACTACTACTATTTTTGTAAGAGGTAATCTATTATATTTGCCTACCTGATTTCTATTCTCAGATACCAAGACACAACTTCAGCAGTCGGTACAAGTCACGTTTCAGCCTGTTTTAAGTGTATGATACTGAACAGCATTATACCTGCTATTTTTGGAAAAAAAAAATATTTTGGATTATTCTAACTTTGCGTAAAATTGGCTGAAAGAATCATTAATCTTTTTAATGAAAGCCACTTACATGTTAACTGCATTTTCTTATAGTAAACCAGTATATTCTGCAATGTAAATTCCAGGTAAATGTTGCCACAGGGGCTTTTTTTTAAATATTTTTCAAACAGGAATTCTGAATATGATGTTTTGGGGTCCTATTTATATCACTTGTCAGATTCCTCCAGCAGAATTTCTAGTGAGTGACACAGACTGTATTTGGTACAGTCCTTGTGTTTACACGTGGAAGAACCTTTTCTTAATGAACAGTAGATGTTTCTGATTTTTTTTTTTTTTTTAAACAGCATTTTTCTAACGAGTCTGTCAAGGGTATTTTTTGTTGCTTTTGACCTTAAATTGAAGCACTGCGTTTTTCAGCTGTCGAAGCACTGATGGGCTTTTGCCAGCAGAAGCCTGTCAGCAGTTTGTTCCAGAATCCATCCTGTCCAGTCAACCAAAGTTTGTTTGAATGCAGCCAAATCATATTCTGTATTTGTTGATGCTAAAGATTTATCAGGTAAAACATGTTGTAATCTTTGTCCAGCTGCTCATGACATGTGGGTTTTAGTTACGACTAAGGAAAAATGGTGTATTGACTGAAATATGTGTAATGTGCTTTGGAAATGAGGTTGTAAGAGCACATAATTTATTGATTGTAGGGATGGAAGTAAGTATATATATGATTTATAGCATGGGTTGATCTCTTCAAAGGGGAATAAAATGCACTACCAGTAGAGGGAACTGAACTTTGACGTTAGTTTGGAAATTCTCAGTTGAGATCTGTCTGATCTGCTCGTGGTGTGTGGATAAATCAGGCTGCTTCAGAGACAGTGCCATTCTCCTCTCAGCCCTGAGAATATTTGGAGTAAGTAGCAGCTTTTTTCCAATCAATGTTGTGTTTTTGTAACTTAGGTTACAATTAATCATCAAAATCTGCACAATTCTTTGACTGCCAACGAGAAGAAAGTCAAAGGTGTTGAAAATGCTAAAGGGATGGGATGTAACCGGCTGTGCCATGTTTGCATGGAAGTCACAGTGAACCAGCTCATTTGCTCTCTGTTCTGTGCAGCTTGAACTAAATTTTGCTCTGCCAAGTCTGACAGCCACAGTGAGTAAACTACTACTGGATGTGGTGTGTTAGAGCAGTGGGCAAGGGCCTGCTGTTACAGAATTGTGGTAAGAAGCTGGTGAGCCAAATCCACACGTTGATTATTTGTTTTGTACAGCTGTTGCTGGCAGGTTTGTTCCAAGGGACTTGCTTCCCTTCCTGGGCTGGCTGCAGGATGAGGCTACTTAGGGATGTAAACAGAAAGCCAAGAGACAGCCAGGTTTGAAATACATCAGAGCTTTTTCATTTCACTGGCCTATTGCACTCCTGTTGAAGGGCTGGTGCTTTTGCATCCCTGCTGGGCTCCCCGCTTCAGAGCTCTCAGGTGACTCTGCCCTGTGCCTGGGCAGCTCTGGGGAGGTTCCTGCCCAGAGCTGGTCACTCAAATGCTGCCTGTGGCCACAGCTCCAGCCCTGCCCAAAGCCTCTGCTCAGCCCTTGCCAGCTGTGAGGGGTGTGAGTGCCTCTTGCAGGGGTTTTACAGCCAGGTTCTTGTGACTGTTCACAGGAGAGACCCCAGTGTCATAGAACTGATAAAAGTGATTTTTTTGTTGTTTTTTAATCCCCCTGTGCTTGCCCAGGCTGTGGCTGCAGCCTCCCTGATCATGGAACATGGCAAATATAAAATCTGGCTGGTGGATTATTGAATGCATAGTTATGGTCACCTTGCTGTCATAAAAGCATCTTTGAGGAGAGAGGAGATGAGCTCTGCAAAAAAGACTGAGATCAGCTGATACTACATTCATTTTCACAGCAGCCTTAGCAGTACATCTGTTTTCCTACCAAACATTTTGGTATGGCATTGAGAATTTTTTTTAACTGCCACAGATATTGTAAATTTAATATATTATAGGCAAAACTAGACAAATCTGCATTGAACTTTCCGTAGCTGACAGATGAGGATGAATATACCAAGTATTTTGAGTGCCTTTCTACCTTCATAAAGACTGAGAGCTTTAACTAAAGCACCTCATCACCCAGTCAGATGTTTATCTGAAAGTGGTAAAGGGTTGATTCCTTTCCAAAATTTTGTTTCAAGAACATGTCAGCTACTTTCCCCTCAAAAAGGTGCTAAGCCTAATATTGCATTTTAACCTTGGACTTTCACCCCATGATTAATGTGAATATTTATTTCAATGTGTCCCTCTTACTGGGTTTTACTTTATCCAGTCTTTAGTTGTTTAGAGAGATGTCACATCATGGTTTTATGCTGTTGCTTTTCATTATGAATGTTTAATTATGAACAGTGACTTTTGTAGATTTCAAATATACAGTTCACAGTTGAGTTTCAGAGGATTTAATTTCTCGGTGTAAAGAGTTTTGTAATGGTGCTTTGTACAGTATGTATTCTAATTTTTTTTTTTTTTTTTGCACATAGGTTCAGTTTCCCTAAACTGATTTATTTGTACCAAATTTTTGTGTTGTACTAAAGTCCAGAGCACACAAGCTGTTTTGAAATTCCTGTTCTACAACACTACATCTGTACTGAACTCCTGGTGCATTTAAAAGGCTGCATTGATGGAAGTTCAAGCTTTGCTCCTCTGTCACAGCACCATCCTCCAGCTCGATGTAGCATCTTTTTAAACAGCACCACACAGTTAACAGGTGCCATTTGTTGTACTTTACACTATGTAGTAGGTTCCTGGCTCTACACATCCTCAGAGCTTTGTCTGTAGTTGTAATTAGTTTATACAAATGTAATTACTCCTCCACAAACTGACAGTTCTTAGTTTATCATTTCCATTGTATTTATTACAGAGTGTTTTAGCGTTGGTATCATTGTATTTTCACCCAGCTGTTACATGAGCTTTAACAAAAAAAAAATCTGTATAAAATGGTTTTTAAGTACTTAATGTATGTACCCATGCAGAAGTTGAGCAATAAATTGTATGCTGTTTGCACTGTCACAGCATCAATGGTTTTAAAAGTTTTAAGTTTTTCTTAATCAAATCTTTTAAACGTAACAATGTCATTTTTAAGTAACTCAACTTTGTTTCAGAAGAAAATACTTGAAACTTGGTGACTTCCTAGGTGCTGTTACCTACAGTGAGGAGTGTGCTGAATGTTCTAGTCCAACACAGCAGGTCTTACTTCTGGCTCCCAGGTACTGGCGTGTCTTGGCCAGGATTTTATCTCAGCACTGGTGAACAGATGTCTCCTCTCAACGCTCAGCAAAGCTACACCGTCTTCCTTGAGGGAAGTGAAGGCAAATCTGGTCAAGACTTGCTAAGTTTCATCAACTTAGCTGATAAATATTGTCCCTTAAAGGCTTCAAGTTAGCCAGGCTTACAGCAGCTCCCTGAAAAGGTTTGTACAAATCAGGGTTTGCGTTTGTGGTTCTGTGGAGAGGTTTTGGTGTATTTTTGAGGTATTGCATGCTGTAACAGCTGGCTGGTTTGTTTGATCTGTAAAAGAAGCTCCTTCAGATGTTGGGGTTTTTTTATGTTTAGCTCTTTTTTCAGTGCAGGAGTATGAATTCTCTGTGTGTTGCCAGTTCCATCAGAGACTTTAAATATTGTATGCACAGTGCAATTAAATCCAGTATTCCTGTATCACTTCACACAGCAATTTTAAGAACTCTTCTACTACCAAGATAAACTAATTAAGAGTCGCACTTCTGTATCAGTAATAGACTTCATTAGGATCAGCTTGGGTTTATGTAATTGTTCTCAGTTTAAGTCTCATCCCTCAGTGTTGGCACCTCCACAGTGTTTGGCTGGTGAAGCCTGGATTTCCTGCTGGGCACTGCGCTGTTTATAGCACTGGAAGATGCTACAAGGTGCAGTGCCTGCTGTCAGCTCCTGCTCCGCCTGGAAGCAAGGTAAAAGCTGACTGGTGAAATATTTAATCATTCTTTAATTCTGGTTGTGTCAGTGTGAAGGAGTCATCAGGCTGCACTTGTGAGTGTGGCCCTGTGGAAGATCAGGAACGGTGTCCACAGCTCCTTCCCAGGGTTCACATCATGCAGAAGCTCATCATGTACAGCTTTAGAAGAAGTTGCTTTGTTTTTTGTTTCAAATTACTTTTCCCAATGCATAGAAAGAGTATTTTCTATGCCTCCATATTTTATCAAGCCAGCAACACCACCACTGCAAACACAACTGGAGGAGTCTTCCCTTGCTTAATGTATTTGTAGTCCCAGTTATTTATGTCAGGTTTATTGCAGGCATTCTCTAACTTGGCCTTTCACAGGAAACCTGAACCTCTGATGTTCTTTTAAAGATCTTGTGCTTTGTGAGCTTTCCAATCTGTGATTTTTGGCTAAGGGTGTTAGAATGGCTTAGCAGCAACAGCCCCAGCACAGATGCAGAGGAGCCTCAGCATCCAACTGTTCCACCAGGAAAACTTCACTAAAGCACTCTGACTTCATCCCAGCTTTCTCTAGGAAGAGCCCAACATCACCCCAGCCTTGCTAGGAAGGTAAAAAGTAATTCAGAAACTTTATTGGTGATCATAATAGTGCTGTGGAGATCCCAGATCCCAGCAGCTATGCCCCTGACAGGTCAAAACGACAGAACAGATACTTTAGAGTGAAACAGCTCTCAAAGACTCTGGTCATCTCTCAGCCAGTGACATTTACCAAGTGTTAGAAGAAGTGGCTTTGGCTGTACTGGAAAGAAGCAATCTGAAGTCTGGATCTCAGTCTGTCTGCTTCTAGTTCTTGAAAAAAGGTGTCATCATCATTGTGCAAGATTGCTGCTTGCAGTTGCTGTATTTCCTTTTCCATCTTTGATCTCAGTTCTCTTCTTGTTTTCTGTAGCATCTAAAGAAAATACTGACATTAGCCACAGCATGCAAAAAGAAAAGACAAATTGGAAAAAATTAAGAATACTTACTTGTGCTTGTGCTTTCTCTCTGGTTTGGATTTCTTGGAATTCTTGAGATATAGCTTCTGCTAGCATGGAAAACTAAACAGAACATGTTGAGTGTGAGTTGAGTGAGTTGTACTAACTCAAGAATGACTTCTAAGTGGGGAAAAAAGGATCTGCCTGATGCAGATGAAGCTTTACCTGATCTTTGTAGTAGTTCTCCAGAGACTCCAGCTCAATCTGGTGCTCTCTCCGTTGCTCATCACGCTTCTCTTGAGCATAAACTCTCAGGTCCCTCAGTCTTTGCTTCTGAATTTCTAGGCCTTCCTCAAATAAGTTTTTAAGTATCTGTCAGCAATTAAAAAAAGCAAACCTGAAGCTTTCCCAGGAACTTTGTAGTATAAATTTACATTTCTCGGCTGCTTTATCTCCTGATGGAATGGTGGTTACATGAGAATAGGCCACAGCCCATGAATAAGCACAATTATGTACCTAGAAATGGTGGTGCAGATACAGCTAAGCTGGATTTGTATTACTCATTTAGCTGAAATTTTGATAGATAAAATAATTTTTCATGTCAGTTTAGTCAGATGACCCAACTGTGCAAGCCAGGGCCTTTGAACATGCACTGTGATTTACAACCCACCCTGTAGTCTGCAGTCTGATTTCAGGACCTTCATCCAGGTTTCCAGCAGCAGGAAATCCAGCCTGGACTCAGGCTTTCCATTTCTCCAAATGAACACTCACCAGCTGCAGCTCACAGCTTGAGGCAAACAGTTCTCAAATCCCTACCAGTGGATTATGCAGTAAACTTCTAATCTTTTATTTTGAAAGGCGACAACTGTGTATCAGCTCTTGCGGAGTGTAATAACTCTCCTTGCTTTCTCTCACTCTGATGTCCAGCCCTAATTAGATCATATCTGTCACAAAGTCCACTCTGTTTAACAAACACAACTGAATAACAAAGCTGCCTGTTTGATCAGTTCCCTTAACTGAAGATTTAGATTGTTTTCTTTGGATGGTGACTGTAGGAACAACTTCTTAATCCTACTGTTTCTGAAAACTCATTTCCCCAATTTCTCATGTTACCAGCCCTGTTTTTCCACACTGATACTTCACCCTTTCTCTCTTCTTAGCCCCATAAATCATCCTTTCTTGTTTCGCAGCGGTTTGCCCTGCACTGGATCCACATTTCCAGAGAAGGAACCGTTTCATCCGTGGCTTTGACCCATCAACCACTTCATCCTGGCTCTGTGCTCTGGTCACTGCACTTGCAGCATTGAACTACAGGACCTCAGCACTGGGGTCCTGCCAGGACCAGAGCAAGACTCCTCATCCTCACCTTCTCCTCCCGTGTCCTGGCCCGCAGCAGCTTGGCCCGGAGCTGGGCCCTGTAATCCTCGTAGTATTTCCTGGCCCGGGCCACCTGCTGCCGCTTCTCTGTCACCTTGTTCTGAGCCCACTTCTGGCGGTAGGCGCGCAGCTTGATTTCCTGCTAAAGGGAGAGCGGCAGCTGTCAGACCCCCAAACTGCCAACAGATACTCCTGCAGGCAGAGCTTTGTTAATCACTGCTAATTAGGGTCCTTTACTAAGGACCTCCACAGCCCAGCTTTGCAGTCACAGTTTAAAGCGTTCACCGCCACTGATGTAGCAAAGTCATGGCAGTACAGAATTGAGGAGTCATGGGAGCTGCCACACAACCTCACCTTTCTCCTCCTCTTTTAGAATTTGTTTTACCTTTTAGAGCACCAATGCAGTGTAGTAGTAATAATAATAATATTCTGTTCCCATGACCCCAGTAGCTGCACAACAAACAGATAATGTTGCATTTTGAGACCACAGCTAGTCAAAAAGCATTAAGTTGTCATAAGACAAAAAAGCCACTTTCATGATCTGGGAATATGCATTCTAGATAGCTCCATGTGAAACCTCTGCAGTCTACAAAGAACATACCAGTCTCTTGCTGTGATCTTGATCTTTCTTAATAATTGCAGCAAGCAGCTCCTGTTTCTTCAAGGCTTGTTCAACCTGGAGGTTTAAAAGAAAAGCTAATTACTTGCATCATGCTTCAGGATAAGCTGTCCTTTATAGCAGGTTTAAATATTGCCCCTCTGCTATGTTTTGGGGTTTGGGTTGAGAATTGCCTTGTATAAGTTAAATCAACTTTTGCATCTCATAACTCACTTTTAAACTAAAAGACTGTTCAGAACTAGCAGTGGAAACTACAAAATGCTTTGAAAAAAGCAATAGCAACCCTAGGCAGTACTTGAGAAACCAGTATTAAAAAAGGGCCATAATATTCAAGTGGCTGATGAAAAGCTGAACCTGTGTATGTAAATCTGTGCATCCCTATTTAACAGAACATCCTTTCACGTTGTGCAGTGGTGTGCAGGTGCCCTCTCAGGGAATCTCTGCTGACATTCAGCAGGTAAGAATGAGAACACTCACCTCATTCAGGAGTTTTGGTCTAGGTCTGCCAGAAGGTGCCTTAAGGTGTGCAGTTTGTGCAAGCTGCCGCTGCCACATTTTATTCAGAGTATGGGGGGAAATGTGCAGGTGGGGAAACTCCTCCAGGAGCTGCAAGAGGAGGTCATTGTCTCTTATTGTCACTGTAAGATAAAGAAAGAGGTAAGCAATAAATCCCTGGAGAATACATTTAATTGTAAATTCATGCGGACTGCATCAGCCAAAGTCAAGAAATATTTTACACTGAACACTGTATAAAATGACCATGTCAAGCTAAGCCCAGCAGGACATAGCATCCTGCCAGTACAGCAGCAGAGAAAGCAATCCCTATCTTTTGTTTTCTCTGAAGGATTGATTTTATAGCTCATTTCCCTACCACCACCCCATCCAACTAAGACAAGTATCCCCTTCTTTCTTCATGTGGTTCTGACCACCACTAATCAGTGATTGCTTTTTCTCTCACTCTCTGGTTGCAGCAACTTAAAATAAAGCCAGCACAGCAGTGGCAATGACAGATCCAGGTCAAGTAAACAGGTGCAAAATAAACTGGTTTGCACCCAGCTCATTCCCATTACATCTTTGATCTTTCTGGCAGGAAGAGATGATGGGGAGATGAAACAAAAGGGTATTTACCAAGTATATGGCCTTCAAAAAGTGGAAAAAAATAAGGCAGTGTAGCTGAGCAACATCCATGTATGTAGGGGATTGTCTGGTGATCTTATCCATAGGCATGCAGAGTGCTGGTTACTAAAACTGGGCCTAGGATTTGCACCTTGGCTTTCTTGGAGCATCACTTGCTCAGCAGATCCAGTGGCAGCATTAACACCACAGTGGCAGGATCCTGACAGATCCTGCTCTGTGACCTGTACATGGTCCAGCTCAAGCCACGGGCCCAATTATAAATCTGATACATGCTCAGAAAAATAACAAAAGCAGAGTTCAGACTGTAGTGGAATAAGCACAGGAGGAGCAGCAATGGAAACAAGCCCTGAAAATAATCCAAGGGATTTTAAGGAAGTAGCAAATGGGTCACAATTTGATTGTGCACTGATGATTTACATTTACTTAAAGCATTATCTTCCCTAACAAAAATCCAGACATATAGAGGTCAGAAGAAGGGAAAATGCTACAGCTGACTGGTATATGTTGGACTGGTGCCTTTTTTCTTGGAGTTCAACACATGCTTTCAAAAGATGCCAGTTTTCCACCAAGTATAGTTTTGCAGTTCTTACTTGGAGCTGCTTGCTTTGGCTTCACGATCCCTCGTTTTGGAATCCACTGGCTGTATTTGGGATACTGAGGTGTGGTTTTTCTAGAATAAACTTTCACTGGCTGAGACACTTTTGGAGGTTCTTGAAAGACGTTTTCTTTGTACTCTTGTTCCTTAGGAGCAGATGTGAAACAGATGGAGAACAGGTATGAGAAGGGAAACACTGATAGAAGAGTTTGGCCATCAGAACTAATATGTCTTTCAGACTTTAGAATGAGAACTTGGACATACTGCATTGGATTCTCCAGAAGACCAGAATTTACAAAATGCAGGTCAGGGTTCAAATAAAGGTTAAATCTCATTATTGCATAACCTTAGCTCTTCTGCAGCACCTAATATTAGTAAGTTACTACTTCAGTTGTACAGTGTTGTAACTGTAACACTGGAAGTCAAGGAGGCTTTGTACCCAAAAGTGCCTGGACAGACCATCTAGACAAATTTAAAAGAAAAATCAACGAAACAAAACACAACCAGCAATCCCCACAGTATATCACCTACCACTTCCTTGGCAGCTTCTCTGAGCTGGGAAAGTCTGTGCTTCTCCCTCGCTTCAAAATTTCTTAGCTCATTTTCATAAGCTTTAGTGACCAGCTAGAAAACAAAAATAAAAGGACTCGTCAGAGGAAATAATCAGGCCATACAGTCACCTTCTTAACCTGTTTGTTGCATGGGTCAAAGTCGCTTCTTCCACTTTAAAGTCTTTTTTGTAAAATTTGGGGTTTCAGTCTCTTCCTCGGCAAGCTACAGATAAAACAGCATACGATAACGAAAGGAGACCAGATGCCCCCAGTACATAAAAGTGTTCTGTTCTCGGGGTTTTAGTGTAACTGTTGGTGTCAAATCTAAAAACTACCTTTGTTTTTCTTGTTCTTTCATCCCTTTCTTCCTGCAGGTGGCTGCATATTGTCTTTATTTGGCCTGTGACACGACCACAGAGTTTACGTTCCTGGTGCTGAGATGAGGGTGAGGTTGGAGAGAGGGACCGTGGCCTGCCTGGGTACCTTGGACGTGATGTGTCTGTAGGGAAAGATCATTCATTGAGTATCTGAGACACAGTGAAGTGGATTGTGACTAGGCCCTCATTTCAGAACCACAGTCCTGTGAGCTTGTATTCTGTCCCTCCCCCCACTTTCTATACATTTGTCACTGCAGCTGTGTTTGCCTTCTAATCTTTTTTCCCCCACAAAGTTTTACCCCGGTTTTTTAAGTGTTAAACAGAAACTTGGTTACTGTAGCTCAGGTTTGGATCAAAGACAAAATAGAAGTGAACTAGCAATACAAAACTTAGTTACTAACTGTAATTCAGTGTAGCAGCTTTAAATGAAAAGGTTTCTTTTATATTTGTTTCCATCCCAATACTGGCACAAGGGATAGATACCTCTCCGAGCTGTCCTTCGGCCATAGTCCATGACACTGTCACTGTGCTGGGACAGGCTGTCCTCATCTGTCAGCTTCTCTTCTCTTGTGTGCTCACCCAAAGCTCTCTTCAACATCTAAGGGACAGATTTTTGGGTTTTTGTGTGTGTGTATGTTCTAAATGAACTAAAGCCACGTGTTAGCTGCAGATTTCCTTTTCATCATATTGCACTGATATTCTTGTTCTCTCCACTGTCATTACTAAAGCTGCATTGTTCAGCTCAACAAAGAAGAGATTGCACTTACTAAATCTAGTTCATTCAGCCTGCGAGACAGATTTTCTGATTTTTCATGAAACTCCTGCTCAGGCACCTTCTCCTCTGTTGTTCTGTGTGAAAGTGAATCTTCAGCTGAATCTGTGGTGGAATTTTCATATTTGCTAAAGCAGAAAAGACAGATTTCATTTCTGTTCTCAAAACTTGACGACGAGCATTATCCCACACAATTCCAGTTCACTTTTTGCCTAAGCATATTTTTATAGGATTAAGTAAAGCAGAATGTGTAAACACCTATAAGCATATTTAACAAAATTAGTACATGTCAGGAGAAAATCTGTTAGAATTAATCTCTCACTGTCACAGAGCCAAGGAAAGAAAGACCTTATTTAAAAAGGGAGGTAGGGGCTGGCTGGCCATGGAAATCAAAGTGCCAATGTGGTTCAATACCAAAAATCTGAACTTGCCTTGTTGTTCTAGGCTGGTGCTGAGATTCAGGTCTTGGAGTTTGTGTTACTTGTTCAGCATGTTGTGAGAGCTTTTCCGCAAAAGAGGAGGTGGATATAGGAGACTCACACACCAGAGGCACCTAGGAAAATGAGTAAATGAAGGTTTCATAGATCATGTGAGTAGAGATGCTGTAATAGAACCATCCCAAACCCTGTGAGTATAGATATATAAAAACAGTTCTATTTCTAGGCTCCTGACTGCAGATAGCATGCTTTAGAGAATTAATGTTTAAAGAAATGGACTAGCAAAAATATGGAAGATCAGTTCACAGCTAAACCACTGAACCAGAACAGGGTCTAGGTTAAGGTAATGAGTATCTCCACATTCCACCTCATCAGCCTGGTACTGATGCCAGGTAGTGGAAATAAGCTGAATTTCCCTTAGTACAGACTGAGCTGCGGTTCACAGCAAGCCAAAAGAGAAGAGTCTTGTCCTTGTGCCATTTAGCTGCACTGGTTTAGTTCTGCCTGGTAACTTCTCTGTTCAAACTAGAGTAACTTGGGCTTGGCATGGACATACTAGGAAAGGCACCAATGGAAAATGAGGTTCAGAGACAATGTAGAAGTAAAAGCTGTTTAAACTACTGGAACAAGAAACGTCTGTGAGTACCTCTTGTGGTTGCAGAAGGCAAAACTGTGTTTCCAGAGAGAGAAACTTCCTTTACAGACACATTTCTATGGGCACAGACTGATACTCTTGATCAGTTTGTGGGTTTTGCATTATTCCGTTTTTGAAAAGCAAAGGACAATGCAAGAAAATAGGTGAGAATATAATAAGCAGTTCAGGGATCTTTAAAAATGAGTAAATCTAAGTTTTATTGGCCAAACCCCCCCAAATTATCACTAATTTAGAATGCTGATACGCTTCAGAGAAAGGACATGACTGTACTCCTGTGCTTTTTACATTTTTGATTAAAAAGCGAGATAATCAGTAACTGGCTGGCTGTGATAAATAGAACTCTGTGGGTGCTGGCTCTGTACATTTTGGAGCAAACAACTCCAGGAAGAACTAAGAACTGACATGAGTCACAGACTGCACATAATCACAGTCGAACAACACTGCATCACTGATAGTGTATTGGGGAAAGAAAGTCCAAAGCAGGTTTGAAATAAGCCCAAATGTGCCACAAGATAACAAACAAATTAGCAGAAATCAAAAAATATTGACTGAAATTTCAAAAATAAAGATGCAACATGTACCTTTGTCATATGGTCCTCGGCATCATCTCCCAGCATCTCTCCCACTGCAGAAGCAGATAAGGGTGAGTTAATGGCACTGTGCCTACTAATATGGGCAACAAGGAAAAAAAGATGTGAGCCAGGGCCTGTGGATCCGAATCATTCAGAGCATTGAATGACAAAGCAACTGTGGTTACCCAGTTGTGACATTCATTTTGGTAATTTCTCCAGTCTTCAATGTTCAGTGTCATGGGAATGCTATGGAAACTAAAAAAGGTAAGCAGTGTTTCCAAGGCAACAGAGAAAATGAGTACTGAAAAAAATAGCTTCTAAACCTTTTCTACAATAGCAGTTAATGGCTTTTTCTTAGAATTGAAACTGGCTTGTTTGGTCCATCGTTCTCTGCTCAGAATAAGCTCAGCCATGGGACTTATTTGCTGGGAGAGATTTCTGTGCTACAGGGCCATCTTAACAGGATTAACTAAGAAAGGAGTTGAATTGGGGACATGGATTATTTTTTTTCCAGTACATGGAATAGATTAAAAGTAACCTATTTTTTTTTCTCTGTAAAGCAGATTCAAAACAATGTTTCTTGTGGTGCCAGTAAAAACAAATGCAAAAGTGTAACACTTAAGAGTTACCCTAGAAGATGCAAAATTTTTTCTCACCAGGGATAGTTCTTGATAGAGGAAGACCATCAGAAACATCATCAAATTTTTGGGTAAGTGACTTTTCAACCTGAAATAAAAAGCAAGATGTGTTCTATAAATTCACAGGAGACTGCTGACAGGAAGGTCGTGCATTAGGTCTGTCTGCAAATGGAAATCAATGCTGATTTTACAGAAAGATAAATAATCACTATAATTATTCTGTTTACTATACTGTAAACTGTGCAGTTGCATTGACTGTGGAGATGTGTATGTATATATGTATAAAACAAACACATCCCCCCAAACTAAATTCCTCTCTGGACATTTAGTGAAGAATGAATCCACAATCCAAAATTCCTGGAACTGAGATAAAGTGACACATTCTAAAGCGTTCTTCA